>NW_027507718.1:132352820-133707403 GCF_037356315.1 Lithobates pipiens
GTACCACACACAAAGCCCCGCTCCCCCTCCATGTACCACACACAAAGCCCCGCTCCCCCTCCATGTACCACACACACACACACACACACACACACAAAGCCCCGCTCCCCCTCCATGTACTACACACACACAAAGCCCCGCTCCCCCTCCATGTACTACACACACACAAAGCCCCGCTCCCCCTCCATGTACTACACACACACAAAGCCCCGCTCCCCCTCCATGCACCACACACACAAAGCCCCGCTCCCCCTCCATGCACCACACACACACACAAAGCCCCGCTCCCCCTCCATGCACCACACACACACACAAAGCCCCGCTCCCCCTCCATGTACCACACACACAAAGCCCCGCTCCCCCCCATGTACCCAACACACACACAGAGCCCCGCTCCCCCTCCATGTACCATACACACACACACAGCCCCGCTTCCCCTCCATGTACCCCACACACACACACACAGCCCCGCTTCCCCTCCATGTACCCCACACACACACACACAGCCCCGCTTCCCCTCCATGTACCAAAAATCATGTACCTAACACACACACACCCAAATTTACCCAACAGCACCCCTCTTCATATACCTAAAACACATCCCCTCCATAATGTACACATCCCACATTCTCTCTCTCTCCCCCACCCCATTTACCCAACAGCACCTCTCTTAATGTACACAACACACACACCCATTTACCTAACACAGATGCCCCCCCCAATTTACCCAACAGCACCCCTCTTCATGTACCCAACACACACACCGCCCCCTCCATGTAACTAAAAAACAGCCCCCCCCCCCATTTACCCAATAGCACCCCTCCTCATGTACAACACTCATCCCACACCCCCCCCCCAATTTACCCAACAGCACCCCTCTTCATGTAACCAACACACAGCCCCTCCCATTTACCTAACATACAGCCCCCTCAATGTACCCAACACAGCCCCCCCCCCCAATTTACCTGACCTCCATGTAACTAACACACACTCCCCCCCCCATGTACCTAACACACATAGACCTGCCCCCCCCCCCCCACCATGTGGCCCAACAGACACCCCTCTTCATGTACCTAACACACGCTCTCCTCCCTGTACCTAACCCACATGCCCCCCCCATTTTCCCAACAGCACCCTCATCATGTACAACACACATATATCAGGTACCTAACACACACACACACCCCCAATTTATCCAACAGCACCCCTATTCATGTACCTAACACACACAGCCCTCCCATTTACCTAACATACAGCCCCCCCTCCCTCCAGGTACCTAAAACACACACACACACAGGTAAATGGGGGGTGGGATCTAACAGCGCACCCCCCATTTACCCAACACGCAGCGCGCACCCCCTCCCCCCCCCCCATTTACCCAACACGCAGCGCGCACCCCCCCCCCCATTTACCCAACACGCAGCGCGCACCCCCCCCCCCCCCCCATTTACCCAACACGCAGCGCGCACCCCCCCCCCCCATTTACCCAACACGCAGCGCGCACCCCCCCCCCCCCCCATTTACCCAACACGCAGCGCGCACCCCCCCCCCCCCCATTTACCCAACACGCAGCGCGCACCCCCCCCCCATTTACCCAACACGCAGCGCGCACCCCCCCCCCATTTACCCAACACGCAGCGCGCACCCCCCCCCCCATTTACCCAACACGCAGCGCGCACCCCCCCCCCCCCATTTACCCAACACGCAGCGCGCACCCCCCCCCCCATTTACCCAACACGCAGCGCGCACCCCCCCCCCATTTACCCAACACGCAGCGCGCACCCCCCCCCCATTTACCCAACACGCAGCGCGCACCCCCCCCCCCATTTACCCAACACGCAGCGCGCACCCCCCCCCCCCATTTACCCAACACGCAGCGCGCACCCCCCCCCCCCATTTACCCAACACGCAGCGCGCACCCCCCCCCCCATTTACCCAACACGCAGCGCCCCCCCCCCCCCCATTTACCAACACGCAGCACCCCCCCCCCCATTTACCCAACACGCAGCACCCCCCCCCCCCCATTTACCCAACACACAGCACCCCCCCCCCCATTTACCCAACACACAGCACCCCCCCCCCCCATTTACCCAACACACAGCACCCCCCCCCCCCATTTACCCAACACACAGCACCCCCCCCCCATTTACCCAACACACAGCACCCCCCCCCCATTTACCCAACACACAGCACCCCCCCCCATTTACCCAACACACAGCACCCCCCCCCCCATTTACCCAACACACAGCACCCCCCCATTTACCCAACACACAGCACCCCCCCATTTACCCAACACACAGCACCCCCCCATTTACCCAACACACAGCACCCCCCCATTTACCCAACACACAGCACCCCCCCATTTACCCAACACACAGCACCCCCCCATTTACCCAACACACAGCACCCCCCATTTACCCAACACACAGCACCCCCCCATTTACCCAACACACAGCACCCCCCCATTTACCCAACACACAGCACCCCCCCCCCCATTTACCCAACACACAGCACCCCCCCATTTACCCAACACACAGCACCCCCCCCCCCATTTACCCAACACACAGCACCCCCCCCCCCCATTTACCCAACACACAGCACCCCCCCCCCATTTACCCAACACACAGCACCCCCCCCCCATTTACCCAACACACAGCACCCCCCCCCCCCATTTACCCAACACACAGCACCCCCCCCCCATTTACCCAACACACAGCACCCCCCCCCCCATTTACCCAACACACAGCACCCCCCCCCCCCATTTACCCAACACACAGCACCCCCCCCCCATTTACCCAACACACAGCACCCCCCCCCCCATTTACCCAACACACAGCACCCCCCCCCCCATTTACCCAACACACAGCACCCCCCCCCCCATTTACCCAACACACAGCACCCCCCCCCCCCATTTACCCAACACACAGCACCCCCCCCCCCATTTACCCAACACACAGCACCCCCCCCCCCCATTTACCCAACACACAGCACCCCCCCCCCCCATTTACCCAACACACAGCACCCCCCCCCCCCATTTACCCAACACACAGCACCCCCCCCCCCCATTTACCAACACACAGCACCCCCCCCCCATTTACCCAACACACAGCACCCCCCCCCCATTTACCCAACACACAGCACCCCCCCCCCATTTACCCAACACACAGCACCCCCCCCCCCATTTACCCAACACACAGCACCCCCCCCCATTTACCCAACACACAGCACCCCCCCCCCCCATTTACCCAACACACAGCACCCCCCCCCCCATTTACCCAACACACAGCACCCCCCCCCCATTTACCCAACACACAGCACCCCCCCATTTACCCAACACACAGCACCCCCCCATTTACCCAACACACAGCACCCCCCCATTTACCCAACACACAGCACCCCCCCATTTACCCAACACACAGCACCCCCCCATTTACCCAACACACAGCACCCCCCCATTTACCCAACACACAGCACCCCCCATTTACCCAACACACAGCACCCCCCCATTTACCCAACACACAGCACCCCCCCATTTACCCAACACACAGCACCCCCCCATTTACCCAACACACAGCACCCCCCCATTTACCCAACACACAGCACCCCCCATTTACCCAACACACAGCACCCCCCCATTTACCCAACACACAGCACCCCCCCATTTACCCAACACACAGCACCCCCCCATTTACCCAACACACAGCACCCCCCCATTTACCCAACACACAGCACCCCCCCATTTACCCAACACACAGCACCCCCCCCATTTACCCAACACACAGCACCCCCCCATTTACCCAACACACAGCACCCCCCCATTTACCAACACACAGCACCCCCCATTTACCCAACACACAGCACCCCCCCATTTACCCAACACACAGCACCCCCCCATTTACCCAACACACAGCACCCCCCCATTTACCCAACACACAGCACCCCCCCATTTACCCAACACACAGCACCCCCCCATTTACCAACACACAGCACCCCCCCCATTTACCCAACATACAGCACCCCCCCCCCGTCCCCCTCCATATACCTGACACACATATTGCAAACCACCCCCCCCCCCCCCCCCCAATATTTCTTTAACACACAGCACCCCCTCCATGTACCCCTCCACGTACCTAGCAATAACAGCTTCAGCTCCCGCCTGGAGTCCTTCTTGTCCTTCTTCAGCTGCTTCTCAATCTCGGCATTGATCCTTTTTGACTCCTTCACCTCCTCACTCAGACAGCAGGCCATCATGGAGTCCAGAGTCATCCCTTCCCCCCGGCACTGTGGCCCGCACCGGGGGCCTCTCCCTCCCGGGGGGAGACGTTCGCTCACTGGCCGGATCCGGAGCCTGGTCACAGGGCGCCGAGCATCCAGACGAGAATACTGGAGGAGGGCGGACACCAATCACTTCCCACCCTAGCTGGCCGTACCCGGGATTTCCGCTCCTCCAGCCCTCTGAGCCGCCACAACCTACCCTGACAGCTAGAAACAGGCTGGGAAGGACTTGTCAGCTACCCAATCAACAACACCGAAGTCACGGGACATGGGGTTGGGCGGGACATCACGCACATTAGGGTTGGTTGCCGTCTTCGAGATGAAGTCGAGGCTGCTCGCAGAGAATTGTGGGAAATTCTAAGGCGGGTGGCGTACCAATAGGGTTGTCATAGAGACTAGGGCCTGTGTCTTAGGCCTACATTGCTGTATTGGCTCCATTGATCGAATTACTGCCACCAATCACTGTACGATGGATTGACAACTTGGTTTACACGGAAACAGCAATAATCCTAGTATTATTCTATGTACTGAGCCACCTGACCTCCGGAAGGTTTTACACCCTTCATGACCAGGGCATTTTTTGCTATTTAGCGCTGGGCTACTGTAACTGGCAATTGCAACACTGTACCTAAATGAAAATGATATATTTAGATATCTATACATATATATATATTATATATATATATATATATATAATATATATATATATATTTTTTTTTTTTCCTTACTATACACATAAAGCTTTCTTTTGATGGTATTTGATCAGCACTGGGTTTTTTATTTATAAAATTTGTAAAAAAAAGTATATTTTCTACTTTCTGTTATAAAACATCCAATTAAAAAAATCTAATTTCTTCATATATTTGGGACAAAATGTTACCTGCTACATGTCTTTGGTAAAAAAAAAAATCCCAAGATGTGTATATTAAAGCGGGAGTCCACCGGGACTCCGCGTTTTTTTTTTTTTTTTAAAGCCAGCAGCTACAAATACTGCAGCTGCTGACTTTTTAAATAGTGACACTTACCTGTCCAGCGCGCCCGCGATGTCGGCACCCGAAGCCGATCTCTAGATCGTCTGTAAGGTGCTGCCGCCGCCATCTTGGGTATGGGAATCAGGAAGTGGAGCCTTTCGGCTTCATTTCCCGGTTCCCTACTGCGCATGTGCGAATCGCGCTGCGCAATAAGGACGGTCCCCGCTGCCTCTGGGATCTGTGTGTTTCCCAGCAGGCAGCGGGGCACTTGCGGAAAGGGGCGGACACTTGCGGAAAGGGGCGTAATCTACGCCCCTTTCCGCAGAGAGCTATCCCGGAAGTGGGTGCAGAATACCTGTACTGTACAGGTATCTGCACCCCCTCCCCCCTGAAAGGTGCCAATTGTGGCGCCGGAGGGGGGGAGGGTTCCGATGAGCGGAGGTCCACTTTAGGGTGGACCTCCGCTTTAACCACTTCAATACCAGGCATTTTCACCCCCTTCCTGCCCAAGCCAATTTTCAGTTTTCAGCGCTTGAATGACAATTGTGCAGTCATGCTACACTGTACCCAAATTACATTTTTATCTTTTTTTCCCCACAAATAGAGCTTTCTTTTGGTGGTATTTGATCACCTCTGCATTTTTTATTTCTTGCGCTATAAACAAAAGAAGAGCGATAAGTTTGAAAAAAAAAAAAACACTTACCTTTTGCAATAATAAAAAAAAAAAAGTTATTGCGTCTACAAAATAGGGTATAGTTTTATGGCATTTTTTTTCTTTACTAGTAATGGCAAAGATTTGCATTTATTATCGTGACTGCAATATTGCCGGAGGACACATTTGGACACTCTTGACACCATTTTGGGACCATTGGAATTTATACAGCGATCCATACTATAAAAATGCATTGATTACTGTATAAATGTCACTGGCAGGGAAGAGGTTAACACTAGGGGGTGATCAAAGGGTTAACTGTGTTGCCTAGGGAGTGATTCCAACTGTAGGGGGAGGGGACTCACAAGGGGAGGAGACCAATCAGTGTTCCTCTGTACTAGGATCACATGATCGGTCTCCTCTCCTCTGACAGGACGCAGATACACGGTGCCCAGCTGACATCGCGGCTGCCGGGCACGCGCATCGGGTTCTGAGTGATGCAGCGGGGGGGCCCACACTGCAGGAAGCCCAGGACATCATATGACAACCCCGCCCAGGATGGGAGATCCCATCTGCGGACGTCATATAACAATGGGCGGTATTGAAGTGGTTAATTGGCTTGTGTGAAAGTTAAAAGTTATACCTACCTCCCTACAAATACTGCAGCTGCTGACTATTAATAGTCGGACACTTACCTGTGCCAGGGTCCGGCGATGCGGGGGAACGAAGCCAACAACCGGGCCAACAACCGGGCACCCACTGCGCATGTGCGAGCAGCACCGCGCACCGTCATTGGCAGTGCAGTCATCTGGGACCTGTCATGTGTCCCAGATGACTGACAGGAAGGAGGGGGCAGAGCTGAGCCCTTCCTGCGCTGAGGGGAAGTGATGTCACCAGCCCAGGCACTGAAGGAGGCAGACTACAAGGGACCCCATAGCAACAGGCATTTAGAGGTAAGTAAAAAAAAAAAAAACTATCCAAATTTTTTTTTTTAGGAATTTTGATGAATTTTTTTTTTCTGCATGCATGCGCACGGGAGATTTCTTTCCGGCAGTGACCAGCATCTGCCGGGCTTCCAGCCGAGAATCCCCTGTGCACATGCGCCACTTCAATCAGCAGCTCATTGTGAGGGGAATATTTTTTTTTCCTACAGGTAAGCCTGTAGGTAAAAGTTAAGAAAAAGTATATACAACCGCTTTAAGTGGCTTGGTAACTGGTCACAGGCCACAATGAGCAGAGTGGGTGGATGATAGGTCTGTGTCCACTCTGAATATGCAGATCGGAGTGGAGGTAAGCCGCTCCATAGAGGTGAATGGAGGGACCAATTGGGTCTACCTGAAGAACAGACAGGCGGACCTTATCAGATTGATTGTGTGACAGGGTCCTAAGCCCTTGTACACACGGTCGGAGAATCTGTCGGAATGAGTCTTATCGGACCATGTCGTCAGATAATCCGACTGTGTGTGGTATGCATCGGACTGATTCCATCCGAATCTCCGTCCGACCCAATTTTCCAGCATGTTGGAAATACAGTGGTGTGAAAAAGTGTTTGCCCCCTTCCTCATTTCCTGTTCCTTTGCATGTTTGTCACACTTAAGTGTTTCGGAACATCAAACCAATTTAAACAATAGTCAAGGACAACACAAGTAAACACAAAATGCAATTTGTAAATGAAGGTGTTTATTATTAAAGGTGAAAAAAAATCCAAACCATCATGGCCCTGTGTGAAAAAGTGATTGCCCCCCTTGTTAAAACATACTATAACTAACTGTGGTTGTCCACACCTGAGTTCAATTTCTCTAGCCACACCCAGGCCTGATTATTGTCACACCTGTTCACAATCAAGGCATCACTTAAATAGGAGCTGCTTGACACAGTAAGGTCCACCAGAAGATCCTTAAAAGCTACACATCATGCCGAGACCCAAAGAAATTCAGGAACAATTGAGAAAGAAAGTAATTGAGATCTATCAGTCTGGAAAGGGTTATAAAGCCATTTCCAAAGCTTTGGGAATCCAGCGAACCACAGTGAGAGCCATTATCCACAAATGGCGAAGACATGGAACAGTGGTGAACCTTCCCAGGAGTGGCCGGCCGCCCAAAATTACCCCAAGAGCGCAGCGGCGACTCATCCAAGAGGTCACAAAAGACCCCACAACAACGTCCAAGGAACTGCAGGCCTCACTTGCCTCAGTTAAGGTCAGCGTTCATGCCTCCACCATCAGGAAAAGACTGGGCAAAAATAGCCTGCATGGCAGAGTTCCAAGGAGAAAACCACTGCTGAGCAAAAAGAACATCAAAGCTCGTCTCAATTTCTCCACAACACATCTTGATGATCCCCAAGACTTTTGGGACAACATTCTGTGGACCGATGAGACAAAAGTGGAACTCTTTGGAAGGTGTGTGTCCAAGTATATCTGGCGTAGAAGGAACACTGCATTTCATAAAAAGAACATTATACCAACAGTAAAATATGGTGGTGGTAGTGTGATGGTCTGGGGCTGTTTTGCTGCTTCAGGACCTGGAAGACTTGCCGTGATAAAAGGAACTATGAATTCTGCTGTCTACCAAGAGATCCTGAAGGAGAATGTCCGACCATCTGTTCGTGTACTCAAGCTGAAACGAACTTGGGTTCTGCAGCAGGACAATGATCCTAAACACACCAGCAAGTCCACCACCGAATGGCTGAAGAAAAACAAAATGAAGACTTTGGAGTTCCCTAGCCAAAGTCCTGACCTGAATCCTATTGAGATGTTGTGGTATGACCTTAAAAAGGCCGTTCATGCTCGAAAACCCTCTAATGTAACTGAATTAGGACAATTCTGCAAAGATGAGTGGGCCAAAATTCCTCCAGGACGCTGTAAAAGCCTCATTGCACGTTATCGCAAACGCTTGGTTGCAGTTGTTGCTGCTAAGGGTGGCCCAACCAGTTATTAGGTTTAGGGGGCAATCACTTTTTCACACAGGGCCATGATGGTTTGGATTTTTTTTCACCTTTAATAATAAACACCTTCATTTACAAATTGCATTTTGTGTTTACTTGTGTTGTCCTTGACTATTGTTTAAATTGGTTTGATGTTCCGAAACACTTAAGTGTGACAAACATGCAAAGAAACAGGAAATGAGCAAGGGGGCAAACACTTTTTCACACCACTGTATTTCCCGACCAACTGGGCCGGTCGGACATACTCCGATCATGTGTAGAGCATTTTCATCGGACCAAGTGCCACGCATGCTCAGATCAAATTCCTACATCAAAGCTATTGGCTACTAGCCTGAATGTAGTCCCATCGTAACGAAATTACGTCATCACGTTCTGAAAGATTGGATTTTTCGCCAACTTGGCCTGACCGTGTGTATGCAACAGTTTCGGACACAATCCGTCGGACTAAATCCGACGGGCAAAATCCGACTGATTTGGTTGGCAAAATCTCCGACCGTGTGTACGTGGGCTAAGGTTGCTTTCAAACTGATGTGCTGTCAACTTGACAACTTGGCACTTAAACCCTCCTCGTGACCAGACCAATTTTCATTTTTCTGTGCTCTCACACTTTGAATGACAATTACTTAGTCATGTAACGCTGTACCCAAATTAATTTTTTTGTCCTTTTTTTCATACCAATAGAGCTTTCTTTTGGTGGTATTTGATCACCTCTGGGTTTTTTATTTTTTGCGCTATAAATGAAAAAAGACCGAAAATTTTTAAAAAAACGAATTTTTCTTAGTTTCTGTGATAAAATTTTGCAAATAATTAATTTTTCTTCATAAATTTTGGCCACAATTTATGCTGCTACATATCTTTGGTAAAAATAACCCAAATTAGTGGATATTATTTGGTCTTTATGAAAGTTAGAGCGTCTACAAGCTGTGATGCAAATCATAAAAATCACATCTGATGTACTGGTGGCCTATCTCGCTTCTTGTGACCCGAACAAGCCAGGAAAGTACAAATATCCCCCAAATGACCCCTTTTTTGAAAGTAGACATTCCAAGGTATTTAGTAAGAGGCATGGTGAGCTTTTTGATGTTGTAATTTTTTCCCACAATTCTTCTCAAAATGAAGATTTTTATTTATTTATTTTTTACACAAAATTGTCATTGTAATAGGTTATTTCTCTCACATGCCATGTGTATACCACAAATGACGCCCCAAAATACATTCTACTCCTCCTTAGTATTACGACACCACATGTGTGGGACTTTTTCACAACCTAGCCACATAGAGAGGCCCAACATGCAGGGAGCATTGTCACATGTTCTAGGTGCATAAATTACACATTTAACTTGTTGACTACCTATTACACTTTTGAAGGCCCTGGAGCCCCAGGACAATGATACATGACACTAACATGGCAAAGATGACAGTTGGCACTGATACGTGGCACTGATGAGACGTAACACTGATGACAGATGACACTAATATGTGGCACTGATGACACATGGCACTTATGATAGATGGCACTAATACGTGGCACTGATGACAGGTGGCACTAATATGTGGCACTGATGACAGATGGCACTAATACGTGGCACTGATGACACATGACACTGATGACAGATGGCACTGATAACAGATGGCACTAATATGTGGCACTGATGACAGGTGACACTGATGTGGCACTGATGACAGATGTCACTAATATGTGGCATTGATGACAAGTGGCACTGATGACAGATGGCACTTATACGTGGCACTGGGGACAGATGGCACTGACAGGTGGCACTGGGGACAGATGGCACTGACAGGTGGGACAGATGGCAGTGACATGTACTGTGGGCACTTTATTTTTAGTTTTTTTTGTTGTTCACTCATCGCTGCAGCCAATCATCTCTCATTGGACACTCAGATTGCGCTGTAAACGGCTGCTGTGATTGGGCATTTACAGCGATCTGTGACTGGCTGTGTCCAAGGGACACGGCCAGCACAGAATTTCCCTGATGCGTGCTCACGGAAGCGCGCATTGCAGAAGTAAGCAGGAGGCTGTCCAGGGACGGCCTTCCAGCAATTGGTGTCCGCGCTGTAGCCGTCTTTCAGCTATAGCGCGGGCGCCTAGTGGTTAAACACACCTGTGGCTTTCCTGCACATTAGCTGCACTTTGGCATATAATTATATTATATCTTGCAAGTGTGTTGCACTTTCTGAAAGTGCAGCAAACCCACAGTTGTTAACAGAAGTCTGTGACTCAGTGCAGGTAACAGGCAGGTGCACTGTAGTGCACCTGCGGATCAGTTTAAAAGCTGCCCAGTGTAGAGAACAGATATACCCATTGCTGTTTGATTTTAATTAAAAACTGACCTCAATTTTCACTTCTTCCTCAGGATTCCCACAGGTATCGCTGGCTGCTGCTGTCCCCCAGAAGGGTAGGTTGGCTGCTGCTGTACCTGCCCCTTGCACTGTCAGTGTCAGCAGTGCACGCCACGCCTCCGTCCTCTAAAAGTGTACTGAAGATGGGACACAGGCAGAGGTGGAGCCTCCGTGTTGCCGGTTGCTGTCCTCTGGCTGGCTGAAGAAGGGACACAGAGGTGAGGTTGAAGGCTGAGCCCCTGCGTTCCCTGCTACTCTTTTGAAAGTGTGCGGAGATTGTGATGTGAGACAAGCTTACATAGTTACATAGTAGGTAAGGTTGAAAAAAGACACAAGTCCAATCTATGTGTGTGATTATATGTCAGTAGCTTGTAAAGTACGTTTTTGTGATCTTAGTGTGTCAGGATTTTAAAGGGTTCTTATCACCCCTCTTCGCCCCCATACACCATACATTCATACATATAGTCCTCACCACTCCCCCCCCCCCCCCCACACACACACACACACATATATATATAGTAATGTTCGGGGGGACCAGCAAGATCGCAGGACACAGGCTTTTCACACAACAAGGGGTTTATTAAACTTAAACAGCTTTACAGCAGCCAAAAACAAAAGAAAAAGGTTTTTAGTCTCACCGACTTGCGAAGTCCAGAATAGCTGTCTCAATCAAACAGTACTTGATTTTTTATGGCAGGTAGCTTCCCCTGCCAGGAGGCTTCCAGGCAGGACACTGCTGTCCACTTCTGTTGCTGCAACCCAAAACAAACACCATCCACCATGTCCTCTACACTCTTCCACACCCATCTACCACTTCCTGTCTTGTTTTTAAACACACTTCCTCTGACAGGTGAGTTAACCACTTTTGTTCCATTAAAGGGACCACAGTCCAAACAGGAGGGGAGACATAGCGTCCTTCCAGGACCCAGCCACGGCATCCTGTACATATCCCCCCCCCCCTGTGCCCCAACGCCAAGGAGGTGGAGGCAACAGTGGAGCTCAAGCAATGGACTCGGGAGAGGGCATCTGCATTTTGATGCAGTCTCCCGGGCCTATGCTCCACTACAAACTTAAATTCCTGGAGTGCCAGGAACCACCGAGTAACCCTGGCATTAGTCCATTTTCCTTGTCTCAGCCATGTTAAAGGGGCATGATCAGAAATCAACCTAAACTTCCTCCCCAAAAGGTAATATCTGAGGGATTCCAGAGCCCACTTAATGGCCAGACACTCTCGTTCAATTATGGCGTAGTTTTTCTCCGCTGGTGTTAACTTCCTGCTGAGGAAGACTATCGGGTGTTCCTCCCCATGAATAACCTGTGACAACACCGCTCCCAATCCTACATCGGAAGCATCAGTCTGGACAACAAACTCTTTTGAAAAATTAGGTGCTACCAGGACAGGGTGTTGGCACAGTGCCGACTTGAGCTTCAAAAAAGCCTTCTCAGCGTCTGCATTCCACTCCACCATGACCGATTTCCAACCCTTAGTCAGATCGGTCAACGGAGCCGCCAACGTGGCAAAGTTGGGTACAAACCTGTAGTATCCCACCATGCCTAGGAATGCACGTACCTGCTTTTTTGTGAGGGGGCGGGGCCAATTCTGTATAGCCTCTCTATCTTGTTGACCTGAGGTTTCACTACCCCTCTACCCACGATATAACCCAGGTATTTCACCTCCTCCATTCCCAAAGCAAATTTTTCAGGGTTTATTGTAAACCCCTCCTTCCAAAGAGAGTCCAGCACTGCCTACACTTTGGGCAAATGTGATTCCCAGTCTTTGCTAAAAATGACTATATCGTCCAAGTACACTGAGGCATACTTCTGGTGAGGTCGTAAAATCCTATCCATTGCTCTCTGGAACGTGGCTGGAGCAGTTTGCAATCCAAAAGGCATCCTTTTGTACTGAAAACTCCCCTCTAGGGTAGAAAAAGCAGTTCTCTCTCTAGCAGCCTTAGTTAACGGGATTTGCCAATACCCCTTGGTAAGGTCTAATGTAGTGATATACCTGGCTGGGCCTAGTCTCTCAATAAGCTCATCTACCCGGGGCATGGGGTAGGCATCAAACCGAGAAACTTCATAAAATTTCCGGAAATCATTGCAGAATCGCAGAGTCCCATTGGGCTTCGGTACCAACACAATCGGGCTCGACCACTCACTCTGCGATTCTTCAATAATCCCTAGGTCTAACATCTTCTTTACTTCCTCTGAAACGGCCTTCCTTTGAGCCTCTGGGATGCGGTAGGGCCGGACAAAAACTTTGACTCCTGGTTCTGTGATAATATCATGCTCTATGACACTAGTGAGCCCTGGCAAGTCTGAAAATGTTTCTTTATTTCTCTGAAAGAACTCCTTTGCCTGCTGACTTTGGGTTTTAGACAGGGTATTTGCTACTTGGACACTCTCCACCCCAACCCGAGGCTCAAGTTTTGTGCTAGCCAGGGAGGTCACTGGTTCCCTGTCTGTCCAGGGCTTTAACAAGTTTACATGATATATCTGATAGGGTTTCCTCTTGCCTGGCTGGTGGACTCTATAATTTACCTCTCCCACTTTTTTCTACACCCTTGAAAGGGCCTTGCCATCTGGCCAAGAATTTACTTTCCACAGTGGGAATCAACACTGCTACTCAATCCCCCACTTGGAAGTTCCTAATTTTGGCTGCCCTATTATAGACCCGTCATTGAGCCTCCTGGGCTTTTTGTAAATGTTCCTTAACTAGTGGCATCACAGTTCGGATCCTCTCCTGCATTTGAGAGACATATTCAAGAACACTCTTATGCTGAATTGGTTCACTTTCCCATTCTTCTTTAACAAAGTCCAGTAGTCCGCGAGGTCTCCGCCCATATACCAATTCAAAGGGCGAAAACCCAGTGGAGGCCTGGGGCACTTCTCGGATAGCAAACAGGAGAGCTGGTAACAGGCAGTCCCAGTCTTTCCCATCCCTTTGTACCACTCTCTTGAGCATAGACTTAAGGGTCTTATTAAAACGTTCTACCAATCCATCTGTTTGGGGATGGTAGACCGATGTGCGCAGCTGTTTAATCCGGAACAGTTTGCATACATCAGCCATAACCTTCGACATAAACGGGGTGCCCTGGTCTGTGAGTATTTCCTTGGGAAAACCTGTCCGTGTAAACAACTGGAATAGTTCCCGGGCAATAGCCTTAGAGGAGGTATTCCGCAGGGGTAGCGCCTCAGGATATCGAGTGGCATAGTCGAGGATCACCAGTATGTAAGAATGACCTCGAGCCGACTTTACCAAGGGACCCACTATATCCATGGCTATCCTCTCGAATGGGACCTCAATTATGGGCAGAGGGACCAACGGGCTCCGGAAATGGGTCGCCGGAGCGGTCAACTGACAGGTGGGACAAGAGGTACAGTATCTCCTTACCTCTGCTTTCAAGCCTGGCCAGTAAAACCGGTCGGCGATCCGTGCCTCCGTCTTTTCAACTCCCAGGTGTCCCCCTAAAACATCATCATGGGCCAGGTCTAGGACCTTGCGTCTATACTGTTGGGGTACCAATAATTGTTCTACCACATTTTCTCTCACTTTAGTAACCCGATAAAGCAATTCATTACATATTGCAAAATGTGGCCACCGCTCATTAGCACCTGGCTCTTGGGGCTCCCCATTTATTACTATAACCTGTTCCCGTGCCCTGGCCAAAGTGGGGTCCTGCATCTGGGCAGTACCAAATGCCCCCTGGGGAACACCCAAATCTGGCAAGGCAGGGGTAGAGGCCACTTCCTCATCCTCTTCCCCCAGCATTACCCTCAGTGTTCAGGTAGGTCTGTGAACCCCACATTTTGACATCCTTAACAGTATCAGCACTACTTTCATCACCATTAACCAAATCCTTAGCATTTTTATCAACTGGGTCTATATTACGAACATGCGGCATGTCAGGGTTATTACCCTCAATAACAGGAACAGAGGGACTAGTTTCTTCCCAGTCTCTGGACCTTTCAGATAGTTCTCCTTGTCCCCACAGTTTTGCAAATAACGGACAGTCTCGTCCTATGATAACGTCATGTACCAAGTTCTTTACCACCCCCACCTCTTGAGTACCAGTGCCAAATGCTGTGGAGATGGACACCGAGATGAGAGGGTACTCTCTAGTGTCCCCATGAATGCACACAACCTGTAAAATTTTGCTTACCGGACCGATCTTCCCAATTACTCTAGGGTGAACCAGGGTTACCATGCTTCCAGAGTCCAGCAAAGCCCGTGCAGGGTGGTGGTTCACTTGGACTTCATACTCAAATTTCCCCTCTCCGAGGTCAAGATGTGTTGTACAGGCTTTATGGGCATAAAAAGACCCCCTTCGAAGAACCCCGCATTCCATGGGCTCTTCCTACAATGGGCAGTGGGCCTGGGTATGGCCCCAGGCATGACATCGCCAACATTGTACATCCCCTCCTCTCCGAACAGGAACAGGTCGCTGAGGGGGTAACGGGTGTGACTCTTGGCCTTCCGGGGTGTTGGTTCCAGGGCTCCTGGGGACATCCTTTCGAAGGGCGGCAGTTGGTCGGAAAGGCTGTGGCAGACTGGGCCCTTGACGCTTGGTAGGGCCAAGCAGATCCTCCACCACTGTATATCGTTCCACCATCTCGACAAGGAGGTTCACCGTTTTGGGGTCTCCATGGCTGACCCACCGTTGAAGGTCGTCTGGCAGTGACCTTAAGTATCGGTCCAGCACGACCCGCTCCACAATTTGGGGGCCCCGACAACACTTCGGGCTGCAGCCATTTTTTTACTAGTTGCACCAGGTCATGCATTTGAGATCGCGGTGGCCGATCTGGACGATACTTCCATTGGTGCACTCGTTAGGCCGAACAGCCGTAGTCACCCCCAACCGAGCCAGTATTTCTGCCTTTAGTTTTTGATAATCTTTAGCGTCTTCTGGTGGTAGGTCGAAATAGGCTTTTTGAGGATCTCCGATGAGGAAAGGAGCAATTAAGCCGGCCCACTGGTCCTGGGGCCACCCTTCTCTCTCTGCCGTCCTCTCAAATGTAGCCAGAAACGCCTCTACATCATCACTAAGGGACAATTTCTGCAGAAAATGGCTTGCCCTTATGGTCACCTGGTTGCCAGGGGCAACGGCCACTTGTTCACGGCCCTGAGAAAGCTGCTGCACTGCTTCTTTTAAGGCAGCCATCTGAGCCTGCATAACCCCTTGTTGGGTTGCTTGCTGGGCTGCTAACTGGGCCACCAACAGGCGAGTATTTTCTTGCTGCAGAGCCAGCGCCTCATTGTGGTGCGTTTTCTGTACCTCCAGCTGGGTTGCTAAGCACTGATTAGCTTCCTCATGGCGAGTCTGCGCTTGCATATTAGCCAAGGACAGCTGTTTAATTAGCTCCTCCATTGTTTCAACTTTCAACAGTTGTGCAGTTTTAACCCAGGACATAAATTCACTGTACTGTCCCTTTAAATGTCAGTTCAAATCCAATGCAAAAAAAATAGCAAGAAAAACGCCTGTTACTTTGTCCTGCCCGCATTCGAGCACCACTTGTAATGTTCGGGGGGACCAGCAAGATCGCAGGACACAGGCTTTTCACACAAGGGGTTTATTAAACTTAAACAGCTTTACAGCAGCCAAAAACAAAAGGTTTTTAGTCTCACCGACTTGCAAAGTCCAGAATAGCTGTCTCAATCAAACAGTACTTGATTTTTTATGGCAGATAGCTTTCCCTGCCAGGAGGCTTCCAGGCAGGACACTGCTGTCCACTTCTGTTGCTGCAACCCAAAACAAACACCATCCACCATGTCCTCTACACTCTTCCACACCCATCTACCACTTCCTGTCTTGTTTTTAAACACACTTCCTCTGACAGGTGAGTTAACCACTTTTGTTCCATTAAAGGGACCACAGTCCAAACAGAGGGGAAACATAGCGTCCTTCCAGGACCCAGCCACGGCGTCCTGTACAATATATATATATATACACAGTTCTCCACCCCCCATACACATTCCATGTACCATCCATATATACAGTCCTCCCTTCCCCCCATATACCATCCATATATACAGTCCCGTCCCCCCCATTTACCATCCATATATACAGTCCCCCCCATATAACATCCATATATACAGTCCCCCCCATACACCATCCATATATACATTCTTTTTCTCTCCCCCCTATATACCATCCATATATACAGCTCCCCCTCCATAGACCATCCATATATACAGTTCTCCCCCTTCCATATGCTATTCACATATACAGTTTTCCACCCCCCATACCATCCATATATACAGTTCTCCAACCCCCCCCCCCCCCCCATATACCATCCATATATACAGTTCTCCAACCACCACCTCACACTCTATCCTGTGCATACAGCCCACTGTCATACCCCCCCTCCCCACTCCTCTCCTGTACATATCGCCCAATGTCATACCCTCCACACTCCTCTCCTGTACATACCGCCAACTGTCATACCCTCCACTAGGGAGCTGAACACCCCTCGGTTCAGTTTGCGGCAGAACAAAAGATAGGGACTGTAGGTTTGTTGTTAAGTTGAATCTGTTTGTAATTTGGAATAGGTACATTTTTTAAGTGTAGCTCCAGCCTCAAAATCTATATTTAAGCTTTTTGGATAATATAGGGCAGGGTTATCACCCCTGTAACATTTGTTTTGCTGTGTGTGCCCTTGTTCAGAAGATTTCCCCTCATTTCTGTCCCAATGATAATTGGATTTAGAAAAATGTGGGTTATTAGGGAAACAAGGACTGGTGATAAAGCATCAGTGGAGACACCTTTTTCCCATATTAACTCTTACAAGAGAGAATTTCCCTTCCATGGGGTAGCTTTCCTCTCACTTCCTGTTGTCTCTCTTCGTTTCTAAGTAGGAGTCGTTTGTAAGGCGAATGTTTGAAAATAGGGGACCACTTGTATATACTATACAGCCTGCCCTATACACTCTGCGGAAAATTGAGCCTTAGGTGTTGGTGGTGCCAGAACACTGTAAGCCCTCACAGTTACTCTTGGTGGGCACTGGAACAGGCCCTGCTGTGAAATATTATATCTGTGATCGGTTACAAAGCCTCCAGCAGCACTGAATGGGCGTTCAGAAAGAATGATGGATGCAGGACAGGCCAGTAGCTCAATTGCATATTGAGCAAGCTTTGGCTAGTGGTCCATGCTCAAAACCCAATAACCAAGTGGATGTTCTGGGAGAAAGGTCTTCAAGTCTGATCTTGCCCCTAGATATTGCTGCACCATGTAATTCAGATGCTGGCGATGGTTGCTGGAACTGATCAGACCTGGGTGCTGAGGACTGAAGAATTGTCTGAAGGCATCAGTCAGCTGGCCACATTCTCCATCGCTCTTTCTGTGACTGAAGGAAGCCTCAGCAACACATTGTCCAGCACCAGGAATTTGTAACCTCCCAGGTTCTGGAAACACATTGCATAAACCTTTCTGCAAGGCCTCCTGAAGAGGTTTCATCCTCTGCTCCCTCGGCGAAGGCTGAATATGTTCTGCAACCTTACCCTTGTAACATTGATCAAGAAGGGTTGCCAGCCAGTAATGATCCCTCTCCTTGATACCACGAATCCTAGGTTCTTTCGCAGGCTTTGCAGGATCAGGGAGGCCATGTAGCGTAAGTTTGCAGAGGCATTAGATCCTGAGTCTCTGGGTCACTAAGGATCACATGATCCTCAACCACCTCCTCCCAGCCACGTACAACTCCATGGGTTTCTGGGTACTGCAAACGATCCCTTTAAGACTGCTTTAAGACTGCTGCTGACACAATCCTCCTACTCCTCTTCTTCTTCCTGTGTGATCGGCGGGCCTGCAGGAATACTAGTATCTGGATAAAGGGGTCCTTGAGAGGTAAGGAAGTCATCCTCTTCCTCCCACTGTTCTGCATCAAGTGCCCTGTCCATTATTCCACGAAGCGTGTGCTCCAACAGGAAGACAAAAGGGACAGTATCACTGATGCATGCACTGTCACTGCTCACCATCCTCGTGGCCTCCTCAAATGGTGACAGGACAGTGTATGCATCCTTGATCAGTAGTCACTGGCGTGGCGATAAAAAGCCAAGCTCCCCACACCCTGTCCTGGTGCCATACTCACACAGGTACTCATTGATGGCCCTCTACTGCATGTGCAGATGCTGCAGCATTGCCAACGTTGAGTTCCACCTGGTGGGCATGTCACAAATGAGGTGGTTCTTGGGCAGGTTGCATTCTCTTTGAATGTCAGCAAACCGAGCACTGGCATTATATGACCAGCAGAAATGACCACAGACTTTCCTGGCCTGCCTCAGGAGATCCTGTAAGCCAGGGTACCTGCACAAGAACCACTGCACCACCAAATTCAGGATGTGAGCCAAACAGGGAACATGGGTCAAGTGTCCCTGTCGGAGGGCGGAGAGAAGGTTGGTGCCATTGTCGCATACAACCATTCCTGGATTAAGCTGACGAGGCGTCAACCACCTCTGAGCCTGCCCCTGCAGAACTGACAGAATCACTGCCCCAGTGTGGCTCTTGTCCCCTAACCAGACCAACTCAAGCACCGCATGGCTTCTTTTTGCCTGATTGCTTGCGTAACCCCTTAAGCGCCTACAGAGCACCGCTGGTTCAGAGGAGAAATCTGCAGAGGTATAGGCCATAGAGGAAGAAGAAGAGGAGGGGGTGGAGAAGAGAGCTGTGGCAGAATCATCACTAGCATTTTGGAGGCATGGTGGCGGAACAAGCTCCAACAATACTGAACCCTGTCCTGCATCCTTCCCAGCTGCCAGTAGTGTTACCCAGTGTGCCATGAAAGAAAGGTAATGTCCCTGTCCATGCCTGCTGTACCATGAGTCAGCAGTAATAGGCACCTTATTGCTGACCGCCCTGTCCAACGAGGCCAAGACATTTCCTTCCACATGCTGGTAGAGAGCCAGAATGGCCTTCCGTGAAAAGAAATTGTGTTTTGGAACCTGCCACTGAGGTACCACACATTCCACAAATTCACAAAAGGGGGCAGAGTCTACCATCTGAAAAGGCAGCAGTTGCAGTGCTAGCAATTTGGCCAAGCTAGCATTCAGACGGTGAGCATATGGATGGCTGGGACCGAATTTCTTTTGACAGTTTAGAGAAGCACGGATTATGAATGCAATGATATAAGGAGTGCTGGACATGACAGTGTGGATGAGGGACACAGAGGGTTAAGCTTTATGGGTGGAGCTGAGTAAAAAGGTTTGCAGGAAGCAAGTTCAGTGTAGGGGAGGGGTCATATAAAAGGGAGGGGTGTGGCTTTAGGGGATCATTCGGATCCCAGCGTGACACAGAGGAGGCAGTTTTTCTCTGCTCCTCTGTAATGGCCGACCTGGATGTGATTTTCAAGAGGCTGAGACGGGCGGCGGAGGCGTGCGGAGCGGAGTGGCTGCGGGATCGAGCGGGGACCTGGAGGACACCGCGGAGGATGTCGGGGATGCAGGTGAGGCGCCGCTGCGTGCGCGGAGGTCTCGGCCTCCGGCGCGTTTTTTTTTCCCCAGGGCCTGCACCTCGTCCACCTCGTGACTGTCG
Source organism: Lithobates pipiens (assembly GCF_037356315.1). NCBI lineage: Eukaryota > Metazoa > Chordata > Amphibia > Anura > Ranidae > Lithobates > Lithobates pipiens. The sequence goes on from NW_027507718.1 coordinate 132,373,544, forward strand.
GAGCCCGGGGGCCGACCGCTCGGTCCCCCCGGCGAAGAGGAAGGTGCCTGGCTCTCCCTGGTCCGGGTGGTCATTGCGCCGCCGACCGGAGGGGGGCGGGGCCTCGCGGCAAAATGGCGCCGGCTCCGGGTCGGGCCGGCACCCGGGAACGGGGGGGGGGGGAACGGGCGGGGGGCTTTGGGTCCAGCCGCCTTGGGGGTGCAGCGGAAGGGGGGGGATCCTCGGACTGGGGGTTCCAGCAGGGGGACACGCGCGGTGGGGGGGCAGGGTTGGCACGGGGGGGGGTCGCAGCTCCCGGGCTGGGGCGGGTGGGATGAAGGGAGCCACCGAGGTGCCTGGCAGGGCTGGTCTTGGACACCAGCATGCCGGGGGTGGTCGGGGGCCACAGGCACTGCGGGATGCGCCTGAACGCGCGGACCAGGGGGTCTGCGATTCGCCCAGGGGGATGGCGGCGCCCCCAGCGCGCACCGCGGAGGACAAGTCCGAGGGTGAGCTGTCGCAGGAGGAGGAATTTTCACATGCAGTGCACGAAACCATGACGGTCGGCAAGGCCCCGGTGCGGCCAGGTAAGTCACGTGATCCTTTGGTTCTGACTGAAGCCTTGGGGGATTTGCTGGGGGGCCCGGTATCCCAGAACGGCAAGGGGAGGGGGGCAGAGGGCCGGTCGGCGGGGGTGGGGCATGTCGCCCTGGGGGGGCCCACGGACAGCTGCAGGACCTTCTTGGAAGGGCTGCGGGCCCTGGTGGGTAAGTTTGCCGGGGGTTCGGGGGCGCCGCAAGTGGGTCCCTGGAGGGCTGCGGGCCCAGGGTCGGGGGGAGGGGGGTCCGGGGCCACGCCGGTGGTGGACCCCCCGACCGCTGCGGCTTCTGGGGGGGTGGTAGACATGGGGCCTGGGGGCACGGGGGTCCCCCCAGTGGTCACGGAACCTGGGGCGTGGACCGATGTGGTCAGGATTGCGGATGCTGCCCGGTGCGAAGTATATGTTGATTCGAGGGCCCGGTGGGGGCGTGCCTGGAGCAGGAGGTGCGGGAGAATATTGGCATGGGTGAGTATGTGGGGATTTTCTCTTTGCTCCCCCTTGAGAAGTTCAACTTGGATAGGGTCAAGCCGGACAGTTCAAAATGGACGACGAGGAGCAGCGTAGGTATCGGTGATTCTGCGCACTTTCTCCAATTGGCTTCAGGCGTTCGCTGGCTTAGCTAGGGTGATTGGGGAGAAGAACCCCGAGCATTGCTCGGCGTTGTTCTGCTGTATGGACGCGACTGGAGAGGCTTATCGGGTGTATGGGGGGTGGCATGGCTGCGTTATGACGAACAGTCCAGGCAGCGGTGTGGCCGGAACTACGCTGGGACCACAAGGACATCAGCCTCTGGATGAGGCTTATGTCTGCGGCTCGGACTCCTGCTCCGTTTCTTCAGGGGGGGGCGGGAGTGTGTTGTCCTCAGGGCTACCGGCCGGGAAAAGTGGGGTGTGTGCTGGCCCTTTGATGGGGGGCTTGTAAATTCGGGAGAGCGTGCCGATTTAAGCACGAGTGCTCCGGCTGCGGCGGCGCCCTCGCACTGTCCCGCTGTTTCAGGAAAGGAAAGCGTTCCGGCGATGTTGCTCATGAAAGGGATGACGCCGGTAACCCTGGAAAGGATACTTCCTTTCCTAAGTAAGTATCCGGATGGTGAGGCGGCGCGGGGGTTGATTTCGGAGTTTTCGGGACGGTTTCAGGATTCCTTGTTCAATGGCGGAGTTGCCCCCAGTGGCCCGGAACTTGCGATCGGCTTTGGTACACCCGGGGGGTGGTAGGCGAAAACTTGGGCAAGGAAGTGGCGTTGGGCCGGATGGGCGGGCCTTTCGAAGTGCAACCGTGGGGCGACCTGGTGGTGTCCCCGCTGGGTGTAGTTCCTGAGAAAGAGCCTGGGAAATTTCGCTTGCTTCATCACTTGTCCTTTCCTAAAGGGGGGTCGGTCAATGACTTCATCGGCCCTGATGCGTGTACGGTCTCATACACGTCTTTTGATGCGGCGGTGAGGTGGGTCAGGCTTTCTGGATGCGGGGCTCTTATGGCCAAGGCAGATGTGGGGTGCCATTGGCGGGGCTAGTTCTCTATGAGTAAGTGCCTGCCCATGGGTTGTTCCATTTCCTGCGCCTACTTTGAGGCGTTTAGCTCATTTTGAAGTGGGTGGTGAGTGACGTTTCGGGCCTGGAGTCGGTCATCCACTATTTGGACGACTTTCTGTGCGTGGGCCCCGCCTGCCTCCAGTGTGGGTGCGATTTTTCTGTCCACGTTGCAGCACATTGCAGGTAAGTTCGGGGTACCGTTGGCGGGGGATAAAAAAGAGGGACCAGTTACGGACTTGAGTTTTTTGGGGATAGTGATCGATTCGAGGGCAATGGAGTGTCGATTGCCCGAGAATGAATTACTTGATCTGAAAATGGAATTGGCGGAGATGCAAGGATAGTAGAAGGTCCGGTTGAGGGCCCTGCAGTCTCTGTTGGGCTAGCCTAATTTTGCTTGCCGGATCATCCCTATGGGGGCGGGTGTTCTGCAGACGGCTGTCGGCAGCCTCGGCCGGGGTGAGTGTGCCTAACCATTTTGTGCGTCTGCGGGAAGGAACACAGGGAAGACTTGCGGGCGTGGCGTGAATTCCTAGCCCCTTGTAGCGGGCGGGACATGTGGATGTCGGGGCCAGTGAGCAATTTCGATGTGGAATTGGTCGCTGCCGCGGCTGGGTCGGCGGGTTATGGGGCGTATTTTCGGGGACGGTGGAGTGCTGACCCTTGGCCGCAATCTTGTGAGGTGGCGGGGTTGTTGGGCAACCTGGTTCTGCTTGAACTATTCCCGGTGGTGTTGGCATTGGAGCTGTGGGGGGAGGAGTTCCGTAATATGAAGTTGCGCATTAGTTGAGACGGCATGGGGGTGGTTCAGGTCCTCAACCATTTGGCTGCTACGGCGGCTGGTGTTTCGGTGCTTACGGCTCAATGTTTATGTTTCGGCAGTGCACATACCTGGGGGGAGAATTCTTTGGCTAACTCGCTCTCTCGTTTCAGTGGGACGAGTTCCGGGATCTGGCGCCGAGAACGGAGGAGTCTAGGGCGTCTTGCCCTGGGTGGATGTGGGGGATGCCCTTGTAGTCGCCGCAGGTTGGATTCAGGGGTCTTTGAGTGAGTCCACGTGGGCGGCCTATTCTAGGGTGTGGTCAGAATGGTTGAGTTGGAGCGGTTGGTCGGGGCTCCGACCAGCGCTGGTTGGGGCTGTATTGGGTGGCACGGAACATTAGATGGGATTGGCACCTGCGTCGATTGATCGGAAATTGGCGGGGTTGGCATTTTGTTTAAGCTGTGGGGAGAGCCGGACGGGAATGCGGCTTTTTTGGGTGCGGCAAACCTTGAAGGGGTATAGGAGGGAACGGAAAGGTCGGGAGGCGCACAGGCTGGTGAAGTGTGATAACTTGGTGGCGATTTGTTCCCGGCTTGTGGAAGTTTGTTCTTCCGCTTACAAGGCCATCCTGTTCACAGCGGCTTTTTCATTGGCGTTTTATGGGGCGTTTGGGACTGGGGAGTTGGTGTGTCGGTCTAAACGGGGTGCTGTGGGGCTGTTGGATCAGGATGTACAGGTGGCTGCTGATCGGGTGAGTATACGGTGGCGGAGGTCCAAGCCTGACCAGCTGGGCAGGGGAGTGGTGATTATACTGTTTGCCTTGCCAGGCTCGGCAGTGGGCCCTGTGGTGGCGGTAAGGGCCTTTCGGGCGGTGCGGCTGGAGGGGGGGGGGGCCTTTCTTGCTGCATGCGGGGGGCTCTTTTCTCTCTAGGTTGCAATTCGTGTCAGTTTTCAACGGTGCCTGCGGACTGTGGGTTTGGACGACCGGGAGTACTCGTCGCACTCCTTCCGTATTGGGGCGGCCACTGAGGCTGCCCGATGTGGGCTGGCTGAGGCGATTGTTCGCCGGATCGGTCGTTGGGAATCTAAGAGGTGCCGTTCGTATGTCCGGCCGCAGTTGATCCTGGGGTGAGTGGGGGCGCGGCTGGGAGTGTTTTGCAGTATGGGGTTGGGAGTTACAGGTGTTATGGTATATTACGTTTGTTGGTTGTTATGTGTTCTGTGTTATGTTTTTTATTCCAGATGGAGGTTCCTCACGCCTCGTTTGGATCCTAGGGCACTCGGACGTGTGCTGGGGGGCCGGGAGAGGTGATGCTCAGCCTGCAGGCGGGCCGTTGGGAATTCCTGGGGGGAGGCTAGGTTGATGTGGTTGGGATTCCCGGGCATGCGGTGGGAGCGTGTGATGAAGGAAGTTGAGCGCTTTGCAATGAGGGACAGGCCCCCGGATGTGTTGGTCATTTACGCAGGGGGCAACGACCTGGGCATACGGAAGGAAAGGGACATCTTAGCTGATGTTAGGGCGGGTGTTGCACTTACGAGTCCGCTTCACGGGTACCATCTTGGTTTGGTAGGTCGTTGCGGGCAGATCGGTGTGGAGGTGGGCTAGGTCCATGGTAAGCATCAACAAAACCAGGATGGGGGTCGGACGTGGGTATTGACCTTTGGTCATTGGGTCTGCAGGAGGGTATACAAAATAGCTCTTAGGGTGTGGGGTGGCCCTCAAGGTTGAGGGGGTCACCCTTTCGGGCTGTGGCGGTGTGTTTTCTGGTGGTTTCTGACGGTAGACAGGTACTCAGAAGGGATCTGAGGGTGTGGGGGGCTCATCTAACGATCGGCCCCTCTGGGTATTCCTGAACGTTGGAGGGAATACGGTTATGTTCACTGGCGGAAGTTGTCTCCGACCGGTCACAGGTGGAGGCCTTTGGGAAGTTGGTGAGGTGTACCGCAGTGATTTGGTATTGGCTTAAGTGGGGTCACCGTCAGAGATCACCAGAATGGGCAGTTAATGTTATTTAATGTGGTTTAATGGTAATAAAGTTATTTATATTTATATATCTATGTATTTAGATATTTTCATATTTACAAGTTATTGGAGTGAATTTTGAGTTATGTTTAATAAAGGCTGTTGTGGCCAGTTTACTCCAACCTATGGTGTGGTCTCGTTTCTAATAGGGGAAGGTATGGGTAAGGAATAATATAAGGGGAACATTCAGACTACACTAGTCAAGAGAAGCACGGATTATGAATGCAATGATATAAGGAGTGCTGGACATGACAGTGTGGATGAGGGACACAGAGGGTTAAGCTTTATGGGTGGAGCTGAGTAAAAAGGTTTGCAGGAAGCAAGTTCAGTGTAGGGGAGGGGTCATATAAAAGGGAGGGGTGTGGCTTTAGGGGATCATTCGGATCCCAGCGTGACACAGAGGAGGCAGTTTTTCCCGCCCTCCCGCCCTAATGTTATGTGGTTGTTTTGTTGTGTCGTTTGTTGCTGGTCTTTTCTTCTTTTGCAGGTTTCGTCGGTTGTCACAGCAGCTGAAGGTTTTCCTGTGTTGGCGGTGTGTTTTCTGGTGGTTTCTGACGGTAGACAGGTACTCAGAAGGGATCTGAGGGTGTGGGGGGCTCATCTAACGATCGGCCCCTCTGGGTATTCCTGAACGTTGGAGGGAATACGGTTATGTTCACTGGCGGAAGTTGTCTCCGACCGGTCACAGGTGGAGGCCTTTGGGAAGTTGGTGAGGTGTACCGCAGTGATTTGGTATTGGCTTAAGTGGGGTCACCGTCAGAGATCACCAGAATGGGCAGTTAATGTTATTTAATGTGGTTTAATGGTAATAAAGTTATTTATATTTATATATCTATGTATTTAGATATTTTCATATTTACAAGTTATTGGAGTGAATTTTGAGTTATGTTTAATAAAGGCTGTTGTGGCCAGTTTACTCCAACCTATGGTGTGGTCTCGTTTCTAATAGGGGAAGGTATGGGTAAGGAATAATATAAGGGGAACATTCAGACTACACTAGTCAAGCAACTGGGGTAAGAAATTTGCCTGATAAAATCCGATGACACCTCAGCACAGGTTTCTGAGAGGACTGGAGGTATAGTGGGGTTGGAGATCCCAGCTGATGAGGAGCAAGGAGAGGTCCACCTTGTTCTTTGATGTGGGTCTTTTAAGTGCTGTTGCCAATGGACTGCATGGGAGGTCATCATATGTCTGGTCAAGCATGTGGTGCCCAAGCGGCTGCTGTTTTGGCTACGCTTGATACGCTTCAGACATATGTTGCGAACAGCAACGGTGCCTTCTGCTGCACACATGTCAAAAAAGGCCCACACCAAAGAACTTTTCAAAATATGTGGAGAGTTAGCAGCGCCCTGCACTTGCTTAGCGGTGTGATGCAATAGTGTGGCTGCCCTTAAGCTGCCCCCTGGAGGGCATTCTGCCTCTTTGGAGATAAGCCTCCTCTTCCTTTCTTCTATCAGGCACTCAAGTTGAGTCAGTGACCTCATTATCCCCTCCCTCCTCGTCACTGGAGCAAACTTTACAGTATGCTGCAGCTCGGGGAACATGACTGCCAGTTTCTTGACATTTTTGGGCACCCTCTCTCTCTCTGAGTTCACGTTACTCCCTTCCTCAACCTAGGTACCATGATTGGAGCCTTCAAATTGCTGTGCATCCTCCTGCAGCATGTACCCAACACTGTGGTCGAATATTTCGGGGGACTCCTTCGTGCATGATGGTGGGGCTGGGGAAGGAGTGACTGTTGACATGGAGCTGATTGAATAGGCTGCTTTGGCAGCTGCATTGGCAGGCAAACTACTCTGAGCCTGGGTGACAGAGGATGAGGAGGGCTTTGTTATCCATTCCACCAACTCTTCTGCATGTTGTGGCTCAATAACACAGCCAGCTGCAGAAAAAAAGGACAAGCGTGCCTCACAGCCACAATGCACTGTGTCCACGACCAGCACTGTCGACTGTAGACACAGAGCCTGCTTGCCCTCTTTTAGTGGCCTGTGAGCATCTGCCTCTCCTTGGTGGCCTTCCAGACATGCTGGAAATGTTGTTTAGCAAAACACACTACACTGTATTGTGTACTATGTACACCACCAGAAAAGTAGTAGCAAGTGCACTAGGGGTGCACGGTACTGCGTACACCAACAGAAGTGTAATAACAACTATGGGTGCACTGTATGTATTGTGTACTGTGTACACCACCAGAAAAGCAGTAGCAACTGCACTAGGGGTGCACGGTACTCTGTACCGTGTATGTATTGTGTACTGTGTACAACCACCAACAGAAGTGTAATAACAACTATGGGTGCACTGTATGTATTGTGTACACCACCAGGAAAGTAGTAGCAACTGCACTAGGGGTGCACGGTACTGTGTACACCAACAGAAGTGTAATAACAACTATGGGTGCACTGTATTTATTGTGTACTGTGTACACCACCAGAAAAGTAGTATCAACTGCACTAGGGGTGCACAGTACTATGTAAACTAACAGAAGTGTAATAACAACTATGGGTGTACTGTATGTATTGTGTACACCATCAGGAAAGTAGTAGCAACTGCACTAGGGGTGCACGGTACTGTGTACATCAACAGAAGTTTAATAATAACTATGGGTGCACTGTATGTATTGTGTATTGTGTACTGTGTACACCGCCAGAAAAGTAGTAGCAACTGCACTAGGGGTGCACGGTACTGTGTAATAACATCTATGGGTGCACGTATGTATTGTGTACTGTGTACACCACCAGAAAAGTAGTAGCAACTGCACTAGGAGTGCACGGTACTCTGTACACCAACAGAAGTGTAATAACAACTATGGGTGCACTGTATTTATTGTGTACTGTGTACACCACCAGAAAAGTAGTAGCAACTGCACTAGGGGTGCACAGTACTATGTAAACTAACAGAAGTGTAATAACAACTATGGGTGTACTGTATGTATTGTGTACTTTGTACACCACCAGAAAAGTAGTAGCAACTGCACTAGGGGTGTATGGTACTGTGTACACCAACAGAAGTGTAATAACAACTATGGGTGCACTGTATGTATTGTGTACACCAGTGTTTCTCAACTCCAGTCCTCAAGGCACCCCAACAGGTCATGTTTTCATGCTTTCCATTAATTTGCATAGCTGATTGGATCAGTTTCACTGCCTTAGTAATTACCACAGCCATTTCATCTGAGGGAAATCCTGTTGGGGCACCTTGAGGACTGGAGTTGAGAAACACTGGTGTACACCACCAGGAAAGTAGTAGCAACTACACTGGGGGTGCATGGTACGGTGTACACCAACAGAAGTTTTATAACAACTATGGGTTCACTGTATGTATTGTGTACTGTGTACACCACCAGAAAAGTAGTAGCAACTGCACTAGGGGTTGTCAGGAAAAGCTCCATCCGCTGGTAATATCTGTCATTTGGCGTGCATTGTGGAGGTCCACCAGCAGGTGTCTCCTGGCAGTTTGGAACTGTCAGGAAAGCTTTTCTCTGCTGATGTTATGTCATCTTTGGGCCACAGTACTGGTGTCCACCAGAGGATGGATCCTGACAGTGTGGCGCAGACAGCACCTCCTACAATCAGGTATTACTTGAAGCCAATTACAAGCATATAAATACCCGGCAAGCACTCACATGTTTGCCTTGGTTTCATCCTTGCTCCCTGACCTGCTAGCTTGTTATCTGCTCCTGATCCTGTTCCTGTGCCCCGTGTATCAGATCCTGTCTCCCTGTCCTGATCCCTGTCCTGTTCTACCTGTTACCTTGCATCCCTGCCCTGCAGTCTGATCCATCCATGCTCTCCCTGTCCTGTGTTCCTTACCCCATCTGCTGATCTCCCTGTGTATGACCTTGGCCTGGCTTACATTTATGTTTCTGGAACACTCCCTGTCCATCTGCTGATCTGCTGTGTATGACCCTGGCCTGGCTTACGTTTATGATTCTGGTATTACTGTCATGGTTATGTAGTAATCTTCCTCTGTTTGCTTACCTCTCCTCATGTGTTCAGACTAAGAGGCCAGCCGCTTCCACCTGGAGGTTTTTATAACCTCTCCTCTAAGCATGGCTCCACCCCAGGCCCTATCAGGGAACCCTATATTAACCTGTGCACTGCAAGCCAGCGGTGCTGATCAACCATTGTGTATCCATTGTGTGTTTGGCTTCCTGTTTCCTGCTTGCTGTGTGCTCTACGTTTGTCTCTGTTACCGACCTTGGCGTGTTCTCAACGATTCCTATCTGCTTGTGACCTTGACCTTTTGGCATGTCCCCGACCATCCCTGACTGCCTGTGACTCTGAACCTTTGGCGTGTACTCTGTTATTCCAGTCTGCTAGTTGCCCTGACCTCTGCCTTATCCCCTTACTATCCTTGTCGTTCCAGCCTGCTGCTTCCTTCTCCTGTAGTCTACTGTGAGAGTGAGCTGTGAGACCCTAGGGGCCGCGACCTGGAGCCAGACTGCAGCGAAGTCCATCCTCACCACTGGAGGCTCTGGTGAACACCTGCTGGCTCTTAGGCCGCGTACACACGCGGGGACTGTCTGCCGAAACTAAGTTCGTCAAACAGTCCGCTCAAACTTTTGAATGAACGAACACGCCCACACACGGCACTTTTTGAGCGGACAAATACGGCAAACTTTGTTCGTCGTACTAAGTCCGCGCAACTTTTGAAATGAACGGACTCGCCCACACACGAGGCAACAGTCCGCTCATTTCGAGCGCGTGTGCAGGTAGGCGGGGCCCGCGAAGGAGACGTCGCGGGCCCCGCCGCCTGGTATGGACTTAAAGGGGAACCCCAACGCCGAAAAAAATCGGCGTGGGGTCCCCCCAAAGTCCACAACAGACCCTTGTCCGAGCACGCTACCCGGCCGGCCAGGAAAGGGGGGCGAGCGAGCCCCCCCTCCCGAGCCGTACCAGGCCGCGTGCCCTCAACATGGGGGGTGCCTTGGGGAAGGGGGGGCTGCGCGGCCCCCCCCATACCAAAGCACCTTGTCCCCATGTTGATGAGGACAAGGGCCTCTTCCCGACAACCCTGGCCGTTGGTTGTCGGGGTCTGCGGGCGGGGGGCTTATCGGAATCCGGGAGCCCCGCCTACCTGCACACGCGCTCGAAATGAGCAGACTTTCCTCTGAGCGGGAACAGTTTGCTCATTTCGAAAGTGGCCTACACACGGGCGGACTGTCCGCTCAAACCAAGTTTCAGCGGACAGTTTTTCGGAATTTCCGAAAAACTTTGTTCGTCAAACTGTCCGCTGAAACTGTCCGCTGAAGCCCCACACACGAGCGGACTGTCCGCTGAAACACTGTTCAGCGGACAAAGTTGAGCGAACAGTCCGCCCGTGTGTACGCGGCCTTAGACTCTGCGCCCTGGGAAATCTATGCTCCAGCTCCCATTGGGATCTGTGTTAGTGATCCTGTAGTCCTGAATCTCCCTGGGTACAATCTGCAGCAGTCAGTCCTAAGGTCCACTACCTGGCGGTGCACTTCTGACTCCAACGGAGTGCATCTGTCACCTGGTCTCAGGTGACCTGACAATTACCCATTTATTTTACTTATCTATCTGTTGTTATTTGTGGGTCTCTTTCTGTTGGTTGGTTATTGCACTGTGTCATATTGGCGTGGTTGTACTTATATTATTCACCAACGTTAATAAATCATTTATGTTTTCACTTAAGTGTGTTTGGTGTTCCTCTGTAGCTAACCACATAGTTCTGGTCACACCTGGTAAAAGACAGGGGTGCACGGTACTGTGTACACAAACAGAAGTGTAATAGCAACTATGGGTGTACGGTGTGTATTGTGTACTGTGTACACCACCAGAAAAGTAGTAGCAACTGCTCTAGGGGCACACGGTACTGTGTACACCAACAGAAGTGTAATAAAAACTACAGGTGTACTGTATTGTGTACACCACCAGAAAAGTAGTAGCAACTGCACCAGGGGTGCACGGTACAGAGTACACTAACAGAAGTGTAATAACAACTATGGGTGTACTGTATTGTGTACACCACCAGGAAAGTAATAGCAACTGCACTAGGGGTGCACGGTACTGTATACACCAACAGAAGTGTAATAACAACTATGGGTGTACTGCTGGTGGCTGCTGCACTTTTTTTGTTTTGTAATCTTGATTTCTACTATGCATTACACACTCCTTTCCCCTGCATTCTGTGATTTACACACTCATGTCCCCTTTTTTTCTGTGAATAACACTCCTGCTCCTTGCATTACACATTCCTGTCCCCTACATTTTGTGCATTACACACTCCAATAGCTCCCAACTATCCCTGATTTGGAACAAACACACTCTTTCCTCCTCCATTGACCCTCATTTTGGTCTGATCTATATAGTTGTATATAAAATGCACTTTTTATCCTTCAAAAAAGTATTTCCCAGTGCTAAACTTTTCATCCAATTTCTAAATTGCTGCATTTGTAAATTTCAAAAGCCAATATGAAGGAATAGTGGTAAAAAAACACTTGTGGGTTTAACTAATCATTTTTTTGTATATGTCTCCTTTAAGGGGGGGGGGGGGGTGGCAGGGGGTGTTATATGTCTACATCCTTTTGATAATAGGTGTCCCTCGTTCCCATCTCAAAAAGTTGGGAGGTATGCACACTCCTGTCCCCTACACTTTGTGCATTACATACTCCTGGACCCCTGTATTCTGAGCATAACACTCCCTTCCCCTGCACTGTGTGCATTATATACTCCTGGACCCCTGCATTCTGAGCATAACACTCCTGTCCCCTGCACTCTGTGCATTGCGTACACCTGACCCCTGCATTCTGTGCATAATATTCCTGTCCCCTGCATTCTGTGCATTACATACTCCCAGACCCCTGCATCCTGAGCATAACACTCCCATCGCCTGCACTCTGCATTATGTACTCCTCACCCCTGCATTCTGTACATTATGTATGCTTGACCCCTGCATTCTGTGCATAATACTCCTGTCCCCTGCATTCTGTGCATTACTGACCCCTGCTATCTGTGTGTAATTTACTTCTAAAGCCAGTACTTACTATAGCACTCTGTGTGTTACATACTCCTGATCCTTGAACACATTGCATCACACACCCCGGACTGCTGCACGCTGTGTTATGTATCTTAAACCTGATATTGACTGCAGAACTCTGTATATTTTGAGTTGTGCACAACCATATGTAATATAAGCCTTTTTTCAATAACTGCTTTCGGGTTTAAATGTGTCTGTGAGACTCTTGGTTGTAGCACAGCAACCAATCATATTATATGGGTAAAAGGAAGCCTGTGTTTTGTTTAACCATGTTCCTTAAACATTATGTTACAAACAGTTTGGCTGCACCCATTGTTTGCTACGACGCGCATAGTGTGCCCCGGGTCACTGCCTCTCTGAAGCGTCTATAAACTATGGTATATATATACTGGAATTTATGCAGCTATGATGCTTTACTGGTAATGGGGGTGATTGGTGACTTAATAGTGAGACTGATAGGGTGACAGGAAATCTGGCACTAACAGGCACTAGCTGGAAGGGTCAGTAATGCTGCGTACACACGATCAGACTATCCGGCAGACAATCCGCTGGAATTTGCAGTGGAGGTCCACCGGACTTACCGAACAAGCGGATTTGCCCACACACGCCCACACGCGACCAGACTTTTCAAATGAACGGACTTGCCGACACACGGAGTAAAGATGGTTCATTTTGAACGTGACTCCAGGTACACGGGACTAGTGAAGAAAGTGAATGTCGCCACCTCCATCGGCAAGACACCTTGCAAGCTCCGTCGCCTGGTATGGCTACATGGTGACCCTGCCCCTTATGATGTCACAGCCCCCGGGGATGCTGGAACTGTGACATCATAAGGGGCGGGGTCACCATCCCTTATGCCTATATAAGTTGCAGCGCAATGCGTCCCTGGCATTACGGCTGGAGAGAGCGTTGTGTCAACATCGGAAGGAAGAAGAAGGTGGCGTCAGGGACAGCGACGAACGAGAAGAAGACCGGGGGCCAATGCTAGTAAAAGAGCTGGAAGAAGATAGCGGAGGCCGGCAGAAGAACCGAAGAGCGAGACAAGACCCCCGAAGTCGGAGGAAGACCTCCAAAGCCCCAGACGGCGGCGACGATGAAGAAGAAAGCTCCGCTAGCAAAAGAGCAGAAGATGGCGGAGGAGCCCAGCGAGAAGACCCCGAAGTCGGAAGAAGACCCCCGGAGCTGTCTAATAAACTACTTTAAAAACCTCTGTTGTGTTTTTTTTATTGACACTTTTTTCCTCAGGTGAATGGGTAGAGGTACGATGTACCCCATACTCATTCACATAGGGTGGGGGGCTGGGATCTGGGGGCCGCTTATTAAAGGGGGCTCCCGGATTCCGATAAGCCCCCCACTGCAGACCCTGACAACCAGCAGCCAGGGTTGTCGGGAAGAGGCCCTTTTGGGAAGAAAAAGTCTGCCGGAGCCCACACATGGGCGAATTCTCCGATCGTGTGTACAAGGCATAACCAACACTAACTTTGCTAGTGACACTAAGACAGTGACCAGTAATAGTATTGTACTAATGACACTGGCTGGGAAGCAGTGGCGTCACTAGGGATGGTGTCACCTGGTGTGGTAAAACATGGTGTTACCCCCACTCACTGTCTATCCTGTCCAGCGCCCTGCAGGCAGTGCAATGTCACGGGCCACACCCCAAACCGGTCCCTGTAAATCAGGGATGCCCAACCTTTTGAAGAACAAGGGCCACTTAAGCGACTTGGTACTAGTTGCGGGCCACAATGAGCGGGGTGGGCGGATGACAAGTCCGTGTACACTCTGCATATGCTCTACTCTTTGGGCACTCCGATCCGCCCAGATGGAAGGGGACAGATCCCCTTCTGTTTTTTTTCCTTTTGGCGGATTGGATTGAAGGTATGCAGGTGTAAATGGACACAAGTCTGTTTATATTTGCTGCTCCATAGAGGTGAATGGAGGGTATGATTGGGTCGGACCAATCATGTGAAAGGGGCCTAAGGCTGCTTTCAGACTGATGTGCTGTGGCCTACCCAGAGCAATCCACCTCTGGCTTTTCTTGGGGTTAGCTGCACTTTGCCATAGAATTCTATTATATCCTGCAGGTGTTGTGTACTTTCTGAAAGTGCACCAAACCCATAGGTAATAACAGATGTCTATGGCTCAGTGCAGTTTGAAAGCTGCCCGGTAACCACTGCAGAACAGATATGCCCATATCTACACTGTGATTATAGTATTAAACATACCTTTAATAACAGTCTTCAATTTCGGGTATCGCCAGCTGTTGCTGTTCCAGGGAGAGTGCATTTGTTATCACTCCGTCTGTGACAGGATGTGGCGCTATACAGGAAGTATCATCTTATGTGGCTCTGCTACGCAACCGCTTGCTTCCTCTACCGCCGGCTTCATTCACAACACTGATGCTCTGGGATGCCAGGTCGGGAACCTGCGATCTGGGCTTGCCAACCAGCCACCCGGAGCAGGAGGTCGCAGGCCACATCAGAGGGCTCCATGGGCCACATGTGGCCCCCGGGCCACTGCTTGGGTACCCTTGCTGTAAATGATAATAAAGGGTGGTATAGTGGCAGGTTAGGGTAGTATAAGGCGGTATAGTGGCAAGCTAGGGTGGTGTAGTGCAGGTTAGGGTAGTATAGAGTGGTATAGGGCAGGTTAGGGTGGAATAGGTCAGTTTGGGGTGATATAGGGCAGGTTAGGGTGATATAGGGCAGTTTGGGGTGATATAGGGCAGGTTAGGGTGGTAAAGGGCAGGTTAGGCTGGTATAGGGCAGGTTAGGGTGGTATAGGGCAGTTTGGGGTGGTAAAGGGCAGGTTGAGGTGGTATAGGGCAGGTTGGGGTAGTATAGGGCAGGATGGGGTGGTACAGGGCAGGTTAAAGATCTATGCAGTGACAGTTTGCAGTACCTTATTGTCAGGGCTGGGCTAAACCCCTCCTTATCTGAGCTAGCCGCTCAGCTGTTGGTTAATTGCGAGCTCCCATTTCTCTCCACAGTTACCCAGCTGTTGATGATCCTGCTCGTCAGTCCTGCCTACTTAAGCCATCCAGTCCAGAGGAGCTCTGCCTTCGCCTTGTTCACATCACCAGAAACTATCTCCTGCATGCCTGTTTAAAGACTGGCTTTGCTGACATCCCCTCTGGCTCCAGATCCTGCTTGCTGTTCCACTACTTTGATCCCTGACTTCTGCTTGGCTGACTATCAATTCTGCTTACTGAAATTTGTCTATGTTTTGACTACGTTTTGTTCTTTTTACTTTTATTATTAAACAAGTGTGATTTAACTGTACTTCTGTCTCTCTGATTTCATGGTTTCTGACAGTAGGTGAAGGCCATGAATTCAAAAGATACAGTCAATCCACTTGTTGGTAATATTTTTTCCAGATTGGATGAGCAAGATCACCACATGGATCAGTTTGCCATAGCGTTAAAAATGCTCGTACGGCTCACCTGGAGTCTCCCACTGTGGCTAATCCAGTACAGTGAGTTGCAGGCCATCCCTGCTGCTCCACCAGTCTCTGTGTAGGCACCCGCCTCGAGTATTACTGCTGTAAGAGGTATGTCTGGTTCCGCTCTGTTTCCCCAGCGATTTGGGGGCGATCCAGTTCAATGCAGAGGGTTTCTCAACCAGGTTGAGATATACTTTGAGATGGTACCCCAGGGGTTTCCCACGGACAGAAGCAAAGTATGTTTTGGGATATCTTTGCTTTCTGAGAGAGCCTTGGCCTAAGCAAACCCTCAATGGAAGACGTAAAAACCTGTTGTCTTGAGTTGCCCTGAGTTTGTGGCCTCCTTTAAAAGGGTATTTGACATTCCCGCACTCTCCGCTTCTGCTGCCAAGTTTCTCATGTCCATTAAACAGAGTACGAGAACTGTTGTCGACTACACCATTGAATTGCAGTAGCAGAGGTCGCTTGGAACAATGAGGCCCTCATGGCTTTTTTTTCATATGGTCTCTCGGATTCCATCAAGGATGAGATAGCAGCCTGAGATATACCCACTGAGCTGGAGAATTTGATCACATTTGCCATCCTCATTGACTCCAGACTCTTTTAAGGAGCACTTGCGGAAGCCTCCTGTACATCTGCCTTCGATCTATGAAGTCCCACCCGTGCCTCCCTTACCTCCCATGCCTCCTGGTACCAAGTCGGTCAGTGAAGATGAACCCATGCACTTGGGCTTCACGCGTCTCTCTGCGGATGAGAGAACCTTTAGGACGAGGGAGAGATTGTGCCTTTATTGTGGCCAGGCAGGTCACTTTTTGAAGTCTTGTCCTACCCGTCAAGGGAACGCCCAAACATTGAGGTCCTGTCACGGACAGACCTTAGGTGGCGTTGTTTTGTCCCCAGTTATCCAGAAGGATAAGCCCCTGGTTAGGGATGAGCTTCGTGTTTGAGTCGAACATGCGTTCGACTCGAACATCGGCTGTTCGCCCGTTCGGCGAATTCCGAACATTATGGGCCGTTCGTGCCAAATTCGTGTGGCGCTCACGGCCCACAATGCACTGCGATGGCGCACTGCATTGCTGGCTCATGATTGGCCAAGCATGCACTGTGACCCCACATGCTTGGCCAATCACAGTGACGGCAGCGAGGAGAGCCATGATTGGCCACAGGCAGGATGCCTGTGGCCAATCATAGCTCAGGCTGTGTAGTACACGCCCCACACTATATAAGGCCGCCAGCGCGGCGGCCTTGTGTAGTGTGTTGGCGTCTGAAGCAGTTAGTGGGTGTTCTGTGTACCTTCAACACAGTATACACTGATCGTTATCGGCTGATTTTTCAATCTTGCTCTTCTGTAGTGGTTGTTGTCTGCGTGCCCTGACCGCAGTATACACTGCTATATTCACCTATATAGCTAGCGATATATCTATCTTTTATAATAGAGCTTGCAGTCAGTGTTAGGAGCTTGTGCGTGCTGTCTGCGTGCTCTGTACCCAGTACACACCGCTATATCCACCTACATAGCTCTTCTCTATTTGAGCCATCTGCCATCTGCAGGAGTTATTGGAAGTTGTGTGTGCCTCCAGCACAGCACAGTATACATCTGTATTTACCCTTTATTGCTGGTATTCTATAATAAAGGCATCTGCAGGAGTTAGTGGGTGTTGTGTGCCTCCAGCACAATATACACCTGTATCTACCCTTTATTGCTGGTGTTCTATAATAAAGGCATCTGCAGGGCTTAGTGGGTGTTGTGTGCCTCCAGTACAGTATACCCCTTTATCTACCCTTTATTGCTGGTGTTCTATAATAAAGGCATCTGCAGGAGTTAGTGGGTGTTGTGTGCCTCCAGCACAATATACACTACCCAATTGCTGTTTTACCCAACTCCCTTCAGGCCATTACCATGTCTGGAAGGCCAGCAAGGAGAGGCAGACAGGCGCGAGCCGATAAAAGAGGGCAAGCAGGCTCTGTGTCTAGAGACAACAGTGCTGGTCGTAGACGCGGTGCATCGTCATCATCAGCATGTGGCCATGGGACACGCTTGTCCTTCTTTTCGGCAGCTGGACATGTTGAGCCGCAACATGCCAACGACTTGGTAGAGTGGATGACCAAGCCCTCTTCATCCTCCTCAACCTCTCTCACCCAGTCTCAGGGTACTAGCAAAGCAGCTGCCAACGCATCGTCTTCCCTCGTCTCAATGTCATCATCAGTGACTCCTTCCCTAGACCCACCACCTCCTCCTGAGGAGTCTCCTGAAATCTTTGAGCACAGTGTTGGGTACATGCTCCAGGAGGATGCCCAGTGTTTTGTAGGCTCTGATGATGATACTCAGCTAGAGGAAGGCAGTAGCGTGAATGCAGAGAGAGGGGATGCTCAAGAAAGACAGCAATCTGGCAGTCATGTTCCACAAGCTGCAGCATACTGCCAGGTTTGCTACAGCGATGAAGAGGGAGGGGATGATGAGGGCACTGACTCCACGTGGGTGCCTGGTAGGAGAGAGGAGGAGGAGGAGGAGGAGGAGGCACATGTCCAACGAGGCAGGATGCCCTCCGGGGGCCAGCTTAGGGGCAGCACACCGACTGAATCACACCACAGAGCTCCGCCTGTGCAGGGCGCTGCCTCTGCGCGTTATTCTAAAAGTTCTTTGGTGTAGGCCTTTTTTGAGATGAGTGCATCAGATCGCACCGCTGCTATTTGCAACATATGTCTCAAGCGTATCTCACGTGGCCAAAACATCAGCCGCTTGGGCACCACATGCTTGACCAGACATATGTTGACCTGCCATGCAGCTCATTGGCAAGCGTACCTCAAAGACCCACACCATTGAACAAAGCGGACCTCTCCTTGCTCCTCATCAGCTGGCATCTCCAACCCCACTAGATCTTCAGTCCTCTCTGAAACCTGCTCTGAGAGGAATGAAGGTGTAGAATTAGGTGTGTCACAGCCAAGTGCTTCCGGGCACTCTGCTAGCAGTACACCCACGTCCGATTATAGCAGGAAAATGTCCCTGCCCCAGCTGCTGGACCGGAGAAAGAAGTTCACTCCCAGCCATCCACATGCCCAGCGGTTGAATGCTAGCTTGGCTAAATTGCTAGCACTTCAACTGCTGCCTTTTCAGTTGGTAGACTCGGCCCCCTTCCGTGAGTTTGTACAATGTGCGGTTCCTCAGTGGCAGGTCCCCAAACGCCACTTTTTCTCATGGAAGGCGATTCCGGCTCTCTACCGACATGTGAAAGGGAATGTCCTTGCCTTGCTGGACAGGGCGGTCAGCGGTAAGGTGCATATTACTGCTGACTCATGGTCCAGCAGGCATGGACAGGGACGTTACCTGTCTTTCACGGCCCATTGGGTTACTCTTCTGGCAGCTGGGAAGGATGCAGGACAAGGTGTAGTAGTGTTGGAGGTTGTTCCGCCACCACGCCTCCAAAATGCTACTATTGGTTGTGACACACCTCTCTCCTCCACCCCCTTCTCTTCTTCTTCCTCCATGGCCTCTTCCAGTGCTCTGTCCTCAGAACCAGCGGTGCTCCGTAGGCGTTCCAGGGGCTACGCAAGTACGCAGGCAAAACTATGCCATGCCGTGCTTGCGCTGGTTTGTTTGGGGGACAGGAGCCACACTGGGGCGGATGTTTTGTCAGCTCTGCAGGGGCAGGCCGAGAGGTGGTTGACGCCACGCCAGCTTAAGCCAGGAATGGTGGTTTGCGACAATGGCACCAACCTCCTCTCCGCCCTCCGACAGGGACAACTGACCCATGTGCCCTGTGTAGCTCACGTCCTTAACCTGGTGGTGCAGCGGTTCTTGGGCAGGTACCCAGGCTTACAGGATGTCCTGAAGCAGGCCAAGAAAGTCTGTGTGCATTTCCGCCGATCATTTAATGCCTGTGCTCGGCTGGCTGAGCTCCAAAAGGAGTTGAACCTGCCCAAGAACCGCCTTATATGTGACATGCCCACCAGGTGGAACTCAACGTTGGCCATGCTGCAGCGACTGCACACGCAGCAGAGGGCCATCAATGAGTACCTGTGTGACTACGGCACCAGGACAGGGTCAGGGGAGCTCGGTTTTTTCTCACCATGCCAGTGGGGCATGATCAGGGATGCATGCACTGTCCTGTCACCGTTTGAGGAGGCCACAAGGATGGTGAGCAGTGACAGTGCATGCATCAGTGACACTGTACCTCTTGTCCACCTCTTGGAGCATACGCTGCGTGGAATAATGGACAGGGCACTTGAGGCAGAACAGAGGCAGGAAGAGGAGGACTTCCTTGCCTCTCAAGGCCCCCTTTATCCAGACAGTGTTCCTGCTGTGCCACCCATCACACAGGAAGAGGATGTGGAGGAGGAAGAGGAGGAGGAGGATGATTGTGTCAGCATGGAGGTGGAGGCTGGCACTCAGCATCAGCAGCAGCAGCAGTCTTGTAGGGATGATTTACAGTCCCAATAAACCCGTGGACTTGTACGTGGCTGGGAGGAGGTAGCTGCGGATCATGTTGTCCTTAGTGACCCAGAGGACTCCGGACCGAATGCCTCAGCTAACCTACGCTGCATGGCCTCCCTGATCCTGCAAAGCCTGCGGAAGGATCCTCGTATTCTTCGGATCAAGGAGAGGGACCATTACTGGCTGGCCACTCTCCTTGATCCACGGTACAAGGGTAAGGTTGCCGACCTTATCTTGCCATCGCAGAGGGAGCAGAGGATGAGACATCTCCATGAGGCCTTGCAGAAAGGTCTGTGCAACGCGTTCCCAGAGACTGGGAGGTTACAAACTCCTGGTCCTGGACAACGTGTTGCTGAGGCATCGGTCAGAAGGAGCGGTGGAGAAGGTGGCCGTCTGACTGATGCTTTCAGACAATTTTTTAGTCCGCAGCCCCAAGGTATGATCAGTTCCAGCAACCATTGCCAGCGTCTGATTTACATGGTGCAGGAATACCTAGGGGCAAGGTCAGACTTGGACACCTTTCCCACCGAAAATCCTCCGGCTTACTGGGTCTTGAGGATGGATCACTGGCCAGAGCTTGCACAGTATGCAATTGAGCTACTGGCCTGTCCTGCATCCAGCGTTCTTTCGGAACGTATCTTCAGTGCTGCTGGTGGCTTTGTTACCGATCACAGGGTGCGCCTGTCCACCGAATCAGTTGATCGACTGACCTTCATCAAGATGAATCAGTCTTGGATAACCCACAGCTACCAGGCACCTGAAGCTGATGTAACCGAATAATTTTTTTTTAAATATCACATCCCTTCAAGACTGCCTATGCTGATGCTGAGTGACTGTCCTGTTATGTTGATTGTCTATCCTCTTCCTCCTCCGCTGATATGTTGGAAGAACATTTCTGGTTCTGGGTGATGCCATCAGCCCTATTTTTCTGCCCCTGTTTAACAGGGGCGTTTAATTACAATTTTTGATGCAATGCTTTGCAGCAGGGCTAATTCCTGCAATAAAACTAGAGTATATGGGAGAGGTTGCAGTGTCGTGGCACCAGCACCAGTGCCTAAGGCCCAATTTTTCTGCCCCTGTTTAACAGGGGCGTTTAATTACAATTTTTGATGCAATGCTTTGCAGCAGGGCTAATTCCTGCAATAAAACTAGAGTATATGGGAGAGGTTGCAGTGTGGTGGCACCAGCACCAGTGCCTAAGGCCCAATTTTTCTGCCCCTGTTTAACAGGGGCATTTAATTACAATTTTTGATGCAATGCTTTGCAGCAGGGCTAATTCCTGCAATAAAACTAGAGTATGTGGGAGAGGTTGCAGTGTCGTGGCACCAGCACCAGTGCCTAAGGCCCAATTTTTCTGCCCCTGTTCAACAGGGGCGTTTAATTACAATTTTTGATGCAATGCTTTGCAGCAGGGCTAATTCCTGCAATAAAACTAGAGTATATGGGAGAGGTTGCAGTGTGGTGGCACCAGCACCAGTGCCTAAGGCTCAATTTTTCTGCCCCTGTTTAACAGGGGTGTTTAATTACAATTTTTGATGCAATGCTTTGCAGCAGGGCTAATTCCTGCAATTAAACTAGAGTATATGGGAGAGGTTGCAGTGTGGTGGCACCAGCACCAGTGCCTAAGGCCCAATTTTTCTGCCCCTGTTTAACAGGGACATGTAATTACAATTCTTGATATAATATTTCACAGGAGGGCCGTTCCTGTGCCCACCCAGAGTAACTGTGAGGACTTATAGTGTTGTGGCACCAGCACCACAACCACCAAAGGTCAATTTTTCTACCACTGTTCAACAATGGCATGTAATTACAATTATTGATATAATTGTTCACAGCAGGGTGCTCCAGCGCCCACCAAGAGTCACTTTCAGGGCTTACAATGTTGTGGCAAAACCAACACCTTGTTCCGCCATTTCTGCAGAGTATATAGGGCAGGCCCCTACTTTCAAACATCCAACTTACAAACATCTCCTACTTGCAAACGGAAGGAGACAACAGCAAGTGAGATGAAAAAAGATGGACGACAAAACAAATTATACAGGGGTGATAACCCTTCCCTATGTTTTCCAAAAAGCTTAAAAATTGTTTTTTTGACTGGAGCTACACTTTAAAAATGTACCAGTTGAAAATTACAAACAGATTCAACTTAACACAACAAACCTACACAGTCCCTGTGTTGTTTGCACCGCCTGTATACTGCTGTTCTGAGTATATAGGGCCTGGGGGCCACACGCATTTCCTTTTTTTAATATGGGTACGGGGTTCCCCTTAATATGCGTACAAGACCCAAAGGGGCTGGTAATGGGCAGGGAGGGCTACCCATGCCATTTTTCTCAATGATTTTCAACCATATTGCAGGAACCAGATATAACATTAAAACCGCAAGCAGTTTTAAATGATGTTATTTCCGTTTAATGTCATTTTGTTCAGGGACTGTTCTAAACACGGGAAACATGTGGCACTTCACAGGCATACTACAGACACACCCCAGGCACGATATTTAAAGGAATATTTCACTTTTTTTCACTTTAATCGTCATTAAAATCAGTGCTCACGCCAAAACGGCCATTTTTAAAAACATTTTAGGCATTGACCCATGTCCCCTGGGGCAGGAGCCAGGTCCCCAAACCCTTTTTAGGACAGCATCTTGCATATTAGCCATTAAAATTAGCACTTTTAATTTCGAACGTTCGAGTCCCATAGACTTCAATGGGGTTCTAAAGTTCGTACGAATTTGGGGTCCGTTCGAAAGTTCTGGTGCGAACCGAACCGGGGGGTGTTCGGCTCATCCCTACCCCTGGTTTCGGTCAATTTTCTTGGGCTGAGTCGTCCATCGAGATACAGGCTCTAATCAACTCTGGGGTTGCAGGCCTTTTCATTGATGCTGCCTTTGTATCAAAGTACATAATTCTGCTGCAGCTGCGTGACACTCCACTTGCCATTGAGTCTCTTGATGGGAGACTTCTACAGCCTGCCCATGTGACTCATGAGACAGTTCTGTTGTCCATGGCCATAGGGGCTTTTCACCATGAGATAATCCAATTCCCAGTTATTTCCTCACCTAAGTTTCCGCTAGTTATTGGTTATCCTGGGTTACAGAGGCACAACCCCTCTTTTCATTGGATACTTACTGTGGTTCTCTCCTGGTCACCACAATGCAGTGAGACATGCTTCCAGAAGGTAGCCAAGGTCCTGTGCACCTCTTCACTCTCCTCCCTGCCAGAGGAGTACACCGATTGTAGCGATGTCTTTGACAAAGGTCAAGCCAGTAGTCTGCCTCCACACCAGCCCTATTATTGCGCAATTGACCTTCAACCTGGTGCCATACCCCCTCATGGCCGGTTTACCCTTTGTCGGTCTTGAAGGATAAGGCCACGGAGGAGTATGTTGCAGCTTTCTGAAGGCTTCATCCGCAAATCCTCATCTTCTGCTGGTGCTGGTTTCTTCTATCTGAAGAAGAAGAGTGGTGAACTGAGACTTTGTATTGATTATAGGGGTCTCAATCGTTTCACGATTAAGAATGTCTTTCCAATTCCGTTGATTACAGAGTTATTTGACCGCCTCAAGGAAGCAATGGTTTTCACAAAGCTTAATTTGAAAGGGGCATACAGTCTCGTGAGGATTAAGGAGGGTGACGAGATTTCCGAGATTTGTTGCAGTTATGTGTGTTGGTTTATCTCAACGATATCCTAATATTTTCCAAGTCCCTGGATAGCCAGCACACAGATGTCTGTCGTGTGCTTCAGACACTGAGAACAATCTCTGTCGCAAATTGGAGAAATGCGAATTCCATCATGAACAGTTTAAATTCCTGGGTTATGTCATTTCCACTGCTGGTTTTTCGATGGACCCAGAGAAACTTTCAGCAGTCCTACAGTGGTCCAGACCTATGGGTTTACATCTTCTGCAGCATTTTCTTGGCTTTGCCAACTAATATCTGCAGTTTATTCGTAATTTCTCGTCTCTGGTCAAGCCCCTGACTGATATGACCAGAAAGGACAGTAACCCACAGAGTTGGTCTCCGGAGCCCATTAAGGCCTTTGAGAGTCTCAAGGCTGCCTTTGTTTCTGCTGTGTTGGCACATCCTGTGTTGACACATCCTAATCCTACGTTACCTTTTATCCTTGAGGTTGATGCTTCTGAGACTGGTGTTGGCGCCCTTCTGTCTCAACGTCCTACCTCTGAGAGCGCTATACATCCTTGTGGCTACTTTTCCAAGAAATTGTCACCTGCGGAGTGCAATTATGAGATTGGTGACAGAGAGCTGTTGGCAATCATTTTAGCCCTGAAAAAATGGAGACGTCTCCTCGAAGGTACCACTGAGCTGCTTTTCATTCTTACTGACCATAAGAATCTCACGTTCTTGTCTGAGGCTAAACGCCTCTCTCCCAGAAGGAGGCGATGGGCTCTTTTCTTGTCAAGTCTCAATTATATTGTCTCATTCTTACCTGGTACTAAGAATGTAAGGACTGACGCCTTGTCATGACAACTTTCCTCCACTTCCAAGTTGTAGTCGCTTCCGGTTCCTTTGATTCCTCCTGATCGTATTCTAGCTACGGTTAGCACCAGTCTCACAAAATTCTTGCTGCTCAGGTCCATGCTCCTCCTGAGAAACCTTGTGACCACTGCTTTGTCCCAGAGAGTCTCCGTGCTCCAGACTTACCATTCTTCCCAGGCAGCTGGCCACCCTGGGAAGAATCAACTCGTTTAGGCCATTTCCCAACAATTCTGGTGGCCTAGTCTATGTGCTGATGTAACCGCCTTCGTAGCTGCCTGTTCCATGTGTGCTCAGAGTAAGCCCCTGTACACACGGTCGGACATTCTGCCAACCAAATCCGTTGGATTTTGTCCGACGGATTTTGTCCGACGGATTGTGTCCGAAACTGTTGCATACACACGGTCGGACCAAGTTGTCGGATTTTACGGTTGCCAAGAACACGTTGACGTAAGCCTTGTACGGCGGGACTAGAAAAGGGAAGTTCAGCACCACGTCCGGCACCCTTTGGGCTCCTTCTGCTGATCTCGTGTTAGTAGAAGTTTGGTGAGAGACGATTCACGCTTTTTAGATTTGTGATTCAGATCGCTACTGCTCTTCGGTTTGTGCTTGTCTTTGCGTATCTGATAATCAGTGCATGCAGTCAGTAAGTATTTGTTGATCATTGTGGACTATAACTTGGTATAGTACGCTTTGAAAGGCATTTTTTATTGTCTGCTTGCTTCTGCTATTCTAGTCGTTCTTTCAGGCCTTTCTGTTTATCGGTGCTTTCTGGTGTCCGTTCTGACGAGCCGACCGTTTTCAAACCATGTTTCGTCTACGTACTCTTCGTAGAGTTTGTGCTGTGCAGGGGCTTCGTGTTGGGGTTCTTACTTTGACACAAGCCCGGTCCATGAACAGGGAGGGGAGGCGTCTGTGGACCAAGAATTGGTTGCGCCAGCGTGACCAGTTCTCGCACATGCCTTTGCTCCGTGAGATCCGGGAGAATAATCCTGATGATTTCAGGAATTATCTCCGGATGACGGACCCCGTTTTTCACCGTCTGCTGGCTTTGCTGACCCCTTATATCAGCAGGCAGGATACCTGCATGCGGCAAGCCATCACTCCGGAGCAGAGGCTCATCGCCACGTTGCGCTACTTGGCTACTGGGAGAAGCCTTCAGGACCTCAAGTTCTCTACAGGCATCTCCCCCCAGGCTCTGGCAATCATTATTCCAGAGACCCGTTCTGCCATCATTCAGGTCCTGCAGAAGGACTATATGAAGGTAAGTTTTATCCTTTAACATCACATTCTATGTATTTCATGCTCGCTAATGTCTTGCATTTCTTTCCTCATTCCCTAATTACCATCATTGCAATATGCTCTAATTCATATGCTCTGCCCCTTTGTCCTCATGCAGATTTGCCTCACTAACTTCCCCACCATGCTCTTCTTGGCCCATAAAAGTATAGTCTAGTCACTTACCAATGTCTTTTGTCAGCTCCATAGTATTGCTTTCGCCTAAACACCCCCTAAAATGTCCACAAATGTTATGTGTGTGCTTCAATTCATGCAGAGTGACATTTTTTTTTTGGGGTTGTGCCAAACTCATTAGGAACCCCCCTCCCCCCAACTGCTAGCTCAGCTGATAGCAATCCTCTATGTGCTGACTTTACCAAACCCAATACACACTATACCTACCTTTTTGATGCTCACATTTATGGATGAATTCACCTAAGCATGTAGTGCAAGGGCCTGCCTCAATACTTTCAAATGCTATTATTTTTTTTAACCTATTATTATCTGGATATGTAATAGCAGACTGTTGAAAAGTGCTTCCATTTTGTTTTCTTTTTGGTATTATGACACTTCTTACCTGTCCGGTGGGCTGCCAATAGTGTAACTAAGGAGGGGCTTCCCAAAGTAGCACACATTATTTAGCCATTCACCTCTCAATCAAGTGGAGAGGGTTACCTGTCCTAAACACCCCCCCTTCATTTTTTAGCAAGGGCCCATCAGATGGGGGATATGGGCGGGGGGGGAGGGATGGGGGGGTGATGACTCTCATAAGGGGACATTAGACTTTAGGCTTTAAATACTCAGTTCCCAAAATGTTATACTAATTTTGACCAAAAATGTTGGTGTCTAATCTGCTTGCAATGTTGATTTGTCAAATTACAAATTTTTTTCTTGTTTCACTCCACAGTGTCCTTCAACGCCACAGGAATGGCAGACTGTGGCCTTCCACTTTGCCAGTCGTTGGGACTTTCCCAATTGTGGAGGAGCAATAGACCAGAGGATTTTTAATTTCCGCCTGTCCAGAGCCTGAAGAGTGGTGGAGAACACTTTTGGTATACTGGCCAGCCGGTTCCACCTTTTTCTTACGCCTATTCACATGGCGGAATACAAACTGAATCACATAGTGCTGGCGTGCTGTGTTCTGCACAATTTTATGAAAAAAGTTTCTGTGAACTATGCGGTCTCAGTTGGCCAACAAGAAGCAGACTTGCTGTAAAATGCAGATAACCTCACGGGTCTTGAACATGATCATCCTGGCTTGCCCCCCCAAAGCGCCCGTGAGGTTAGAACACAATACATGGACTACTTTGTGGGTGGGGGGCCATTGATATGCCAGACAATGTCTGAGCAGCATTTTAAGAATACATTTTTCTCTGAAACTCATTCATTTACTGCTTAGCTTGGATTTAGGTGTCTCCTAGGTATATTTAGGTTTTTTCAAGTTGTGCCTTTTTCACCAACAGTGCAAACCCAAGTTCAGAGCGAGATGAGGGGCCAGTCTCTTCTTCAGATAATCTTATTATGTTGTGGGTCTGCTACACACACACCTTGTTTTTTGGTAACTAATGTATGTAGTGCATTACTGACTAAAAGCGTGCTCATTTTCAGCACCATGGCAGGAAAATGGCATGATTGTCCAAATTTACACTTCACTGTGGGTGTTTTTAACTAAAGGCACATCCACTATGCACTACAAGTGCACTGCTATAGTACACCTGAAACTGCACTTGGAGTGCAAAGTGGAGTTGCCTTTAGTAAATCACACTCCTTCTCAGCACAAACTTAAATTTTACTCCAAATACATTTTTGGTGCAATGAAAAAGGAAGCCACACATTGTTGATAATTAAACTTTTTAATACAAGCACATTCACATGTGCGTTTCGAAAACGTTTTTACAACAAACCAAGAAATTGTGTGTTTCAAAAACAGTTTAATCAAAATTTAGTTTACTTAGTATTTTTGGGTAAACAGGCATGTATCAAACCATAAAATACAGAACACAGCAGCTTATAAAGTTCAACTTTGAAAAGTGAAGACAATATCAGACATGTTTGTATGTATGTACAAACTGGGCTGATATTGCCTTCATCACATGGGGTGTCACCCCTGAAAATTCCAAATTTGGAAGATGCACACAGTGTGTCAACATGTGCTATCTCCCATCATGGGTGATCAATGTACATGCTTTGGGGCTGCAACCCCTTCATCTCAGACACTTTACACAAAACACGTACATTGATCCCCCATGATGGGAGATAGCGCATGTTTACACACTTTGTGCATCTTCCAAATTTGGAATTTCGAGAAATACAAAACTTTTGGTGTAAAATATCAAAAATAAAACCCTATCTAGTTTTGTGTGTTTCACACTCTCCCCAAAACATCAATGATGTTCTTCATTTTATTTTTAACATCATTGATATTTTGCTGTATATTTTCCAAATCCCGATTGCACCCCATTATCTCCCCAATCAGGATCTGGGCACTTTCACTGGTAAAAACGGGAATATTCTTCCACATCACCTACAAAACAAAGCAAAAAAACACACCATGTAATAAAAATATGGTGACATACATTGATGAGCTTACCGGAAGCTGTGTTCTCCAACACTCACCTGTTGTGGTGACAATTTGCCCAACCTCCACGATCTCTCCTTCCTCCTCCTGCTCCTCTGTTTCTGCTTTTGGAAGTTGCCCTTCTTTGGGAGGGGTGTGGTCCCTGGTGTCCTCATACTTACCGAGTCTTCTCTCCCCTATGAGAATGGTAAAAGATTAAGAATTATCACACAGAGGGCAGAATTAACAATATGAAACATGTGTTGTCCAATTGTTTATTTTGGCCGAGCTTCAAGGTCATAACATTATTGGGGACACTGTGTTCAGCTAGAATACTTATCTGCAGAACGATGTTTCCTACGAACGAATGAAACCATGAACTTGAAAGTGGCCATTTTAAAATGCACAACATGAACTCAAAGCACATGGAGCAGGATGCAAGCAATAATAATCATATGAACACACAACAACTACTTACTTTTTTAAAGAAAACGCTTGATCCTTCTGTACTGATGGTGCTCCCTCAGTTTCAGGTCTGACCAGCGTTTTCTCAGTTGATCCATGGATCGTCGTACCCCAAAATTCTTATGAAGAATCTTCACAACTTTAGTTATGATCTTGGCCTTTCTCATATTTGGGTTTGGGTAAGGTCCATACTTCCCATCATAGTCGGTCCTGTTCAATATGTCCACCATCTCCAAAATCTCTCCAAAATACATATTTGAGGCCTTAAATCTTCTCTTCCTGGATCGGGACGTTTCAGGCTCCGGGCTTTCCTCACCCTCCTCCTCGTTAGTGGAACTAGAACTATAATTAGTGCGCACCTGTGTTCTCTCCGCCATGTGCTCTCCCCACTGCGCCGGAAGCGAAGGGGCGGGGAATAGTCTAGAAAGAACGTCAGGGGCGGGCGGAGTTTCACGCATGCGCACTGTATATAAAACGCAACACGCGTGTGTCGTCCGTATGATCAGTGAACAGAGGGAGAAGCTGACACGACGAACGTGCAAACGAAGGTAAAATTTTGAAGTTGGTACATCACTAGGCTACACTGCTTCTAGATTGAGGCCTGCATTAGTGTTGTTTAGACTGACATTAGGGTTTGTCTTGTGTTGTGTCTTGCAGACATTATGGACGGGTTCAACGACCATAGCTTCCTCCCTCTGTTCATCGATAAATGCAGAGACATGCCCTTCCTGTGGCAAGCAACACACCCACTATATAGTAACAGACAAAAGAGGCAGGCAGCAATGTTGCAATTGGTTGAGTTTGTGAAGCCGGTGGTCCCCAGGGCAGACGTCAACTATTTAAAAAAGAAAATTGGTAGCCTCAGGAGTACATATATGAGGGAGAGGACCAAGGTGCTGAAGTCCATGCAATCTGGAGCTTCAGCAGATGACGTTTATGTCCCCACCCTGTGGTATTATGACAGGATGCATTTTCTGGCAGACCAGGCTGATGTCAGAGAATCCCTCTCTACTCTTCCTTCCACGCGTTCTTCTATGCTCCATTCCACACCTGATGAGTCTTCCGATGCCCAACCTGGCCCTTCCACTCAGGAAGAATTGTGGGAGCCCAGCTTGAGCCAGGTATAGTATTGTTGTACATATTTGTGGAGTCAAAATGAATGATGTTAACTTGATTTTTGCTCACTAATTGCTGAGTTTAGAAAGTGTTTCACATATCAATAGACAATAGTGGCCAAAACCTTTGGGACAAGAAAGAAAAATGCTTGGCTCAGAATGATAGTCTTTTCTATTGGTTAACAATTTGCAACAGTGTTGATGTGAAAATTGTGCATGTTTGATGAACCAAAAACGAAAACTATGTCCCTTTTTCATACACAGGAAGAACTCAGCCAGGAACAGGAGGGTGTGGAATGCAGCAGCCAGGAGGTGGCTGTGGAAAGTGGCAGCCAGGAGGAGGCGGGGGTAAGCGTCAGCCAGGCGGTGGGCAGCCAAAGGAGCCTCACTGAATGTCAGGTCCCTCCCCTCCGCCTTCCACGCAAAAGGGCGAGAAAGGGGGGGGGGAATGTTGAGGAGTCGGCCCTGAGGCTGATTGGTGAGGCTTCTGCGGCACACCAAGCAAAACCCACCTACCAAGAGGCCTTTTCCGCCATGGTTGCGTGCAAGCTTGATAAAATGGAGCAGGGGCAACAGATCTTGTGTGAGGAGGTTATTATATACACCCTCAACAAGGGTCTGTTGGGCCAAATGACACCAGAAACACACTTGTGTGGTTTGGCCCATGCCCCTGCTCCTCTTCCTCCTCCTTCTGCCACACCTCCAGCACCACAGCCACAGCCTGGAAAGAAGCGTGGAAGGAAGACCAGAGAGTGATGACCTGGGTTCAGTCTGGTCTGACAGAAGATACAGCCTGTTGTAGTACCACAGCCTGGGAACATAGATGTTATCTGATGCTGCTCCGGGTTTCTTGGGCTTCAGGACCAGACTTCTCTCCATCAGACATGTATTCCTCAGGCCACCAATTTTCGTTTAAATAGTTAATGTGTGCCCTGGGGGCCAAAGGCTTCACGAATCTCCCCAGTTTCAACATTGCTGCCTCCCTCTTTATCTGTTACTGACACCAAAATAAAGGTATTTTTTTGTTTGAAGAAATACTTGTGTATGTGTTTTCCTTCCAAAAGGCCAGTTTATTTGTGAGCAGGCAGGTACATTTCAAAAAAACAAAGTGAAATAAATAACAAGGGGTAACAACACTAAACAACCTCCTGTAGATTAAAAAAGAAAATATCAAAAATAGAATAATGTTGTTGTGGTAAGTTTACACACCAAAGAAAACCCCAAAAAAAGGAGAAATTAGCAAACTGTCTTTAAAGGAGATTTTTAGGGAATCCAAAAAAAAAAACATCCAAAAAAGAATAAACAAAATCTAAAATTGTGTAGATGTGACGCAAACTAAAATTGTATTGCTGAAATGGTTAAAAAAGAGTCACGAAATACGTTCGGGAGAAGTGTGTGTGACTATGAGCATCAAAAGAAGTTCGTTCTTGCAGCATTGTAAAGAACAAGAGAATGCGCTTAATGAAAGAATTTTTAACATTGCAGTGTGACGAATGTGCTATATAGCTTACGAGCAGTAGTTTTACCTGAACGAGCGCTTCCGTGTCGGAATTTGAATGTGAGCATGCGTGGCACCTTGTCCGTCGGAGTAGGCTACACATGATCGGAGTATGTCCGATCGGACCAGTTTGTCGGAAAATATTTCCAGCAAGTTGGAAAACTTGGTCCAACGGATATTCCGATGGAATCAGTCCGATGCATACCACACACAGTCGGATTATCCGACAACACGGTCCGATAGGACACATTCCGACGGATTCTCCGACCGCGTGTACAAGGGCTTAGACTCCACGACACTTTCAGTGGGCCTCCTACAACCCATACCCAATGGAGAGAGGCCCTGGACCCATCTGTCTATGGATTTCATTGTGGAGTTACCGACCTCCCAAGGCAACACTGTTATCCTTATGGTAGTTGACTGGTTTTGAAAGATGTGTCATTGTATTCCACTTAAGAAGTTGCCCACCACTAAGGAACTGGCTTCCATTTTTGCTCGGGAGATCTTTCGCTTACATGGGCTACCCAAGGTGATCGTCTCGGATGGGGTAGTCAGTTTGTGTCCCTGTTCTGGCGAGCCTTTTGTCCACAGTTGGGAATTCAACTTGCTTTCTCCTCTGCGTATCACCCGCAGTCTAATGGGGCCGCAGAACGAGCCAATCAGTCTTTGGAGCAATTCTTATGTTGCTATATTTCTAACCATCATAACAACTGGCCAGACCTATTACCGTGGGTAGAGTTTGCTCACAACAGTGCCTTGAATTCTGCTTCCCGATTGTCCCCGTTTATGGTGAATTATGATTTCTAACCTTCCATGTTTCCTGACTCGTTTGTTCCGCAGAGTATTCCTGCATTAGAGGAGCATCTCCGTGGTCTTCATTCCACTTGGGCACAAGTCCAAGAGGCTTTGCATCATGCTAATGATAGGTACAGACTGCATGCTGACCGCAGACACCTGCCTGCGGCTTTCTACCAGGTTAGGGACAGGGTCTGGCGGTCATCTCACAACCTCCGACTTCATGTTCGCTCACTGAAGTTTGCACCTCAGTTAATTGGGCCTTTCCGTATCCTTCGCAGGATTTCCTCAGTAGCTTACGCGTTGGACCTTCCTCCTAGTATGCGCATCTCAAATGTGTTTCATGTCTCCTTATTGAAACCGTTGGTCTGTAACTGGTTTACCACCTCGGTGCCATGTCCTCACCCTGTACAGGTTGAGAACCATGAGGAGTATGAAGTACAGTCCATTGTTGACTCCCGTAGGTTCCTTGGGTGCATACAGTACCTAGTGCATTGGAAAGGGTATGGTCTGGAGGAACGCTCTTGGGTCTCATCCTCAGACGTACACGCCCCTGTCCTCCTCCGTGATTTCCATAGACTTTTTTCCCTCAAGCCTGGTGGTCCTCCAAGGGGGAGGAGTCATTGAGGAGGGGGTACTGTCAGGGCTGGGCTCAGCCCTTCCTTCTCTGAGCTGGCCCCTCAGCTGTTGGCTAATTGCCAGCTCCCAACTTTATCCACAGTTACCCAGCTGTTTTTGATCCTGCTTGTCAGTCCTGCCGACTTAAGCTGTCCAGTCCAAAGGAGCTCTGCCTTCGCCTTGGTCACATCACAAGAAACTATCTCCTGCAATCCTGTTTAAAGACTGACTTTGCTGACATCCCTTCAGGCTACAAATCCTGCTTGCTGTTCCACTACTTTGATCCCTGACTTCTAGCTTGGCTGACAATCTGTTCCGGTTACTGAACTTTGGCTATGTTTTGACTATGTTTGTTCTTTTTACTTTTATTATTAAGTGTGATTTAACTTTACTTCTGTCTTGGTCTTATTTCATGGTTTCTGACAGTAGATTTATGGGCAGCCCGTAAAAATAGGGCACTTTTCCTCCTGCCCGTAAATGCTCAAAGGAGCCGAAAAGTGCCAGTTAAAATGACTGCGACAGGCTCGAGTGTGAACTGCACATGCGCAGTTTCGGAAATCCCTCAGCCAATCCAAACCTGAGTCCATGACGCCCAGCCCACCCCCGCCTGGGCTGCCTGGCCCGCTGATAATGTCATTCCGCATTTCCTGCCACACCGCCGTTGGTATGTAAAATCTAAAATGCCAGGAGCCGAGCTAATGGTGGAGCCTGTAGTGTGGGCAGTGAAGTGGAGCCGGAGAACTGGCAGCACCAGCACCACAAGAGAGATGGACAGCTCCAAAGATGGACACACAAGGCCCTGACTAGTGCCACTGGCCAGCACTGAGTACACCCTCTCCTAGCTGCAGCCCCCTGGTAAGTGAGTGGAGTGCATAAAAGCCAACTTGAACTTAGCGTCCCACTACTGGACCCCTGGCCTGTAACATCCATCCATTCATTCATCACTTGGCTGGATGCTATCTATGTGATGTCTACAGGCAGCAGTTATCAGACAAGAATGGCAGTGGTGTGATTGTACAGAATTACAGATGTTCACAATCTCTGTCTTACTATCTCCTGTATACTGTCCTCTAACCGCCTCCTGTATCCTGTGTGCATCCTCTGACTGCCTCCTGTATCCTGTCCACATCCTCTGACCCCCTTTCTGTATCCTGTGTGCATCCTCTGACCACCTTCTACACGCTGGGCACATCCTCTGACCGCCTCCTGTATCCTGTGCGCATCCTCCTACCGCCTCCTATATCCTGTGCGCATCCTCTGACCGCTTTCGGTATCCCGTGCTCATCCTCTGACCGTCAACTGTATCATGTGCACATCACCTGACCACCTTCTGTATCCTGTATGCATTCTCTGACCGCCTCCTGTATCCTGTGCACATCCTCTGACCGCCTGCTGAATCCTGTGAGCATCCTTCAACCCCCTCCTGTATCCTGTGCGCATCCTCTGACCACCTCTTGTACTATGTCTGCAGTCTTTAACCATTTCTTGTATTATGTCTACAATCTCTGACCATCTCTTGTCTTTTATCATGTCTATAGTCTCTAAGGGGGAGCCTGGAGAGGAATCAAGAGTGAGAGCGCTGCCGGGATGGGGATTATGGGAGGACTGTGGAGAGGAGACTATAGGATAAAACCAGAGCCACCAACCTGGAGCCGTCTGATTGAGCCCTGCACAGTACACTTGAGAGGAGGTCAGTGAGAGTGCCCCCAGGCCAGTCACTGATGCAAGGAGGCAGTGAATACAATAATGTAAGGGGGCACTGATGTAAAGCTTC
Organism: Lithobates pipiens; assembly: GCF_037356315.1. NCBI lineage: Eukaryota > Metazoa > Chordata > Amphibia > Anura > Ranidae > Lithobates > Lithobates pipiens. Next base: position 132,407,900 of record NW_027507718.1, read on the forward strand.
CCCCTTATATCAGTAACACCCCTATACCTTAGTGTATTCACTCTGCGGAAGGTGGTCTCTGGTCACCAGAGTCCGCCCCCCCATCCCCCATCAGAGTTCCCGGCACTCACAAGGGGGAACTCTGCAAACCCTGATGTAAAGGGGAACTTTCATGTAAAGGGCAATGCAGCAGACCCCGATGTAAGTGGGAACTCTGATGTAAAGGGGAATGCAGTGGCCTCTGATATAAGGTGGTCTCTGGTGACCAGAGCCCCCTTACATCAGAGTTTTCCCTTGGATCATGATCTGCAGCATTCCCCTTTATGTCAGAGTTCCCTTGCACTGTAAGGGGGATTCCTGCATACTCTGATATATGGGGGAACTCTGTGCTGGCTGGGTTATATTAATCTGACCTTTATGTAAGTGGAAAAAATATGTTTTTTGACTTTTGTTTAGCTTAAACACCTTGCTAATTAAACTACCTACATGTTTATAATCTAAATATTAATATTTGCACGGTTTAGCACTGAAAACATCCATTTTGGGTACATTGTTTGCAGTGTCAGTAAAAAATGTGGCTCTGCCAGTAAATTCATGATTATTTTCCAGTAAAAAAATTGGTGCCGTGTGTAAATTTTGACGCCCTGCCAGTAAATTTCACTTCAGGGGGTTGGCAACACTGGATGTACCTGACTGTGGAGCCCGAAATGATGAGGGTGGCCTCTTGCACAACTCTTAGTTTAAATAGACTGCTGGGCGCCAGAATTTGTGGATGCACGAGTACACCTACGTGTACACACACATGCCCGCATGTATGTCCCTATGCAAATTTGCATGCACATTCTAGTCCTTGCTCGTCTTTGGCTTCTATGCTTGTGACTCTGCACATGCGCATAGGAATGAACACCTGCTGCACGAGATCCCTGACACACGTGAAATGGATATTTTGATGATAGGCAACTCCTATCCTCATATTGATTAGTGGTTCCAAATTAATAATAACTACTGCAGTAGGGAACAGGCACAAAAGATACGCTAAGCATCTTTCCAAATAACCATTCTCCTTTATTATGACGCATTTGAAGGTTTTTATACACATGATTACGTAGGTATCACATTAATATTACAATTGTACGTTTATGGTAACAAGGGGCGTTACATAGGCAGGCTAATTCTAATCAGGACTTAAGAGAATGCAAAACATGTACTGAAAACATTGTTACATACAGAACCTACAAATTTCCATTACAGCCTCCTCTCTTTTGATCAATATTTTGATCACTAACCATACCTGCTTTCACCTTTAACCTGGAACCTCCACACGCTTAGGTGGAGGTAGTCCTGGCCAAAGAGGAAAAAACTCCATTGTGGAGAAAATAATAACTCAGCAACTTTTTTTCATTACAAAATGATTTTTCACTGTGAAAAACAAATGATTGATAAGACATATTTACAGAGTACTGGCTGTATACTCCTGTGGCCAGAATGGCCTTCTAGCTTAATTGCTGGTATGCTGACTTATCAGCATAAGTAAACACAGACAATTCTACATAAAATGAAAGAGGTACAAAAGACCAATATGACTTCAACATGGCTAAACTACTTTTCAAATATATATATCCCTTACAATTAAAGTAATTGAATCATAAAGTACCCTAGACTGTGATCGCAAGAGGGAAACAAATCAAACACAGAGATTTCTTTCATTTAGTCATTTTATGCAGTGTCCGGTGTGGATCCAGGTGACTTTTCTTTCAAGTTTTGCAAAACTGTACATGAAATAGATGCTGAATTGAGCCTCCAAACATTTCCTTATATATAAATGTCTCTTAACAATCCACAAGTCACCTGGCTTTAGTTTTAGATCCTTCCAAACTTTTAGGATCTGGAATTGGGGAGAAAACACATAAATACGTTTGTCAAAAACCTTAAAAGATCAGCAACATTCTCTGTGAGATCCGAATGGAGGACTTCAGCTGCTGAGACAAAATATAAGCAAGTGAGTAACACACTACCAAACCAAATCCCATAGGGAGCCGGGGCGGATCCAGAGTCTAATCTCGGGAGGGACACTGCTATAAAATATGTTTTTTGGGGGCAATTTATATGGGAAATGGCTGGTATTGGCGCTTCAATCATTACGGCACCATGGTGTCAGGATGATTGAAGCGCATTATTTCTATTAATACATTGTAATATAAAATTAAATGGTTCAACTCACCATAATGCAGAATCAGTGGGAGCCCTGAGGGTGTCATTTGCCATGTCGCCTGCCACCAAATGCGGATTGTCACTTGCCACGTCACTTGTCACCAAATGTGGATTGTTACTTGCCACGTCACCTACCACACATTGCGGATTGTCACTTGCCACGTAGCCTGCCACACATTGCGGATTGTCACTTGCCACGTTGCCTGCCACACATTGCGGATTGTCACTTGCCACGTTGCCTGCCACACATTGCGGATTGCCACTTGCAACGTAGCCTGCCACACATTGCGGATTGCCACTTGCCACGTCACCTGCCACACATTGCGGATTGTCACTTGCCACGTTGCCTGCCACACATTGCGGATTGCCACTTGCCACGTCATCTGCCACACATTGGGGATTGTCACTTGCCACATCACCTGCCACACATTGCGGATTGTCACTTGTCACGTTGCCTGCCACACATTGCGGATTGCCACTTGCCAGTAGCCTGCCATACATTGCGGATTGTCACTTGCCACGTCACCTGCCACACATTGCGGATTGCCACTTGCCACGTAGCCTGCCACACATTGCGGATTGTCACTTGCCCAGTCGCCTTCCACACATTGCGGATTGCCACTTGCCACGTAGTCTGCCACACATTGCGGATTGCCACTTGCCACGTAGTCTGCCACACATTGCGGATTGCCACGTAGTCTGCCACACATTGCGGATTGCCACGTAGCCTGCCACACATTGCGTATTGTCACCTACTGTGGTCTTTTGTTGAGTCCAGAGTGAAGATAGGCAGCAGAGAGATGATGTAATCTCTCTGCTGCACACAGCTTCCTGCACAGTGAGGGCGGAACTGGAGGGATGCAGGGCAGTGAGAGATGATGTCATCTCCCTGCTCCCCTGCCTGCTGGCTTCCTGATTGGCCAGCAGCCCTCCTAAGCCGCCCAGCTACCCCCCCTCACCCGTCCACTCATCGCAATCACCCATGGAACCGGCCGCGCTGCCACCCGCGGAACCGGCCACGCGGGTACCCACGGAACCGGCCACGATTGCACCCGCGGAACCGGCCATGCTGTCATCAGCTGGCGGTATTCTCGGAGGGGGCAATTGACCCGTTGCCCCCCCTGGATCCGCCCCTGCTAGGGAGAGAGTCCAACATCCCCTTACGGGCTTAATAAAACATTCAGGCAAAAGTTTTCTAGTTTCTTACTCTACTTTGTCCGCTACATTGTAGACAGTAGGGGGTGTAAAAATAAAACCTCAAAACTTCTAGTAAGGACTCTCCTATAAAAATGATTTCCTCTGTTACTCTCTGTAGATTCTGCACTCTGTACTTAAAAACTTCTTCTGATAACACTTTTTTACTGTGGCCTTTGCAATAGCATTTGCTTGAAAACATGTCCATACAAACAAAATACATACTCGTAAGATCCTGACTTGGGCCTCTGGATATATCTTTTTGTTATCTCTGGAAGGGATGTTCAGCTTTTGGTAACACCTTTGGTAACAGGTAAATCAAGAAGTGGTATGTTATAAAAACAAACTGTGGAGAACCCTGGCTCTATCCCACGCTTATTTACTAAGGCAGCCATAACTGCTTGTGACTGATGACACGGTCCATGTGTCAAGCTGAAGTGAAAAGAGTGTCTGGCAGACATAAATGATCACCTTTTCCAAAGTCTTGTTTCGTAAGAAGTTGCCCTCTGTGGACCACTTGTGCTTCTCGTTCTGGGGTCCTTAAAGTTGAATTATTAATCCCAGCTATACTGGGCCAGAACTGGGGTGGAATCTGTGAGTTGCACAGACCCAGCAAGTGTCCGGGGCTGTAAATGAAGCATCCTTAGAGTTGCCTGGTCTGCTTCCAGATGTGAGTTTTACTGTTAGTATGGCTACCTCAGCAAGAACCTGGAAGGCTGAAAACAGCCAATCAAATTAACTTACCATGCTGGATTGGTTTACCCGCTGAAGTAAAAACAAACTTCTGGCCCTTCAAATGGAACCAAAAGCTCTCTATATCTTGACTATCTATATAAATATATACTCTTTTTATAGCTCACAGGCTTTGCTAAAACATGGAGCTCTGCTTCTGGAGCTGGGGAAAAAGGATCCAATGACTCTGAATACAGGGTATCCTTCTGGGTGATAAACTTCATCCTTGGTATAAAACCAGGAATAACACTACAGAAAAGTAAATACTCGGGTCTTCTGGGAGTGTGTCCTGCACTGGGCTCACAGCAGCTGATTCCTACCTCATCAATTTAACACATGTGTTTTTTCTTTGTCTCCAGCCTCCTCCAATAGGGGCAATATGGTGGCTGGATTCAAATGTATGCATTTTTCATTGTTAGATTTGCACATAAACAAACAAAACAAATTCATATTTTGAACCTTTCATTAGACAAACATTTAGTTATCTATATATTTGCTGTGCAGAATGTCGGACCATTAAAAATTTAATATTTGACCAAAATAATGTCTGTAACTTTGTCTAATATCACCTTTCCATAAAGTTACAGCTCTGATATATCAGGGTGAACCCTCATTACTGGGTCCAGCTTGCATAAATATAACAATGGCTTTTTCCTATCATGCTGTTTGTGTAAGAACTCCAGTTTCATGTTTCAAAAAGACAACTTTTTCCTGGCAATACTATAATAAATTTTATAAGAATACCCTGCAGTCATGCAGAGATGTCCATAAATCCAAAATATTCTTCTACTTATACCCACTGCACTTACAAGGAAAAGGGGCACACATTTCACAATCCACACATTCTGCTTTGGATTTCAAAAATAAAAAATACATAAAAACAAAAGGACCAACAATATGTATGACGGACCAGAAAGCACTTGGCCATCAAAAACAATAAATCTCATTTCTGTAGAACAACTTCGTTATGTATCCCATTCATCTTGGCTTTGTTAACCACTTGCTTACTGGGCACTTAAACCCCCCTCCTGCCCAGACCAATTTTCAGCTTTCAGCGCTGATGCACTTTGAATGACAATTGCGCGGGCATACAACACTGTACCCAAATGAAATTTTTATCATTTTTTTCCCACAAATAGAGCTTTCTTTTGGTGGTATTTAATTACAGCTGGGAGTTTTATTTTTTGCTAAACAAACAAAAAAAGATGCAAAAAAAATTAAAAAAAATAAATCATGTTTAATAGTTTGTTATAAAATTTTGCAAACAGGTCATTTTTCTCCTTCATTGAAGTGCGCTGATGAGGCGGCACTGATAGGCTGCACTGGTGGGCACTGATAGACTGCACTGGTGGGCACTGATAGGCTGCACTGGTGGGCACTGAAAGGCATAGTTAAGGCGGCACTAATAGGCACAGATAAGGCAGTACTGATGGGCAAAGATAAGATGGCACAGATGGGTGGCACTAAGGGGCACTGATAGTTACCACTGATAGATTGATGGGCACTGATAGGTGGCACTGATAGGTGGCTCTGATAGGTGGCACTGCTGGGCACTGATGGGCACTGGTAGATGACACTGATATGTGGCACTGGGGTGCAGCACCGTTGTTGAGGCAGATTGTGGGCACTGCTGGGTGGCACTGTGGGCACTGCTGGGTGGCACTGTGGGCACTGCTGGGTGGCACTATGGGCACTGATGGGTGGCACTGACGGGGGCACTTATTTATTAATGAGGTGGTACTGGCAGGGGGCAGGTGGGCACTGGCAGGGCTGGCCGTGATTGGGACTGATGTCCCGATCACGGCCACCGGTGATCGGCTCTTTTTTTTTCTCCCCGCGCTGTCAGTGCGAGGAGGAATAATAGCCGATTACTGGCTCCATTGTATCACATGATCCGCTGTCATTGGCTGACAGCTGATCACGTGGTAAGGGGTCGGGATCGACCCCTTGCTCGGATCCGTCTCATAGACTCGCCGATCACAGAGCACGCCGCGCGCGCCCCTCAGGGGGCACGCAGGCTGCTCGTGCACGGGACGACGTCAATAGACCTAGTCCCGGCAAAGGAGGTCCGCACTGTAGCCGTCATTTGGCTATAGCGCGGATCTCTAGTGGTTAAACATTATTGCAGCAGTATTCAAATTAACAACCTCATCTTAATCTTTTTTTTTCCTCTTTCCACTCAATAAATGTAAAATTACAAAATTGTTATCTTAATCTAAACTAATTCCATTTTTACCAATTTCCCCATTAACCTGGATTTCATTTCCAACCGGAGGTTGTCTAAACCAGTTTCAATATATCTATATTTATTAATAAAATTGTTAAACTCACATTAGAAATTAATACTCATATGATAATTTCAATATCACACACTAATATATATGCACAGATAAATATCCTTAAAGGGGGACATAATACTTAATTTTACTCAATTTCTCTCTTTTTTTTTTTTTAATGCACTGTTTCCACTATCAATGGATATTCAAATTGTGTAAGGTACAGTTAAATGTAACCTTCATTTTACCATGTTTGGAAAACAGATTCAAAAATAATTGTGATCACATTGTTTATCATTAGATTCATTAACTTGGCACATTTTGTTATAAATGTTTTGTCTAAAAAACTGAAATTGGCATGGTGTCCTTCCAGCTTATCACCAACCTCTCATCCCAGCTACATTCTTTCAGGAGAGCACAAAGGAGGGGGTCACATCTGCGTACATGACGCAAGCGATAGAACTAAAGGTTCCAGCATTCACAAACATACTCAAATATATCTCTAAAATTGCTTACATTATTCCCATTTGTACACAAAACATGCATATCATTCTCTCACTTTATTTTAACACATTTTTAATACTTCCTTGCTTAAATTTCTGCTTTCTTTATTTTGTTCTGATATCCTTTGCATCCAATGTATTGTAATACCATACTTCACATAGTGTACCTTCTATGATCAGACAGGCAGCCATAGTGCTCATCCCATCTTCCCTCTCTGACAACATATAAAGCATTCTGTTTTAACTCTCATTTCTCTGTTTCTTGACTTTACTAGTTGTAGTGCCTGACCCCAAATTCATCCCACAACTTAACATCAAAAAGTCCCTTTCTGTCTAGTGTTAATGTCACTCTTGATCCATCCTGCTCACATAAATAGCTGTTTCTCTAGCTGTATACTCTGCATGATTCTTAGTCCCTGTGGACTTTGGTGGTAACCCAGTTACCCTTTGTGGATCCCTGTCCACTTTAACCATTAATCTAGGGGCTCAGTATAGGCGGAACCGCACCTTCGGTTCATATATAGCGCTCCTCTTGCGCTGGGCATTTTTGAGGGTCTCTTACCCATTATTCCCTTACTTAATTTAATGCCCATAATGACTGGCCAGTCTTCTCTACGTGTGCCTATACCCTCTTGCCTCTAAACTACTTTATCTAGCAGATGTACTACATATACCTGTGAACAGCACTATTCTTCCCTTTCTCTATAACACTCTGATGGACAGTAGACAGTGACAACATAACATATAACCACCAATCAATACAGTTCAATTAAGGGGAGTAAAATAGGTACCCTTTGTCCCAAAAATGCCTTACCGATCAAGGAAGTCTGATAACTTAAATGTAAGCAAAAGGCTTACCTCAGCCGGCTGATTATCAGAAATTCCCGGATCGTCTCAAGCTCCTCATTTCGGATACTCAGGGTCACCTGATAACCCCTGCTGGGCTGGCTCGCCACCTGAAATGGATATTTTGATGATAGGCAACTCCTATCCTCATATTGATTAGTGGTTCCAAATTAATAATAACTACTGCAGTAGGGAACAGACACAAAAGATACGCTCAGCATCTTTCCAAATAACCGTTCTCCTTTATTATGACGCATTTGAAGGTTTTTATACACATGATTACGTAGGTATCACATTAATATTACAATTGTACGTTTATGGTAACAAGAGGCGTTACATAGGCAGGCTAATTCTAATCAGGACTTAAAAGAATGCAAAACATGTACTGAAAACATTGTTAGTGCCCTGTGCACAGTGAGGGCATCGTGCAATACATATAAAATAGAATACAATTATATACAGAACCTACAAATTTCCATTACACACGTGTTCAACTTCAGCTGCATCTCTATTGCTGTTGACCTGGACTGTCTCAAAGAGAACCTATTGCTGAAGGCCATACAGGCTACTTCTTCTGACTGAGGAAATACCGTAGCAAGTTTCTTACCTAGAGCCTCCTCTGGTTTCTTACCTGGCTCCTCTGGTTCTTCTCCACTGACGATGGCTGGATGTACCTGACTGTGGAGCCTGAAATGATGAGGATGGCCTCTTGCACAACTCTCAGTTTAAATAGACTGCTGGGCGCCAGAATTTGTGGATGCACAAGTACACCTACGTGTACACACACATGCCCGCATGTATGTCCCTATGCAAATTTGCATGCGCATTCTAGTCCTTGCTCGTCTTTGGCTTCTATGCTTGTGACTCTGCACATGCGCATAGGAATGAACACCTGCTGCACGAGATCCCTGACACACGTGTTCAACTTCAGCTGCATCTCTTTTGCTGTTGACCTGGACTGTCTCAAAGAGAACCTATTGCTGAAGGCCATACATGCTACTTCTTCTGACTGAGAAAATACTGTAGCAAGTTTCTTACCTAGAGTCTCCTCTGGTTTCTTACCTGGCTCCTCTGGTTCTTCTCCACTGACGGTAAACTTACCTACCTTTGATGAAAATGGCCAGCAGGGGCAAAGCCTCAGGCTGAATATAAAGTACCAGCTTATCCTCTCTGTTCTTCCTTGCCAGCAGTTGCCTGCTCTCTGCTGATGGAATCTTTATGCAGTTGGTAGAAACAGTATTGGAATGCAGCTTGAGTTATTCATAATAACTTGGATATAGTAACTTTACCAGACCCTTTGTGGCTGTGACTAGTGGGTAGAAGAGCTTCAGTCAATCTCTTTAAGATAATCTTGGCACATGATTTACTTTGTAAACATAGCTTCACACAGGACTCACAGCAATTCCTTAAGGCTAAGTATAATGAGCAGTACAGTTTCTCTCTGCCTCTTTAAGGTGGTCCTGAAACACTCTTCAGGCCACAGTGTTGGTGTTTTCAGTATGGAAGAGGATTTTCTATACCTCAGACTGGATTTCTGGTGCTCTTCTCACACATATTCCTGTCAGTGGGACAGGCTGGGCTCCTTAGCCGAGGGAGAGGCCAGTTAGCACCTGAATGCAGTTTTTAGTAGAAAAATACCTACCTGGTCTGATGACCCTTAACTATAGGAACTGTGTGGATTCTTGTTATGTAGTGAGCTCATTGTAAAGGGCAGCTGGAACACTGACATTTAGCCAGCTATAATAATAATGCCACACGAGCAACGTCATATCTATGTATGTTCCAACCGTCCCAGCATTCTAGCAAATCAAGGGTTTGTTCTGGAATGGAGCCCAGTGCTTGAACGAGCTCCAGCATTTGGCTGCAGTGGCTTGCCTGCAAGAACGCACTAGTTCCGGCACCAGTAACACCCACCCTGCAGCTTGTGCAGGGTGTCTGGGGTCCCACATGCTGCAAGCATATAGGTGTATATGTGAGAAGCAGCTGACTGTGAGAGATTCCAGCTGCCCCACACACACACAGTGCTCTGCAGAGTGGCTTGTGGCTGAACCCACCTCTTCCTCATCCTTGGCTGTGATGCTTTCCTGCACACATACAGGAGTGGGAGGCTGGGAGGAGTCATGGCAGAGGCAGACTGGGCCAAGGGAAGGGTAGAAGTTGCTCCCCCGGGCCACTCTGATGCCTGAAAAAGGCTGCAGACATGCCCCACCATGCACCTACGCAGTGCTTTCCTACAGGATGCTGTCTCCTAGCGACCCATGGGGCTCACATGACTGACCAGCTTCCTCGCTCTCTTCTCTCTCTAGTCCTTGTCTGAGAATTGGGTCACATGACAGACAGCCCCATCCACTGATTGCTGGACTCAAGAGCAGATACAGAGCTACCTGCTGTGAGCCTGAAGGTACCTGGATGGTGTGGGGGGGGGGGGGGGGGGGTGATCATACACTGTACAGTCTGATCTATGGATCTATTGTCATGTGCTGTATGGAGGTGAGTTTTAATGACAGGTGGAGAGCACAGCCTGTAACCCTTTCCCACCCCAACAATTTCCCGCATGTAAGTTTCAGGGGGGGTGGAACTTATTGGTAGGGAATTGTACTGCAATTACAGTGGGGGAGGGAAGGGGGTAAGAATTATTTGTACTTGGGTTGAGATGAGAAGTTTGGGGAAGGGGGGCTATATGCATAGGGAAGGTTAATTTGGTTGGGGGGGGATTGCTAGGAGGAAGAACTGGGAGGGGGAGGGGAATTTGTGCTAGGAGGGGGTAGGGGGATTTTGGTTAGGAGGAGAAATGGGGGAGGAATTTGACCCCCTGTACCCTGCCCTACTGGCTCCTGTCCTCTGTCCTGCTGACCCCTGTACCCTGCCCTACTATTTCCCTGTCCTCTATCCTGCTGACCCCTGTACCCTGCTATACTGACCCCCTGCCTTCCATCCTGCTGACCCCTGTACATTGTGTCATGGTACTACTACAGTGAGTCCACAGGTGAGAAGGTGATATGGGATCCCCCAGGGTGTGGAATCTAAGAGCCAGCCGGTATTCTGCTAGGGACCCCCTCATAAGAGTTTGGGCTTAGCTGCAGTCTGATCCCAGGTCATAACACCCGGGTTCACCCTGCTCGCTAGGGGAGTACCAGAAGACACTGTCAGACAAGGATGGATGGATGACGCAAAGGAGAACCGGATAGCGAGCCAAGGTCAGGGCGGGCAGCAGACAACGTAATCAAGAGGACTAGTCGAGTTGGTACACAAGAGATCAGTTCACGAGAGATCAGGTTCAAACAGGTTACACAAAGGGAGCTCAGAGACAAACGTTGCTCAAGCAACCAGAAACTGGTCTGAGAGGAATTTAAATAGAGAAGCACATGGGGGGCTGGACCAGAAGTAGCAGGAAGGAATGATATATTAAGCAACAGGTGAAGCCGGCGACACCCATAGCTGTGGAATGCAGCTAAAGAGCTAAACACAAGCTAGTGGAACAACAGGTACCAGCCGACCTACAACAGTAAAGGTAAGACACAGATCAGCTCCGCAGCTGATCTGTGACAGTACCCCCCCCCCCCCACACACACACACACTTACGAGGATCCCTACACATCTGGGGGCTGGCTTGGAGGGAAATTTCTGATGGTATCTGGTCACTAAGCTTGGGGCTGAGACATTGGTGGCAGGAACCCATGACCTCTCCTCCGGACCATAGCCCTTCCAATCAATCAGATAGAGTAGATTCCCTTGGAAGTATTTGGAGTCCAGTATTTCTTTAATCTCATACTAATCCATGGTATCAGCCACAGGAGCGAGGTGAGAAGAAGGGCGAGAAAAGCGTTTGAATACCAGTGGCCTGAGCAGGGAGACATGGAAGGCGTTGGGTATTCTGAGATGAGAGGGCAGACGGAGCTTGAAAGCAACTGGATTGATCTGACGGAGAATAGGAAATGGACCAATGAAGTGAGGGGCAAATTTCATTGAGGGCACCCGGTGTCAGATGTGCTTGGTAGAGAGCCAAACTCTATAGCTAGGCAGGAACTTAGGAGCCGGACGGCGATGACGATCTGCTGCCGTTTTATGCCTGGAAGCAGCTAGATGAAGATTCTCAGAGACCTCTTTGCAGACTGAGTTGAAGGACCTTTGGATTTCAGTTGCTGCTGGTACAAGAGGAGAAATGGGAACAGGAAAGGGAACAGATGAATGCTGCCTGTAAACAGTGAAGAAGGGAGATTTTCCAGAACTGGCATTGGAGTGATGGTTTAAAGCAAACTCTGCCCAGGGCAAAAGGTCCACCCAGTCATCTTGGTGGGCTGAGATGAAGGCACAGAGAAAACGTTCTAAATTTTGATTGACACGTTCCATTTGCCAATTGCCCTGGGGATGAAAGGCAGATGAAAAATCCAATTTAATCCCAAAGGAGCTGGCCAAGGCTCTCCAAAACCAAGCAGTAAATTGAACTCCTCTGTCAGAGACGATATATGTGAAGGCATCCCATGAAGACAAAAGCTCTCCTTAATAAAAGTTGTGGCAAGACTGGGAGCAGAAGGTAGACCTGGGAGAGGAATCAAGTGACACATTTTGGAGAACCGATCCACCACTACCCAGATGACAGTAGAAACTGTTGAGGGGGGCAGATCCGAGATAAAGTCCATGGAAATACAATGCCATGGTATATGGGGAACTGGTAAGGGAAAAAGCAACCTAGCTGGGGCAGACATGGAAGACTTGGATAGTACACAAACCGTACAAGCTTAAACATCCTCTTTGACATCCTTACGAAGAGAGGGCCACCAGTAATGACGCTGAAGAAGGTCACAAGTACGAAGTATACCAGGATGTCCAGAGAACTTGGAGTTATGTGCCTATGCAAGGAGTTTGGGATGAAGTGCGGGAAATACACAAGCTTTACCTGAAGGAGGTTGCTTAGACCAGAGCTGAGTAGTGGCTAGAATACGATGCGGAGGGATGATGGGACCAGGATCTAGGTGATTCTCAGAATTGTTGACAGCAAATGATCTGGACAAGGAATCGGCTCAAAGGTTTTTGGCACCTGGACGAAAGGTAATGTTGAAGTTGAAGCGGGCAAACTAGGGGAGTACCAGAAGACACTGTGAGACATGGATGGATGAAGCAAAGGAGAACCGGATAGCGAGCCAAGGTCAGGGCGGGCAGCAGACAGCGTAATCAATACTAGCCAAGTCAGGGCGGGCAGCAGACAGCGTAATCAATACTAGCCGAGTTGGTACACAAGAGATCAGTTCACAAGAGGTCAGGTTCAAACAGGTTACACAAAGGGAGCTCAGAGACAAGTGCTAAAGCAACCAGAAACTGGTCTGATAGGAATTTAAATAGAGAAGCACATGGGGGGCTGGACAGGATGTAGCAGGATGGAATGATATATTAAGCAACAGGTGAAGCCAGCGACACCCATAGCTGCAGAGTGCAGCCAGAGCTGAACACAAACTAGTGGAACAAGAGGTGCCAGCCGACCTACAGCAGTAAAGGTAAGACACAGATCAGCTCCGCAGCTGATCTGTGACACACTGCTCTACTGACCCCCTTCCCTCTGTCCTGCTGGCCCCTGTACACTGCTCTACTGACCCCCTGTCCTCTGTCCTGCTGGCCCCTGTATACTGTCCTACTAACCTCCATCTTCTGTCCTGCTGACTCCTTTATGCCCTACTGACTCCTTATCCTCCATCCTGCGGATCCCTGTTCTCTGCCCTTGTGACCCCTCTTCTCTGCCATACTGATCCCTGGGCTCTGCCCTGCTGACCACTGTACACTGTCCTGCAGATCCTTCTCTGCCATCTGATTCCTGTCCTCCACCCTGCTGATCCCTGTCAACTACCCTGTTAACCTCTGCTCTCCACCCAGCTGACCCCTGTCCTCTGCCCTGCTGACCCCCTGTACACTACTGACTTTTGTACACTCCCCTGCTGACCTCTCATCCTCTGCCCTGCTGATCCCCTGTACACTGCCCTACTGACTCCTGTACACTTCCCTGCTGACCTTGCATCCTCTGCCCCCCTGACATTATTTACTGCACCCCCACATCAGACAGGCTAACTCCGGTCCTGCTTCTCAACAAAGTGTTCCTTATTTCAACAGTTTCTAGTTTCTATGCAGACATTGACTATTTTAATAAAGTTCTTCTTTAACCACTTAAGGACCAGGCCTCTTTTTCAGATTTGGTGTTTACATGTTTAAAACATTTTTTTTTGCTAGAAAATTACTTAGAACCCCCAAACATTTTATATTGTTTTTTTCTAACACCCTAGAGAATAAAATGGCGGTCATTGAAATACTTTTTTTCACACCGTATTTGCGCAGCAGTCTTACAAGCGCACTTTTTTTGGAAAAAATTACCTTTTTTGAATAAAAAAATAAGACAAAAGTAAAATTAGCCCAATTTTTTTAAAAATTGTGAAAGATAATGGTACGCCGAGTAAATTGATACCCAACATGTCACGCTTCAAAATTGCGCCCGCTCGTGGAATGGCGTCAAACTTTTAGCCTCAAAAATCTCCATAAGCGACATTAAAAAAATTCTACAGGTTGCATTTTTTGCGTTACAGAGGAGATCTAGGGCTAGAATTATTGCTCTCGCTCTACTGTATTGCGGCGATACCTCACATGTGTGGTTTGACCACCATTTTCATATGTGGGCGCTACTCACGTATGCGCTCGCTTCTGTGCGCAAGCTCGTCGTGACGAGGTGTTTTTAAAAAACTTTTTTTTTCCTATTTATTTTAATTGATTTTATTTATTTTTACACAGTTTAAAAAAAAAAAAAAAAAAGGATCACTTTTATTCCTATTACAAGGAATGTAAACATCCCTTGTAATAGAAAAAAAGCATGACAGGTCCTCTTAAATATGAGATCAGGGGTCAAAAAGTCCTCAGATCTCATATTTGGACTAAAATGCAAAAAAAAAAAAAAAAAATGACATTTAAAAAAAATATACCTTTAAGAGGTATGGGCGGAAGTGACGTTTTGACGTTGCTTCCGCCCTCCTATGGTATAGAGACGAGTGGGGGCCATCTTAGCCTCACTTGTCTCCATACCCAGCTAGGAAAAGGACCCGATCGCCTCCGCCGCTACCGATGGCTCCGGTAAGCGGCGGAAGGTGCGGGAGGGCGGCGGGAGAGGGGGGGCACCTCTCCCGCCACCGATAGCAGTGATCTCGCAGCGAATCCGCCACGGAGACCACCGTTATCGCATAGATGACCAGCGTCTGAAGAGATGGATATCTCGGTTGTGGCAGCAGCTGCTGCCGTTACCGAGATATCCCTCTTCAAAATAGGACGTACATCGGCGTACGCTGGTCGTTAAGTGGTTAAGGCAACCTCAGACAAAGCAATCAAAGCATACAAGGAACAAGGAAGCCCAGATTTTGTTTAACCACACTCCTTAAGCCCCTCCCACTGTTATGCATTTGGCCACACCCACATTTTGAACACATATCACTTCCTCCCTCAAGTGTCCCTCATTCTGAAGTTCAAAAGTTAGGCGCATTTATCTATTCGCTAGGTAGCAGGAAATGGCCCTTGACACAGGCTTTGCGACTATCCTTTGAAAGCCCTATCTGTAAGCTGCTGGGTCTTTAAACCCATGTTCCTCAACTCTTCTGCCTGCCTCCCACTCCTGGCAACCTTCTCACCTTGTCCTCTTCCAAGATAGCTTCAAGGCAGTCTTACTCAACTTCAAGATGGCCACTGGGGTAGTATGATCGAACCAAAGATGGCCCCCTTGTGAGCTCTATCCACTTCACATGTTCAGTATAATGCATCATTCTCTTGAATGTAGACACTTAGCTTTCTCTTCCACATTTGTCACTAGAATGCAAACTGGAACACGGTGCAGCTGCAGCTCATCCGAAAGGAAATGTAAGACACAACTTATGAGGCTGTTCACAGATAAATTCCAAAATATTTGAAAACATACTTGTTTTGGAAATGCGGTGTCACAGTTCCATGGATCCATTCACTTCTGGGACACTGATAGCTCTGGCTGCATTGCTGGATGTGGGGCTAGTTAGCACCCTATGTTTCACCCCAAAAGATCCACAGAGGGGGCTCCCTGCCTTATCAGAACATTTAACATCCCAAGGTCAAGGACTGTACTACAGGAGAGACTGAACGTGTGTGGAAAACCACCAAAGGTGGCAGGTAATGGTTTCTTTTCTTCACACTGGCTGTTGAGATCAATGACGCCAAAAAAGGGAATGGGCTGTTGTGTGGATGTTAACTGAAGGATACTGGTGGTTATTCAATGGACTAAATGTAAAAATGGTGAGAAAGTCAATTAGGCCATGAGTAAAAGTAATGTTTTATTCCATCAATAAACAAAATCACGCATAAACGATTAAAATGAAAATAAAAAGAGTCAAGGATACCACTATGGATCCCAAGAGCATTGAAGGGTTAACACCATCTGAAGGACCAGCTCGTGAAGCATGGAGGGGCGCTAATGTCCATGCTATAGAAGATGGAAACCTGGTCCAGGGGAAAACAAACCTGATGGCTGGAGGCAGAGGCACAAACGTGTGTGGTGGGTTGCACTGTCATGAGACATGGGATGGTGTGTGGCAATCCAGGAACCCAGCTGGGTGATCCAGTGTCACTGCCTGGGAGTTTCTTGCTGTTCTTGGTGGATGGGTGAGCAAACCAGGAAGCAGAGTCGGAGACTAGGGGAGCCAAGCCAAGCTGAAGTGGCGGGCATGCCTGAATGACGTGCAGCGCCAACCGGATGTGTGGAGGAAAGATGGAAGCCTGTGAACCAGAGTGGAATGCAGGCTCGTCTGTTGCCATGACTACGCGTTTCACAAGCATGCTCTTTTTCTAAATCAAGGGTAAATGGCAAACAGATAGTATACAGTGGTTTGCAAAAGTATTCACCCCCTTGGTTTTTATCAATTTTATTACATTACAGCCTTTAGTTCAATGTTTTTTTTAAAATATGAATTATATGTGATGGATCAGAACACAATAGTCTAAGTCGATGAAGTAAAATTAGAAAAATATATACATTCAAAAATAAAAAACTGATAATTGGCATGTGCGTATGTATTCACCACTTTGTTATGAAGCCCATAAAAAGCTCTGGTGCAACCAATTACCTTCAGAAGTCACATAATTAGTGAAATGATGTCCACCTGTGTGCAATATAAGTGTCACATGATCTCTCATTACATATACACACCTTTTTGAAAGGCCCCAGAGGCTGCAACACTGTCAGGAACCATGAATCAGACTGAGACAATTAAGTACAATTAAATCACACTTGTTTATTAATAAAAATAAAAAGGTAAATGAAAAAAGTGTAGTCAAGCATAGCCAGAGTCCAGTAGCCAGATCGGGTAGTCAGCCAGTCCAAAGTTCATAAACCAGATCGGGTAATTAGCCAGGCCTGAAGTCAAGGATCCAAGGTGAGCAACTGCAAGCAGGATAAGAAGCCAGGAGGGATGTCAGCAAGCCAGTCTTGAAACAAACAGCAGGAGATGGTTCCTTGTGATGTGACCAACGCGAAGGCAAAGGAGAAGTGAGCTGGAAGGCTTTAAATAGGCAGGTCAGACGAGCATCATCGGGAACAGCTGGTAACAGTAGAAAGAGAAGAGAGCTGGCAATTAGCCGACCGCTGAGCGGCCAGCCCAGAGGAGGAAGGGCTAAGCCAGCCCTGACAGTTCCCCTCCCCTCAATGACCTCTCTCCCTCGGAGGGCCACCGGGCTTGAGGGGAAACCGTCTATGGAACTCACGGAGGAGGACAGGGGCATGTAAGTCAGAGGATGAAACCCAGGAGTCTTCTCCTACGGGAGTCAACAATGGATTGTACCTCATACTCCTCATGGTTCTCAACCTGAATAGGGTGAGGACATGGCACTGAGGTGGTAAATCGGTTACAGACCAAGGGTTTCAATAAGGAGACATGAAACACATTTGAGATGCGCATACTAGGAGGAAGGTCCAACGCGTAAGCTACTGGGTAAATCCTGCGAAGGATACGGAAAGGCCCAATAAACCGAGGTGCAAACTTCAGTGAGCGAACACGAAGCCGGAGGTTGCGAGGTGACAGCCAGACCCTGTCCCCAACCTGGTAGGTAGGCGCAGGCAGGCGTCTGCGGTCAGCATGGAGTCTGTACCTATCATTAGCATGACGCAAAGCCTCCTGGACTTGTACCCAAGTGGAACGAAGACCACGGAAATGCCCCCTTTAACACAGGAATACTCTGCAGAACAAACGAGTCAGGCAACATGGAAGGTTGGAAACCATAATTTGCCATAAATGGAAACAATCGGGAGGCAGAATTCAAGGCACTGTTGTGAGCAAACTCTACCCAAGGTAATAGGTCCAAGGACTGATTGGCTCGGTCTGCGGCCCCATTAGACTGCGGGTGATACGCAGAAGAGAACGCAAGCTGGATTCCTAACTGTGCACAAAAGGCTCGCCAGAACGGGGAGACAAACTGACTGCCCTTGTCCGAGACAATCACCTTGGGTAAGCGAAAGATCTCCCGAGCAAAAATGGAAGCCAGTTCCTTAGAGGTGGGCAACTTCTTAAGTGGAATACAATGACACATCTTTGAGAACCGGTCAACCACCATAAGGATAACAGTGTTGCCTTGAAAGTTGGGCAATTCCACAATAAAATCCATAGACAGGTGAGTCCAGGGCCTCTCTCCATTGGGTATGGGTTGTAGGAGGCCCACTGGAAGGTGTCGTGGAGTCTTACTCTGAGCACACACGGGACCGGCAGCTACGAAGGCAGTAACATCAGCCCGTAGACTAGGCCACCAGAATTGTTGGGAGATGGCCCAAATGAGTTGATTCTTCCCAGGATGGCCAGCAGCCTTGGGAGAATGGTAAGTCTGGAGCACTGCAGTACGGAGACTCTCTGGGACAAAGCAGCGGTCACAAGGTTTATCAGGAGGGGCATGGACCTGAGCAGCAAGAATATTGTCACCCAAAGGAGAAGTAAGACTGGTGCAAACCGTAGCCAAGATACAGTCAGGAGGAATCATAGGAACCGGAACAGACTCTGACTTGGAAGTGGAGGAAAATTGTCGTGACAAGGCATCAGCCCTTACATTCTTAGTACCGGGTAAGAATGAGACAATGTAATTAAAGCTCGACAAGAAAAGAGCCCATCGCGCCCTTCTGGGAGAGAGTCACTTAGCCTCAGACAAGAATGTAAGATTCTTAGGGTCAGTAAGAATAAGGCCGCGTACACACGCGCGGACTGTTCGCCCAACTTTGTCCGTCCAACAGTTTCAGCAAACAGCATGAAACTGCATGAAATCAAAATTAGCATGGACGGACATGCCCACACACGACGAACGAACAGTTTGCTGAAACCGTGCGCGATGACGTGAACAGCACGTACGACGGGACGAAAAATACGACGTCCTATACACTGCATTATAGCTTTCAGCGTGAAAATCCTTTCTGAGCATGCGCGCAACTTTGTTTGACGAACAAGCCTACACACGAGCGGGCTGTTCGCTGAAACAAGGTTTCAGCGGACAGTTTTTCGGAATTTCCGAAAAACCTTGTCCGTCCAACTGTCCGCTGAAACTGTCCGCTGAAAGCCCACACACGAGCGGACTGTCCGCCCAAACACTGTTCAGCGGACAAAGTTGGGCGAACAGTCCGCCCGTGTGTACGCGGCCTAAGAACGGGCACGGTGGTACCTTCAAGGAGATGTCTCCATTCTTTCAGGGCTAAATTGATCGCCAACAGCTCTCTGTCACCAATCTCATAATTACACTCAGCAGATGACAATTTCTTGGAAAAGTAGCACTCTCAGAGTTAGGACGTTGAGACAGAAGGGCACCAATTCCAGTTTCAGAGGCATCAACTTCTAGGATAAAAGGCAATGTAGGATCAGGATGTGCCAACACAGGAGCAGAAACAAAGGCAGCCTTGAGAGTCTCAAAGGCCTTAATGGACTCCGGAGACCAACTCTGTGGGTTACCGTCCTTCCTGGTCATATCAGTCAGAGGCTTGACCAGAGGCGAGAAGTTACGAATAAACTTCCGATAGTAGTTGGCGAAGCCCAGGAAACGCTGCAGAGGACGTAAACCCACGGGTCGAGGCCACTGTAGGACTTCCGAAAGTTTCTCTGGGTCCATCGAAAACCCAGCAGTGGAAATGACATAGCCCAGGAATGTAACCTGTTCACGATGGAACTCGCACTTCTCCAGTTTACAATATTGTTCTCGCTTAGACTCTGAAGTACACGACAGACATCCGTGTGGTGGCTCTCCAGGGACTTGGAAAAAAGGAGGATATCATCGAGATAAATGATAGTGTTTTATTCCTGCGCTACCACTGGTGATCTATCAAATGTCAGGGGCTGCTGCTACTACCGGAATGGATCACACCGTATCCACTTAATATGAAACTAAAGATATGTTGGTATTGCGCTGTCCCTATATTAAATAACCCTCCGAGGGTGATAAGTATAATGCCTAATTACATAAATCAATAGTGTAATATAAAAATATATATCTATAAATGTCTACTGAATAGTATCAAAAAGTGCAAAGTGCTACATTAAATAGAATAAAATAAACACACCACAAAGGTGATAGAATCCAAATAAATGAAAATCAAGTGAACAAAGGTAAGTAACTAAAAACAGTCTCTTAAAAAATTACTATTTTGATAAAGTGCAGAAAAAATGCAAAAAAAAAAAAAAAAAAAAAGTAAACGCACTACAGAGTCAATTGAAAACCTCCACAGAAACACAACTGCTTCAATTGAGTGCAAAGCCAAAAAACAGTGAATTGATCATAAAGTGCCAAGTGCGTCTTATAAATGTGCAAATATGTAAACACTCTCCAGAGGTGATATAAGTGATCATCGAGATAAACCACCACACACAATTGCAACAAATCTCAAAGGACATCGTTAATAAATTCCTGAAAAACTGCTGGGGCATTACAAAGACCAAAAGGCATTATCAGGTATTCATAATGGCCTGTTCTGGTATTAAAAGCAGTTTTCCACTCGTCGCCCTCCTTAATGCGCACAAGATTGTATGCCCCTCTCAGGTCAAGCTTCGTGAAAACCGTTGCTCCCTTGAGGCGGTCAAATAACTCTGTAATCAATGGAATCGGGTACACGATTGAGACCCCTATAATCGACACAAGGTCTCAGTTCACCGCTCTTCTTTTTCACAAAGAAGAAACCAGCAAGAGACAAGGATTTGCGGATGAAACCTCGAGAAAGTGCGTCAGCAACATACTCCTCCATGGCCTTATCCTCCAAGACTGACAAAGGGTAAACCCGGCCACGAGGAGGTATGGCACCAGGTTGAAGGTCAATTGCGCAATCATAAGGCCGGTGTGGAGGCAAACTACCTGCTTGACCTTTATCAAAGACATCGCCAAAATCACGGTACTCCTCTGGCAGGGAGGGGAGTGAAGCGGTGCACAGGACCTTGGATACCTTCAGGAAGCATGTCTCACTGCATTGTGGTGACCAGTAGAGAACCTCAGCATGGAGCCAATCAAAAGAGGGGTTGTGCCTCTGTAACCAAGGATAACCAATAACCAGCAGAAATCTGGGTGAGGAAATAACTTGGAATTGGATTATCTCATGGTGAAGAGCCCCTACGGTCATGGACAAGGGAACCGTCTCATTAGTCACATGGGCAGGCTGTAAAGGTCTCCCGTCAAGAGCCTCAATGGCAAGTGGAGTGTCACGCAGCTTCAGCGGAATCGAGTGCTGCGAAACAAATGCAGCATCAATGAACAGGCCTGCAGCCCCAGAGTCAATTAGAGCCTTTATCTTGATGGACGACTCAGCCCAAGAAAGGGTGACCAAAACCAGGGGCTTATCCTTCTGGATAACTGGTGATGAAACAACGCCACCTAAGGTCTGTCCATGACAGGACCTCAAGGTTCGGGCGTTCCCTGGACGGGGAGGACAAGACTTCAAAAAGTGACCTGCCTGGCCACAATAAAGGCACAATCTCTCCCTCCTTCTAAAGGCTCTCTCATCTGCAGAGAGATGCGTGAAGCCCAGGTGCATGGGTTCATCATCACTGATCAACTTGGTACCAGGAGGCATGGGAGGTGAGGGAGGCATGGGTGGGACTACAAAGCTCAGAGGCAAACGTACAGGAGGCTACCGCAAGTGCTCCTTAAGAGAAAGTCTTTCTCTGATTCTGGAGTCAATGAGGATAGCAAATGAGATCAGCTCAGAGGGTATATCTCGGGCTGCTATCTCATCCTTGATGGAATCCGAGAGACAATGAGAAAAAGCAGCCACAAGGGCCTCATCGTTCCAAGCAACCTCTGCTGCCAGAGTACGGAATTCAATGGCGTAGTCGGCAACAGTTCTCGTACTCTGTTTGATGGACATGAGGCACTTGGCAGCAGAAGCGGAGCATGCGGGAACGTCAAAAACCCTTTGAAAGGAGGCCACAAACTGAGGGTAACTCAAGACAACAGGTTTTTGCATCTCCCATAGAGGGTTAGCCCAGGCCAAGGCTCTCTCAGAAAGCAAAGATATCACAAAACCTACTTTGCTTCTGTCCGTGGGAAACGCCTGGGGCAGCATTTCGAAGTATATCTCAACCTGATTGAGAAACCCTCTGCATTGAACTGGATCACCCCCAAATCGCTGGGGAAGCAGAGCAGAACCAGACATACCTCTTATAGAGGTAATATTCAAGCCGGGTGCCTGCACAGAGACTGGCGCAGCAGCAGGGACGGCATTTGTAACGCCAAGGCAAACTGATACATGCGGTGATCTTGCTCATCCAATCTGGAAAAAATATTACCAACAAGTGGATTGACTGTATCTTCTGAATTCATGGCCTTCGCGTACTGTCAGGAACCATCAGACTGAGACAGAAGTACAATTAAATCACACTTGTTTATTAATAAAAATAAAAAGGTAAATGGAAAAA
Source organism: Lithobates pipiens (assembly GCF_037356315.1). Classification (NCBI taxonomy): domain Eukaryota; kingdom Metazoa; phylum Chordata; class Amphibia; order Anura; family Ranidae; genus Lithobates; species Lithobates pipiens. The sequence goes on from NW_027507718.1 coordinate 132,430,550, forward strand.
GCATAGTCAAGCATAGCCAGAGTCCAGTAGCCAGTCGGGTAGTCAGCCAGTCCAAAGTTCATAAACTAGATCGGGTAACCAGCCAGGCCTGAAGTCAGGGATCCAAGGTGAGCAACTGCAAGCAGGATAAGAAGCCAGGAGGGATGTCAGCAAGCCAGTCTTGAAACAAACAGCAGGAGATGGTTCCTTGTGATGTGACCAACCCGAAGGCAAAGGAGAAGTGAGCTGGAAGGCTTTAAATAGGCAGGTCAGACGAGCATCATCGGAACAGCTGGTAACTGTGGAAAGAGAAGAGAGCTGGCAATTAGCCGACAGCTGAGCGGCCAGCCCAGAGGAGGAAGGGCTAAGCCAGCTCTGACAAACACCTAAGCAAGAGGCACCCCTAACCAAACACCATGAAGACCAAGGAACTCTCCAAACACGTAAGGGACAATGTTGTTGAGAAATACAAGTCAGGGTTAGGTTATAAAAAAAAAATATCCAAATGTTTGATCCCTAGGAGCTCCATCAAATCTATTATAACCAAATGGAAAGAACGTGGCATAACAGCAAACCTGCTAAGAGACGGCCACACATCAAAACTCACTGACCGGGCAAGGATTAATTAATTCATCACAGAGGCAGCACAGAGACCTAAGGTAACCCCGGAGGAGCTGCAGATTTCCACAGCAGAGACTGGAGTGTCTGTATATAAGACGACAATAAGCCGTACACTCCCTAGAGTTGGGCTTTATGGCAGAGTAGCCAGAAGAAAGCCATTACTTTCAGCAAAGAACAAATGGCACGTTTGGAGGAAGGTGCTCTGGTCTGATGAGACCAAAATTTTACTTTTTGGCCATCAAAGAAAACGCTATGTCTGGCGCAAACCCAACACATCACATTACCCAAAGAACACCATCCCCACAGTGAAAGATGGAGGGTGGCAGCATCATGCTGTGGGATGTTTTTCAGCATTCGGGACTGGGAAACTGGTCAGAGTTGAGGGAAAGATGGGTGGTGCTAAATACAGGGATATTCTTGAGCAAAACCTGTACCACTTTGTGTGTAATTTGAGGCTAGGATGGAGGTTCACCTTCCAGCAGGACAATGACCCCAAACACACTGCTAAAGCAACCCTTGAGTGGTTGAGTGGTTTAAGTGGAAATGTGTTGGAATGGCCTAGTCAAAGCACAGACCTCAATCTAATAGAAAATCCGTGGTCAGACTTAAAGATTGCTGTTCACAAGCGCAAACCATCCAACTTGAAGGAGCTGGAGTTTTGCAAGAAGGAATGGGCAAAAATCACAGTGGTAAGATGTGGCAAGCTCAGACAAGAGACTTATCCAAAGCGACGTGGCTCTACAAAGTATTAACTTTAGGGGTGTGAATAGTTATGCACATTGACTTTTTCTGTTATTTTGTTCTATTTGTTGTTTGCTTTACAATTAAAAAAAAAAAATCTTTGCTCTGTAAATTAAATGATGCAAATCCTCAAACAATCCATGTTAATTCCAGGTTGTGAGGCAACAAAACACAAAAAATGCCAAGGGGGAAATACTTTTGCAAGGCACTGTATATGCCCAATGTAGGGACGGGGAGTGGGCAGAGTTATTTAGAAGCCTGAAGATGCTTGTAAACCCCTCCCCACCCCTGTTCTATATATAAAAATGCTTAAATTATAAAAACTAAATATTTTATTACCTTATAAAATTCAACTCATCGACCACTAAGGATGAATAGGGATGAGCCCGTGGTTCAAGTCAAACATAAGTCAAACTCAAACATGGGGTGTTCGTTTGCTCGCAAACAAACTGAACATATGGGGCATTCGCAGCAAATTTGAGCGCCATGGAACGCCCAATAATGCACTGCGAGATCGCAGTGCATTGATGTCTGATGTTTGGCCAAAGCATGCACCTGTAATATTATAGTGGATAACTGTGCCAACCCCAAAAAAATTGTAAATATACCTGTGACAGTGAATATTAATTACATCCATCAATTATTTATCATTCATTACTGATTAAAACATAAACTAAGCTGTAAAAAAACTGTATAAATATTGGAGAAGATGAGGCATGATTGGATGTAGCTCACGCCGGTTCCCGGTGACAGAGCTGCGAGTACAGGCTCTAAACTGGACCATACCATGTGAGTGCAGTAAGGTGGAGATACATGGAATGATTATTGAGATAGGTTGGGAAACCCCAGATATATTCAGAGAGAAGTAATTGATCCAGGCATAAACTGAGGCTTTTTCATTATTGTTTTCTGGTGAGTGTTCATTTTGGAAGGTGGTGGTGTATCACGGATTGGTGGAAGTCTTTTCAACAGATTTGTGCACATGGGTTTGATTACCTTTTGTGAAGAGGATCACTGGGACTATTTTCTCCAATATTATTTATTTATTTTATGTTTTAATCAATAGTGAATTGTCATGGTTATGCAATAGTTTGTCTGCTTACCTGTTCCCATGTGTTCATCTAGAGACCAGCCGACCCTCACCTGTCTGCTTTTGTAATCCATCCTCTGGCATGGCCCCACCCTAGCTCCTATCAGGGAGCTCTATATTAACCTGTGCACTGCAGGCCAACCCTGCTGATATACCTTTGTGTGTTAGCTTCCTGTTACCCGCCGTGTGCTCTTCTGTTGTTCCATTACTGACTTTGGCGTGTCCTTGGATATCCCTTTTTGCCTGTGATCCTGACCTTTTGGCGTGTCCCTGACTATTCCTGTCTGCTTGTGGCCCCGACCTTGGCTTTGTCCCTCACTATCCCTATCCTCCTGTTGCCTACTGTGGGTGTGAGCTGGGGGTCCCTGGGGGTCCTGACCTGGAGCCAGTTGCAGCCAAGTCCATCCTCACCACTAGAGGCGCTGGTGAACACCTGCTGGCTCTTAGACTCCACGCCCCAGGAAATCTTACGCTCTAACCCCGGTGGGATCTGTCTCCCGTCTGCAGCAGTCAGCCGTAGGGTCCACAACCTTGCGGTGCACTCCTGATCCCTACGGTGTGCATCTGTCACCTCGCCTCAAGGTGACCTGACAGTTTGATCAGCCATGGACCTGGCTGACGTGCCGCTTCCTACAGTCGTTCCGTTGCAGGGCTTAGTTCGCAGACTTGAGACCCAAGAATCGCATCAGACCCAGGTGATGCGATTCCTTCAAGATCTGGCTTCCTGCTTCGAGCAGCTACAGGCTTCCTTGGGTTCCCCGAACCTGCAGCCTCAAGTACAGTCAGCAGCTGCACCTATCGCACCAGTTGCATCCACGCATGCATTATTACTGCCAGCTCCGTCCCGTTTCTCTGGGGACTCCTACGGCTTGCAGGGGGTTCCTTAGCTAGTGCACAATTTATTTTGAACTTCAGCCCCAAAACTTCCTGTCCGATCGGGCGAAAGTAGCATATATCATATCCCTCCTGTCCCGCGAAGCGCTAGCTTGGGCTGCCCCTCTGTGGGAACTGAATGATCCAGTGGTTTTTAACCTGTCTGATTTCTTGAAACTTTTTCGGAATATCTTTGAGGAACCGGGTCGTGTCTCCTCAGCGGCTAGCGCTCTTTTACATCTCCATCAAGAGTCCGCGTCTATGGGACAGTATCCTCTTCAGTTCCGTATCCTCACAGCTGAATTGAGCTGGAATAATGAGGCCCTAGTTGCAACCTTTTTACATGGCCTCTCTGATAGAGTGAAGGATGAATTAGCAGGAAGATCCCTTCCTGCTGATCTGGACAGTGTCATCACCTTGTGTAACCAGATCGATATTCGCTTTCAGGAGAGGGCCCTGGAAAAAAGACGCCAGCACTCCCCGTTCTTTAGGCAGCCTGAGCCCCCAGTCCCTTCTCTTCGATCCGAGGAGCACCCCCTGCCTACTGAGGAACCTATGCAGTTGGGCTGGACTAAGTTATCTCCCGAAGAACGTGCTATGCGCAGAACTCTGGGCCTATGCCTCTATTGTGGGGCCAAAGGTCATTTCTGGGACACTTATTCTCTTCGTCCAGAAAAACGCTCAGGGTTAATACATCTGGAAGGTGGAGTATTAGACCCTGAAATATCACATTCACCTTCTCGTCTTCTCCTTTCTGTGTTGCTTCATGTCAGTGCTTCCTCTCGTTCGGTCTCAGCACATCTGGATTCCGGAGCCGCTGCCAATTTCATGGATTGGGAAACTGCATCCTCCATGAGACTTACCCTTTTGCCCCTTACAACGCCATTGGTGGTCTTGGCGATTGATGGCACGGTTCTCCCAGGGGGCCCTATCCGCTTCCAGACTCTTCCTGTTAAGATGTCAGTAGGGACACTCCACCAGGAGTGGATATCCTTCCTTGTCTTACCTAAGGCTTCATCTCCTATCATATTAGGTCTTCCTTGGTTACGGCTCCATTCTCCACACGTTGACTGGTCTGCTGGACAGATCCTGGCTTGGGGTTCCTCCTCTTCCTGCCTACTCAAGGGTACCCCAAAGGAGAAACTTCCTGTTACCACCATCCCAGTATCTTCTGCTCTTCCCGCTGTATATAGCGATCTCTGGGATGCATCCTGCAATAGTCGGACTGATGCACTCTCTAGGTCATATGGTACTCTGGATGAGGGGCCCACCTATGAACCTGAGTCGATCATTCACTCCAGTTTGCATAACCATTTACCTTTGCCTGTCCCTAATCTCCCTTGGACACACAGCCAGGCTAACTTGTCTGCAAGTTGCACAGTTGCTATGCCCTGTGATGCGATTGAGATGGTCGCTACACCTGACAATACTATTCAGTCGGCCTCTGCACCAGTTATGCCAGTCCAGCCCATGCCCAATGAGCTTCCTGCTTCTTGTTCAGGACCTTCTGTGACCTGGCCTCACCCTACTGCTACTATGTCCGTTCAAACCCGTTTAAGATGCTCAATCCATCCTTTGGATAGAATACCTCATTCGGCCAGGAGGGGTTTTCAATCTTTTTCTCAGGGTTCTCTGCATTCTGTTTGTGTTTCAGCTATCCAGTTTGACTCTTGTGACTTGTCACCTTCTAATCAACCTGACCTCAGGGATCCACTGACCTCTGCCCAGTCTGGTGGTCCTGTTATGGATGCCCAGCTCATCTTTAAGGGTCTGAGGGACCCTGCTCAGGCTCCTGATCTTCTCATGCCCTTACCCATTCCTAAGAAGCCTTTAGTCCTCAAGTCCTCTCGTCCTCTCCCTACCTCGGTTCCAGTCTCTGAGGATAATCTAAAATACAAAGTTAGTCAAGTTTTGGATTCCCGGCTCCGTAAAGGCATTCTTCAGTACCTCGTACATTGGAAAGGGTTTGGCCCTGAGGAGAGGTCTTGGATCACTGCATCTGAGGTCTTTGCTCCTAGTCTGCTGAGGAGGTTCTATCTGGAGTTTCCCTTTAAGCCTGGACCCAGGCGGGGGAGGGGGAGGCCTCATAAGAGGGAGGGTACTTTCATGGTTATACAATAGTTTGTCTGCTTTCCTGTTCCCATGTGTTCATCTAGAGACCAGCCGACCCTCACCTGTCTGCTTTTGTAATCCATCCTCTGGCATGGCTCTACCCTAGCTCCTATCAGGGAGCTCTATATTAACCTGTGCACTGCAGGCCAACCCTGCTGATCAACCTTTGTGTGTTAGCTTCCTGTTACCTGCCGTGTGCTCTTCTGTTGTTCCATTACCGACTTTGTCGTGTCCTTGACTATCCCTGTTTGCCTGTGATCCTGACCTTTTGGTGTGTCCCTGACTATTCCTGTCTGCTTGTGGCCCCGACCATGGCTTTGTCCTTCACTATCCCTATCCTCCTGTTGCCTACTGTGGGTGTGAGCTGGGGGTCCCTGGGGGTTGCGACCTGGAGCCAGTTGCAGCCAAGTCCATCCTCACCACTAGAGGCGCTGGTGAACACCTGCTGGTTCTTAGACTCCGCGCCCCAGGGAATCTTACGCTCTAACCCCAGTGGGATCTGTCCCCCATCTGCAGCAGTCAGCCGTAGGGTCCACAACCTTGCGGTGCACTCCTGATCCCTATGGTGTTCATCTGTCACCTCGCCTCAAGGTGACCTGACATGAATGATATATAATTGATGGATGTAAACCTGTCACAGGTATATTTATACATTTTTTGGGGTTGGTGCAGTTATCCATTATAATATTACACTGTTTATCTCATACCATTAGTGGGGAATTTATGACTGCAGCAGATCCGACACCAAAATTGAAAGAACACATTAAAATTTAAAAACCACAAAATTTATTTTTGTGACCGTCGGAATTTTGTGTGACCGTGTGTAGGCAAGACAGTTTGAGAGAAATTCCGTCGGAATTCCGACGGGAAAACCATCAGAGCTTTTTCCAACGAGAATTATGATCGTGTGTATGCGGCATTACAATCACTTCTTCAGGAGCTTGAGTATTTCCATATAGAAAAATATTTTTCGTAACAATATACCATACAAGAAAATGTACAATTATAAAATAAAAATAAAATAAAATTGCTGCAAAAAATAAATTTAATGTATGTAAGGAATATATCTATATCTATGTCACACATGGGTTGGACTTGCTACTTACTATGTTACTATCTGAACTCACTTGCGCCGTAGGTACCAGACAGCAAGACCCCCCCAAAAAGAAAGGGAGCAACCCTCAGGGCCCCCAAAGCAAGAAAGTAGCCGCAATTAGCACATATGTCAGAGTGTGGTAACATACAAGGTAACTAAAAAGGTAATAGGAAAAAGGGTAATATATAATTAGGGTAAATGGCTCCAGGTGTGGTGGTATGTAGAAGTATACTAAGGTAATCCTCCCGATACTCACTTATAAAACACACTTAGCTTGTATGATTAACCACTTTCAGACCGGACCAATTTGCTGGTCAAAGACCAGACCACTTTTTGCGATTCGGCACTGCGTCGCTTTAACTGACAATTGCGCGGTCGTGCGACGTGGCTCCCAAACAAAATTAACGTCCTTTTTTTCCCACAAATAGAGCTTTCTTTTGGTGGTATTTGATCACCCCTGCGGTTTTTATTTTTTGCGCTATAAACAAAAATAGAGCGATAATTTTGAAAAAAACGCATTATTTTTTACTTTTTGTAATAATAAATATCCCCCAAAAATATATAAAAAAACATTTTTTTCCCTCAGTTTAGGCCGATACGTATTCTTCTACATATTTTTGGTAAAAAAATCGCAATAAGCGATTATTGATTGGTTTGCGCAAAAGTTATAGCGTTTACAAAATAGGGATAGTTTTATAGCATTTTTATTAATAATTTTTTATTATTTTTTTTTTTACTAGTAATGGCGGCGATCTGCGATTTTTATTGTGACTACGACATTGTGGGGGACCCATCGGACATTTTTGACACATTTTTGGGACCATTGTCATTTATACAGTAATCACTGCTATATAAATGCAGTGATTCCTGTGTAAATGACACTGGCAGTGAAAGGATTAACCAGTGGGTGGCAGTGTAGGGGTTAAGTGTTCCTAGGGGTGTGTTACTAACTGTGGGGGGGTTGGGCTTTCATTTAGTGTACACTGATCTCTGCTCCAATCACATGGAGCAGAGATCAGCGTCACTAGTTGCTAGGCAGAATGGAAAAATGTTGTTTATACAGCATTTCCTCCATTCGGGCGCTCCGTGAGACGATCGCGGGGATGCCCGCGGCGATCGAGTCTGCGGGTCCCGCGACCGGACTCACGGGGGTCCCGACCAGCGCGGGAGCGCGCCGCCGGCGGCGCGCTCCCGATGGCACGGCGGCAACGAAGATTGGACGTACATGTACGCCAATATGCCTGCCCGTGCCATTCTGTCGACGTACATCGTCGTGCGCTGGTCGGGAAGTGGTTAAAGCAGACATTTATGACAGATTTGTTTAAAGCTTTGCAGGTCTAAACGTGGAAAAGAACAGGGGGGGGGGGGGGGAGAGAGGAAGCATAGTTCACCAATAAGGCTCAATATCACCACAAAGGGTACAAGCATAATAATATAATGATGTAAATAGTACAGCAATGAACATGAATTTACCAATTTACCTTTAAACTGGTGGGGCTAGCGAGGTGTCAATCTCGCCGTTGGAGGCGGCGACATTCACCTCTTTCACTAGTCCTGTCTACCTGGTCCCAGGCAGTAGATGTAATTGTGGTAACGCCGCCCAAGTAATGGGAATGGCGTTACCTTGAGGGGAAGAGTAATCAGTTAGTTTACTCGTTACCCTCTAAAGCAGTGATGGCGAACCTTGGCACCCCAGATGTTTTGGAACTACATTTCCCATGATGCTCTGGCACTCTGCAGTGTAGTGGAGCATCATGGGAAATGTAGTTCCAAAACATCTGGGGTGCCAAGGTTCACCATCACTGCTCTAAAGTAACTGCGTTACGTAACTCAGTTTATTTTAACTGAGTTACTTTCATCACTGCCGTCGACACATCATTACCATTGGGTATTTATTGGCTGGTTGTGATTTTAGTCCCTATTGAGGTAGTCTTACAGAACACTATCTCCGGGGTTTACCTCACATATTTTTTGAGGATAGGGTCCTCACTCAAACGGTGCCAATGTTTTTGCATACAGTTATGCAGCTGGTGATGCTGTGTGGAGTACTTGGTAATGAACTTGGTGGTGTGTTGCATGATATTTGTATTTGAATTGGGATACAACAGGAAATTTCTACTGCAATTGAGTGCTTTATTATATGCCTTCCTAAGCAGGCTTTTACTGTAGCCCCGTTGACGAAGGCACGTGCGTAATTCTGCTGCTTAAAGCTTGAAGTCATGTTCGTGGGTGCAATTACATCAAAGGCGAATGCACTGGGCGTAGGGTATGCTATGAACTAGGGAGGTGGGATGTCCACTTTGCACATGCAAGATAGTGTTGCCTGCAGTACTTTTCCGAAACAGTTTAGTAGCAAGAACTAGAAAAATTCCAAAAGTATTAAGTACTGCTGGACCTAGCGCTCTAAAATGGAAAAAGATAACATAAAATAAGATTTTATGCACCAACAGCTGCTATCTAACAATACTAACCAATAAAAACAAATATGCTCAGAATATAAATATTGCAAGCATTGACAGCGCTAATTATAGACATACTCCTATATAGCAAGGTAATGTCCCATAAGGTGCTGAGTTTGAAGAAAAAGTGAACAAGTAATGAAAAGGTGCACAAATCATTCCATTCAGATATCCAATGAAACACTAACAGCCAGTGTGCATTGCAATAAGTGGTATCATACACCTATCCACCAAAAGAAAGTTCCTTAGGGTAGGCAATCACAACTGCCAATAACTGCTGCAATTAATTGCCGATAATCATGAAACCAATGTTCCGAATATTTCAGATATTGATCCACCACCAATCCACCAAGTGATTCCCCCTTTTGTGTATAAGCTTACCAAACTTATAAGCCAACTGAGCCTGTAACCACTCCCTCAACTGGAGGCTGCTGTGTCTCCTAATTGGCGCTAGGAATTCTCTTAGGCAGATCGATGGGTTATATTAATTGGACCAGCCCTCTGAAGACGTGCATCACGAAACACTTCAGGGCGTGTCCACGCGACTAACCATTAGTTAGACCCCTTTAAAACATCAGTTGACTAAGCAGTGGATACACCACCATGATTAGTATATGGTATTGCTTTAGCTACATGTGAGGTTTCCGTGCTTCCGCTCCTACACGCACTGTTCTGTTTGTTGGCATGATAACGTAATGTAGAGATATGTATATGCTTGATGTATCACCTTTTGTCTTCTTTCTATGACAAGTACTTGTTTGTGGATGAAAATCTGATTAAAAATTTTTTCAAAAAAAAAAAAAACATCAGTTGACAGGTTTGGACAATTCCTTTATTTTAAACAAAAGTGTTCCGCAATGGCTTCAATCACAGCGCTAAACCACCCTTGCCTAGTGGTTGTGGGGGTCTGTGGGTGGGGGCTTATCTGAATCTGGAAGCACCTTTAAGGGGACCCCCAGATCCCGCCCCTTTATGACTGGGTATCGGGCACATTGTACCCCTACCCATTCACCAAAAAAAGTGTCCAAAAAGTAAAAAACGACAGGTGATAGTTTTGGACAATTCCTTAAAAAAAGTGTCTCTTGGCTGTAACAGCTGTCATATAGGCAAGGGCGGGCACACCAGGTTTATGTAACCAAGTGACTCTGCCCCTTCTGACCTCAGAGGGGGCAGGGTCCACCATTTCCTTCACTGGGTGCCCCTGCCCTTGCCCATATACCAGCTATCACAGCCAAGAGACAACAGTCAACGGGAGGCCTCCGATGGAGGCAGAACTTTTTTTTTCTTCTATTTTCTGGGTCCGTCGGGTGACATGATTGAAGATGGATTGACATGGTGGGACACTTTTTCTTTTTTTTTTTAATAAAGGAATTGTCCAAAGCTCTCTGTCTCCTGTCCTTTTTACTTTTCTGATACTTTTTTGGCAAATGGGTACAATGTACCTGATACCCATTCACATGGGGGGCAGGATCTCGGGGCCCCCTTGTTAGTGCACTGCAGAGCGGGGAGGCGCCAACCGTTTGGGCCTGTCCATGTATATATGGGAAGATACATACCTATGGTAATAAGGACGCATTGGTGCTACTTATTGATCTGGAGCCTTATTGATAGCTCTGACCAGCCACCTACCTTATTTGTGAACAGCGGACTCGGTTCGGTTAAATCGCTGGAATCTATTTGCTGCTGTTCATCGGGCAAACAATAATTTAGGAACTTTCTGTTCCAAGATCTTACCACTGTTCAGTTGGCGCCCATCTACACCCCCACTAGTACAGTTGCTTCACCTATCCTTTCATTATGGAATCATTATGCATGAGTAAAAACAAATTATGACTATATCTACCTCTATCCTATACCCCTGACAAAGGTTTGTAACCAGAAACGCGTTGGGTACCGGGGATACTATTTACCGGAGAGTATTATCATCTCTTTGTCATATTTTTCATGTAAATGGTCATGTTTTGGTTTTGTTGTTTTTCATATGTATGTATATTTTGTACAAACTGATGTTTTTTAACCACTTTCAGACCGGACCATTTTGCTGGCCAAAGACCTGACCACTTTTTGTGATTTGGCACTGCGTCGCTTTAACTGACAATTACGCGATGTGCTACGGGGCTCCCAAACAAAATTGACGTCCTTTTTTTCCCACAAATAGAGCTTTCTTTTGGTGGTATTTGATCACCCCTGCGGTTTTTATTTTTTGCGCTATAAACAAAAAAAGAGCAACAATTTTGAAAAAAACACATTATTTTTTACTTTTTGCTATAATAAATATTCCTCAAAAATGTATAAAAATACATTTTTTTCCTCAGTTTAGGCCGATACGTATTCTTCTACATGTTTTTGGTAATAAGCGATTATTGATTGGTTTGCACAAAAGTCATAGTGTCTACAACATAGGGGATATTTTTATGGCATTTTTTATTAATAATTTATTTTTTACTAGTAATGGCGTCGATCAGCGATTTTTATTGTTACTGCGACATTATGGCGGACACATCAGACATTTTTGACACATTTTTGGGACCATTGTCATTTATACAGCAATCAATGCTATACAAATCCACTGATTCCTGTGTAAATGACACTGGCAGTGAAGGGGTTAACCACTAGGTGGCAGTGTAGGGGTTAAGTGTGTCCTAGGGGTGTGTCGCTAACTGTGGGGGGTGTGGCTGTGTTTTACACATCACTGATTTCTGCTCCAATCACAGGGAGCAGAGATCAGTGACACTATTGCTAGGGAGAATGGGGAGATGCTTATTTACTTTAGCATCTCCCCGTTCTCCCTCCCCGTGAGACCATCGCAGCTATCCCCGCAGCGATCGAGTACGCGGGACTCACAATCCAAGTCACGGAGGTCCTGGCTGCGGTGCGCATGCGATGGCATGGCGGAAAATTTAAAGAGACGTACCTGTACACCCATTTGCCTGTCCATGCCATTTTGTCGAGGTACAACTGTGTGCACCAGTCGAGAAGTGGTTAAAGTGGGGTACCCCTTAAAAAAAAAAAATTTAAAGTCAGCAGCTACAAATACTGCAGCTGCTGGCCTTTAATAATCGGACACTTACCTGCCCCAGGGTCCAGCGATGCGGGGGAACGAAGCCCCCCCTCGTTCCCCGCTCCGCTCGTGGCGCCGTCAAGCATACTGTGGGCACCCGGCTGTGACTTCACAGCCGGGCACCCACTGCTCATGCGCGAGCGGCGCAGGGCGCTGTGATACGCCGTACAGTCACCTGGGACACGTGAAGGGAAGTGATGTCACCAGCCCAGGCAATGAAGAAGGCAGACTACGAGGGACCCCCTAGCAACCGGTATTTAGAGGTGATTTTTTTTTTTATGAATTTTAGGCAGCTTTTCATTTTTTGGTGGCAACACCACTTTAATATCGATCTTCTCATTTGATCATAGACTTTTATGTATATCTAATACACTTCATTTTTTGCATTACATAAGTGTATGTTGCCTTAAAAGTCCCATTTAAGGGGGATTTCTCTTTTTCTTAATCATATACCAGGGATGTGGCAACTACACTGTTTTGACCTGATATGGTGAAACCCTCTCTTTTGCTAGTGAAGGTGTTGCCACTATTCGTCTTCCTGGAGGGTCCACGAAAGCCTTGTGTACTTTGGGGAGATTGTAAAGTGTAGGATGTTACATTCGGGATGAAGCATATATTGTCTATCCCTTTTGTAAAGCACCCTATCCCTCCAGGCCTCATACACCAGAGCTTTGAGATCCGATTGATAACACGAAAGGGGATTGGTGGAAAGTCAGAGATTGGTGTTGGTATCTGCAAGCTAGCGATATGCTTCCTGAAGATAATCTGTTCTGTTCTGTACGACCAGACTGCCCCCTTTGTCTGGTTGTTTTAGGCCGCGTACACACGGGCGGACTGTTCGCCCAACTTTGTCCGCTGAACAGTGTTTGGGCGGACAGTCCGCTCGTGTGTGGGCTTTCAGCGGACAGTTTCAGCGGACAGTTTGACGAACAAGGTTTTTTCGGAATTTCCGAAAAACTGTCCGCTGAAACCTTGTTTCAGCGAACAGTCCGCTCGTGTGTAGGCTTGTTCGTCAAACTAAGTTCCGCGCATGCTCAGAAAGGATTTACACGCCGAAAGTTATAATGCAGTGTATAGGACGTCGTATTTTTCATCCCGTCGTACGTGCCGTTCACGTCATCGCGCACGGTTTCAGCAAACTGTTCGTCCGTCGTGTGTGGCCATGTCCGTCCATGCTAAGTTTGAGCGGACTGTTTGCCGAAACTGTTTGACGGACAAAGTTGGGCGAACAGTCCCCGCGTGTGTACGCGGCCTTATGATGACATCCTTGTTGGATGTCAAGTTTTTAAGAGCCTGGTGTTCAGCCATAGTGTTCAGCCATAGTCAAATTTTGGTGAACATGTTTAGTGGAAGCGTCACCGAGTTTTAAGAAATCTTTATATACTGCCTGATATTCAGAAAGTCTTGATGTAAGGGCCCTGAATGTTGTATGTATGATTTCTGTATCAAGAAACAGGCCTGCAGCTTGACTATCTATATTGCTTTCTGTCCATAGTGCTTCTAGAACATTCAGAATCTCCTCATTGGATGGGGAGGAGAGATTGTCCGTAGGCTCCTGATGTGATGGATCAATACTGTTTATGTTACTGATGTTCTGATCATTTGCATAATGCTGTTTAACCTTTTCACTGCCAGGTCCCCCACTCTTTTACTATCCCCTTATCCCCCTTCTTCCCCCCAGCACCAATTTCCTCCTCCCACACTGGATCCAAACTGACAAACCCGATCACCTGCAGCTACCCTCATAAGCCGGAATCCCTCCTCTGCCGCCGGCTTCAGGTGCTGCATGGGGCTTGGAGGGGATCTAGATGTGTTTCCTCATCACTCTGATCACCCTAGTACCAGCCCCCACACCCCTGATCCATACCTGTTTTGGCAGCATCCCTCCTTCCCCTCCCGCCGCCTACAGCTGCTGTCCACACTGAGCTCTGGTGAGCTGTCAGGGGGAGGGAGGGAGCGGTGTGGAAGGGGGTGAAGTTGGGGCTTGGTAAGCATTTGTTTACCAGCCCACTCCCTGTAGTACAGTGGACAGGCAGCGATTGCTCCTATGTCCACTGACAGCTGATCATAAATAGTAATCATAGTAAACCTAGCGTTACTATGTATCAGACTGTCAGTTTATGTATGAAGAAAGAATCTCTATACAGACGTCTATTCATTCAGGTAAAGTGCTGCAGAGAAAGGGACTATCTTTAGTCATTTTCTCTGTCACAAAAAAAGAGATATTGGGGTCTGTTTAGACCTCTGATATCTCAACAAATCCCCCCCCCCCCAAAAATATATATATGTAAAAAAAAAAAAACATAGTAGGACCCAGTGGCAGCTGGTGCTAAACTTTTTTGAGGGTGCGGCAAACAATCCCCCTCCCAGGTCCACCCACACTCAGCCCCTCCATGGTGATGGTCCCCCCGCACTCATCCCTCCACAGTGACGGTCTTCCCCCGCACTCACCCCTTCAGAACTTCCAACCTGATCCCCCTCCTGTCCTGATTGGCCAAGAGGAGAAGCCGGAAAACAATAGCAAATATTAATGCGCTATTATCACAAGTGGGTGGGTTCACTGCGCCCCAAGCCCAACCTTTTTCAATCCAATTAAAAACCTCATACCCCTAATGGACCGACCGCTCCTGGTAAGACCCCTTTCACATGGAGTGGACTCTGTCATGCAGATGCGCCTGCATTTTTATAATCAGTGATGTCACATTCAAGTTTATTTATTTAATTATTTTTAAAAAATAAGTTATTCTCATTTTTTTTTATTATTTTCTAAGACATGTGTAGCGGTGGCTCCTGAAGAGCATGCGCAATGCGTTTTTCAAAGTTAAAGTTATGCCTGAACTGCAGTTTGGTTTGGGTAAAATTGTATAAATTTAGACTTTAGCATCAGTCTGCCTGGACTGTGAGATGTTCATCCTAGCCACAGGGGGCACTGTCTTTTCTGGCAGGCATAGAACTATAGTCTGGTTGGGTGCTTAAGTTACTCTCTCTCGGAGCCTGCCCAGTGGGAGTGGCGCTCTTGCTGTGTTTTCTGGGAGAGGGTATTTAAGATGCGGACGTCACGTGTTTCAGGGTTCCGGTCCAGAATGATGTACTAACTTCATGGTCCTGGTCCTCTTGACCAGCCCCCAGCAAGGCTATGGCCTGGGGTGCGGATCCACCCAATTTTGATGTCTCAGGGCTGGCTAGCCCGAGGTAAGGAAACTAAAGGAGGATTCTGAGGTGGTTGGGTGCCGTCTCTGGTTTGGGAGAGACCCAGTGACTTCAAGCATTCCAGGGGAGGACTCTACAGAAGAAGACCATGTATGGTTTGGTTTCTTAGTGAGAGCCTGGAAGGGCTGAAGTACCAAAGAGAATCCGGTCTCATGGATATTGCCAAGCTGACTGAGAGATCCAGGTATCCTACGAGTGTTCTTCAAGCTTAAGTTTCCGTACGTGTTCTACAATGTCTGTGGCAGAGACATTATCTTGTATGTTCTACAACAACGTCTGTGGCAAAGACTTGTTCCTGAGTAAGCACCTTGTTGGCTGCTAGGCTTTGTGAGAGAAGGACCTTCCAACTTGAGTGAACATCCAGTTATGAATGGCTATTCTCTGGATGCAGTCAAAGTAAGCAAGTTCTTCAACATTTTGACTTTGACACTAAGAGTACCTGAACTTCCCTTCCAACCCTCTGATCCCAATTTAAGAGACTGCTTATTGTCTATGTTTTTCAAATAAAATCCATTCAAGTGGATCTGTTGTCAGTCTCTTGAGTTACTGGGCCATTTACCACGGGACACCCCTAGACGTGAAACGAGGAGAACAGAAGGTAACGGTAAGCCCAACTCTAACCAGCAGCTCCTTTCGGGGGTAGTGCTACACATGTAACCATTTTGGATAGAGACAGGAAGAACTGAACTCTTGAGTTATCCGATCCCTTTTTTGTACTTGTGCCAACTCTAGTTTTCTTTCCCTCTGCTGTACCAGAAATTTAATCAAATCAAAATTTTGGGAACTAATCTCAGGAACCAATTCTGTAAAAAATTCAGGGAACTAATCTCTACTCTTTCATCAAGGTCATCGTCTAAGAAACTGCATTGTTTTTTGATAGGAAGGCCTCTGGGTGTAATCCCCAAATCCAAGTATATTTGCAAGAAAGCTAGATCCCATCACTGAGTATTTTCATATTCAGCATCTTGTAATCCTGAGGCATCTGGATATCAAATGCCTCAGGTGGGTTCTTTCTTGCGAAACCTGGGATTTTTTCTTTTGTGGGTGTTTATACTTCCTTTATGCTACATCCTTTCATGTTTTTGGCCAGCTGCATTAACTCTAGATAAATTTTAACTTTTTGGTTGTCATACATCACCGCATGATCCAGTTTTTTAGCACATAAGGAACTATGTTTCTTTCTTCTGGCTTGAGCATTCCTCTTGGGAAAAAGCCTCAAGTTCCTGTAAATTCTTGGGCTGTCTTGCATGAACTGCACATTTGAGATCTCCCCCAGAGTGGCTTAATGATATTGAGGTCAGGAGACCGAGATGGCCACTCCAGTATCTTCACTTTATTCTGCTTTAGCCAATGACAGGTCGACTGGCCTTGTGTTTTGGACCATTGTCATGTTGGAATGTCTAAGTATGTCCCATGCGCAGCTTCCTGGCTGATGAACGCAGATGTTTCTCCAGTATTTTTTGATAACATACTGCATTCATCTTGCCAACAATTTTGTCCAAATTTCCTGTACCTTTGTAGCTCACACATCCCCAAAACATCAGCGATCCACCTCTGTACCTTTCATCATAGGCCTTGTTGACTCCACTCCAAATGTAGCGTTTATGGTTGTGGCCAAAAAGCTACATTTTGGTCTCATCACTCCAAATGACTTTATGCCAGAAGGTTTGAGGCTTGTCTCTGTGCTGTTTGCCATATTGTAAGTGGGATACTTTGTGGCATTTGTGTAGTAATGGCTTTCTTCTGGCGACTTGACCATGCAGCCCATCCTTCTTCTAGTGCCTCCTTATTGTGCATCTTGAAACAGCCACACCACATGTTTTTAGAGAGTCCTATATTTCACCCAAAGTTATTTGTGGGTTTTTCTTTGCATCCCAAACAATTTTCCTGGCAGTTGTGGCTGAAATTTTAGTTGGTCTACCTGACCGTGGTTTGGTTTCAACAGAACCCCTCATTTTCCACTTCTTGATTAGAGTTTGAACACTGCTGATTGGTATTCTCAATTCCTTGGATATCTTGTTATATCCCTTTCCTATTTTATACAGTTCAATTACCTTTTCCCACAGATACTTTTGCAATTATTTTGCTTTCCCCGTGACTCAGAAGCCAGAAACCTCAGTGCAGCACTGGATGAAAAGAGTCTGTCAGGAGTCCAGAAACTCATGACATTTTAAAACACACACACTAATTACAAGAAAACAGGTCACAGGTGAGGATGGTTACCTTTAATAGACATTCAACCCCTTTGTGTCAACTTGTGTGCATGTTATCAGGCCAAAATCACCAGGAAGAAATCATATATTTTGTAGGGTGTGTAAACTTATGAGCACAACTGTATATACAGCAGATAAAATAAGTATTGAACACGTCACCATTTTTCTAGGTAAATATGTTTCTAAAGGTGCTATTTACATGACATTTTCACCACATATCGGTAACCAATGCAATCCATATACCGTATTTATCGGCGTATAACACGTACTTTTTCCCCCTTAAAATCGGGGGAAAGTCGTGGGTGCGTGTTATATGCCGATCCCCACTGTCTGTGAGTCAAAAATACTGAGCGCGGCCGAAAAATACAGAGTGCGACCGAAAAATACAGAGCGCCGCTGAAAAATACCGAGCCGATTGCTCGGCTCCACTCGTAGTCCCGCCTCCCTGCTGTTTCTCTAGCGAGCGCTGCCGAAAAAGACCGAGCCGACTGTACTGTGTACTCGGCTCGGGAGCAAGTCGGCTCGGTCTATTTCGGCGGCGCTCGCTCGGTCTGTCTCGGCGGCGGGAAATTTAAACATGGGCAAGGCTGCAAACGGCGCTGGCCAAACTGCAAATGACACTGCAAAGCTGCAAACAGCGCGGGGCAAGCTGCAAATGACACTGATCATTCTGCAATGATGGACAAGGCTGCAGATGCACACTGATAAGGCTGCATTGACTGGCATTTAAATGTAAGTTTTTTTTCCTTAAACTTCCCTCCTAAAACTTTTTTCCTTAAAATGCCCTCCTAAACTTGGGGTGCGTGTTATACGCTGGTGCGTGTTATACCCCGATAAATACGGTATATAAAGAAACCAAAACAAATAAGTTCAGAAATGAAGTTTTGTGTAATAAAATGGAACGACACGAGGAAAAAGTATTAAACACATGAAGAGGTGCAAAAAGGCATGGAAAGCCAAGAAACCATCTGAAATCTATCAGTAATTAGATAGCAATCCTGCTCCTTGTCAGTGTAAATTAATATCAGCTGGTTCAGTCTCAACTGATGGACTGATGGCCTATAAAAAAGGTATCTCATTACCAAGGTGTCACACAGAAAACATCTCATGATGGGTAAAAGCAAAGAACTCTCTTGTGACCTTTGTAATCTTATTGTTGCAAAACATACTGAAAACATTGGTTATAGAAGAATTTCTAAACTTCTGAATGTCCCAGTGAGCACTGTTGGGGCCATAATCCAGAAGTGGAAAGAACATAATTTCAACATAAACCGGCCACGACCAGGTGCTCCTTGCAAGAGTTCTGACAGAGGAGTGAAAAGAATTATCACAATAGTTGTCCAAGATCAAAGACCACTCGTGGAGAGCTTCAGAAAGACCTGGAATTAGCAGGTAATAAACCTAACTGCCATGGCATGTATGCATGCTCACCATGCAAGACTCCATTGCTGAGGAAAAAGCATGTTGAAACTTGTTTAAAGTTTGCTGCACAACATTTAAACAAGCCTGTGAAATACTGGGAGAATATAGTCTAGTCGGATGAGACCAAAATTGAACTCTTTGGATGCCATAATACACACCATATTTGGAGGTCGAATAGCACTGGGCATCACTCCAAAAACACCTTACCAACAGTAAAGTTTGGAGATGGGAACATCATGTAGTAATGAAAACAGTATCATTAGAAGTAATCAGTGTGGATTCATGAAGAATCGTTCTTGCCAAACTAAACCAATCTATTATCGTTCTATGAGGAGGTGAGCTGCGATCTAGATAAAGGAAGGCCCGTAGATGTGGTGTTTCGGGATTTTGCAAAAGCATTTGACACAGTTCCCCATAAACATTTACTGTACATAGTAAGGTCCGTTGGCATGGACCATAGGGTGAGTACATGGATTGAAAACTGGCTACAAGGGTCAGTTCAGAGGGTGGTGATAAATGGGGAATACCCAGAATGGTCAGGGGTGGGAAGTGAGGTCCCCTATTGCTGGGACCAATTCTCTAATGCAGGGATGTACCGAAATTTTGGCCGCCGAAACATATCGGCCGAAAATGGCCCTTTCGGCAAAAAGCCGAAAGAGATACTGGTGCCGAAAACAGGGCGGAGCCTGCTGGGATTGGCCCCACCCATCACGGGGGTGTCATTCCGTCTTTAGTCTCTCCTCCTCCCCTCCCTCCTCACCCATGCTGCAGGCACCCGTGGGGTCTCGCTGTAAAGTCCCCATCTCCCCAGCGGTGGCTGCATATGGCTCCTAAGCCGATGTGTAAATCGGCTGTGTAGGAGCTCAGTCACGCTATTTGCTATGAAAGTGAAAGCAAGGGAGAGGCGTCTACAAGTGTGTGCTGTGCTCTCTGCCTCCCCCTAGAGTGCAGTACCCAGCATGGAGAATAAGGTACAGAGCTGCAGCTGCCAATTTTTAAAAAGACTGTCTATATATATGTTTGTATGCCTCTGTGTGTGCATGTGTGTGTGTTATATGTTTGTGTGTTATGTGTGTATGTGTGTGTGTTTATGTGTGTGTGTGTGTTATATGTGTGCATGTTTATATATGTGTGTCTGTATGTTTATATGTATGTGTCTATGTTTGTGTGTGTATGTTTATGTGTGTGCGTGTGTTATATGTGTGTGTGTTATATGTGTACATGTGTGTGTATTATATGTGTGTATGTTTATATGTGTGTGTGTGTGTGTGTTTTTATATGTATGTTTATATGCACTGGTGAGGCACAGGCAGGCTACAGGACGGCACTGGTAAGCTGCTAGGCACAGTGAGGTTGCATATGATGGGCACTGGTGAGGCTGCATTGAACTCCTGTAGCATGTCTGCAGTCTCTGACCATCTCCTGTACCATGTCCCCAGTTTCTTAGTTTCATAGTTAGTAAGGTTGAATAAAGACACCAGTCCATCCAGTTCAACCTGAGTGAGTGTCTACCCCTATCCCTGTACATCGCACACTCACATTGGTCCCTACCCTCAAGGAGCCCACAATCCAAAGTCCCCATTCTCACCATCTCCTGTACCATGTCCCCAGTCTCTGACCATCTCCTGTAGCAGGTCCCCAGTCTCTGACCATCTCCTGTAACATGTCCCCAGTCTCTGACCATCTCCTGTATAAAAATATTTTTTAAAAACAGTCAATTTCGGTATCGGTGCTGTTTCGGTATCAGTTTCGGTTTTCGGGATCAAGGAAGATTTATTTTCTGTATCAGTTTCGGCACCAAAAAACCCATTTGGTGCATCCCTAGTTTAATGTGTACATAAACAACCTGGAGGATGGAGTAAACAGCTCAATCTCTGTATTTGCGGATAACACTAGGCAGGGCAATAACTTCTCCGCAGGATGTGGAAACCTTGCAAGAAGATCTGAACAAATTGATAGAGTGGGCAACTACATAGCAAATGAGGTTTAACCGCTTACCGACCAGTCGCTGCAGTTGTAATGGCACGACTGGGCGAAGCGACGTTATGTAACGTCGCTTCCCCCTATGGCCGCTAGGGGCTTACGCACGCCCCCTGCTCGCCGACAGAGCCAATGCGAGTGCCCAGTGGTCACAATCACCACCGGGCTCCCGCGATTGCTCGGGGCACACGGAGAACCGGGATCTGTGCATGTAAACACACAGTTTCCGGTTCTCTTAGGGGAGAAGTGACAGATCGTCTGTTCATACAGAGTATGAACAGCAATCTATCTCTTCCCCTACACAGTCCCCTCCCCCCTTCAGGGAGAATACACACTAGGGAACTCATTTACCCCTTGATCACCCCCTAGTGTTAACCTTTTCCCTGACAGTGACATTTTTACAATAATGAATGCATTTTTATAGCACTGATCACTATAAAAATGCCAATGGTTCCAAAAATGTGTCAAAATTGTCCGAAGTGTCTGCCATAATGTCGCAGTCCTGATAAAAATCGCAGATCGCCGCCATTACTAGTAAAAAAAAAAAATGAATAATAAAAATACCATAAAACTATCCTCTATTTTGTAGACGCTATAACTTTTGTGCAAACCAATCAATATGCGCTTATTGAGATTTGTTTTACCAAAAATATGTAGAAGAATACATATCAGAATAAACTGAGGGAAAAAAAAATTTGAGATATTTTTGGGGGCTATTTATTATAGCAAAAAGTAAAAAATATTGAGTTTTTTTCCAAATTTTTTTTGTTTATAGTGCAAAAAATAAAAACTGCAGCAGTGATCAAATACCACCTAAAGGAAGTTCTGTGGTAAAAAAAAGAAGGTCAATTTTGTTTGGGTGCAACATCGCATCGACCGCGCAATAGTCAGTTAAAGCGACGTAGTGCCGAATCGCAAAAAGTGCTCTGGTCAGGAAGGGGTAAAATCTTCCAGGGCTGAAGTGGTTAATGTAGAAAAATTTTAAATAATGCATTTGGGTTGCAAAAATATGAATGCAATCTACTCACTAAGGGGTGAACATCTGGGGGAATCTAGGAGGCAAAAGGACCTGGGGGTCCTAGCAGATGATAGGCTCAGCAATGGCATGCAATGCCAAGTTGCTGCTAACAAAGCAAACAGAATATTGGCATGTATTACAAAGGGCATTAGCTCCAGGGATAAAGCGATTATTCTCTCGCTCTACAAGACTTTGGTCTGGCCTCACCTGGAGCATGCTGTTCAGTTCTGGGCACCAGTCCTCAGGAAGGATGTACTGGTGGAAATGGAGTACAAAGAAGGGCAACAATGCTAATAAAGAGTCTGGAGGATATTAGTTATGAAGAAAGGTTGTGAGCACTGTACTTATTCTCTCTGGAGCAGAGACACTTGAGAGGGGATATGATTTCAATTTACAAATACCATACTGGTGACCCCACGATAGAGATAAAACTTTTTTGCGGGAGTTTAATAAGAAACGTGGCCACTCACTAAAATTAGAAGAAAAGAGGTTTAACCTTAAAGCGGGAGTCCGCGTTTTTTTTTTAAAGCCAGCAGCTACAAATACTGCAGCTGCTGACTTTTAAAATAGTGACACTTACCTGTTCAGCGCGCCCGCGATGTCGGCACCCGAAGCCGATCTCTCGATCGTCTCTCGGGTGCTACTGCCGCCATCTTGGGTATGGGAATCAGGAAGTGGAGCCTTTCGGCTTCATTTCCCGGTTCCCTACTGCGCATGTGCGAGTCGCGCTGCGCAATAAGGATGGACCCGCTGCCTCTGGGAGCTGTGTGTTTCCCAGCAGGCAGCGGGGGACTTTCGGAAAGGGGCGTAATCTACGCCCCTTTCCGCAGAGAGCTATCCCGGAAGTGGGTGCAGATACCTGTACTGTACAGGTATCTGCACCCCCCTCCCCCCTGAAAGGTGCCAATTGTGGCGCCGGGGGGGGGAGGGTTCCAATGAGCGGAAGGTCCACTTTAGGGTGGACCTCCGCTTTAAGCTGCGTAGAGGATTCTTTGTACTGAACTACGAGGCTAGTAGAAAGGAGGTAAATTTTTTGGATCTAAGGATCAGATTGGAGTCAGATGAGTTAATTACATCAACATTCTTTATGTCAGGGCTGGCTTAGCCCTTCCTTCTCTGGGCTGGCCGCTCAGCTGTTGGCTAATTGCCAGCTCTCTTCTCTCTCCACAGTTACCAGCTGTTCCTGATGATGCTCGTCTGACCTGCCTACTTAAAGCCTTCCAGCTCATTTCACCTCTGCCTTCGCCTTGGTCACATCACTAGAAACCATCTCCTGTGTTTTGTTTAAAGACTGGCTTGCTGACATCCCTTCTGGCTCCTTATCCTGCTTGCTGTTGCTCTACTTGGATCCCTGACTTCTGGCCTGGCTGACTACCCGATCTGGTCACTGGACTCTGGCTATGCTTGACTACGCTTTTTCTATTTACCCTTTTATTTTTATTAATAAACAAGTGTGATTTAATTGCACTTCTCTCTCAGTCTGATTCATGGTTTCTGACACATTAAACCCACTGATAGGAATGCCTACATTCTCCAAAGACAGCTGCCTCCATAAAATGTGTCTGAACGCCGTCTCTAAGGGTCAATATACCATACTAAGACAGAATTGTACCAGAATCAATGAATTTAAGGAACAGTCAGAGATTATGACCAAAAGATTAATTGATAAAGGATATGAAGCCAACTCCCTCAACAAGATAGTCAGTAGGGTCCAGGTCCAGAGGTTTCTCCACTCTCCATATTGCCTTTTTTATACATTGTGATCACTATTTTTTATGCAAATAAATGGCCATCCCTTTTTTGACCTACACCATTGGAAGTATTCTTCCTTCTGTTTTACATATTACCTGCTCATGAGCAGGTTTGAACCTCTGGTGGGTGATTCATTGTTTGGCGGCCTTCCTTCCATCCTCCTGATTCCATCAAGAGAAGACTGGATTTCCTGAGGTCATTGTGGACCATTCCACATCGATTGAGGGACCCTTGGTGGTCTGCTGCACTGTCTCTGCATGATCGTGTGTTTATCTATTTATGTTCGTTCGACCTGGTGTCGCTGAAACGTAGGTCCATTGGCTCCGGTAAGAGTACCCATCCTTTCTTTATACCATCAAAGTCATTCCTTCAGAGATCCACTAATCATTCCTGGCTTAAATTGCATTATCGTGGTTGTGACAGACGTATTGATTATTGGGACTGACTTTTTTTTGGACTGTTTTATGTCTATATAGTTTTTCACCGACTCACGTTTTTCTAGTTCGATTGTCATATTTATATTTCTTCACATAACATTTGTCATCAACACTTGTGATTTATGCACTTTATTATACATCATTATTCTTTTCATAACTAGCGCTACATTTTTGCTCTTTCACAATTATAAATTTTGTCATATTCATATGTAGCTGCTTCTTTGTGGTATTTAGCAGATCAGCGCAGTCATTTTTTTTGCACATTTTCACAGTAAGGTCCAGCAGACTGACAGAAGTTTGCTGCTCAGGACCCAAACTAACGAGGAAGTCATGGAGCGATCTAGAGAACCTTTTGTACCTTACATTACTAGCTGCTCAACACAGAATTGAAGGATTAGGAAGCTTATCCAGAGACACTGGCATATTCTGTGTAGTGGTTGTTTTTAGAGAGGTTCCTTCACTTAAAGATAAGATTGCTCCCAGTGTACTAAACCCACCACCCAAACCAACTAATTTTTTTCAAAACTTAGGCCGCGTACACACGCGCGGACTGTTTGCCCAACCTTGTTCGTCAAACAGTTTGGGCAAACAGTCCGCTCAAAATTTGCATGAGCGGACTTGCCCACACACGAGCGGACTGTTTGACGAACAAGGTTGGGCAAACAGTTCGCTCAACTTTTGAAATGAACGGACTCGCCCACGTAAGGAGGAGGCAAATCCGCCCATTTCGAGCGCGTGTACAGGTAGGCGGGGCCCGCGAAGGAGACGTCGCGGGCTCCGCCGCCTGGAATGGGCTTAAAGGGGAACCCCAACGCCGAAAAAAATCGGCGTGGGGGTTCCCCCCAAGTCCACACCAGACCCTTGTCCGAGCACGCTACCCGGCCGGCCAGGAAAGGGGGGCGAGCGAGCGCGCGCCCCCCCTCCTGAGCCGTACCAGGCCGCGTGCCCTCAACATGGGGGGTGCCTTGGGGAAGGGGGGGCCGCGCGGCCCCCCCACCCCAAAGCACCTTGTCCCCATGTTGATGAGGACAAGGGCCTCTTCCCGACAACCCTGGCCGTTGGTTGTCGGGGTCTGCGGGCGGGGGGCTTATCGGAATCCGGGAGCCCCCTTTAAGAAGGGGGCCCCCGGATACCGGCCCCCCACCCTATGTGAATGAGTATGGGGTACAATGTACCCCTACCCATTCACCTGTGAACTAAAGTACAAAAAAAAACACAACACATGGAAAAAGTATTTTATTGCACAGCTCCGGGGGTCTTCCGTCTTCGGGGGTCTTCTCGCCGGACTCCTCCGCTATGTGTGTGTAGCTCTTTTACTAGCGGAGGAGTCCGGCTTTCTTCCTCCCCGCCGCCGGCCTCTTCTCCCGACTTCGGGGGTCTTGTCCCCCTCTTCGGTTCTTCTGCCGGGCCACCGCGCCTTCTTGTAGCTCTTTTACAGGCGGTGGCCCGGTCTTCTGTCGCCGCTGTCGTCGTCGCCGCCGCCGCCGCCTTCCGTTCTTGTTCTTCTTCTTGTTCTTCTTCTTCTCCTGGAGATGTTGACTCGACGAGCTCTCCGGCCGGAATGCCAGGGACACGCTCCGCTGCCACTTATATAGTGACAATGGGGCGGTGTCACATGGTATATGTCACATGGGTTGGTCACATGGGTTGATGTCACATGGGGACTATGACATCGTAAGGGGGCGGGGTCACCATGTGACCAACCCATGTGACATATACCATGTGACACCGCCCCATTGTCACTATATAAGTGACCGCACAGCGCGGCTCTGGCATTCCGGCCGGAGAGATCGTCGAGTCAACATCTCCAGGAGAAGAAGAAGAACAAGAACGGAAGGCGGCGGCGGCGGCGACAGAAGACCGGGCCACCGCCTGTAAAAGAGCTACAAGAAGGCGCGGTGGCCCGGCAGAAGAACCGAAGGCGGCGACAGAAGAACGGAAGACGGCGACAGAAGACCGGGCCACCGGACCAGGCGCGGTGGCCCGGCAGAAGAACCGAAGAGGGGGACAAGACCCCCGAAGTCGGGAGAAGAGGCCGGCGGCGGGGAGGAAGAAAGCCGGACTCCTCCGCTAGCAAAAGAGCTACACACACATAGCGGAGGAGTCCGGCGAGAAGACCCCCGGAGCTGTGCAATAAAATATTTTTTCCCTGTGTTGTGTTTTTTTTTTGTACTTTATTTCACAGGTGAATGGGTAGGGGTACATTGTACCCCATACTCATTCACATAGGGTGGGGGGCCGGTATCCGGGGGCCCCCTTCTTAAAGGGGGCTCCCGGATTCCGATAAGCCCCCCGCCCGCAGACCCCGACAACCAACGGCCAGGGTTGTCGGGAAGAGGCCCTTGTCCTCATCAACATGGGGACAAGGTGCTTTGGGGTGGGGGGGCCGCGCGGCCCCCCCTTCCCCAAGGCACCCCCCATGTTGAGGGCACGCGGCCTGGTACGGCTCAGGAGGGGGGGCGCGCTCGCTCGCCCCCCTTTCCTGGCCGGCCGGGTAGCGTGCTCGGACAAGGGTCTGGTGTGGACTTGGGGGGAACCCCCACGCCGATTTTTTTCGGCGTTGGGGTTCCCCTTTAAGCCCATTCCAGGCGGCGGAGCCCGCGACGTCTCCCTCGCGGGCCCCGCCTACCTGTACACGCGCTCGAAATGGGCGGACTTTCCGAGCGGGAACAGTCCGCTCATTTCGAAAGTACAGCGGACAGGCCCACACACGGGCGGACTGTTCGCTCAAACACAGTTTCAGCGGACAGTTTTTCGGAATTTCCGAAAGACTTTGTCCGTCCAACTGTCCGCTGAAACTGTCCGCTGAAAGCCCACACACGAGCGGACTGTCCGCCCAAACACTGTTCAGCGGACAAGGTTGGGCGAACAGTCCGCCCGTGTGTACGCGGCCTTAGTGTGTTTTTTCAATATAGAAAATGTTGAGTTTGTGCCATTGATGGCTGTCGACACAGAAATAGCAAAGAATTTACAGCCAGCAGCTCATTACGTGTTTTTAAAATAAAACCTTTTATTACCTGCTCCACTACAGGGGTGGTTTATTTGTTACAATGTCCATGCGGACTCCAGTATATGGGTAGGACCAAACGTGCATTGCAAATTAGACTCAACGAGCACATCAACAATATTAGGAATGGCTTCTTGAAACATTCTGTTTCAAAACAATATGTGTTGGTACATAATAAAGACCCTATAAACACCATTTTGTGGAGGATTGATAGATATACCCCACCATGGAGGGGGGGGGTTCACTTGTTAGGAGGATCTCACAACTTGAGATGAAATGGATCTACAAGGTGGGCTGCTTCTTTCCATTGGGTCTCAACGTAAATGTTGACGTGAATGCATTTGTGGATATTTCCTAAAACAATTTTATGTATCTTGTTATAAATGCACTTAGAGATTATGGTCATTAATCTAATGTACATGTTAAATTCATATATTTTGTACAACTTTGGGAATAACCAGAACCCTGACCTGACCAGATATGTTATCATCTTAGAATGGATAAAGTGGTCTACTTTGAATTTTGAATGTATATGTATTTTATACATAACATTCTTCATACACTTATCTCTTTAAAGTATTTTTCCATTTATATATTTTTTTACATTTTTTTATATTTTATTTTTGTTTGTTTTTTATTATTATGAGCATGTTTTTGAATAAATTAGCTACCTTTTATATATATGGAAAGTGTCGAGTAACACATTTTACTGTGTTTGCATATTATCTGATCTGATTCAGGTTGATTTTTTAAGTGGAGCTAGTATCAGTGTGTCTCCTGCCTGCCCTTTTGTGGAAACTTATGGTTTCTTATGTAGTGAACCTTTTAAGTACATGGTTATAATAGAGTAATCTCTGGGTGCAACTTGGGGGTGGTCTATAGAGGGCAGCACAAGAGTATTCATGGATGGATTACTGCCGTTGTCCGTACTTCCTGGTGTTTTTTTGTTCCTCTTTTCGCACCCAACATCCATAGGACCACTATGTACCGGAGTTTCTGCAGTCCAAAGGCCTTGGCAGGGTAATCAGCCACAGGCGCAGCTGACCTTTCTATAGGTCTAACTATCTAGTAAGCAGGCATTTTATTTATGGTGACGGTGATGTGTGGTGACAACAATCTATGGATTTCTGAAAGTTGTGGACCTTAAATTGGGATTAAGGAGTGTGGCATTTCTATCCCTTCACCACTTTGGCTTTACATCTTTTTCTCCATTGCATAAGACTTTACTGAATATATATATCACAGCTATCGCAGCAGGGACCTCAATATTGTGACTATATATGCTGATATTATATTGACATTTCTTATGAACATTTTAAATGTACATGTTAAATTGCAACTTTTTTCCCTGAATTTACGCTTTTTTATTGTGAAATCACATATGATAGTTGCTGCTTTTTATCATTATTTTTGTTTTTATCTTATTCTATTCACTTAATCTGCAAGCATGGTCTTTCCTCCTATTTATATACAATGTAACACTGACATATAATCACACACAATGGATTTGTGTCTTTTTTTCAATCTCACCTACTATGTAACTATGTAACTATATTGTGGGGCTGTTTTTCAGCATATGGTACTTGCAAACTTCATATTATTGAAGGAAGGATACATTAAAAATGTGCCAAGACATTCTTGATAACAATCTGCTGCCATCTACCAAGATGATGAAGATGAAACAAGGGTGGACTTTATAGTAAGACAATAATCCCAAACACAAAGCCAAGGAAACTCAACTGGTTTCAGGATAACCAATAACCAGCTGAAACCTGGGTGAGGAAGTAACTTGGATTTGGATTATCTCATGGTGAAGGGCCCCTATGGCCATTGACAACAGAACTGTCTCATGAGTCACATGGGCAGGCTGTAAAGGTCTCCCATCAAGAGCCTCAATGGCAAGTGGAGTGTCACGCAGCTGCAGCGGAATCGAGTGCTGCAAAACAAATGCAGCATCAATGAACAGGCCTGCAGCCCCAGAGTCGAATAGAGCCTGTATCTCGATGGACGACTGTCATGGTTATGCAGTGATCTTCCTCTGTTTGCTTACCTCCCCTCATGTGTTCTGACTAAGAGGCCAGCCATTTCCACCTGGTGGTTTTTATAACCTCTCCTCTAAGCATAGCTCCACCCCAGGCCCTATCAGGGAACCCTATATTAACCTGTGCACTGCAAGCCAGCGGTGCTGATCAACCATTGTGTACCATTTTGTGTTTGGCTTCCTGTTTCCTGCTTGCCGTGTGCTCTACGTTTGACTCTGTTACCGTCATTGGCGTGTTCTCTACGATTCCTGTCTGCTTGCGACCTTGACCTTTTGCATTTCTCTGACCATCCTTGTCTGCCTGTGACTCTGAACCTTTGGCTTGTACTCTGTTGTTCCTGTCTGCTAGTTGCCCTGACCTCTGCCATATCCCCTTACTCTCCTTGTTGTTCCAGCCTGCTGCTTCCTTCTCCTGTAGTCTACTGTGAGCGTGAGCTGTGAGATCCTAGGGGTCGCAACCTGGAGTCAGACTGCAGCGAAGTCCATCCTCACCACTGGAGGCTCTGGCGAAGACCCGCTGGCTCTTAGACTCCGCACCCTGGGGAATCTATGCTCCAGCTCCCATTGGGATCTGTGTTAGTGATCCTGTAGACCTGTGTCCTGAATCTCCCTGGGTACAATCCGCAGCAGTCAGTCCTAAGGTCCACTACCTAGCGGTGAACTTCCGACTCCTACGGAGTGCATCTGTCACCTGGTCTCAGGTGACCGGACAACGACTCAGCCCAAGAAAGGGTGACCAAAACCAGGGGCTTATCCTTCTGGATAACTGGGGACGAAACAACGCCACCTAAGGTCTGTCCATGACAGGACCTCAAGGTTCGGGCTTTCCCTGGACGGGTAGGACAAGACTTCAAAAAGTGACCTGCCTGGCCACAATAAAGGCACAATCTCTCCCTCCTCCTAAATGCTCTCTCATCCGCAGAGAGACACGTGAATCCCAGGTGCATGGGTTCATCTTCACTGACCGACTCGGTACCAGGAGGCATGGGAGGTGAGGGAGGCATGGGTTGGACTACAAAGCTTGGAGACAAACGTACAGGAGGCTTCCGCAAGTGCTCCTTAAGAGAGTCTGGAGTCAATGAGGATGGCAAACGAGATCAAGCTCTCCAGCTCAGTGGGTATATCTCGGGCTGCTATCTCATCCTTGATGGAATACGAGAGACCTTGAGAAAAAGCAACCACGATGGCCTCATTGTTCCAAGCAACCTCTGCTGCCAGAATATGGAATTCAATGGGGTAGTCGGCAACAGTTCTCGTACTCTGTTTGATGGACATGAGGCACTTGGCAGCAGAAGCGGAGCGTGCGGGAACGTCAAATACCCTTTTAAAGGAGGCCACAAACTCAAGGTAACACAAGACAACAGGTTTTTGCATCTCCCATAGAGGGTTAGCCCAGGCCAAGGCTCTCTCAGAAAGCAAAGATATCACGAAACTTACTTTACTTCTGTCCGTGGGAAATGCCTGGGGCAGCATCTCAAAGTATATCTCAACCTGATTGAGAAACCCTCTGCACTGAACTGGATCGCCCCCAAATCGCTGGGTAAGCGGAGAGGAACCAGACATACCTCTTATAGAGGTAGTACTCGAGGCAGGTGCCTGCACAGAGACTGGTGCAGCAGCAGGGATGGTACTGGATTAGCCACAGTGGGGGATTCCAGGTGAGTCACGCGCAGGAGCGTTTGTAACGCCAAGGCAAACTGATACATGCAGTGATCTTGCTCATCCAATCTGGAAAAATTACCAAAAAGCGGATTGACTGTATCTCCTGAATTCATGGCCTTCGCCTACTGTCAGAAACCATGAATCAGACCGAGACAGAAGTACAATTAAATCACACTTGTTTATTAATAAAAATAAAAAGGTAAATAGAGTAAGCATATTGAAAGCATAGCCAGAGTCCAGTAACCAGATCGAGTAGTCAGGCAGTCCAGAGTTCAATAACCAGATCGGGTAATCAGCCAGGCCAGAAGTCAGGGATCCAAGTAGAGCAACAGCAAGCAGGATAAGGAGCCAGAAGGGATGTCAGCAATCCAATCTTTAAACAGAACCGCAGGAGATGGCTTCTTGTGATGTGACCAAGGCGAAGGCAGATATGAAGTGAGCTGGACAGCTTTAAGTAGGCAGGTCAGACGAGCTGGATAAGGAACAGCTGGTAATTGTGGAGAGACATGAGAGCTGGCAATTAGCCGACAGCTGAGCAGCCAGCCCAGAGAAGGAAGGGCTAAGCCAGCCCTGACTTGGGCCTCCTTTAATCCCACAGCAAACTTCTTAGCCCCCGTACACACGGTCGGACATTCTGGCGGAAAATGTCCGATAGGACCGTGTTGTCGGATAATCCGACCATGTGTGGGCTCCATCTGACTTTGTGTCCGACCAACAAATTTTGAGAGCTGGATATACAATTTTCCGACAACATGATCCGATCGGACTTTGTCCGATCGTTTGTAGAGAATTACGATCGGACTAAGTGCCACGCAATGCTCAGATCAAATTACGAGACCAAAGCTATTGGCTACTCGCCTCAACGTAGTTCCATCGTAATGCACGAACGTCATCACGTTCCAAACGATCGGATTTTCCAACAACTTTGTCCGACCGTGTGTATGCAACACAAGTTTCTGACAAAACCCGGCGGAAAAAATACAACGGATTTTGTTGTCGGAATGTCCGACCGTGTATACGGGGGCTAAGGATTGGCAGTCAGATCCTCTCCACAGAGGGTGCTAATAACCGGCCTGCATTTTAGGCAATTGGCTATCCCAGCCTGCACTAAAAATTACCACGGCATCTAAATACGCAAATACATAGGCTTAGTGAAATTTAAGGATGCGATCCATCCTCTGAAAAGTGGCATATAGGCCAAAGGGCATCCTCTTATACTGCCAGTGCCCCTCAGGAGTGGAAAAGGCTGTCTTCTCTTTTGCATGTTCTGTATGTGGTATTTGCCAAAACCCCTTCGTAAGGTCCGGGGTGGTGCCATATCGAGCATGTCATAGATGCTCAATTAGCTCATCTGCCCTGGGCATTGGCTAAGCATCAAATGTTGACCCCTTGTTTAGCTTTCAGAAATCTTTCCAAAATTGGATGCTTCCATCTTGCTTGGGAATAAGGACAATTGGAATACACCACTCACTATGGGATTCTTTTATCACATCAAGATCTTCCTTATTTGCTCTGAATATACTTGGCGCCTAGCTTCTGAGATGTGATAGGGTTTTACGTTAACTTTCACCCCTGTTTCGGTCACATTATCATCCTTTTTTACTAAAAGCAGAGTTCCACCCAAAAGTGGAACTTCCGCTCATCTGATTCCTCCCCCCCTCCGGTGCCACAATTGCCACCTTTCAGGGGGGAGGGGGGTGCAGATACCTGTATAACCACTTAAGCCCCGGACCATTTTGCTGGCTTAAGAGGAGAGCACTTTTTGCAATTCGGCACTGCGACGCTTTAACTAACAATTGCGCGCTCGTGCGACGTGGCTCCCAAACAAAATTGACGTCCTTTTTTTTTCCCATAAATAGAGCTTACTTTTGGTGGTATTTGATCACCTCTGCGGTTTTTATTTTTTGCGCTATAAACAAAAAAAAGCAACAATTTTGAAAAAAAACGCATTATTTTTTACTTTTTGCTATAATAAATATCCCCAAAAAATATATAAAACATTTTTTTTCCCTCAGTTTAGGCCGATACCTATTCTTAATTTTTTATTTTTTTTACCTAAAATATTGCAATAAGCGATTATTGATTGGTTGGCGCAAAAGTTATAGCATTTACAAAATAGGGGATAGTTTTATGGCATTTTTATTAATCATTTTTTTACTAGTAATGGTGGTGATCAGCGATTTTTATTGTGACTGTGACATTATGGCGGACACATCGGACATTTTTGACACATTTTTGGGACCATTGTCATTTATACAGCAATCAGTGCTATACAAATGCACTGATTCCTGTGTAAATTACACTGGCAGTGAAGGGGTTAACCAGGAGGTGGCAGGTGTGTCCTAGGGGCATGTTTGTAACTGTGGGGGGGAGGGAGTGGCTGTGATTTACAGAACACTGATCTCTGCTCCAATCACAGGGAGCAGAGATCAGTGTCACTTGTTGCTAGGCGACTTACATCGTCGTGAGCCAGTTGGCAAGTGGATAATAAAGGTATCTGCACCCACTTCTGGGAAAAGACTACCGTGGGAGTCACTCCCCTTCCCGTACCCCCCGCTGTCTCCTGGGAAACACACAGGTCCCAAAACATAGCGGGGACCATTTAGGACGCGCAGCATGACTCGCGCATACGCAGTAAGGACACTTTTGTAACCTTCACTTCCTGATTCCCCTGGAGCCAAGCAAATTATCAGCTTCGGCTGCCTACATCGCTGGACCCCAGGAAAGGTAAATGTCCATTTATTATAAGTCAGCAGCTGCAGTATTTGTAGCTGCTGGCTTTTAATATATATATATATATATATATATATATATATATATATATATATATATATATATTTTTTTTAGGTGCACTCCTGCTTGAAGTTGCGCCTGGGAGATTAGAAAAAAAGAACTCCCTATTTATTAGCAGAAATTCCTTAGTCTCTTGTTTTTGGCTTACGGATAGGGCCTCAGTGATCTCTAACCCGGGCACGGTAGAAAGACCTGCGCTAGTTATGGCTAAGGGTGCTTGAACCTTAAGGGATTCTCTGTCTTTCCAGGGCTTCAATAAATCGACATGGTAGATTTGGTAGGGCTTCCTTTTGCCAGGCTGATGTACTCTATAGTTAACTTCTCCCACCTGTTCTACAACCTCGTATGAAAATTTTCCATAAATGTATTCTCCACCGTAAGTACCAGCCCAAAAACTCTGTCACTGGGGTTAAAGGTTCAGATCTTGGCTGGAAGGTTATAGACTCTAGCCTGAGCCTGTTGAGCCTGTTGTAAGTGGGATTTAACAATGGGCATGACTTTTCCAATCTGGTCTTACATTTGAGCAATATGCTCCACTACACTTTTGAGTGGGGTTGCCTCTTGTTCCCAGGTTTCTTTTGCTATATCTAATAGGCCTCTTGGATATCAGCCATACAGAAACTCAAAAGGGCAAAAGCCAGTGGAGGCTTGGGGTACCTCCCGTACAGTAAACATGAGGTAGGGCAAGAGGCAGTCCCAGTCCCTACCATCTGCCGCTACCACTCACTTTAACATTCCTTTCCTGTTTTGTTGAACCTTTCCACTAGACCATCCGTTTGTGGGTGGTACATAGAAGTGCATGATTCATTTTAAACAATTTACACAACTCTTTAGTAACTTTCGACATGAAGGGCGTGCCCTGGTCAGTTGACAGCCCCCAAGGAATACCCACACGTGAAAATATGACAGAAAGCTCTTTAGCAATATTCTTAGCTGAAGGGTTACTTAACGGGATTGCCTCTGGGTGCCAGGTGGCATAGTCCAAGACAACCAGGATATACTGATGCCCTCTAGCTGACTTAACTAAGGGACCTAAGATATCCATGGCAATCCTGTCAAAGGGCAACTCAATGATGGGTAAATGTACCAATGGCGAGATGAAAGCCAGACCCTGTCCCCAACCTGGTAGGAAGACACGGGCAGGTGTCTGCGGTCAGCATGGAGTCTGTACCTATCATTAGCATGTCCCAAAGCCTCCTGTACTTGTGGTCAGAAATATAGCAACGCAGTAATTGCTCCAGGGACTGATGGACTCGTTCTGTGGCCCCATTAGACTGTGGGTGATATGCAGAGGAGAAAGTAAGCTGAATTCCCAACTGTGAACAAAAGGCTCGCCAGACCTGGGACAAACTGACTACCCCTGTCCGAGACAATCACCTTGGGATCTCCCGAGCAAAAATGGAAGCCAGTTCCTTAGAAGTGGGCAACTTCTTAAGTGGAATACAATGACACATCTTTGAGAATCGGTCAACCACCATAAGGATAACAGTGTTGCCTTGGGAGTTGGGTAACTGCACAATGAAATTCATAGACAGGTGGGTCCAGGGCCTGTCTCCATTGGGTATGGGTTGCAGGAGGCCCACTGGAAGGTGGTGTGGAGTCTTACTCTGAACACACAGGCAGGAACAGGCAGCTATGAAGGCAGTTACATCAGTACATAGACTAGGCCACCAGAGTTGTTGGGAAATGGCCCAAAGGGTCCCAGGGTGGCCAGCTGCCTTGGGAGAATGGCAAGTCTGGAGCAAGGCAGCACGGAGACTCTCTGGGACAAAGCAGCGGTCACAAGGTTTCTCTGGAGGAGCATGGACCTAAGTAGCAAGAATTGTGTCACCCAAAAGGAGAAGTGAGACTGGTGCGAACCGTAGCCAGAATACAATCAGGAAGAATCGCAGGAAATGGAACCGACTCCAACTTGGAAGTGGAGGAAAATTGTTGCGACAAGGCATCAGCCCTTATATTCTTAGCACAGGGTAAAAATGAGACAATGCAATTGAAACTTGGCAAGAAAAGAGCCCATCACGCCCTTCTGGGACAGAGGCATTTAGCCTCAGACAAGAATATGAGATTCTTATGGTCATTAAGAATGAGAACAGGCACAGTGGTACCTTCAAGGAGATGTCTCCATTCTTTCAGGGCTAAAATGATCGCCAACAGCTTTCTGTCACCAATCTCGTAATTGCACTCTGCAGGTGACAATTTCTTGGAAAAGTAGCCACAAGGATGCATAGCGCTCTCAGAGGTAGGACGTTGAGACAGAAGGGTGCCAACACCAGTCTCAGAAGCATCAACCTCAAGGATAAAAGGTAATGTAGGATCAGGATGTCCCAACACAGGAGCAGAAACAAAGGCAGACTTGAGACTCTCAAAGGCCTTAATGGACTCTGGAGACCAACTCTGTGGGTTAACGTCCTTTCTGGTCATATCAGTCAGGGCCTTGACCAGAGATGAGAAGTTACGAATAAACTTCTGATAATAGTTGGCAAAGCCCAGGAAATGCTGCAGAGGACCTAAACAAACGAGTTAGGGCCACTGTAGGACTGCCGAAAGTTTCTCTAGGTCCATCGAAAAACCAGCAGTGGAAATTAACCTGTTCACGATGGAAGTTGCACTTCTTCAGTTTACAATAGAGATTTTTCTCTCTTAGTTTCTGAAGCACACGACAGACATCTGTGTGGTGGCTCTCCAGGGACTTGGAAAATATGAGGATATCATCGAGGTAAACCACCACACATAACTGCAACAAATCTCGGATGACATCGTTAATATATTCCTGAAAAACTGCTGGGGTGTTACAAAGGCCAAAAGGCATTACGAGGTACTCATAATACCCTGTTCTGGTATTAAATGCAGTTTTCCACTCGTCGCCCTCCTTAATCCTCACAAGATTGTATGCCCCTCTCAAATCAAACCGTTGCTCCCTTGAGGCGGTCAAATAACTCTGATTGACGGAATCCGTTAGGCATTCTTAATCGTGAGACGATTGAGACCCCTATATTCAGTACAAGGTCTCAGTTCACCACTCTTCTTCTTCACAAAGAAGAAACCAGCAGCAGCAGGAGACGAGGATTTACAGATGAAATCCTGAGTGCGTCTGCAACATACTCCTCTATAACCTTATCCTCCAAGACCGACAAAGGTTAAACCTGGCCACGAGGGGGTATGGCACCAGGTTGAAGGTCAATTTGCCAATCATATGGCCGGTATGGAGGCAAACTACCGGCTTGACCTTTGTCAAAGACACCTGATTGACGGAATCCGTTAGGCATTCTTAATCGTGAGACGATTCAAAGACACCGCTAAAATCACGGTACTCCTCCAGCAGGGAGGAGAGTGAAGAGATGCATAGGACCTTGGCTACCTTCTGGAAGCATGTCTCATTGCATTGTGGTGACCAGGAGAGAACCTCAGCACAGAGCCAATCAAAAGAGGGGTTGTGCCTCTGTAACCAAGGATAACCAATAACAAGCGGAAACTTAGAAAAGAACTTGGAATTGGATTATCTCATGGTGAAAAGTCCCTACGGCCAAGGACAACGGAACCGTCTCATGAATCACATGGGCAGGCTGCAGAGGTCTCCCATCAAGAGACTCAATGGCAAGTGGAGTGCCACGCAGCTACAGTAGAATTGAGTGCTTCGATACAAAAGCAGCATCAATGAACAGGCCTGCAGCCCCAGAGTCGATTAGAGGCTGTATCTCGACGGACAACTCACCCCAAGAAAGGGTGACCGAAACCAAGGGCTTATCCTTCTGGATAATTGGGGATGAAACAACGCTACCTAAGGTCTGCCTGTGACATGACCTCAAGGTTCGGGCGTTCCCTGGATGGGTAGGAGTAGACTTCAAAAAGTGACCTGCCTGGCCAAAATAAAGGCACAATCTCTCCCTCCTATTAAAGGTTCTCTCATACGCAGAGAGACGCGTGAAACCCAAGAAACCCAAGTGCTTGGGTTCCCCTTCACAGACCGACTCGGTACCAGGAGGCATGGGATGTGAGGGAGGCATGGATGTGACTGCAAAGCTTGGAGACAACCATACAGGAGGCTTCTGAAAGCGCTCCTTAACCACTACAATACAGGGCACTTTCGCCCCCTTCCTTCCCAGCCCAATTTTCAGCTTTCATCGCTCTAGCGCTTTCAGTGACAATTGCGCGGTCATGCTACACTGTACCCAAATGAAATTGTTATCATTTTGTTCGCACAAATAGAGCTTTATTTTGGTGTTATTTATTCACGACTCCGTTTTAAATTTTTTGCGATATAAGCGCAAAAAAAGCGGAAATTTGGGAAAAAAAAGCAATATTTTCTTTTTTCTATTTTAAAAGAAATCCAATAAAATCAAATTTTGTCATAAATTTAAGCCAAAATGTATTCTGCTACATGTTTTTGGTAAAAAAAATTCTGTTAAGTGTATAATAATTGGTTTGTGTGATCACGGACATATGTACGCAAATGATCATGTACATATGTGTGCAGGTGATCACGTACATATGTGTGCAGATAATCATTGGGACATGTGATTTTAGTGGGACATATGTGGGGGGCATGTTTTTATTATTAGGGACATGTGTTTTTATTATTTGGGGACATGTATGTTTTGGGGACATGTGTGTTTTGGGGACATATGTGGGGACTGTGTTTACACTGTGTTGTGTGTTTACACTAGACTGATGATCAGTGAGTAAAAAGCTGTAAAAAACGTTCCTGAACGTCCTATCAGAAGTAGACGGCTCCCACCCGGCCATATATATGCATTGGCCGGGTGGGAAGTGGTTAAAAGAGTCTTTCTCTGAGTCTGGAGTCAATGAGGATGGCAAACGTGATCAACCTCTCCAGCTCAGTGCGTATATCTCAGGCTGCTATCTCATCCTTGATGGTATCCAAGAGACCATGAGAAAAAGCAGCCATGAGGGCCTCATTGTTCCAGACAACCTCTGCTGCCAGAGTACGGAATTCAATGGCGTAGTCGGCAACAGTTCTCGTACTCTGTTTGATGGACATGAGGCACTTGACAGCAGAAGCGGAGTGTGCAGGAATGTCTCATACCCTTTTAAACTAAGCCCCAAACTCAGGGTATCTCAAGACAACAGGTTTTTGCGTCTCCCATAGCGGGTTTGTGCAGGCCAAGGCTCTCTCAGAAAGCAAAGATATCACAAAACCTACTTTGCTTCTGTCCATGGGAAACACCTGGGGCAGCATCTCAAAGTATATCTCAACCTGGTTGAGAAACCCTCTGCATTGGACTAGATCACCCCCAAATCGCTGAGGAAGCAGAGCGGAACCAGACCTACCTCTTATTGAGGTAATACTCGAGGTGGGTGCCTGCAACATAGGCTGTCCTGGAGTGGCCACAGTGGGAGACTCCAGGTCAGCCATGCGACTCAGGAGGTTTTGTAATGCCATGACAAACTGATCCATACGGTGATCCAGTTCATCCAATCTGGATTTTTTTTTACCAACATGTGGATTGACTGCATCTTATGAATTCATGGCCTTCGCCTACTGTCAGAAACCATGAAATCAGACCAAGACAGAAGTACAGTTAAATCACACTTGTTTAATAATAAAAGTAAAAAGAACAAACGTAGTCAAAACATAGCCAAAGTTCATTAACAGGAACGGATAGTCAGCCAAGCCAGAAGTCAGGAACCAATGTAGTGGAACAGCAAGCAAGCAAGCATCTGGAGCCAGAAGGAATGTCAGCAAAGCAAGTCTTTAAACAGGAACGCAGGACACTCTGTGATGTTGACCAAGGCGAAGGCAGAGATCCTTTGGGCTGGATGGCTTAAGTAGACAGGACTGATGAGCAGGATATCATCAACAGCTGAATAACTGTGGAGAGATAGGAGCTGGCAATTAGCTGACAGGTGAGCGGCCAGCTCTATGAAGGAATGGCTATGCCCAGCCCTGGCAGTCTCTCGCCTTGTGTTTTATCCATTCTGTGTGACAGGCCATTTTTCCTTGGTGTACCCCATTTACCATTTTTACCTGTTCCCTTGTCTTGCCCTAGCTGAAGTGGGGTCCCTAAGCTGGACCATGCAAAATTTTCTCGGGTTGTGGCAGGTCCGGTAGGTCTATATCTGGAGGGGGGTTCTCTGTGTCACCTGCAAGGACCTCCAGGGGAAAATGTGCAGACTCTCTCTCTTCATTCTGTTCCTCCAGCAGTTGCAGGGAAGCAGGAATACAATCTAGCTGGGGGCCCTGCTCCCTTGGTGTTTCCCCATAAGTCCCAGAAAAAAAGGGAAGTCTTGTCCAAGGGCAGTGTTATACATTAGATTTGGGATTACCCCAAAATCATGGTCCATGATGCCACAGGGAGATTCCATAGATACAATGGCTGTGGGTTAGCACTTTGTAACCCCACGAATACAAACAATTCACATTAGCTGTCACTGCAACTTTTGGGGGTTCATAGTACTGACATGCGCTAAAGTTACTAGACTGCCAGAATCCAGCAAGGCAGTCATCTGGCAACCGTCCGCTTTAATGACACAAATCTGTTTCTCAGTGCTCCCTGGCTGTTGTGGGGTGCCTCCTGGTGTAGCAACAAAAGCGTTTTGCTGGGTCATACTGTAACCCATAGGTTCCTGGTTTAGCAAGACAACTGGCAGCAAGGTGCCCCGGTTCTTTGCAATGCCAGCACACTATAGGACCTCTGTCCTGGCGGGTCTCCCTTTGGTGATTGGGCCTCTTCACGCCTTATGAACCTCAATTGGATTTACCTACCTTTCCCTCACTTTAGGGCAGGATCGCTTTTTCCCAGGTTGGCGGACTTCTGTCTGTTGCAGATGGATTCTTTGGGTACTACACCCCGAAGAATGTCCTCAGTACACAAGTACCACTCCACGAGGGCCACCAACTCATTGGCATCTTTAGGATCAGCTCTCCCGGCAAACCACTGTTTAGTGGTTGAATGGGCTCTTACAAAGCGGTCCACTATGACTCTCTCCATGATTTGGGTTGTGGTGGCGACCTCTGACTGTAACCAAATCCATGTGAGGTGAATGAAGTCATACATCTGGGAGCTTGCAGGTTGGTCCACCTTAAATTGCCAAGCATGGATGCGCTTAGCGCTCAAGGCCATTGTTATGCCAAGGGGGGCCAGAATCTCAGTTTCAAGAGTTTTATATTGCCAGGCCTCAGCACCATTCCGATGAAAATAGGCCTTCTGTGGGTCTCCAGTCAAAAAAGGGGGCACGGACCCCAGCCCACTGATCCTGGGTAAGCCCTTCACGCCACCCTCTCAAAAACTGTGAGGAAAGCCTCCACGTCATCCTTGGCCATCATTTTCTGTAGCGCTGCCTGTACTCGCTTGCATAAATCTGCAACATTGTCCACACGTAGAGCCTTGTCAGTCAGGAACTGTATCTGATCTGACTGTATGAGCTTATTGAACTCCTTCTGCTCCGGCATGGCCACTGGGGTAGCAGACACAAACAATTGGTTTGTTTTCTGTTTTTCTGTGCATGCTTGTACCAGCTGTTTAATTAGTTCCTCCATTAATATATAATGGTAATGGTTTACTAGTACTTGTGAATATTTTTTTTTTTAGCATTCTGTCCCTTTAAGAGCGCTGGCTTTTTTAAAAAATGTTTTTTATTTTATTTTTTATTAAATGCTGCTGCAATAAGTACAGACTCTGGGT
The DNA here is from genome assembly GCF_037356315.1 of Lithobates pipiens. Classification (NCBI taxonomy): domain Eukaryota; kingdom Metazoa; phylum Chordata; class Amphibia; order Anura; family Ranidae; genus Lithobates; species Lithobates pipiens. The sequence continues at coordinate 132,471,760 of NW_027507718.1, forward strand.
CTTGTGCCTGCTCCAAGCCACCAATTTGTAGGGGATCAGACTGAACGCAGGAAAAAACTCAGTTTCTTTAGGAAAGCATCATGTTTAATCCACAGGATATTCCCAAACAGAAGAGTTCCCAAACTCTTGCCATCAGACGAAAATAAATTTCTGCTCTACCAGGCCTTATAAGAAGAGAACCCGCTCTAGGCATCTGTACCTGAATGACACCTTTCCTTGCCAAGGGTGCTGGCCCAGTATGTAGAATGCATATGAGCAAATAAAGATCCAGATAGACGCATTCCAAGAATAGTAATTTCCTTTATTGAAGATACAGGCCATACAAAAAAGGTTAAAATTGCAAACTGCTAACGTGTTTCACACCGCTCTCACCCGTGCTTAACCGCTTCATCCCTGAAAGATTTTACCCCCTTCCTGACCAGAGCACTTTTAGCGATTTGGCACTGCATCGCTTTAACTGACAATTGTGCGGTCGTGCAATGTTGCACCCAAACAAAATTGACATCCCTTTTTCTCTTTCGTTCATTGACGGACACAGCTCCATTAATCTTGACCGTAGGGTTATTACGCCACCTTCAGGAGAGGACTAGGCAGAACATGTAATACATGTAAAAAACAACAGAACTGTACAGTTCCTCCCAGGGGGCGGTCCCTCTGGCAACAACCCCTCAACCTGCTTCCTGCAGCTTAGTTTTTTTATGCCTAGTGAAGGAGAAGGACCTAGGCTCCCTGCCGGGACCAATCGGTCCTAGGGTTTTTTTTCTGTCCCTGTTTTCCCTCCCCCCTGTGGGGGATGCTGCATGACTGGGCTGTAGTGCGGTGTGTGTTTCTGAGCAGGGGGTCCTCCGGGGGGCTCTGATCCTTGATTGGGGGATGCGCTGGCTGTCTGTGTCCCTGTGCTGTAATCTGTCTCTTTGATGGTGTCTGTGGGCTCTGCATGTGCTGCCGCCATAGTGCTGACCGCTGCCATTTTCAGTGTATTCTCTGTGTACAGTGATTGTCGGCCATTTTCTGTTAGTCTCTGTGAGAAGCATGGTCGTCTGCCATTTTCTTGGAGTTCGGCGGCCATTTTCCCTGTGTGTTTTTTGCTATACAAGGATGGCCGGTGGCCATGTTCTTGTAGCCCCAGCGCGTTTTTTTCTCAGATTAAATAAAGTTACCACGATTCTGGTAGAGGGGGCTCCTGTATTTAAGGACCCTACCGACAGGAGGGCAGAGGCAGTGGCCTGGACCATGTTTACAGTGGTGGGGTCAGCTCTACGACCGGTACTGGCCATGGCATTGGTGTCGCAGACCCTTACTGAGTGGGCAAAACGATTGCACCGTGAATTGGAGAAGCAACAGCCCCCTCCAGTCTGCATAGAACTAGCAGACCAGTTGGTTCACAGCCTTAAGTATGTCTGTGATGCGGCCCTGGATACACTCCCATTGCTCTCCAGAGCATCGGTATCAGCACTGGTGCTACGGCGCCTAATCTGGCTGAAATGCTGGTCTGCAGACCAGGCATCTAAGAAAGCCTTGACGGATTTGCCCTTCCTTGGTGAGCGGCTATTTGGAGCGTCGCTGGATGACATTATTAAGAATGTCACAGTTGGTAAGAGTACGCTGCTCCCCCAGTCCAAGAAGGGTAAGGAGCCATGCCGCAGGTAAGGGCCCTCCTTTTCCACTCAAAAGAGGCTTTTTCGTCCACCCGAGGCTTCAAGTAAGCACTCCCAGTCCGACAGGGCGACTGCGGAGGGACAAAAGCATCCCTGGTCTCACAAGCCTGCAAGCAAAAGTACTACCGCATGAAGGTTGCCCCCATCCGACACATGAGTGGGGGATCGCCTTTGGGAGTTTGCAGCTCGGTGGGCCTCCCAGCTGTCCGACCAATGGGTCTGCAAACTGATTTCATCAGGCTACAAGATAGAGTTCCTCTCTTGGCCACCAAACACATTTTTTCCATCCAGCATACTCTTACTCCCGGCTTGCCAGGAGGCCCTGTTTGGGGCAGTAAGGGACCTGCTCAGCCACGGGGTGACAGTGCCTGTTCCAAAACCAGAAAGGTTTCAGGGATTCTACTCCAATCTGTTTGTAGTCCCCAAAAAGGAAGGGGTACATCCAATCCTGGACCTAAAAGCCCTCAATTGCTTTGTGAAAGTACAACGGTTCAGGATGGAATCGGTTCGCTCCGTAGTCGCTGCTCTCCGGCATCAGAGGTTTCTGTGATTTGCAGTGGGGGAAGAGCGCTACCAGTTTGTGGCTCTCCCCTTTGGCCTGGCTTCAGCACCCCGAGTCTTTACCAAAGTATTGGCTCCAATTTTGTCATTGTTGCGACAACGTGGGATCGCAATTGTGGGGTATCTGGATGATCTCCTTCTGAGAGCAGCTTCCACCTCAGAATTAAGGGAGGATGTGGCGATCACCATGCAAACGCTACAGGAGTTTGGGTGGGTGTTGAACCTCAAAAAGTCAGTACCAGTGCAGACTCAGCGCCTGGAGTACCTAGGCTTACTGCTGGACTCTGTGGAAGTGAGAGTGTTTCTCCCTTCAGACAAAACTGCTGGACTCTGTGGAAGCGAGGGTGTTTCTCCCTTCAGACAAACTGCAGACTCTCCGAGCTGCGGTGAAGCTGTTGGTGAACTGCAGGTGGTCGTTGCTGCATTTCTGCATGCGAGTTCTGGGCCTCATGGTAGCCTCCTTCGAGGTGGTACTGTACTCTTAATTTCACACCAGAGTCTTGCAGAGGGAGATATACTGTCCAAATGGAGCAAATCTCCGTTATCCCTGGATCGGCAGATTTGGGTGAGCCAGTTAGTCTTGGACTCTCTTCTCTGGTGGCTGAGATCTCCGGTCCTTCGGTCCAGGAAATCGTTCTTGCCTCTTCATTGGACGGTGATCACAATGGACGCCAGCCTGACTGGCTGGGGTGGCGTACTGGGAGTACAAGCGACCCAGGGCCTCTGGTTGAGGGAGGAATCCCAGTTACCAGTAAATGTGCTGATCGGTGTGACCGATCAGGTTATGCCTCTCCACATGGTCGATGAGACTACGAGGGCGTCCAATCAGAATCCAGTCAGACAATGCCATGGCGGTGGAATATGTCAACCATCAAAGAGGAACAAGAAGCTCGGCTGCAGCACGAGCGGTCGCTCACATCCTTCGGTGGGCAGAGTGACACGTACCGGCCCTGTCAGCCATATACATCCTGGGAGTGGAAAACTGGCAGACTGACTAAGTCGCCAGATGTTGGACCCAGGAGAATGGTCATTGCATCCCGAGGTGTTCAGGCTCCTTTGCCTGCGGTGGGGCACACCAGATGTGGATCTTCTGGCCTCTCGGCTCAATCAAAAAGGTGCGGAGGTTCGTGTCCAGGACAAGGGATCCTTGAGGGGACACGTCAGACGTGTTGGTGGCTCCATGGGAGCAGTACCGGCTAATATACGCCTTCCCTCCGCTCAAACTGTTACCATGACTGCTCCAGTAATACTGATTGCCGCAGATTGGCCTCAACGTCCTTTGTACGCCGAACTAGTACGTCTGGTGGCGGATGCTCCTTGTCGGTTGGCGATGCGAGAAGACCTCCTATCGCAAGGTCCGGTACTCCATCCTGCTTTACCGTCGCTGGGTTTAACAGCATGGCTGTTAAAAGATACCGAGGTCTGTTGGATATGGTAATCTCCACTATGCTGAGAGCATGAAAATCTTCTTCTCGGAAAATATACAATCGTAAGTGGAAGGCTTATATCTCCATGTGTGAGGAAATGGGGTGGCGTCCACGCACCTATTCCGTTTCCAGGATCCTGCTGTTCTTACAGCGAGGAGTGGACCAGAAGCTGGCCTTGAGCACCATCAAGGGACAGACATCAGCCTTGGCTGTTTTTTTCCAACGACCCCTGGCGTCTCACTCATTAGTGAGCACCTTTGTGCAGGGGGTTCGTAGTCCCTCCGGTCCGACAACCCCTACCTCCGTGGGATCTGAACCTGGTGCTATCGGTGCTTCAGAAGCTGCCGTTTGAGAACATCAGGGAAATTCCCTTGTTGACTTTCTCAGAAAGTGGTCTTCCTAGTGGCTATTACATCGGCCAGGAGGGTTTCTGAGTTGGCGGCCTTGTCCTGCAAGTTGCCCTATCTGGTTATCCACAAGGATAAGGTGGTGTTGCGTCCGCAACCTTCTTTTCTGCCAAAGGTGGTTTCTGCTTCCATCTCAATGAGGACATTGTGTTACCATCTCTGTGTCCTAAACCAACACACCCTAAGGAGGTGGCCCTCCATTCCTTGGACGTGGTTTGGGCCCTAAAGGTATACCTATCTGCCACGGCTCCCTTTTGGAAACGTCAGATTCTCTGTTCGTTTCAGTTGCTGGTCCGAAAAAAGGGCTGGCCATCTTGTCGACCACCATCTCACGGTGGATCATACAGATCGTGGTCCAGGCTTATGCCGTGAAGGGGCAGATGCCCCCTTTCCTGTCACAGCCCATTCCACCAGGGCAATTGAGACCTCTTGAGCCTTCGGACATCAAGCGTCATTCTCCCAGGTGTGTAAGGCGTCGACTTGGTCGTCCGTTCACACCTTCACAAAATTCTACAAAGTTGATGTAAGCGCATCTTCTGATGCCTGCTTTGGCTGCAAGGTTTTGCAGGCGGCCGTGTAATGTTGCAATTTACACTCTTTCTTCTTGTTAGAGAAAGTTATATTTTGATTGTCAATGCAATCTGATGCATATGTTGACCTCAAGTTCTGATATGGTCGGTTCAGATGGTGACTTCTCCGTTGGGGAGCATCTTTGGCTGTGGGTGAAGTTATGTTTTCTGTTCCCACCCCTCGTTATGACACTGCTTGGGGAAGTCCCTACGGTCAAGATTAATGGAGCTGTGTCCGTTAATGTCAGAAACCATGAACCAGACAGAGTACAATTAAATCACACAAGTTTATTAATAAAAAACTAAATAGAAGTGCGCATGCGCGGGATCTCGGACGCAGACGTGCTCTGAGAGAGCTCCGCACGATCCGGCCCAAATTTAGCTAAAATCAGCGCAGCCAGCGGGACAGCGGTGACGAAAACGGCTGAGGGAAGTTCCGGAGAGGGTGATGAACAGGCGGGCTCGGGGCCAGCCGAAAAAAGGACAGCGTAAAGCCCTAATATTCACCGGGGGGTCCGGGTCCTCTCCGGAGCGCAGGCCGCAATCCAAGATGGCGCCGGGACGCCGAGACACGCGGGGCCCGGCCGGAGCTGCGGCCTTCCTGAGGGATGGAGCCAGCAGAACACCCCTGAAGCTCCCCAGGGATCCGTTCTCCTCGCAATCTTCCGGGGACATGGAGGAAGAACAGCAGGGTGAGTCCCGCTCGCATCCCCCTTCCCCAGCCATAGATGAAGATGCACAGGAACTGGTGGGCTCCCCTGAATCCTCTATGGATAAGAATATGGCTGAGCTGGCAGAGGCCATGTCTAGCCAACTTAGTTCTGCTTCTATAGCACCCCAGCCAGCTTACTATTCCGGGGACACAGTGTTACTAGCTCGGTTCTCCACGATGCTACAACAGGAGCTTTCTAAGGCCTGCACTCTGATTACCACTGATCTAAAGAAGGACATCCACAGTATTGGTGAGAGATTTGACATTGTTGAAGCTAAAGTTGAAGGAACTGTTAAAAGGGTTAATCAGAATACCCATATGCTCACAGACCTCCAGGATAGGCTGGAGGAGGCCCTCGCTAAAATCGAGGACTTGGAAAATCGGTCTCGTAGATACAATGTGCGTATCCGCGGCCTGCCCGAAACGCATACCGATTTGGAAGGGGCAATGCAGGAGTTAATGAAGGACTTAGTCCCAGACATAGCACCGCATCACATGGAAATTGACCGCATTCATAGGGCCCTCACTGCCCCTAGACCTGATGGCCTGCCTCGTGATGTTATTGTTAAACCACACTACTACCAGATTAAGGAGAAGTTGATGTTTGCTGCCCGCAGCCGACAGGACTTGACTCTATGTGGGTCGTCCATCCAGCTGTTTACCGACCTTGCTCCTTCTACGGTACAAAAGCGCAGAAATTTGAAACCCCTGCTGCAACATCTCATCAACCAACAGATTAGATATCGGTGGGCCTTCCCCTTTAGACTGTCTTTCACCTATAATGGGAAATCCTATTCATTTTCCACGTTGCCGGAGGGAGAAGAATTGCTACTTAGTTTGGGCATCATCTCAAGGGACTCATCAGCCTCCTCTCCTCCGATTCAAGCACGCCGCTCACTCTCCCCACTTTGGATGGAGCGTAAGCGGAACCCACCTAGAGGAGCCCCCCGGAAGACCAGGAATCCCGAGAATACACTTTTATGCCCTCCTTGAAATTCTGGACTGGCCGCTTGCGGCTGAAGGGATACTACTATTTTTTTTGATTGAGGGACGCTCCTGAGTCCGTCTATACCTACGTGACTACGTAGTCACCCTGTTAGCACAACCATAGTGCAGTTTCCTATTTTTTGGATTTACTCCACCCGAAACGGTTCTTCCATGACTGACTTAAAGTTAATGTGCTTTATCTTTATTGGTTTTATTTTTATAATTACTCTCTATTTTTGGACATGTTCTACAGCGTCCTCATAGTTTGAGGTTTGCACTTTGTTTCTATATAACATGAGGAAATGGGGTCTGTCCTATGGCGAGGCCCGTGGGGCCTCCCCCGGGGGAGGGGTGCTGGGGCGGGAGGGGACCATTAGGTGCCTGCTTGCCCTGGGGCCGATGCCCTCGAGGTGGGATGACTCGCGAAGCTAGTGTAACTCATTGTCCGACAGCATGCGAAACCTGAATCCACACCGCTGGCATGCTATGGAGCTAGGGCCCTTTGGGCCGGATCGGGAATCCATGCTGCTCCTTTGCAAGACTACCTTCTCTCTTTGGAGAAGAGGTACCCTTGCCACTACCGGAAAGGACACTCTATCCATCAGGGATTATTTCCCACATTGTTCTACGGTTTACACGAGTTTACTGGTATAAGTTTCTGGGCCTACGGCCCTTGTCCTGTATGTTAACTAATTCTCTGTTTTTTCTCATTTTTCTCTTTTTCCTCTCTCTCTCTACCTTCTATCTTCCCCGAGCTGTAGTCCTGACTCAAACCTACGTGCGCTGGTATTGGAAGCCTGCGGAAGGTGATCCCCATGTATTGAAGGCTATGCCCGATCTTCTGGTGCAACAAGGTAAGAGTGCTCTGCCCTACCACAATGGCTAAGTCGTATTCGTCCGACTTTTCGGTGCTCACGCATAATGTCCATGGCTTTAATTCCCCAACTAAAAGGACTAAAGCCTTCCAATTTTATCACAAGCAGAAAATAGATATTTTACTACTGCAAGAAACGCATTTTTCTAAGACGTCAGCTCCGCGTTACCTTAGTGTTAAATACCCGCAGTTTTACCTGGCAAATGGACCCGATAAAAAGGAGGGGGTGGCTGTGGCTTTTTCTAGACGTACTCCTTTTACGCCCATAACCATAATTAAGGATAAAGGTGGCAGATACATCATGGCCGTGGGACGTATACATGACCAACTGGTATCCTTTATATCTTATTATGCTCCAAACTCAGGACAGGTGGAATTTTTTAGCAAAATGTTGAGGACATTGATGCCCAAAGTTCAGGGGCAGGTGATTTTGGGGGGAGATAGTAATGTCCCGCTGGACAGAATTATGGATAAATCCAACCCTGACAGACCCACTCTCAAGAGACCACCGACTGGGAGCAATAGGGTGGCTAGGCTCTTACATCTCTACGATTTAATTGACGCTTGGAGGGAGTCCAATCCCACGACTAGAGATTATACGCATTATTCGCAGGTACATCATACATATTCCAGGATAGACCATATCCTGGTCCGCACGCCCCTACTCCCGTATCTAACGTCGGTATCGATACTGTCCACCCCCTGGTCGGATCATTCTCCGATCAAGATGTCATTGACTGGGTTATGGTCCAAAGCTTCCCCGGCCCCGTGGCGTCTGAATGCTAGTCTGTTAAAAGACCCCGTTTTGTGCGCTGAGATAGACAAAGCATTACAGCAGTTTTTTGCGGGTAATAAATCCTCAGACACATCGCCCGCGATTAATTGGGCAGCTCACAAGGCCACGATTAGGGGCATTATGATACAAATAGGCTCTAGACAAAAACGAGCACGTGACCATGCGATTCGGCAATTAGAAACCAAATTGGACCAGCTACTCCGGGAACAACATGCTCACCCGCACTGCGACATTAGACAAGCGATTGACGATGTTAGACTGGAACTGAACTTAGCTCTGACGACTCAGGCTGAAAAACATATCGGCTGGACTAAGCATAGGTACTATACAATGGGTGACAAACCGAATACTATGCTGGCCAGGAAACTGGTTCCCCGACCACATACACCTACGTTACCAAAACTGAGGCTTTCAACGGGTCGCTCTACGCAAAACCCTGAACTTATTATACAGGAATTTTATAAGTTCTATTCCAAGCTTTATGGCTCACAGACTGCGTACGATTCTCGTAAAGCTGATCTCTTTTTCCGTGATGTTCCGCTGCCTCAATTGACACGAGCTCACGCGGATCTAATGGAGGCGGAATTCACGGAATTAGAGATTAAAATGGCGATTAAGTCACTCCACCCCTCGAAGGCACCGGGACCAGATGGATTTCCAGGCCAATATTATAGGAAATTTCAGGATGTTCTGATTCCTCACCTGTGCTCTTATTTTAATGAGCTTCGGAGGGGAAGCAAGATACCCTTACATGAAAATGTGGCTTATCTTAGTGTCATTCCTAAACCGGGCAAAGATCACGGGGACTGTGCGAACTATCGACCGATCTCCCTGATCAACACTGATCTAAAGATTTTAACGAAAGTCTTAGCATTTAGACTTAACACTTTTCTGCCAAACTATATTCACCCTGACCAGGCCGGTTTTGTCCCGCTTAGGCAGGCATTGGATCAGACCCGCAGGCTAATTAATCTTATATCAGCAGTGCAGTCGGACTGGGATGGTGGAGGCACTAGACGGGGAATGCTGCTATCGTTGGATATTCAGAAAGCGTTCGATTCCCTTTCTTGGGAATATTTATTTGCGGTCCTAAGTAGGTATGGTTTTGGTGAGCGCTTTCTGACTCTCCTCGGTGCGCTTTATGACACACCGTCGGCATCGTTGATGCTGCGGGGATATTCCTCTGAACCTCTACCGATTAGACAGGGCACGAGACAGGGCTGTCCACTGTCCCCGCTCCTGTTTGTTCTTGCAATAGAGCCACTGGCCATTAGGATCAGGGAATGTCAGGATGTTCAGGGGATTAGGTGTGGAAACAGAGATCATAAATGCCTACTGTTTGCTGACGATCTCATGCTCACGCTGACGTCACCAATTACTTCTCTCCCAAACCTATATGCGATTCTTCAACCCTTCCCCCGAAATCTCAGGGTTAAGAGTTAATCAGTCCAAATCTAAAGCGCTCAATCTTTCCCTGTCGGAGGCCACACAGAAAGCTATAGAGACCACATACCAATTTAAGTGGGAGTCGGAGGCCCTGCCTTATCTTGGTGTTAATCTGACCTCGACTATCCAGCAGTTATACAGGCAGAATTACCCCCCACTCTACAAGACACTGGCAATGGACCTAGCTAAATGGCAGCTACACCCTCCATCGTGGTTCGGCAGATTACACTCTATTAAAATGAATGTGTTACCTAGAATACTGTATCTGTTCCGTACCCTACCAGTGGCTATTCTGCGTAGGGATCTACAATTGTTGCAAAATGATATTCTTAGGTTTATTTGGGGACACAAGAGGCCCAGGGTGAACAGGAGTACAATGTACACCCTAAGGAAGCAGGGGGGTCTGGGCCTGCCGGACTTGCAGAAATACTATCATGCGGCTCAGCTGGCCCATCTTACTAGATACCACTCTAGCCACGCACATGCTATCTGGATGGACATGGAATCTTATTCCTGTCGTCCCTCACAGGTTTCACAGTTACTATGGCTTCCAATGAAGGTTAGACCGCTGATATTGTGTCCTACCCTGTCACTGGCTCTGGCTATATGGGACAGGCTGTCCAAATTATACAAATTCAGATCGCCCCACAACCCGCTGGCGCCATTACTTAATAACAATGAGTTCACCCCGGGCCTCTCTCCTCAACTGTTCAGTTGGTGGACAAATAAAGGGCTATTGCGCATTGCAGACCTATGTGACCGTAGGGGTATACTTTCTGAACAAGCTCTAACTGAAAAATTTGATATGCCGTATTCGGAGAGGTTTCGATGTGCCCAATTAAGGCATTTTGTGCAGAGTATGGTCCGTAGGGGAGACCTGGGTTCCCTAACTCCCATGGAACAGTTGAGTATGCAATATGACAAAATAAGAGGCCATTTATCTGCCATCTATGCATTACTTAGGGGGCCAAGGAAGAAGTTGAGTTATATGCTTCAGTGGGAGCGGGACATTCAGGAATCCTTTGATTTAGATGACTGGTGTACACTCTCCGAGACGGCATATCGCTCTCTCGCCAACACATCGGTGATAGAGGCCAATTACAAGGTATTGTTGCGGTGGTACATGGTCCCAGCCAGGTTGGCCGCTTTTGTTCCGGGAGCACCGTCCCATTGTTTTAGGGGATGCGGCCAGGCGGGGACCACCTACCATATCTGGTGGTCATGCCCGAAGGTCAGAAGGTTTTGGATTAGAGTGTTTAATTTTGTCTATACTATCACAGGATTGAACCTGAGGAAATCACCTAAGCTGGCCCTCCTGGGGGGCAAGGCGACAGAGGCTTCCAGGCCTCAGCAGCGGCTCCTTACCTTTATATTTATTTCAGCGAAGATCACTATAGCTCGTAACTGGAGATCAGCTGCACTACCGAAACATAAAATGTCATGGCTAATGCTAAACGAACGGTTATCCGCATTGTCACAAGACAGGATGAAAATGTTTCATAAAATTTGGGACCCATGGATTGTCTATCTAACTAATGGTTCCGGGACACATGCTGTTTAACGTTGCCACGGTAGCATGAGTTTGTGGATCCAGGACTACGGCTCCCCCCCCCCCCTCCCACTCAGTTCTCCCCCTTTCCTTCTTTTTTCTATCTTTTTCTATTCGCTACTCTTTTCTCTTTCCCTGCTACAGGGTCCTTCTTCCTTTCTTTACTGTTCTCTGCTGAATTCTTTATATCTCTCATTCAGCGGTGCTAGCAAAATAATTGGGTATCTCCATCACTCAAGAAGCAACAGCTCCGGCAGCTGGGATCCTATGTGATCCGGGGTTACTGGATATGACACCTATTTCGAAGCCGCCAACATGTTTACGGAGCGGACTGGTGTGTTAGTCCATTTTACATTGTGCTTAATGTAATAAGTTGCTGCATTAATGAGACTATTGCTTGTATTGTACTGAAAACCTTTAATAAAAATTATTGAAACATAAAAAACTAAATAGAGTAAACGTAGTCAAAGCATAGTCAGAGTCCAGTAACCGTCTCTCTCATCCGCAGAGAGAAGCGTGAAGCCCAAGTGCATGGGTTCATCTTCACTGGCCGACTCGGTACCAGGAGGCATGGGAGATGAGGGAGGTATGGGTGGGACTACAAAGCTTGGAGGCAAATGTACAGGAGGCTTCCGCAAGTGCTCTTTCAAAGAAGATCTTTCTCGGAGTCTGGAGTCAATGAGGATGGCAAATGAGATCAAGCTCTCCAGCTCAGTGGGTATATCTCGGGCTGCTATCTCATCCTTGATGGAATCCGAGAGACCACGAGGGCCTCAATGTTCCAAGCAAACTCTGCTGCCAGAGTACGGAATTCAATGGCGTATTTGGCAACAGTTCTCGTACTGTTTGATGGACATGAGGCACTTAGCAGCAGAAGCGGAGCATGCAGGAGCGTCAATTACCCTTTTAAAGGAGGCCACAAAGTCAGGGTAACTCAAGACAACAGGTTTTTGCGTCTCCCATAGAGGGTTTGCCCAGATCAAGGCTCTCTCAGAAAGCAAAGATATCACGAAACCTACTTGGCTTCTGTTCGTGGGAAAAGCCTGGGGCAGCATTTCAAAGTAAACCTCAACCTGGTTGAGAAACCCTCTGCATTGAACTGGATCGCACCAAAATCGCTGGAAAAGTGGAGCGGAACCAGACATACCTCTTATAGAGGTAATACTCGACACAGAGATTGGCGCAGCAGCAGGGATGCCCAGCAACTCAGGTTGTACTGGAGCAGCCACAGTGGGGGATACCAGGTGAGCCGTGTGACTCAGGAGTGTTTGTAACGCTATAGCAAACTGATCCATGCGGTGATCTTGCTCATTCAAGCTGGAAAAAATATTACCGACAAATGGATTGACTGTATCTCCTGAGTTCATGGCCTTCGCCTACTGTCAGAAACCATGAACCAGACCGAGACAAAGTACAATTAAATCACACAAGTTTATTAATTTATTAATTAATAAAAAATAAATAGAGTAAGTCTATTAATAAAATAAATAGAGTAAGTTTAGTAACCGGATCGAGTAGTTAGCCAGTCCAGAGTTCAATAACCAGATCAGATAATCAGCCAGGCCAGGAGTCAGGGGTCCAAGTGGAGCAACAGCAAGCAGGGTAAGGAGCCAGAAGGGACGTCAGTAAGCCAGTCTTTAAACAGAACCGCAGGAGATGGTTTCTTGTGATGTGACCAATGCGAAGGCAGAGATGAAGTGAGCTGGACAGCTTTAAGTAGGCAGGTCAGACGAGTAGGATCAGGAACAGCTGGGTGACTGTGGAGAGAGATGAGAGCTGGCAATTAGCCGACAGCTGAGAAGCCAGCCCAGAGAAGGAAGGGCTAAGCCAGTCCTGACAGTCAATGAACGAAAGAGAAAATAGGATTTTTGTACTCACCGTAAAATCCTTTTCTCTGAAGTTCATTGACGGACACAGCACCCTCCCCTCCTATTAGTTTATGTTATACTGCTTGTTGATGTACTGAGCTGCAGGAAGCAGGCTGAGGGGTTATTGCCAGAGGGACCGCCCCTGGACGGAATTGTACAGTTCTGTTCTTTTTCACGTGTATTACATGTTCTGCCTACTCCTCTCCTGAAGGTGGCGTACTAACCCTACGGTCAAGATTAATGGAGCTGTGTCAGTCAATGAATTTCAGAGAAAGACCAAGTTAGACTTGTGCCGCGTACACACGGGCGGACTGTATGGGGTACTTAGTCCGTCGAAACACATTTCAGCGGACAGTCCGCTCGTGTGTGGGCTTCAGCGGACTTTTTCAGCGTGCAGTCTGGCGTACTAAGTATTTCGGATTTTTCGAAATTCTGTCCGTCGTACTTTGGTTTCAGCGGACAATCCGCTCGTCAGTAGGCTAGTTCGACGGACTAAGAATGGCGCATGCCCAGAAAGGATTTACACGGCGGAAGGGTGCTTTGCTGTGTATTGGACTTCCTATTTCTAGTCCCGTCGTACGTGCTGTACACGTCATCGCGCAAGCTTTCGACGGACTGTTTGGGTATTCGTGTGTGGTCAAGTCCGTTCAGTCGAAAGTATGACGGACTGTCCGTCGGATTGTATGACGGACTAAGTACGCCATACAGCTCGTGTGTACGCGGCATTACCGGTAACTTGTTTTCCAGAAGTCTTTCAGGACAGCACCTGAGAGATAGTGACTCCTCCTTCCTCGTTAGGAAACACCTTCTTCCTCCAAACTTTAAAGGGAGGCACCTCCCTACCACACCTCAGTTGTAGAAGAGAACCTCCGGCCCCGGCTGGAACACATAAACATATATGTTAGTCACAGCGTAGCATAATAAAATACAATAGGGCGTGATGTTGCTGTCTTACCCCTTAGGGCGGGACAACAGCTTGCAGGACCTTTCTGCCAAACGCTTGATCGCTGGCAGATGTGAGGTCCAGCCTATAATGTTTCACAAATGTGTGAAAACTCGACCATGTCGCCGCCTTGCAGATCTGTTCAGAGGTGGCACCAGCTCTCTCTGCCCATGTAGACACCAGAGCCCTGGTTGAGTGCGCACAAATTCCTGCCGGACGGGATAACCCTGCTTGGGAATATGCCTCTGAGATAGATAATTTCAGCCATCTAGCTAAAGTAACTTTAGAAGCCTGGAAACCCTTTTTATTTCCTGAAAAAAAGTACAAACATTGAATCTGAACGTCTGAAAGGCTCTGTCCTTTCTAAGTAACACAACAGTCATCCTGATGTCCAACATGTGGAAAAGGGTCCTGAATACGGTTCTGTACTGAAGCTACCTTCGGTAAGAATTTTGCATCTGTTCTAAGAATAACTCTGTCAGGAAAAATGGACAGATACGGTTCTTTAACTGACAGCATTTAGCTCACTGATTCTGCGTGCAATGGCAATCAGAAAAACAGTCTTTAATGTGAGAAACCTAAGGGGCACCTCCTCCAGGGGCTCAAAAGGACCCCTTGTTAGACACTGCAGGACTACCGACAATCCCATCTAGGAAAAACCTTAAGAGGCGCTGGTCTAGACCTCTTGAGAGCTCTAAAGAATCTGATAACCAGTGGATCTGAGGCCACAGATCTTTCTAAGAACACTGTTAGTACCGCTGCCTGCACCCTCAGGGTACTAACTGCTAGTCCCTTGTCTGCTCCATCTTGTAAAAACTCCAAGATGGAGACAAGGCTCCCTGGCACCTGGGCGGATGAAAAACACCACGTTTTATAAAGCTTCCAAACCTTAGAGTAAATGACCCTTGTAACCCTTTTCCTACTTGCCAAAAGGGTTGAGATCAAACGGCTGGAAAAACCCTTGCTCCTAAGGAGCTGCTTTTCAGAAACCAGGCTGTGAGAGCCAAGCTGGCCACTCCTGGATGATTTACTGGGCCCTGTAACAACAGATCGTGCCTGAGGGGCAGATGCCAACAAGGCTTGATTGTCAGTCCTAGAATGGTCGATAACCAGGCCCTCTTTGGCCAAAAGGGTGTGATTAGTATAACTGGCACCTTTTCCTTCTGAATTTTTCTTAAAATTAACGGAATTAACTGAAATGGGGGGAAAGCGTAGCAAAGACGGAATTCCCATGGATATGCTAGCGCATCTGTGCCCAGCGACCCATCGCGACTCTCCAGGGAAAATAACTGGGGGACCTGGGCGTTCTCCTTTGAGGCAAACAGGTCCACCTCTGGTAGCCCCCATTTCCCGGTAATCATTGCGAAAACCTCTGGGTTTAGAGACCATTCCGCTTCCCGAATAGGGTTTCTGCTTAGGAAGTCCGCTAACCTGTTTAGATCCCCTTTTAGGTGGACTGCTGATAGTGACAGCAAATGCCTTTCCGCCCACCGAAGGATTTCCATGGCCAGTACTTGGAGCGACCTGCTTCTTGTACCCCCCTGCCTGTTTAAATAAGCCACCGCCATGGCATTGTCTGTTAGGACCTGAACATGCTGGGACTGAAGATCCTGAACAAACGACTCCAGAGCTAAGGCAATCGCCTTGAGCTCCCTCCAGTTTGAGGACCTTACTGCCTCCTCTTTGGCCCAGGATCCCTGAGTGAAACACGTTCCTAGGTGGGCTCCCCACCCCCAGGAACTGGCGTCGGTTGTTAGTCTTTTCTCGACTGGAAAAGCCCAGACTAACCTCTCTGATAGGACATCCTGTCTCTTCCACCACCATAGAGACCCTTTCACCAGGGTTGGCACTCTTACCTCTGCCTCTAGGGATGCCACTGTGTGATCCCAAGATCTTAGAAGAAAAGCCTGCAGACACCTGAAATGCAGCCTTGCCCACTGGACTGCCAGCATTGTTGAGGTTAGAACCCCCAAAGCTGACATAACCTGTCTTACGGTCAGATTTTGACTGGTCTGCAGTAAAGACACTGCACCGTAAATCCAGTCCTTTTTGTCTAAGGGAAGGAAGATCTTTTGATACACCGAATTGATTAGATACCCTAAAAACCGAATCTCCTGGGATGGGTTTAGGGAAGACTTTTGGAGGTTCAAGATCCACCCCAGAGCCTCCAAATGGCTGCGAGCTTTGCCTAAATTGATCCGCAATTCTTTGCTGGATGGGGCGAAAAACAGCAGATCGTCTAAATAAGGAATAACTGCGATTTCCTGAAGACGCAGCGGAGCTAAAGCTTCTGCCATCACTTTGGTAATAATTCGGGGAGATGATGACAGACCGAAGGGTAAGGCTCTGAACTGGAGATGATGAACCACACCCCCAACCTCACCGCCAGCCTGAGAAACCTCTGAGACTGGGGCGAGATCGGGACATGCAGGTATGCATCCTTTAAATCCACTGACACCATAAAACAACCTGGCGTCAGAAGATTCCTGACTGAGAAAATCGAGTCCATCTTGAACCTTCTGTACCTGAAGGACTCGTTTAAAGGCTTTAGGTTGAGGATCAAACGAAATTTTCCTGTCTGCTTTTTTACTAGGAAGACATGCGAATAAAACCCCTCCTGCTGTTCTTGTAGCGGTACTTGGACTACTACACCCTGCTGCATCAGTTCCTCGAGAGAGGACTTCATGGTCAGGGCCCTTAACGAGTCCCGCGGGGTGTTTGTAATCAAGAACCTTCTTGGGGGGTTCTTGGCAAACTCGAGTGTGTAACCCTGCGAGAGAGTGGACAGAATAAACTGATTTGAAGTTATCCCTGACCACTGCGGAAGAAATTCTTGTAGTCTTCCGCCCACCCGCAGAGACGAGTCATTGAGATTTTTTGGCCTGTGTAGGAGGACGGAAGAGAATTCCGCCTCTACCTTTCGGCTTCGGGCGGACCAATTTTTCCTTCTCCCCTGCAACTTGCTGTCTTGATCCTGAGTTTTTTTAGGTCAAAAAAGATGTTTTGGCACCTGTTTTTTCTTTTTGACCGGTGTTCTGCCATATAGTGTCCGGCCATCATATAGTGTCCGCGCCATACTGCGCATGCGCTGTACGGAGCAGACGAAGCTTCAGAAAATCTCCGAAGCTGAACGGCGCCTGCGCCATGAGTGGAGGTGGTAGCCCCACCATCCAAGCGGACATAGGGTTGTGAATATTAGAGGGCCCCTCGCGGGCGAGCTTCACTCGCCATGCTTCAGGCTCGGCCTCGCTGCGCTTGGCTCTTTTATATTGCTACTCTATGTCCACTTTGATAGTGGGGATAGAACCTGGACTCACGGCGCAGGCGCCGTTCATCCTCGGCAATTTTCGGAATCTGTGTTGCTGTGTACTGCGCATGCGCAGTACGCAGCGGACACTATCGGATGGAGGACCTTATATGATAGGACACCGGGAAGGATCTCTTTTTATCGGCTGTCCTGTCAGGGCCGAAGAGAAGGTCACCCAAAAAGGGTATCCCACACAGCTTGTTCTTTGATGCAGAATCACCGGGCCAGGTTTTAAGCCATGAGGTTCTTCTTGTAGCATTAGTTAAAGCTGCTGACCTGGCTGACATTTTAATTGCCTCAGCTGAGGCGTCTGCAATATAAGCAACTGCCGCAGTCAGGGTAGGAAAAGAATCTAAGATTTCCTGTTTGGGGGAATCTGCAGCTATATGCGACTTTAGCTGGTTGACCCAGTATTCCAAATTCCTGGCTACACATGTTGTGGCCATTGCTGGCTTTAAATTGCTCATAACTGATTGCCATGATCTCTTGAGCAAAAGATCCATGCGTTTGTCCATCGGATCCTTCAAAACTCCCATGTCTTCGAAAGACAGATCCGTGGACCTTGAGACCTAGGAGAAGGCAGCATCCAGCCTGGGCACCTTGTTCCACACTGCTGCAGGGTCCTCCTCGAAAGGAAAACGCCTCTTGTGGGCTTTGGAGAAAGGGCTCTCTGGATCTTGCCATTCTTTCCTAATGGCCTCAGAGATGACCGGATGAACTGGGAACGTTCGGCCCTTAGGCTCGTCCAACCCAGCATACATGCGGTCATGGAGTGATAATTCCTTTCTTTCCTCACTTAAGCCAAGCGTAGCATGAATAGCTTTAAGGAGCCCATCTACCTCTTCAAGGGACAGTTTGAATTTAGAGGGGGCCACCTCAGTCTCCTCCAACTCCTCTTCCGAATCTTTAACGGAAAGAGCAGTGGACTGCTTTTCCCTATCTGAAGGGTCTTCAGGCAGAGATTCCAACACTGGGATAGAGAACGACCCCTGGGAAGACTCTGAAGGGGAAGGCTGACTAACAGCCGGGTTTACTATTGAGTCACGAAAATTCTGAATCGTGGCGTATAGCTCTTTCTTTACAGAGGCAACGAGATCGTCACATACAGAGGCTGATTCCTCTTTAACTAAAGAAGTAATGCAGGCACTGCATAAGGTTTTCTTCCAATTTTCTCCCAGCTTGGCCCTGCAAGAAGGACATCTCTTCTTTGGGTCAGAGCTTTTAGCCTATGAAGAAAAATACAAAAAAGGGGAAAAAAAACAGGGGACCCTTAGTGAGACCCAGTCTCAGCTTTGATAAGGATCATCACACAGGTGCACTAAGAAGAAACCAGTCAGCCAATGGTGTCCAGACAGGCCCCTTGCCACCAGAGGGGAAAGAAAAAAAGAGAGCGAGACCAAAAGCCAGGAAATAGGAGAAAAAGGCAGACTTTAACCGCTGCCTCCTACCTGGACTTTGCTGGTGCCTGTGCCTGTCTCCACTGCTGCAGACGCTGATTCTTCCATAGCAGGTGTGCAGAATTCCACTTGTGGCTTCACACGCCGCCTCCGGACTCCCATAATGCATCTGCACCGGACCGGAAGCGGAAATAGGCACCAGCTCCTGTCCTCCCTCCTCCCCCCTGCGTCCACGCCGGAAACAAACGTTTTCGCCGACCCAGTGACCCGCTTTGCCGTTTCCGGCGCGACCGCCGAAAGAACATAGTGGCGCCGCTCCTACAAACGTGCGGGCCACTGAATCTTCGGCTCTCTCCGAGCACTAAGAGGGAAAGAGGAGCCCGCTTGCTACCGCTGCCGAGGCCTGGGTAGGTCGGGAGGACAGCAGGTCCCTAAAGGAGGAAAAAAGGGAAGGAAGCCTTGTCCCTCAGGAACATCCAAGAGACTCTCTCCCAAACCTTGACTCCCTCCCAAAAAGATGTTCCCTCCGGGCCGGAGGAAACACAAGAACTGAGGTGTGGTAGGGAGGCGCCTCCCTTTAAAGTTTGGAGGAAGAAGGTGTTTCCTAACGAGGAGGGAGGAGTCACTATCTCTCAGGTGCTGTCCTGAAAGACGTCTTGGGAAAATGATTTTACGGTGAGTACAAAAATCCTATTTATTCCACAAATAGATGGTATTTGATCATCTCTGCTTTTTTTATTTTCTGTGCTATAAACAAAAACAGAGCGACAATTTAAAAAAAAAAAAAAACTTTTTTTACTTTTTGCTATAATAAATATCCCCCAAAAATATATAAAAAAAACAATTTTTTTCCTCTGTTTAGGCTTATATGTATTCTTTTATATTTCTGGTATTCTTCATATTTTTGGTAAAAAAAAAAAAAAAAATCACAATAATATATTGATTGGTTTGCGCAAAAGTTATCACATCTACAAAATAGGGAATAGTTTTATGGCATTTTTATTATATATTTTTTTTATTAGTAATGGCGATGATCTACGATTTTTATCATGACTACGACATTACGGCAGACACATCGGACACTTTTGACAATATTTTGGGACCATTGTCATTTATACAGCGATCAGTGCTATAAAAATGCACGGATTACTGTGTAAATGACACTGGCAGGGAAGGGGGTTAAACACTAGGGAGTGATCAAGGGGTTAAGTGTGTCCTAGGGGGTGATTCTAACTGTGGGGGGGAAGGGCTACAACTTACAGGACAGCGATCACTGCTCCAGATGACAGGGGGCAGTGATTTCTGTCATGGCATTAACCACTTTCAGACCGGACCATTTTGCTGGTAAATGACCAGAGGTCTTTTTACACTTTGGCACTGCGCTGCTTTAACTGGTAATTGCGCGGTCATGCAATGTTGTACCCAAACAAAATTTGCGTCCTTTTCTTCCCACAAATAGAGCTTTCTTTTGATGGTATTTGATTGCCTCTGCGATTTTTATTTTTTGCGATATAAACGTAAAAAGACCGCAAATTTTGAAAAAAAAAGATATTTTCTACTTTTTGTTATTAGAAAAATCCAATAAACTCAATTTTAGTCATACATTTAGGCCAAAATGTATTCAGCCACATGTCTTTGGTAAAAAAAAAGTCAATAATTGTATATTTATTGGTTTGCGCAAAAGTTGTCACATCTACAAACTAAGGTACGTTTTCTGGAATTTACGCAGCTTTTAGTTTACGACTGCCTATCTCATTTCTTGAGGTGCTAAAATGGCAGGGCAGTACAAAACCCCCCCAAATGACCCCATTTTGGAAAGTAGACCCCCTAAGGAAATTGATAAGTGGCATGTTGAGCCCATTGAATATTTTATTTTTTTGCCTCAAGCGATTGAATAATGACAAAAAAAAAAATTTTTTTTTTTTTTACACAAAGTTGTCACTAAATGATATATTGCTCACACATGCTATGGGCGTATGTGAAATGACACCCCAAAATAAATTCTGCTGCTTCTCCTGAGTATGGGGATACCACATATGTGGGACTTTTTGGGAGCCTAGCCGCGTACGGGGCCCCGAAAACCAAGCACCGCCTTCAGGCTTTCTAAGGGCGTAAATTTTTGAGTTCACTTCTCACTACCTATTACAGTTTTGAAGGCCATAAAATGCCAAGATGGCACAAAACCCCCACAAATGACCCCATTTTAGAAAGTAGACACCCCAAGCTATTTGCTGAGAGGCATGTTGAGTTCATGGAATATTTTATATTTTGCCACAAGTTGCGGGAAAATTACAAACTTTTTTTTTTTTTTTTTTTTTTTAACAAAGTTGTCACTAAATGATATATTGCTCATGCATGCCATGGGCATATGTGAAATGACACCCCAAAATAAATTCTGCTGCTTCTCCTGAGTACGGGGATACCACATATGTGGGACTTTTTGGGAGCCTAGCCGCGTACGGGGCCCCGAAAACCAAGCACCGCCTTCAGGCTTTCTAAGGGCGTAAATTTTTGAGTTCACTTCTCACTACCTATTACAGTTTTGAAGGCCATAAAATGCCAAGATGGCACAAAACCCCCACAAATGACCCCATTTTAGAAAGTAGACACCCCAAGCTATTTGCTGAGAGGCATGTTGAGTCCATGGAATATTTTATATTTTGCCACAAGTTGCGGGAAAATTACAAACTTTTTTTTTTTTTTTTTTCACAAAGTTGTCACTAAATGATATATTGCTCACGCATGCCATGGGCATATGTGAAATGACACCCCAAAATAAATTCTGCTGCTTCTCCTGAGTACGGGGATACCACATATGTGGGACTTTTTGGGAGCCTAGCCGCGTACGGGGCCCCGAAAACCAAGCACCGCCTTCAGGCTTTCTAAGGGCGTTACAGTTTTGAAGGCCATAAAATGCCAAGATGGCACAAACCCCCCCCCAAATGACCCCATTTTGGAAAGTAGACACCCCTAAATTTAGGGGTACACTAGTGAGACTAGGTAATAAATGGCGGGTGCCCTGAAACTATAAAAAAATAACTAACCAACCAGCGTCACCTGTAACAGTTATATGGTGATCACTGGTGAAAGGGTTAACTAGGGGGCAATTAGGGGGCTTTATGCGGTAGTATATGGGGGTCCCTGGCGCTATAAAAAGCTGCAGCGAACCTAAATACCTACCTGCCTAACTAGCGTCACCTGTGACACTAATACAGCGATCAGAAAAACGATCGCTTATTAGGCTGGGTTCACACTGGAGCGATGCGGGAACGCCACGAATGCGCGGCGGGTTCCCGCATCGCATGCCTCCCGGCGGCAGTTCACACTGCCCTATGCGAACTGCTGGGAGTGTCAGTGAAATGTTACTGACACCCCTAGATCAGTTCGCATATCGCAGTGCGATCTGCAAACTCGGATCGCATGGTGTGAACACCCATGCGATCCGATTCTGCTGCGGGCCAAAAAAAGGGTCCCGTGCGAATTTGCGGCGGGTGCGGCGGGTGCGGCGAATGGCTGAACTCGAATCGCACAGAGATCGGATGTGATTTGCACTGCAGTGCGGTGCGAATCACATCCGTTCTCATAAACCGCTGCAATGTGAACCCAGCCTTAGTGACACTGGCGACGGGGGGTGATCACGGGGTTAAACCTTTATTGGGGGGGTTAGGGGGGTACCTTAGAACTAAAGGGGGCTAACCCTAACTGCCCTAACAGTTATTAGTCACAAATGACACCCGCCGGGTGATCAGGGGGTTAAACCTTTATTAGGTAATAAATGGCGGGTGCCCTGAAACTATAAAAAAATAACTAACCAACCAGCGTCACCTGTAACAGTTATATGGTGATCACTGGTGAAAGGGTTAACTAGGGGGCAATCAGGGGGCTTTATGCGGTAGTATATGGGGGTCCCTGGCGCTATAAAAAGCTGCGGCGAACCTAAATACCTACCTGCCTAACTAGCGTCACCTGTGACACTAATACGGCGATCAGAAAAATGATCGCTTATTAGGCTGGGTTCACACTGGAGCGATGCGGAAACGCAGCGAATCCGCGGCGGGTTCCCGCATCGCATGCCTCCCGGCGGCAGTTCACACTGCCCTATGCGAACTGCTGGGAGTGTCAGTGAAATGTTACTGACACCCCCAGATCAGTTCGCATATCGCAGTGCGATCTGCAAACTCGGATCGCATGGTGTGAACACCCATGCGATCCGATTCTGCTGCGGGCCAAAAAAAGGGTCCCGTGCGAATTTGCGGCGGGTGCGGCGGGTGTGGCGGGTGCGGCGGGTGCGGCGAATGGCTGAACTCGAATCGCACAGAGATCGGATGTGATTTGCACTGCAGTGCGGTGCGAATCACATTCGTTCTCATAAACCGCTGCAATGTGAACCCAGCCTTAGTGACACTGGCGACGGGGGGTGATCACGGGGTTAAACCTTTATTGGGGGGGTTAGGGGGGTACATTAGAACTAAAGGGGGCTAACTCTAACTGCCCTAACAGTTATTACAGTCACAAATGACACCAATGCAAAAAAAAATAAAAAATGACATTGGTGTCACTGTGACTGGGGGGCAGGGGTAATTGGGGGGGTGATCGGGGGGTAAAGGGGGGGTGTGAGTGTGCCTGGCATGTTCTACTGTGTGTGTAGAGTGTTGGTGCAACTTACTGATCCGCTCTCCTCCGTGTCGGAACGAAAAATACCGACACGGAGGAGAGAATACATCACTTCCTCTCCTGTGTTTACATTACAGGAGAGGAAGTGATGTCACCGGGGATTTCTATTCGTCGGGAGCGATCGCGAGGGGGTGGCCATGAATGAATGGCCGTCCCCTCGTCCGGGATCGCTCCCGAACGAATACCGACCGCCGCAGGCACCGGGCGGGGGCCCGATCGGGCCCCCGACCCGCGGGAGGCAAGGGATGTACATGTATGTCCTTATGCCTGCCCGTGCCATTGTACCGACGTACATCGGCGTGCGGCGGTCGGCAACTGGTTAAGCAGACAGGGAGATGTCTTGTTTACATAGGCATCTCCCCTAAACTGAGGAACAATGCTTTTTTTTTAAAATTGGGATATTTATTATAGCAAAAAGTAAAAAATATAGTTTTTTCTTTTTCAAACTTGTCACTCTTCTTTTGATAATAGCGCAAGAAATAAAAACCGCAGAGGTGATCAAATACCACCAAAAGAAAGCTCAATTTGTGGGGTACAGTGTTGCATGACCGCACAATTGACATTCAAAGTGCGACAGCGCTGAAAATTTTAAATTGGCCTGGGCAGGAAGGGGGTGAAAATGCCACAGGAATCGGTGCATTTGTATACCACTGATTGCTGTATAAATGACAATGGTCCCAAAAATGTGTCAAAAATGTCCGATGTGTCTGCCATAATGTCGCCGTCGCAATAAAATTCGCAGATCACCGCCATTACTAGTAAAAAAAAAAATTATTAATAAAAATGCCATAAAACTATCCCCTATTTAGTAAACGCTATAACCTTTGCGCAAACCAATCAATAAACGCTTATTGCGATTTTTTTGACCAAAAATATGTAGAAGAATACGTATCGGCCTAAACTGAGGAAAAATAATGTTTTTTTATATATATATTTTTGGGGGATATTTATTATAGCAAAATGTAAAAAATATTGTGTTTTTTTCAAAATTGTTGCTCTTTTTTTTATTTATAAGGCAAAAAATAAAAACCGCAGGGGTGATCAAATACCACCAAAAGAAAGCTCTATGTGTGGGAAAAAAAAGGATGTCAATTTTGTTTGGGAGCCACATCGCACGACCGTGAAATTGTCAGTTAAAGCGTCAGGAAGGGCGTAAAATCTTCCAGGACTGAAGTGGTTAATGTGTGTTGAACTTGAAGCAAGTGTTAAGCCCCATACACACTATCAGATTTTCTGCTGATTTGAGTCTTCAGGTTTACCAAAACCATGTAGTAGAAGGGCCTGCCTGATTGCATACACATTAAAACTCCTAAGGTTTGACCTCATATTATATGGTTTTGGTAAATTTGAAGGAAAAAAAACAGCAGAAAACCTGATACAGTGTGTATGGGGCTCAACTGAACCCTAACTGTTCAAAGCCTTGTCTGAAGTTATTGAATGGGGTGCAGGTTGATTTTGAATATCTGAAGAAACAGGGTCTTTAACCACTTGCCGCCCGCCCTATTACAAATTGACGGCGGCAAAGTGGTTTCATAATCCTAACCGGACGTCATATGACGTGATTAGGATTATGAGCCGCTGCGCGCCCCCGGGGGCGCGCATCGCGGCGATCGTTGTTGCGGGGTGTCAGTCTGACACCCGGCAACTACGATCTCGGTAAAGAGTCTCCGACGGAGACTCTTTACCATGTGATCAGCCGTGTCCAATCACGGCTGATCACAGTGTAAATGGGAAGAGCCGGTGATCGGCTTTCCCTCACTCGCGTCTGTCAGACGCGAGTAGAGGAGAGCCGATCGGCTGCTCCTCTGACAGGGGGGGTCTGTGCTGATCGATTATCAGCACAGCCCCCCCGAGGATGCCCACACTGGACCACCAGGGAGACCAGTAGACCACCAGGGAAAAGGTAATAAAAACCCATAATCCTCCCTAGACCACCAGGGTGCCAGTCAGCACAATGGGTGCCAATCAGTGCCCATAATGGATGCCAATCAGTGGCCACAATGGGCATCACTGATTGGCATGCATTATTGTTTGGCACTGATTGGCATCCATTACTATAACACCGATGCCGCCTATGAGTGCCCACCTGTGCCGCCTATGAGTGCCCACCTGTGCCGCCTGAGTGCCCACCTGTGCCGCCTGAGTGCCCACCTGTGCCGCCTATGAGTGCCCACCTGTGCCGCCTATCCATGCCCACCTGTGCCGCCTATCTATACCCACCTGTGCCGCCTATCCATGCCCACCTGTGCCGCCTATCCATGCCAGCTATCAGTGCCAATTTGTGCCACCTATCAGTGTCCGTCCGTGTCGCCCATCCGTGTCGCCCATCCGTGTCGCCCATCAGTGCCGCCTATCAGTTCCACTTCATTGGTGCCACATTGGTGCCCATCAGTGCCACCTTATCAGTGCCCATCAGTGTAGCCCCATCAGTGCCCATCAGTGAAGGAGAAAATGTACTTATTTACAAAGTTTTGAAACTGAAACAAAAAAAAAACATTTTTTTTTTCAAAATTTTCGGTATTTTTTTATTTGTAGCGCAAAAAATAAAAACCGTAGAGGTGATCAAATACCACCAAAAGAAAGCTCTATTTGTGGGAAAAAAATGATAAAAATGTCATTTGGGTACAGTGTTGCATGACCGCGCAATTGTCATTCAAAGTGCGACAGCGCTGAAAGCTCAAAATTGGTCTGGGCAGGAAGGTGTTTAACCAGTTGCCGACCGCCGCACGACGATGTACGTCGATAGCATGGCACGGGCAGGCATATTGGCGTACATGTACGTCCCTTGCCTCCCGCGGGTCGGGGGCCCGATCGGGCCCCCGCCCGGTGCCTGCGGCGGTCGGTATTCGTGCGGGAGCGATCCCGGACGAGGGGACGGCCATTCGTTCATGGCCACCCCCTCGCGATCGCTCCCGACGAATAGGAATCCCCCGTGACATCACTTCCTCTCCTGTAATGTAAACACAGGAGAGGAAGTGATGTATTCTCTCCTCCGTGTCGGTATTTTCCGTTCCGACACGGAGGAGAGCGGATCGGTGAGTTGCACCAACACTCTACACACACAGTAGAACATGCCAGGCACACTCACACCCCCCCTTTACCCCCCGATCACCCCCCCAATTACCCCTGCCCCCCAGTCACAGTGACACCAATGTCATTTTTTTTTTTTTTTTTTTTTTTTTTTGCATTGGTGTCATTTGTGACTGTAATAACTGTTAGGGCAGTTAGAGTTAGCCCCCTTTAGTTCTAATGTACCCCCCTAACCCCCCCAATAAAGGTTTAACCCCGTGATCACCCCCCGTCGCCAGTGTCACTAAGGCTGGGTTCACATTGCAGCGGTTTATGAGAACGAATGTGATTCGCACCGCACTGCAGTGCAAATCACATCCGATCTCTGTGCGATTCGAGTTCAGCCATTCGCCGCACCCGCCGCACCCGCCACACCCGCCGCACCCACCGCAAATTCGCACGGGACCCTTTTTTTGGCCCGCAGCAGAATCGGATCGCATGGGTGTTCACACCATGCGATCCGAGTTTGCAGATCGCACTGCGATATGCGAACTGATCTGGGGGTGTCAGTAACATTTCACTGACACTCCCAGCAGTTCGCATAGGGCAGTGTGAACTGCCGCCGGGAGGCATGCGATGCGGGAACCCGCCGCGGATTTGCGGCGTTTCCGCATCGCTCCAGTGTGAACCCAGCCTAATAAGCGATCATTTTTCTGATCGCCGTATTAGTGTCACAGGTGACGCTAGTTAGGCAGGTAGGTATTTAGGTTCGCCGCAGCTTTTTATAGCGCCAGGGACCCCCATATACTACCGCATAAAGCCCCCTGATTGCCCCCTAGTTAACCCTTTCACCAGTGATCACCATATAACTGTTACAGGTGACGCTGGTTGGTTAGTTATTTTTTATAGTTTCAGGGCACCCGCCATTTATTACCTAATAAAGGTTTAACCCCCTGATCACCCGGCGGGTGTCATTTGTGACTAATAACTGTTAGGGCAGTTAGGGTTAGCCCCCTTTAGTTCTAAGGTACCCCCCTAACCCCCCCAATAAAGGTTTAACCCCGTGATCACCCCCCGTCGCCAGTGTCACTAAGGCTGGGTTCACATTGCAGCGGTTTATGAGAACGGATGTGATTCGCACCGCACTGCAGTGCAAATCACATCCGATCTCTGTGCGATTCGAGTTCAGCCATTCGCCGCACCCGCCGCACCCGCCACACCCGCCGCACCCGCCGCAAATTCGCACGGGACCCTTTTTTTGGCCCGCAGCAGAATCGGATCGCATGGGTGTTCACACCATGCGATCCGAGTTTGCAGATCGCACTGCGATATGCGAACTGATCTGGGGGTGTCAGTAACATTTCACTGACACTCCCAGCAGTTCGCATAGGGCAGTGTGAACTGCCGCCGGGAGGCATGCGATGCGGGAACCCGCCGCGCATTCGTGGCGTTCCCGCATCGCTCCAGTGTGAACCCAGCCTAATAAGCGATCGTTTTTCTGATCGCTGTATTAGTGTCACAGGTGACGCTAGTTAGGCAGGTAGGTATTTAGGTTCGCCGCAGCTTTTTATAGCGCCAGGGACCCCCATATACTACCGCATAAAGCCCCCTGATTGCCCCCTAGTTAACCCTTTCACCAGTGATCACCATATAACTGTTACAGGTGACGCTGGTTGGTTAGTTATTTTTTTATAGTTTCAGGGCACCCGCCATTTATTACCTAGTCTCACTAGTGTACCCCTAAATTTAGGGGTGTCTACTTTCCAAAATGGGGTCATTTGGGGGGGGTTTGTGCCATCTTGGCATTTTATGGCCTTCAAAACTGTAACGCCCTTAGAAAGCCTGAAGGCGGTGCTTGGTTTTCGGGGCCCCGTACGCGGCTAGGCTCCCAAAAAGTCCCACATATGTGGTATCCCCGTACTCAGGAGAAGCAGCAGAATTTATTTTGGGGTGTCATTTCACATATGCCCATGGCATGCGTGAGCAATATATCATTTAGTGACAACTTTGTGAAAAAAAAAAAAAAAAAAAAAAAGTTTGTAATTTTCCCGCAACTTGTGGCAAAATATAAAATATTCCATGGACTCAACATGCCTCTCAGCAAATAGCTTGGGGTGTCTACTTTCTAAAATGGGGTCATTTGTGGGGGTTTTGTGCCATCTTGGCATTTTATGGCCTTCAAAACTGTAATAGGTAGTGAGAAGTGAACTCAAAAATTTACGCCCTTAGAAAGCCTGAAGGCGGTGCTTGGTTTTCGGGGCCCCGTACGCGGCTAGGCTCCCAAAAAGTCCCACATATGTGGTATCCCCGTACTCAGGAGAAGCAGCAGAATTTATTTTGGGGTGTCATTTCACATATGCCCATGGCATGTGTGAGCAATATATCATTTAGTGACAACTTTGTGAAAAAAAAAAAAAAAAAAAAAAAGTTTGTAATTTTCCCGCAACTTGTGGCAAAATATAAAATATTCCATGAACTCAACATGCCTCTCAGCAAATAGCTTGGGGTGTCTACTTTCTAAAATGGGGTCATTTGTGGGGGTTTTGTGCCATCTTGGCATTTTATGGCCTTCAAAACTGTAATAGGTAGTGAGAAGTGAACTCAAAAATGTACGCCCTTAGAAAGCCTGAAGGCGGTGCTTGGTTTTCGGGGCCCCGTACGCGGCTAGGCTCCCAAAAAGTCCCACATATGTGGTATCCCCGTACTCAGGAGAAGCAGCAGAATTTATTTTGGGGTGTTATTTCACATACGCCCATAGCATGTGTGAGCAATATATCATTTAGTGACAACTTTGTGTAAAAAAAAAAAAAAATTTTTTTTTTTGTCATTATTCAATCGCTTGAGGCAAAAAAATAAAATATTCAATGGGCTCAACATGCCACTTATCAATTTCCTTAGGGGGTCTACTTTCCAAAATGGGGTCATTTGGGGGGGTTTTGTACTGCCCTGCCATTTTAGCACCTCAAGAAATGAGATAGGCAGTCGTAAACTAAAAGCTGCGTAAATTGCAGAAAACGTACCTTAGTTTGTAGATGTGACAACTTTTGCGCAAACCAATAAATATACAATTATTGACTTTTTTTTTACCAAAGACATGTGGCTGAATACATTTTGGCCTAAATGTATGACTAAAATTGAGTTTATTGGATTTTTCTAATAACAAAAAGTAGAAAATATCATTTTTTTTCAAAATTTGCGGTCTTTTTACGTTTATATCGCAAAAAATAAAAATCGCAGAGGCAATCAAATACCATCAAAAGAAAGCTCTATTTGTGGGAAGAAAAGGACGCAAATTTTGTTTGGGTACAACATTGCATGACCGCGCAATTACCAGTTAAAGCAGCGCAGTGCCAAAGTGTAAAAAGACCTCTGGTCATTTACCAGCAAAATGGTCCGGTCTGAAAGTGGTTAAAGAGGAAGTAAACCCTTCCAAACAACTTGGACCTATAGGTAAGCCTAGATTAAGGCTTACCTGTAGGTCCAAGCAATATCTCCTAAACCTATATGGTTTAGGAGATATTTGCCCGAAAATGGGCACCGCTGTCTACGGCGCATGCGCCGTAGACAGCGGCGCGCAGGCGCACTAAATGCGGCAAATCCAAGAATTTGTCGAGTGACGTCATCGCGGTTGCGCCGCTGTGATTCGTCGGAGCTGCGAGACGCCACAAGCAACATGGATGCGGCGGACTACAGGGGACAGCGGCGACTTCGCTGGCTCCTGTGTCAGGTAAGTGACACATAATGAGCTACTATGCGATGCATAGTAGTCCATTATGCTTTACCTTTGCAGGGAAAAAAAGAGGAAGTAAACCCATCAGGGTTTACTTCCTCTTTAAGTGCCCTGTATTGAAGTGGTTAAAGAACAAAGGGGGTGTGAAGCTCAGTTACTACAAAAGAGTAAAAGCATTTGTTACCCCAGCTTTTCATATTCCTGATTGTGCATGCTGTAGTATGAAAATCGATCCTGTTCTCTTTGTATTGTTTCCTAATCCACTTGCTGACCACCCACAGTAAACTGTATATACATCTTTACTTTGACATTTAATACTGGGGTTATGGCAGTGGCTAGGTGCCATAACACTGGTATCTTTTTTTTCTGTGGGGGATTCAGCATATGCTAAAAGTGATCCCGGTGGCAGACTCACCACAAAATCACTTTTAGGGGCGGCGGGAGAGGTGCCCTCATAACCCCCGCTGCTTTCTGGGATTGTTTCCTCGTTTACCAGAGCCGTGGGTAAACCCCCGATACAATCTTATCCATGAGCGAGGGCAAGATGGCCCCCACTCAGCTCTAAGTCACTTATGATCTTCGGGCAGATAGACAGGATTTTTTTTTTCTTATGCCCTGTACACACGGTCGGACATTCCGACGCCAAAATCCGTCAGATTTTTTTCAGACGGATTTTGGCCCAAACTTGTCTTGCATACACACGGTCGCACAAAGTTGTCAGAAAATCCGATCGTTCAGAACGAGGTGACGTACAACACGTACAACAGGACTATAAAGAGGCC
Source organism: Lithobates pipiens (assembly GCF_037356315.1). Classification (NCBI taxonomy): domain Eukaryota; kingdom Metazoa; phylum Chordata; class Amphibia; order Anura; family Ranidae; genus Lithobates; species Lithobates pipiens. The sequence goes on from NW_027507718.1 coordinate 132,502,456, forward strand.
AGTAGCCAATAGCTTTCGTCTCGTAATTTATTCTGAGCATGCGTGGCACTTTGTGTCAGATTTTGTTGTCGGAAAATTTTAGAACAAGATCTCAAACTTTGTGTGTCGGAAATTCAGACGGAAAAAGTCCAATGGAGCCCACACACGATCGGAATTTCTGACAACATAGTCTGATTGCACATTTTGCATCGGAAAGTCTGACCGTGTGTACAGGGCATTAAAGTCAAAATTTCCTTTTTTTTTTGCTTTTAGCCCTGGTTCACATTGGTACGATTTGACATGTCAAATCGCATGTCAAGTCGGTGGCAGTTGGTGGCAATGGAACTGTCCTAATCGGTGCGACACTGCATTTGCGGTGCCGCACCAATTTCAAAAAGTAGTTTCTGTACAACTTTTTATGATTTCGGGCTGAAATTTATATTGAAATCTGTGCAAATGTCGCTGAAATTGCGGCTGAAATCGGGACTGACATGCAAGGGGGTGAAATCGTGCAAGTTTAGCTGAACTCGCACGGCTTCATTCCCGCAGCTCAGTGTGAACCTGGACTCTAAGGTAAATGAGAGATCTAGGGTCTATTTGACCCTAGATCTCTCAATAAGGAAGACCTGTCATGCTTATTTCTATTACAAGGTAATGTACAAGGTAAGGTTTGCATTCCATGTAATAGGAATAAAAGTGATCAAAATAAAAAGGGACAGTGTGAAAAAAAAAAAAAGTAAAAAAAAAAAATAAAAAATAAGAATTTTAAGCGCACCATCCCTCCGTGTGCAAGTCACACCCGGATATGTAAATGGTGTTCAAAACACACATGTGAGGTATCGCAGCGATCATTAGAGCGAGAGCAATAATTCTAGCACTGGACAGCCTCTGTAACTCTAAACAGGTAGCCTGTAAAAAAAAGCATCGCCTATGGAGATGTTGTAAATACAAAAAAATTGCGTTTGTAGTTTAAACTTGTAAACAAAAAGTTATAGAAAAGGCCTGGTCAGCAAATGGTTAAGTGAAATCCCTCATGTTCTTGCTAGTCCCCTTGCTTTCCTATTAAACACTGACCACACTAAGCAGGAGAGCACATGGTGGTCAGTTCTCTAGCTGTGCTGTTAACTCTCCACCAATGATCAGACTTGTGCTGACATGACCCCGTCACTGCACAGCCATTCACTGGGAAGCTCAATGTGCTGCTGCTTCTCCTCCCCCCAGCTCCTATGCACCTGAGAACAGAGGAAATGTGATCACGTATAAAAAAGGTAAAAAGGGTATATATAATTTTTTTTTACATCTACAGTATACAAAAATGTTTTTTCCTTTCATTTCTATTTAAATTGAATGGGTTGTTTTACAAGGTGTTCGTTTACAATCACTTTAACTTGGAAATACAAGGAATGGAAATGCAGTTGCTAAGAGCAACAAAGCACAAGTTCAAGATACAAAGTAACCAGTCGTTAGGCCTCGCACCTGGTAAGGCGACAGGTTCTCCGGTAGCAAGGGGGTCATTGTCTGGTTCCCTCCCTAGCAGTCGTTATCCAATAGTAACCGGATCCAAACCCACATAGTTACATAGTTAGTAAGGTTGAATAAAGACACCAGTCCATCCAGTTCAACCTGATTGAGTGTCTACAATTGTCCCTATCCCTGTACATTGCACACTCACATCAGTCCCTACCCTAAGGGGCCCACGTTATGGAGACCCATGGCCTGGTCACATATGTAAGGGAAGTGAAGGATTTAACATGAGCATGCATGAGGTCCACACTATGTGCTCAGCAGGACCCCCTTTTGTTACTGGGAGGTAACAGAAATACGCTGGACTGGTGGAGTGGGCATAGGCTCAGTACGTCATGCAACATACAAGTGTAGTGACACAGCACAGCACTTTCAGAGAAACTCCGTATTTTACACACAGTGTAGAAGCTCATCTCTAAGTTGGGGAATTGCCAAATGTTAGGTTCTTCACTAGTGATGAACGAACTTCCGATGGGACTTTTTTGCGAACGCGGACCACGAACGCGGCCGATAGTGAGCGAACCGGAACGTTCATGGCGGGCCCCATTGACTTCAATGGGAGGCGAACTTCGCAAACCTACAGGTCAAATTTGCAGCCACAAAATAAACATAGTCCCACCACATGGCCAATGACATAACACATGTATGAGGTGAATCTGGGATCGACAACTACAAGCATTCTTTTTTTATATGGGAAATTGTTGTGACAATTCAGGACTGTGGAGCGCATGAAGGCAATGGAGGAGAGGGAAGGTCAGGGTAGGCAAAGAGGGTGCAGGAGATGATCACCAGCAGCGAGACATACAGCAATGACACCTGCACCGTGATAGAGTCATCTGACAACAGCACCGTGATAGAGAGCACTGACATCAGCAGCGTGACATAAAGCACTAACACCAGCACCGTGATATACAGCACTGACAGCAGCACCGTGATAGAGAGCACTGACATCAGCAGCGTGACATAAAGCACTAACAGCAGCACCATGATATACAGCACTAACAGCAGCACTGTGATAGAGAGCACTGACATCAGCAGCTTGACATACAGCAATGACACCTGCACCGTGATAGAGAGCACTGACATCAGCAGCGTGACATAAAGCACTAACACCAGCACCGTGCTATACAGCACTGACAGCAGCACCGTGATAGAGAGCACTGACATCAGCAGCATGACATAAAGTACTAACACCAGCACCGTGATATCCAGCACTGACAGCAGCACCGTGATAGAGAGTACTGACATCAGCACCGTGATATACAGCACTGACACCTGCACCGTAAGCAGCCCCAGGAGGAAGTCAGCATAGCACAGGGATGGTGGGAGCCCCTCATAATGAGCATAGCACAGGGATGGTGGGAGCCCCTCATAATAAGCAGCCCCAGGAGGATGTCAGCATAGCACAGGGATGATGGGAGCCCCTCATAATAAGCAGCCCCAGGAGGAAGTCAGCACAGCACAGGGATGATGGGAGCCCCTCATAATGAGCATAGCACAGGGTTGGTGGGAGCACCTCAAAATATGCACAGCAGAGGTACAGCCCCAGGAGGAAGTCAGCACAGCACAGGGATGGTGGGAGCCCCTCATAATATGCACAGCAGAGGTACAGCCCCAGAAGGATGTCAGCACAGCACAGGGATGGTGGGAGCCCCTCATAATAAGCAGCCCCAGTAGAAATATGACACCGCTCAACCTCTTCAAAGAGGAGGGTATGGGCATATAGTACGGTGTGCTTTTTTTGGACAAGGAAGTGAGCCAAATGAAGAAAGAAGGTCTCTGTGCTCGATTAAAAAAATTGTTTATAGACATTTACATGGTCTACTGGTCACATGTGTTGAATTCCTCCGAGATCCATGCCTCATTCATTTTTAGAAATGTGAGGTAGTTAATACTGTCGTTAGCTAGGCGAGTACGCTTATCGGTCACGATCCCCCTGCTGCGCTGAACGTCCTTTCGGACAGGACACTGGATGAGGGGCAAGCCAACAGTTCAATTGCAAATTGGGCAAGCTCTGGCCAGAGGTCAAGCCTGCCCACCCAGTAGTCCAGGGGTTCATCACTCCTCAGAGCGTCCACATTGGCCGTTAACCCGATGTAGTCGGACACCTGTCGGTCTAGGCGTTCCCTGATGCTGGATCCGGATGACACCTGTCGATGGGTCGGCTGAAAGAATGACCTCATATCCGAAGTCACCAACACATCTTCAAACCAGCCTCTTCTTGCAGGCGCTGTTGGATTGGTACCCGCAACTCCTTCTCTGGGAGTGGAAATTTCTCCTCTGCCAGCGCACGCAAAGGCAGAATGCAGCATTTCTCGAAAGCAAGGCCTGGAAGTGCTCCATTCTGCCAGCCCTCTGTGATGGCGGTAACATTTCCGCCATTTTGTGTTTGTACCAGGGGTCTAAGTACGTTGCCACCCAGTACTGGTCCTTGACCCTTATGCTTTTTATACGGGGGTCCCTATTAAAACACTGGAGCATGAAGGCCCCCATTTGCACTAAAGTGGAAGCGGTGTGGTGGCCTGGCTCCTGCTCATCATCCAGGATAATGTCGTCCTCTTCATTCTCCTCTCCCCATCCACGCACAACAGGGATCCCAGAAAGGTTTAAAGCATGCTCTTCTTGCTCCTCCTCATCTGCCCCGGCACCATCCTCCTCTGACTCCTCTTCAGACTCCTGTTGTTGACTTGTCTCAGAGTAGCCCCCCCCCTGGGAATTCATCCAGCATTGCGACTTCCTCATCTTCCAACTCCTGCTCCTCCACAGCTTGATCAATGACACGACGCAATGCACGCTCCATAAAGAAGGCATAAGGTACCATGTCACTGATGGCGCCATGGCTGCGACTGACCAGTTTGGTGATCTCCTCAAATGGGCGCAGAAGTCTGCATGCGTCGCGCATGAGCAGCCACTGGCACGGTGAAAAAAACCCCAGCTCCCCAGAACCTGTTCTGCCGCAGAGTTCATACAGGTAGACGTTAACTGCACGTTTCTGCTGGAGCAGCCTATCAAGCATATAGAAGGTTGAGTTCCATCGCGTCGGGCAATCGCAAATAAGATGTCTGACCGGCAGATTGTGTCGCCGCTGAATGTCAGCAAGGCGAGCCATGGCCGTGTAAGATCTTCTGAAATGGGCCGAGATTTTCCTTGCCTGCCGCAAGATGTCCTGGACCCCAGGGTATTTGACAAGGAATCGCTGCACGACCAAGTTTAAGACGTGTGCCATGCATGGCACGTGTGTGATTTTGCCCTGTTTCAATGCGCTAAGCAGATTGGCACCGTTGTCACACACCACTTTACCAACTGTCAAATTGAGCGGTGTTAGCCACTGATCTGCCTGTGAACGCAAAGCTGAAAGGAGTGCCGAGCCAGTGTGGCTCTTGGCTTCCAGGCACAACAGACGCAGCACGGCATGGCAACGTCTCATCTGGCATGTCGAAAAGGTTCTGGGGAGCTTGGGCGGTGCAGCGCAAGAGACGCTAGCAGCGGAAAAGAAGGAGTCAGCCGAGGAGGAGAGGGAGGAGGATGGAGTAGGAGGAGGAGGAGAAGAAGAGTCAGGCCTGCATGCAATCCGTGGCAGTAAAACCAAATCTACACGGGTGCCACGGGTTACATGCTTGACGGCCATCAGAAGGTTCACCCAGTGGGCAGTAAAAGTGATATACCTTCCCTGCCCGTGTTTGCTAGACCACGTGTCTGTGGTCAGATGTATCTTGGCACCGACACTGTGTGCCAGAGATACATTCACTTGCCGCTGAACATGGCCATATAGCTCTGGGATGCCCTTCTCTGAGAAATACTTCCTTCCTGGGACCTTCCATTGTGGTGTTCCAATGGCCACAAATTTGCGAAATGCCTCCGAGTCCACCAGTTTATATGGCAGTAGTTGGCGGGCTATGAGTTCTGACAAGCCAGCCGTCAACCGTTGGGCAAGAGGGTTATCCGGCGTCATCATTTTTTTACGCTCGAACATTAGGCCCACGGAAGCCTGCCTTTTTGCAGAAAAACGTGAGCTTGGCGTTATGGAAGGTGGAGTGGAGGACAATTGTGAGGAGAGAGGAGAAGGAGAAGTAGAAGACGAGGCTGGACGGTGAGAGCCTGGAGTGTGGCTTTGTGTGTTCCGTTGCTCCCACTCGGCTCGGTGATGGCTGCTCATGTGCCTTCTTAAGGCGGTCGTCCCTAGGTGAGTGTTGGGCTTACCGCGACTAATGCGTTGACTGCAAAGATTGCAGATGGCAACGCTATTGTCAGCAGCGGACACGTTAAAAAAAGCCCACACTGCGGAGCCATGTGCCGGTGTCCTGGGAGCGCCAGATGTGACCGTACATGGTCGATGACTCGCTCCTGATACATTTGCAGTCTGCTTTGTCCCTCCTGTGCAATGTAAGTTATTCCTGCTTCTCCTCCCTATCTGCTGGTCCATATCTCCCTCTGAACTCCCCTCCTCTTCCTCTCTTGTGGGCACCCACGTGACATCACTAGACACGTCATTGTCTACGTCACCTTCTCCACCGCTATAAGTAGAGATCTCGGAGTAGGCAGCAACACCGGGGACCAACCTCCTCCTTGGGCCGATCTGGGTACTGTCGTCAGACTGCTGAGTAGCGGTTGTTGCTACCTCCTCTTCCTGATCCAATACCAAGAGTGGCTGCGCATCAGAAATGTCTTGATATAGATCGGAAAATAATTCCTGTGACTCAAGCGGAAGGTATGTGGTGGTGGTGGCGGTGGTGTTGTTGGTGGTAGTGTCTTTGGGGGTGCACATAGCAGAGAGTGAAGAAGAGGGTGCAGATCGAGAGGATGAGGAGGGTGCAGAAGAGTAAGGCTGAGTGAGCCACTCAACCAAGTCTGGTGCGTCCTTTAAAGTAATTGAACGCACCTTCTGCAACTTCCCACTTTGACTCAAGCCTGTTGCTCCTGCCCTACCCCTACCACCCCCGTGGAAGGGCCTGCCTCTTCCTCTGCCTGTCATTTTTTAAATGACCCTGTGACAAAACTCTCAGTCCCTATACCGATGAAGGACTTCTGCAGTATAGGGCAGCGGTCAGCAGTAGTGCACCTCAACCCTATGTATTGTGGACCTATATCAGTCCTTATAGAATGGCAGACTGTACCTCACTCAACCCTATGTACTGTAGCACCCTAGACAGACCAAGTTACCAGTCCTTATAAGGACCTTTGTGGAACAAGTAGGTTGTGTGTGAGTGATTAGCAGACTGTACGTCAGTCCCTATACCGATGAAGGACTGCTGCAGTATAGGGCAGCGGTCAGCAGTAGTGCACCTCAACCCTATGTATTGTGGACCTATACCAGTCCTTATAGAATGGCAGACTGTACCTCACTCAACCCTATGTACTATAGCACCCTACACCAGGTTATTACCAGTCCTTATAAGGAGCTTTGTGGAACAAGTAGGTTGTGAATGATTAGCAGACTGCAGCAGAAGGGCAGCAGTCAAGTATAATATTCTTTCTATATTTGGAAGAAAGAATATTATACGTATACAAGCCTATTACCATACCACTGATACCAGTCCTGAAAAGAACCTCTGTGGACCTAATATAGTAACAGCTACTGATTAAACTGACCCTCACTGCCTCACACACTGCTTCCTGCCTGTCCCTATATAAACTGACAAAACAGAGGGTACTGGAACAATAACTGGAATAGCACTTTTGTGGACCTGATAGTAACAGCTAATGACTAAACTGACTGTCCCTACAGCAGACACACCGTCCTGTCCCTTTCTCTAAACTGACAAAAGACACTCAGGCTGCTGCAACAATCAGTAGCACAGCAAACCTATATACACCTAACACCTATACCAGTCCTGAAAATAACTTTTGTGTACCAAATAGCTAGCGATTTGGGTCACTGTAATCTCTCCCTGCTCCACACAGCAACCTCTCCCTATAGTGACAGAAGAAAGAATGTAAAATGGCCGCCGGATCGGGTCTATTTATAAGTTAGTGGGAATGTCCAAGTGTCCATGTGCTGTAATGTCTCAATTGGCTGTCCTGTACCCCATGATGGATGTGTCATCATAGGTCAAAGTTCTTTTACACAGTAAACACGGAAGTCCGCCGGGTGAACTGCGCCAATAGTCCGCCGAACGGGCGGACCGTGAACAGCCAAAATTCGCCGCAAAACGACCGCCTGGCGAACCTGTTCGGCCATCACTGGTCTCCACCTGGTACCGGGCATTCATGAGCCTGTTCCATGCAAAAGGTACACCCATATGCAGGGACAAAGTAGGCCATGCCCACATGTCTGCAGGAGCCTGATATTGCACCTGCCATCTACTAATCTACTCAGTGGCGAAGCTAGACATTCTTTCACCCTGGGCAAAGAGTTAGCTTGGCGCCCCCCCCGCCAGAGAGAAGTTCTCCATCCATACACTCCAAGCCCCCTGCCCAGAAAGGGAAGAGAAATAAATTCATAGATAAGCCATAGGATATTAATAAAAGTATTGGTAATAGTGATTTCAAGCCTCACTTCCGTAGTGGATTAGGGCGGCGCTGCTAGGAAAGAAGAAGTGAGTCAAGATGCTGGTCCTCATTAACCACTTCAGCCCCAGATGTGGCTGCTGAATGACTGGCCATTTTTTGCGATTGGGCACTGCATCGCTTTAATTGACAATTGCGCGGCCGTGCGGCACTGCACCCAAACAAAATTGACATCTTTTTTTTCTCACAAATAAAGCTTTCTTTTGGTGGTATTTGATCGCCTCTGCGATTTTTCTTTTTTGTGCTATAAACGAAAAAAGAGAGACAATTCTGAAAAAAAAACACAATATTTTGTACTTTTTGCCATAATAAATATCCCCATTTTTTTTTTTTTTTTTTTTAAAAGCGAATTTTTTTCAGTTTAGGCCAATATATATTCTTCTACATATTTTTGGTAAAAAAAAAAAAAATCGCAATAAGCGTATATTGATTGGTTTGCACAAAAGTTATAGGGTCTACAAAATAGGGGATAGATTTATGGCATATTATATATATATATATATATATATATATATATATATATATATATATATATATATATATATATATACACATATATATATATATATATACATATATATATTTTTTTTTTTTTACTAGTAATGGCTGCGATCTGCAATTTTTATCAGGACTGCGACATTATGGCGGACACATCGGACCCTTTTGACACATTTTTGGGACCATTGGCATTTATAAAATGATCAGTGCTATAAAAATGCACTGATTACTATAAAAATATCACTGGCAGGGAATGGGTTAACAATAGGGACAATCAAGGGGTTAACTGTGTTCCCTGTGTGTGTTTCTAAATGTAGTGGGAGAGAACTGACCTAGAGGAAGTGACAGATTGTGGTTCCTAGCTATTAGGAACTCACGATCTGTCACTCCTCACAGAACAGAACAGGGATTTGTGCGTTTACACACACACACACACACACACATGTCCCTGTTCTGCCTCTCGTGCCCGTGATCGCTTGTGGCTGGTGGTCATTACGACCGTCGACCACGAGCATCGGCACCCCCGCAGTGCAGCAAGCACGCGCGCCTGCTATCCTGCGTGCCGACCTGCCGCAGTATAATGATGGTAGCTGGTCGGCAAGCGGTTAAGGCCTGCTTTTGTGTGCTCTTCTTCCGGCAGCGCCCCTCCCAATCCGCTGTGGGGATGAAGCTTCAAATATCCACACAAAGCGCTTCTGCTTTCTTCTAGTGGGATGGCTAGGGTTTCCACCTCTTCTTCAAGCCAATCGTGAACACTTTAGTGGCACACACCAATTTATTGTATTTTTTTGTAGTATAGGCTATAGCATTGTAAAAGGCCTGGGACACCTTTGGGTGCCTCAAGGAGAGCAGCAACGTGGCTTGCATGGCATACCAAACTGCTTTAAAGTTAGAGGGGCTTAAAGGGGCATGGTTATATAAAACATAAGCATTTTTGTACCCATAAAATATACTAAGCTTAATAAGACAAATGTCACTGCAAAAATATGAACTTGGCATACCTTATAAGTTAACAGTGTCACTCAGTAGAGCAGTGGACGGTGTGTGGACAGTGTCATTTGTGTAGTAGATGGTGTGTGGACAGTGTCAGTTGTGTATGGAATGGTGTGTGGACAGTGTCAATAAGGCAGAGATTGGTGTCAGTAGGGGAAAGGTTGGTGTCAGTAGTGCAGTGGACGGTATCAGTATAGCAGTGTATGGTGTCAGTAGAGCAGTGGAAGGGGTCAGTAGGGGAGAAGATGGTGTCAGTAGATCAGTGAATGGTATCAGTTGAGCAGTGGGCGGTGCCAGTAGAGCAGTGGGCAGTATCAGTATAGCAGTGGAAGGTGTCTGTAGGGCAGAGGTTGCTGTTAGTAAGGAAGTGGATTGCGTCAGTCAGTAGAGCAGTGGGCGGTGTCAGTAGAGCAGTGGGCAGTGTCAGTCACTAGAGCAGTTGATTGTCAGTAGGGCAGTGGATGGTGTCAGTAGGGCAGTGAATTTTGTCGGTAGGGCAGTGTGCAGTGTCGGTAGGGCAGTGGATTGTGTCAGTCACTAGAGCAGTTGATTGTCAGTAGGGCAGTGGATGGTGTCAGTAGGGCAGTGAATTTTGTCAGTAGGGCAGTGGACGTGTTAGTAGTTTTTTTATCATATTTTTTACAATTACTTTTTTTTTATTTTTTTACAGCGGATAGTATTGGATCAGATGTCTCTCCTGCCGCTCCATAGACGTGACTGGAGGGTGCAATCGGGACAGGGCCTCTATCAGGGGGGACAACTACACATGTATGGGGCTGGGCAGACTGACATCCGGGCCCCAAGAGAGCCTACCGAGTGGTGCTTAGAGCCCCCTACAACAAGGGGTCTGCTCTTGGGTGTAACTGGCAGCTGGGCGACATTGCTGTATTCCAGGACAAGTAAGTGTCCTATTATTAAAAGTCAGTATGTGTAGCTTCTGATTTTACATTTTTGGACAGGGAGGTCAGAACATTACTTGTCATATTGTCAGAAAAGGTGTGAATAATAAACGCTCATCAAGCTACTCCTCCATAGCTCATCAGTCCTCGACACAGTGCACTCCAGAGTTCAGGGGCCCCAACCGGCTGACATGTTTTGAGGGTAGCACCTTCTTTTTCAGAGCCAAACCATTCAAGAAGTATGTAACTGGCCTACACTTAGACCCCTTTCACACTGGGGCAGTTTTCAGATGCTTTAGCACTAGAAATCGCCTCTGCTAAGCGCCTGAAAACCGCCTCCCATTAACTGCAGTGTGACTTTTCGCACTGGGGCGGTGCGCTTGCGGAACATTACCAAAAGTCCTGCAAGCAGCATCTTTGGGGCGGGTTTGGAGCGCTGTATTTGGTGCTACCAAAATGCCCTGCCCATTTCAATGAATGGACAGCGCTTCCAAAGCACCTTAAAAGCACTGCAAAATTTGAGTTTTTAACCCCACTAGCAGCCAAAAAGCGATGCTAAATCTATCGCTAACGGCGGGCGCTGTCAGTGTGAAAGGGGTCTTATAGCAAGGGCATTACTTAAAGAGGAAGTAAACCCTTACTTCCGCTTTCATTCCCTGCAAAGGTAAAGCATAATGGACTACTATGCAGCACATAGTAGTCCATTATGTGTCACTTACCTGACACAGGAGCCAGCGATGTCACTGCTGTCCCCTGTAGTCCGGCGCATCCATCTTCTCGGTGGGTCTCGCTGCTCCGCCGCTGTCATTCGGCGAAGCCGCGATGACGTCACTCCCGCACATGCGGCATATGCATATGCACATGCGCATGGGAGCCGCCACGTGCGACAGTGCCGCGCTCAGTGTGCCTGCGCGCCACTATCTACGGCGCATGCGCCGTAGACAGCGGTGCCTGTCTTTGGGCAAATATCTCCTAAACCGTGTAGGTTTAGGAAAAAAATGCCAATGCAGCTAAGGGACATCTGTAAATAAAAACAATCTGTGCAGCGTTGACTAAAGTTAAAGTGGTTGTAAACCCTTACAACACACTTTGACCTACAGGTAAGCCTAGATTAAGGCTTACCTGTAGGTCAAAGTGTGTTGTAAGGGTTTACAACCACTTTAACTTTAGTCAACGCTGCACAGATTGTTTTTATTTACAGATGTCCCTTAGCTGCATTGGCATTTTTTTTGGTAAGGGTGAACTGTGCCTTAAACTTACCTTCCCTGCCTCTGCTTGCTACTCCTAGCCCTGCACACTTCATTAACAGGTCAATGGTGGCTGCAGCTATCTATGGCTATCCTCTCAACCAGAGATTATGTGCGAGGATTCCTGCTGGATGAAGTGTAGTGCGGTTTAGTGTTAGTGTACGGTCCTGCTTATGGGAGTTCACCTTGTCGCGGGGGCAGGCTTCATATTTTTTGGCCAAAATAATTCCTTACTGTTAAATCTTAAAAGCACTGATGACTCTGAATACACTTTTCATTTTCATATATAACGTTTTAAGAGTGTTAAAATAGATGTAGGTGCACTAAAAGGACTCGGTGGGATGGCAAGTGGCCGGGCCCTGGAGAATGTTGGTGGTCAGGCCGGGGGGCCTAGGCCTAAAGATGTGTAAGCCCTTGTACACACGGTCGGAAATTCCGACGGAAAATGTGCGATCGGACCGTGTTGTCGAATAATCCGACCGTGTGTGGGCTCCATCGGACTTTTTCCGTCGGAGTGTCCGACCAACAACGTTTGAGAGCTGGATATAAAATTTTGGCGACAACATGATCCAATCAGACTTTGTCCGATCGTTTGTAGAGAATTCCGATCAGACAAAGTGCCATGCATGCTCAGATCAAATTACGAGACCAAAGCTATTGGCTACTAGCCTGAACATAGTCCCGCGTAACGAACGAACGTCATCACGTTCTGAACGATCTGATTTTCCGACAACTTTGTCCGACCGTGTGTATGCAACACCAGTTTCGGACAAAATCCGTCAGAAAAAAATCTACGGATTTTGTGGTCGGAATGTCCGACCGTGTGTACGGGGGGGGGGGTCTAAGGGGAGCTAAAATTTATAATGGCTGTCCTTGGTCCGCCTATCAGTGCTATAGTGTAAAAGGGGCCTTAACGTTAAGTTTATAGGCAGTGGTCCCTCTCCCGCCTACCTCCGGTGCTTCTCCCGACTCGTCCTTGCGATCGGTGAGCTGGAGAATGAATGCAGCAATGGTTTACCATAGGCGATCGCTATGACCCTCAGAGATCGGAAGCAACATCATAACGTCACTTCTGGTGCCAGCAGATGTAAACACTGCCAATTTTATTTTTTTTGCTGGGAAGCCTGAGATTGTTTCTTTTTTTGATCTCAGGCTTTCCAGCATAGAGGAGAGATCTTTGGATTTATAGACCCCAGATCTCTCCATAAAGAGCACCTGTCATGCCCTATTTCTATTACAAAAGAGGTTTACATTCCTTGTAAAAGAATTAAAAATGATAAAACAATAAGGGCTCCTTCACATGGACGTGTCCTTGTATGGAGCCCGCTCTGCTCAGCGGGGGGGGGGTCACTCGGTTGATCCCCGCTGAGCAGGCAGATGACAGGTCTGTCTGCACGCTGTGCAGGGATGGACCTGTCAGAGCGCTGCTCTCCCCTATGGGGGATCGGATGAAGATGGACCATAGAGTCCGTTGTCACCCGATCCGATCTGCAGACAGATGGAAAAATACGTTTTTCCTCCTTTACACTTTTTCGGATCCGATCGGGTCGGATGTCAGCGGACTTGTCACCACTGACATTCATTCCTCCATAGACCTCTATGGAGTGTCCATTCAGGTCCGCCTAAAAAACTGACAGGCGGACCTGAACGGATCGTCCGTGTGAAAGGGGCCTAAATAAAAAAAATAAAGAGAAAGTGTAAAAATAAAATAAACAATAGTAAAAAGAAAAAAATTAAAGCACACTCGTCCCCTTGTGCCCACACACAGAAGCGAAGGCATACGTAGGTCGTACCCGAATATGTAAACGGTGTTCAAATCACACATGTGAGGTATCACCGCGAACATTAGAGTGAGGACAATAATTCCAGTGCTAGACCTCCTCTCTAAGGGCTTGTTAACATTTGACTAAATTTCTAACATTTAACATGCATTTCTATAGTGTTAGTATGGGTGTTAGACTTGAAGCGTTTGATGAGCGTTAGTTGCAAGTTGTACCTATAGGTTAGCCTTATTCTAGGCTTACCTATAGGTACTGTAAATATCTCCTAAATGTGCACCGTTTAGGAGATATTTACTGTATACTGCGCCAATGATGTCACTGGCGCATGCGCTGTGAAGAAATGGCCACTGTGTCGCTTCTTCATGAGCGAGTGCCCTGACTGGCGGCTCCCACGCAGGAATGATGTCACAGGGCTCTGGTCGGTCACAGAGCCGGAGTCGGCGGAGCAGAAGGAAGAGGGGCGAAGATGGATGCGGCCTGCAGCGGGGACGGTGCAAGCTTTGTTTGCAGGTAAGTGTCACATAATGTGCCAGTGCATAATAGCACATTATGCTTTTACTTTGCAGGGTAAAAGAAAGGGTTTACTCTTTAAGGCACGTAAAAACCAGCTCCACAAATGCCTATTCCATTACAGTAAATTAACTAATCTTAACGCCCCACAACCACACTACAACTGCCTGCCAGAGCATTTGCGTAGCGTTACCATAGACCTGAATGGGGGACGTTGAAAGGCTTCAAACACCTCCTGACTTGACCTGAGGCTTCAATTAACCTGTAAAAATCTATGGAGACTTTTAAGTACTGAAGTTTGGCGCCATTACACGGGTGTGCGCAATTTTACAGTGTGACATATTAGGTATCTATTTACTCAGTGTGACATCATCGTTAACATTATACAAAAAATTGGGCCATTTTTAGTGTTTCTATCCTTTTAATTCATTTTTTTCCCCAAAAATGCATTTGGAAAAATCGCTGCACAAATACTGTGTGACATAAAATATTGCAAACGACTGCCATTTTATTCTCTAGGGTCTCTGGGTTACCCCCCCCCCCCCCCTACCGCTGCGTCCCTGTCATCTATGCTGGTTACTGGAGCCATTGGTAGACGATACAGTCCTTTCCCCTCAGAGGCATGAAGTCGAGTGAGGGAAAGATTGCCCCACTTGACTCCATTCCATTGGATGATGCAATGGAATGGTCTTATAGGAGAAAAAAAAATGTATTGAAAAAAAAAAAATGCATTCCATTTAAAGAAGAAGTAAACCCTGATGAGTTTACTTCCTCTTTCATTCCCTGCAAAGGCAAAGCATAATGGACTACTATGCATCGCATAGTAGCCCATTATGTGTCACTTACCTGACACAGGAGCCAGCGAAGTCGCCGCTGTCCCCTGTAGTCCGCCGCATCCATCTTGTTGGTGGGGTCTCGCAGCTCCGCCGCTGTCATTCGGCGAAGCCACGATGACGTCACTACCGCGCATGCACACGGGAGCCGACACGCGCGGCAGCTCCGTCGCTGAGAATGCCGCGCTCAGTGCGCCTGCGCGCCGCTGTCTACTGTGCATGCGCCGTAGACAGCGGTTCCCGTTTTCGGGCAAATATCTCCTAAACCATATAGGTTTAGGAGATATTGCTTGGACCTACAGGTAAGCCTTAATCTAGGCTTACCTATAGGTCAAAGTGGTTTGTAAGGGTTTAAAACCACTTTAAGTGTTAATGTGAGAAGGGATGTTTACATGTATTTTTAAAGGGACAGTGTAAAAATAAAAATTTTAATAAATAAGAAAAAATTAAAAAATAAAATTGAAAGCACCCCGTCCCACCACGCACGCACGCAGAAGTGAATGCATACGTAAGTCGCTCCCGCATATGTAAACAATGTTCAAATTACACATGTGAGGTATCGCTGTGATCGGTAGAGCGAGAGCAATAATTCTAGCCCTAGAATTCCTCTGTAACAAAACTAGTAACCTGTAGACATTTTTAAACATCGCCTATGAAGATTTATAGGTGTCAAAGTTTGTCGCCATTCCACGAGCGGGCGCAATTTTGAAGCGTGACATGTTGGGTATCAACTTACTCTGCGTAACATTATCTTTCACAATATAACAACAACAATTGGACTAACTTTACATACCTCCCAACTTTTTGAAATGAGAATGAGGGACACCTATCAGCAAAAGTATGCAGGCATAGGACACACCCCTTGCCACACCCCCTTAAAGGAGAATTGTACAAAAAAATAAGATTGGTTAAACCCACAAGTTCTTTTTTTTATCACTACTATTCCTTTATATTGGCTTTTGGAATTTACAAATGCAACAATTTAGAAATCAGATGAAAGGTTTAGTGCTGGAAAACGATAAAAAGTGCATTTTATATACAACTATATAGATCAGACCAAAATAAGGGACAAATGAGGAGGAATGAGGGACATTGCTCCAAATCAGTCCCTCGAAATCAGGGACACTTGGGAGCTATGACTTTACTGTTTTCTTATTTTTTAATTTAAAAAAAGTGTATTTTTCCCCCCAAAAAAATGCGTTTGTAAGACCACTGCGCAAATACGGTGTGACATACAGGCATACCCCACTTTTAAGTACACAATGGAGGTGTATTTACTAAAGCTGGTAAGTGTAAAATCAGGCTCACTTCTGCATAGAAACAATGAGCTTCCAGGTTAATCTGGGGTTAGAAGCTCATTGGATTCTATGCAGAAGTGAGCCCGATTTTGCACTTTCCAGCTTTAAGCCCCATACACACTAGCAGATTTTCTGTTGATTTTTGTCTTCAGATTTACCAAAACCATGTAGTACAAGGGCCTGTCTGATTGCATACACATTGAAACTCCTAAGTTTGACCTCATATTATATGGTTTTGGTAAATCTGAAGACAAAAATTAGCAGAAAATTTGATAGTGTGTATGGGGCTTAAGTAAATACACCCCATTGTGTACTTAAAGTGGAGGGCCACCCTAAAAAACTAAATTACATTAAAATCTTAAAAAAAAAAAAAAAATGAAAACATTATTTTTTTTAAACTTACCAGAAAAGCCTAGGCTGATCGTCCTAATCTGCGTCTTCCTACTCCGCGGTCCTCTCTCCTTCTCGCGTTGTCTTCTGGGTAATGGGCGCGGTGTGTTGTGGAAACTGTGTGTGTCCCAGAACACAGGGCGACCCATTCACAAAGTGCTGCATGACTTGCGCATGCGCAGTAGGAAACGGGCAGTGAAGCCGCAAAACTCCAATGCCTGTTTCCCTTAGATAGAATGGCGGCGCCAGGACCTGAGAGCCGAGGGATGAGTCGGCCTCGGGCAGCCAACATCGCAGGCACCCTGGACAATTAAGTGCGCTTATTAAAAGTCAGCAGCTACAATGTTTGTAGCTGCTGACTTTTAAAAAAAATAATAATAATTTCAGCTGGCCCTCCCCTTTAACCACTTCCCTACCCATAGTCATATGACGCCCACAGATGGGAGCTCCCATCCTGGGCGGGTGTCATATGACGTCCTCCCGTTCCCGGCCGCCTAGGGGGCGTCGCTCGGGACCCGGTGCGCATGCCCAGTGGCCGCGATGTCCGCCGGGCACCCGTGATTGCCCCGGAACACAGCAGGACCGTGGATCTGTGTATGTAAACACACAGATCCACGTCCTGTTCCCACTACAGAGAAACACTGATCGGTCTCCTCCCCTTGTGAGTCCCCTCCCCCCACAGTTAGAATCACTCCCAGGGAACATATTAACCCCTGCAGCGCCCCCTGGTGTTAACCCCTTCCCTGCCAGTCACATTTACACAGTAATCAGTGCAATTTTATAGCACTGATTGCTGTGTAAATTTGAATGGTCCCGAAAATGTGTCAGAAGTGTCTGATATGTCCGTCACAATGTCGCAGTCATGAAAAAAAAAAATCACAGATCGCTGCCATTACTAGTGAAAAAAAAAAAAAATGCCATAAATATATCCCCTATTTTGTAGACGCTATAACTTTTGCGCAAACCAATCAATATATGCTTATTGCGATTTTTTACCAAAAATATGTAGAAGAATACGTATCGGCCTAAACTGAGGAAAAATTTGTTTTTTGTTTTTTTTAAAATGGGATATTTATTATAGCAAAAAGTTAAAAATATTGTGTTTTTTTTTTCCAAAATTGTCGCTCTTCTTTTGTTTATAGCGCAAAATATAAAAACCGCAGAGGTGATCAAATACCGCCAAAAGAAAGCTCTACTTGTGGGAAAAAAATGATGTCAATTTTCTTTGGGTGCAACGTCGCACGACCGCGCAATTGTCAGTTAAACCGAAGCAGTGCCGTATCACAAAAAAATCCCCTACTTCCTCCCTCCCTGGCGTTCTCCTTCTTCACGTCCATGTTCCAATTAAGGTCGCCTGCTAAAATCAGGTTCCCTTCCTTGAAATCTTCTATCTTTTTTAACACCTTCCTTAAGAATTTGTCAGCATTCTTGTTCGGAGCATATACATTTACAATTGTACATTTCATGTTTAGTAACATCCCTTTTACACACAAATATCTCCCCTCTGGGTCCACTAGACGCTTTTCTAACTCAAATCTTGTTGCTTTACCAAAGCCAATCGCCACTCCTCTGGAGTAAGAGGAGGGAGAGTCCCCGTATATCCACACCGGGAAGTCCACTGTGTTTATCTTAATACCTGAAATATGTGTTATATGTGTCTCCTGGAGACACACCACACTTGCTCCCATATGCCTTAATTCATCATTAATCCTATATCTTTTCCTTTTTGTATTTAAACCCCTTACATTATAAGTAACAACGTTCAGTACTTCCATATTTTGTTTGCAACTATTAATTTCCTCTCTTTCTGACGCGTCCAGTGGACCCAACTAAATCTACTCCTACTAACTCTAGGGAGGGATCGAGTGAGAGCCCCAAAAAGCAATTCCCGCCCCCCCATCCTCGCCCTCCCCCCACCCCCCCCGTCTTATAACGGAACATCTCAAAGGATTGGGTAAGACAGCCCTTTTCCCGTTGTTTCTATGGTTCTGGACGACCTCCAAACCTGGTCGACCCACCTCCATAGTTTCCCTAGGGCTTATTCAAGCCCACAACCATAGGAGACCCCGCCTCACTCGCCTCCCCCCACCCCAGTCCCCCCCGTCCCCCGCTAAACCCCCTCACCGCTAATAGTCCCTCTTTCTCTCTACCTGGTCCAAGGCTCCTGAGTCCTCCCCTTTTTAAAGGTTTTCCCTATCGATCCTACATCCTCATCCTTTTCCCATTCTAGCTGCGGAGGGGGGTTTATACCTAACCGTTCACAGAAATCTTGTAAATCCTCCGGAAAACGGAGCACCGCAGACCGTCCCTCTTTCTTCCCAATTAAACATGATGGGAATCCCCATTGATATGGGATGTTTGCTGCCACCATCATTTCTGTAAGCGGTTTAAGTCGCCTCCTTCTTCTTAGGGTCTCTGTTGCTAAGTCCGAATAGATCTGCAGTTCTACACCCCCGTAGGACAGCCCTGGATTGGTTCTAATCTTTCCCATCACCTGAATCTTTTCCTCCACATAGTGAAACCTCACTATTACATCTCGCGGGATTCTGACCTCATTCCTGAAGATCGTGTTATCCTATGTATTCTATCTATTCTTAGAGGTTCTGAGATTTCCCTGTCTAACAGTGGATTGAATATTTGTTGAGCCACTTCTTTAGGTGTTAGGCTATTATGGGATTCAGGGAGACCTTTTATCCTTAAGTTCTTTTTCCTACTGCGATTTTCCTGGTCTTCTAATTTATGCATTAATGCCCTATTTCCCTTCCGTAGTGCTGTGACCTGCTCCAGTATTTCTTCTATTTTCTGCTCGTGGGTCTCTACTCTATTTTCTATTTCCTCTACTCTCCCCAATACCTGCCCGATATCTACCCTTATTGTGGCAATTTCTACCTTGAGGGAGGTTTCCATTTTTGCAAACATCTCCCCAAGCATCTCTTTTAAGTGTAAGGTTTGCTCTAAAGGTGGCGACCGTCCATAACCTCCCGGGGGTATCCCTCCTTCCTCCTCTCCTCCTGCACTTCCTCCTGTCTTCCCACATCCCCCTGTGTAGCCCTTCCATTTTTCTGGGTCTCAGATAGTTTTGCGGGGATACTCCTCTCTAATCTACTTTCCCCCCCCCTCTGTCTTCTGGATCCCGCCCGCGTAGATTTCTCCACTCTAGGGCTCCCACTCTCCTCTTCTCTTATAGTGGAATTTGCCACCATATATCTTTGGATCCCTACCGGGCTTGAAACTGGGGTAATCGATTTTTTTGGGGTAATAGATAAATGGAGACACTCACAACTATACTACTTTACCCAGTCCTTGCCACATCCACTGAGGGGAAAGGAAAAGTTGAGGCCCTTAGAAAAATTATTAGCGAACTGGCATAGCCTTGAAAAAAGGATAGCAAAAATATATAAAATTCTGATAGAAGAAGCGGGAAATAAATATCCTGAGTACCTGGGGAAATGGGAAAGGGAAATAGGCTCTTTAAGTAGTGATGAACAGAGAAATAAAATATTGAGACGTACGTATTCGGTAGCGACAGACTCACAAACAAGGGAGATGTCCTATAAACTCCTGACTAGGTGGTATATAACCCCACAGCAAGGAAATAAGATTAGTAAGGAAAACCCCTTTAGATGCTCGGCGGTGGGGTCTTTTGCTCACTTATGGTGGGAGTGTCCTAAAATACAAGCATACTGGGGGAAAATAATAGAAGCAAGTTTTAGTGTAAAGGATCAGGAGTGATCCCTGGGTGTGTTTATTTCACGGTACAGAAGATAGAGAGGAAGAGTATGGACAGTCCTTGATCCCTTGTATGTTGAACTCTGCTGAAGCCTTGATTCCACGGAAATGGAAAAGTCAGGATCCCCCCACAATGAAGGAATGGGTAGAGAGACTGGAAAAGATAAGAAATATCGAAGCCACGATATCTAAGTCAGAAAATGCAGAGGAGAGGTACCTGAATAAGTGAAGGCATTGGTTACAATTTAGAAAATCTGACAATTACTGGAAGTTACTCGAATGTTAGTGAACCCCAATAATGGAAGGATCGAGTGAGAGGGGGAGGGAGGGAGGGTGAGGGGGGAATAAAAGGGATTTATATTGGAGACAATGTTAAAAGGATGGAATTTTGTAAAAATCGAGATTGTTGGATAAATTTGAAAAATAACAAATTATAAAAAAAAAAACGACGCAGTGCCGATTCGCAAAAAGTGCTCTGGTAAAGAAGGGGGTAAAATCGTCCGGGGCTGAAGTGGTTAAAAGCAGGGTATGCCTGTAAAGTATTGCAAAGACTGCCATTTTATTCTCTAGGGCAGGGGCCCTCCAGCTATTGTGGAACTACATTTCCCATGAGGCACTGCAAGGCTGGCAGTTACAATTACTTCCTAGAGGCATGATGGGACTTGTAGTTCTGCAACAGCAGGTTACCTACCCCTGCTCTAGGGTATCTGAAAAATAAAAAATTATATATATATATATATATATATATATATATATATATATATAACGTTTCTAGCAAAAAAAATGATTTTAACTTGTAAACACAAGTGTAAAAAATAGGCCTGTTTGTTGAGTGGTTAAATATTGATAGCCGTCGCTTAAAATAGTAGTTTCTGTAGGGGGGGGGGAAGTGCTCCAGCAGTATATTTTCAATGTTTTGCCAGTAAAGAAAGAAAAAGTCATTGGGGGAGGGGGTTGGCACCTTTGGCCACCCTAATAGAGGAAATGACCCCCCTCCCCCAGGTGTGAGCACACCTAGCACGCTGTGTCGCATGAGCGCCTCCGGAGCTCCACCCGCTCTTGGCCAGCAGAGGGCGCGAGAGGCTCGCTTTTAGCGGAAGCAGCCATTAAACAAAAGGATCCCCTGTGGGGAGAGTGCTGGTAACGAGGAGCAGAGAGAGAGAGAGAGCGCTGGGACAGGCCAGGGGTTGAGGGGAGGAGAGAATCGGGTGAAAGATCGCGCTGAGCCGTGTGCGAAGGGGGCTGTGAGAGCGGGACGCTGCAGGCCTACAGAGCGAAGACGAAGCGGTGAAGGCCTCGGACGTTGGGGGGAGGCGCCGAGCCTCATTCTAAGCAGCGGGAGAGTCGGCTGGGGGCTGAGAACGTATAGCGCCTCCGTGTGTCACATCCGCCCACACCGGGGATATGATGTTTCCGCAAAGCAATAGCCGACACTCGGTGAGGACAAGGCCTGGCCTGTGTGTTCTACGTGTGATCTCCGCTCATAAGGGAAGGCAGAGTGCTGACCGACCACAGGGCCTCACACCTCCCTTACAGGCCACACAACTTTGGGGGCTTCTCACTGTTCCATACGTTTTGCAACCCACCAGTCTTAGATTTTACTGTGAGACTTCTTTTCACTTCCTGTCACAGAAATAAAATAGGAAGTGATAGAAATCTTTACAAAGGAAGGCAGTTTTTCTCTTCAACTCTCCACAATTAGTGTAGCTTTTTTTTTTTTTTTTTTTTTTTTTTTTTTTTTTCAGGCCTAGGTCAGTGGTCATCAACCCTGTCCTCAGGGCCCACTAACAGTCCAGGTTTTATGTATTACCTTGGGGAGATGCAGACTAGAATACTGCAATCACTGAGCAGCAAATTATATCACCTGCAATGTATTTCAGTTATCTTGCAAACCTGGCCTGTTAGTGAGTCCTGAGGACAGGGTTGATGACCACTGGCTTGGGTGAAAAGAATCCCTGCTGTCTCTTGGAATATCTCCATCACCTATTCCATGAGGAGCTTGTCCACAGCTAGATTGTGCCAGGAGCTGGGCTGCCTGAACCTAGAGGAACGGCGTAGAACACAAGCGTAGACTTCTGATCGCTGTAGGACGATGTAGATCCGCCGGGCAAGTGAGTGTGTTTTTTGGACGAGAACTCCACTTAACAGGTAAGGAGGCTCGGGGAGTGTGAAGTTCCTATCTAGGTCCAATGCAGCCAATTCGATTTCCGTTAGCTGTGGGAGGCTGCGTGTGTTTTCCCATCAGATTAGGTAACGTAAGCGGTGTTCCTTCATCTGCATGTGTGTGCCACCGCTACCGTGTTTCCTCTGACAGAACACCTGCAAGTCAGAAGAAGGCAGATCTTAGGCACCTTTCACACGGTGGTGGTGGTAGTATAGCGCCGCTATTTTTTACTGGCGCTTTACCGTCATATTTGCAGAGGTATTTGACTGCTAGTGAGGCGCTTTTAACCCCCACTAGCAGACAAAAAAGGGTTAAAACCACCGCAAAGCGCTGCTGCAGTGACTGTATAGCCGGGCTGCCCCATTGATTTCAATGGACAGGAGCAGTATACACACCACTCCAAAGGTGCTGCTAGCAGAACTTTTTTTTTTTTTTTCTCTCTCTCTATCCTGCCAGTGCACCGCATGGGCTTTCACACTGGCTACATCTTGAGATTTACAATTTTAGCTGTGTGTGTGTATATATAGATAGAGGTGTGTGTGTGTGTGTGTGTATATGTATATGTATATGTTACATTTTGAAAGAAGCTGGGCACCAGCAGTTGGAAGGTGGCAGAGGCCATGTTGGTACACCCCACACTGCTCAGCGTTAAACCTTTTTTTAGGCTTTCAAATGGCACCACCAATGTGAATACACTATATTTATATACGTTCGCTTTATTGCCAAAATTACTGTTAAATTGAAGACCTAGCTGGGTGCAGTAAGATGTCTGCCACCTTCTCATGTGAGCAAACCTGGTAGCAGTGGATGCATGCACAGCTGATAGAACATCACTTCCGTTGCCAAATCTGACGGGTAACCGATTCTGACACTGTATCTCGCAGCCACTCGCATGTAATCACTCAGGCAGCGATCACATGCAAGCGATCGGCCCTTGACGTTAGGCAGTGTGTGTCCAGACCTTATTGTGGCATGAGAGAATACATGCAAGTGGGTACAATTAGTTTTAAAAGCCAGCATAAGCCCCCTCCACCCCCATTGATTTCAGTGAGGCTGCCTCTCGCAGCTGATTGTGGTTACCCCCTGCTGGGATTCTTGCATCTAATCGGATGCAAGGTATGGTCACACCTACTTTCATACCTATTTTCCATCATTGCAAGCCTATCTCTCTCACAAGCCAACGCTTATTTATCGTTTCTCTCTCTCTCTCTCTCTATATATATATATATATATATATATATATATATATATATATATATATATATATATATATATATATATACACACATATACACTTTTTTTTTTTTTTTTTTTTTTTTAACAAGAACTTTCTGGCACTTCCGGGGTTCCTGTCTAGGTGAGAATGATGTCCCAGTCGGCCTCAGCCTCCAGGGATGCCTAAATCGCGCTTCCAAGGAGGCCTCAGGCTCAGTACTAAGCTCGGCCATATTCAAACTTGAGTCCAAACCCGCCTGAGCTGTCCCACCAGGAAGCTGTTATAGGCGTCAGAGGCATTCTCCCGCAGACCCATGAATAGGCTTTGGCCGCCTATGATTTCTTGGCTTTGACGGTTTCCCAGCAGGGCAGCTCAGGAAGGTACAAATTTGTGTCCAAGCATGTCTGAGTTCATCCCTACTTGGAGTATTGTACAGCACTTGTACCGAAGTGCGTCAACGGGGGACTCCCTGTGTCTTCCTGGCCCTCTGATTACATGATTTTAAAGATCAGAACATGTGCCTGGCTTTTCTCCAAATTAGAAACATATCCTCACTTCCTGCCTTAGTTCCAACAGACAGAAAGTGAGGAACACAGGGAAACGGATACAATTCTGACACAGGTTCTAACCCTTTCCTTCTCTACCTAAAATGCTTCATCATCATCCCCTCTACTACTAGTGTGTCACTATGGTGACCTGTCAACTGCCCTGATGAGTATGCAAAAAGAAAATCTTAAAAGAAAAATGTTTTAAGAAAATTAATTTAATATGTTTTTATAATATTTTTTTGTATAATAGTCGCCAATCAGTATCCATATTTAACCTTCATTTTGCAAAAAAACTGACAGATTGCAACCTTCAAAATACTCGCAATATCTCTTATTAAATACCTCGGACTGTCTACTTTCCAGAAAGGGGTGGTTTTGGGGCTGTTTGTACTGTCTTGGCATTTAAGTGCTTCAAGAAATGAGCACATCAGAATATTTTTTCATTTTCAAATATATATTTTAAAGTTTGTAAACTCTTAACTCACACAGACGAAATATACATCCATTTTATTTTTTAAGGCCTACATTTATGAAAGATTTACAAAAGAAACACTTTTTTTTGTTTATATAGCAAAAGCTAAAAAGCCTAGCGGTGATTAAATATCACCAAATAAAGCCCTATTTGTGTGAAAAAAAAATGTATACATTTAATTTGGGTACAGTGTTGCATGACTGCACAATTGCCAGTTAAATTAGCACAGTGCTGAATAGCAAAAGTTGGTTCGGTCACGAAAGGGGTAAAACGTTCTGGAGGTCAAGTGGTTAAAGCCGATTGTTTTCAGTAATGTATATTTAAACCCTCAGCATCAAAAGGGCTTGTGTAATGAAAATGTCAGTTAAACCATTGCATCCTTTCCCCAGTCTTTCAGGACAGCCCTTGAGAGATGGCGGTCCTACCAAGGGCTGCCCTGAAAGACTACTGGAAATTGAGTTAACGGTAAGTCTTAGGGCCAGTTCAAACCACTGTTTTCCTGCACTAAAGATGCATGCACAGTGTATTCCAATGGCTCTAGTTCACACAAATGCAGTCAATATCCAGTGCAGCAACTGACTGCACTGGTGTGAACTATAGGCATTGGAATACATAGAAAACACTGCATGCATTTTTTGTGCAGACAAAGGGCACAGAACTGCATCTGGTGATCGCTCTTTTTCTCGCTCTTTTTCTCGCTCTTTTTCTCGCTCTTTTTCTCGCTCTTTTTCTCGCTCTTTTTCTCGCTCTTTTTCTCGCTCTTTTTCTCGCTCTTTTTCTCGCTCTTTTTCTCGCTCTTTTTCTCGCTCTTTTTCTCGCTCTTTTTCTCGCTCTTTTTCTCGCTC
This sequence comes from Lithobates pipiens, assembly GCF_037356315.1. Classification (NCBI taxonomy): domain Eukaryota; kingdom Metazoa; phylum Chordata; class Amphibia; order Anura; family Ranidae; genus Lithobates; species Lithobates pipiens. Next base: position 132,527,889 of record NW_027507718.1, read on the forward strand.
TCCAGATACAGGCTGCTGTAAAGCTAAGTATAGTGCCCCTTTTACAGGTCTTGTTCGGGAAGGACATGCAGCATTTTTTTAAAAATAAGTGAAAACCATGAAGCACAGACACAATAGGAAAAGATATGTTTCTTCTTGTCATGTGAGGTTTGACAAATGAAAAATTGCACAGATGTGAACAAGTGCAGTTTGTTCTGTGAGGTCACAGAGCTGGTCCACGATTGCAACAATGAAGTCTGCTCGCATGCCTGGACAGCCACCTGGCTCAGCCTCTCAGCAAGCCAGTGATAGCCTGAGCCAGTCACTCCCACCCCCTCCACAGCCCATTGCTCAAGTGAGTGCCGAGGGGGCAGAGCAGAGAGCTGCTGACTAACAGTTACCAGCTCTCTGCTCCTGAGAGCCAAGTGATCGGCAGTGTTTGATCGCTCAGGTGGGGGACCGATGCTGTATCCACCTAGGTGAGTATGATTCAGAAAAAAACCCCAACCGCTTACTTCTTTTAAACTGCCCATACTTTTTATTTTTTTTGTTTTTGGAGGCGGGACAGGAAGGTTTTATTTTTATTTGTTTCCCTTTCGGTTTCAGTGACCATAGCTAACAGGACAAATGGAGAGGATTCATTTCTCCTTTGGGGACCCAAAAAAATAGAAATGTGTATACTTTAAATTCATTAATCCCCTTGCTATGTACTTTGCTAATTCTGTTAATTTTCAAAGCTTTCACCTGGCTGTCTAAGATTGCAAATAGACTAACAACCTCTGCTGATTTGCTAAAAGAAAGATATATTTGTTATATTAGGACCTGATTGTGTCTGGTTTCGTGTCTGAATTCCCCACAATGGGTTGTTTTTTTTTTTTTTTTTTTTTTTTTTTTCTTGCCCTTGTCACAATAGCGTTAAAAGATAAATAAAAATAAATAGTACAAAGATCAGAGTATTTGTGTGCATTGTCTGAAGTCTCATCTCTCCTCCCCAGGGTTCCTCTCACCTGCCCCAGCAACTCAAGTTCACAACCTCCGATTCCTGTGATAGGATTAAAGATGAGTTCCAGTTGCTTCAGGCACAATATCACAGGTAGGAATGGGTGCAATCATAACCCTCAGACAACCTTCCCTCCCCCTTAACATTGTAATTTAAACCAGACTCCTCCAGCAGTATCTTGTACAATCTGGTGGCTATACCTCACCAGTCCTCCAAAAGAGGTTTGAGCTCTTCTGCTTGCAGTTTGGAAGTTGAAACCCTTTCTCCTGCATTGAACGTTATATGAACATAATTGTCGCATCACCTTACTTCTGGCCAGCTGCCAAACCTGCAGTTTCTGTAATGGACTATTTTTTTCCTTCTGTCTAGGACTTTACACTATGCTCCCTGATTGTTTTAAGTGTGTATAGATATACAGTGGTGTGAAAAAGTGTTTGCCCCCTTCCTCATTTCCTGTTCCTTTGCATGTTTGTCACACTTAAGTGTTTCGGAACATCAAACCAATTTAAACAATAGTCAAGGACAACACAAGTAAACACAAAATGCAATTTGTAAATGAAGGTGTTTATTATTAAAGGTGGAAAAAAATCCAAACCATCATGGCCCTGTGTGAAAAAGTGATTGCCCCCTAAACCTAATAACTGGTTGGGCCACCCTTAGCAGCAACAACTGCAACCAAGCGTTTGCTATAACGTGCAATGAGGCTTTTACAGCGTCCTGGAGGAATTTTGGCCCACTCATCTTTGCAGAATTGTCCTAATTCAGTTACATTAGAGGGTTTTCGAGCATGAACGGCCTTTTTAAGGTCATACCACAACATCTCAATAGGATTCAGGTCAGGACTTTGGCTAGGCCACTCCAAAGTCTTCATTTTGTTTTTCTTCAGCCATTCGGTGGTGGACTTGCTGGTGTGTTTAGGATCATTGCGCCTAGAGGCGATTCAGTTCGCATTGTGCGCTATATAAGTATTTCATTCATTCATTGTCCTGCTGCAGAACCCAAGTTCGTTTCAGCTTGAGTACACGAACAGATGGTCGGACATTCTCCTTCAGGATCTCTTGGTAGACAGCAGAATTCATAGTTCCTTTTATCACGGCAAGTCTTCCAGGTCCTGAAGCAGCAAAACAGCCCCAGACCATCACACTACCACCACCATATTTTACTGTTGGTATAATGTTCTTTTTATGAAATGCAGTGTTCCTTCTACACCAGATATACTTGGACACACACCTTCCAAAGAGTTCCACTTTTGTCTCATCGGTCCACACAATGTTGTCCCAAAAGTCTTGGGGATCATCAAGATGTGTTGTGGAGAAATTGAGATGAGCTTTGATGTTCTTTTTGCTCAGCAGTGGTTTTCTCCTTGGAACTCTACCATGCAGGGCATTTTTGCCCAGTCTTTTCCTGATGGTGGAGGCATGAACGCTGACCTTAACTGAGGCAAGTGAGGCCTGCAGTTCCTTGGACGTTGTTGTGGGGTCTTTTGTGACCTCTTGGATGAGTCGTCGCTGCGCTCTTAGGGTAATTTTGGGCGGCCGGCCACTCCTGGGAAGGTTCACCACTGTTCCATGTCTTCGCCATTTGTGGATAATGGCTCTCACTGTGGTTCGCTGGATTCCCAAAGCTTTGGAAATGGCTTTATAACCCTTTCCAGACTGATAGATCTCAATTACTTTCTTTCTCAATTGTTCCTGAATTTCTTTGGGTCTCGGCATGATGTGTAGCTTTTAGGCTGGGTTCTCACCACAGCGATGCGGGAACGCCGCGAATCCGTGGCGTTTTCCCGCATTGCATTACTCCCGCCGGCAGTTCACACTGCCCTATGCGGACGGCTGGGAGTGTCAATGATATGTTAATGACACCCCCAGATCCGTCCGCATATCGCAGTGCGATCTGCCGACTCGCACAGGAATCGGATCGCATGGTGTGAACCCCCATGCGATCCGATTCTGTTGCGGACCAAAAAAAGGGTCCCGTGCGAGTTTTCTGCGGGAGCGATGCGAATTCAGCCATACTATCTGTATGGCTGAACTCGCATTGCTACGGAGATCGGATGTGATTTGCGGTGCGAATCACATCCGGATCTCCCCCCGCAGCAGTGTGAACCCAGCCTTAAGGATCTTCTGGTGGACCTTACTGTGTCAAGCAGCTCCTATTTAAGTGATGCCTTGATTGTGAACAGGTGTGGCAATAATCAGGCCTGGGTGTGGCTAGAGAAATTTAACTCAGGTGTGGACAACCACAGTTATAGTATGTTTTAACAAGGGGGGCAATCACTTTTTCAAACAGGGCCATGATGGTTTGGATTTTTTTTCACCTTTAATAAACACCTTCATTTACAAATTGCATTTTGTGTTTACTTGTGTTGTCCTTGACTATTGTTTAAATTGGTTTGATGTTCCGAAACACTTAAGTGTGACAAACATGCAAAGGAACAGGAAATGAGGAAGGGGGCAAACACTTTTTCACACCACTGTATATAGAGAGAGAGAGCAGTTTATCCACGGGTGAGGAAAGTTGCAAGTTCTTTGATCCTTTATGCTGATATTCGTTCTGTATATAAGCATGTAATCAATGATTTAAAAGGGAACTCTAATAAAGCTGTTTTTTTGAGCATCATGTACACAAACATTTAAATGCTGAAAGTAGTCTTCTAGCATAAACTTTTCCCATTTTCCTGCACCCAGGGAAATGCCCATACAACTGAATGCTTGTTAATGCTGATTCTCCTCTGCATTGCTGATTACCCACACCTACAATTTCCCCAAACATTTTCTTTCATATCTAAACATCCATGTGGCCTAATTTTGTTTGGGTACTGTAATTTGACTTTTACAGTCATGCTATTCATGATAGAACAGGGTTGTGCTGGGGAAAACAGGCTTACCTTGATATAAACTCTTGTTATTTGCAAGTTTTCTTTTAAAATTATCTCCAATATGCCCCTCAACTAGTGTGGGAGACTTTCATAACTGGCCAACATTACTCGTGCTCTAGTGCACAGCAACCAGTCATGTAAAGTCCTAATTGTAGTTCTAAGGGTCATGCTGCCATCCTTGCATCATTGCAGCTATCAGTGAGCATATCCTTTTATAGATCTGGCCCACATCAAATTATTGGCACCATAGAAATATTGTAAAATACCTAATCTTGTTGAGGAAGAAACAGTATGCTGCAGATAAAAGCTGTGGGTGCCTTTTTTCAGTCCCAAAAAAAATAAGTTCTGTGCCCACCAACATAACAGGAGTTCAAAGAAGTCCTGGGCTGTTCAGTTGGCCACAATGCCTCACTGAACCTTCTTTTAGGGGTCCAGCCAAAAGCAAATATTGTGTATCAGCCAGATTACTGTGAAATCACAGGTAATAAAATGATTTTCCTGCATACCATGGTTTAGTATTGGACAAGTAAAAGTATGTATCTACTTTGAATTGGTGGATGGACCATTTTATGAAATGGAGCTTGGATCCCGCAGTTCAGATGTAGGCCAAATCCACATATGCAGTTTTTATGCATCTAAAAGTGGGTATGACTGATTGCCATGACAAATCAAAACCTCTCCCAGTTGTAACGTTTTGAGGTTGTCCTTAAGGCTGCTTTCACACTGGGGCGGGAGCAGCGTCGGCGGTAAAGCGCCATTATTTTTAGCGGCGCTTTACCGTCGTTTTAGCGGCGGTGTGCGGGCGCTAGCGGGGTGGTTTTAACCCCCGCTAGCGGCCGAAAAGGGGTTAAACCCGCCCGCAAAGCGCCGCTGCAGCGGTGCTTTGCCGGCGGTATTGCCGCGCTGTCCCATTGATTTCAATGGGTAGGAGCGGTGAATACACCGCTCCTTCACCGCTGCAAAGATGCGGCTGGCAGGACTTTTTTCACCGTCCTGCCAGCGCATCGCTCCAGTGTGAAAGCCCTCCGGCTTTCACACTGGAGTTAAAGGGACCGTTTTTTTTCAGGCGTTACACAGGTGCTATTTTTAGCGCTGTAACGCCTGAATACCGCCCCAGTGTGAAAGCGGCCTTACTGATACTGAATGATCATACAACGCCATGACTAGTAATGATCATTGTTACCAGCAATCAAAATACAAGTTAAGGAGAAGCTTTGTGCAAGTGATTATAGAAACCAGGGGTCCATTTATGTGCACTGCTTTGATACCCAAATCATCAATGTGCCTGCAAGTGGTTCTAAACGCAATACATGTATCCCTGTAATCTCTGCATAAGCCCTGGTTCACACCAGTGCGACTTGTGATGTGACTTGACCATTCAGTTGCATGACAAATCACACCCACTTTTGGCAATGGAACTGTTCAAATTAAGTTGCACAGATATCGGGAAGCTGCACACGAAATCGTACGCTGAAATAGCATGACTTTAAATAGGCGTGCGTGTGAATCAGGGCTTTAAGTGTGTGTGTATCTATCTTTTTTTTTTTTTTTTTTTTTTCCATTTTAGTAAATCAACACCACTGTCTCTGGACGACACCCCAAACGCAGGTTGTAAACATAGTCCATTTGCCTGCACTGGATCTGGTTGTGGTGCGGCTCAAAAAAGATGCATGCAGTTCTTTGGTGCGATTTAAGCCCATTCAAAATGGGCTAAAATTGCCCTGAATGGCATGGGAATTGCACAGCGGTCCAGTTTCTGTGTGAACCGAGCCTTAAGGTAAAAAACCCTTAAATGCGTTACCTCCACCCTTAACCGCTTACCTATGCCTTATCTCGATCTAGCATTGTGCCCATCTGCAGCGGTCAGCTCCCCCCTCCCCCCGCATGCTCTCTTCTCATGGGAGACTTGGCAGCAGCTGTCAGTCAAATCCTGTGAGGGGGTGGAGTCTAGCGGCACTATTTGTCTGTACAGGCGCACAGCCCAGTTTGGGATGGAGCCTGCATATCTGCCCGAAAGCAAGCGGTTTGCTATGGGGGCAGAGGAATAGGAGGAGGAGCAAACAGTGAGGGACCCCAGAAGAGGGGAGGCTCAGTGCCGCTCTGTGCAAAATAGTTGCACAGAGCTGGAGCTGGTGCATGACATGTTTGTTGTTTAAAAAAAAAAAAAAAAAAAAAAAGCCCTGCTCTCGCTCCCTCCTAACACGGGTACAAAGGCAGAAGCATGAGCTATTGGCTTCTGCTGCTATCAATCAAATTCAGGGGATGGGGTCTATAGACAGTCTGGCTTGGGAGCGAGCCTGAGGGTGCACCCCCATAGGAAGTGGAGGTCATTGGGGGGGGGGGGGGCCCAGAAGAGGAGGATCAGGCACACTCCGCAATACTATTGCACAAAGCTAGTAAGTATAACGTGTTAATAAAGATACAAAAATATGGAAGCATTTTAAAATGTATGTAAATGCTAATGATGAACATATGTATGTATGTATAATGTCATCATTAGCATTTACATACATTTTAAATTGCTTCCATATCTTTTTTAACACGTGTGTGTGTGTGTGTGTATATATATATATATATATTTATATTATAATTTTTTTTTTTTTTTTTGTGGTTTATCTTTGCTGGCTCTGTACAACAGGTATATTCTGTTAGATCAATATAATAGAATACGTTTCTAAAATGCTGGAGTCCTGTTCCCACTGCCAGGAGCCACAGCCACGGCTGTTGACGTCACCATTTGGCTCCCTCCTCCTTCCCCTGCCGTCGGGCCAATAGGAGAGAGGAACGAAGCCTTGTGCATGCGCAGTACAGTTCCCGACGTAAGGCTGCTTTGCTGGGTTCCCTTACCCGCAATGGCGACAGCAGCAGCACCCAACAGCTGCGGCATCGCTGGACTCCAGGGCAGATAAGTGTCCCATTTATTAAAATGCCAGCAGCTGCAGTATGTGCAGCTGTTGACTTTTCATTTTTGCAGGGGTGGGCAGCCCTCCACTTTTAACAGCAAGTTCACACCAGATGCAGTTCTGTGCAGTTTCCGCACAAGAAACCAACCAGAAACTGACTGCATGGTGTGAACTAGAGCCATTGGAATACATGGAAAACGCTGTACATGTTGTGTGGGGTTTTTTTTTCTTTGCGCAGAAAAAAGCGAACTGGATCTGGTGTGAACTGGCCCTAAGTGTTTACTTTGTTCAAATAATAAAACTGAGCATACCAAGTGTTTTTAAAGTGCCCAGGCCATTTTGCGATGCGGCACTGCGTCGCTTTAACTGACAACTGTGTGGTCGTGCAACTCTGTACCCAAACAAAATTTTAGCAGGTGATTTGAGCAGGGGAGCCAACCTGCCACAGTTGTACTGGTCGTTAAAGCTTAACTCCACTTTTGTGGTGAAAAAATATAGCTTATACAATTGTTACACAAACCCTAACATGATTTAATGTAACTAAAAACCTTTCCATTCTTGCTCTGTAATCTGTAAAATGGCGATCTAGAGACATTCTGTACATCGTTGGTGTACAGAACACTTCAAAAAATTTAATTTAATTTTTTCTTGTGATTGTCTCACTGATTTACCAGAAGTCTACACTAAGCTACAGATCAGATTTCAGGCAACCTCTGCAACAAATGCCATTTTTGAGCTACTCCCTAAGGTTTAAAGTAGAACACTTTCTTCCCCAATGGAAGATTTTCCTCCATTACTGCTCTGTGGACAACCTGAAGTTTGTTATTTTCTTTTACTTTCGACAGTGGTAAATATAATCGCACAGACCGCAATAAAAACATGGTGTTCTAATCCCTCTACACTGTCCAAAACGTAAAAAAAAGTGATGCAGACACTGCCGCTTTCATGATCGGAACACTGGGAGTGCACCAGCTGATTATAATGAATCGGTCCCTCTCATTTAGAATGCGTATTCAAAGGGCCTGGTCACACGAACTGCTTTCAGCTCTTTCATCAAAGCAGAAACTGGTAGGATATGTTAAAATTCTTAGAATGCACATTGATCAAAGTCTCCTATCCTTTAAGCTACTAATTTCATCAATGATCATGTAATGTTGGTGAACAAGGGCAGAATTGTGTGACAACCATTGCTGCTCCACAGTAAGTGAAGTTTTACCCTAAATTACAGTATTTGTGTTTAACTGATTATTTGATGAAAATAAGGGGATAAAAGCCTGAAAAAACAGGCCAGGACACAGCGGGGGATCTGAAGAGCATGCGCAGTAGGGAACCGGGCAGTGAAGCCGTCATGCTTCACTTCCCGATTCCCTGACAGAGGATGGCGGTGGCAGCAGCGAGGCAAGAGATCGCTCGTCATCTGCCGCCGACATCGCTGGACCCCGGGACAGGTAAGTGTGATTTTATTAAAAGTCAGCAGCTGCAATATTAGTAGCTGCTGGCTTTTAATAATTACTTTTTTTTTTTTTTTAGGTGCAGAACCACTTTAAAAAGCTACTGCCTCAGTTGCAAACGAGGAAGGCACTTGTTAATGTTTTGCCTATCTGCAAGTTATTTGGTAATTGGGATGCAGTTTGCCAGAAATTTTAGTAGATTAGCAGTGCATCTATACTGCCTCTTTAGCAGATTATTTATATTTTTCAGTCTAAAATTGGAGTGCGACAAGTTGGCCAGTGAGAAATCGGAGATGCAACGACACTACGTCATGGTAAGTTTTTGGGAGGGGAATTGTCAGTCTTTGACCACAAATATTGTCACCTTAACAGTTGTAACATAATATGCTTAATTTTGTGTTGAATACTATCTTTTCCATCGAGTGGCATGTTCGCTTATTTGCAGCTTCTTACCTTTCCAACCTTATTTAGATATATTCTAAATATATAATTTTATTTGTTTGTATGTTATTGGCACTGTCCAGAGGGTCAGGGGTCCTGCAGCCTTATAGGACAATTAGAGGAGAATGAAAACTCTTCTATACAAAATATGTGAGCAGATGGGAATCCAGCCTGTAATGAAGAAAAGGTAGCACTCGCTGAATATATTGCGGTGGGTGTAATCAAAAACTACTAACTCAAGACAAGAAAAACAAACAAAATGATCTAAATGCACACCCAATAGTTTGACTATATATACTTACGCTTTTGACCATTGAAGAATCATCCCCTGTATTAGGGATCTTTCTTCTGGTCTTTTATAGGGGATTAAGGGATATTGCTGTTGCCATTTTTTTTTTTTTTTTTTTTTGCTTATTTATAGCTATTAAAGTATATGTAGTTTAAGGCCCCTTTCACACATGCGGACAGTATGTCTGTCTGGATTTCATCCATCTGTTTGCGCATGAAATACGGACATGCATCCCTATGGGATAGCGGGTGTCTGCGGATGAACATCCGCAGACACCCGATATCGTCCACCTCTGCTTTTGTCCGATTCTGCAGACGGAGGAAAATCCTATTTTCCTATCTGTCTGCAGAACGGATCGGATGAACATGGACAGACGGTCCGTGCTCATCCGATCCCCCATAGAGGAGAATGGACAACTGACAGGGTGGTCCCTGCACAGTGTGCCAGGATCTCCTTGTTATCCGCCGGCTCAGCGGGGACAACGGAGCGATCCCCGCTGAGCAAGCAGATCATCACGGGACGGATCATTACTGATCCGTCCAGTGTGAAAGGGGCCTTACTCTATCTAGGGTGTGTATTTATCATTTTGTTTATTTTTCTTGTCTTGAGAATGAAAACTCCTACAAGCTTTAACTGATAGAAGTCAAGACTGCTCTAAGGCTACTTTCACACTTTAGCCACGCTGTGTTAGAGGTAAAAGACCACTTGTTGGAAAGGTAAAGTGCTGCTTGTTTTAGCAGCGTACTTTTAACACCCACTAGCAGCTGAAAGGGTTAAAACCACCCGTGCTGCAGCGCTTTGGAAGCTTTATACAGTGCTGCCAAACCACTCCAAAGATGCTACTTGCAGGACTTTTTGTAACGCCCCACAAGTGCACCACCCCAGTGTGAAAGCACTCAGGCTTTCATACTGGGGTGGCGTGGGAGGCGGGCTTCAGTCACTATTTTTAGAGCTATAACGCCTTCAGTGTGAAGGTAGCCTAACTGCTGAGAAAATGTATTTAGCGGTTTGCTTTTCCATGGTCTGTTGTCTGTGGGAGACCAGATATAGTGAATGCAAGGTACTGGGTTTGGTAACAATTTAAAGTGTTACTAAACGCAGAACCTGCGTTCACTATATCTGGTCTCCCTCAGTACACAGAACATGGAAATGCAATTGTATTTAGCAGTTTAGATTTACTAAAACTTTTTTTTTCTCATCTGCAATATATAGTAATCTTGTGACGTGTATCAGCCTCTGCTTAAAGCTTGTAGCAGGAGTTTTCATTCTCCCCCTGATCCTCTAGACCAGTGGTCATCAACCCTGTCCTCAGGGCCCAGTAACAGGCCAGATTTGCAAGATAACTGAAATATATCACAGGTGATATCATTTGCTGCTCAGTGATTGCAGTATTCTAGTCTGGATCTCCTCAAGGTAATACATAAAACCTGGCCTGTTAGTGGGCCCTGAGGACAGGGTTGATGACCACTGCTCTAGACAGTGCTGATTGGCCCTGCTGCTGATCGCATGCGCTCTAACAAGGGAAAAAAACTCCCCAAACTGAGCATGTGCAGCCTGACTCCTAATGCTCTCTTCTATCAAGAGATGGATTGGAGTCAGTTAAAGATGAGGCGGATCAGACCGGATCACACAGCCTTTAAACACAAAGCGGAGGATTAACACCTTAGGTTCCACAGTGAGTATAACCAGTATGCTTTACTGCATATACAGGCTGATTTTACTGTTGGTAATTTAGTAAAACTTTAAGGTTAAAATTTTTTAGTCGTATACCCCCCTCCCTTACCTGCTCCCTTACTCGATCCAGCCCTGTGCCTATCTGCAGCTCATCTCTCGCCTCACGTCTTGGTCTCCCAGGCTTTAAGGCAGCGGGAGCCATTGACAATCTAAGCCAGTGACCAGGTCTATAGATGCAGACAGCAAGGCTCTCGAGCGAGCCCACATTAGGTGTTCCCATAGAATGCACTCATTTATTTTGTTGACAAAAATAGGAAAAAAGAGCTGCGCCAAAAAAACAAATCAATAAACCAATACTATAAGCAAAAGTCCATAAAGAACTTGATTGCAGGAAGGACTGGATGGGGACTTTGGGATTTTAAAGGCACCAGTAATATGACCATAAAGAATTTGTGTTATTGAAGAGAAAAGCCGATCGCACCACAGTGATTCCACACTTTATCACTACTGTGCCCAGCCACCGACAAATAAATGCACTTACCAGACGGTAAAGCGTAAGGAGCGTTTATGATCTCAAGCTACTGATGGCTTTGATCCCATGAGGATATAATATAAATACAATATGAAAAAATATTTTTTTGGTCCCTCCAATTAGATTTTAGGTGCTAACGTTTGCGGAACAGTGCTGGGGAAAGGCATCCGTGTTATAACGTTCTTTCGGCTTGCCCTTATAGGACGTTGGGAGATATATATGTTTTGCCCACACTTAAGATGGCTTCATCTGCCGGACCTCTGTCTCAGAACGAGGTCTCGCCCTATTTAATGGTGGTGCATTGCGGCGGGCCCGTTCCCCATTGAAAACGTCACATATGACGAAACACTTATGGGAGGGCACGCTGTGACGTCACCACGTGTTACGAGAGTAGGACGGGCTCTCGTTGTGGTGCGATCGGCTTTTCTCTTCAATAACATAAATTCTTTATGGACTTTTGCTTATAGTATTGGTTTATTGATTTGTTTTTTTATTGGTGTATTTTTTATTTATTTTTTTTGCGCAGCTTTTTTCCTTTTTTTTGTCTATTTTCATGTGTGTGTATCCCACAGTGGAGCAGCAGCCTTATATTATCTGAACATTCATTTTGTCAATTCTTTCATTTATTTTTTATTTGTTTTTTAGATTGATTTTATATTCTCTCAAACATTTTTATTTATTTTTTCTTATTTGACAAGAGAATTTTTTTTTGGGTCTCAGCACGGTTTTATTTCTCTTATTTATTTTTGTTGAATAAAGTGTTTTTTTATTTATTGATGCACTAGGCTTATGCACCCTATTGTTACCTTTGTATGTTCATACTGTAAATATCAGACTGATGGACAAGTGTAGTGGTCTCAGTTGGTAACATTGCATGCATGTAACGCCGCCCCGACCTCATTACTCACCTTTTTCTGTTCACTATTCCTTTTTATTTTTTATTTATTTTTTATCTTTATTTTTTTTGTTTTACACCTGCCATAAAAATGCCTTGTTTTGGCTGGTGTCAGAACCCCCTCACCTCATGACAGTGCTCATTTCTAGCAATAGAACACTGGGTCCAAGCACTGCATCATGAGGACACATGCTCTCCCACATACCTAGGTACTTGCAGTGGTGGAACCAAAAGTGGAGGGGGATTGCTGGGGAGATGATCATAAAGTGGTTCGGGTTGGACACACATTCTGCCACTAGGACCTGAATGGGCAAGGTGACTGCATCTCTCTCAACTGTAAGGAGTCCCTTGTGAGGGACCTGGTCTGGACCCACCTAAACTATCCCACTAGGTAGCTGTTTCTGCACACTGACAGGATCAGGTGGGTTCACACCAGGATCTGAACATGCTGGAGCTCTTCCCCCCCCCCCCCCCCCCCTATAGCACCGATAAAACGTGCTATATTTCAGATAAAACAAAGTGTTTTGTCAGTGAACTGATGTGCAGCTTTCTATCTAGGTTCATTGTTTTTGTTTTCTCTTTGCTATTTTCACCATAAATTTTCAAATAGTTTACCTTCAAGTGCCTCTCAATTGTGGCATAGTATTCTTTGTTTCATTGAAGCCCTGGTTGTTAAAAGTGTTTCTGACTTTGTGCACATTTCTGACCCATGGTAGTACAGTACTTGCTAAAGAGGCCAGCTTCTCTGGTGCCAAGAGTTTTGTGATCAATTTAGGAGGCCTTCCTCATTTTTATCCCCTTGGAGAAGCTCTTTACTCCCTCAGTTCAGGGCAATTAGGTCTTTAATTATGTCTGCCAAGATGTAGCTGCAGATGGTTAAGCAGCCAGCAATGTTCCTGCTTCCCTTTAACCCCTGAGGGCAATTACAGAAACCTTCCTGTTTGTATATGGAGTAATGATCCTTCCCTCCTAAAATTCACCTCAAGGGACCATAACAATTCTAAGCATAAACAAGCAGAGCTTGTGTGCACGGATTCTTTATTTCTGGTTACTATCCTGCCTAAATGTCTTTCCACAAGTGTAAGGCAGCTTGTCTTCATCAGTGCTGGGAAGGAATGGGTTACGTTGGATGGCTGTAGCCTTTCCAAGAGATGGAAGCAGGAAAAACTGGAGCTTGAGTAGTGCATAGCTGCCTGCCAAAAAATAATTCCACCCCCCCCCCCCCCCCCCTTCCCCTCTCAGCAGGTCTCCTGGCTTATCCCTCTCTTGTGGGGTTATGCCATTCATTCACTCTTCCAGACAGCTGCTTGTTACAGGATGGGGAGGGGGGAGGGCCAGGGCAGAGTGTAAATCTGCCTAAAAACCTTTCTGGGACTTGTAAGACAAAGAGGTCAGACTCTGGGGAGGAGGTGAAGGGGGCAGCTTCCCAGACGGGGGTCATTGTTTGTATTTTAACCGTTTCAGACAACAGGTTACAGTGGTATATTTACTGTAAGTTAGAACATTATTATGGTGTTGGCGGCATAGTAATTTCTCATTTAGCAGCCCAGATTTCAACTTGGCTCAAAGCTGGCCAACGACGAGTTTTTTTTTTTTTTTTTTCAGCCAGTGGGATCCCTCTGTACAAATGAGGTTGATGGAGGAATCTCCAACTCCTGCTGCGATTTTGTATTCTGACAGCGGGTTCAGTACTATCATTATACACGGATCACCAGCTGTAGCCAATGATCAATTTTTCTCGGCTTGATCGACTTGTGTCGAGCAGACAGCCACACACGTATTATAATTCAGCAGGTCCCTGCTGAATTTTCCCAGTTATCTGTCTATTGGCAGCTTAGCCCTTTGTTGCATTTCTGTAGTGAACTGCACTGTTAGGTGACCTAATTCTACAGTGTCATAACTCAAAGTTCTGATGCTTCTATTTTGATTGACTGCCCTCTGAAGCAGTCAGGACTGTGTATACCCGGTTTCCCCTAAAATAAGACCTAGCGTGATTGTCGGTGTTGGCTGCAATATAAGCCCTACCACCCAAATAAGCCCTACCCTGTTTCCTCAAAAATAAGCCCTACCCTGAAAAGAAGACCTACAAGGACTTTAACTAGGGCTTATTTGGGGGGTAGGGCTTTTATTACAGCTATCACCGACAATCACACTAGGTCTTATTTTAGGGGAAACAGGGTACTAAGACCCCTTTCACACTGGGGCGTCTTCGGGCGCTTTAGCGCTAAAAATAGTGCCTGACAAATGCCTTATCTGCAGTCCCAGTGTGAAAGCCAGAGTGCTTTCACATTGGGGCATTGCGCTTGCAGGACGTTAAGCCCTGCAAGCAACATCTTTGGGGCAGTGAAGGAGAGGTGTATACACTGCTCCTCCACCGCCCCTGCCCATTGGAATGCATAGGCACCATTGCTGAAGCGCCTGCAAAGTGTTTCGGAAGAAGCGCTGCACGTTTTTTCTAGCAGACAGCGTTCATTTAGGAATATCTTGATGAATTTGTCTGGTTCTGGGTATATTCCTAGTAGGCACGATTTGGGGTTTAATGTGATGGGGGATCCCATAGTGCCGTGCAGGAAATGGACTACTTGTACCCAAAAGCCCTGCATCTTAGGACAATCCCAGATCAGGTGGTAGAATGTGCCCGAAGCCTGGGTGCACATGGGACAGTTGGCTGTTTGGTCCTGTCTGTACCTCGACACTCTAGTTGGGGTAAGGTATGCCAGATGGGTGATATATATCTGTGTGAGTCGATCTGACAATTTGGTGGATACCAGTTTACAATGATCTAGGTCTTCACTCCATTCCTCATCCTCAAGTGCCTCAACATTTTCCTCCCACTTACCCCTTTACCCCTTTGCATAGGCTGACCTGCACGCCGAGGGCGCTAGTAACATATTGTAGATATCAGTTTTTATTTTTATTTTTTTGGGGGGGGGGGGGGGTCCGAGCTACGTATTCTGGCCACAAAGGGGTTCATTTCAAGTGGGGTAAAACCTGCTGAGAATTGCGTTCTAAAAGCTTCACGGAGCTGAAGAGAACGGGAAAAATAGTGAGGCCAGCAGTCCAAATTTGTCTCTTAGCATATCGAATTGTTTTTAGATCACCATTGGAGGTCAAGTGGCATAGGTAGTATACACCCCTGGATCTGTTCAAACTCGTTTTTTGAATAATTTACACTTGGTCATGAGAGCAAACGATGGTGTTATCGTGTAATGACCAAATTTTGAACAATTGTTCAATGGATACAAATCCAGTTTTTTATTTTTTATTTATTCGTTTTGTCACATATGGGAGGTGTGAACATTTCAGTGTTTAACGGGTGAGAAACCCATTACCCTTTTAGTTTATTATTCGTTAATTTCCTACTAGTTCCTTCGTGGTCTCTGTGGTGGGTTTTTTTTTTTTCTTAGTTTTTGACTTGAGAAAAAAAATAAATTCTATTTGTGCCCATTAACTGGAGAAAAAAAAAGACAAATGGTCCAGATGGCAGTTATTTATTTATTTTATTTTTTTTTTGAACGCTTTTGCATCTAGTGTATGGAAACCATTACATGCTCCCTGCACATTGCATCAATCAACTGCACGTTCACTCCCTTAATTGGAGCCTGTGCAGGAGGCTTGTAGTAGGCCCACTGGAAACTTGGGCTGTTGTGGTGTTTGTCCAATTCTCCAACATGCTGCCTGCACAGGTTAATTTAACCTTTGCTGTAGCACATAAAATAAAAATAAATAAATAAGAGCAGCATAATTACTGCAAAATAAGCCTATTTTAAAATCAGACGGTTCAAATGGGCTTTAAAGCACCTCTTTCACTGAACCACATCATGGTAGGTGGGCCGCTGATAAAAAAAAAAAAATGTACTGTGCATCTTATAATATGGAGTGTGTAGGTAATCTTTTTTTTTTTTTTTTTTTTTTTTTTTTTTTTTTTTTTGTGAACTTCAGAAGGACCTGTACTAACATTGCAGAGCAGCGTGTTGAAGTATGGGAGGGGGAAATGCATGTAATGCCCACATATGGAGACTTGTGGAAACATTGCTTAGAACGCAAATGAACTGTACTTATTGGCAAGTTGTGAGTTCAGAAAAAAGTAATCAGGCACAGTAAACTTTATGAGTTGAATGTAGTCCGGTACCCAGTGCTGGGCTCCTGCTATGTGTGCTCACTCTACCCAGGAGAGCCAGGTCACGTGTGTATGGGTGAAATAAAACATATATATTTTTTCCGTCGCAAAGGTGCCACCCTGTAGCTGTACAACTGCTACAGGATAGACATGAACTGGTTAAACTGCTTGGTGCCTCCTTTAACGTGTTGGGGTTTTTAGTTTTTTTATTCAATTCCACCCTGCCCCCCATGCATTAAGGTAAAAAAAAACCCTATGCTGAAGCATCAAATGCTGTGACATTTTGTTGCTCTCTGCCTCCTACAGAGGGTGGCTGTTTGTTCACCATGGTCCCTCTGTATATAAGAATGTACCACTCTTGCAGGGACCACTTATCAAGTGGTCCTTTCAATGGATTACTATTGTTGAGAAATTAACGGATTATCAGCGTTTAACATGCACCTTCATTTTATGAAAACCTATTTTAGGAAAACCTATTTTTTAAATAAACAACTTTTAAGAAAATTACAGGTCAGTGCAAATAAATGCAGCCTGATTGGTGCCCATGTGCAGCCTGACTGACCAATGTCCATCTGCAGCCCGAACAGTGCAGGAAATCACCGAGCAGTCATCTCCTGTTTACTAGGCTCTCGCACACAGTCCCGCCATTGGCATTGGACCAGCTCCTGTGATAGACAGAACACTGGTCCAATGCCGGGGGCGGAGGCGGTACTGCGTGTGACACGGGAGTAAAATTCCAGTGGGCGCTCATCCCCCTTCCTTCCCCCTCCGAGGTACACTATCGCCGTATAACATGCACCTGTGATTTGCCCCCTATTTTCAGGGGAGAAAGTGCGTGTTATACCACGATAATTTTATGGTACTGAAATTCTTAAGCGGCTTGGTTTGCCATTGTAAAATCGAGCATTTGCACGCACATTTCCTGTATTCGGGGACATAATTTGTATATCATTTAGCATGATCCCAATGTATTTGACAAATGTGTGTTTTTCTTGGTAGGTAAAGTAATGTGTTATGGAAGAAAAATTCTTTCAATATTGTCTGTCGTTATTCATATACATCAATGTATTCTCTGATTATTAACAGAATTTCTGTTCTCTTCAGTATTATGAGATGTCCTATGGCCTGAACATTGAAATGCACAAACAGGTAAGCACAATGCAGTGCCATTTGGGTAGACTTCTGTAATTTTCTGTATGATGGCTGCGTTTTTCAAATGATATATTACAAGATGTTGTCTGCATCCTTTAAATATGACCCCCTGAACTAGCCATCTTCTATAACTAACTGGGAATTTTGTACAGATTTGCCAGACGTCTTGCCAACAAAACTGTTTTTGTAGGCCTGGGAACTTCCACATAAGACACAGACCATAACCACCACAATAACCTGGCTGCACAGCTGTTCTGAATCAGTTGCATAGACTCACAATCGTCAGATGTCTTTGGATCACAAAAGTATTACAAAAGTTGTTCAAAATCCCACATCTAGCTTAGGATTTGGATGAGATATTCCCTTTCTGTCTGCCGAATTTAGATTTATTGCATTCAGAGGCCAATTATCAGGGAAAATGTCTTCCTATGTCCAAGTGCTTCTGTATTAGTTACTAGATTCCAGCTGCATTACTTCCAAACTTTACCCTGGAGAGAATGTTTTCTTTTTTGTTAGAAAAAGTGAATTCTATTGGTTGGTCTCTTTTCCCCTTTCAGCACCCTCTCATGTAGAACAGATTTAGAAATGTCACCCAATGGGAAAGTTCTTAGAAGGGCAAAGAATTGAATGAATTACAAGGTTAGAATAGGCTTATGTGGAAGCTGAAAATAGTTCTGTAAAAGGACTTGTGAATTTGAAATTGACATCCTTGCTCCTAGAAAAGTAGCCCAGGTGATTGTGTGCATTACCCAGTGAGAATGGGGGTCCTGAGATATTGTATCCTCTCAATACAGATAGGAATGCATGGCATTCTTAGAAAATTACCTAGAACTCCTAAACAATATTTTCTGAAAGAGACACTGCAGAAAAAAAATGGCAGGTGCTGAAATTTTGTATGTCACATGTCATTTGCACAGTGGTTTATCAAACGAAAATTTTCTGAGGAAAAAAAAAAATACACTAATGAATTTTGATGTACACAAATGCATAATCACCCAATGTTTTGGTTAAATAGAAAATATTTTGATGTGTAAATGGATACATAACCTGTCACATGTCAAAATTGCACACACATGTGGAGTGGTGACAAACTATATGGTACATTAAATTGTACATAGAGGGTGTGTGTGTGTGTGTGTGTGTGTGTGTGTGTGTGTGTGTGTGTGTCTATCTACCACTTGCCTATTAGATCCCAGATGTTTCCTTTGTCCTCCAAAGCAGCCTATCAAACAGATTGTTTGGCTGCTTTATAAGCAGTAATGGCCTGTAAACAAAACTGGAAGTAAAACCTTGACGATTCTGATTTCTGACATTATTCAGTGCACCGGATGCAAATGGGTGCTTTCAGCAGCCCCTTCTGTCGCTAGTGAACGTGATCGGACAGCTGTAGAGATGTTCAATCACTTTTACCATACCAGAAAACCCATTGCCTGTTCTGAAGAACAGTATCCGGATAATGGCTGCAGTTGCTGCCATACTGGTGTAACCGCTCTCATTCAAAGCTGTATATTGTGTGGTCCAAGGACAGGAAGTGGTTAAAACAAACTAGTCTCCAAACTTATTATTAAAATGCATGCCTGGGAAGTAGAGCATTGCAGGTTGCTAGGTTGGATGTGCAATGTCTGGCATAATCTGCATATATTTCGCCATTCTTCCTCTTCACACCTTCATTAACATTGTAAGGTTTTTAATTAACCCTATCCCGCTGGGGCTATAGCCAAATGACTGCTACAGTGTGGGCTTACTTTTCCGGGAGAACCTCCATTCACACCCTCCTGTGATTGTATGCTGCCTGCATGCTCTGTGATTGCTGAGTTTTTTCGGATTCAGCTGATAGGGGTAAAGAGCCAAACGCAGTGGCCCTTTACATCTGTGATCAGCTGTCATTGGACACAGCTGATCATGTGGTAAACACAAGTCGGTCATAGGATTTTCTTTCCTCATGCTGACAGTGTGAGAAGAGAGGAGAGCCGATAACTGGCTTGTGTTAAAGGGACATTGGCACTGTTCATCTGTGTCCTGATTATCGGTGCAGTCCCACCAGTGCTGCCAATCAGTGTCTCCTATTAGTGCTGCCTGTCAGAGCCCATTAGTGTATCTTCATTGGTGCACATCAGTTAAGGAGAGAAATGACCAGTTTGCAAAATTGTATAACAAACTATGAATTTTAAAAACCCAGCAGTGATTAAATATCACCAAAGGAAAGCGCCATGTGTGACACTTTATTTATTTATTTATTTTTTTTTATAAAATATAATTTGGGTATAGTGTTGCATTCTCACGCAATTTTCATTCAAAGTGCAACGGCCAAAAACTCTGAAAATTGCCCTGGGCAGGAAGGAGGTGAAAATGCCCAGTAGCTGAACCTTTCCTTTTTGTTTTTTGTAAATGCAGACCATTGTTCTTGAGGTGCCTGTACAAAAAGGCACATGGAACAGTTTAAAAAAAAAAAAAAAAATCTGGGTTTCCGGTCAGTCTTTTACATGCAAATATGCACGTATGTGGAGACCATTGAATTCTGGGAGCTAGAATTTATTTCACGTGTGTACTTGCAAAATAAACTAGGGATTTTGTCCAAGAATACTGATGTTCAAGCAGTGAACCCTTGTTACCAATCACGTGTCTTTTGGATTGAAAGATGAAACTGGCTGGAAGGGATGGACCGGTGAAAGTCAGGTTAAGGTCACAAGAGATGGATGTCCACAAGATGGCAAATGAGGTGGTATCCGAGAGGGTTAAAACTACTGCAAGCGCTATGCTGGTGGTATAGCTGCGCTACCCTATTGATTTCAATGGGCAGGAACTGTGTATACACCGCTCCAAAGATGCTGCTAGCAGGACTTTATTTATTTTACAGTCCTGCCAGCGCACCACAGCGGCTGTTTCAGGGTGCTTTGCAAGAGCTATTTTTAGCTCTGTAGCACCTGCAATGTGCCCCAGTGTGAAAGGGGTCTTAATGCCAGCATTTTTATGTTTTGTGCAGAAAATTACCGAAAGATTGACACTATATTTCTTTTGTTGTTTTCACATATTTATGCATTGTTAAATAATTTTTCTCTTTTTCCAGGCTGAAATTGTCAAAAGGTTAAATGGCATTTGCGCCCAGGTTTTGCCTTACCTCTCCCAAGAGGTATGTTTTATGTTACTGCATAGTTAAGGGATAGAAAACTTAAAAACCATAAAACGGATAGTGTGATACAGTTCCTCCTTTTTTATCTGGCTTTAGCTAAAAAGTTCTTTAAATGTGTATGTTGCCTTGGTGTAATAAAACATTAGTACTAATAGTATTAATACATGCTCAATTATTTTTGTCTATCTCTGTACTGATCTTAATTCTCTCTTTGCAGCATCAGCAACAAGTCCTGGGAGCCATTGAGAGAGCAAAGCAAGTGACTGCTCCAGAACTGAATTCCATTATTCGTGTATGTTAGTGTTTTTCTGGCTTGTTGAAAGGAAAAACATAAACTTGTAGTGTTTTTGATGGGGGAAAAATAAACTTGCATTCAGTGTGCTCTTCTCTTTAACTTGACATGTCTGACACTGTATTACAATTACAAACATACTAAAATGGGCCCTTGTCCCTTTTTGTTATAATTTAATTGTTTTAAAGGAGGCAGTTTTCACTGGGTGGGAAGGCTGTCACTGCTGGACTATATATTTTATGCTTATTAGTGGATAATGTCTTTTCTCTAGCATTAGGAATAGAAGACAATGTACCTCAAATGTAAGATGTTCTGACTAGCAAAGCTTCAAATCTTTAACTGCTAGTGTTGGAACCTTCTACATTGCATACGCTTCTATTGACCATCACTGTGATGGGTAGCCTTATGCCTAGTACACATGAGAAAATCAGACAAACTCCACTTTCGACGCAATCGTACCTTGATCTAGTACACATCTAGTTAGTACACTGCTTCTCGTAACGATGCCAGAACTATTTGTTTTAATCGGTACAGTACTTGTCTGAAAAAATAACAATAAAGAATACATTGCATTACTTTCGAAGTTGTATTCTGTCGTCCGGGAATTTTCGTAACTTTAGAAAACGTAATTTTCGGTATGAAACCAGCATGCAAACAAAAAACGGACTATCATACGTCCGCTATTCTCATTGCGTGCGTATGAGGCTTTACTGGTCAGTAAGAATGTACAGGAAACTAGTGGGCAGATTTCAACACTATCCTGATGTGTTGGAGCTTTGACTGGTAGAACGTTCCAGTGTTGAGCCTAATAGCCAGGGAATTGTTGCCTGCATTTCATAAGGTCAGTTGCATTTTTACAGAAATCTGTCAATAAGAGGAATAAAATTGTATAATGTCCCATTTGTTGAGGGACACAAGTTTCACAAACTTTTGGATTATACTGCCACCCACAGAAGGATTTTGACTAGAGGTCGACCGATATATCGGCCGATATTTGCCGTTTTTTAAATAATCGGCATTCAGATTGTGTTGATAAAAAGCCGATTCTACAGCGGGACTTTGAAATGACTTCTGTAAGAAGTCAGTGTGAGTTGCCTGAGTCGTCATAGCAACACTTTCCTCCTCTCTGGGCAGACTGCCAAGAAAAGAACTAAATGATACAATGTTTACACTTCTGAATGAATGAAGTCATCTCTGTGTAGAAGTTCTCAGTTTAACCATTTAAAGACTAAATCTTTTCTGACACTTGTTGCTTACAAATAAAAATCCTGTATTTTCTGCCAGAAAATCATTTAGACTCCCCAAAAATTATATATTTTTTTTTAGCAGAGATCCTAGGGAATAAAATAGCGGTTGTTGCAATATTTTATGTCACACGGCATTTGCACAGAGGTCTTTCAAATGCATTTTTTTGGGAAAAAATACACCATTTAAAAAATAAAAATAAAATAAAAACAGTAAAGTTAGCCCTTTTTTTTATTTTTTTTTTTTTTTTTTTTTTTGTCCAAAAGTGTTGACTACCCGTTTTTATTTAATACATAGGTTTTTTTTTTTTTTATCTAGATCATACATACAAGTAAACTGATTGGAGGTTTGTTTTGTTTAATAAATGTTTAAAGCGGGAGTCCGCCGGGACTCCGCGTTTTTTTTTATTTTTTTTTTTTAAAGCCAGCAGCTACAAATACTGCAGCTGCTGACTTTTAAAATAGTGACACTTACCTGTCCAGCGCGCCCGCGATGTCGGCACCCGAAGCCGATCTCTAGATCGACACTCGAGTGCTGCCGCCGCCGCCATCTTGGGTATGGGAATCAGGAAATGGAGCCTTTCGGCTTCATTTCCCGGTTCCCTACTGCGCATGCGCGAGCCGCGCTGCGCAATGAGGACGGTCCCCGCTGCCTCTGGGATCTGTGTGCTTCCCAGCAGGCAGCGGGGCACTTGGGGAAGGGGGCGGGCACTTGCGGAAAGGGGCATAATCTACGCCCCTTTCCGCAAAGAGCTAGCCCGGAAGTGGGTGCAGTTACCTGGATTATCCAGGTAACTGCACCCCCCTCCCCCCTGAAAGGTGCCAATTGTGGCGCCGGAGGGGGGGAGGAATCCGATGAGCGGAAGGTCCATTTTAGGGTGGACCTCCGCTTTAAGTGTAAGAAATTTTCTGTATCACTTATGAAGACTGCTTTCACACTGGAGCGGGCAGACGTTGATGGTAAAACGCAAGTTTTAGCGGCTCTTTACCATCATTTTAGCGGTGCTATTTGGCTGCTAGTGGGGCACATATAACCCAGCTAGCGGCCAAGGAAGAGGTTAAATGCGCCCATGAAGCACCGCTGCCAAATCGCATTGCATGCGCTTCGGCAGTGGTGCCCATTCATATCAATGGGCAGGAGTGGTGGAGGAGCGGTATACACCACTCCAAACGTGCTGCTTGCAGGACTTTTTTTTTTTAAGATCCTGCCAGCGCATCGCCTCAGTGTGAAAGCACTCTGTCTTTCACACAGACTGCAGGGGAGCCATTTTGCAGGCACTTTACAGCTTATTTTTAGCCCAAAAGTGCCTTAAAAAACGCCCCAGTGGGAAAGGTATGTTAGATCAAGGGGGATTAAAAATAAATAAATAAAATAAAATCGGCCTAACATATCGGCCCAAAAAAATCAGCATCATATATCGGCTATCGGCCGCTATGATTTCTAAATATCGGCATCGGCATCGGCCAGAGAAAAACCCATATCGGTCGACCTCTAATTTTGACACTGGCGGGGAAAAAAAATACCAACCTGACATTATACCTGCCACTTTAATGAGAAAATGTTACCATAATAACCATATATTTTCTTTATTTAAGATCCTTCTTTACATGCTGCTTAAGATTGTCTTTTTGTAGCTATCCAGATTTGTTTGTTTTTATCCTCGGCATTAGCTTTCAAGGCTGTATCCAGAACCCGCTAAATCGGAGGTTAGCTGAGCCTGTCTGGAATGTAACCTTTGGGCACTGGGGTCTGTGTTGTGTGCTTTCTAGACCTTTTGTGTACTGTTAGCCATGGAGTGATTTGCAGAGCCATGACACAGCCCCTGGTGTGCCCGTCTCTCTCAAATCTCATTTATGAGTAGGCCATGTGGGCTGAGCATAAGAAGCTATTTCTTTTATTAAAAAGATTGGGCGCAATTATTCCTTTTTCCTATGTTTTCCCTGAAAGCGTTACAATGCTGTAGGGTCCCAAGTACATTCTCCACACTTTCTCATTCAGTGTGAGGTAGCACTTTCCCACAATTCTTCTGTTTGCAGGAGATGGGCAATTGAGTTAGTTCCTGTTGCCACCTTCCTTGCTTCCTACTTTTTGAACACATCCTGTTTTTAGCAGTTGCTTCTTGAGTACCCAAGATTTTACCTGGTGTTCTGAGCAAAGTTGTTTTGCCAAGCGTGTTGCATATTGGAACCCAGTCATAATGGGAGCAATGCCATTGTGTCAGGCCCTCCAGTTCAGGGTCCTCTTAACAGTTCCTGGGTTGGCCTGCAGAGTTTTAAGAATCCTTGCTGGATCATGTTGCCCCTGCGGACTCGCAGGCAGCTGCCATTTCCTTCCAAGCTAGACTGGGTTCTCTTAGGCTCGGTTCACATATGAGCAACATGCAGCTCACAGCAGGGGTCTGGTTCACTGTTTTCGGGTACAATTTCAGCCTGAATTTTGGGCTGAATTTGGACCTGAAATGGGCCAAAAGACGCACAGCATTTTTTGTGCAAAACGCACCGGACCTGCTGCAGCAAACTGGTCAAAATAGCCTGCTATTGCGAATTGGATGCAGCAATAGTGTGAACCCAGCCAAGAGTCTTTAAAATGTATTTGATGTCCTGTACGGGGACTGGAAAACGTGTTATGTGCCCCAAAATCAAAGTGAGAATTGAATAAGCACTGGCGAATCCTTTACAGGAATCCATTCATAAGAATCTCCTAGATAAACATTTGGACATTGTCAAATCTTTTTGAGTGTTTTTTTTTTTTTTTTTTTTTTTTTCTTCCCCCCCCCCCCCCCCCCCCCCCGGCCAGCCTTCCATTGCAGTTTTCTATGGCTGTGATGTTGGTGTATCAAACATTGAGGGAATGTATTAAACTCCTAAAAGCGATCACCCTGTTTGTAGACCGCTTTGAGTGCTTGCTGGCTGCCCTACATTACTACCAAGCTCCTTTTGCATTCACTGAGGCACCTTTACGCTGATTTGGTGCAGTTCTCCTTCAGTGCAGGTGTAGTGCAGTGTACCCATGGTTTTTGTGCAGGTTAGCTGCTCTTTGTCGTAGACTTCTATTATGTTCCTCTGTTTTGGTGCACTTTCTGAAATTGCAGCAAAGCCACATGAACCTGAGGACAATTCCTCTTTTAGCATGAAGTGACACCTGCCCCCCACTCTTCCATAGTGGGGGGAATCATTTGTTAGACCTTGCGAACATCTGGACAGATGGTATTGGCTAGGTGTCTCGGTCTAGGAGCTGGTTTCCAATTTTTACAAACAAGTTCCCCTCGCCACTTTTCCACTTATTGGCTTTCAACCTTCTTGTGTGACCACATAGGTTAGCAGACTGAAATGCAGCCCTTGCAGGTCTTCTGGATAGGGTGGTTATTGTCCTAATTACTGGGAAAAAAGGTTTCTGGGACTTTATTGCAAACCAAAAGGGGGTGTTCATCCCATCTTTGATTTGCAGAATTCAGTTTTGGAGCCAACTCCTTGCCTGGAATATCCTAGACATAACTCGAGTGCAAGTTTTCTTCAGCAAGAGAAATTTCAAACTTTCTTCTCCCTGACCTGTCTTGAGTTGACAAACTTTTGTGTGGGGTTATGGGTCACTGATGGCAGAATCCTTTTGAGGTAGTCCTGTTTGCTCAATTCCACTCCAGGCCCCTGCAACTGAACATCCTCTCATTGTGGGACAAATCGGTTGAGTTACGGCACAAATCTATTCACCAGTTGCCGAGTAACAGGTTATCTTTGGCCTGGGGGATCACAAGTCCAGCTCTGGAGTTGGAGCAATCCAATCTCTTGGAGCATTTTCACAGTGCAAACCAGCATATTAAGCTAGGTGGTAATCCCAAACATCTTGTTGGGGCAGGAAACTAGGAAGCCAGAGGAATCCTATCTCCATTTTGGAGCTCTGGGCCATTTGGTTGTCCCTGGAGTGCTGGAAATTCTCACCGGTGGGTTATCCAATCAGGATCCAGTCAGTTGGACTGTTCTTTGGGCATACCATGTGTTTTTGATTTTTGTCCCTCAAAGTGGTTGTACACCCTTACAACACACTCTTTGCCACAGGTAAGCCTATAATGAGGCTTACCTGTAGCTGTCCTGGATATCGTCTAAACTTGAACGGTTTAGGAGATATCCCCTGTATTTGCATGTGCTGACATCACGCTGTTAGACACTGCCATTAGTGGTGGCTTACGGGGTAGTGGTGTCATCGCTGCTCTGGCCAATCGGTGCCGGAGCCCGTGAAAACCCGGAAGTAACTCTGGGAGTGATGTCGCTGGAGCGGTGAATGAGAAATGCTACGGGGGCTTCAATCTAAGGTAAGTAATACATAATGGGTTACAACCACTTTAAGAGTGTAAACAGGATTCCTTATTTTCTTTCCCCCCACGATAAAATCATTTTCTTGGAGTTCATTATGGTCTTGCGCTTTAATTATAAGAGTATAGCGCTGCTGAGTGGGATAGATATAGAGATGTAGAGATATAGATATTTAAATTGCGTGTTTTTAAATGTGCATTAGAATAACCACCACTAATATCCAGATTAATAACCTACCATATTTGAATAGTTGTGATTTATGATATTAAAACTTAACAAAAAATTATAAAATAAAGTTAGTCTTTCCAGAAAATATCCTTCACTTATGCATTGCTTGAAAATATTTGACTTTTGTATCCCACAGCATTGTGACTCAAACAATAGTGCTTGAATTTGAACACAATGTGCTCCCACCAGGGTCCCAGAACTCTCACTTCTAATTTGGAATGTGTAGGCATGTATAAAACAAATCCTGCTGGATTTTGGCTGCTGTCTGCAGGACTACTTTAGCATCTGTCCACAGGGGTCTCCCTTGGAATGCCAAATACAGCCTCCAGGGAATATCGGAGGTGTGGTGCCCTTTTAAGATGCCTCAGGTATTCATACTGCCATAATTTTTAATGCTGCATTTTCCAGGCTGCCGATACCATCTTTCTCTTCTTCCTATCCAGGACTACAAATTGGAGGTTAGAGCCTTGAGAACCTGTAGGGAGCACGTGGTGGTTAAACTTTTTTTATAAGCGCTATTGTTTCACAACGTGGTGGGACCCGAAAGTCGGATATTTCCAAGCACTGCATAAATTAAGGATATTTTCTGGAATAACTGGTTTAAGAACTTTGCCTTTTCATTTTAAGTGTGTGTGGGTTTTTTTTTTTTTCCCTATATAATCGCCACTATTCACATGTTAATTTGAATATCATTGGTGTCATTCAATTACATGTTTTTAAATACTTGTATAATAGCAGTATATAGTAGTCACACTCGGCGGTGCTACACTCTTATGATTATTTGTGGGAACACAGATTGGTGTTTAACCACTTCACTACTGGGCACTTTCACCCCCTTCCTTCCCAGACCAATTTTCAGCTTTCAGCACTCTCGCACTTTCAGTAAGAATTGCGCGGTCATGCAACACTGTACCCAAATTAAATTTATCATTTTGTTCACACAAATAGAGCTTTCTTTTGGTGGTATTTGTTCATAAATCAATTTAAATTTTTTGCGATATAAGTGAAAAAAAGAGCGGAAATTTTGAAGAAAAATATTTTCTACTTTTAAAAGAAATCCAATAAAATCTAATTTGGTCGTAAATTTAAGCCAAAATGTATTCTGCTACATTTCTTTGGTTTAAAAAAAAAATCCTATTAAGTGTATAATTGGTTTGTGTGATCGTGTGCAGATCACGGACATGTGTGCAGATGATCATTGGGACATATGATTTTGGTGTTGTATATGTGGACAGGTTGTTTTTACTGTGGGGACAGTATTTTGGGGACTTTGTGTGGGGACACTGCATGCCGGTGATCAGTGTAAAAAAACCTCATACTTGCTGATCACCGGTTGGCTGCAGCGATCTGCTCTCCTCACTGACAACTTCTGTGTGAGGAGAGTTGAGCCGATTGCTTAGCAACCAGCTCTCTCTTTGCATCACATGATGGCTCTGATTGCACACAGCTGTTATGTGATCAGAAGGGCCAATCGCAGAGCCCTCCTGCCGATTGGAGGTGTGCCATGTCCAGGTGACACAAGCGCATCAGGATCGCGCCACTGTGAGAGATCCCCCTCCTTCTGAGGGACGTTCCTGAACATCCACTCAGGAGGAAGTGTATACCCAGCCATATATTTGCAGTTGCTGGGTGGGAGGCTGTTAAGCACAGTTATTTTAGGATTGGCGTGATCACACGGTGGCAGAGGAGGGTCACACTATATCACTTTTATGGTCTAGCGAAGCTTTGTTACAAAACGAAGGCATGCTAAGAGCCTGAGGCGTTCTTCCATTTATTTGTCCCAATGTTCCTGTAGGTGGCAGTATAACCCAGATAGCTATACAAAATTCTTGTTTCTTAATCCTACCTTTTTTTAAAGAACAGATGATGTAATTGTGAACGTTGGGTTATGCTGCTGCTTTTAGGAAATTGGACATTGGCAAACAGAGCTTTGACGACAGTTTAGTGCTCACTCCATCTCACTCCTATTGTATCTCCTGAGAGAAGCACAAGTCCCCTTTCACACAGGAACAGAGCTGAGGCTGTCAATAACAGGCTCTCTGCTGAAGCTCCCTCCCCATCACATAACTTATGCCGATAGCAGAGGAATGAGGCAGCAGATAGAAATGACGCTTGGGGTAGATTGAAATATATGTGTCTAAATATCCTTGCCTCTGATGCTTAATCTGTGTTTGGCTCAAGCTCCAGAGGCTACTGATAAGTGGTGAAAGTGATGTGCTCCTCACCACCTGTTTAACCTCCGCCTTTTTTTTTTTTTTTCTGACAAACTCGCCACAACTGAGTGCATTGCGCATAGTTGCGTGTTTACAACACTCTTCCTCCATAGACTTGAATGTATCGCATTCAGCGCGCTTATCCACCCCCCCCGATCTCCAAGTCAGGTCAACTATGCCACAAGTGCAAAGCATATTCATCACGGTCACAGCATCTAAACGCCTCCTTCCACTGCTTATTGCAGCTTAAGGGGGACATTGGGCTGGTGGCAAGAAAGTGGCTCAACTTTTTTTTTTTTTTTTTTTTTTTTTTCTTTTGGCTTTCCCCCAAACCAGAAGTCTACACTAGGCCTTAGTGCTCTGGGTTGAGACAAGTACAGACGGATTTGCTTTGGTCATATTTTATTTCTGAGGTTGACAACCATTTTGGGTCTTACCAGGAGAATGTTCAGTCAGGCCTTGGCTGATGTTGGCCTCAGTCATAAGGTTTTACAGGTGGCTATGCATGTCTGAGTCCCCTCTTTTTTTAACCCGTTGGTTTTCTTGGGCCTGTTAGCCTTTTGTTTGCCTTTTTTTTTTTTTTTTGCCCTACACTCACGTGGACTGCTTTTAAACACACAAGGATGTGCCTAAGTTAAATTTCAGAGTCGCTTAATATAGGATTTTTGGTTCTGGCCCCTCCCTTTTGAGTGCCCCCACAGCAAGCCGCTTGCTATGGGGACACCCAAGTCGAGACATGGCTCCTTATGTCCATTTGGACACAGAGCCCCGTCCCCTTTCTCCCCTCATTGGTTGACTGCCTTTGACAGCAGCGGGAGCCAAGGGTGCCATGCTGCTGTCTCGGCCAATGAGGAAAGTTCTGGGCAGCCAAAACACCTGCAACCTCTCTAGATCTAGATGAACCTCAGGTAAGTATTAGGGGGGCAGATGCACACAGAAGGATTTTTATCTTAATGCATAAAGATAAAACCTTCTGCCTTTATAATCACTTTAATTAAGGGCTGGTGTTTTTCTTTGTTTTTTTTTGTTTTTTGTTTTTTCTGTTTTTGAGTAATCCTTTTTGTGGCCTGGTTTAACTCCCTTTTATGATGTGTCTTTACTTACTTGCTTTACAGCAGCAACTTCAAGTTCACCAGCTGTCTCAGCTACAGGCTCTAGCCCTCCCTCTCACCCCTCTACCTGTGGGTCTGCAGGCACCCTCTCTGCCTGTCAGTGCAAGCAGTGGCCTTCTCTCTCTGTCTGCACTAGGTTCCCAAGGACATCTTCCCAAAGAAGACAAGAATGGTCATGATGGGGATCCGCGGCCTGATGACGACGGAGACAAGTCAGATTAAGACTTGGAGGAAGTTTAGATGGATAAAGGTGCAGCGCAGTGGTAACTCTAGCACTGTCTAGTGGAGTTACATTGTAGAGTATTATCCCAACGTGCACTGGAAAGTCTCTTTTGTCAAACTGTTAACAAAGCAAAAGACTGTCAACCAAGAGGTCCACTGTATATGTTATTGGACTATGAAACCTATATATATTTGGAATGTAATGCAAATTGTATTGTAAATTGGCTAATAATTTTACCAAAAGCACAAACTTAAAATTTTTATACAAAACTCATGCCATCATATTGCTTTTGGTTTATGGACCATTTTGAACTGTTTAAGGTATTTTGTGTGGCTTTTTTGCAGAACATATATACTAAATATAACCTGGTTGGCCTATAATATCCAACTCTGTAATTGCCTGTCTACTTGTACAGATCATTCCTGGCAAATGGCAGTAGTAGTTTGCCCCATATTAAAATATTTGGAAACTGTTCTGACCACATGTGGCACAAAGTAGAGGTAGGTACTTTGGCTTGAACCAGTATGCAGCTAACTGTTTACTACACACCAATGGCAAAACCAGCTTTACTGGCTTCAGGTGGGAAATTCTGCTGCTGTTCATACTTTGAAATATTGCAGTGAGGCTGCCATTAACCCTATGTAGTTGCTCCCTCACTGCCCCAAAACCCTAGAGCAGTGATGGCGAACCTTGGCACCCCAGATGTTTTGCAACTACATTTCCCATGATGCTCTGACACTGCAGTGTAGTGGAGCATCATGGGAAATGTAGTTCCAAAACATCTGGGGTGCCAAGGTTCGCCATCACTGTCCTAGAGAATCTCATTTGTGTGATGTCACCACTTCAAACATTGAGCGACCATTCTATATGAAATTGTAAATGATCCCTTAAACTGACCATACATTTTGCAATGTGATCTAACCAATCCTCTTTAGAACTTTTGCATAGTAGGGGACCCTACATAATTGGTAACAACAAACTGGGGTGCATTGCTTTGATAAATCTAAAGGAAATTACATATTCAGATCATAGGGTGTATGGCCAGCTTTGATTCTGACCCTTATGATCCCTTGTCTGACACATCCCGATAGTGGCTACCACAGTATAAGGGCTGAGAAAAAATTCTGTTATAGGAGATTCTAATTTCTTCTAAATTCCAGTAGGAAGATCACATCTGAAGTCTGAATTATTGGTTTTAGGCAGCTTCTCCACATTATTTTCTGTGATATTATTATTTTTTTTAATGCCTAAATCAAGTGAATGTTTAAAAATGTTTACTTTTAAAATTTCACAGAACAGAATTGTTAAGAGACTGCTGTTGTATTTGAGAAATTTAAAGCAGATGTGTGTGTGTGTATATATAAGTGTACACATTCGTGTGTAGCACTAAAGAGGGTATTAGCTCCTCAACAAAATCTCTACTCCTGGGAATACATTTAATCTTTGTTATAGCAGTAGGCTGGTGCCAGTTAACATTCAGGGCCAGCATTTACTTGACTGGCCCAGGGATGGTGAAGTCAGATTTGTGTATTTAGTTCCTACTGCAGAGTCTCACTCTGGTACTTGCTATACAAAAAAAACAGCTTGTCATGACTGGGGGAGACTAGAATGAAGCAGACTCCCAGTGTAAATTTCTAAAGAAAAGCTTAAGAGACCCTGCCTAAGCAGTTTATTGAAAGGAGCTTAAGGCCTGTTACTGAATTAAGGTACATCTTTTTTTTTTTTTTTTTTTTTTATTATACTGTTACGTTCTGCTATAGCATACAAGCAATTATTACAGAGTTGTGAAGTTACTGAAAGATTCACTTTAAAAATGGCCTAAATGTTTATGTTCCTGCTTGGTATTGACTCCCTTTTTAATTCGCACTTTTTTTTTTTTTTTTTAATCGAGTATGCTTTGGCATAAAGGGAATCTGTCAGGATAAAAATATGGGAGCTGATTTCACTGACTTTGTTTTGGTTGAAGACTCTCCTGACCTATACTTTACTACTTGGTGAGTCGTTTGTATGGAACAAGCATATGCAAGTCAAATAAACATACTTGCACCTGATCAGAGATTCTAAGTAGTTGGAGGACAAGAATTACAGCTTTGGTTGTTGCACTTTTAGGAATGGCAGTTCTCATTTTATACTGGTATGTTGCTTGTATAACCATGTACCTATTTAAAGTGCCATCTTGACCACCTTTATACTGATGCCTAGGTTAACCAAGCAATGGTTTGGAAAGCAAACCCGATTTATGCACTCAAAGTAAAGCCCCAGAAGAGAATCCTAATCTTGGGCTCTTAAATATATCCTTGCTTATTCTCAAAGCTGCAAGAATCCTCTGTGTACCCCTCTCCCCCTGTAATTCTGACAATGCCACTCTCATATCCAATGAGTGACTATAGGGGGGGAAAATGGCTGCTGACATTTTGCTTAGTCACAACATCTCCCCTAGCAAAGCTGATTCAACAAGGAAGGTGCAGCAGCTTTTCGTGCATCCTTGTGCTCCCCATCTGTAGCTGTTTTTTTATTGTTGGACTGACATTTTGCAAAGCAAAAGAGCAGACTGCCCTAATGCCCCAGTGCGACAGCTGCTTCATATGGGTATTACAGCAAGCCAGTAGACAGGTTTGGGTATTTATACTAGCCATATTTAAAAATACATTTTATTGAACATTTAACTGGATTCAAGGGTGTAAAAAAAAAAAGGGGGGGGGGGGCAGTAATTCATAGCAGTAATCATAAATGATTAGATTACATGAGACTTTTTTTAAAGCCTGGTTGCTGCTAGTTACTGTGCATCCGTTCTACTCGAACTGTTAATAAAAAATAAATGATCACAGGAAGGCTGGTGCAAGGTGATTGTTATGTGTTTAATGTTCTTGGTAATTTTCATACTAGAATGGTTAACACCAAATGGTTAAATTTGTGGGGACAATTGCTTATTGAATGGGCATTTGCTTTTTCAGTTGTACGGCCCTTGTGGTTAAAGGTATAGTGTTATATAAGGGCTTTCTCAGATGGGCAATCTGACATGCTGTGCATTCCCTACTAGAAACGCACCTTGGTTTTACCCTATGCTGAACAGCGTCAGCTCAACACAAGAACAAATAGACTTTGCTCTCCTCTTTTCTCAGAAGCACGGAGAGCAGTACAAAAAAAAAAATCTTTACACCCCCATCTGATATTGCCCTAAGTTGTATGTATTTGTTTGAGTTCCGGTTTTCCCAATTTGGAAAGCGGCGTTGATAGTAGTTCAGTAAAATTTTTAACCTCTGTGTAATGGAAAGGTTTGCATTATTCAGTCTCTGCATAACAGCGCTGCATCTTTAATCCTGGCGGTTGACGGTTATAAACAAGAAGAAAAATCAAATTTTAACCCCCATTTGCCAATAATTTGCATGGCATTGTAGGATACAAGAAAAATGATACCCCTCCATCTATTTGTAAAGTAGCTTGTACCCAGACCAGGTGTGTACTCCTGTATATAGTCCTGTAGAAATGCTAAAGCACCTCCCTTATATACTTCTATACTTTTATTTTTTTTTATTTTTTTTTCCTTTTTTTTTTTTTTGTTTTTTTGTCTGATCACTGACTGTGTTGGTATTCTGTGTGGAGGGCGTGACTGTGTGCCTTTTTCAATAAATCGTTTTCAATGCCTGCGCTGATCATGCCTCTTATTGTCTGCTTAGATCAGGGGTCTTCAAACTTTCTAAACAAAGTCCTTCAGACTTTGGGAGGGTTTGGACTGTGGCCAGTGGGAGTTGAAAATGAGCTTGTGGTCAGTAGGAGGAGGAATAGTGCTCTCATTGTTGGTAGAAGGAATAATGCCCCATCATTGGTATCGGCAGAAGAAATAATGCCCCGTCAGTGGGATGAGTTGGTGCGCCACTGTTGGAATGAATGGAACCTTGTCAATGGTGTCAGTGGGAGCAACACAAGGCCACGTCAGGCCCCTGTTTGGAGACCTTTTGGCTTAGATGATGGATTTGAAGCAATGAGGGCATACAAATTTCAGCTAGCTCTCACAACATTGGCCTCTCTCTTTTTAAAATTTATTTTTTGCCACCATGTGATACATTTCCTACCAGTAGTTTGGTAGTGGTTTCCTTACAGCAGAACTTGACCCATAGCTTGATAAAAAAAAAAAGAAAATCATGCTTCCACATTAATAATTATGCTACCAAACTTGGTGTGTGCTGTAATTTGCCTCTTGCATTGCTTTTGTTTCTTCTTGCAAGATGCTGCCATTTTGCTGAAGCCCAAAGCCCCTGAACAGCAGTAAATCATAAAGCAGAACTAATACACAACGATATAACGGTTAAAAAAAAAAAAAATTACATTCCTGGAATGCAGAGATTGCATGTCCCTCAACCAAACTGTCAAACCATCAAATGGCTGGTGTTATAACTGATCATATGTGCAGCCCTATGGCAGTTGCAGATCAAACAGAAGAAGCTTTCTTGGTTGTAAAGGATAGGAGGGTTTACTTCTACTTTTAAGGCAATTCCTAGAAATGAGCAGAAACTGAGAATGTGCAGAGCCCAGTGAGACTATGTATTACTGGATTTTCTTTTTTAATGTTTTACATAGCTTTACCTGCAAAAGTGGCCAACCTGAAGTGACCTAGCAGGACTTAATTTTCTGGCTAAAGTTCCACTTTAACTTGTTCGTTTGAAAATTAACCACTTGACCTCCTAAAGGTTTTACCCAGTTCCTAACCAGGCCATTTTTGGCTATTCGGCACTGCTATTTTAACTGGTAATTGTGTGGTCATGCAACACAGTACCCAAACTTTTTTAAATCCTTTTTTTCACACAAATAGAGCTTTCTTTTGATGGTGTTTGATCACCACTGGGTTTTATTTTTTTGTGCTATAAATGAGACTTTTTGAAAAATATTCATTTTTTTTTTTTTTTTTTTATAAAAATTATTTTATAAACTCAAATGTCATACATGTAAATGTATTTTTCTACATGTATTTGGTAAAAATAAAATCACAAGTGTATCATCTACAAACTATGGTGTATATACAGTGGGTTTAAAAAAATCACCCCTTTTTTTAAAATCCAATTTTGTTGCATTGCAGCCTTAAATGAAGACGCTGTGTGGTTTTTAATCCAGCTGTATTTACTAGTGCAACTTATAACATCCAAGTCAAAGATATATATATATATATATATATATATATATATATATATATATATATATATATATATAATGCCAATATGTCGGAAAAAATAAAATTAAATAAACTGAGTTTGAAAAAGGATCACCCCCTTGTGTCAGTATTTTGAACCACTTTTTGCTTTGATTACAGCCTTTTTAGTCTGTTGGCATATGTCTCTACTAACTTTGCACACCTAGGCTTTGCAATATTTGCCCACTCTTCTTTGCAGAATTGCTCAAGTTCAGTTACATTTGTTGGTGACCAATTGTGGACTGCAGTCTTTCCACAGATTTTCAATGGAGTTTAAGTCTGGATTCTGACTAAGCCATGTAAGGACATTCACCCTTTTTTTATTTTATTATTTTTTTATTTTATTTTTTCCCCCCTCTTCCTGTGCAGTGGGTAATTGTCTTGTTTGGAAAGATAACTTTCTGGCAGAGGACAGCAGATTTCTTTAAGGATTTAATGGAATTTTCACTGATCCCATTTTTCTTCTATCCTAACAAGTGCTCCGGTCCCTGCTGCACAGAAACACCCCCATATCAGAA
This sequence comes from Lithobates pipiens, assembly GCF_037356315.1. Taxonomy (NCBI): domain Eukaryota; kingdom Metazoa; phylum Chordata; class Amphibia; order Anura; family Ranidae; genus Lithobates; species Lithobates pipiens. Next base: position 132,563,656 of record NW_027507718.1, read on the forward strand.
TATTTCCACCTTCATGCTTTACCATTAGGAATGGTGTTATTTGGATGGTGAGCTGTATTGGATTTCTGCCACACATGGTTTGGCAATGATGCCAATTTAATAATTTGAGCTCATCTGATCATAACGCCTTTTTTATTTTTATTTTTTATTTTTTTCCATGTGGCTTCAGATCTTCAAGGTGCATTTATAATAAAAAAAAAATTATTTATTTTTTTTCATGAAAATTTGTCACTTAAAATATATATTGCTCACACATGCCATGGGTATATGTGGAATTACACCACAAAATACATAGTTACATAGTAGGTGAGGCTGAAAAGACACAAGTCCATAAAGTCCAACCTATGTGTGATTATGTCAGTATTACACTGTATTTCCCTGTATGTTGCGATTGTTCGGGTGCTTCTCTAATAGTTTTTTTTTTTTTTTTTTTTTTTTTTTTTAAACTGTTGATGCCCGCCACTGAGACCACCGCCTGTGGAAGGGAATTCCACACCCTTGCCGCTCTTGCAGTAAAGAACCCTCTATGTAGTTTAAGGTTAAACCTCTTTTCTTATTTTATTGAGCCAAGTGTACTCAATGGCTTGTTAACCTGTTTTTGTGTTGAATGTTTAATGGAGGAGAATGTATGGGTGACATCTAGTGGCCAAAATTGGGTGCTGCAATATGTAATGCAGATATTTTAAGCTAGCATCTCTTAGCCCTTGTACACACGGTTGGAGATTCCGACAAACCAAATCGTCGGAGTAATTCCGACGGGTTAATTTCGGAGGAGGTCCGGAAGTGATGTTGCATACACACGGTCGGACTAAGTTGTCGGGAAAATCCGATTGTACATAACGTGACGACGTTATTTCGTTACGATGTGACTACGTTCAAGCTAGTAGCCAATAGCTTTGGTCTAGGAATTTGATCTGAGCATGCGTGGCACTTTGTCCGTCGGAGTAGGCTACACATGATTGGAGTATGTCCGATCGGAGCATTTTGTCTGAAAATTTTACCGGCAAGTTGGAAAACCTTGGTCCGTCGGATATTCTGACAGAAACAGTCCGATGCAGACCACACAGTCGGAACATCCGACAAAATGGTCCAATAGGACACATTCCGTTGGAATCTCTGACCATGTGTACAAGGGCTAACTCCTCTTTGCTCTGAAGAAGTTAGCAGCTATTGGCTAATGAAATGCGTCAGCATGCCCATGACTATCGTGGGATCACATCTTTAAGCACGAGTTGCATAGTGAGTTGGTGGCAAAGTGATGCTTTTGAAAGTTTTTACTGAAGGCAGGGACGGTGCCTCATTCAGTGAGTGAACAAGATACCTCCTGGAAATTCCCTGGTGACACGTAGAGCTGATCTCAATCCGGAGGGATGGTTGGAGGTTTGAGGAAGCATTGGAGATGGTGAGAGTATCTTTGTCTGTTTTAACTATACAGAGTCTATTGACCATCTGTGGCCTGGCATTTTTCTGTCCTCCTCCTGTTTACATTCTCCCTCCCCATCCTCCACTCCAGGGACGAATGATCATTATTCAATATTGCTCACCAGAGGCTGATTCCCTCCCAATCCCCCCCTTAGCTGCTTAATTGCATAAACCTCTAACCAGCAACCAGATGCATACTCTTTCTGGTCTAAATTGAAACCTGGGATTGTATTGGAAATATGATGGTGATTCGAAGTCTTTTTTTTTTTGTTTACTATAATCTTTCCATATCTGAGGTTTTGTGTGACTGGTTGGATGCATGCGCAGCTGTGATCCCTCTTTTAATGTTTGCTTTGAAAGGTTTACACTGGAATTGCTATTGTTTTATAATGGTGCTTTTTCTAGAATAAAATTTACTGAATTCAACCATAGTGTCCTGCAGTTGTGGCCTTCTTGGAAGGCTTTCCTTCCCCTTTCTTATAATTTGAGTGGCCACGTGTCTTCTTTAAACTCCCTCCATTCATTTTATTTTTTATTTTTTTGTTCATTGACTGACACAGCTCCATTAATCTTGACCGTAGGGTTATTATGCCACCTTCAGGAGAGAACTAGGCAGACCATGTTATACATGTGAAAAAAACAGAAATTTACAGTTCCGTCTAGGGGGTGGTCCCTCTAGTAATAACCCCTCTGCCTGCTTCCTGCAGCTGTTTTTTTTTTTTTTTCTGCCTAGTGAAGGAGATGGACCTAGGCTCCCTGCGGTACCATCGGTCCTGGGATTTTTTTGCTGAATGTTTGCCTTTTGCGCAAGATGTTAAGATCCTGTCCTCTATCAACAGCCGGTTGGATAATCTAGATCCTTGTAGTCTCCCCAACCTGGCCATCGAGCATGTGCAGACACTAGCTACGAGCTGGGTCGGCCACAACATGCTCCAGGGGCGGCCAGTGAGCACAACGCTCCGGGGCACATATGACTGGACTAACTATGTCCGTGTCAGTGTACCGTGGCCAGCAGCCAGCCTGTACTGCTTGGAGAGTGGATCTGTGATGGGATGTCCCCAGCTCGTCCGGACATTAAGTAAAGCTCTCCCTGCCTTGGCGGGATTGAGCAGCTGGGAATTCCCTGGGAGGTCGATTTCGGGGGTCCATCTTTTCTCTCCTTGTCCCTATTTTCCCTGATGGGCCGCTGAGTGGTGTGTGTACCTGTAGCCAGGTGTCCCCTGGGATGCTGCGCTTGGTGTCTGTGGTCTCCCTGCTGGGTGGCTGGAGGTCTGCATGTGCTGATCGCCATAGAGCTGTTCTGCCACCATTTTCTGTCCTTTCACTGTGTATGTTTTGTCAGCCGTTTTTGGTGTGCCTTAGTGGAAAGCATGGTCGGGCCGTTTTTCTGTAGCTCGGATGCCATTTTCTCTGTAATTATGTCCTTTTTATACAGGGAGGCGGGTGGCCATTTTGCTATAGTCCAGCGTGGTTTTTATGCTCAGCGCTGGTCCCTGCTGCTCAGAACATCATGGGTTTTTCACTCGAAACACCTGGGTGCTGTTACTGGACACAGGAACCTGTAACTGAATGGCGCAGCACTTGGTCGGGGTGGTGAGTCCTGTGGTGGGGGCCCCTCAGTCTGCAGCAGCTAGGAGGGTAGGATTGTGCTCCTGTCCTAAGTCCCCAAGGGTGGCAGACAGAGTAGGTCAGAATGGCTTCAGAAACTGATGTTTCTTCCCCAGAACTCCCTACAATTTCAACTGACTCGTCTGCCAAAAGTGCAGTGCCGTTGGACGCTTTGTCGGCGGTCCTTTGAAATGTTCGTTGCCAGGATGGAGGCAGTTTGCGGGCGCAAAGGTGGTTTAAAAAGCAGCTCCTGCCCCCCGCTCTCCAGGGAGAGCGCTGACGCAGACTTGGGCCCCGCTTAGACTGGCGGCCCCTGCTCTGTTGCTTCAGATGACGCTGACCAGGACCAATTGGACAGTGAGGATGAGTCCCCGTCCAGGTCCGCAAGACAAAGTGCTAGTTGGAGCACTTATCACAGCTGTGTGTGATACCGTGAAAATTCAGGATACAGCGGGTTCCTCTGCTGAAGTAGTGGTCCCTTTTTGGGTCCCGTAAGTCAGCCCATACGCCTAAGGTGTTTCCGTATCTGACTTATTTTGAGAAGTTCATATACATGGAATAGGGAAGCCTGCAACGGACCTTCTCAGTCCCAAAAAGAATAGCGGTGCATTACCCCTTTGAGAGCCTTCTTAAAAATGGTCGGGAGGCCCTATTGGGGACATTAAGGGACCTGCTAAGCTGCCTGTTCCGGAGTCAGGTTCCAGGGGTTCTACTCCAATCTGTAGTCCCCAAAAAGGAAAGAGTACATCCAATCTTGGACCTGAAAGCCCTTAATTGCTTTGTAAAAGTACAGAGGTTCAGAATGGAATCAGTTCTCACAGCAGTCGATGCACTCAATCAAGGGGACTCCCTGGCATCTTTGGACATCCAGGATACGTACCTGCACATACCCATATTTTCTCCCTTCAAATTACAGACTCTCAGAGCTGCAGTAAAACTATTGATGAACCGCAGGTGGTCATTGCGCTTCTGCATGCGAGTCCTGGGCCTCATGGTGGCCTCCTTCGAGGCAGTACAGTATGCCAAGTTTCACATCAGAGTCTTGCAGAAGGAGATGTTGACAAAATGGGACAAATTACCGTTATCCCCTGATCGGCAGATTTGGGTGAGCCAGTCAGGGGCTCCCTGCTCTGGTGGCTGAGGTCCCCGGCACTTCGGTCTGGGAAGTGTCTTCTACCTCTACATTGGACAGTAATCACAATGGACGCCAGCCTGACCGGCTGGGGTGGAGTACTGGGAGTACATTCAACTCAGGGCCTCTGGTCGGGGGAGGAATCCAAGTTGCTGATCAATGTGCTCGAACTTCGAGCGATCAGGCTATGCCTCTCCACATGGTCTGAGACTACGAAGGTGTCCGATCAGGATCCAGTCAGACAACGCCACAGTGGGGACATATGTCAACCATCAAGGAGGAACAAGAAGTTTGGCTGCAGCAGGGGAGCTCACTCACATCCTTCAGTGGGCACAGCGACATGTACCAGCCTTGTCGGCAATTTACATGCCGAGAGTAGAAAACTGGCAGGCGGACTACGTAAGTCGCCAGATGTTGGACCCAGGAGAATGGGCATTGCATACGGAGGTGTGCTACTGTGCCTGCAGTAGGGCACACCAAATGTGGATCTCCTGGCCTCACGTCTCAATCGGAAGGTGCAGAGATTTGTATCCAGGACAAGAGATCCCTGGGCAGACGCAGATGCGCCGGTGGCTCCATAGGGTCAGTACCGACTGATCTACGCCTTTCCTCCGCTAATAATGTTACTACGTCTGCTCCGCAGAGTGGAGGCCGAGGGGATTCCAGAAATACTGATTGCCCCAGATTGGCCTCAGCGCCCCTGTTACGCCAACCTAGTATGCCTGCTTGTGGACGCTCCCTGGAGACTACCGTTACAAGAGGACCTTCTGTGTCGAGGTCAGATTATCCATCCTGCTTTACCATCGCTGGTTTTAACGGCATGGCTGTTGAGAGCCAGGTGCTAAGGAACCGGGGCCTGTTTGAACTCGGTGATTTCGACTATGTTGAGAGCACAAATCTTCTGGGAAGATATACCATCGTACCTGGAAGGCCTATATCTCCATGTGAGGAGAAAGGGTGGCGTCAGCGCACCTATTCTGTTTCCAGGATCCTGCTGTTTGTACAGCGAGGAGTAGACCAGAAATTGTCTTTAAGCACCATTTAGGGGACAAATGATCAGCCTTGCCTGTTTTTTTTTTTTTTTTTTTTTTTTTTTTTTTTCCCCCCCCCCAATGACCACTGGTGTCTTATTCTCTAGTGATCATTTTTATTCAAGGGGTCCGGGATGTAGTTCCTCCGGTGCGTCCACCTTTACACCCGTGGGATCTGAACCTGCTGTTATCGGCGCTTCAGAAACCGCCGTTTGAGAACATCAGGGAAATTTCCCTTGTTGACTCTCCTAAGTGGTCTTCCTAGTGGCCATTACATCGGCCAGGAGGGTTTCTGAACTGGCGGCCTTGTCTTGCAAGTTGCCCTAAGGATAATGTGGTGTTGTGTCCGCAACCTTTTCTGCCGAAGGTGGTTTTGGCCTACCATCTCAATGAAGACATTGTGTTACCATCTGTGTCCTAAACCGACATCATCCTAAGGAGGTGACCCTTCATTCCCTGGACGTGGTCCGGGCTCTAAGGGTATATTTGTCTGCCATGGCTCCCTTTCGAAAGTCCAGACTCTAGTTTCGGTAGCTGGTCTGAAAAAAGGTATGGTGGTCTCGTTGGCCACCATTTCTAGGTGGGTCAGACAGATTGTGGTACAGGCCTACCCCTTAAAGGGGCAGGTGCCCCCCCTTTCCTGCTGCGGCCCATTCCAACAGGGCAATTGAAACCTCTTGGGCTTACTGACATCAAGCGTCAGTCACTCGTGTGTAAGGTGGCGACTTGGTTGTCCGTTCAAACTTTTACAAAATTCCACAAAGTGGATGTAAGCGCATCGTTTGTCTGCTTTGGCTGCAAGTTTTGCAGGCGGCTGTGTAATGTTGCAATTCTGCACTCTTTACTCTGTTTTAAAGATGGTTATTTTTGAGTATTAATGCACTGTTGCATTATTGACCAAGTTCGGATGCGGCTAGATAAGATGGTGACTCCTCTGTTGGGGAGCACTTCTAGTTGTGGGTGAAGTTTTTATGCGTTTCTCACCCCTCGTTATGACACTACTTGGGGACGTCCCTACGGTCAAGTTTAATGGAGCTAGGTCAGTCAGTGAACGAAAGAGAAAATAGGATTTTTGTACTCGCCGTAAAATCCTTTTCTTTGAAGTTCACTAGCTGACACAGCACCCTCCCCTCCTATTGTATGTTATAAGGCTTGTTGACTTGCTGAGCTGCAGGAAGCTGGCTGAGGGGTTGTTACTAGAGTGGACTGACCCAACCCACAACCACAGACCCCCACAGCCACCGGACAAGGGTTGTGGGGATGAGGTCCTTCTCCCCCATAAGCATGGGGACAAGGTGCATTGGGGGGGCAGTGCTACCCCAAAGCATCCTTCCAATGTTCAGGGCATGTGACCTGGTACGGTTCAGGAGGGGGGGGGGGTGCTCTCCCGGGCAGAACTGTAAAGTTGTTTTTTTTTTCACATGCATAACGTGTTCTGCCTAGTCCTCTCCTGAGGGTGGCGTAATAACCCTGCGGTCAAGATTAATGGAGCTGTGTCAGTCGAACTTCAGAGAAAGGGATTTTACGGTGAGTACAAAAATCCTATTTTCCCCTATTGTGGGGTCACCAGTATGGTATTTGTAAATTTTAAATCTCATCCCCCTCTCGTGAACTGGCAATATTTAAAAAAAAAACTCCTTTTTATAATATTGCAGCAGCGCTTCCCATACATTGTCCAATGTGAATTGTCAGTTGTTTATAAAAGACATAAACCGGTAAGAAAGATGCGTTTTATCGCTGTGCTGAAAAGCTTCCACCAAGGATAACCCTGTGCGATGCAATTTCCCCTTTTGGGGATGCACTCGCCAAACAGCCAAATATTCTGCACCTTTAAGAGTATCCCCTCTCAAGCGTCTCTTCTCCAGAGAGAATAAGTTCAGTGCTTGCAATCTTTCTTCATAACTAATATCCTCTAGACCCTTTTATTACCTTTGTTTGCCTTCTTTGTACTAGCTCCATTTCCAGTACATCCTTCCTGAGGCCTGGTGTCAAGAACTGGACAGTATACTCCAGGTGTGGCCAGACCAGAGTCTCTTAGAGTAGGAAAATGATCGCTTTATCCCTGGAGTTAATCCCTTTTTTTTAATGCATGCCAATATTCTGTTTGCTTTCTTTGGCAGCTAGGGATGAGCCGAGCATACCACCCCCTGCAAAAAATTTTTTTGAACACCGTTAGTCTATGCGACACGAACATGAATAATCAAAAGTGCTCATTTTTAAAGGCTTGTATGCATGGTATTGTTATAAAAAGTGTTTGGGGACCCGGATCCTGCTCCAGGGGACATGTATCAATGCAAAAAAAAAAAGTTTTAAAAATGGCCATTTTTTGGCAGCAGTGATTCTAATAGTGCTTGAAGTGAAACAATAAAAGTGTAATATTCCATTTAAATTTTGTACCTGGGGGGTGTCTATAGTATGCCTGTAAAGGGGCACATGTCTCCCGTGGTTAGAACCGTGCGACAGAAAAATTAAGTTTCTAAAGGGGAAAAAAGTCATTTAAAACTACTCATGGCTATAATGAATTTTCCCACAGGGGAACCCCGAACCAAAAAAAAAAAAAAAAATGCGTGGGAGTCCCCCTAAATTCCATACTGGGCCCTTCAGGTACTTTATCCGAGCACGCAACCTGGCAGGCCACAGGAAAAGAGGGGGGGCCCCCCCCTGAACCGTACCAGGTCACATGCTCTGAACATGCTTTGGGGTAGCACCCCCCCCAATGCACCTTGTCCCCATGCTTATGGGCCTGTGGCCTGCCAGGTTGCGTGTTCAGATAAGGTATTGATTTTTTAAGGGGACCCATGCTTTTTTTTTTTTTTTTTTCTTTCCTGTATTTTATTTTTTTAATTTTGCCGTGGGGTTCCCCTTAAAATCCATACCAGACCTGAAGGGACCCCCACGCATTTTTTGGTTCGAGGTTCCCCTGTGGGACAATTCCATGCCGTTTTTTTTATTGATTTAACCTTTGTGTATTGTCGGACTGACAAGTCATTATAGCCACTAGTTTTAAATGACTTTTCCTTTTTAGAAATGTAATTTTGCTGTCAGACTGTTCTTTTTTTATTTATTTTTTTTCCCGCCAGCTCAGTGGAATCAATTAATAGCCATAGGACCAACCTCAGCTTGACGCTCAGCGTCCCTTGTATGCACTCACATCATTGTGGCATTTTTTATATATATATATATATATATATATATATATATATATATATATATATATATATATATAATTTTTTTTTTTTTTTTTTTTTAATGCATATATCCATAATATACAAAAATCAGAAGCTCACCTAGCTGGACATATTCCCACTCTTATCTAGACACCTTCCCTCTTACCCACCGTTTCCCTTCCCCCTCCCGCCTACTATGGCTACCCCCAAACCTAACATCGTAGATCATTTATGACAAAACAATTACTCCAGTATCTAAACCCGTTTGGATCTATACCCTTAATCCTTCTGAGGTACTCCAGCTCCTTTTGAATGCTTGCCAGCTATTCCATTTCTCCAGCGTATGTTTGTTACTCTTGCCCCTCGAGCTATCCTCTAAACATTCCATCTTATAGATCTCTTCTACGGCATCCACCCACTCCCATATTGTGGGTGCCTCCGGCTCTTGCCATTTTTTTGGAATTTTTTCCCGGCATTTAATAGATGTGGGATCAAGGACATCTTATACCGTTTCATGCTGCCCCCTGTAGCATGAAACAGGACTGCCCACGGATCTGCGGTTACCCCGAAGCTAGTTATAGTTTTAATATGCCGTAGAATCTGGTTCCAGTACCTCTTAATTTTTGGACACCCCCACCATATATGAGCCATCGTGCCTAGTTCCCCACATCCACGCCAGCACTCTCCTGCAGTGTCTGGTTGGAATTTGCTCTTTCTATCTGGGGTGTAGTACCATCTCGACAGACATTTATAATTCATCTCTGCGGTTTTAGCATCAATGGCAGAGCCATGGACCAATTTAAATACTTTATCTAACATTGCCTTATCCTTTTGTGAACCTAATTCCCTTTCCCATTTTTTTTGACGAATGGAGGTATTCCCGACTCCCCAGCCGCCAACAGCAACTTATACCATCTGGAAACTAACCCTTTAGAGTTCTTTGTTATAGATAGTTGTTCTAACGTACTCAGTTCGTTAGCTGCCCTTATCGGCTGCGGTAGTTTTTTAATAAAACGGGAGAGCTGGCCGTACCTCCACTCGTCAATCACCATTGTGTCAATTTTTTGTTTTATTTCGTGATAAGGTGCTATATTGCCTGCCTTCATTACATCTTTAAGCTGTGCCTCCTTTTTTACCCAGTTACCTCCTATCTCCGAGCAACCAGGTAAAAAATATTTATTGTCCTTAAGTGCCATAAGAGGTGAATTATATTTTCCGTTAATGTGCTTATATACCATATCCCATATTCGGAGAGTGTTGCGTGTTAAATTATTCCCTATCCCTACCTTCAACCTTTCATGTGGAGGATTCCATATTTGTTTACCTAATTGTGCTCCACAACTTTCGTGTTCAAGTTTTACCCACTTTTTTTCTATATTATCCCTTTTGGTCCACTCGCTAACCCTTGACAAAACCACCGCTTTATAATATGTCTGGATGTCCGGGATCGCCAGCCCACCTCTCTCTTTTGGTTGTCTCAGACTTGCAAAGGCTATTCTGGGTTTTTTATGCTTCCATATGAATTTATTTAGTACTGATTTTAGTTTAGTAAGATATGCGTTGGGCAACGCTATCGGTAGCATCTGAAAACAATATAAAATTTTATGGAAAATTATCATCTTCACTATGTTTATGCGCCCTAGCCATATCGACCCCTTACTACATCTCTTACACTCCGCCCGAATATCATTCAGTAATGGTAAATAATTGACTCGAAAGAGTCTCTTCTCAGATTTAGCAAGTTTTATGCCCAAATATTTAAGCACTTTTCTCACCGGAAAGTTCCAGTTCTGTTGGATTTTTTTGTACCTCGATTGGTATTTATATTTAATATACCGGATTTCAATCGATTTATTTTGAAATTCGACAGTTCTCCATATTTTTCTAATATCTTTATTAAAGTGGAGGGCCGGTTATAAAAAAAAAAAGTCAGCAGCTGCAAACACTGCAGCTGTTGACTTAATAAACACACTCACCTGTCCAGGGCGCCCGCGATGTCGGCCGCCCGAGGCCGACCCGTCCTTCGGCTCTCGGGTCCCGGCGCTGCCATCCCTTGTAAGGGAAACAGGCAGCGGAGCCTTATGGCTTCACTGCCCGTTTCCTACTGCGCATGCGCGAGTCCCGCAGCTACTGCGCATGCGCGAGTCCCGCAGCGCTTTCTGAATGGGACGCGCTGTGTTCTGGAACACACAGTTCCCAGAACACAGCGCGTCTCATTACCCAGAAGACGCCGCGACGAAGACAGAAGATCTCCGCGGAGGAGGAAGATTAGGAGAGAGTGCCTAGCAACAGGCATTTCTGGTAAGTAAAAAAAAATAAAAAATTTTTTCATTTTTTTTTTTTTTTTTTTTTTTTTTTTTTTTAGATTTTTTGTAATTTTTAACATTTTTTTGTTTTTCAGGGTAGCCCTCCCCTTTTAAGTTTTGGGATCGATTGTTTGGGATTGCATATATAGAAGAGAATGTCGTCCGCGAAAGCAGATAGCTTATGTTCCTCCTTCCCCATTTTTACCCCCATAATATCCTGACATTCTCGAATTGATGCGAGGAGGGGTTCCATTGAAATCACAAACAGAAGGGGCGACAAGGGACACCCATGTCTTGTCCCCCGTTTCAATTCGAATTCAATGGACTCCTGTCCGTTGACTTTTACCCGCGCAGTGGGTTGGTTATATAGAACTCTCACCTTCTGTATTATTTTCGGACCCATTCCCATCTCAGCCATTGTTTGGAACATGAACCCCCAGTCCACTCTGTGAAAGGCCTTCTGTGCATCTGTAGACAGAAGCAGGCTGGGGGTCCCTCCCCCTCGCATCCGCTGAAGCAGCAATAGGGTTCTGAGGCCGTTATCTCTCCCCTCCCGCCCTGGTACAAACCCCACCTGATCTGGATGGACCAGTCTCGTCATCAGGTGTTTTAGTCGCTCGGCTAGAATCTTTGCGTATAGGTTTGTATCTGTATTAAGAAGCGAAATTGGCCTGTAACTAGTACATTGTGCTGGATCTTTCCCTTCTTTATGAATTAAAGTGATTGTGGCTGCTAGGCCCTCACTACTCATGCTGTATTTCTCGCCCAGCCCATTAAAGTAATGACATATTTTTGATGTTAAAATTTCTCTGTATGTTTTATAATAAAGTATTGTGAAACCATCCGGTCCAGGGGATTTTCCCAGAGCCGTTTTGATCAAAGCCCTATTTATTTATTCGGCCGAGATAGGCTGATCCAGAATCTCCCTTTCCAGCGTATTGATTTTGGGTAGTCTAATTTTTTTTAGGAAAGCTGCAATATTCTTTGCACGCATCACGCCCTGTACCTTCTGCTTGCTGTCTGAGTAGGTCTCTTCAAAATATTGCCTGAAAGTTTCTGCAATTGCTTTTATTGAAAATATCATATTACCATTTTTATTCGTTATTTTACCAATGAAATTTTTTGTTTTTTCTCTTTGTACCATCTTGGCTAGGTGTTTACCCGTTTTATCCCCCCAGAGGTAACGTTTACGGACCCGACCGTTTAACACCCTCCTGGCTTCTTGTTCCAGATGACCTTTTAGTTCCTCTCGGGTTTTAGCTAATTTTTTGTATATTTTATCCCCTTGGGAGTGGCTTTTTTTTTTTTTTATGCTCTTGTTCTAGGTTATAGATTTCCTCCATTAATCTTTTGGTTTCCATTTCCCTAATTTTTTTCTTTTTGGACCCTATTGCGATCAATATTCCTCTTGTATAAGCTTTGTGTGCTTCCCAAACTATTTGACCTGGAGTTTCCGGAATATCATTTAATGCAAAATACTGTTCAATTTCTTTGCCAATCCTAGTTCTATCCTCTTCATTATATAGCAGATCTTCATTGATCCGCCATGTCGAGGGTCTTATCTTATTGCTTAAATTATTTATTTTGATCTTCACAGGCGCGTGGTCTGAGAGAGTAGTTACTCCTATGCTAGCATCAATCACCTGATCTAATAACCCATGGTCTATAAAAATATAATCAATGCGGGAATATGTCGCATGTACCGGGGAGTAGAATGAGTAATCTCGGCTCTTTGGATTCATAATTCGCCAGGCATCAACCATCTGGTTAGTGTATAATTTTTGCAAAATGTTTCTTAGCTGATCATCTCTCATCCTCTGTTTCCCGGACGTGCTATCTAATCCCGGATTGAGGGTAAAATTAATGTCTCCTAGCAATATCACGTGTCCCTCCTTAAACTTGGTTAACTTGGTTAATATCGTCTTTAAAAACCCCATGGGGTTAGCATTAGGAGCATAAATATTAACTATAGTACAATCTATCTCATCTAATGTACCCCTCAGGAAGAGGTACCTCCCTTCCACATCACTCATCCTGTCTACTAATTGGAATTTCGTTTTTTTTTAAAAGCCTATCGCAACCCCTCTACTCCTTGTGGATATTGTATCGCTGTAATACCAACTAGGAAAATGCTTAGAATATAATCTAATATTTGATGTCAGGGAGATGTGCGTTTCCTGAAGAGCCACCACATCTGCCTCATATCGCTTTAGCTCTGCCAAAATCTTATGCCTCTTAGTTGGGGTATTCAAGCCCTTGACATTGTATGTTAAGAAATTTTATACCATTCATTTGGCTAATGGCTTTAATTCCCTATCACCTCCCTTCTCATACCTCGGGTAACAATTATATTTTTCTAATGATCTACTTTTCCACCCAAACCCTCTTGCCTCCCTCCACATCCCCCCCCTCCCCTACCACCCCCCCCCCCTTGCGGCCAAAGCCCGGCCCTTGTTTGGTAGATGGTCGTGAAAGCCCATACCATCTCCAGACGCATTGTTCTGAGGGTCTTGGGCTCCTTGACCTGCGCCTCCTCTCTCCTCTCCTGATTAGGCAGGATAAGAGGGAACAATACCTACATCCCTTAACTTCCAACCACCATCCTCGCCAGTCACCTTCTTCCCCCTCTTCCCTCCCATTCCCCCTTAACTGGGTTCCATCTCATGATTCCTCAAAATTGAGATAGATCCTACAACTATCCTGTCCAGCCTGGAAGATCCGGGATACTCAAATCTAATCTCTCACAGAAATCTGCCAGATCTTCTGGAAATCTCAACTTTACAGTTTGACAATTTTTAAAGCCCATTAAACATGCTGGGAAACCCCAACTGTATTTTACATTTTGCGCATTCATCACTGCCAGCAGCGGCTTCATAAGCCGTCTTCTCTCTAAAGTCGCATGTGATAAATCAGAGAAGATTTGTATCTCATGACCCTTGTATTGCGGTATGGTCTTCTCTCTGAGCTTCCTCCAGAGTGTTGCCTTTTCCTCGAAGTAGGTAAATCTTACAATAATATCTCTGGGTCTCTCTGTAGCTGGTTGGCGTATTTTACCTATCCTATGAATCCTGTCGATTTTTGGGGGGCTTTCTCTCCCATATCCACAGCAATCGGAGACTATACTTTCAAAAATCTTCCTTAGGTCTTCTCCCTTCTCCGGGACTGATCGAATCCGTAAGTTTTTCCTTCTACTTTGGTTCTCTTGATCTTCCAGTTTATACCATATCTCCCTCTGCTCCTGTCTCATTGCTTCTACTTGCTCCTTCATTTTACTTACTTCCTGGGATTGTTGTTCGATGCGTTCCTCCGAAGCCTCTACTCTCTCTAGCAGGCTTCCGAGGTCCTCTCGGAGCCCGCGGATATCTACCTTAATTGCGTTTTCGAGACTCAGGAGCATCTCCCACATTTCTCCTTTAGTTGGAGGAAGATCTATTACCCTTGGCTCGTCTGCTTTGCTGTTATCCATGTCACTCTGTCCCGATATCTTCTCTTAAGTGCGCGGTAGTGTTATCCTTGTGTTTACCTAAACCTTTTTTGTGTTCTTGGTCTGGATGTTGTCTCTTGCCAGTGTCTGTATGTTTGGGACTTCCTCCTTGCATTAAATATTGTTGGATAGTAGTATCTAAGCCCTTCTCTTTAGAGGACCGCGTAGTTCCGTTTTTAGCGGCTTTATTCGCCGATTTACTCATGATATCTTATACGGTTATTAACCTCCTTATTGGTTGCTTCGTTCTACTCCTTTCCCCCCCTCTCCTCTTCACTTCTCCTTTTACTTCCCGCCATTTAATGTTGTTCTACCCGTAATTTTGACGCAGTGCTGCTCCAATTATAGTAAAAAATAAGAACGTGTAGACAAAAGTTAGCGGTTATGATTAGTCTCATAGGACTATATCCTTGTTTTCTCCAGTTAGTCGGGTTTGCAAAACACAAAGGCTCCTGTGTGTTGAGACCCCTTCCAAAGCTTTTTAAGATCCTTCCTTCTATAAAGGCATCCTTTCACCTTGATGTAAGAAGTCTACTTAGCTGACTTGGCGTATGTTACACCCAGTGTAAGCATTATCAGATGCCTGAAGAGTTGGATATGTATTTCGGGGCCTTGCAGCATATGTATGGGATTCTTAGGGCACCAAGGAGAGAAGGATATGAGAGTATAAGGAAAACAACCGAAGAATCAATAACTCAATTCAATTTGTTAAAGCAGACCAGGGTGAAACCATATGACTTGCCGATATTGGTCCTCGCTTCTCGTTCACTCTGAGAAAGGTCTATTCATGTGCGTATACGTTTATTAGGACAAAAGACTGATAGCTAACTATTGCCTGCTGAGGAAAGATTGGGACTGGGTTATTGCTAGATATACCTGGGAGCAACACCACTGTAATTTTGCTTATATTACCACGTGATCCGAGGATTTCTGCGGAGTATTATTCATTTGAATTATACCACACTTTGTAAGTAAGATGTAGGCCTGTAGGAAAAAGCCGTTGACATTAGGGCACCCCCGGGGTCTGTCTGATTTATCCAAAACAGTCCTGGTCTCCCATTCACCATGGGACATTCATATAATAATGTCCATAGGTTTATAGAGAAAAGATACCAAGTAGAAAGAAAAAAACACTGCAGACCAATAGCTATAGCTTTTACCTACTGGGGAGGGATATACAGGGTTATTTCAGAGTATATCGCAATAGCTTAACACATGCCTTAAAGCTGGGGAGCCCTTAGCGTGTAAATGTCCTTTGGCAAAAAATATACGCTTGTCTGTGCGTGAGAATCCTTTAACAAAGAAGCCCTGAATACTTAAAGCAATTTTCCTTGCTGGGCTAGGGTTATAATTCACCAGACTCAAAACAGGCAGAAAACATATAACTGTGCATACAACAGGCATTTAAGATCTGTCAGTTTAGTGGGTACGATACCGTCCTTTGTAATATAAGCCTTGTTGTCCTGGTGTTCCTGTGTGTCATCTGGGGTTCCATCCAGGCATCCTATTAGTATGGAGAGGGGGGTATAGGAGGATCCATGAGCCGCCGATCCGCGGCGCTCTATTTGGCCGGTCCGTGTCTGGGAGTGTAGCGTGGGATGCAGCACAAGCGGCGTGTTGTAGCGGGGGGGTGCACGCGTTCGCTCCGGACGGATCCACTCACTTCCTCGGATGAGAACACGGCGCCCATCTCTCTCTCCCCGCACACACGCCGCCCGGCAGCGCAGGTCAGCCCCTCCCCTCGGGCACGCCCAGCGACCTCACGTCCTACGCCCGCCCATCAGCCCGTGCTCCGGTATGAAAAACACTGGTCAGACTGTTCTAAACATGGAAAACGTGCCCCTATACAGGTATACTATAGACACCCCCCAGGTATGAAATGTAATCACTTGACCACTTAAACCCCCTTAATAACCAGACCAATTTTCAGCAATAACAGTTACTCAGTCATACAACACTGTACCTTTTTTGAAATTTTTGTCCTTTTTTTTTTTTTCACACAAATAGAGCTTTCTTTTGGAGGTATTTAATATAAAAGAAAAAAGACCGAAAAATTCTGTAAAAAAAAAGAAAAATCTTTGGTAAAAATAACCCAAATCAGTGTATATTATTTGGTCTTTGTGAAAGTTATAGAGTCCACAAGCTATGGTGCCAATCTCTGAAAATTGATCACACCTGAAGTACTGACGGCCTATCTAATTTCTTGAGACCCTAACATGCCAGGAAAGTACAAATACCCCCCCCCCCCCATGACCCCTTTTTGGAAAGTAGACATTCCAAAGTATTTAGTAAGAGGCATGGTGAGGTGTGTTTTTTTTTTTTTTTTTTTTTTTTTAAAGTCATTTTTTTACCCACAATTCTTTGCAAAATCAAGATTTTCGTTTTTCTTTCTTTCACAAAATTGTTATATTAGCAGGTTATTTCTCACACACGGCATATGCATACCACAAATTACACCCCAAAACCCATTCTACTACTGCTCCTGAGTATGGCGATACCACATGTGAGACTTTTACACAGCGTGGCCACATACAGAGGCCCAACATGCAGGGAGCGCCATCAGGCATTCTTGGAGCATAAATTACACATCATTTCTTGACTACCTCTTACATATTTGAAGGCCCTGGAGAACCAGAACAATGGAAAAGTCCCAAAAATGACCCAATTTTGTAAAGAAAACAACCCAATGTATAATCTATGAGGCATATTGAGTCTTTTGAACAGGTAATTTTATTTATTTCTTTTTTCTACAAGTTTTTTGAAAATGTATGACGAAAATGAACGCTTTTTTTTTTTTTTTTTATTTTTTTTTTTTTTGTTTTTTTTCTTCTTCACAACGTTGTCCATTTACACAATATTTCTAACACATAACAGGTACATACCAAAAATTACACCCCAAAATAGATTCTCCTACTCCTGGGTATGGCGATACTTTTCCACAGCGTTGCCACATACAGAGGACCAATATGCAGGGAGCACCATCAGGTGTTCTAGGGATATAAGTTTCAAATCTAATTTGACTACCTATTACACTTTTGTGAGGCACTGTAGTGGCATGAATGAGCACGACTGAGTATGGCTGAGGAAGGCTGGGTATGACTGAGTACAACTGAGTGTGGCTGGGTATGGCTGTGTACAGCTGGCTACGGTGGAGTATGGCTGGCTGGGTAAAGCTAATTATGGATGGGGGTGGATGGGATGGATGAATGGATTAGTATTGCTGAGAATGGATGGAGGAGTATGCTGAGTATGGATGGATGGGTATGCAGAGTATGGATGATGGGTATGCAGAGTATAAATGGCTGGGTATGCAGAGTATGCCGAGTATGGATTGGTGAGCATGGACCAATCTATGGATCTCTCTCACTAAGCAGCGCTGTGGGCACTACACATGCTGCCACCGGTCTCTCCCCTCTCCGCTCACACTGGACGGGGAGGGAGAAACCGGAAATCGCGCCAGTTTGTTTACATGTGGTAAATGGGCGCGATCAGCGGCCATTCACTGTTAAAGCGCCGGGTCGTCTGGACCTGCCGGTCATGGAAGTTCTCGGGTGCGTGCCCCAGGGGGCAAGCGTGAGTGGAATTTTTGGAGGACGTCATAGTACTTCCTCCCAGAGTTAAGTAGCCGTCATTTGGCTATGGGCTGGTTGCTAAGTGGTTAAAGGAAGCCTTTAAAATTAGCACTTTTGATTTCTCCCATAGCCTTTTAAAGGGTGTTCCGCGGCTTTCGAATTTACTGTGAACACCCAAAATTGTTCGCTGTTTGGTGAACAGCCAATGTTCCAATCGAACATAAAGCCCATCCCTATTGGCAGCAGCTTGCCATTGCTGAGCCTATCATCTACTAGGTCCCCCAGGTCCTTTTCCATCCTCTGTTTGTTTTTTTTTTGTTTTTTGTTTTTTCATGAATCCATGCTGAATACTGGTAATGATACCGTTCCCATTACTAAAATTTTGCATATAGTGCCTTATCATCCCGTCCAAGAGCTTACATACTATTGATGTTAGGCTAACTGGTCTGTAATTCCCAGGGGTGTGTTTTGGGCCCTTTTTTTAAAAAATATTGTTGCTTCATTGGCTTTTCTCCAATCAGCTGGTACTGTCAGTAAAAATTAGGAACAATGTTCTGTCAATTACTTGACTGAGTTCCTTAAGTACCCGATCGTAGCGGTGAGTCGGTAGAAGCGCCGGGAGGGGGGCACGTCCCCTCTTGCCTCCCATAAGAACGATCAAGTGGTGGAACAGACGCTATGATCATTCTTATGGTGTAGGGAATCTCCAGCTGAAAGCGGCAATAGCTGAATGATGTCTGTAGCTGCAGGCATCATTCAGATATACCTGCTCAAAGTCTGTCACGTCATATGCCAGCGAGCAGGCGTAAGGCAGTTAAAGAAATTCTTGTGATTTTTTTTTTTTGATTTTTTTTGCTATGTATCTGCTATGTATCTTTCGTGTTCTATCTTAGCTGCCCTAATTGCACCCTTACTTTTTCTTGTTGCATTATTTATAAAGTTTGAATGTTGATGATCCCTCAACCTCATATTTTTTTGAATGCCTCTTTTTTGCTTTTATATGCATTTTTACATTGGCGTTAAGCCATCCAGGACTTTTGTTCGCTCTTTTAAATTTATTACCCAATAGGATAATATGCTCTTTAAAGCGAACTCATCTCTCCTCCCATGTTCTTTGTTCCTAAGATTTATATCTCAATTTATATATTCTAGCAAAGTTTGTAGTTTAACCACTTGGGACCCGCGCTATTGCAAAATGACGGCAATAGCGCGGACCCACATTTTCGGGACTACGTCTATTGACGTAGTCCCGGTTACGAGCGGCCTGCGCGCCCCCTGAGGGGCGCGCGCGGCGCGCTCTGTGATCGGCGAGTCCGTGAGACTCGCCTGATCACCGATCCGTGTAAGGGGTCGATCCCGACCCCTTATCACGTGATCAGCTGTCAGCCAATGACAGCTGATCATGTGATAAAACGGAGCCGGTAATCGGCTAGTATTCCTCCTCGCGCTGACAGCGCGAGGAGAAAAAAAAAAAGCCGATCGCCGGCGGCCGTGTTCGGGACATCAGTCCCGATCACGGCCAGCAATTTAAAAGGACACCTGCCCCCTGCCAGTGCCCACCTGCCACCCGCAGTGCCATCCTGAATAAAGTAAGTGCCCCCCTGTCAGTGCCACCCAGCAGTGCCCACAGTGCCACCCACAGTGCCACCCAGCAGTGCCACCCACAGTGCCACCCAAAATCTGCCTCAGGTGCTGCACCCCAGTGCCGCCCATCAGTGCCCAGCAGTGCCGCCCATCAGTGCCCAGCAGTGCCACCTATCAGAGCCACCTATCAGTGCCCATCAGTCCCATCTATCTGTGGTACCTATCAGTGCCCATCCGTGCCACCCATCCGTGCCATCTTATCTGTGCCCATCTTTGCCCATCAGTGCCGCCTTATCTGTGCCCATCGGTGCCGCCTTATCTGTGCCTATTAGTGCCGCCTTAACTATGCCTATCAGTGCCCACCAATGCAGCCCATCAGTGCCCACCAATGCAGCCTATCAGTGCCGCCTAATCAGCGCACTTCAATGAAGGAGAAAAATGACCCGTTTGCAAAATTTTATAACAAACTATTAAAACATGATTTTTTTTTTTTTTTTTTTTTGCATCTTTTTTTGTTTGTTTAGCAAAAAATAAAACTCCGAGCTGTAACTAAATACCACCAAAAGAAAGCTCTATTTGTAGGAAAAAAATGATAAAAATTTCATTTGGGTACAGTGTTGTATGACCGCGCAATTGTCACTCAAAGTGCATCAGCGCTGAAAGCTGAAAATTGGTCTGGGACTGAGGGGGGTTTAAGTGCCCAGTAAGCAAGTGGTTAAAGAAGTTGGCTCTTTTGAAATTCAGTGTCTTTGTATTTCCCCTGTTTCCTATTTGTGTGATTTTATACTGAAGCCAATTGACCTGTGATTGCTGTTTCCTAAATTTCCCCGTATTTCCATATCCGCGATCAGGTCTGTATTGTTGGTAATCAGTAGCTCTAGTAATGCTTTATTTCTAGTTGGTGCACCCATCTGACCCATGAAATTGTCCTGCAAGACATTTAGGAACTGGCGAGCCTTAAATACATTTAGCTATTTCTCCTGAGTATGGGGATTTCACATGTGAGACTTTTTGAAAGCCTTGTTGCGTACATTTGCCGAAAACCAATCTGGCTTTCAAAAGGCATAAATTGCTAATTTCACTTCCTCACTAATCACACTTTAGGAGGTCCTGAAATGCCAAGATGGCACAGACCCCACTCGTCTACTGGCTCGGTGGTTAAAGGCATGACAGTGCGGTGTGAAGGATGCAATTTCGTGCATCATCTGTGGGTACCAATCTGAGCTGGGCATAATGTCTCAGGCTACCTATTTTGAGGTCTTGGCGCTGTACAATGGTGCTACCAGTATGCCATTGGTCAGGCTATCTGACACTTTAGGCCACTGATTTGTGGCCTACTGGGCAGGCACAGCTGTGTGCCATTTTTCCTTCGGGCAACTGCCCTTTGCTTCACTCCACGGAACCTCCGCTCTGCCCTGGGCGGGACAAAGCTATGGCGACAGCGGGCAGTACATTGCCCTGTTGCTACTGCCGCTCATCCCCTGCCTCCTAGTGCTGGCCATTTTGGCTAGGTCTCAGCTGGTGGCCATGTTTTTGGGGTCCGGCCGGTGATGAGAGTGGGGCAGATGTGATCTTCCTATGGAAAAATGTAGGGCTCGTATGGTTCACAGTTTGCATGGTTTAGCTCACCTTACCTGTGACCCGACTGTTACAATAGTGAGGATGAGCAATCTGCTGCTGCTGTTCTGTTAGAAAGGTGCTGGTAGCTGCACTTATCACCTTTGTGTGAAAAACCCTGACAATGAAGGATGCCTCTGGGGTGACTGGATATGTTTGGCATGCATGAGCTGCCCAGTGCGGCGACCGTTTCCCTTATCTCCTCTATTCTGACAAATTGTATACAAAGATGGGCGTCCTAAGACCTATTGTGGTCCCAAACATGGCTTGCCATGCGTTTTTGCCCATTTTGAAGGTTCCCTTCTGAAGTGGTCTGCACTGCCTGTTGTGGACCATCTTATTTCCAGGCTGAATAGGCCACCATGATGGGAGTGGAGAGGCTCGGCGGCTTGGCTTGTGACACAGCGTGGTTTGGGAGCAAGTACCCCCTGCTTATGTGGAATTAGGGCTCAGTGGTTGGTCAGCAGGCCAGATGTCCAAAAAGGCTCTAACGTGGGGCTCAGAATTTCAAGTCCTGAGCTACTAGTCAGGCCTTAAGGGTTACTTTCCATCAGTTGCCCCACCCAACCCCTACCCCTAATCATGCCGTCATAAATGCTCTCATGAAATGACACTTAAGTTTTTTGTTGTGGTGTTTTTTTGTTTTTTTTATGCAGAATTAAGTTACAAAAACTTTTATCAGTGCCCAACAGTGCAACCTCACCTGTGCTCGGGAAGAGGATCATCAGAGAGCGGGGAACATCGCTAAAATATGCGGTAATGCAGATTAAAGCTGTTACTCAATGTTCCCTGCTCTCTGATAATACAGCCACATGCTCTTCTCACTTCCCCCTCAGCGATCGGTGGCAGAACTTCTCCCATACGGCGGTGATCTCCAGCCATCATTTTTCGAGTAGGCGAGTGGAAAATTTGAGTGCTGTTCTAACGGATTTGCCTTTTTGCAGCTACCCTAGTAGAAATCAAGAATCTCCGGAGGGGGAAGCGTTTGCTTCTTCCACAGTCCAGAGGGGTAAGAACCATGTCTCAAGTGCGGTTCCCCCCCCCCTTCTTTTTTTTTTTTTCCCCCCACCAGAAGTGTTCCTTGGCCCCCCCCCCGGATCTACAGACAAGGGTTAGAAGGCCCCCAACAAAGGTCCCTGGGCTGCCAAGCCGGTCAAGTCCTCATCATGAAGGTGCGCTCCCACCCATGTTCAGGGTGGGGAGTTGTCTGCGCTGGTTTATGCCCTCGTGGACCTCCAATTCTGATAAGTAGGTACATGAGCTGATCCGGTCTGGGTACAAATGAGATTTTCAGGGGGTTCTACTCCAACCTGTTTCCCATTCCAGAGAAGGAAAGGTGTTTTTTCCTGATCCTGGATCTTATGACTTTGAACTGCTTTGTGCAGAGGTTCAGGATGGTGTCCCTTTTATCCTGTGGTGGACTCCCTTCATCAAGGGGATTCTTGGCATCTACAGACAATCACGAATATCTACCTGCACATCCTCATCTGGGTCAGGCACTGGTGTTTCATCTGCTTCGCATTGAAAGAGGAGCATTATTGGTTTTTGGCTCTATCCTTTTTGGTCTCACTTCTGCTTCTCGGGTGTTCACCGAGGTGCTGGCTCTGGCCTTGCTGAGATAATCGGGGATTGGTGTGTGGTTTTCCAGACGACCTGCTTCCCGAGGGCAGAGTCTCACTCGGCTTTGGAGGACGATGTGACGATCAGCATCTTACAGGAGTTCGGGTGGATCCGGAATTTCCAAACGCCCACTCCTGATCCCAACCAGAAAGCTGGACTATCGGGGCCTGATTCTTGGCACTCCGTTGGGCAAGGTTCGGAAGCTTCAGTTGGCGATCGGCTGCTGCTGTTTTGCAGGTGATCCTTCCTTTGCTGTTGCATGCAGTTCCATATTGGGGCCCTCCAGAAGGAGATCTTGTCCAAGTGGGGCAAGTCCCCCGACCCTTTGGACACCCAGGTTGGCCTAGGTCCACAGACCAGGATGTCTGTCTTGGTGGCTTCATCCTTCGGGAGGGAAAATCTGCACAGGGTCACTGGACGAGTTCCAGTTACCAATCCATGTCCTGGAACTTCAGACTATCTGGTTTTGCCTAGAGCAGTGGATGGGAGCATCTGTGGGGCCTATGTCAGACACCAATAGGGTGGAAAAGGGAGTTGGGCAGCATCACTGGAGGCCTCCTGCGTTCTCAGGTGAGCAAAACGTCACTTGCTGGCACTTTTCACCATGTGCAATCCCATGTGTGGACATTTGGTAGGTGGACTGCCTCAGCCTCCAAATATTGGACCCACCGCCCCTGGTATGCTGACGTGTTGCAGTTGGTCGCAGACGCCCCTTAGCGTACCTTGGAGATCTTCTGCCTTGAGGGCCAATCTTCCGCCCTGCCTTGCAGTTGTTGGCCTTACTAGCTGACAGCACAGCAGGCTACTTATAAGAAGATATACTCCTGCAGCTGGAAGGCTTATATATAGTGGTGTGCAGGTGTTCATTTGCGTACCTTCTCATGGCTAGAATTTTTTTTGTCTTTTGTTTGTCTGGGTGTTAAGAAGAGAGGAGGATGGCGTTAAAGTGGAACTTCTGTAATTTTTTTTTTTTTTTTTTTTAAACTTTCCATCTATTAAATCTTCTGCCCTTGTTTTAACTTGGGATAGTTTAATTATTTTTTTTTGCCAGTAAATCTTATACAGCCCCCTTCCTGTTTCTTGTCTGGTAAAAAGCCTAGGCTTATGGCATCAAAAGGGCATGGAATTCCATATGGTGTGTGTGTCTGTCTCTCGCTCTCGCTCTTGCTCTCTCCCCCTCTCTCCCCCCCCGAGTCATAAGTGGACCAATGAAAGCTGGAGTTGAGTGTGTCTATGTAAAGCCAGGAAGTGAGCAGGCGGGAGCTAAAATGGATGCAGCTAAACTCTGAGGGAGATTTCTGCAGCATATTTGGCAAGTACAAAATCACAGTATATATAAAATATGCAAAGTTGCTGGAGGGATGTTTCAAAAATGTGTTTTACAAATTTTATGTGAGCAGACTGCAGTTCCTCTTTTTAGGTACCATCACAGGCCAGATTTTGGCTCTGGTGATTTTCTTTCAATGCCCCCTAGTAGTGCATTTTTTGGTCCATACTTTTGCTCAAGGGGTTTGGCCGGTGGGATCTCCTGTGAGCTCCCCTTTGCTGCCTTGGCATCTTAATCTGGTTCTCTTTTTTTTGTTTTTCAACAGCCTCCTTTTTTAAATTTTATTTTCTGTCACAAAAGGTGGCCCTTTTTAAATGGCTATCACTTCTGCTCTCAGAATGTCAGACGTGGCAGCCTTCCTTATTTGGTTGTGTGCCAGGATAAGGTGGTTCTCTGTGCCCTTTCTTTTCTCCTGAAGGCAATCTCTGCCTTTTATTTGAATGAGGACATTGCCCTACCTTTCCTTATGCCCTCACTCATCACATCTAGAGGAATTTGCTGTGCCCTCCTTAGTGGGGCACATTTTTCAAAGGTCGGATTTTCTTTTTTGTGATCACAGTTGGGCCAAGGAGGGGATTGGCAGTGTCCTCTGCCACTATTTCTGGTGGATTTGATAGACTGTGATTCTCCCATTCCCATAAAGACGCACTCTATTCAGGGGCTTGGTGCTTCCTGGGACTTCCGTCCTCAGGTTATGTCGCAGATCTGAGAGAGACACCAATCTGTGCACACCTTCCATAAAATTTGCAGGGGAGTGTTCTGGCATCTTCTAACGCGTATTTTGGCTGCAAAGTATTTAAGGCAGCTGCTTGGGGCTTCTGTTGCCTCCTGAGGGGTGTATGTTCTGGTTGGGCTCATGTATTCCTGTTGAGCCCCTTTTTTGCCCTCCTTTTTTGTTTTGTTTTTCAATGTCTAGCCTTTGGTTTCTCCCACCCCTCACTTGTTTGGCACTGCTTTGGGACGTCCCTATGGTTGAGAATAGAAGACGCTGTGTCCGTCAATTAACAAAATTTAAAAATGTAAGAAAGGCCTGGATTATTTCCTAAGTGTACATAATATAACTGGGTACTAACAGTTATAGGTAATGTTGATCCGGAGGAAATCCAATTGCCTCTCGGGGGGGGGGGGGGGGGGGGGGTTGGGGGGGGATCAGGAAGGAATTTTTTTCCCCTGCTTTAGCAAATTGAATCATGCTCTGCTGGGGTTTTTTTTGACTTCCTCTGGATCAACTGTGGGTATAGAATTGGGTATATGGGCTGGTATGATATTTAATATATATATATATATATATATATATATATATATATATATATATATATATATATATATATATATATATATATAATTTTTTTTATTTTTTTTGTGGTTGAACTGGATGGACTTGTGTCTCTTTTTTTTTTTTTTTTTTTTTTCATCCTGACTAACTATGTAAAACGTGTGGGGTTTTTTTTGTTTTATGTTACCATAAGATATTTGAGTGCAGTGAAAGACACAGCACTCGCCCCTCTATGGTTTTCTCTTTTGATACCGCTTGTGACTAACTGGATTGCCTATGCAGAGAAGGGGGGTTTATATCAGCCAGGACTGCCCATAGGCGGTGCTGAGTTTTTTTTTTTCTGCCAAGTGCCCTACTTCTGGAGGTGGTGCTATAACCCTATGGTTGAGAATAGGCACGGTGTCCATCAATTAATTTTTTTTGGGGGGGGGGGGGGGGGGGGCGAGAAGAGTAACATAAAAAAAATAAAAAAATACCAGTTCCTTGTCCCGATTCTGTTACTACTTCCAGGTATGGGGGTGCCCCAATGGGAGTTTTTTTGGCAGCTTAGCCACATACAGGCCCCCAAAGCCAATTACCACCTTCAGGCTTTTAAACGGTGCATTTCCTTGTCTCACTTTCTCACCAGCTATCAGTTTCAGAGGCCCTGAATTGCCAGAATAGTACAAAGACTCCAATTGACTCTTTTCTGAAAAAGACACCCCAAGGAACTTGCCCTTGTACACACGGTCAGAGATTCCGACGGAATGTGTCCGATCGGACCGTATTGTCAGATAATCCGACTGCGTGTGGTCTCCATTGTCGGAATAGCCAACAGACCAAGTTTTCCAACTTGTCTATAAAATTTTCCGACAACATGCTCCGATCGGACATACTCCGATCATGTGTAGCCTACTCCGACGGACAAAGTGCCACGCATGCTCAGAACAAATTCCTAGACCAAAGCTATTGGCTACTAGCCTGAACGTAGTCCCGTCGTAAAGAAATAATGTCATCGCGTTATGTACTATCAGATTTTCCGACAACTTTGTCCAACCATGTGTATGCAACAGTTTCGGACAAAATCCGTCGGCCAAAATCCAACGGATTTGGTTGTCAGAATGTCCGACAGTGTGTACAAGGGCTAAGAGGCAGAGTGAGTATTTTTCTGTGTGTGTGTGTGTGTGTATTTTTTATTTTTGCGTTATTGGATTTTGGGGTCCTGTATGTGGCTAGACTGCCAAAACATCTTACTTATGGTATCCTCATCCCCTGGAGAAATAGCAATGTATTTTGGGGTGTAATTCCACAGTTACACATAGCATGTGTGAGAAATATATCATACAAGTCAGGGATCCCCAACCATCAGGCTGCGATGGCTGCTCTGTCCCATGGGTAGGTGCGCAGAGAGATGACATATCTCACCACCCGGCTAGCAGTTTCCATCCTCACAGCCGAATGCTGGTCTGTTATGGGCGGGCACAGGGAGCTGACATCTCCCACTTCCTGCGCTCACTCTGGGACCCAGTTAATGCACATGTGCCAATTTCTCACTCGGCTGCTGAAAGGCTACCAGGAGCCTCTTTCTCTACTGTCACTGTTGCCTGCCACCAAATTTACCCTTACATTTTAAAAAGGGGAGTTGCATCTGGTATATTGTTGTGGTGGCAGGCGACAGTGGAAAGTTTCTGCTGGTGGCAAACAGTCAAGCCGAATCTAGTGGCATGTGCCACGCTCATGGCTCCCACTGGTTTTGCACAATTTTGGGAAAATATAATTTTTTTTTTTTTAAATGTTAATGCACACAGTATATTGCCCAATTGTTTGGTAAACTATAAAAAATGATCTTGCGCCTAGTAAATCACTACCAAACATGACACGCTTTAAAATTGCACAAGCCTGTGCTGGTGGCAAATTAAATACATTTTTAATATCTATAGGCGACGCTCTTTAAAAGCCTTTACCGGTCATCGCTTTAGATTTATACAGGAGGTCTAGTGGTAGAATTTCTGCCCTCGATCCAACGTTTGCGATGATACCGCACATGCATGGTGCAACTGCTATTTACATACAGACACGCAATGTACCAGTACGTTTCTAATCTTTGTTGGGCATATATGTAATGTTGAGGCTCCCCAATGCAGCCTGTGTGTTGAATGAAAAAAAAACCTAGCCAATTTCATTCCATTAACATTGATCAATGTGGATGAAGAAATCTCTGCCAGAAAAAGTTTGTAGAATGGCCATTAGAATATACCATCCTACATCCACCCAAATCGAATGTAGGGCATACAGTGGTGAAAATTGATCCCCTGCAGATTTTGTAAGTTTGCCCACTTATAAAGAAATGAAGGGTCTAAAATTTGTCATAGGTGTTTAAATGACAGGGACAGAAAATTAACCAAAAATCCAGAAAAAACACATGATCCAAATGTTATAAATTGAGTTGCAGTTCAGTGAGTAAAATTTGTATTTGATCCCCTACCAACCAACAATTCTGGCTCCCACCGACTGCATACAGTCTGTGGTACATAGATTAGTCTTGTTAAGAAGGTGCTCCTAATGACAACTTGTAATGTATATAAAAGATCAAATAATTATTTTTCGCACTGTGTATATATGATGTTCATGTTGTGTTTTTGTTTTTTTTCTTTTTCCAGTCAGTCAGTGACTGAATGAAAGTACCTCCCATATTCCTTCAATCACATTGATCGATGGATGAAGAAATCTGCAAAAAAATATATATATTTATGCTGAAGCATGGAGCAATTTGCCCTGTGACCACCCCAAGCTCCTCATGCTTGAGCATATACGTGGTTTTTTTTTTTTTTTTTTTTTTTTTTTTTTTTTTTTTTTAACTGCAGCTGAAAAATCTCCTCCAGCATTGCTGCAAGCGCTAATGTATATATTTTGAAAGCATAGCCTAAATGTAATGTAATGTCTGCCCTCATGTTGTAAAGCGCTAAGCAAACTGTTGGCGCTATATAAAACCTGTATAATAATACCCTGCTGCTGTCAGAATAGACAGACCAGTACTGCAGCAGAATGGCATTACTGCGGTTAAAGTGGATGTTAACCTGATTCATGAAATTTGGTCTAAGCACCTATATCTGTAGTGTTTTCTATCTCTCTCCAAAGCCCCGAGTTCTGTGTCTTTCTGCTATTTCGTT
Source organism: Lithobates pipiens (assembly GCF_037356315.1). Taxonomy (NCBI): domain Eukaryota; kingdom Metazoa; phylum Chordata; class Amphibia; order Anura; family Ranidae; genus Lithobates; species Lithobates pipiens. Next base: position 132,591,951 of record NW_027507718.1, read on the forward strand.
GCTCTGTTATCAGCATGATAACGTCTGACAGTTCTCTGTCGACCAAGAAGAAAAACAGCCAGAAATTTGTGTCCAGGGAGGTAGCTATAAATAGCTTGGCAAAGAGCTTGACTCTCTACAGCACAGCTCTGCAAGTCTCTACCTATGTGGGGGGTGTGTGTGGTAGCAGCTGATTGGAGAAAAGCCAATGTAGCAGCAATCGATAAAAAGATCCCTTGGAACTACAGACCAGTTAGCCTAACAGCAATAGTATGCAAGCTCTTGGAGGGGACTATATGCAAGCATGGCCACCATCAGAGGGGTACAGCCGTTACAACTGTAAGGGGCCCACCCGGGCCAGAATAAGTCAGGACGGGTGAAGGGGCTCTGTAAAGTACAGTACAGAAATGCTCTCTGTGGCATTGAGCTCAGACATCAAGCTCTTTACTGCCACCTCTGGCTACTATCTGCATGTGCACCCCCTTGTGTACTGGGCTTTTCTGTGTCAGCAACATGTTAGCTTTGTGAAAATGAGCTGGAACAAGGTAGGAAGATTTTTTTTTTTTACAAACAGGGTCTGTGAAGGAAAGGGAGGTGGGCTGTTTGTGTGCAAGGAGGGGTTAAATCCTTGTGTGTTTACAGTTTTGTGTATGTGTGGGGCTGACATTAATATATATTAGTGTGTGTGTGTGTGGGGGGGGGGCTGGCATATATACAGGCAGTGGTGGTGCGTCCATTATGGGTGCTGCCCCCCTCTCTCCATTCACCCACCTCCTATGTATCATGAATAGATTCATGCATTGCATTACATGAATCTATCCATGGCTGCTGTAGCCACCCCCATTATTCAGGTGTCCGGCCCTTTTTTGGAGGCTGGGCACCTGAATTACAGCGATGGGCATGTGTTTTTGAAGCACCTGATTAGAGCCACAGGCTCCAATAGGCTTCAAAAAAGGTGAACTGCGAGCACAGAGCATTGCGCTTGTAGCTCACCGAGGTGTGTTAGAACAGCAAATTCATATTTGCTGTTGTAACACTGAATCACCTCTCTGCTGAAAAGGAAGCATCACCTGATAGGCATCCAATCACCACGCCTGTCATTTTAGCCAATCAGGAGCAGGAGAGGAGACGCATGGAGGACACAGCTTGCCACTGTCACCTGCTGCCCCACCGAGATAGGGTAAGTGCCAGGCAGACAGCGAGTGTGCAGGGTGTGTCAGTGTTAACTTTCAAATGGGCACAGTGGCAGCATTTTGATGGGTTTTTTTCCTGAATTTTTCAGTATGAAAATGGTATCAGCAGCAATCGGCATGGATTCATGAAGAATCGTTCTTGCCAAACAAATCTATTAACCTTCTATGAGGAGTTGAGCTGCCATCTTGATGAAGGAAGGCCTGTAGACATCCATCTGGATTTTTTGCAAAGGCATTTGATACAGTTCCCCAGAAATGTTTACTATACAAGTTAAAGTCTGTCGACATAGACCAAAGCGTGAGTACCTGGATTGAAAACTGGCTACAAGGGCGAGTTCAGAGGGTAGTGATAAATGGGTAGTACTCAAAATGGTCCAATGTGGAAAGTGGGGTCCCTTAGGGTTCTGTCCTGGGACCAATCCTATTTAATTTTTTCATAAATGACCTGGAGGATGGGATAAACGTCTCAATCTCAGTATTTGCAGACAATGCTAAGCAGGGCAATAGCTTCTCCGCAGTATATGGTAACCTTGCAAGAAGATAGAAAAGTACCTGGGGGTTCTAGTAGATGATGGGCTCAGCAGCAGCATGCAATGCCAAGCTTCTGCCAGCAAAGCCAATATAATATTGGCATGCATTAAAAAGAGAATTAATCCCAGAGATAAAACAATAATTCTCCCACTCTACAAGACTCTGGGCTGGCTGCCCCTAGAGTAGGCCATCCAGTTCTGGGCTCCGGTCGTCAGGAAGGGTGTGCTGGAAAGGGAGAGAGTACAGAGAAGGGCAACAAAGCTAATAAAGGGACTGGAGGATCTTAGTTCTGAGGAAAGATTACAAGCACTGAGATTATTCTCTCTGGAGAAGGGCCGCCAGAGAGGGTATATGATTTCAATGTACAAATACTGTACTGGTGACCCCACAATAGGGATAAAACGTTTCTGCGAAAGGGCATTTAAAAAGATGTGGCAATTGCACATTGCCGAAGTAAAAAATAGGGTCACCCAGGCGATGATTCACAGTAAAATTGAAGCCACCATCATGGATAAAATTCCCCGTCACCTTAAAATCTGGCAACCCTGGATTTACCATTTCCTACCTCCAAACTTTGATAAACATCTAATGGCACAGTGATCCATATTATCATATCGAAGCCCAAGAACATAGAACACTGGGGTCCCGTGTGGGCAGCCCAACCTCTTCTCCCCTTCTTCTTGCCCTCTTTCTAGGCCCTGGCTACTCTGACTGGCTTCCTCCTCTTCTCTTACTTCTTCTCTCCCACCCCCCTTGTCCCTTACCCCTGTTACACCTACTGATGACATGTACAATTAAACTGTAAGGTTTAGCTCACTTGATCCCCCCCAACTGTACAGTGAAACCTCTCCTCTTACTGTTAATGTCAGTTGAGGCTTTAGCTTACTATTGTTGGTACCTAGTAAACAATCGCCATATTGAGAAATGTGCAGGTTAATTGTCTTTGACTCATACTTTACTCCTGACATATGTATGTAAGTCCTTAATCGACAACTTACCTTGTCTGTGCCTGTTGTATTACGCTACACCCACGTTGCATTTTGTATACAATGTACTTGCTACCAATAAAATCTTTGAAAAGTGAGAAAGTCGTGGCAATTTGCTAAAATTAAAGAAAAAGCGCTTTAACTGGAAACTGCGTAGAGGGTTCTTTCCAGTAAGAGCGGTAAAAATGTGGAATTCTCTTCCACAAGCAGTGGTTTTAGCAGGGAGCGTAGATAATTTAAAAAGAACTATTAGACAGGCACAAAAATTACCACAACATACAGGGATAATACAATGTAATATTGGCATGAAATCCTGGTACGTGCCCCCCTGGCGAGCCTGGTTTTTGGCAATGATTCTTATAAGCTCACTTCTACCATTTATGCACACCTCCTCACTCCTCGGGCTACGGCCCATGCTTATAGTCTTAAACCTAGATGGGAGGCCGATGTTGGACCGATAGAGGACGAGCACTGGGGCGAGATGCTGTCGGTGTCGACGGAGGTCTCCCCCAAGTTGTCGGACAGGCTGACTCACCTGTATATACTCCATCGTTCCTATGTCACCCCGAGACGGTTAGCTAAGTACAAACCCGGACTTGACCCTGCATGCCCCCGTTGCGGCGACCCGGCCAGCACGTTTTATCATCTCATCTGGACTTGTCCCCCCATTCAGAGGTACTGGGCTCAGATAATTCAATTCCTGCATGACCATATGGGGTCCCCCCTCACACTCTGCCCACGCCAGTGTATTCTCGGCCTCCTCCCCCTTCAGGACGAAAGTAAATACCTCAGGATACTCTTACAAGAGACCCTCTTCGCGGCCAGGATGCAGATAGCCCGACTGTGGCTCAGACCAGACCCCCCGACGTTCCAGCAGTGGAAGGGAGCTGTTAACCAGACTATACCCTATAAAAGACTTATTTATTCCAACCGAGGGTGCCCTACTAAGTTCCATAAAATATGGGATGTGTGGCTGGATACTCCCCATAGCTGCACGGGGTAGATGATGTACATAGGGGGGTGGTAACGATCCTCTCTACCAATTCTCTCTGGGCGCTCTATTGTGTGTATACATGTATTACCCGTATTCATGATTCTTGATTACGCTGTGTTTTTGTTTTACCTGTCATCTCGGACATGGACTGTATCTTTTTTTTCATGGTGTGCGGCGCCTGTTGCGCCTACTTTTTGTTTGAGTATTGTTATGTCATCTTTTTTACTTATATGCTCAATAAACTTTACTCTGGTTAAAAAAAAAAAATATTGGCATGAAAGCGCACACGCACAGGTTGGACTTGATGGACTTTTTTCAACCATACCAACTATGTAACCGAACATTCACTCAATAAAGCGGTCTGCCTGTGGACCACCTCAGGCCCCTCATGCTTAGGCATGAGGGGTCGAAAGATGAGAAATCTCCAGACCTGCTGCAAGTGCTGATGTATACTGTATATTCTGAGAGAAACACTCAGTTGTCAGAATAAACTTATCAGTGCTGCAGCTGAATGGTTTTCCCACAAAGCAAATGGTTAACAATAAAACACAGTAAGAACTTAACAAAACAACAACTATTTGATTTCCTTTTTATTTTTATTTTTTTTATTTTTTTTTACAACTTATAAGCGCTAAACTTTCCAGGCTAGGGTCTCCCAAAATGTGATGTGTGCCAGGTTCCTGACTAATATCTTTCAATTTCCTGTGTGAATGTGTACCCTAGACTGGGCCATGCCCATGCTGTGCCTTATACTAATACTCCACTAGTGTGTGGTAGGGACAGAAGCAGTTCTTGAGGCAAAGACTAGGTTGGCTAGGACAAGAGGGACAGAAAAAGCGGGCATCTCTTCTTATTCCGTGTCTGCTACAGACACCTTTTTTTGGGGTAACTTTTAGGTCATGGCACCAGGAATGGCATCCTGAAAATGCCTCTCATGCAGCTGCCTCTGGATTGGGAGTTTGGGCCACAGCACCTTCTGGATACTAAAGCGCAGTGATCTCTTCCTGAAATTTTAGGAAGGATCAATTTCTTCCTGACGCTTTATAAAGTACAAAAGCCTTGAACAGTGCCAATTTAAATAAATATGCAGCCACATTCTTGTATCAGCTTCTTTCTTTACAGGAAACAAAGTACAGCTTCATCATCTGGTCGCTGTAGTCCACCTCTCCTATGTTTAGGTTGTAGTCGTGGACACAGAGGGGCTTCTCAACAGCATCAGATGCCATTGTACTTTGGACTGACGTGCCTGTGTGAATGGGAGACAGGACAAAAACATCCCGTTTGTCCTTCCACTTCACTTCAAGCAATTCATTATTTCTCAAACAGGCTTTCTCCCTCTTTCTAAGTCAGGTATTTACAAGCCATTGGAGGTAGCCTCTGCGATTATGTCGCACTGTGCCAAAAGAGGCAATTCCAAGATCTAAAAGGTGTTTAAAAAGTAGCATGCTGGTATAATTATTGTCCACGCCGAGGACAACAGAGTGTATTGTTGTTGAAATAGATAAATCGCTTTATATTCTCATATCTATGCCTAGCCATGGCAGCAGCGAACACAGGCATATGAATCAGGTCTGTGCATCAATATGACTTAATAATGCCCATGTTGAGGATTAGGCCCAAAAAAGTTTCAAACTCAGAAACCATAATAGGTTTCCATTCGAATCATCTGGCAAGAAACGTATTTGGATTTGCAACGATAAATGGCTTGGCATAAAAATTGCTTTTGTCCACAATTGATTGATACAGATCTTCTGTGAACAACGGTTTCTGTTGCCATTATGATTTAAAAACACAGTTGATTGATAATAAATGGATTCAGCCAAACACTAACCATGAGTGAAAGAAATGTTTTTGTGTTATCATTCATATGCTCTGAAAATGGCCAAGAAATCATAAATTCTGCCAGAGTATGTGAACTTATGAGCACAACTGTCTGTAAGTATGTATATGTATATATGTATGTGTGTGTGTATATATATATATATATATATATATATATATCTACATACACAGTGGATATAAAAAGTCTACACACCACTGTTAAAATGTCAGGTTGCTGTGATGTAAAAAAAAATGAGACAAAGATAAATATTTTTAGAACTTTTTTTCACCTTTTAATGTTACCTATAAACGGTGCAACTCATTGAACCACAAACTGAAGTCTTTTCGGTGGAAGGAAGTAAAAATAAATACAAATAATATGGTTGTATAAGTGTGCACCCCCTTAACCACTTGCTGACCGCCGCACGACGATGTATGTCGACAGAATGGCCCGGGCAGGCATATGGGCGTACATGTACGTCCCTGCCTTCCCGCGGGTGGGGGGCCCGTTCGGGCCCCCCGGTGCCAGCGGCGGTCGGTTTTCGTTCAGAAGCGATCCGGGAGGAGGGGGCGGCCATTCATTCATGGCCACCCCCTCTCGATCGCTCCTGACGAATGGAAGTGAGGCGTGACATCACTTCCTCTCCTGTAATGTAAACACAGGAGAGGAAGTAATGTAATCTCTCCTCCGTGTCGGTATTTTTCGTTCCGGCACCGAGGAGAGAGGATCGGTGAGTTGCACCAACACGACACTTCACAGTAGAACATGCCAGGCACACTCACACCCCCCCTTCACCCCCCCGATTGCCCCCCCAGTCACAGTGACACCAATAGCATTTTTTTTTTGCATTGGTGTCATTTGTGACTGTTATATCTGTTAGGGCAGTTAGGGTTAGCCCCCTTTAGCTCTAGGGTACCCCCCTAACCCCCCCAATAAAGGTTTAACCCCGTGATCACCCCCCGTCGCCAGTGTCACTAAGGCTGGGTTCACATTGCAGCGGTTTATGAGAACGGATGTGATTCGCACCGCACTGCAGTGCAAATCACATCCGATCTCTGTGCGATTCAAGTTCAGCCATACAGATAGTATGGCTGAATTTGCGCCGCACCCGCCGCAAATTCGCACGGGACCCTTTTTTTGGTCCGCAGCAGAATCGGATCGCATGGGTGTTCACACCATGCGATCCGAGTTTGCAGATCGCACTGCGATATGCGAACTGATCTGGGGGTGTCATTAACATTTCACTGACACTCCCAGCAGTTCGCATAGGGCAGTGTGAACTGCCGCCGGGAGGCATGCGATGCGGGAACCCGCCGCGGATTCGTGGCGTTCCCGCATTGCTCCAGTGTGAACCCAGCCTAATAAGCGATCGTTTTTCTGATCGCTGTATTAGTGTCACAGGTGACGCTAGTTAGGCAGGTAGGTATTTAGGTTCGCCGCAGCTTTTTATAGCGCCAGGGACCCCCATATACTACCGCATAAAGCCCCCTGATTGCCCCCCAGTTAACCCTTTCACCAGTGATCGCCATATAACTGTTACAGGTGACGCTGGTTGGTTAGTTATTTTTTTATAGTTTCAGGGCACCCACCATTTATTACCTAGTCTTACTAGTGTACCCCTAAATTTAGGGGTGTCTACTTTCCAAAATGGGGTCATTTGGGGGGGGGGGGGTTTGTGCCATCTTGGCATTTTATGGCCTTCAAAACTGTAACGCCCTTAGAAAGCCTGAAGGCGGTGCTTGGTTTTCGGGGCCCTGTACGCGGCTAGGCTCCCAAAAAGTCCCACATATGTGGTATCCCCGTACTCAGGAGAAGCAGCAGAATTTATTTTGGGGTGTCATTTCACATATGCCCATGGCATGCGTGAGAAATATATCATTTAGTGACAACTTTGTGAAAAAATAAAATAAAATAAAAAAGTTTGTAATTTTCCCGCAACTTGTGGCAAAATATAAAATATTCCATGGACTCAACATGCCTCTCAGCAAATAGCTTGGGGTGTCTACTTTCTAAAATGGGGTCATTTGTGGGGGTTTTGTGCCATCTTGGCATTTTATGGCCTTCAAAACTGTAATAGGTAGTGAGAAGTGAAATCAAAAATTTACGCCCTTAGAAAGCCTGAAGGCGGTGCTTGGTTTTCGGGGCCCCGTACGCGGCTAGGCTCCCAAAAAGTCCCACATGTGGTATCCCCGTACTCAGGAGAAGCAGCAGAATTTATTTTGGGGTGTCATTTCACATATGCCCATAGCATGTGTGAGCAATATATCATTTAGTGACAACTTTGTGTAAAAAAAAAAAAAAAATTATTATTATTCAATCGCTTGAGGCAAAAAAGTAAAATATTCAATGGGCTCAACATGCCACTTATCAATTTCCTTAGGGGGTCTACTTTCCAAAATGGGGTCATTTGGGGGGTTTTTGTACTGGCCTGCCATTTTAGCACCTCAAGAAATGAGATAGGCAGTCGTAAACTAAAAGCTGCGTAAATTCCAGAAAACGTACCTTAGTTTGTAGATGTGACAACTTTTGCGCAAACCAATAAATATACAGTTATTGACTTTTTTTTAACCAAAGACGTGGCTGAATACATTTTGGCCTAAATGTATGACTAAAATTGAGTTTATTGGATTTTTCTAATAACAAAAAGTAGAAAATATCATTTTTTTCAAAATTTGCGGTCTTTTTACGTTTATATCGCAAAAAAAAAAATCGCAGAGGCAATCAAATACCATCAAAAAAAAGCTCTATTTGTGGGCAGAAAAGGACGCAAATTTTGTTTGGGTACAACATTGCATGACCGCGCAATTACCAGTTAAAGCAGCGCAGTGCCAAATTGTAAAAAGACCTCTGGTCATTGACCAGCAAAATGGTCCGGTCTGAAAGTGGTTAAACTAATACTTTGTTGAAGCACCTTTTGATTTTATTACAGCACTCAGTTTTTTGTGTATGATTCTAGCACCTTGACTTGGAAATATTTGCCCACTCTTCTTTGCAAAAACACTCTAAATCTGTCAGATTGTGAGGGCATCTCCTGTGCACAGCCCTCTTCAGATCACCCCACAGATTTTCAATCAAATTTGGGTCTGGGTTCTGGCTGGGCCATTCCAAAACTTTAACACCAGAGGTTTAGACATTAATGGCTGTGTTGAGTTATTTTGAGGGGACAGCAACACTGTTATACAAGCTGTACACTCACTACTTTACATTGTAGCAAAGTGTAATTTCTTCAGTGTTGTCACAAAGATATAAAAAATATTTACAAAAATGTGAGGGGTGTATTTTGTGAGCTACTGTATCTTTTGGAATTATGGCAAAAAAGTTCAACCTTGGTTTCATCAGACCATAACACATTTTCCCACATGCTTTTGGGAGACTTCAGATGTGTTTTTGTAAAATTTAGCTGGGCTTGGATGTTTTTCATTGGGTTTTTCATTGTAAGAAAATGCTTCTGTCTTGCCACTCTACCCCATAGTCCAGACATATGAAGAATACGGGAGATTGTTGTCACATGTACCACACTGCCCGTACATGCCAGATATTCCTGCAGCTCCTTTTAATGTTGCTGTAGGCCTCTTGGCAGCCTCTCTGACCAGTTTTCTTCTTGTCTTTTCATCAATTTTCTCCACTTGATGATGACTACCTTCACTGTGTTCCATGGTATATCTAATGCCTTGGAAATTCTTTTGTACCCTTCTCCTGACACAATGAGATCCCTCTGATGCTTTGGAAACTCTCTGCGGACCATGGTTTTTGCGGTAGGATTCGACTAAGAAAATGTCAGGAAAGACCCACTAGAACAGCTGAACTTTGTTTGGGGTTAATCATTGTCACTTTAAATGATGGCAGGTATGTACAGTACTGACTTCTATGAGTTTGAATGTGATTGCTTAATTCTGAACACATCCCCAGTTATAAGAGGGACACACTTATGCAACCACAATATTTTAGTTTTTTGTTTTACTCCCCCTCCCCCTAAAAGACTTTAGTTTGTTTTTCAATTGAGTTGTACCGTTTATAGGTCACATTAAAGGTGGAAAAAGTTTTGCATTTTTTTTATCTTCGTTTAATTTTTTTACATCACAGAAACTTGACATTTTAACAGGGGTGTGTAGACTTTTTGTATCCACCAAGGCAGATATAGAGTTCCTCATCGGCCGTTTGGAGGCACATCATTGCAAGAATATCCAGGGGGTGAGGGGAGAACTGGGTTCCTTGACCACTAGGCTGACTGAAGGAGTCAGCCTAGTAACCGACATAGAAAGGAGGGTGTCGGCATTGGAACATCTCCAAAACGCCTACATAGACAATGTTACACCTACACTTGGAGAAAATGGAGGACAGAAGAAGATGAAACAACCTCCGTCTGCGCGGCCTTTCCGAAGGCGACCGGACCAGAGGACCTGGCCGCTACTACCACAGCTATCTTCCGCAGACTCCCGGGCGACTCACTCCCTCGGAGTCTGGAGTTCGATAACATTGACTGAGCACTGGGATCGAGATTGCAAGACCCTAACAGTCGAGGGATGTTATATGTCGCCTCCACTATTACTCCCATAAAGAATCGATTGTCGCAAAGGCCTGCATAGCGGGAGACATAGATTTTGATGGAGCGATCCTTAAGATTTTGCCAGACATCTCCCGTGCTACCCTACAGAGAAGAGCCATGCTCTTCTGGTGTTGGAGATGGCCCGCCAGCAGGCGGCCACCTACCGCTGGGGGTACCCGCTATCAGTGACTTTCAAAAGAGACCTGCTATCATTTAATCTCCGCTCTCTGAGATACCTACCGCCTCTATTCATGTTCCTGGACACGGAACACAAGGTTAGCTTACCACATGAAATACCTAACACCTTTACGGAATATTATGAAACCCTGTACAATTTACTGGCCCCACCACAAGTGCAACCCCTGATAGAGGCCTATTTATCCTCTGCCCAGATCCCTACACTGACATCGGAAAGTATAGCTGAATTAGAGACCCCAATAACGCCAGAAGAACTAGAACCAGCACTTAACTTGACTAAGCCTGGTAAAGCCCCTGGGCCAGATGGCCTTACCCTTCAATACTACAGAATATTACTCTTGTCCCTTGGCCCCCATGTGGTAACCTTTTTTAATGAGATAGGGAAACTATGAGATAGCGATACTATAAAGGCATATATCACGGTCATCCCAAAGGTAGGCAAAGATCCCACAGCTTGCAGCAGCTACAGGCCGATTTCCCTTTTAAACACAGATCTTAAGCTTTTTACCAAGATTTTAGCGACCCGACTATCCCATCATCTACAAACTCTGGTCCACTTAGATCAAGTGGGCTTTATCCCCACTAGGGAAGCTAGAGACAGTACAATTAAAGTACTGAATCTAATACATGTAGCCAACCAGACCCACATGCCCTCCATCTTTATAAATACTGATGTGGAAAAAGCCTTTGACAGGACTAATTGGGGTTATATGTTCTTTCGTTATATAGGGCTAGGGAAAACGATGAGTGGATGGATTGCCCAAATATATTCTACCCCTACTGCACAAGTCAAAGTGAATGGAATTCTTTCAGACCCCCTCCCAAATATGAATGGGACTAGAAAGGGCTGCCCGCTGTCTCCCCTCCTTTTTGCCCTATCATTGGAGTCATTCTTATGTAAAATTAAGAATAACACAAACATCCAAGGCCTTGTGGTTGGAGATACCCAGTACAAGGTCTCCACATACGCAGACGATTTGCAAAGCCAGCAATCTCCCTCCCAAACCTCCTCCGAGAATTTGACGAATACGTAAACATATCCAACCTTAAAATAAATTGCAAAAAGTCAGAGGCCATGGGCATAGAGATACTGCAAACTGCAATGCAAGCACTTTGTTCCAACTTTAACTTTAAGTGGACATCTTCAGCGCTGCCATACCTGGGCACTTCTGTCCCAGGTAATCTAATCCATACCTTTAATTTGAATTTTCCCCCTTTACTAACTAAAACCCGGACCCTACTGGAATCATGGCATCCATTCCTAGTTTGGCAGATGTAATCTTATTAAGATGTGCATCTTACCCAAATTCCTCTATTACAGGCACTCCCAATCGCGATTCCCACATCATTCTACAGACAGGTACACAGTCAATTCAACAAATTCATATGGGCAAATAAGAAACTGAGATTACCCAGTACCCTGCTCTCCTTACCTAAAATTAATGGAGGTCTAGCAATCCCAGACGTGAAGAAATACATGTAGGTAGAATTATAGACTGGTGCCATCATCAAGATCTGAAACTGTGGACGCACCTGGAACAAGCTCAAGCGCAGGTGTCCTTGCAAGGGGCTGTTTGGTGTTATGAACATCTTGCGGCAAGTGTAAAGAAACACCCACTGATGGGGACGGCACTTTGTGTAGGGTCACAAACCTGTCTCACGCAGTCACTAGCCACACCTAACTCTCCGCTATACCCCATTATAGGAAACGGGCAATTTCCTCCAGAATTGGATCCCAAGTTAAGAATACATTAACTAACATAAATTGCACGTAAGCACGACACTTCCTGATAAATGACTCTTGGCCCTCCTTAGATGCACTAAGCAATAAAACAGGCCAGTTTAAACTGCCATTCTGGACTGCCGTTCAACTAAGGCATTTTCTTACATCTATACCTAACCCGCAAGGGATTATTAAACCCTTAACTATGTTTGAAGACTACTGCTCAGCAGATGGTACACTCCCGAGAATGCTGTCCGTCATATCCATCGGGGCAATTAGGAGGTTGTATAACACACACCTGACCCTCCTGAGCAAGTGGGAGAGGGATCTGAACTGTACATTTACTTTGAACCAGCCTCAACATATCATGACATTTGCCCTAAAATTCTCCATCTGTACATAAGTACAGGAAAACAATTATAAGCGCCTAAAAAGTGGTATTTAAGCCCACATGCTCTACATACTTACTACCTGAACACCTCAGCATTTTGCTGGAGATGTTGGGTGGAAAGTAATATGTTGTTGCATATATGTCCTGTTTGAAGCTATCCCATTTCTGGTCTACAGTCAGCCATTCCGCAAAACTATCCAGAAGTTTACGGAATATAACACCCCAGACGACCCTTTTTCCTTTTGCATGTAAACACAGTATCAATTAAAAGATACAAAACGTCTGGATGAGCGAGGCTTTCCTTCCTCTGCCACCTCCTATTGGAGCAATTATTGATGAGGGGGGCTTTAGCCTCTCAGCAGTTAGTTGGGAGGTATTTGTCACTATATATATATATATATATATATATATATATATATAAGTTTGAAATGTATATGAACTCTGCCTCTCTCTCCCTTTATGTGATGAAGTCGATTGTGTTCCTTCCCTTCCCTCCCCAGTTGTTTCTAATATATATGTATGTATGTATTGTATTGTCTAAAGTCCACTTTGGGCATTTCTAAAAAAAAAAAAAAAAGAATGCCAAGGAGGGTGAATACTGTTGCAAGGCACTGTATGTATAATGACACAACAAAGCTCTTAATTCACTCGCTGGTCATCTCCCGCCTCGACTACTGCAACTCCCTTCTCATTGGCTTACCTCTACATAGTCTATCACCTCTTCAATCCATCATGAATGCCGCTGCCAGACTCATCCACCTTACCAATCGCTCTGTGTCTGCTACTCCTCTTTGTCAATCCCTCCACTGGCTTCCGCTCAGCCAAAGAATGAAATTCAAAATACTAACAACTACATACAAAGCCATCCACAACTCTTCCCCCAGCTACATCACTAGCTTAGTCTCTAAATACCAACCTACTCGTTCTCTTCGTTCCTATGAAGACCTCTTGAGCTCTAGCTCCCTCATCACCTCCTCCCATAATCGCCTCCAGGACTTTTCCAAAGCCTCTCCAGTCCTCTTTTACAAAAGTTTTATTATTAATTAACAAGTTTACATTCCAATACAATAGGCTTTCATTCAGATTACAGTTCAGGTGTTTCACAGTATAGTGTTAATTAAAGCAGGCTGTTGCCCAAGTAATGCCAACATTTCCTGTGTCCGGGCAAACCCGGGTTTTCACGTGACTGCAACAGAAGCGTGTCGTACAACACAGAGACAGCCCATAGTAATCATCTACAGTAAATTGGTAAAACGAAAAAAGAAGAGGGAGAGAAGAAGATGTTCGAAGAGTCAAGAGCTGATTAAAAGAGATTGTAGAATGAAAAGCATGGGAGGAGTAGTGAGGGTCAAGAAAAAAAAGAGAAGAAAGAGGAGTGCCTCTCCAGTCCTATGGAATGCCCTACCCCAATCTGTCCGCCTATCGCCTACTTTATTAGCTTTTAGACGATCCCTGAAAACACTTCTCTTCAGAGAAGCCTACCCAACCCACACCTAACTGTATTTTCATTTTCTCCATCAGCTCATCCCCCCACAGTTATTACCTTTTGTTTCAACTTGACCCTCCCTTCTAGATTGTAAGCTCTAACAAGCAGGGCCCTCTGATCCCTCCTGTATTGATTTGTATTGTAAGTGTACTGTCTGCCCTCATATTGTAAAGCACTGTGCAAACTGTTGACGCTATATAAATCCTGAATAATAATAATATAAATACAGTATATATATATATATATATATATATATATATATATATATATATACACACACATACACATGTTTTACAATGACACAGCTGCAACTTTATTATGTGCTCTATCAGGGTATATGACATGTCAAGTAGTTCACCCCTTGCTCCTGCACTGCCATTTGAAGCTCAAGCTGGCTCCTGTTACCAGCACCTCTGGTTTTTTGACCCTCCTTGTGAGCAGTTGCAGACATTCCTGGACCACTTTTAGACAGGGATGTGTTTCAAAGCATCTCCCAGCGCACTCCCAGCAGTGTCAGGCATCCTCTCCATCCAGGCTCTGGCATCCATCCCTGGTTGTCTTCCTGCAGCTCTTCTAGCCCTGCTCACTAGTGATGGACGAACTTCCGACGGGACGTTTCGCGAAAGCGAAATGCGAACGGACCCAAACGTTCGCGAAACCGAACGTTCGCCGCGGGCCCCATTGACTTCAATGGGAGGCGAACTTTGCAAACCTTCATGTCGAATTTGCGGCCACGTGGTAATTATTAGGGGGTAAAACGTAGTCCCACCATCTGGACAATGACATAATACATGTATGAGGTGAATTTGGGATCGATAACTACAAGCATTTTTATTTTATTCGGGAAATTGTTCTAACAATTCAGGACTATGGAGCTAATGAAGGCAATGGAGGAGAGGGAAGGTCAGGGACCAGGGTAGGCAAAGAAGAGGGTGCAGGAGATGATCACCAGCAGCGTGACATACCGGAATGACACATGCACCGTGATAGAGGCATCTGACAGCAGCACCGTAATACAGAGCACTGACAGCAGCACCGTGACATACAGCGCTGACAGCAGCACCGTGACATACAGCGCTGACAGCAGCACCGTGACATACAGCGCTGACAGCAGCACCGTGACATACAGCGCTGACAGCAGCACCGTGACATACAGCGCTGACAGCAGCACCGTGACATACAGCGCTGACAGCAGCACCGTGACATACAGCGCTGACAGCAGCACCGTGACATACAGCGCTGACAGCAGCACCGTGACATACAGCGCTGACAGCAGCACCGTGACATACAGCGCTGACAGCAGCACCGTGACATACAGCGCTGACAGCAGCACCGTGACATACAGCACTGACAGCAGCACCGTAAGCAGCCCCAGGAGGAAGTCAGCACAGCACAGGGATGGTGTGATCCCCTCATAATAAGAACCCCCAGGAGGAAGTCAGCACAGCACAGGGATAGTGTGATCCCTTCATAATAAGAACCCCCAGGAGGAAGTCAGCACAGCACAGGGATATCATAAGCAGCCCCAGTAGAAATATGACACCGCTCAACCTCTTCAAAGAGGAGGGTAGGGGCATATAGTACGGTGTGCTTTTTTGGGTCAAGGAAGTGAGCCAAATGAATTAAGAAGGTCTGTGTGCTTGATTAAAAAAATAGTTTATAGACATATACATGGTCTACTGGTCACATGTGTTGAATTCCTCCGAGATCCATGCCTCATTCATTTTTAGAAATGTGAGGTAGTTAACACTGTGGTGAGCTAGGCGAGTACGCTTATCGGTCACAATCCCCCCTGCTGCGCTGAACGTCCTTTCGGACAGGACACTGGATGAGGGGCAAGCCAACAGTTCGATTGCAAATTGGGCAAGCTCTGGCCAGAGGTCAAGCCTGCCCACCCAGTAGTCTAGGGGTTCATCACTCCTCAGAGCGTCCACATCGGCCGTTAACCCAATGTAGTCGGACACCTGACGGTCTAGGCGTTCCCTGATGCTGGATCCGGATGACACCTGTCGATGGGTCGGCTGAAAGAATGACCTCATATCCGAAGTCACCAACACATCTTCAAACCGGCCTCTTCTTGCAGGCGCTGTTGGATTGGTACCCGCAAATCCTTCTCTGGGAGTGGGAATTGCTCCTCTGCCAGCGCACGCAAAAGCAGAATGCAGCATTTCTCGAAGCAAGGCCTGGAAGTGCTGCATTCTGACAGCCCTCTGCGACGGCGGTAACATTTCCGCCATTTTGTGTTTGTACCGGGGGTCTAAGTACGTTGCCACCCAGTACTGGTCCTTGACCCTCATGCTTTTTATACGGGGGTCCCTATTAAAACACTGGAGCATGAAGGCCCCCATTTGCACTAAAGTGGAAGCGGTGTGGTGGCCTGGCTCCTGCTCATCATCCAGGATAATGTCGTCCTCTTCATTCTCCTCTCCCCATCCTCGCACAACAGGGATCCCAGAAAGGTTTAAAGCATGCTCTTCTTGCTCCTGCTCATCCGCCCCGGCACCATCCTCCTCTGACTCCTCATCAGACTCCTGTTGTTGACTTGTCTCAGATAGAGTAGCCCCCCCTGGGAATTCATCCAGCATTGCGACTTCCTCATCTTCCCGCTCCTGCTCCTCCACAGCCTGATCAATGACACGACGCAATGCACGCTCCAGAAAGAAGGCATAAGGTACCATGTCACTGATGGCGCCATGGCTGCGACTGACCAGTTTGGTGATCTCCTCAAATGGCCGCAGAAGTCTGCATGTGTCGCGCATGAGCAGCCACTGGCGCGGTGAAAAAAAACCCAGCTCCCCAGAACCGTTTCTTTCGCAGAGTTCATACAGGTAGACGTTAACTGCACGTTTCTGCTGGAGCAGCCTATCAAGCATATAGAAGGTTGAGTTCCATCGCGTCGGGCAATCGCAAATAAGACGTCTGACCGGCAGATGGTGTCGCCGCTGAATGTCAGCAAGGCGAGCCATGGCCGTGTAAGATCTTCTGAAATGGGCCGAGATTTTCCTTGCCTGCCGCAAGATGTCCTGGACCCCAGGGTATTTGACAAGGAATCGCTGCACGACCAAGTTTAAGACGTGTGCCATGCACGGCACGTGCGTGATTTTGCCCTGTTTCAATGCGCTAAGCAGATTGGCACCGTTGTCACACACCACTTTACCAACTGTCAAATTGAGCGGTGTTAGCCACTCATCTGCCTGTGAACGCAAAGCTGAAAGGAGTGCCGGGCCAGTGTGGCTCTTTGCTTCCAGGCACAACAGACGCAGCACGGCATGGCAACGTCTCACCTGGCATGTGGAATAGGTTCTGGGGAGCTTGGGCGGTGCAGTGGAAGAGACGCTAGCAGCGGAAAAGGAGGAGGCAGCTGAGGAGGAGAGGGAGGAGGATGGAGTAGGAGGAGGAGAAGAAGAGTCAGGCCTGCATGCAATCCGTGGCGGTAAAACCAAATCTACACGGGTGCCACGGGTTACATGCTTGACGGCCGTCAGAAGGTTCACCCAGTGGGCAGTAAAACTGATATACCTTCCCTGCCCGTGTTTGCTAGACCACGTGTCTGTGGTCAGATGTATCTTGGCACCGACACTGTGTGCCAGAGATACATTCACTTGCCGCTGAACATGGCCATATAGCTCTGGGATGCCCTTCTCTGAGAAATACTTCCTTCCTGGGACCTTCCATTGTGGTGTTCCAATGGCCACAAATTTGCGAAAGGCCTCCGAGTCCACCAGTTTATATGGCAGTAGTTGGCGGGCTATGAGTTCTGACAAGCCAGCCGCCAACCGTTGGGCAAGAGGGTTATCCGGCGTCATCATTTTTTTACGCTCAAACATTAGGCCCACGGAAGCCTGCCTTTTTGCAGAAAAATGTGAGCTTGGCGTGATGGAAGGTGGAGTGGAGGACAATTGTGAGGAGAGAGGAGAAGGAGAAGTAGAAGACGAGGCTGGACGGTGAGAGCCTGCAGTGTGGCTTTGTGTGTTCCGTTGCTCCCACTGGGCTCGGTGATGGCTGCTCATGTGCCTTCTTAAGGCGGTCGTCCCTAGGTGAGTATTGGGCTTACCGCGACTAACGCGTTGACTGCAAAGATTGCAGATGGCAACGCTATTGTCAGCAGCGGACACGTTAAAAAAAGCCCACACTGCGGAGCCATGTGCCGGTGTCCTGGGAGCGCCAGATGTGACCGTACATGGTCGATGACTCGCTCCTGATACATTTGCAGTCTGCTTTGTCCCTGCTGTGCAATGTAAGTCATTGCTGCTTCTCCTCCCTATCTGCTGGTCCATATCTCCCTCTGAACTCCCCTCCTCTTCCTCTCTTGTGGGCACCCACGTGACATCACTAGACACGTAATCATCAACGTCACCTTCCCCACCGCTATAAGTAGAGATCTCGGAGTAGGCAGCAACACCGGGGACCAACCTCCTCCTTGGGCTGATCTGGGTACTGGCGTCAGACTGCTGAGTAGCGCTTGTTGCTACCTCCTCTTCCTGATCCAATACCAAGAGTGGCTGCGCATCAGAAATGTCCTCTTGATATGGATCGGAAAATAATTCCAGTGACTCAAGCGGAAGGTATGTGGTGGTGGTGGTGGTGGTCGTGTTGTTGGTGGTAGTGTCTTTGGGGGTGCACATAGCAGAGAGTGAAGAAGAGGGTGCAGATCGAGAGGATGAGGAGGGTGCAGAAGAGTAAGGCTGAGCGAGCCACTCAACCAAGTCTGGTGCATCCTTTAAAGTAATTGAACGCACCTTCTGCAACTTCCCACTTTGGCTCAAGCCTGTTGCTCCTGCCCTACCCCTACCACCCCTGCGGAAGGGCCTGCCTCTTCCTCTGCCTGTCATTTTTTAAATGACCCTGTGACAAAACTCTTAGTCCCTATACCGATGAAGGACTGCTGCAGTATAGGGCAGCGGTCAGCAGTGGTGCACGTCAACCCTATCTATTGTGGACCTATAGCGGTCCTTACAGAACAGCAGACTGTACCGCACTCAAGCCTATGTACCGTAGCACCCTATACCAAGTTACCAGTCCTTATAAGAACTTTTGTGGACCAAGCAGGTTGTGTATTAGTGTTTAGCAGACTGTACGTCAGTCCCTATACCGCTGAAGGACTGCTGCAGTATAGGTGAGCGGTCAGCAGTGGTGCACGTCAACCCTATCTATTGTGGACCGATAGCGGTCCTTACAGAACAGCAGACTGTACCGCACTCAAGCCTATGTACCGTAGCACCCTATACCAAGTTACCAGTCCTTATAAGAACTTTTGTGGAACAAGCAGGTTGTGTGTTAGTGATTAGCAGACTGTACGTCAGTCCCTATACCGCTGAAGGACTGCTGCAGTATAGGTGAGCGGTCAGCAGTGGTGCACGTCAACCCTATCTATTGTGGACCGATAGCGGTCCTTACAGAACAGCAGACTGTACCGCACTCAAGCCTATGTACCGTAGCACCCTATACCAAGTTACCAGTCCTTATAAGAACTTTTGTGGACCAAGCAGGTTGTGTATTAGTGTTTAGCAGACTGTACGTCAGTCCCTATACCGCTGAAGGACTGCTGCAGTATAGGGCAGCGGTCAGCAGTGGTGCACGTCAACCCTATCTATTGTGGACCGATAGCGGTCCTTACAGAACAGCAGACTGTACCGCACTCAAGCCTATGTACCGTAGCACCCTATACCAAGTTACCAGTCCTTATAAGAACTTTTGTGGAACAAGCAGGTTGTGTGTTAGTGATTAGCAGACTGTACGTCAGTCCCTATACCGCTGAAGGACTGCTGCAGTATAGGTGAGCGGTCAGCAGTGGTGCACGTCAACCCTATCTATTGTGGACCGATAGCGGTCCTTACAGAACAGCAGACTGTACCGCACTCAAGCCTATGTACCGTAGCACCCTATACCAAGTTACCAGTCCTTATAAGAACTTTTGTGGACCAAGCAGGTTGTGTATTAGTGTTTAGCAGACTGTACGTCAGTCCCTATACCGCTGAAGGACTGCTGCAGTATAGGGCAGCGGTCAGCAGTGGTGCACGTCAACCCTATCTATTGTGGACCGATAGCGGTCCTTACAGAACAGCAGACTGTACCGCACTCAAGCCTATGTACCGTAGCACCCTATACCAAGTTACCAGTCCTTATAAGAACTTTTGTGGAACAAGCAGGTTGTGTGTTAGTGATTAGCAGACTGTACGTCAGTCCCTATACCGCTGAAGGACTGCTGCAGTATAGGTGAGCGGTCAGCAGTGGTGCACGTCAACCCTATCTATTGTGGACCTATAGCGGTCCTTACAGAACAGCAGACTGTACCGCACTCAAGCCTATGTACCGTAGCACCCTATACCAAGTTACCAGTCCTTATAAGAACTTTTGTGGACCAAGCAGGTTGTGTATTAGTGTTTAGCAGACTGTACGTCAGTCCCTATACCGCTGAAGGACTGCTGCAGTATAGGGCAGCGGTCAGCAGTGGTGCACGTCAACCCTATCTATTGTGGACCGATAGCGGTCCTTACAGAACAGCAGACTGTACCGCACTCAAGCCTATGTACCGTAGCACCCTATACCAAGTTACCAGTCCTTATAAGAACTTTTGTGGACCAAGCAGGTTGTGTATTAGTGTTTAGCAGACTGTACGTCAGTCCCTATACCGCTGAAGGACTGCTGCAGTATAGGGCAGCGGTCAGCAGTGGTGCACGTCAACCCTATCTATTGTGGACCGATAGCGGTCCTTACAGAACAGCAGACTGTACCGCACTCAAGCCTATGTACCGTAGCACCCTATACCAAGTTACCAGTCCTTATAAGAACTTTTGTGGAACAAGCAGGTTGTGTGTTAGTGATTAGCAGACTGTACGTCAGTCCCTATACCGCTGAAGGACTGCTGCAGTATAGGTGAGCGGTCAGCAGTGGTGCACGTCAACCCTATCTATTGTGGACCGATAGCGGTCCTTACAGAACAGCAGACTGTACCGCACTCAAGCCTATGTACCGTAGCACCCTATACCAAGTTACCAGTCCTTATAAGAACTTTTGTGGACCAAGCAGGTTGTGTATTAGTGTTTAGCAGACTGTACGTCAGTCCCTATACCGCTGAAGGACTGCTGCAGTATAGGGCAGCGGTCAGCAGTGGTGCACGTCAACCCTATCTATTGTGGACCGATAGCGGTCCTTACAGAACAGCAGACTGTACCGCACTCAAGCCTATGTACCGTAGCACCCTATACCAAGTTACCAGTCCTTATAAGAACTTTTGTGGAACAAGCAGGTTGTGTGTTAGTGATTAGCAGACTGTACGTCAGTCCCTATACCGCTGAAGGACTGCTGCAGTATAGGTGAGCGGTCAGCAGTGGTGCACGTCAACCCTATCTATTGTGGACCTATAGCGGTCCTTACAGAACAGCAGACTGTACCGCACTCAAGCCTATGTACCGTAGCACCCTATACCAAGTTACCAGTCCTTATAAGAACTTTTGTGGACCAAGCAGGTTGTGTATTAGTGTTTAGCAGACTGTACGTCAGTCCCTATACCGCTGAAGGACTGCTGCAGTATAGGGCAGCGGTCAGCAGTGGTGCACGTCAACCCTATCTATTGTGGACCGATAGCGGTCCTTACAGAACAGCAGACTGTACCGCACTCAAGCCTATGTACCGTAGCACCCTATACCAAGTTACCAGTCCTTATAAGAACTTTTGTGGAACAAGCAGGTTGTGTGTTAGTGATTAGCAGACTGTACGTCAGTCCCTATACCGCTGAAGGACTGCTGCAGTATAGGTGAGCGGTCAGCAGTGGTGCACGTCAACCCTATCTATTGTGGACCGATAGCGGTCCTTACAGAACAGCAGACTGTACCGCACTCAAGCCTATGTACCGTAGCACCCTATACCAAGTTACCAGTCCTTATAAGAACTTTTGTGGACCAAGCAGGTTGTGTATTAGTGTTTAGCAGACTGTACGTCAGTCCCTATACCGCTGAAGGACTGCTGCAGTATAGGGCAGCGGTCAGCAGTGGTGCACGTCAACCCTATCTATTGTGGACCGATAGCGGTCCTTACAGAACAGCAGACTGTACCGCACTCAAGCCTATGTACCGTAGCACCCTATACCAAGTTACCAGTCCTTATAAGAACTTTTGTGGAACAAGCAGGTTGTGTGTTAGTGATTAGCAGACTGTACGTCAGTCCCTATACCGCTGAAGGACTGCTGCAGTATAGGGCAGCGGTCAGCAGTGGTGCACGTCAACCCTATCTATTGTGGACCGATAGCGGTCCTTACAGAACAGCAGACTGTACCGCACTCAAGCCTATGTACCGTAGCACCCTATACCAAGTTACCAGTCCTTATAAGAACTTTTGTGGAACAAGTGAGTTGTGAATGTTTAGCAGACTGCAGCAGAAGGGCAGCAGTCAAGTATAATATCCTTTCTATATTTGGAAGAAAGAATATTATACATGTACAAGCCTATTACTGTACCACTGATACCAGTCCTGAAAAGAACCTTTGTGGAACTAATAATAACAGCAAGTCTTTAAAATTACCCTCACTGCCTGACAACACTGCTTCCTTCCTGTCCCTATACAAATTGGCAAAAAAAGAGAACGATTAGTGGTTACTGGAACAGCTCTTTTGTGGACCTTGATAGTAACAGCTAATGATGATGATGATGATGATGATGATGAAAGACTAATCTGGCTGTCCCTGTAGCATACACCGTCCTTTCCCTTTCTCTAAACTAACAAAAGACACTCAGGCTGCTGCAAGAATCAGCAGCACAGCAAACCTATCAACACCTAACACCTATACCAGTCCTGAAAAGAACTTTTGTGTACCAAATAGCTAGTGGTTTATCTCTCCCTACTCCACACAGGAACCTGTCCCTATCGTAACAGAAGAAAGAATGTAAAATGGCCACCGGATCGGGTGTATTTATAGGTTAGGGGGAATGTACAAGTGTCCATGTGCTGTCATGTCTCAATTGGCTGTCCTGTATCACATGATAAACGTGTCACCAAAGGTTAAAGTTCTTGTATACATTAAACACGTAAGTCCGCCGCGGCGAACGACGGAAAAAGGCGTTCGAACGTGCGGACCGCGAATGTCGGAAATTCGCCGCGAAACGACCGCCGGGCGAACCGTTCGGCCATCACTACTGCTCACGACCAAAGGGGAATTCCACAGCGGCTCCAGGCTCCAGAGGCAACAGCTTTGACTTTTACCACTTTGCACAAGCTTCCCCTTTTGTGAGTGTGGTTTCAATCATTAATAAACATTGTTCACCTTGTTTACTACTACTACTACTTTGAGTTGCACCTACTAGCTAGTAATCCATGACAATGTGTATAGTCCTTTGGGCTACTCGCCTATTGTTTATATTTTGTCTCTGTTTTTACTTTGCAACTTTTGCAATCATCTTTTATGGTTGTTACATTGCCACACATATGTTTCCTTGTGACCCTTTCATTCCCACCAATAAGGTAATCGCCATCACACTTGGCACATTTATACATATCTTGCCCTCTGAAGAGCACTCCGCAGTGGATTACTCCTCAGAGGGCAGTTGACATTTTATACAATACTTGCTTTGCAATGGGCTTTAAAACTATCCCTCCAGGATTATGCACTACTGGGCAGTTTTCCCTGCCCCTTGCTTTTTGTTTCATATCATTTCCTGTGCCTGTGCCACATGCTGTTCTGTGATTCGGCAGAACCAATCAGCAGGTCAAGGACCTGGGCAAGGTGACAGATCAGTGCTGGATCGAATAACTGTGGGCAGTTGAAGCTGCTGCCTGTTCACTTCCTGTATTTACACAGACACACAGAGACACACCTCCAGCTTTGCAGCTCTTGTTGGCTCTCCTATGACTCATTCCCCCTCCCTTCCTGACAAACTCTCAGGAGAGTGAGAGAGCTGTGCATGATGTCATAAGCCTAGGCTAAAGAAAGAGGAAGTGGGCTGTAAAAGGTATTTACTGGCAGGAAAAAATCTTTTACTATCCAAATTTAAAACCACACGGGCAGAAGATTTAATAGATGGAAAGTTAAAAAAATGACTGAAGGTCCGTTTTAATATGGAGCCTACTGCAATTAAAATTAACAATCTTGAAGTTTGTAAACTTGCCTTTGAAGATCCCCATACATTTATTTTTTTGAATTCTGTGGCACATATTTACTATGCTCTGTAAGTAGACACCACTGTGTTACACATTTAACAGAGCCTGCCCTCTGAACTACAAAAGTACAGAAAAGAGGAGTTTCAGGAGACAGTCTGTACAGAAATTACTGCTTGCAGTCAGCAAGGTACTATGGTAGATGTAGTCCTTAGAAAAAGTTGACAGCACTGAAGAAGCAGCAATGCAGCCAGCAGTAGGGATGGGGTAATTTGATTCGAACATCAGGTGTTCACCAAAGAGAGAACATTATGGGGCGTTCACAGCAAATTTGAGCGCTGTGGAACGCCCAATAATGTACTGCGAGATCGCAGTGCATTGCTGTATGATGTTTGACCAACGCATGCACCTGACCTGCATGCTTTGGCCAAAGGCTGGGTGCTCAGGGGGACTAAGTCCACCCCCCATACTATATAAAGCTGCTTATACCACGGCCATGTGTAGCGTTGTTCATGTGGACAGAGAGATAGCTTGATTTAGATTAAAGTGGTCAGCAGCTAATACTGCAGCTGCTGACTTTTAATAATTAGACGCTTACCTGTTCCAAGCTCCAGCGATGCGATGCAATGCGGTGGATCGAAGCCCCGCTCGTCTCCCCCTCCGTTCGGTGGTGCCGGCATTGTAACTGTGGGTGCCCGGCTGTGGATTCACAGCCAGGCACGCACCGCGCATGCGCGGGCGCTGCTGCGTGCCATGATTGGCCACGCAATCATCTAGTACCTGTCACGTGTCCCGGATGATTGACAAGAGGGAGGGGGAAGAGCCGAGCCCTTCCTGTGCCGAGGGGAAGGGACGTCAAGAGCCCAGTTACTGAAGGAGGCAGACTACGAGGCATGGTATTTTTACTAGTAATGGCGGTGATCAGCGATTTTTATCCTGGCTGCAACATTATGACTGACACATCGGACAATTCTGACACATTTTTGGGACCATTGGCATTAATAAAGCGATCAATGCTTTAAAATTGCATTGCCTACTGTAAAAATGTCACTGGTAGTGAAGGGGTTAACCACTAGGGGGTGGGGAGGGGTTAAGTGTGTCCTATGGGGGTGTTTCTAACTGACTGGGGGGTGGGCTTGTATGACGTGGACACTGATCACTGCTCCCGATGACAGGGAGCAGACGATCAGTATCCTGTCTTTAGGCAGAACGGGATGATGCTGTTTACATTGGCATCTCCCCGTTCTTGAGCTCTGTGACACGATTGCGGGTATCCCCGCCTCAATCAAGTCCACGGGCACGGTCATGGAGCTAGCGGCAGGCGTGCATGCGCATTGTGGGAATTTCAAAATAATATACGGGTACGTTACTTTGTCCTGCCGTGCCCTTCTGCCGACATATATCATATATATGCTGACAGCGGTCGGCAAGTGATTAACCACTTTCAGACCGGACCATTTTACTGGCTTAAGACCAGACCACTTTTTGTGATTCGGCACTGCGTCGATTTAACTGACAATTGCGCTGTCGTGCGACGTATTCTACATATTTTTGGTAAAAAAAAAAAATCACAATAAGAGATTATTGATTGGTATGCGCAAAAGTTATAGCGTTAACAAAATAGGGGATAGTTTTATGGCATTTTTATACATTTTTTTTATTTTTTTTTACTAGTAATGGCGGCGATCAGTGATTTTTATTGGGACTGCAACATTATGGCGGACACATCTGATATTTTTGACACATTTTTGGGACCATTGTCATTTATACAGCAATCAGTGCTATACAAATGCACTGATTCCTGTGTAAATGACACTGGCAGTGAAGGGGTTAACTAGGGGGTGGCATTGTAGGGGTTAAGTGTGTCCTAGGGGCATATTACTAACTGTTAGGGGCGTGGCTGTATGTTAGTGAACAGTGATCTCTGCTCCAATTACAGGGAGCAGAGATCAGTGTCACTTGTTGCTAGGCAGAACGGGGAGTTGCTGTTTACTTCCGCATCTCCCCGTTCAGCCTTCCCGTGAGACTATCGTGGGTATCCCCAAAGAGATCGAGCCCACGGGACCCACGACCGGACTCACGGGAGTCCTGACCAGCATGCGCGCGTGCCACCGGTGGCACACACGCGATGGCGCAGTGACAATTTAAAATGAACGTACCTGTACGCCAGTTTGCCTGCCCCTGCCATTCTGCCATCGTACATCGTTGTGTGCGGGTTGGGAAGTGGTTAAGCAGGCAGGTTATTCAGTTAGTGGCAGTATATTTGAGCGTGTGTGTGTGTGTGTGTGTGTGTATACAGTGCCTTGCGAAAGTATTCGGTCCCATTGAACTTTTCAACCTTTTGCCACATTTCAGGCTTTAAACATAAAGCTATAAAATTTTTATTTTTTGTGAAGAATCACCAACAAGTGAGACACAATTGTGAAGTGGAACGAAATCTATTGGATTTTTGAAACTTTTTTAACTAATAAAAAAATGAAAAGTGGGGCGTGCAAAATTATTCGGCCCCCTTGCGTTAATACTTTGTAGAGCCACCTTTTGCTGCGATTACAGCTGCAAGTCGCTTGGGGTATGTCTCTATCAGTTTTGCACATCGAGAGACTGAAATTCTTGCCCATTCTTCCTTGCAAAACAGCTCAAGCTCAGTGAGGTTGGATTGAGAGCGTTTGTGAACAGCAGTTTTCAGCTCTTTCCACAGATTCTCGATTGGATTCAGGTCTGGACTTTGACTTGGCCATTCTAACACCTGGATACGTTTATTTGTGAACCATTCCTTTGTAGATTTTGCTGTATGTTTGGGATCATTGTCTTGTTGGAAGATAAATCTCCGTCCCAGTTTCAGGTCTTTGCAGACTCCAACAGGTTTTCATCCAGAATGGTCCTGTATTTGGCTGCATTCATCTTCCCCTCAATTTTAACCATCTTCCCTGTCCCTGCTGAAGAAAAGCCGGCCCAAACCATGATGCTGCCACCACCATGTTTGACAGTGGGGATGGTGTGTTGAGGGTGATGAGCTGTGTTGCTTTTACGCCAAACATATCGTTTTGCATTGTGGGCAAAAAGTTTGATTTTGGTTTCATCTGAGCACCTTCTTCCACATGTTTGGTGTGTCTCCCAGGTGGCTTGTGGCAAACTTTAGACAAGACTTTTTATGGATATCTTTGAGAAATGGCTTTCTTCTTGCCACTCTTCCATAAAGGCCAGATTTGTGCAGTGTACGACTGATTTTTGTCCTATGGACAGACTCTCCCACCTCAGCAGTTCATCCAGAGTGATCATGGGCCTCTTGGCTGCATCTCTGATCAGTCTTCTCCTTGTCTGAGCTGAAAGTTTAGAGAGACGGCCAGGTCTTGGTAGATTTGCAGTGGTCTGATACGCCTTCCATTTCAAAATGATCGCTTGCACAGTGCTCCTTGGGATGTTTAAAGCTTGGGAAATCTTTTTGTATCCAAATCCAGCTTTAAACTTCTCCACAACAGTATTACGGACCTGCCTGGTGTGTTCCTTGGTCTTCATGATGCTCTCTGCACTTTCAACAGAACCCTGAGACTATCACAGAGCAGGTGCATTTATACAGAGACTTGATTACACACAGGTGGATTCTATTTATCACCATCAGTCATTTAGGACAACATTGGATCATTCAGAGATCCTCGCTGAACTTCTGGAGTGAGTTTGCTGCACTGAAAGTAAAGAGCCCGAATAATTTTGCACGCACCACTTTTCAGTTTTTTATTTGCTAAAAAAGTTTAAAATATCCAATAGATTTCGTTCCACTTCACAATTGTGTCCCACTTGTTGGTGATTCTTCACAAAAAATTAAAATTTTATATCTTTATGTTTGAAGCCTGAAATGTGGCAAAAGGTTGAAAACTTCAAGGGGGCCGAATACTTTCGCAAAGGCACTGTGTATATATATATATATATATATATATATATATTTTGTGATATTTGGGGGTTATTTAGCCTCTGTGTAGAGCATACCAGTGAGCAGAGTCCACACCAGTTATGCCATTTAGGGGGTTGTTGGCCCACTTTTATTAAAAGTAAAAGAAAACAAGTCCAATAACAGGAGGGTTTCCCACACAGGGATTTCAGCTTTCCACAGCAACAACATAATAATAAACAGAAAAATACCAAGCCACCTGGCTCTTTCCAGCAATACTGCCGTTTAGGCTTTACCCTTCAGCCCTCTTGGCCATATAACAGAGATTACTTACAAGGACTGTACCTCTTTTAATCTTCCTTACTGCTCAGCCCACAGCTTTGGGCCCTCTGACTATACCATGCAGACATGCATGCTTCTCCCTTGCTTGCCTGGACTCATCGGGAGGGTGGAGCCCAGAACCCTGGTCTTGGCTCTGTTATAAGCCCAGGACCCACCTGTTCAATCACCCAGCCAGACTTCTGGCTGTTCCCAAAACCCGTTCCCAGGATTGGAGATTCCGTCCCACCCATAACACTATGGAATCTCCGGGCTCCAGGTCCCCAACTGGATTTTTGAAAACAATGAGGAAACTGAAAAGCCAGTTTGCTCCCAAATAAACAACCTGCCTGGTTGAGAACCCTGCATCCTTCTGCTGGTGGGGTACCATACTACCACAATATATATATATATATATATATATATATATATATATATATATATATATATATATATATATATATATACAGTGGTGTGAAAAAGTGTTTGCCCCCTTCCTCATTTCCTGTTCCTTTGCATGTTTGTCACACTTAAGTGTTTCGGAACATCAAACCAATTTAAACAATAGTCAAGGACAACACAAGTAAACACAAAATGCAATTTGTAAATGAAGGTGTTTATTATTAAAGGTGAAAAAAAATCCAAACCATCATGGCCCTGTGTGAAAAAGTGATTGCCCCCCTTGTTAAAACATACTATAACTGTGGTTGTCCACACCTGAGTTCAATTTCTCTAGCCACACCCAGGCCTGATTATTGCCACACCTGTTCACAATCAAGGCATCACTTAAATAGGAGCTGCTTGACACAGTAAGGTCCACCAGAAGATCCTTAAAAGCTACACATCATGCCGAGACCCAAAGAAATTCAGGAACAATTGAGAAAGAAAGTAATTGAGATCTATCAGTCTGGAAAGGGTTATAAAGCCATTTCCAAAGCTTTGGGAATCCAGCGAACCACAGTGAGAGCCATTATCCACAAATGGCGAAGACATGGAACAGTGGTGAACCTTCCCAGGAGTGGCCGGCCGCCCAAAATTACCCCAAGAGCGCAGCGACGACTCATCCAAGAGGTCACAAAAGACCTCACAACAACGTCCAAGGAACTGCAGGCCTCACTTGCCTCAGTTAAGGTCAGCGTTCATGCCTCCACCATCAGGAAAAGACTGGGCAAAAATGGCCTGCATGGCAGAGTTCCAAGGAGAAAACCACTGCTGAGCAAAAAGAACATCAAAGCTCGTCTCAATTTCTCCACAACACATCTTGATGATCCCCAAGACTTTTGGGACAACATTCTGTGGACCGATGAGACAAAAGTGGAACTCTTTGGAAGGTGTGTGTCCAAGTATATCTGGCGTAGAAGGAACACTGCATTTCATAAAAAGAACATTATACCAACAGTAAAATATGGTGGTGGTAGTGTGATGGTCTGGGGCTGTTTTGCTGCTTCAGGACCTGGAAGACTTGCCGTGATAAAAGGAACTATGAATTCTGCTGTCTACCAAGAGCTCCTGAAGGAGAATGTCCGACCATCTGTTCGTGTACTCAAGCTGAAACGAACTTGGGTTCTGCAGCAGGACAATGATCCTAAACACACCAGCAAGTCCACCACCGAATGGCTGAAGAAAAACAAAATGAAGACTTTGGAGTGGCCTAGCCAAAGTCCTGACCTGAATCCTATTGAGATGTTGTGGTATGACCTTAAAAAGGCCGTTCATGCTCGAAAACCCTCTAATGTAACTGAATTAGGACAATTCTGCAAAGATGAGTGGGCCAAAATTCCTCCAGGACGCTGTAAAAGCCTCATTGCACGTTATCGCAAACGCTTGGTTGCAGTTGTTGCTGCTAAGGGTGGCCCAACCAGTTATTAGGTTTAGGGGGCAATCACTTTTTCACACAGGGCCATGATGGTTTGGATTTTTTTTCACTTTTAATAATAAACACCTTCATTTACAAATTGCATTTTGTGTTTACTTGTGTTGTCCTTGACTATTGTTTAAATTGGTTTGATGTTCCGAAACACTTAAGTGTGACAAACATGCAAAGGAACAGGAAATGAGGAAGGGGGCAAACACTTTTTCACACCACTGTATATATATATATATATATATATACATACATACATACAGTCAGTTTAGTATATATATATATATATATATATATATATATACACTCTGCATTTAGCATAGACTATATATTCAGTGTTTACTCTATATTTAGTCAGTGCAGGTAGTCTATATATATATATATATATATATATATATATATATATATATATATACAGTCTCGTGTTTCTAATACACTTCAGGCGGTGTACACAGTATCTATATTACACCCTTTAGTTTTTTTTTTAATCTGAATTATATGTGATGGATCAGAACATAATTGTCTAAGTTATTGAAGTAAAATTAGAAAAATATATATGTGACGGAACCGATCCCACACTCCGATTGAGTGCTTCCGCCAGTATACCGCTTCCTAAGTCTGAATATAGATATCAGATATTCCAACTGCTCACAAGCACAAAACAAGACGACACTTGCTTAGCTGCTCAACATGGACTGATTTATTAGAACCAAAATGACAAGTATTTATAATACAGTAGAAGACTAAAACCTAACCTAATTAGCATGAGCTATTTATCTAATCATTGACCCAGACTAGTTGTCTGAGAGATAGGACTTTTCAGGGTAAGACTTTGTCTCCTAGCTCACTGATTGACTATTTAATACACATTACCATAAACATAAACACAGGGTTAATTAGCACAAACAACAATGTGTGGAATACTCTTATGCCGCATACACACGACCAGACTTATGTCCAACAGACTTCCGAAGGAGTTCTGACAGAGTTCTGACGGACTTTCCGAATGAGCGGACTTGGCCACACACAATCACACCAAACTCCGACGGATTGGAACGTGATGACGTACGACTGGACTCGAATAAGGAAGTTCATAGCCAGTAGCCAATAGCTGCCCTAGCGTCGGTTTTAGTCCGTCGGAATAGCATACACACGAGCGAATTTTTCGGTAGGAACTGGGTCCGGCGGAGTTCCGTCGGAAAAATTTGAAGCATGTTCCATTTTCTAAAGTCTGTCAGACTTTTGCGAATCAAAAGTCCGTTGCAGCCCACACACGATCGAATAGTCTGCCGGAATCATTCCGTCAGACTTTGGATGTTGAAAAGTCCGCTCGTGTGTACGGGGCTTTACAAGCCAGACTAAACTCATTTACACAACAGACAGGTGGCTGGAGTTGATGACATTAGCATCTAACAGTTTGTGTCCCAACAGTGTGATTCAGTCTATTGCTAATATGGCAAATACATATCCAGAGTCTGTGTGTCTTGGGGGGGGGGGGGGCATGGATCTGAATCCAAGTAACACCACCTCAGGGGTCCCCAGGCATACAGCTCACAAAGAGCACCGTTCCCTCAAATGCCAGGGCCCATAATCGCAAGGCAAGAGGCTCGCATTCTGTCCCCTCCAACAGCCTCTGTCCTGGCTAGGTCTGACACAATATACATAAAACTATTTTTCAGGAATAAAAAAATGATAATTGGCATGTGCGTATGTATTCACCCACTTTGTTATGAAGCCCATAAAAAGTTCTGGTGCAACCAATTACTTTCAGAAGTCACATCATTTGTGAAATTATGTCCACCTGTGTGCAATCTAAGTGTCACATGATCTGTCATTACATATGTACACCTTTTTGAAAGGCCCCAGAGGCTGCAACATCTAAGCAAGAGGCACCACTATCCAAACACTGCCATGAAGACCAAGAAACTCTCCAAACAAGTAGGGGACAATGCTGTTGACAAGTACAAGTCGGGGGGTTAGGTTACCAAAAAATATCCAAATCTTTGATGATCCCTAGGAGCACCATCAAATCTATCATAACAAAATGGAAAGAACATGGCACAACAGCAAACCTGGCAAGAGACGGCCGCACACCAAAATTTGCGGATCGGGCATAGAGGGCATTAATCAGAGAGGCAGAACAGAGACCTAAGGTAACCCTGGAGGAGCTGCAGAGTTCCACAGCAGAGACTGGAGTGTCTGTACATAGGATGACAGTAAGCCGTATGCTCCATAGATTTGGGCTTTATGGCAGAGTGGCCAGAAGAAAGCCATTACTTTCAGCAAAAAAACAAAATGGCAGGTTTTGAGTTTGTGAAAAGGCATGTGCGAGACTCCCAAAATGTATGGAGGAAGGTGCTCTGGTCTGATGAAACTAAAATTGAACTTTTTGGCCATCAAAGAAAATGCTATGTCTGGCGCAAACCCATCACATCACCCAAAGAACACCATCAGTGAAACATGGTGGTGGCAGCATCATGCTGTGGGGATGTTTTTCAGCAGTCGGAACTGGGAAACTGGTCAGAGTTGAGGGAAAGATGGATGGTGCTAAATACAGGGATATTCTTGAGCAAAAGTTGTACCATTCTGTGTGTGATTTGAGGCTAGGACGGAGGTTCATCTTCCAGCAGGACAATGACCCCAAACACACTGCTAAAGAAACACTTGAGTGGTTTAAGGGGAAACATGTAAATGTGTTGGCATGGCCTAGTCAATGCCTAGGCCTCAATCCAATAGAAAATCTGTGGTCAGACTTAAAGATTGCTGTTCACAAGCGCAAACCATCCAACTTGAAGGAGCTGGAGCAGTTTTGCAAGGAGGAATGGGAAAAAATCACAGTGGTAAGATGTGGCAAGCTCATAGAGACTTACACAAAGCGACTTGGAACTGTGATAGCCGCAAAAGTGGCTCTACAAAGTATTGACTTTAGGGGGTGCATAGTTATGCACATTGACTTTTTCTGTTATTTTGTCCTATTTGTTGTTTGCATCACGATAAAAAAAGAAAATCTTCAAAGTTGTGGGCATGCCAAGAGGGTGAATACTTTTGCAAGGCACTGTGTGTGTGTGTGTGTGTGTGTGTGTGTGTGTGTGTGTGTGTGTGTGTGTGTGTGTGTATATATATATATATATATATATATATATTTTTTTTTTTTTTTTATTATGCATCCAGTATAGCCTATATCTACAGTGCATTCCATGGTGTACTGTTTCTAATACACTTCAGGTGGTGTACACAGTATCTAATACAGTGTGTACAGTATAAAATACAGTGCAGCTGTTGTACAGTTTCTATTACAGTGCAGGCGCTGTGCTCAGTATCTAATACAGTGTGTACAGTTTCTACTACACTTCTGGTGGTGTACACAGTACACAATACAGTTCAGCCATTGTACAGTTGCTAATACAGTGCAGGTGGTGTACACAGTATCTAATACAGTGTGTACAGTTTCTACAACACTTCTGGTGGTGTGCACTGTACACAATAGAGTGCAGCCATAGTACAGTTGCTAATACAATATAGGTGGTGTACACAGTATCTAATATAGTGTGTACAGTTTCTACTACACTTCTGGTTGTGTATACATTACAGTGCAGCCGTAGTACAGTTGCTAATACAGTGCAGGTGGTGTACACAGTATCTAATACAGTGTGTACAATTTCTACTACACTTCTGGTGGTGTGCACAGTATCTAATACAGAGTAGTATGATGTTGCAAAACAAAATATTCATCATGTCTGGAAGGCCACCAATGAGAGGCAGGGTAAGCATCCTCTGTGTCTACAGTCAACAGTGCTGGCCATGGGGCAAACTTGTCCTTATTTTCACCTGTTGGCCATGTTATTGAGCCAGAACAAGCAGAAGAGTTGGTGGAGTGGATAACAAAGTTGTCCTCATCCTCCTTAACCTCTGTCACCCAGGTTTACCTTCCTATGCAGCTGCTAAAGCGGCCTTTTCCACCGGCTCCTTGTCCACAGTCACTCCTTCCGTAGCCCCACCATCATGCATGGAGGAGTCCATGGAATTATTCAACCAGTATCGGGTACCTGCTGGAGGATGCGCAGCATTTTGAAGGCTCTGATATTGGTTCCCAGGTTGAGGAAGGGAGTAACGTGAGCCTAGAGAGAGGGAGTGCCCAAGAAGGACAAGAAACTGGCAGTCATTTCCCCCCAGCTGCAGCATGCTGCCAAGTTTGCTCCAGTGATGAGGAGGGAGGGCATTTTGAGATCACTGACTGTACTTGGGTGCCTAAGAGGAGGAGGAGGAGGAGGCGGCACAACTCCAATAAGGCAGGTGTTAGGATTAAGTTTGCCTGCTGGTGGCACTATCCTGCTCTGGGCTGTTAGCTGCAGTTCTAGTGTCCACCAGCAGGTGTCACCCAGGAGCCAGCAGGCTGGTGTAATCGGGCTAATTAATGTTCAGCTGCCTGGGGGCTACTTAAGGCTTTTCCTCCCTTCCCCCGGTGCACCACGATTCTGGTCCCTTCCTTGCCCGATGTGCCTAGCTTGATCCAGTCTGTACCGCTCTGCCTTGTTCCCATTCGAGTACCCTGTTGAGATCCCCCTTCCTTGCATTCCCTTATCCTTGTCCTTTAGAGGGTTTTGTATATAGTTAGTAGTTAGGTTCCTTTGTTATTTGTCTTTTGGGGTTTGTTTATGTTCACATTTACTGTTTGCTGTGTGTGCTGTGTTAATGGTTTGCTGTGTTTCACTATAAATAAATATCACTTTAATATATATATATATATATATATCCTTTGTTTGGTCTCAGTTCCCTTGTGTAGCTACGTGTCTGGTCTCCCTAGCCGCTGATCCTGACATAATCGTGATGCCCACCAACGACCAGATCAGCTACACTTGGGAACTGGGAGCCAGTTGCTTTGGATTTTTGCTTTTCCTTTCACAATGCTGAAAGTTCAGGTTATTTGCCGTGTGCAACTTGCAGTAGAGGATAAGGATTTGTGTCATTCGCTTTGGAAGGATCTTACTGAGAAAGAGCTGCTTGAAGGGATTTTGACTGCAAATGCCTTAGCCGTTGAGGGTAGATTTTCACTTTGTGAAGTACAACCTTTCATTCAGGTCATTTCTGAGCTACTATTTCAGGTTACCCCTCAGGGCCATGATATTTTCACTCCTCCATTCACTTTGTATCAGGCTGGATTTTTGGGATGGTTGCTAAAACATTGTGCAGGTGTGTTTCTCCAGCAGTATTCAGCCTATCCACAACAGGTGTTGTTGGATTGTGTTGCTTCAGTGCACTGCTTAATTGAGCAATGTGAGCAAGGGAGAGACAAACTAACTTTAGTTCAACCTCTACTACAAGCTTGGTCAGAGATCATATACCCAGTGTAACATGAGTCACATAAGTACCCTGCCACCAGTAAGCACACTTCCCCTGCATGCAATCCATCGAAAGCTCCCCCTGCAGTGCTGTTACCCATAGCAACATCTCAGGCCCCTTCCTGCATTTCTAATACTCTTCCCTCTATTCTTCCTAGTACTGTTACTACCTTCCCATCAGCAGTACAGTCTGGTCAGCATAAGGCAACTACGTGCAGGACTCTAATATCTAAGCCTAAGAAAAAGAAGCAAAACTGGTCTGCTGCTCTTATACCTGTGCCGCTATCCATGTTGCCTGCTGATCCTGTTCTCACCGATCCAGTGCCTGATGCGATCCAGTCCTCCTCCATGCAGACGACTGCTGATGCGATCCAGTCCTCCTCCATGCAGACGACTGCTGATGAGATCCAGTCCTCCTCCATGTTGCCGTCTGCTGATGCGATCCAGTCCTCCTCCATGTTGCCGCCTGCTGCTGATGTCCAGTCCTCCTCCATGTTGCCGTCCATGCCTCTTCCATGTTGCCGCCTGCTGCTGATGTCCATGCCTCTTCCATGTTGCTGCCTGCTGCTGATGTCCATGCCTCTTCCATGTTGCCGCCTGCTGCTGATGTCCATGCCTCTTCCATGTTGCCGCCTGCTGCTGATGTCCATGCCTCTTCCATGTTGCCGCCTGCTGCTGATGTCCATGCCTCCTCCATGTTGCCACCTGCCGATGGGGTCCATGCCTCCTCCATGTTGCCGCCTGCCGATGGGGTCCATGCCTCCTCCATGTTACCGCCTGCCGATGGGGTCCATGCCTCCTTCATGCTGATGTCGCCTGCTGATGGGGGTCCATGCCTCCTTCATGCTGATGTCGCCTGCTGATGGGGTCCATGCCTCCTTCATGCTGATGTCGCCTGCTGATGGGGCCCATGCCTCTTCCATGCTGCTGCTTTCCGATGGTGTACATTCCTTCTCCATGCTGCCATCTGTTGCCAAGCTTGCCACGGTGGGTTCCCAGGCTGCCGCTGCCCCGCTGGTCTATGCTGGTTCCCGGGCTGCCGCTACCCAGCTTGACTATGCTGGTTCCCGGGCTGCTACAAAGTCTGATGTGCCCGCTGCCCAGCCTGTTGATCTGGTGCCTGTTGCCCCTCTGGACTATGCTGATTCCGGGGCTGCCGTCCCTCTGGACTATGCTGATTCCGGGGCTGCCACCCCTGTGGACTATGCCAAATCCCTACTTGCCGTTAAGCTGGACTCTGACTGGGTTAAACTCCCACTTACTGATGTGTCTGAGGCTTCTAAAAATCCAGTGTTATGTGGCCTAAAGGGGTTGTCTGGGAGGGTCAAGATCCCTACATTTGCTCATCCTGAGTTCTTTTTGCAGCCAGGAGGTCCAGATCTCCACTTTGAACTAGAGAGCCACATCTGCTGTTACAGCCCCGGTAATAGAGGTCCCATGGGAATGGACAGTGTTCCATTTAAGCTTTGTCCTGACCCAGGAGTCATCTCTGCAATCCCTGGTGCATTTGGGGACCCGGGCGGGGTAACCTATGCACTGGGCAGACCCGAGGGACAAGTACCGGCCACTAGCAACAAAGGAAGAGAAGGTCCAGTCATGAAGGAATGCCCTGATATCAGGGTACCTGCACGGACCAGGGACTCTGGCCTTGGGCGGCCAGGTGTCCTTTGGTGACCCAGAATTGGGACACAGGCTGCTTTTGAGAATAAGCCTTTGGTGTTGTGCCTCCTTGGGAATCTGACCAGCAGAAAACCCAGCCAGTATTGGGACCCCGGTGGTGGGGTTCTAACCAGGCCTTCAGACATGGACAGTGGAGTTCTCAGTCAGCTTGCAGACCCTGGTGGTGGGGCCCTATGGAGCATCCAGAGGCCGCTCCTTAAGGGGGGGAATCTGTTAGGATTAAGTTCACCTGCTGGTGGCACTATCCTGCTCTGGGCTGTTTGCTGCAGTTCTAGTGTCCACCAGCAGGTGTCACCCAGGAGCCATCAGACTGGTGTAATCAGGCTAATTAATGTTCAGCTGCCTGGGGCGTTCTGAATTTGGTGGTGCAGCAGTTCTTTAGCAGGTACCCGGGCTTACAGGATCTTTTGAGGCAGGCCAGAAAAGTCTGTGGTCATTTCTGCCAGTCATACAAGGCTAGTGCTCGGCCGGCTGACATTCAAAGTGATTGCAACCTGACCACCAACCGCCTCATTTGTGACATGCCCACTCAGTGAAACCCAACGTTGGCAATGCTACAGCCACTGCACACACAGCAGATGGCCACCAACGAGTACCTGTGCGAGTATGGCACCAGGACAGGGTCAGGGGAGCTTGGCTTCTTTTCGCCACACCAGTGACTACTGATCAAGGATGCATGCACTGTACTGTCACCATTTGAGGAGGCCACTAGGATGGTGAGCAGCGAAAATGCATGCATCAGTGACACTGTCCCTCTAGTCTTCCTGTTGGAGCACACGCTTCATGGAATCATGGACAGGGCACAAGGCAAAAGAGTGGGAGGAAGAGGAGGACTTCCTTACCTCTCAAGGTCCCCCTTATCCAGATTGCATTCCTGCGGTCCCACCAAACACACAGGAAGAATATGAGGAGGATTGTGTCAGCATGAATGTAGAGGATAATACTCAGCAGCAGTCTTCAAGGGATGGTTTTCAGTCCCCAGAAACCCAAGGAGTTGTACGTGGCTGGAAGGAGGTAGAGCACGTGCAGTATCACTATGATGACATTGTACTGCTGTGACAGTGATCATGTACAATGGCTGGCTGTTCTGATATCAATGTCAATGCTGCCAGTCATTGTCTCTGATCAATGACACAGTAGTAGAATGTCACTAGATCACTGCTGCTAGTCGATGTCCCTAATCTCTGTTGCACCAGTCAGTGTCCCAGATTATGACCACACCAGTCCCAGTGTTCCTAGAGACCCAGAGGACTCAGAATGGAATGCCTCTAAAAACTTACGCTGCATGGCCCCCCTGATTCTGCAAAGGCTACGAAAGTACACTAGGATTTGTGGTATCAAGGAGAAGGATCATTACTGGCTGGCAACCCTTCTTGATTCACTTTACAAGGGTAAGGTTGCAGAACTCATCCTGCCTGCGCAGAGAGAGCAGAGGATAAAACATCTTCAGGAGGCCTTGAAGAAAGGTTTGTGCAATGCATTTCATTGGTAGAGAAGGTGGCTGGCTGACCGATGCCTTTAAACAATTTTTCAGTCCTCAGCGCCAAGGTCTGATTGGTTCGAGCAACCATTGCCAGTGTCTGCATTACATGGTGCAGGAATATCTAGGGGCAAGAGCAGACTTTGAGACCTTTCCAACAGAGCATCCACTGGGTTAATGGGTCTTGAGGATGGACCACTGTCCAGAACTTGCTCAGTATGCAATTGAGCTACTGGCCTATCCTGCATCCAGCATGCTATCTGAACGCACATTGGAGGGTTTGTAATGGATCAAAGAATGGGCCTGTCCACAGACTCTGTTGATAGGCTTACATTCATAAAAATGAAGTCTTGGATCAGCAGCTATCAAGCACCTGATGCTGATGTAACTGATTGAATTTTCTATTGTCGTGAGATCCCTTGAAGACTGCCTATGCTGACTATCCTATTCCTCCTCAATCTTGATGATGCTAGCTTCCAACAACATTTTTGGTTTAGGGCACCACCACTACCACCCAAGGGCCAATTTTTCTGCCCCTGTTTAACAGGGGCATGTAATTGCAATTTTTGAGCTAATATTTCACTGCAGGACCAGTTCCTGCGCCCAACAAGAGTATCTGTGAGGGGTTACAGTGTCGTGGCACCACCACCACCCAAGGCCCAATTTTTCTGCCCCTGTTTTACAGGGGCATGTAATAACAATTTTTGATTTAATATTCCACAGCAGGGCCTGTTCATGTGCCCAACAAGAGTAACTGTGAGGGCTTACAGTGTTATGGCACCACCACCACCATAGGCCCAAATTTTCTGCCCCTGTTTAACAGGGGCATATAATTACAATTGTTGATATAATATTTCACAGCAGGGCCTGTTCCTGCACCCACCAAGAGTAACTGTGAGGGCTTACAGCAGGGGTGCCCAACCTTTTGAAGAGTGAGGGCCACTTAAGCGACTTGGTAACCGATAGCGGGCCACAATGAGTGGTGCAGAAGGACACACAGAGGGTGCAGACAAGTGCACCTGTGGCTTTCCTGCAGGTTAGCTGTACTTTGCCATAAACTTTCATTATATCCTGCAGCTGTGGTGCACTTTCTGAAAGCGCACTAAACTTGCAGTTAATTACAGAAGTCTAAGGCTCAGTGCAGGTAACCCGCAGGTGTTCTGCGCTGCACCTGCGGATCATTTTTAAAACAACCCAGTAACCACCGCAGAACAGATATGCCCATATATACACTGTGATTTAAGTAATAAACTTACCTTTTTAATAACAGTTTTCCATTCAGGTATTGCCGGCTGTTGTCCCAGGTAGATCGCATTACTCCACCTGTGATAGGAGTTGGCGCTATACAGTAAGCATCGGCTTATGCAGCTCTGCAGCCACTTGCTTCCTCTACCAATGGCTTTTTTTTTTTTAACAGAGGCTCTACCAGTGGATTTATTCACAACACTGATGCTCTGGGATGGAGGGTTGACAACCCACAATCTGGGCTTGCCAACCTGCCATCCCAGAGCAGGAGGTCGCGGGCCACATCAGAGGGCTCTGCGGGCCACTGGTTGGGCACCACTTTCAGTGTTCTGGTACCACCAACACCTAAGACCCAATTTTCTGCATAGTATATAGGGAAGGCTGTATAATAAATACACTGCTGTACAGAGTATATAGTGCCTGGGGACCACCACATTTTTTAAATTTGGGTGCGGGTTCATCTTAATATCCATACCAGACCCAAAGGTCCTGGTAATGGACTGGGGGGGAAAGCCCATGCCCTTTTTTTTTCAATGATTTTCATCTATATTGCCGGGACCCAACAATACCTTACAGCCGCAAGTAGTTTTAAATGAAATTTTTTACTTTAGAAATGTAATTTTGCTGTGGTAGTGTGCTAAAAACGGGGAAAATGCGCTACTTTACAGGCATACTAAGGACACCCCCCAGGCATTATATTTAAAGGAATATTTATTTTTTACTGTTTCACTTTAACCACTTGACAACTGGGCACTTAACCACTTTCAGACCGGACCATTTTGCTGGTAAATGACCAGAGGTCTTTTTACACTTTGGCACTGCGCTGCTTTAACTGGTAATTGCGCGGTCATGCAATGTTGTACCCAAACAAAATTTGCGTCCTTTTCTTCCCACAAATAGAGCTTTCTTTTGATGGTATTTGATTGCCTCTGCGATTTTTATTTTTTGCGATATAAACGTAAAAAGACCGCAAATTTTGAAAAAAAATGATATTTTCTACTTTTTGTTATTAGAAAAATCCAATAAACTCAATTTTAGTCATAAATTTAGGCCAAAATGTATTCAGCCACATGTCTTTGGTAAAAAAAAAGTCAATAATTGTATATTTATTGGTTTGCGCAAAAGTTGTCACATCTACAAACTAAGGTACGTTTTCTGGAATTTACGCAGCTTTTAGTTTACGACTGCCTATCTCATTTCTTGAGGTGCTAAAATGGCAGGGCAGTACAAAACCCCCCCAAATGACCCCATTTTGGAAAGTAGACCCCCTAAGGAAATTGATAAGAGGCATGTTGAGCCCATTGAATATTTTATTTTTTTGCCTCAAGCGATTGAATAATGACAAAAAAAAAAATTTTTTTTTTTTTTTACACAAAGTTGTCACTAAATGATATATTGCTCACACATGCTATGGGCGTATGTGAAATGACACCCCAAAATAAATTCTGCTGCTTCTCCTGAGTATGGGGATACCACATATGTGGGACTTTTTGGGAGCCTAGCCGCGTACGGGGCCCCGAAAACCAAGCACCGCCTTCAGGCTTTCTAAGGGCGTAAATTTTTGAGTTCACTTCTCACTACCTATTACAGTTTTGAAGGCCATAAAATGCCAAGATGGCACAAAACCCCCACAAATGACCCCATTTTAGAAAGTAGACACCCCAAGCTATTTGCTGAGAGGCATGTTGAGTTCATGGAATATTTTATATTTTGCCACAAGTTGCGGGAAAATTACAAACTTTTTTTTTTTTTTTTTTTTTTAACAAAGTTGTCACTAAATGATATATTGCTCATGCATGCCATGGGCATATGTGAAATGACACCCCAAAATAAATTCTGCTGCTTCTCCTGAGTACGGGGATACCACATATGTGGGACTTTTTGTGAGCCTAGCCGCGTACGGGGCCCCGAAAACCAAGCACCGCCTTCAGGCTTTCTAAGGGCGTAATTTTTTGATTTCACTCCTCACTACCTATTACAGTTTTGAAGGCCATAAAATGCCAAGATGGCACAAAACCCCCACAAATGACCCCATTTTAGAAAGTAGACACCCCAAGCTATTTGCTGAGAGGCATGTTGAGTCCATGGAATATTTTATATTTTGCCACAAGTTGCGGGAAAATTACAAACTTTTTTTTTTTTTTTTTTTTTTTCACAAAGTTGTCACTAAATGATATATTGCTCACGCATGCCATGGGCATATGTGAAATGACACCCCAAAATAAATTCTGCTGCTTCTCCTGAGTATGGGGATACCACATATGTGGGACTTTTTGGGAGCCTAGCCGCGTACGGGGCCCCGAAAACCAAGCACCGCCTTCAGGCTTTCTAAGGGCGTTACAGTTTTGAAGGCCATAAAATGCCAAGATGGCACAAACCCCCCCCAAATGACCCCATTTTGGAAAGTAGACACCCCTAAATTTAGGGGTACACTAGTGAGACTAGGTAATAAATGGCGGGTGCCCTGAAACTATAAAAAAATAACTAACCAACCAGCGTCACCTGTAACAGTTATATGGTGATCACTGGTGAAAGGGTTAACTAGGGGGCAATTAGGGGGCTTTATGCGGTAGTATATGGGGGTCCCTGGCGCTATAAAAAGCTGCAGCGAACCTAAATACCTACCTGCCTAACTAGCGTCACCTGTGACACTAATACAGCGATCAGAAAAACGATCGCTTATTAGGCTGGGTTCACACTGGAGCGATGCGGGAACGCCACGAATGCGCGGCGGGTTCCCGCATCGCATGCCTCCCGGCGGCAGTTCAC
The DNA here is from genome assembly GCF_037356315.1 of Lithobates pipiens. NCBI lineage: Eukaryota > Metazoa > Chordata > Amphibia > Anura > Ranidae > Lithobates > Lithobates pipiens. Next base: position 132,634,470 of record NW_027507718.1, read on the forward strand.
ACTGCCCTATGCGAACTGCTGGGAGTGTCAGTGAAATGTTACTGACACCCCCAGATCAGTTCGCATATCGCAGTGCGATCTGCAAACTCGGATCGCATGGTGTGAACACCCATGCGATCCGATTCTGCTGCGGGCCAAAAAAAGGGTCCCGTGCGAATTTGCGGCGGGTGCGGCGGGTGCGGCGAATGGCTGAACTCGAATCGCACAGAGATCGGATGTGATTTGCACTGCAGTGCGGTGCGAATCACATCCGTTCTCATAAACCGCTGCAATGTGAACCCAGCCTTAGTGACACTGGCGACGGGGGGTGATCACGGGGTTAAACCTTTATTGGGGGGGTTAGGGGGGTACCTTAGAACTAAAGGGGGCTAACCCTAACTGCCCTAACAGTTATTAGTCACAAATGACACCCGCCGGGTGATCAGGGGGTTAAACCTTTATTAGGTAATAAATGGCAGGTGCCCTGAAACTATAAAAAAATAACTAACCAACCAGCGTCACCTGTAACAGTTATATGGTGATCACTGGTGAAAGGGTTAACTAGGGGGCAATCAGGGGGCTTTATGCGGTAGTATATGGGGGTCCCTGGCGCTATAAAAAGCTGCGGCGAACCTAAATACCTACCTGCCTAACTAGCGTCACCTGTGACACTAATACGGCGATCAGAAAAATGATCGCTTATTAGGCTGGGTTCACACTGGAGCGATGCGGAAACGCCGCGAATCCGCGGCGGGTTCCCGCATCGCATGCCTCCCGGCGGCAGTTCACACTGCCCTATGCGAACTGCTGGGAGTGTCAGTGAAATGTTACTGACACCCCCAGATCAGTTCGCATATCGCAGTGCGATCTGCAAACTCGGATCGCATGGTGTGAACACCCATGCGATCCGATTCTGCTGCGGGCCAAAAAAAGGGTCCCGTGCGAATTTGCGGCGGGTGCGGCGGGTGTGGCGGGTGCGGCGGGTGCGGCGAATGGCTGAACTCGAATCGCACAGAGATCGGATGTGATTTGCACTGCAGTGCGGTGCGAATCACATTCGTTCTCATAAACCGCTGCAATGTGAACCCAGCCTTAGTGACACTGGCGACGGGGGGTGATCACGGGGTTAAACCTTTATTGGGGGGGTTAGGGGGGTACATTAGAACTAAAGGGGGCTAACTCTAACTGCCCTAACAGTTATTACAGTCACAAATGACACCAATGCAAAAAAAAAAAAAAAAAATGACATTGGTGTCACTGTGACTGGGGGGCAGGGGTAATTGGGGGGGTGATCGGGGGGTAAAGGGGGGGTGTGAGTGTGCCTGGCATGTTCTACTGTGTGTGTGAGTGTTGGTGCAACTTACTGATCCGCTCTCCTCCGTGTCGGAACGAAAAATACCGACACGGAGGAGAGAATACATCACTTCCTCTCCTGTGTTTACATTACAGGAGAGGAAGTGATGTCACCGGGGATTTCTATTCGTCGGGAGCGATCGCGAGGGGGTGGCCATGAATGAATGGCCGTCCCCTCGTCCGGGATCACTCCCGTACGAATACCGACCGCCGCAGGCACCGGGCGGGGGCCCGATCGGGCCCCCGACCCGCGGGAGGCAAGGGACGTACATGTATGTCCTTATGCCTGCCCGTGCCATTGTACCGACGTACATCGGCGTGCGGCGGTCGGCAACTGGTTAAACACCCTTAATAACCAGACCAATTTTCAGCTTTCAGTGCTCTCACAATTTGAATGACAGTTACTCAGTCATGCAACACTGTACCCATATGAAATTTTCGTCCTTTTTTTCGCACAAATAGAGCTTTCTTTTGGTGGTATTTGATCGGCTCTGGGTTTTTTATTTTTTGTGCTATAAATGAAAAAATACCGAAAATTTTGTAAAAAAATGCTTTTTTCTTCATTTCTATTTTTTTTTTGTAAATAAGTAATTTTTCTTCATAATTTTGGCCAAAAATGTATACTGCTAAATATCTTTAGTAAAAATAACCCAAATTAGTGGAAATTTTTTATTCTCTGTGAAAGTTATAGGGTGTACAAGCTATGGTGCCAATCGCTGAAAATGTATCAATTTGATCACACCTGATGTACTGACAGCCTATCTCATTTCTTGAGACCCTAACAAGCCAGTAAAGTACAAAAACCCCCCAAATGACCCCATTTTGGAAAGTAGACATTCCAAGGTATTTAGTACATGGCACAGTTAGTTTTTTGAACTTGTCATTTTTTCCCACAATTCTTTGCAACATGAAGATTTTTTTAAATTTAATTTTTTTTCACACCAAATTGTCATTAATAACAGGTTATTTCTCTCACACAGCATGTACATTCAACAAATGAAACCCCAAAATAAATTCTCTGCTCCTCCTGAGTACGGCAATACCACATGTGTGAGACTTTTACACAGCCTGGCCACATACACACACCCAACATTGAAGTAGCAACTTCAGGCGTTCGAGGAGCATAAATTACCCATCTAATCTCTCAACCACCTATTACACTTTTGAAGGCCCTGGAGCACCAGGACAATGGAAACACCCACAAAGTGACCCCATTTTGGAAAGCAAACACCCCAACGTATAATCTATGAGGCATAATGAGTCCTTTGAATGGTTCATTTTTTTCCCAAAGTTTTTGGAAAATGGGGAAAAAAAATTAAAATGCATTTTTTTTACAAAAAGTTGGCCATTTATAAGATATTTCCAACACATAGCATGTACATAGCAAAAATGACACCCCAAAATATATTCTGCCACTCCTCCTGAGTATGGCGATACCACATGTGTGAGACTTTTACACAGCCTGGCCACATACACAGGCCCAACATTGAAGTAGCAACTTCAGGCGTTCTAGGAGCATAAATTACACATCTAATACCTCAACCACCTATTACACTTTTGAAGGCCCTGGAGCACCAGGACAATGGAAACACCCACAAAGTGACCCCATTTTGGAAAGCAAACACCCCAACGTATAATCTATGAGGCATAATGAGTCCTTTGAATGGTTCATTTTTTTCCCAAAGTTTTTGGAAAATGTGGAAAAAAAATTAAAATGCATTTTTTTTACAAAAAGTTGGCCATTTATAAGATATTTCCAACACATAGCATGTACATAGCAAAAATGACACCCCAAAATATATTCTGCCACTCCTCCTGAGTATGGCGATACCACATGTGTGAGACTTTTACACAGCCTGGCCACATACACAGGCCCAACATTGAAGTAGCAACTTCAGGCGTTCTAGGAGCATAAATTACCCATCTAATCTCTCAACCACCTATTACACTTTTGAAGGCCCTGGAGCACCAGGACAATGGAAACACCCACAAAGTGACCCCATTTTGGAAAGCAAACACCCCAACGTATAATCTATGAGGCATAATGGGTCCTTTGAATGGTTCATTTTTTTCCCAAAGTTTTTGGAAAATGTGGAAAAAAAATGAAAATGCATTTTTTTTACAAAAAGTTGTCAATTTATAAGATATTTCCAACACATAGCATGTACATAGCAAAAATGACACCCCAAAATATATTCTACTACTCCTCCTGAGTATGGCGATACCACATGTGTGAGACTTTTACACAGCCTGGCCACATACACAGGCCCAACATTGAAGTAGCAACTTCAGGCGTTCTAGGAGCATAAATTACCCATCTAATCTCTCAACCACCTATTACACTTTTGAAGGCCCTGGAGCACCAGGACAATGGAAACGCCCACAAAGTGACCCCATTTTGGAAAACAAATACACCAACGTATAATCTATGAGGCATAATGAGTCCTTTGAATGGTTCATTTTTTTCCCAAAGTTTTTGGAAAATGTGGAAAAAAAATGAAAATGCATTTTTTTTACAAAAAGTTGTCCATTTATAAGATATTTCCAACACATAGCATGTACATAGCAAAAATGACACCCCAAAATATATTCTGCTACTCCTCCTGAGTATGGCGATACCACATGTGTGAGACTTTTACACAGCCTGGCCACATACACAGGCCCAACATTGAAGTAGCAACTTCAGGCGTTCTAGGAGCATAAATTACCCATCTAATCTCTCAACCACCTATTACACTTTTGAAGGCCCTGGAGCACCAGGACAATGGAAACACCCACAAAGTGACCCCATTTTGGAAAGCAAACACCCCAACGTATAATCTATGAGGCATAATGAGTCCTTTGAATGGTTCATTTTTTTCCCAAAGTTTTTGGAAAATGTGGAAAAAAAATTAAAATGCATTTTTTTTACAAAAAGTTGGCCATTTATAAGATATTTCCAACACATAGCATGTACATAGCAAAAATGACACCCCAAAATATATTCTGCCACTCCTCCTGAGTATGGCGATACCACATGTGTGAGACTTTTACACAGCCTGGCCACATACACAGGCCCAACATTGAAGTAGCAACTTCAGGCGTTCTAGGAGCATAAATTACCCATCTAATCTCTCAACCACCTATTACACTTTTGAAGGCCCTGGAGCACCAGGACAATGGAAACACCCACAAAGTGACCCCATTTTGGAAAGCAAACACCCCAACGTATAATCTATGAGGCATAATGGGTCCTTTGAATGGTTCATTTTTTTCCCAAAGTTTTTGGAAAATGTGGAAAAAAAATGAAAATGCATTTTTTTTACAAAAAGTTGTCAATTTATAAGATATTTCCAACACATAGCATGTACATAGCAAAAATGACACCCCAAAATATATTCTACTACTCCTCCTGAGTATGGCGATACCACATGTGTGAGACTTTTACACAGCCTGGCCACATACACAGGCCCAACATTGAAGTAGCAACTTCAGGCGTTCTAGGAGCATAAATTACCCATCTAATCTCTCAACCACCTATTACACTTTTGAAGGCCCTGGAGCACCAGGACAATGGAAACGCCCACAAAGTGACCCCATTTTGGAAAACAAATACACCAACGTATAATCTATGAGGCATAATGAGTCCTTTGAATGGTTAATTTTTTTCCCAAAGTTTTTGGAAAATGTGGAAAAAAAATGAAAATGCATTTTTTTTACAAAAAGTTGTCCATTTATAAGATATTTCCAACACATAGCATGTACATAGCAAAAATGACACCCCAAAATATATTCTGCTACTCCTCCTGAGTATGGCGATACCACATGTGTGAGACTTTTACACAGCCTGGCCACATACACAGGCCCAACATTGAAGTAGCAACTTCAGGCGTTCTAGGAGCATAAATTACCCATCTAATCTCTCAACCACCTATTACACTTTTGAAGGCCCTGGAGCACCAGGACAATGGAAACGCCCACAAAGTGACCCCATTTTGGAAAGCAAACACCCCAACGTATAATCTATGAGGCATAATGAGTCCTTTGAATGGTTCATTTTTTTCCCAAAGTTTTTGGAAAATGTGGAAAAAAAATGAAAATGCATTTTTTTTACAAAAAGTTGTCAATTTATAAGATATTTCCAACACATAGCATGTACATAGCAAAAATGACACCCCAAAATATATTCTGCTACTCCTCCTGAGTATGGCGATACCACATGTGTGAGACTTTTACACAGCCTGGCCACATACACAGGCCCAACATTGAAGTAGCAACTTCAGGCGTTCTAGGAGCATAAATTACCCATCTAATCTCTCAACCACCTATTACACTTTTGAAGGCCCTGGAGCACCAGGACAATGGAAACGCCCACAAAGTGACCCCATTTTGGAAAGCAAACACCCCAACGTATAATCTATGAGGCATAATGAGTCCTTTGAATGGTTCATTTTTTTCCCAAAGTTTTTGGAAAATGTGGAAAAAAAATGAAAATGCATTTTTTTTACAAAAAGTTGTCCATTTATAAGATATTTCCAACACATAGCATGTACATAGCAAAAATGACACCCCAAAATATATTCTGCTACTCCTCCTGAGTATTGCGATACCACATGTGTGAGACTTTTACACAGCCTGGCCACATAGAGGCCCAACATCTTAGAAGCATCATCAGGTGTTCTAGGAACATAACTTGCGCATCCAATTTCCTTACAATCTATCACATTTTTGAAGGCCCTTCATATTTCTAACATAGCACGTACATACCAAGTAAGGGGTAAACAAAAAATTACCTGTGGTTTTAGTAGTCCAATTGTCCGCAGGAGAGCCCTGATCCAGGCAGCAGGCAGGGACGTGGTTAGCGACAGTGAATGGAATTGTCCAGGCAGCAGGCAGGAATATTGTCCATCCTGGTAGTAAGCAGGAACATGGTCCAAGTAGCAGGCTATGAAATAATGGGGAAAGGGGTAGAGGCTTCTCCCGCCCAAATCTCTTTGAAGCCTCTGAGTCTCCAGTCCCTAATTCGGGAATAAGAAAACTAAAAAATTAGTTTTCTTCATCCAGAAAAACTATTCTGGAGCCCCTCACATATGTGAGACCCCTTTTGTTCCCACTAGCATAGCAGGGTAAAAGATCAATCCAAGAGGCAGGCAAAAAACGTGGTCAAACAGTCCATGGTCAGTTCCAGAGAAGGCAGAGGCAGGTACAGTTTAGCGTTAAGCAGAAGCGTGGTCGTATAACAGGCCAGGGTCAGTTCCGGAGAAGGCAGAGGTATGTTTAGCGTTAGGCAAAAGCTTGGTCGTATAACAGGCCAGGGTCGGTGTCGGAGAAGGCAGAGGTATGTGCAGTTCAGTGCAGTGGCATAAGGGGTGTGGAGGAAAATGACAGGAAATGAGAATTACGTTTACCATACTTCCCTAATAATGTAGAGAAGTATGGTAACGGCGGAAGCATTCACCTATACAGAGGCCTGGTTGGGAAGGACAATCGGGACAATAAAATGTGGTGTTTCTTCTAATTCCTCCTCTGGATCACACCCGGCATTTTTTCTGACGTCTGCAGCCTGTTTCACTGGGGGGGATTTTGTCAGGAAAGTGGCGCTCGTGGAGTCTGCTCACACAATCAGAGCGAATAGTTTCTGGTGGGCCTTCAGGGTACAAAAGGGCGGAAATAACTTCTTCTTGGTAGTACAAATAGGATACGGGGTTCTCTGTAGATTTTTGGTAAAGAACATAAGTGTTATACATGGCCAAACTGAAAAGATAAATGGACACTTTTTTATACCAGTGGCGGGATTTTCTTGTGGGAAGGTATGGTTCAATCATCTGATCGTTAAAGTCCACTCCTCCCATAAACAAATTGTAATCATAGATGCAGGCTGGTTTCTGGATTGGGCCGTTTCTTCTGGAGACTTCTATGTAGGTGTCATTATGGATTGTCGTCAACATGTGGACGTTTCGTTTGTCCCTCCACTTGACAGCCAATAGCTCCTGGTTCCGCAAAGATGCCGTCTCCCCTCGTTGTAGCCTTTCATTGACGAGTTTTTGCGGGAAGCCCTTTCTATTGGCTCTCACTGTACCACATGCTGGGGTGTCTCTCCGGTGAAGATTGCGGAAGAGGGGCAAGCTCGTATAAAAATTATCCACATAAAGATGGTATCCCTTTCCAAGGAGTGGATAGACAAGATGCCAGACCACTCTTCCGCTGGCTCCAATGTACTCTGGGCATTCAGGGGGGTGCAGTTGGGAGTCCTTCCCTTCGTACACAAGGAAGGAGTAGATGTATCCCGTGGCTCGGTCACAAAGTTTGTACATTTTAACCCCATATCGGGCCCTTTTGCTGGGGATAAACTGTTTGATGCCAAGCCTGCCTCAGAATTTTACAAGGGACTCATCCACGGAAATATTCTGTTCGGGGGTATATAAATGGGGAAATTTTTCAGAGAAATAATTTAGGAGTGGCCGAATTTTAAATAGTTTGTCAAAAGCTGGGTCATTTCGGGGAAGGCACTGGGTGTTGTCATTGTAGTGGAGGAACCGCATAATCATTACGTATCGTGATCTTGGCATAAGGGATGAGAAGAGTGGCATGTGGTGGACAGGTTTGGTAGACCAATAGGAGTACAATTGTTTTTTTTTTGAAAGTCCCATAGAAAAAGTTAGGCCTAAGAAAATTTTGAATTCCTCTACAGTTAGTTCTCTCCACTGAAAGGGACGGGCATAACTAGAGCCAGGGTTTCTTACTATGTGCTGCTGTGCGTAGAGGTTGCACTGGGCCACAATGGACGATAGTAAGTCTTCGGTGAAAGCCAAATGAAAAAAATCTAGCATTGAAAAATCATCGGTGTTCACCTGGACACCTGGCTGGGCAGTGAAGGGGGGGATATTTGCTTCTCCGGCATTAGAGGGCAGCCACAGGGGGTGTTGAAGGGCATAGGGAAGGCTGGCATGGCCCCTATTCGAGGTGGACGGCACTGCTCTCGGGACTGCTCTCGGGGTGGACGGCACTGCTCTCGGGGTGGACGGCACTGCTCTCGGGGTGGACGGCACTGCTCTCGAGGTGGACGGCACTGCGCTGCTGGTAGTAGGCTGCTGCTCCACGCCAGAACGCATTCTTTTCACGGGCACATATTCCTCTTCTGATTCAGTATCAGACCCGCTGCTTGTAACGGGTTCATAGGCAGAATCCGAATCGGACAGAGAATAAGAGAGCTCCGCGCTGCTCTCATCGGTTATACTTAGAAGCTGGTAGGCCTCCTCGCTAGTAAAATATTTTTTTGCCATACTGGTGGCTGGTGAGGCTGCACTGGTGGGCACAGGTGGCACTGGTGGCACTGGTGGACACAGGCGGCACTGGGCACTATAGTGGCTTTGGTTGCACTGGTGTGGCTCTGGTGGCACTGATTAGCACACAGATGGCACTGGTGGGCACACAGATGGCACTGGTGGGCACAGGCGGCACTGGTGGGCACAGGCGGCACTGATGTCACTATAGTGGCTTTGGTTGCACTGGTGTGGCTCTGGTGGCACTGACTAGAACACAGATGGCACTGGCAGGCACAGGCGGCACATGGCGGGCACAGGCGGCACTGGTGGGGCACAGGCGGCACTGATGTGGCACTGATGGGCACAGGTGGCACTGATGGGCACAGGTGGCACTGATGGGCACGGGTGGCACTGGTGTGGCACTGGTGTGCACTGTAGTGGCACTGGTGTGGATCTGGTGTGGATCTGGTGGTACAGGGGTGGCACAGAGGTGACAGATGGCACAGAGGTGACAGATGGCACTGTTGTGGCACTGCTGATCACTGTTGTGGCACTGCTGGGCACTGTTGTAGCACTGCTGGGGCACTGCTGGGCACTGTTTTTAACACTCACGGTTCACTCTATAGCTCTCCTCTCCTCTCACGCTGCATCGGTGTGAGGAGAGGAGAGAGATGAACTTTTCATGACCCCATGACGTTGTTGTTTACATTTTGTGATCGCTCCGTCATTTGACGGAGCGATCACGTGGTAAAGGACCGCTGCTATTGGCCCTTTACCGCGATCCGTGTTGCGCCGGGTCCCGTGAACCCGGCGAGCACGGATGTTCCGGTGTGCGCGCCCGAGGGGGCGGGCACGAACGATTCTCCGGGAGGACGTCATATGACGGCCTCCCAGAGATAACAAACCGACCTGTAGCCGTCATTTGGCTATAGGCCGGTTATTAAGTGGTTAAGCATTATTAAAATCACTGTTCCCGAAAAAAACATCAGTTTTTAAAACTTTTTTTTGCATTGATACATGTCCCCTGGAGCAGGACCCAGGTCCCCAAACACTTTTTATGGCAATAACTTGCATATAAGCCTTGAAAATTAGCACTTTTGATTTTTCACGTGTCCCATGTTCTTTAACCACTTCAGCTCCGGACCAATAAATACCTTAAGGACCAGAGGTGTTTTTGCAATTTCGCACTGCGCTGCTTTAACTGGTAATTGCGCGGTCATGCAATATTGTACCCAAACGAAATTTGCGTCCTTTTCTTCCCACAAATAGAGCTTTCTTTTGATGGTATTTGATTGCCTCTGCGATTTTTATTTTTTGCGATATAAATGGAAAAAGAGCGAAAATTTTGAAAAAAAATGATATTTTCTTCTTTTTGTTATAAGAAAAATCGAATAAACTAAATTTTAGTCATACATTGAGGGCAAAATTTATTCAGCCACATGTCTTTAGTAAAAAAAATGTCAATAAGCGTATATTTTTTGGTTTGTGCAAAAGTTATAGCGTCTACAAACTAGAGTACATTTTCTGGAATTTACACAGCTTTTAATTTATGACTGCCTATCTCATTTCTTGAGGTGCTAAAATGGCAGGGCAGTACAAACCCCCCCCAAATGACCCCATTTTGGAAAGTAGACACCCCAAGGAAACTGCTGATGGGTATGTTGAGCCCATTGAATATTTATTTTTTTTGTCCTAAGGGATTGAATAATGACAAAAAAAAAAAAAAAAGTACAAAAAGTTGTCACTAAATGATATATTGCTCACACATGCCATGGTTATATGTGGAATTGCACCCCAAAATATATTCCGCTACTTCTCCCGAGTACGGGGATACCACATGTGTGGGACTTTTTGGGAGTATAGTCGCGCACGGCATCCCGAAAACCAATCACCACCTTCAGGATTTCTAAGGGTGCAAATTTTTGATTTCACCCCTCACTACCTATCACAGTTTCGAAGGCCATAAAAAGCCAAAATAGCACAAAACCCCCCAAAATGACCCCATTTTGGAAAGTAGACACCCCAAGCTATTTACTGAGAGGCATGTTGAGTCCATGGAATATTTTATATTTTGCCACAAGTTGCGGGAATATTACAAACTTTTTTTTTTTTGCACAAAGTTGTCACTAAATGATATATTGCTCACACATGCTATAGGCATATGTGAAATGACACCCCAAAATACATTCTGCTGCTTCTCCTGAGTACAGGGATACCACATGTGTGGGACTTTTTGGGAGCCTAGCCGCGTACGGGACCCCGAAATCCAAGCACCGCCTTCAGGATTTCTAAGGGCATAATTTTTTTATTTTACTCCTCACTACCTATCACTACCTATCACAGTTTTGACGGCCATAAAATGCCAAGATGGCACAAAACCCCCCCAAATGACCCCATTTTGGAAAGTAGACACCCCAAGGAAACTGCTGATGGGTATGTTGAGCCCATTGAATATTTATTTTTTTTGTCCTAAGGGATTGAATAATGACTAAAAAAAAAAAAAATGTACAAAAAGTTGTCACTAAATGATATATTGCTCACACATGCCATGGTTATATGTGGAATTGCACCCCAAAATATATTCCGCTACTTCTCCCGAGTACGGGGATACCACATGTGTGGGACTTTTTGGGAGTATAGTCGCGCACGGCATCCCGAAAACCAATCACCACCTTCAGGATTTCTAATGCCCCGTACACACGAGCGGACTTTTCAACATCCAAAGTCCGAAGGACCGAGTCCGTCAGACTATCCGATCGTGTGTGGGCTGCAACGGACTTTTGATTCGCCAAAGTCTGACGGACTTTAGAAATGAAGCATGCTTCAAATTTTCCCGACGGAACTCCGCCGGACCCGGTCCCCTTCGAAAACTCCGCTCGTGTGTATGCTACTCCGACGGACTAAAACCGACGCTAGGGCAGCTATTGGCTACTGGCTATGAACTTCCTTATTCGAGTCCGGTCGTACGTCATCACGTTCGAATCCGTCGGAGTTTAGTGTGATTGTGTGTGGCCAAGTCCGTTCGGCCGAAAAGTCTGTCAGAACTCCGTCGGAATTCCAGCAGAACTCCGGCGGAACTCCTTTGGAGGTCTGTCAGACTTAATCCCTCTCGTGTGTACGGGGCATAAGGGTGCAAATTTTTGATTTCACCCCTCACTACCTATCACAGTTTCGAAGGCCATAAAAAGCCAAAATAGCACAAAATCCCCCAAAATGACCCCATTTTGGAAAGTAGACACCCCAAGCTATTTACTGAGAGGCATGTTGAGTCCATGGAATATTTTATATTTTGCCACAAGTTGCGGGAATATTACAAACTTTTTTTTTTTTGCACAAAGTTGTCACTAAATGATATATTGCTCACACATGCTATGGGCATATGTGAAATGACACCCCAAAATACATTCTGCTGCTTCTCCTGAGTACAGGGATACCACATGTGTGGGACTTTTTGGGAGCCTAGCCGCGTACGGGACCCCGAAATCCAAGCACCGCCTTCAGGATTTCTAAGGGCATAATTTTTTTATTTTACTCCTCACTACCTATCACTACCTATCACAGTTTTGACGGCCATAAAATGCCAAGATGGCACAAAACCCCCCCAAATGACCCCATTTTGGAAAGTAGACACCCCAAGGAAACTGCTGATGGGTATGTTGAGCCCATTGAATATTTATTTTTTTTGTCCTAAGGGATTGAATAATGACTAAAAAAAAAAAAAAAATTTACAAAAAGTTGTCACTAAATGATATATTGCTCACACATGCCATGGTTATATGTGGAATTGCACCCCAAAATATATTCCGCTACTTCTCCCGAGTACGGGGATACCACATGTGTGGGACTTTTTGGGAGTATAGTCGCGCACGGCATCCCGAAAACCAATCACCACCTTCGGGATTTCTAAGGGTGCAAATTTTTGATTTCACCCCTCACTACCTATCACAGTTTCGAAGGCCATAAAAAGCCAAAATAGCACAAAACCCCCCAAAATGACCCCATTTTGGAAAGTAGACACCCCAAGCTATTTACTGAGAGGCATGTTGAGTCCATGGAATATTTTATATTTTGCCACAAGTTGCGGGAATATTACAAACTTTTTTTTTTTTGCACAAAGTTGTCACTAAATGATATATTGCTCACACATGCTATAGGCATATGTGAAATGACACCCCAAAATACATTCTGCTGCTTCTCCTGAGTACAGGGATACCACATGTGTGGGACTTTTTGGGAGCCTAGCCGCGTACAGGACCCCGAAATCCAAGCACCGCCTTCAGGATTTCTAAGGGCATAATTTTTTTATTTTACTCCTCACTACCTATCACTACCTATCACAGTTTTGACGGCCATAAAATGCCAAGATGGCACAAAACCCCCCCAAATGACCCCATTTTGGAAAGTAGACACCCCAAGGAAACTGCTGATGGGTATGTTGAGCCCATTGAATATTTATTTTTTTTGTCCTAAGGGATGGAATAATGACTAAAAAAAAAAAAAAAAAAAATGTACAAAAAGTTGTCACTAAATGATATATTGCTCACACATGCCATGGTTATATGTGGAATTGCACCCCAAAATATATTCAGCTACTTCTCCCGAGTATGGGGATACCACATGTGTGGGACTTTTTGGGAGTCTAGTCGCGTACGGCACCCCGAAAACCAATCACCACCTTCAGGATTTCTAAGGGTGCAAAGGCCATAAAATGCCAAAATAGCACAAAACCCCCCCAAATTACCCCATTTTGGAAAGTAGACACCCCAAGCTATTTACTGAGAGTCATGTTGTCTGAACGAAAAAAAAGAGATTGATCGGTGGGTATGCCCACCATTAGATACCTCCCTTCATCCACCCACTTCTAATGATGGACATACATGCACCATTTATATATGCCAAAGCATGGGGGCATCCTCCCGCAAAAAAGTTATGCCGCGTACATACGTTCAAACTTTTCCATGGGCAAGCCCCCTGTCGGAATTTTGACCGTATGTACGCGGCATTAGGAGCAAAATCACTCCTCCACCCCTTATGCCCCCATGCTTCGGCATATATGCTCTTTTTTAACTGTGGTGGTGAAATCACCGCCTACAGCACTGGAGTCACGGCTTTATGTATCGTGGGAGCAAACGCTGTTGCTGTCAAGATAAATAAATCCGCGCTGCAGCTGAATGGCGTACCTGCTAAGCAAATTATGGTTAACGTTAAAACAAAGTAACATCCCAGTAAAACCTTACCATACCATACCTGCAAAGCAATTGCCAAAAAAAACTGTAAAAAATAAAACATTTTTTAACACAACCTGTGCCTAAAATATATATATGCCGAAGCATGGGGGCATCCTCCCGCAAAAAAGTTATGCTGCGTACATACGTTCAAACTTTTCCACGGGCAAGCCCTCCGTCGGAATTTTGACCGTATGTACGCGGCATTAGGAGCAAAATCACTCCTCCACCCCTTATGCCCCCATGCTTCGGCATATATGCTCTTTTTTAACTGTGGTGGTGAAATCACCGCCTACAGCACTGGAGTCACAGCTTTATGTATCGTGGGAGCAAACGCTGTTGCTGTCAAGATAAATAAATCCGCGCTGCAGCTGAATGGCGTACCTGCTAAGCAAATTATGGTTAACGTTAAAACAAAGTAACATCCCAGTAAAACCTTACCATACCATACCTGCAAAGCAATTGCCAAAAAAAACAGTAAAAAATAAAATTTTTTTTAACACAACCTGTGCCTAAAATATATATATGCCGAAGCATGGGGGCATCCTCCCGCAAAAAAGTTATGCTGCGTACATACGTTCAAACTTTTCCACGGGCAAGCCCTCCATCGGAATTTTGACCGTATGTACGCGGCATTAGGAGCAAAATCGCTCCTCCACCCCTTATGCCCCCATGCTTCGGCATATATGCTCTTTTTTAACTGTGGTGGTGAAATCACCTCCTACAGCACTGGAGTCGCGGCTTTATGTATCGTGGGAGCAAACGCTGTTGCTGTCAAGATAAATAAATCCACGCTGCAGCTGAATGGCGTACCTGAAAACATGAAAAATGGTTAACAATAACACAGTAAACAGTAAAGTATAAAAAATTTGAGAGAAGAGAGAGAGAGAGAGAGAGAGAACAATAAAACGACAACTATTTTTGGTTTTTATATTTTATATTTTTTTTGGTTTTTTTATTTCACTTTTTTTTTTTTTATATACACTTTTTTTTGAACTGTAAACTGTAACTGTAACAGTTCGGGTCTCTCAAAATGCGATGGCATCTTGGGAGACCCTGTGTAAGTGTGCCTAGCCTGTGAAATGCTGTACCCTACGCTAATACTTCACTAGTGTGTGGTAGCGTTCAAAACACTCACCCTGACAAAGACCAGGATTGCCAGGACAGCGTGGACAATAAGAACGGGTGTCACGCCTATATCCGCGCTTGCTACAGACACGACATCTTTTTTGGGGGGCTCGTTGGGTAGGGGTACTCGGGAGGACATAAGAATAATGCCTCTCATGCAGCCGGCTTACTGCATTTGGTTGGGAATGGTGAGGTACAGAACCGTCTGGAAACAGAAGCTCTGTGACAACCTCTCTTTGGAAGAAAAGAAAGGTTAATGTTCCGCCTGAAGTTTTGTATAGCACAAAAGCATTCAGCAAAGCCAATTGAAATAAGTAAGCAGACACTTTTTTGTACCAACGTCTGGTCTTACGGGAAGTTAGATACGGCGCCAACATCTGGTCATTGAGGTCCACCCCTCCCATATTTTTGTTATATTCGTGGACACAGAGGGGTTTCTCCACAATACCAGTCGCCGTAGAAATTTGGACCGTCGTGTCTGCATGAAGGGAGGTAAAAACGAAAACATTCTTATTATCCCTCCACTTCATAGCGAGCAAATTATTACACCGATAGCAGGCTCTCTCCCCCAGCCTAAGACGGGAATCTACAAGCCGCTGGGGAAAGCCCCGGAGATTAGGTCGCACGGTGCCACATGCTCCAATCTGATTATCAAATAAATGACTAAACAGTGGCACGCTGGTGTAATAGTTGTCCACGTACAAGTGGTACCCCTTTCCGAATAAGGGTGACACCAATTTCCACACTATCTTGCCAGCGCTTCCTATGTAATCAGGGCAGTTCTCCGGCTCTACGTAACTATCTTTACCCTCATAAACCATAAAGCTCCATGCATAGCCTGTGGCCCTGTCACAGCACTTATAGAGCTTGACCCCGTATCTGGTACGCTTGTTGGGAATGTACTGTTTGAATGACAAGCGACCAGTAAACTTAACCAGGGACTCATCAACGCAGACAACTTTTTGGGGAGTAAAGAAGTCTGCAAAACGTTGGTTGAAGTGGTTTATGAGGGGCCGAATTTTGTAGAGCCGATCGTATTCAGGGTCTCCACGTGGACGACAAAGTTCATTGTCACTGAAGTGCAAGAACCGCAAGATCTGCTCGTATCGTTTCCTGGACATGGAGTTAGAGAACACGGGCATGTGGTCAGCCGGATGCGTGGACCAATAAGCCCGCATCCGCATAAATTTGTGTGTGCCCATGTTGAGGGAAAGGCCCAAAAACGTCTTAAATTCGGAAACCGTAACTGGTTTCCAATCTCTGGCAAGAGACGGCAACTGGGGATTAGCGGCGATGCGTTGACCAGCATATAAATTGGTTTGGTCCACAATAGATCTATAGAGATCTTCCGTGAGATACAGAGAATAAAAATCGAGTGGCGTAAAATCATCTGTATCCACCTGAATACCGGGTTGGGCAGTGAATGGGGGAAGTACGGGTTCTGCAGAAGTGGTGGGCACCCAATCAGGATTGGCGAATTCTGCAGGAAGGGCACTATGGGTACGACGGGCCTGTCTTTGTCTTCTTCTTGGTGGCAGCGGGACACTACTTGTGCTTGCCACCTCGCCAGCTTGAACTGCACTTATGGGACTCGCCACGTCACCACGTGATACTGCAGTGCTGGATGTACGTCCAGGGTGTACTAGGCCGCTGGTGCTTGCCAGTTCACCAAAAGGATGAGCGGCGCTAGTACTGGCTCTATACTCCATACGAGGGACTTGCGGTTCCTGCACCTCAACAACATCAGAAAATCGGGGTCGGGTACGCCTGACAATAGCAGGGACCTCTTCTTCGTCGTCAGAGCTATCTGACATGGAGGCACTGTCCTCTACAGGTTCGTATTCTGAGCCTGAATCTGACAGATCAGTGTCTTCCTCTTCACTATCTGTCATGCTCAGAAACGTGTAGGCCTCTTCACTAGTGTACCTTCGCTTTGCCATTTTGGGCTCTAAATTTAGGGGTACAGTAGTGAGACTCACAGGTAAAAAAGCACCTAGCCTGTCAGCGACTGTATAAAACGCTACCAAAAAAAACTGTTAGCGATCGCAGGGATCAGGCCTGACTCTGCGAACGCTGCAGTTATGTGTGTTGTGTTTTGTAAGTGACAGTGATCGATCGATACTGCACTTGGGTGGGCTGGGCTGGGCTGGGCTGGGCAGAGGGGCAAAACGCAGGTGCTAGCAGGTATCTGGGCTGATCCCGCTAACAATGCGTTTTTTTAGAACCCTAAATTGCTGGGCACGCTAGTATAGATCTGATCAGATCAGATATTGATCTGTTCGGATACTATACCACTAAGGGAGGTGTATGCTTTGCGCGTGTGTGTTAGCGGTGCTGGCACTAACCTAGCACTGCCTGGGGCGACGCAGACCCTTTCTGACCCTAAAACCAAATTTATATCACCCGCCGGGTGATCAGGGGTTAAAACCTTTATTGGGTATTTATATCGGGGTACCTGAAGCTTTATAAAAAGCTGACGGGGAACCTAAATAACTAAATAACTAACTGGCTAACCAGCGTCACCAGTGACACTTATGCAGCGATCGCTGGTGAAAGGGTTAACTCTAGGGGCAATCAAAGGGTTAAAACCTTTATTAGGTTATATATCGGGGTACCTAACGGTATAAAAACCTGGCGTTGAACCTAAAAAAAAAACTAGCTTCC
This sequence comes from Lithobates pipiens, assembly GCF_037356315.1. Lineage (NCBI taxonomy): Eukaryota > Metazoa > Chordata > Amphibia > Anura > Ranidae > Lithobates > Lithobates pipiens. The sequence continues at coordinate 132,652,063 of NW_027507718.1, forward strand.
TAGCGGGACCAGTGACACTATTGCAGCGATCAGAAAAACGATCGCTTAGTGACACTGGTAAAAGAGGGTGAAAGGGTTAACTGGGAGGGCAATCAAGGGGTTAAACCTTTATTAGGGGGGGTAGGGGGCTACCCTGGACCTAAAGGGGCCTAACACTAGCTGCCCTGACACTTTTTACAGTCACAACTGACACTAAATGTAGTGATCAATAAATAAATGAACACTGCATTAGTGACACTGTGACTGGGGGGGGGGCGGGGGGCCGATCGGGGGGGGTGATCGGGGGGTGACTGGGGTGAAATGTGTGCCTGTGTGTACCTATGTGTCAGTGGACTGTTGGTGCACTTACTTGAAGGTCTTCACTCCTCGCTGTCCGGTTCAAAAAGACCGCCACGAGGAGTGTGACATCACTTCCTCCTCCTGTGTTTACATTTTCACAGGGGAGGAAGTTCGTCACTGGCCAGGAGCGATCGAGAGGGGATGGGCGGAAACCAACGGCCATCCCCTCATCGCCGATCGCTCCGGCACCGAAAGGGACCGCCGTATCTAGCGGGAGGGGGTCCGATCGGACCCCCCACCCGCTAGAAGGCATTCACGTACATTTACGTGATTGTGCCTGCCTGTGCCATTGTGTTGACGTACATTGGCAATACGGCGGTCCTCAAGTGGTTAACGGTGTTCGCGTGATCAAATTTTTTGCCTGTTCGCATGTTCTGCTGCGAACCGAACCAGGGGGTGTTCAGCTCATCCCTACCAGGTAGTACTTAGAACCCGAAAGAATAATTTTTTGTAAGCTTATATTGGTTTGTCAAATATAACTATTGTTTGTATTACTATTATGCTGGTGTTATAAAATGAAAGTGTATGCTTTGACCATGAATTTCTTTAATTGAAAAAACCTAAAAATTCAATCATCAGCAAATGGAGCAAATGGCCTCAATGCACAAAAAACCAAGGATGTTTTCAATGCACGTAACTGCACTTTCTATAATCTTGTTATCAGTGCAGCTCTAAGTAAAAAAAACAACACTAACATTTTTTTAGAATAGTATATGGCCAAAGGGCCAAAGAGAACCATATGTGTAGTCCCAGTTCATAAAATGAATAGTCGATCAACAAGAATGTGACGCAGAGAGATAACACCAGAGAGACAGAATTAATGCTCCTCAGTACTGACCAGGGTGCTCAAAAACATATCTTCTACGTGCATCCATATCAGTGCTTCCACCAATGTATATGCAGGCCGCTCACCTCAAACTGTGGACCTCTGAATTAACAGATAGGTCAGTCAAGCTTTCCCACACAGGTATTATGCCCTGTACAAACGGTCGGATATTCCGACGGAAAAGGTCCGATCGGATTATATTGTCGGAAAATTCGATCGTGTGTGGGTTCTATCATACTTTTTCCATTGGAAATTCTACCGGAAAAAATGTATGAGCAGGATCTAAAATTTTCCAACAAAAAAAATCAGATCAGACTCTTTCCGATCATTTGTAGAGAATTCCCATGGACAAAGTGCCACGCATGCTCAGATCAAATTACGAGACCAAAGCTATTGGCTACTAGCCTCTACGTAGTCCCGTCCTATCCAAAGAACGTCACCACTTTCCAAACGATCAGATTTTCTGACAACTTTGTCCGACCGTGTGTATGCAACACAAGTTTCGGACAAAATCCATCAGAAAAAATCAGATGGATTTTGTGGTCGGAATGTCCGTGTGTACAAGGCATTAGAGATGACAATTGCCTCTAGGGGATCCAAGAATCGATATCCAGCCCCTCCACGATAGCAGTGGAATAACACACTCATAAACAGTAGATGGGAACGTGGTGACCATGAAAAAATCAATAAAAGGTGCATAGTGCTCTCTGGTTGACTAATAACATCTTTTATTTATTAAAGAGTTACTCACAAACAGAGCACTGATGGCCCAGTGCTAGGATGCAGAGCGTACAACAAGCGTCTCATTGAAACAAAGAAAGGTGGCTGCAGATGACGTCACGGAGTCCTCAGGAGGCCTTTTTTTAGGAATAAATATCTGAAAAGTGTGGTCAGTACTTTGAAAAACCAACTTTTGCTGCAATTACAGCTGCAAGTAATTTTGGGTATGTCTCTACCAGCTTTGCACAGCTAGAGAGTGAATTTTTTTAAAAATAGCTCAAGCTCTGTCAGACCCTAGTCACCCTGTGCAGTGTCAATTTTTCCTGCTTCTTAGCATCCCGTCTCCCCTCTACAGTGCTGCCAGCTTCCCTCCTGTCCTGTCCCTCAGGCTGCTGGGGGGGGGGGGGGGGTTGGTTTCAGAATGGAGAGTGGGGGAAGGGGCTGGTAAATGTATAATTTACCGACCCCTTCCTTTTCTGAATGAACACGTCTGTACCTGACGCTCCTGTGTTCATTATTAACTGAAGCATAGTACACTATGTTTATCAGTTTGTAAATGAACAGAAAGCCGCTCAGCTTAGCGCACTTCCCATTCATTCACTGTCCAGTTCATTTGAGGCTGCAGAGAAAGGGACTGGGGAAACTCTGTCCTCAATCTCTTTGTCTGTCTCAATAATTAGAGATTAGCGGTCTGTTTAGACCCTAAGATACTTCAGCAAGTCTACCAAAGGGGCCCCTAAAAAAATGTTTAAAAAAAAATTGCCCTGTATTTGGCTCCATATATCTTCCAATCAACTCTGATCAGCTTCCCTGTCCCTGCTGAAGAAAAGCATCCCCACAACATGATTCAGCCACCACCATGTTTCAGGGTGATGTGCAATGTTATTTTTCAGTGACACTTTAGGTCAAAAAGGTCAGTTTTGGCCTTCTCTGACCAGAGCACCTTCTTACACATGTTTGCTGTGGAAGACATCCCTTCTGGTTCTGGATCCTGTCTGCTGCCTCCTGCTACGCTGATCTCTGGCTTCCTAATTTACTGGCTTGTTCTGATTACCCATTTTAGCTACCGAACCCTGGCTATGCTTTGACTAAGTTTACCATTTGAATAATTTTTACCATTATATTAAAAGGTGTGATTTCTTTTTTTACTGCATTTTCTGTCTCCATCTGATTCATGGTTCCTGATAGTAAGCAAAGGCCATGAATTCAGAAGATGCAGGTAATCCACCCGCTGATAATATTTTTTCCAGATTGAATGAGCAGGACCACTGCATGGATCAGTTTGATATAAAAGAAAGGAAGGTATTCCGGTGCTCCAATTTTTGTAATGTCTTATTAGGATGGTTCAATATAAGCTTAAATGGCTCATTAAAGTTAGTCACTATTTATTTGCAGGTGAGAAGGTAGCCATCCTCAGAGGGTATCCATAACCTCAGTATACAAGCAAAAAAACAGAAATGGGGGGTTAAGAACTCCAGTAGTTCTATCACATAAATATATGTTGGTTTTTTAACTTACTGGTTTGCAGGTTCATAAAGTGGTGATGTCCATCAAAAGTTAAAAAAATCCTGGAGTGTGTTGGTGATAGAGTGCAGGGTCCGCCGGCAGTCCTTTTGCTGTAAGGATGTTAGTCCTAGTTGTTTTAGCAACTAGTCCGTGTTGTACATGGTGTGGGAAGCTCCACGCTAACCACCCTGGAACGCAGAAGCGGAAGGGACGTCAACAGTGCTCAGCAAGCATCCAGACACAGAGTGTAGAATGTACAGGCTATGCACTCGGGGCTTACAGCTCCTTCTACTGGCCTGTTTGCTCTCAGGAGGAGAGCAACTTAAATACAAGTGCAGGAACTGCGGCTGTGGGACCATAACAGCCGATTGACCCACATTTTTGTAAAAAAAATGAAAGAAAAAGGGGAATGAGGATTAAAAATCTTTTATTTAATACAAAAAAATAAAATGAATGTGAATTCATACTAGAATAAAAATCGAAAAAAAATTTTGGAAACCAGATAACATTTTTGAGTTTAAGAATAAAAAAAAGGATATTTAAAAAAATGATATTTTGATATGGCAGTTCAACATGGTGGAACTCTATTATAATTAGTCTGTAATTATAATGTAGTCTGCTTTGTTGACCCAATCATTGTAGACTGCACAATAATTTTGCCCCGGCTACTACCAACTTTTTATTTTTACCTTTGTGGTGGCACAGTGGTACAGGTGGCGGCACAGTGGTATAGTGGTTAGCACTCTCACCTAGCAGTAAAAAGGGTTGCTGGTTTGATTCCCAACCAGTGGCGTAACTAGAACCTTCAGGGCCCCGATGCAAGAAACCATGAAGGGCCCCCCTGAACCCCAGCCAGGGCCCTTCCCTCCGAGCCCTGCGGTGGAACTCCAGGGAGTGGTCACAGGTATGACCTTTGTGAACCCTGTAGTTCCACCACTGGTATCAGTAGTTTTTTTTATTATTTAATTTTTTTAGGTGCCCCATTGGGGGACTGTCCCTAGGCAGGATGGGGTCCCCGTCCCCAGAAGAGATGAGGTCCTTTTCTCCAGGGCAGATGAAGTTACTGCCCCCAGGTGAGAAGGGGTCCCTGTCCCCAGGGGAGAAGGGGTTCCTGTCCCCAGGGGGAGATGGAGGGGTATGTAATGGTGTGTGGGGGATGGGGTCCTCTCACTCACCATGACCAAGCTGTAGGCCGCACACTCATCCATGTTGGCCTGGGCTCCATCCAGTGTTCTGGACGGGCGATCAGCATATCTCCCAGAAAGACCTTTCATCATCTGTGTATGACGGGGGAGGAGGAGGGCTGGCAGACAAGCCTGCAGTGTCCTCCGGGAGCTGGCTCTCATAGGGCTGCACTGCATCTGTGTGCTTAAAGTTTGTTTACCCGGGAGAAGTATGCAGTGCAGAGTGGGCCGGACTCGGGGGGGATAGTCGAGCATGGAGCTCTGCTAGTCACCCTCCACCTCCAGCCACCCGTGTGCATGGTGCACTGGTACGCCTAGCTGCCTATGCTGCTGCCGGCCATATGTAGAGGGGGCTGCATGGGCCCCCTGCATCACAGGGCCCGGTTGCGGTCGCGACTGCTGCACCCCCTATAGTTACGCCCCTGTTCCCAACCATGACACTACCTGCCTGGAGTTTGCATGTTCTCCCTGTGCCTGCGTGGGTTTCCTCCAGGTACTCCAGTTTCCTCCCACACTCCAAGTTCATGCTGATAGGTTAATTGGCTTCTGTCCAAAATTGGCCCTAGTATATGAATGGGGACCTTGGATTGTGGACTCCTTGAGGGTAAGGACCGATGTGAGTGTACAACGTACAGGGATAGGGACAATTGTAGACACTCATTCAGGTTGAACTGGGTGGACTGGTGTCTTTATTCAACCTTACTATGTAACTTGTTATACTATTTCTGATGTGCCACTTGGTAACTTAGATCCGATCTGGGATGTACCTTATGTATCCAAGGTTGTGGAACTGTTTTGCGCATTCTGGCCGACACTTCCTGGCTAATCATGACTTATTGTTGGCATGTTTTCCAGCACATAGACAAGGGAGGCAGGGTGGGGAATTCCTGTGACTACTAGTCATACTGAAAAGACTTGTCTAGGTGCCTAACTGTTAGTTTGATGTTTAAAGATTGCATTGTCATGTTTTTACTGGTTGTACGTCTTATCTATGCTAATATCTGCAGGAGGGTAATGTCATCCTGGGGGGTATAAAGCATGTGTCCGGGTTTCAATAAACAGTTATTCCTTTGGTTTTACCTCAACATCTTGTCTGTGTATGATGCTTGGGGTAAAGGGCTGGTATTATCTATTGGTCTGTTGGAAGGGTTTGTAGGGCAGGAGGCACAGTTTGGCAGAGGCAACCAGTCGAGTGAAAGGTGGCCCGTCACATTGGTGGCAGCAATGAGATGCTTCCTGAAGTCTGGGACATTCAAACCACCACCTGGATCTGGTTATCCCAAGAGGAGAAGTACAATACCAGGCGCCACGCAAAAGGATCTCAGAACGGGACTGCGAGAGAGAGTAGTACAGGGCATCAGTGCCAATGCAGGTCCTGTTGGGATGGTATGATTCCATCTGCTGGCAACTCTGGAAGGAAGCTCTAGACCGCAAGCAGAACCACCAGGGAAAAATTATCCCCTCCATCCAGGAAAGGTACTGGTTACAGTACGAAGTGAGGGTGATATTATTGGGGGAACAACTGCACTAGGAGTGAATGGCTGAGTTAAGCAGGCTGGTCCGGGCAGAGAAATGGTTGAACGAAAGCTACAGAGCCCTCTGCTGGTATGTAGCCCAAGGGTGCCTGTGGACAGAAGGACAGAACGGAAGGCTTTGGTAGCTTGGGGCTGTTGTACGGGAGGCTGACTTTGGGAGCGATCTGGAGTGGCATTTGGAGGAAATCATGGATTACACTGACTGGGTGCTGAACATCTTGGAAGTGCTCTGGGCACAGGAAGACATGGAGGGTCTAGCTGTTCAGGAATATGAGCTGGAGATCTCCTTCAGACAGCTGCTAGATTATGCTTAGCAGCTGGGCAGGGCTTCCTTTGCCTGGGTCTATGGGAAATTACCTGCAGATAGCTCTGAAATCCTGGTGTCAGCAATGAGGCAGAGTAACAGTGTGCTTTGCCCTCCTCTACCTGCAGCTACAGAAGTGGATCTCTCAATGTGGATGTAGCGAGTGTTGATTCACCTTGACAAACCTGTTTCTGCACAGGATGAGTGGAATGAGAAGAATGCATCAGTCCAGCAGTGAGACAGGGACCTGGGAGAAGAAGCAACCATCTCATCTCCCCAGCAGCAGATGGCTCCGGAGCCGTGGAAGCTGTCTCCCCTTCACAGTAAGGGTTCATGCCCCTGGAAGAAAGGGCCATAGAGATGTTGTCTCCACAGCTGGATGGGTCTGTAGGAGAATGGGAAGCCAGCTCAACTCCTCAGTGGCAGTCCAGGAGCCAGGGAAAGGAGGAAGCCATCCTCCCTCCCCAGCGAAAAGCCAAGGTGCAGAGAGATGAGGAAGACGACCTCCCTACCCAGAGGGAGAATCTCCTCTCAGGGGAGGAGGTAGTCGTCCTTTCCCCCCAGCATGAGAAAAAGATCTTGGGGTGGAAGGACGACTTCCCCTGCTTCTAAAAGTCAGTCATAGCAGACGATGTTGGGTCCCCATCTGAAGTGGCAACAGGGAAGATTGCCGCTGACCTGTCTCACACCTAACTTGTCTTCTTGGCTCCAGGGAGTCAGGACAGCTGGCCCCTCTCCCCAGCAGCAGATCTAGCCCCTGAATGGCAAAGACCCCCCATCTGAAGCGCTGGCAGCCGGACAGAGGATCCATGACCTTTGCCCCACATCTACTGACAACTCTTCCCCGCAGCCAAGAATGGCGATCATGTGGACCGACTGTGGGTTCACTCTTGTCCAGTCCAGTTGGTGGTATGGGACTTGGTTAGCTGGCCTTTGGTGGGGGAGGGGGAGAATGTGACAGGCCCAACTGGGACAGGGCTTTTAGGGGGGGGACTATGGTCTAGCCTTTTAACCACTGATTATTGCCCATGGAGGAGAACGGGAATTTGTCTGCTTCTCCCCATCAGAGCATAGAGGAGAGCCAGATTCTGAATCCCTTTGAGAGGCCGGGAGTATCTACCGGGATTATGCGGGCAGAAAGTCCACAGAACAGTGGTGCGTCTACGGGAACATTGTGTCAGACAGATTGTGCAGACGCACCTTCACCGGCGGGGGATATGGAATTCTTCTTGGGCATATTTCTTATCTTGCCCCGGCTGGACCTTGAGAGCTACATAATGCAGTATTTTGTCTCAGTTACTACCAAGTTATATAAACTTTATACTATTTCTGACCAAGATCTGCCACTTGGTAACCTAAATCCAAGCTGGTTTTGGGCTTGGACATTTAGAAATGAGGGGATGTCAGGGCTGGCTTAGCCCTTCCTTCTCTGGACTGGCTGCTCAGCTGTCTTCTCTCTCCACAGTTACCAGCTGTTCCTGATGATGCTCGTCTGACCTGCCTACTTAAAGCCATTCATTCAGCTCACTTCCCCTCTGCCTTTGCCTTGGTCACATCACAAGAAACAATCTCCTGTGGTTTGTTTAAAGACTGGCTTCCTGACATCCCTTCTGGCTCCTTATCCTGCTTGCTGTTGCTCTACTTGGATCCCTGACTTCTGGGCTGGCTGACTACCCGATCTGGTTATTGAACTCTGGCCTGGCTGACTACTCTATCCAGTTACTGGACTCTGGCTATGCTTGACTACTCTTTTTCTATTTACCTTTTTATTTCTATTAATAAACAAGTGTGATTTAATTGTACTTCTGTCTCACTCTGATTCATGGTTTCTGACAGTAGGCGAAGGCCATGAATTCAGAAGATACAGTCAATCCACTTGTTGGTAATATTTTTTCCAGATTGGATGAGCAAGGTCACCGCATAGATCAGTTTGCCATGGCCTTACAAATGCTCTTGAATCGCACGGCTCACCTGGAATCCCCCATGGTGGCTGTTCCGCCAGTCTCTGTGCAGGCACCCCCTCGAGTATTACCTCTATAAGAGGTATGTCTGGTTCTGATCCACTTCCCCAGTGATTTGGGGGCGATCCAGTTCAATGCAGAGGGTTTCTCAATCAGGTTGAGATACACTTCGAGATGCTGCCCCAGGCGTTTCCCACGGACAGAAGCAAAGTAGGTTTCGTGATATCTTTGCTTTCTGAGAGAGCTTTGACCTGAGCTAACCCTCTATGGGAGACGCAAAAACCTGTTGTCTTCAGTTACCCTCAGTTTGTGGCCTCCTTTAAAAGGGTATTTGACGTTCCCGCATGCTCTGCTTCTGCTGCCAAGTGCCTCATGTCCATCAAACAGTGAACAAGAACTGTTGCCGACTACGCCATTGAATTCCGTACTCTGGTAGCAGAGGTTGCTTGGAACAATGAGGCCGTCATAGCTGCTTTTTCTCATGGTCTCTCGGATTCCATCAAGGATGAGATAGCAGCCCGAGATATACCCACTGAGATGGAGAGCTTGATCTCGTTTGCCATCCTCATTGACTCTAGACTCAGAGAAAGACTTTCTCTTAAGGAGCGCTCGCGGAAGCCTCCTGTACATTTGCCTCTGAGCCTTGTAGTCCCACCCATGCCTCCCTCCCCTCCCATGCCTCCTGGTACCGAGTCGGTCAGTGAAGATGAACCCATGCACCTGGGCTTCACGCGTCTCTCTGCGGATGAGAGAGCCTTTAGGAGGAGGGAGAGAATGTGCCTTTATTGTGGCCAGGCAGGTCACTTTTTGAAGTCGTGTCCTACCCGTCCAGGGAAAGCCCGAACCTTGAGGTCCTGTCATGGACAGACCTTAGGTGGCGTTGTTTCGTCCCCAGTTATCCAGAAGGATAAGCCCCTGGTTTTGGTCTCCCTTTCTTGGGCTGAGTCGTCTATCGAGATACAGGCTCTAATCGACTCTGGGGCTGCAGGCCTGTTCATTGATGCTGCATTTGTTTCGCAGCACTCGATTCCGCTGCAGCTGCGTGACACTCCACTTGCCATTGAGGCTCTAGACGGGAGACCTTTACAGCCTGCCCATGTGACTCATGAGACGGTTCCGTTGTCCATGGACATTGGAATTATTTCCTCACCCAAGTTTCAGCTGGTTATTGGTTATCCTTGGTTACAGAGGCACAACCCCTCTTTTGATTGGCTCCGTGCTGAGGTTCTCTCCTGGTCACCACAATGCAGTGAGACATGCTTCCTGAAGGTATCCAAGGTCCTGTGCACCTCTTCACTCCCCTCCCTGCCGGAGGAGTACCGCGATTTTAGCAATGTCTTTGATAATGGTCAAGCCGGTAGTTTGCCTCCACACCGGTCTTATGATTGCGCAATTGACCTTCAACCTGGTGCCATACCTCCTCGTGGCCGGGTTTACCCTTTGTCGGTCTTAGAGGATAAGGCCATTGAGGAGTATGTTGCTGACGCACTTTCTCGAGGTTTCATCTGCAAATCCTCGTCTCCTGCTGGTGCTGGTTTCTTCTTTGTGAAAAAGAAGAGCAGTGAACTGAGACCTTGTATAGATTATAGGGGTCTCAATCGTGTCACGATTAAGAATGCCTACCCGATTCCATTGATTAGAGTTATTTGACCGCCTCAAGTGAGCTATGGTTTTCACAAAGCTTGACTTGAGAGGGGCATACAATCTCGTGCGCATTAAGGAGGCCGACGAGTGGAAAACTGCGTTTAATACCAGAACAGGCCATTATGAATACCTGGTAATGCCTTTTGGCCTTTGTAACGCCCCGGCAGTTTTCCAGGAATTTATTAACGATGTCCTCCGAGATTTGTTGCAGTTGTGTGTGGTGGTTTATCTCGATGATATCCTCATATTTTCCAAGTCCCTGGAGAGCCACCACACAGATGTCTGTCGTGTGCTTCAGAAACTAAGAGAGGACAATCTCTATTGTAAACTGGAGAAGTGCGAGTTCCATCGTGAACAGGTTACATTCCTGGGCTATGTCATTTCCATTGCTGGTTTTTCGATGGACCCAGAGAAACTTTTGGCAATCCTACAGTGACCTCGACCCGTGGGTTTACATCCTCTGCAGCGTTTCCTGGGCTTTGCCAACTACTATCGGAAGTTTATTCATAACTTCTCGTCTCTGGTCAAGCCCCTGACTGATATGACCAGAAAGGATAGTAACCCACAGAGTTGGTCTCCGGAGTCCATTAAGGCCTTTGAGACTCTCAAGGCTGCCTTTGTTTCTGCTTCTGTGTTGGCACATCCTGATCCTACGTTGTCTTTTATCCTAGAAGTTGATGCTTCTGAGACTGGAGTTGGCAACCTTCTGTCTCAATGTCCTAACTCTGAGAGTGCTATGCATCCGTGGGGCTACTTTTCCAAGAAATTGTCACCTGCTGAGTGCAATTATGAGATTGGTGATAGAGAGCTGTTGGCGATCATTTTAGCCCTGAAAGAATGGAGACATCTCCTTGAAGGTACCACTGTGCCTGTTCTTATTCTTACTGACCATAAGAATCTTACATTCTTGTCTGAGGCTAAGCAACTCTCTCCCAGAAGGGCGCGATGGGCTTTTTTCTTGTCGAGCTTTAATTACATTGTCTCATTCTTACCCGGTACTAAGAATGAAAGGGCTGATGCCTTGTCACGACAATTTTCCTCCATTTCCAAGTCGGGGTCGGTTCCGGTTTCTATGATTCCTCCTGATCGCATCTTGGCTACGGTTCGCACCAGTCTTACTTCTCCTTTGGGTGACAAAATTCTTGCTGCTCAGGTTTACGTCCTCTGCAGCATTTCCTGGGCTTTGCCCACTACTATCGGAAGTTTATTCGTAACTTCTCATCTCTGGTCAAGCCCTTGACTGATATGACCATAAGAATCTCACATTCTTGTCTGAGGCTAAGCGCCTCTCTCCCACAAGGGCGCGATGGGCTCTTTTCTTGTTGAGTTTTAATTACATTGTCTCATTCTTACCCGGTACTAAGAATGTAAGGACTGATGCCTTGTCACGACAATTTTCCTCCACTTCCAAGTCGGAGTCAGTTCCGGTTCCTATGATTCCTCCTGATCGCATCTTGGCTACGGTTCACACCAGTCTTACTTCTCCTTTGGGTGACAAAATTCTTGCTGCTCAGGTCCATACTCCTCCTGATAAACCTTGTGACCGCTGCTTTGTCCCAGAGAGTCTCCGTACTGCTGTGCTCCAGACTTACCATTCTCCCAAGGCAGCTGGCCATCCTGGGAAGAATCAACTCATTTGGGCCATTTCCCAACAATTCTGGTGGGCTAGTCTACGGGCTGATGTTACTGCCTTCGTAGCTGCCTGTCCCGTGTGTGCTCAGAGTAAGACTCCACGACACCTTCCAGTGGGCCTCCTACAACCCATACCCAATGGAGAGAGGCCCTGGACTCACCTGTCTATGGATTTCATTGTGGAGTTGCCCAACTCCCAAGGCTACACTGTTATCCTTATGGTGGTTGACCGGTTCTCAAAGATGTGTCATTGTTTTCCACTTAAGAAGTTACCCACCTCTAAGGAACTGGCTTCCATTTTTGCTCGGGGAGATCTTTCGCTTACATAGGCTACCCAAGGTGATTGTCTCGGGCAGGGGCAGTCAGTTTGTCTCCGGGTTCTGGCGAGCCTTTTGCGCACAGTTGGGAATCCAGCTTGCATTCTCTTCTGCGTATCACCCGCAGTCTAATAGGGCTGCAGAATGTGCCAATCAGTCCTTGGATCAATTCCTACGTTGCTATATTTCTGACCAGAATAACAACTGGTCTGACCTATTACCTTGGGCAGAGTTTGCTCACAACAGTGCCTTGAATTCTGCCTCCAGATTGTCTCCATTTATGGCAAATTATGGTTTCCAACCTTCCATGTTGCCTGACTAGTTTGTTCCGCAGAGTATTCCTGCGTTAGAGGAGCATCTCCGTGGTCTTCGTTCCACTTGGGTACAAGTCCAGGAGGCTTTGCGTCATGCTAATGATAGGTACAGACTCCATGCTGACCGCAGACGCCTGCCTGCGCCTTCCTACCAGGTTGGGGACAGGGCCTGGCTGTCATCTTGCAACCTCCGGCTTTGTGCTCCCTCACTGAAGTTTGCACCTTGGTTTATTGGGCCTTTCCGTATCCTTCGCAGGATTAACCCAGTGGCTTATGCGTTGGATCTTCCTCCTAGTATGCGTATCTCAAACGTTTTTATGTCTGCTTAATGAAACCGTTGGTCTGTAACCGATTTACCACCTCGGTGCCACAACCTCACCCTATTCAGGTTGAGAACCATGAGGAGTATGAGGTACAATCCATTGTTGACTCCCGTAGGTTCATTTGGGCGCATACAGTACTTCGTGCATTGGAAGGGGTACAGTCCGGAGGAACGCTCTTGGGTTTCATCCTCTGACGTACATGCCTCTGTCCTCCTCCGCGAGTTCCATAGATGGTTTCCCCTCAAGCCCGGTGGCCCTCCAAGGGAGAGGGGTCATTGAGGAGGGGGTACTGTCAGGGCTGGCTTAGCCCTTCCTTCTCTGGGCTGGCTGCTCATCTGTCGGCTAATTGCCAGCTCTCTTCTCTCTCCACAGTTACCAGCTGTTCCTGATGATGCTCGTCTGACCTGCCTACTTAAAGCCTTTCAGCTCACTTCACCTCTACCTTCGTCTTGGTCACATCACTAGAAACCATCTCCTGCGGTTTGTTTAAAGACTGGCTTGCTGACATCCCTTCTGGTTCCTTATCCTGCTTGCTGTTGCTCTACTTGGATCCCTGACTTCTGGCCTGGCTGACTACCCGATCTGGTTACTGGACTCTGGCTATGCTTGACTACGCTTTTTCTATTTACCTTTTTATTTTTATTAATAAACAAGTGTGATTTAATTATACTTCTGTCTAAGTCTCATTCATGGTTTCTGACAGTTCCAAAACCTTCAGAAATAGGGGAACCTAGGGGTTACCCACAATCCTGGACATGCCACAGCACCCTGCCAGTAAAGACTTTATGGCCTTACTACCAAAAAGTACTGGATCCCAGGGTCCAGCTCTCTAAAAAGAGAAGCATTCGCAAGCAAAACCTTGTTTCTTCAGACACGAGGCCCGGGTACCATTCCTTTAGCCCATGAAAGGACATCTGAACGGATCCAGTCAGCATGGCTAGCCCCAGCAAGGATTGCCTCCAGTGGAGCTCAGCACAGCACATCTTTACTCGTGACCAGCACCTTAGACACTGGCGAAAAAACTGAGGACTCCCAGGAGTGGGAGGGGTTATATAGGGAGTACACTTCTTGCCTTAGGGCGTGCCAGTGTCATCACCTATCAATGGCCCTATAACCCACATAGTAAGTACTATGACTCTGTGTCCCCTGATGTAAGAAAATAAATGAGGATCTTAATATCACTCCAATCGTCAAACACATGGCGGACAAACATTGCATATGGTCATCGCTTCCTGTGATTTTTTTTTACCAAAATGTTTATATTGTTTTGGAGCAGCCCCTGTTTTTTTCCCTAAAAAGCTTTTTGACTATTGAATCCACCCTCTCCTCTTTTCTATAGAATAATGCCCAGCCTCGGATTGCAAAATTATCCCTGTAGGCACCTAAATCATTAGGAGGGCTTGCGTGCAAGCATCCGGGTTCAAACTGGATTGGTTCGTTTTGAAGTCACTCACCTCTCACATATTGTCCATGGAAATATTTTTGTTACCTGTGAAATTTTAAGGGTGATCATGGTATTTTTAAATACCTGCTACTCCGGCATGCGATCCGGGTTCAATTTTGGGCATTGACCATAGAGCTCACAGAGTCCCCGATGGAAGAATTATTATCCTACCCTGAACATGTCAAACTGGTAACAACATTTTATAATCGGCTTTCATTATGGGGGTCGGACCCTTTTCAGAACTCACATGATAAATGGTTGATGTTGTTACCTGAACTGTCTAAGGAGGGCTGGGAAGATGCCACTGATGTTTGTTTTTTAGGATATCATTAGCACTGCTGATCAATTTGTCCAATTTAAATTTATCCATCACTTACACTACACTCCAGCTAAATTGGCTTGCATGGATTTGGGTATTGCTGCAGATATTGAATAAACAAGTGTCCATAAAGTGTGAACAACTGGTGCTGTTCTAAATCATGCAAATTAATTCCTTGATGAACATCCAGTAACAGTGCACCTCCACCGATATTGATATAAAATGCCTCCTTACCAGAGGTCTAGACTCCAAATTATAAGAGTCTAGACAGGCGTGATATGCAAGTATAGAATATTCAATCAGTTCCCTTTATTATATTGCAGGTGGTGGTATTGTAATGGCTGATGGTAAGGTTTACTTCCATAATAGCGCCCATGAAGGAAAGATAAAACTACCACATAGTGTAAAACTGCTTAACAATTTACGGTATTACAAGAAATCAGTGCTAAACGCTTACAGAAATCCGGTAAAAACAAGCATTAATAGATCCAAGATATCCTAGAAGTTGATTGACCAGTATACAGGATTGACATGCGTGGTACCTCATGAACATGGACTCCAACTGACACGTTTCAAGTTAATGTCCTCTGGGGCATGGGGTCCATGTCCTATACCACACAAATATATACTGTTCAAAAATAGGTAGGATACAGCCATCCCCACTACTCTAATCAAAGGTATGGCCATGCTGGTAATAGTGTAGATGTCCAAGCCTCGATTTAGAGCCAAGTTGGCCACTGGAGAGCAGCGCGTAAACATTTTTTTTGCTAATTTTATCCAATAGTTTTATTATCTTCTGAGTTAAAGCGGGGTTCCACCCAAAAGTGGAACTTCCGCTTATACGCTTTACATAGTTACATAGTTAGTAAGGTTGAATAAAGACATCAGTCCATCCTGAGTGAGTGTGCATGTCTACAATTATCCCTATACATTCATTCTCATTATTATTTATTATTTATTTAAGGTACCCATATAGTGCAGAGGAAACCCACGCAGGCACAGGGAGAACATGCAAACTCCAGGCAGGTAGTGTCATGGTTGGGATTTGAATCAGTGACCCTTTTTACTGCTATGTGAGAGTGCTACCCACTACACTGCTGTGCCGCCATACTTCTCCCCCCCAGTGCATCATTTGGCACCTTTCAGGGGGAAGGGAAGAACAGAGATTTGTTTTTGGCAGGTCTCCTTCCCCACTTCCAGAGACAGGGCCGCGGCCTGATCTTCCGGAAGCTCAGCCCCCTTCCTCCTTCCCCCAGCGCTGGGCCAATTAGAGAGAGCACCACACTTCGCGCATGCACAGTAGGGAACCAGCTGTGAAGCCAAAAGGCTTCACTGCCGGTTTACCTTACCAGTAATGGCAGCGGCAGCACCCGGGAGAAGATCTGAAGATCGACTGAGGTGCCAACATCACAGGCTCCCTGAACAGGCAAGTGCCCTTATATAGTATTTTTTTCACCCAGGCTGGACTTCCTCTTTAACCTGCCAGGCGGTAATCCCGAGTCTGGCTCGGGCTGGAATTTCAGTACCACGAGCGGTAACCCCGAGCCAGACTCGGGATCGCATCGCTGGATACAGGGAGACCTACTTACCTTGTCCCCTGGATCCAGCGATGTCCCCCCGCTGTGTGTGCGAGCCATCCTCCGCTCGATTCACACAGTGCCCGAGTGCCGCCGAGCTCTGTTCCCTGCGACGTTACAACGCACAGGAGCAGAGATCGGCGCCAAATTCAAAAAAGTCAAAATACACAATACACATACAGTACTGTAATCTTACAGATTACAGTACTGTATAAAAAAAATACACATCCCCTTTGTCCCTAGTGGTCTGTCCAGTGCCCTGCATGCAGTATTTATATTATAAATACTGTTTTTTTCTGCCTGGAATTTGGAGATTGTCCATAGCATAGATTATGTCAAAAGTGATTTTAGACCAGCTAGAAAACAGCGATAATAAATTAGAATCACTTGCACAATTGAGCGATAGCGATTTGTGGGGAGATCCGTCATCAAACACTAAATCTAATGACAGAAACAATTCTGCAAATGAGCAAATTTCAGTGTTTTTGGATTTGATTACATAATTGAATAATTTTTATTATTATTTGTTATCATTATTTATAGTTATTTATTATATTATAAACTTTATCATACCCGGGATGTCTACTAGACTCTTGTTTGAACAGATTTAAGAGAGTTATTCCTAAGAATTGCAGGCCTACAATATAAAACGACAAATTTCCATGCAAAATAATTGTACCACTTTCAGCACCTAAAATCAGAAATAATCATACCGCCAGGGAGGTTAAGCAGCCCATTGTTTTATCACAGTTATGTGATAGTTTAAGTTTGTTTAAGATTTTTGTTTGATATGTGTAAAGAGAGATCACACAACTACTTACAAGTATAACATTTATTAAAGATAATGACAGATAAAGATAAAGAAAATATGACAAGAATACTTAACTAAAGATGCTTTTTCTGCCATGGATCCTGTTTGCTGTTATGCACATCGCAGAGGCGACCACGGACGCTTATATAATGCAAGCTCTGGATGAGACAAACTTATTCCAGTTTGGGCTGTGGTATTTAAATTTGCATATAAGGAATAGACCACCCCCAAGCCAACTCCCTTTGCAATATGACCGTTCAAGGACTTGACCAGTTATCAAAAACATTCCTTTTATATAAGGAAAAGTCGTGCTTATGACCTTATATGGCCTCCTTAAGCAAGATTTGAAGCCTTAACATGCATTAGTGAGTCACTTTATTTATAAGGAAATATGTAAAATACAATTTACCCATCACTCCACCCCCTGACTCACAAATATCATATAATGCCTCCAACTGTACAAAAAGGCAACATATCAGCATTGGAAGGAAAGCACCTTATAATTGTAAATAAAAAGAATAATTAATGTATTCACCCACCCCCTGGTTTACCTTAAATGAAACATGGGCAATCTAAGTGTAGATACCTATTTTCCCTGTCTGGTTTACCTACTCAGAAAATCTAATTTTGCTGTTTGAGCTAAAAAAATATAAAAATATCCAAAGTTCAAAAAATATTTAAAAAACTATTTGTTGGACTAACAGAAAAACACCAAAATTTTCCTTTCAAAAGCACAGGAGCGCGTAGGAATATCACACTTTCCTTTCCAAGAGTTTAAAATTGTAGGAGCTTATCAAAGTCCTCCATATCTGGTGATGGATAGCAGAGTCTTATGCTGCATACACACAATCTGACTTTTTGACTGACTAGGTCAGACGGTCTTCCTGATGGACTTTCGGCGGAGGTCCAATGGACTTTCCAAACAAGCTGACTTGCGTACACACAAACTGACTTTCTGGAAGACTAGGTCTGACGGACTTCCCAAAGGACTTTCAAGATGATTGAACGTGACCCCAGGTATGACGGGACTAGAAAGGGAAGTCAATCTCGCAGTTTTCATCCGTGAGATTGCCACCTTGCGAGCCCTGTCGCCTGTTATGGATTTTAAGGGGAACCCCCTATGCCAAAAAAACGTGTGGGGTCCCCCCAAAATCCATACCAGACCCTTATCCGAGAATTATTAAAGAGGGCCCCGTCCGCAGACCCTGACAACCAACGGCCAGGGTTGTCAGGAAGAGGCCCTTGTCCTCATCAACATGGGGACAAGGTGCAAGGTGCTTTCCCCAAAGCACCCACCCCCCCATGCTGAGGGCATGCGGCCTGGTATGGTTCATGGGGGGGGGGGCGCGGTCGCTCATCCCCACCCCCTTTCTTGACCGGCCGGGCTGCGTGCTCAGATAAGGGTCTGGTATGGATTTTGGGGGGGGGACCACTCTGTTTTTTCGGCATAGGGAGTTCCTCTTAAAATCCATACCAGACCTAAGGGCCTGGTGTACAGTACCCTGTAGCCGAGAACCAGTGCTATAGGATCGCACTGGAAACATTCTCGCGGGCAGGTGCTGTAGCTGCCCTTGCATCGTATTTGGTCCTTTGGACCAGCATACAGAAGAACGGGCTTCCCGATAGGAATTTGGTCTGGCGGACCAAGATTTAAAACATGTTCTATTTCTAGGTCAGTCTGACTTTTGGGAAGAAAAAGTCAAACGGAGCCCACACACGATTGAATTGTCCGACGGATTCTGGTCCGCCAGACCAAGTCTGCCAGAAAGTCTGATCGTGTGTACGCGGCATTAGACATCCTGTGATCAGATTGCAGCTGCAGCACAACAATTGCAATGCTGTAGAACTAAAAGAACTGTAGAATATATATCTTCCGGACTATTGCAGCTCACACGTCGTAGACGAGCAAGTACATAACCACCATGGCAGATGGAACTTTAGACAGTTCAGGTACTTGACCATCAGAGCAGATAAAACAGTTCAGGTACTTCACCGTCAGAACAGATAGAGGAATTTAGGTACTTGACCATGATAGCAAGTGGAACTTGCACCAGTTTAGCTGCTGATCATTGGCAAAGTCTTTATAGACAGTGGCTGCTGTCAAAAGCATTTGTCTCCTTTCTCCAGCATGCTTGTGGCTGACGTCAAGGCAGGT
The DNA here is from genome assembly GCF_037356315.1 of Lithobates pipiens. Lineage (NCBI taxonomy): Eukaryota > Metazoa > Chordata > Amphibia > Anura > Ranidae > Lithobates > Lithobates pipiens. The sequence goes on from NW_027507718.1 coordinate 132,670,974, forward strand.
GTGTTACCAAGGCTGTCAGTCCAACATTCCATAACTAACAATAATGACCATATAGCCCATCATAGATTCCTCAACAGTTAAATCCAGGATCCCTAGTGACCTGGGCTAATACTAATGCCCCGTACACACGGCGACGTACAACACTATGACGAACTGCAAAAATTAAGTTCAGTGCTTCCGAGCATGCGTCAAATTGTTTCCGAGCATGCGTAGGAATTTGTACAGACGATCGGAATTTCCAATCGGAACTTTTTCCGACCGAAAAATAGAGAACCTGCCCTCAATCTTTTGCTGGCTGGAATTTTGCCAGCAAAAGTCAGATTGAGCATACACACGGTTGCATTTTCCGACCAAAACCTCACATCGGACTTTTGCTGGCAGGATTTTCGATTGTGTGTACGTGACATAAAAGGAAAACTCAGCTTTTCTCGTTCAGGATGAAATATTGGTACAGGAACATCACCCACTTTTTCCTTTTTTTTTTCAATATAAACCGGCTTTTATTGGTACATTCAATAAAGTATACAGTAAGAACATTATCACAGTAAATGTCAATGAGGGTGACAATAATTACAGCATGAGGCATGGAAGAATATCCCATATAGGGAGGGGATTGCAATTAGAAATAATAGGGGGTTTACAGTGCAGGGTAATACAACATAAAATATGTAAACATAACACACATTGCACAGCAAGCATGCAAAGTTAGACACGGGGGGGGGGGGGGGGGGGGGGTTTATTTACAAAAGGCAAATTCACTTTGCACTAAAAGGGCACTTGGAAGTGCAGTCACTCTAAATCTAAGGGGTAGATCTGAAACGGGTGGAAGCTCTGCTGATTTTATCATCCAAGCATGTGCAAGCTAGAATGCTGTTTTTTATTTTCCTTGTATGTCCCCCTCAGATTTACAGTGACTTTACTTCTAAGTGCACTTTTAGTGCACTTTCAAGAGCACTTGCCAAATGTAAAGTGGATTTTCCTTTAGTAAATAACCCCCAAGCAGTCTCAGCTGCAGACATTGTCCATTGCCCAGTGAAAGAGGGGGTGGGGCGGTAGGGCCAAGGGGGAATGTCTGCATGTCTCTTCAGCTCTCTTACACAGACACAGACATGTAAAGGAAGGGGGTCAAGTCCTTCACACAAGCAGGCTGATTGTCTAACAAATTCTCCCACAGGATGACCCTCAAACCTCAGTAGCAAAACTTATTTTACAAATCACCCATACTTAACGTTACCTTTCTGTCTTAATTCAGGTAACATTGTCATTTAATATAGACAATACAACATCCATTCAACATATCTTCACACAAGTACCATGTCCTCAACATTAACTAGCTATGAACAATTTGGATATACACACATATGTTATGTTACTGCAGGGGAAACAAATAAAGAAAGGGATATTACTAAGTATCCCTAGGTTGGACTTTAGAGGCATACAAAACAAATAGTAATGTATAGGAAAAAAAAAACAATGTTTATTATGAAAATACAATGCATGAATAGAACATTCAAAGGTTAAAAAGCCCTTGTGTATCGACACGTTTCACCAGTAGGTTTCTTCAGGACACAAACAAGGTATTCAAAGATAACAGAGGAGAGAACAAATCTTACTTTATAGAGTAGAACATAACATACATATTACACATTAGAATTAAAAAGGGCAAAAAAGGACAAAGAATTAAAAAGGGCAAATATGTGCAAAGAGAGATCACACAAATACTTAAAAGTATAAAATTTATTTAAGATAATGACAGATACAGATAAAGATAAAGAAAATATGACTAGAATACTTAACTAAAGATGCTGTTTCCGCCATGGATCCCGTTTGCTGTTACACACATGACACAGAGGCTTCATGGTGGCAAGCTCTGGATGAGACAAACTTATTCCAGTTTGGGCCGTGGTATTTAGACTTGCGTATAAGGAACAGGCCACACCCAAGACAACTCCCTTTGCAATGTAACGCCTCAAGGACTTGATCAGTTAACAATACCGCTCCTGCTAGATAAGTTAAACCATGCTTCTGACCTTATATGGCTTCTCTAACCAAGATTTGGAGGCTTAAAATGCATTAGTGAGCCACTTTATTAATAAGGAAACATGTAATATGCAATTTCCTCATCACCCAACTGACTTCCACTCGATGAGGCTGGGGAAATCTTCCCCACTGAGCTATTGTACACAATGATCAGTGTTGCCAGCTATAGCCTGCAGCACTGATCGAGAGGGGAAAACCCGACAGGGTGCTTGTACAGAAGTCAAACGGTAGGTTGAATTCTTTACAGCCTCCCTGCCAATACATTGGATCAAAATTAGCTGTCCCTGCTGAAATGGCCAAGGTCCGATCCGTGTATGGCAGGTTTTCAAACCAATAGTGCAGATTACGTGTTCTGAATTGACAGTATGCCTCTTCCATATCTGTGTATCAGAAAATTTTGAAGCCAAAGACAAATAGGCAAAAAGCATTTTTCAGAAGGTAGTCAGCAATTGCTGCATATTTCTCTCAGGACAGGTTTGCTTTCATGTAGATCTAAAGACTTTTTTTCTTAAAATAAGTGTCTTTTCTCCCCTCCTTTTATGTGTGATCTCAATGCAGCTTGTATAACACAGATTTTATACGCAAATGCATTTTTCACAGGTTTAGGAAGTGTTTTAACATCTCCTGTGCAGTGTTAATATTGTAAAACACATTAGTGTATAAGGAACTGCTAAAACTAATATAACAATTTTAATGTGCTTTTCTTACAGAGTAGCATAAACGCTGGGGATGGGATGACATTTGAATGAAATGTAGGAAAACTCTAACAGGAATTGGTAAAGGTGAACTCTGGGAAAAAATGTATTTTAAATACTATACTTGCTAAGTAGGATAGTCCTAATATTATGTATACTGTGTGGGTGGCTTCTGCATAGTATAAAAATCACAACTTGGTGCAAGCCAAGCTTTATCACTGGATTTCCAGGTGCTGACAAATTGAGAGATGTGGTTATGGCAGTGAAGGACTCCAGTCACATCCTTGCCTCCTCATCCCTCCTCACCCATTCACAAAAAGCCATCTATTTTTTCTGCACAGAGTACAGTGCATTCTGTGAATAGAGGAGAGGGGAGGGGAGAGGAGGGGCATGTATGTGATATGCTATTCTTTCAAGCAACGTGGGCATTTCTACAATGAACATGGCTTCAGGGGAGTTTGTTATGTGACTGATATATAGACTGTCAGAGTTTATAGTGTCCCGTATAAATTTTTCTTTATATTCCATCTGAGACTCCTTTAAATGGATGCCATCTGGTCCAATCATCAGGGTATACATGTGTAGCCCTGGGTCTAGGGCACTTTCTGCCCACTGCAGCATGGACTGAGCTATAAATACTAATGCTACTGCTGCCCACATTGTTTCTCTTCCTCTCTTGTACTGCCAGTGAATGGAGGAGTGGCTGCATTGGAAAAGAAGAAAAAAGAGGACTCAGGACGCTTTGATAGGGCTGCCATTGCAGCCACATTTGCTGCAGCAGACCCTTCCCACAGCCTAGGAAAGCAGAGGACAATGTGATTGGAGGGAAATGGGAGAGAAAACAGACTCCTGGGAGCTACCTGAAACTATGGATGACAGTTCCCATTAGAAAGTTCTCTATCAAGGTAATGACTGGATGGGACTAAAAGTCCCAGGGGGACAAAAAACTGCAGAAGGAGAAAATGGAACGAGAAGCAGTCCCATATGGGCTGTGAGAGGTGACCAGAGACCAGGCTAGTGAGTCGGAGAGCTTCCTGTTGTGAATCTTTGTCACAGAGTCAAAGAGAGATTGGGCTACCACATCTGCACAGAGTGCACAGCTGTCAGGCAGACCCAGAAATGGGCACCCCTGGTTCAGGATGCCAGAGAGTCGGAGGAGTCTTAAAGTGGTTGTAAACCCTTACAACCAACTTTGACCTACAGGTAAGCCTAGACTAAGGCTTACCTGTAGGTCCAATAAATATCTCCTAAACCTACACGGTTTAGGAGATATTTGCCGAAAGACAGGCACCGCTGTCTACGGCGCATGCGCCTTAGACAGCGGCGTGCAGGCGCACTGAGCGCGCCGCGGTCAACGGTGATATGCCACGAGTGGCGGCTCCCGTGCGCATGCGCGGGAGTGACGTCATCGCAGCTTCGCTGAATGGCGGCGGCGGAGCAGCGAGACCCACGGAGAACCACAGAGAAAATGGATGCGCCGGACTACAGGGGACAGCGGGGACTTTGCTGGCTCCTGTGTCAGGTAAGTGACACATAATGGACTACTATGCGATGCATAGTAGTCCATTATGCTTTACCTTTGCAGGGAATGAAAGAGGAAGTAAACCCATCAGGGTTTACTTCCTCTTTAATTACAGACTGTATAGTGGTGAGAGATTACAGGCCACAGCTTCATTATGGATTTATGGGCATTCATTCACATCAGGCCACCTTTAGATCCATCACGCTTCAGTATAAATATATTAAAAAGTAGGAAGAACTTTTGCAGTTTTTTTTTTGATCTGAATGGTTGGTGTCTGTTTTCATCCTTCTGAGAAACTGACAGGTGGACCTGATCGGACTGCTCCCCGTGAAAGGGGCCTAACAGTATATGTAAACTCTTTTATGTTCCTTCTATCATGTCACAACTCCATAGCAATCATTTGATAGCAGCTGTGAAAACTCTGTTTAAAAGCAGATGGCTTGTCCTTCCTAGCAACCAGTGTGTGTAGTTGTGACACCAAAGTAAAAGAGGCAAAAAAGGTGGGGTTTTGATTCATTGTGTAAAAATGTAACAAATGTAGTATAATGCCTTGTACACTCGGTCGAAAATTCCGACGGAAAATGTGCGATCGGACCATGTTGTCGGAAAATCTGACCGTGTGTGGGCTCCATCTGACTTTTTCCGTCGTAATGTCCGACCAACAAAGTTTGAGAGCTGGATCTAAAATTTTCCGACAACATGATCCGATTGCGTCAATTCCGATCGTCTGTAGCCTAGTCTGACGGATAAAGTGCCATGCATGCTCAGAATAAATTCTGAGACGGAAGTGCTCGATCAGGTAAAACTAGCGTTCGTAATGGATATAGCACATTCGTCACGCTGCAATGTTAAAAATTGTTTAATGCAGCACATTCTCTTTTTCTTTATAATGCTAGAAGAATGTTGAAGTTGTTTTGCTGCTCATATTCACACACACTTCTCCAAAACATATTTCTTTATTATTTTTCCTGATTTCATGAATAGTATATTTTTATTCATCAGATCTCCAGAATCTTTTTTGTTTACATTTTGTGGTTGGTTTTTTAATCAAGATCTCCTTTTTTTGACATTTTGCTCATCTTCGTAATTTTTTTGGTGTGTTTTGTGTGTCAACTTACCACAACACCATTATTATCTTTTTATTTTATTGTTTTATTTTTTAATCTCGAGGAGGTTGTTTGGTGTTGGTGCTCCTTGTTAATTTGACTTTGTATTTTTGAAATTCACCTGCCTACTCACAAATAAACTGTCCCTTTTGAAGTAAAACACATTAGTATTTCTTGAACCAAAAAAACTTTATTAGGTGCCATAAACAAATAAAGAGGGAGGCAACGTGGAGAAACTAGGGAAATTGGTGAAGCCTTTGGCCCTGTCATGGTTATGCAATAGAGTTTGTCTGCTTACCTGTTTCATGTGTTCATCTCTAGAGACCAGCCGACCCTCACCTGACTGCTTTTGTAATCCATCCTCTGGCATGACTCCACCCTATCTCCAATCAGAGAACTCTATATTAACCTGTGCACTGCAGGCCAAACCTGCTGATCAACCATTGTGTATTCCTTTGTGTGTTTAGCTTCCTGTTACCTGCCGTGTGCGCTTCTGTTGTTCCGTTACCGACTCTGGCGTGTCCTTGACTATCCCTGTTTGCCTGTGATCCTAACCTATTGGCGTGTCCCTGACTATTCCTGTCTGCTTGTGGCCCGACCTTGGCTTTATTCCTCACTATCCCTATCCTCCTGTTGCCTACTGTGGGTGCGAGCTGGGGGACCCTGGGGGTCGCGACCTGGAGCCAGTTGCAGCCAAGTCCATCCTCACCACTAGAGGCTCTGGTGAACACCTGCGGGCTCTTAGACTCCGCGCCCCAGGGAATCTTACGCTCTAACCTCGGTGGGATCTGTCTCCCATCTGCAGCAGTCAGCCTTAGGGTCCACAACCTTGCGGTGCACTCCTGATCCCTACGGTGTGCATCTGTCACCTCACCTCAAGGTGACCTGACAGTTTGATCAGCCATGGACCCAGCTGACGTGCCGCTTCCTGCAGATGACCCATTGCAGGGCTTAGTTCGCAGACTTAAGACCCAAGAATCGCATCAGACCCAGGTGATGCGATTCCTTCAGGATTTGGCATCCCATGTTGAACAGGTTCAGGCCTCATTAGGACCCTCGGTTCGACAACCTCAACCGCTATCTACCGCTGCACCTATCACATCAGTCGCAGCCACACATTCATTACAACTACCAGCTCCGGCCCGTTTCTCTGGGGACTCCGAGGCTTGCAGGGGGTTCCTTAGCCAGTGCACAATTCATTTTGAACTTCAGCCCCAAAACTTCCTGTCCGATCGGGCGAAAGTAGCATATATTATATCCCTCCTGTCCGGCGAGGCGCTAGCTTGGGCTGCCCCTCTGTGGGAACTGAATGATCCAGTGGTTTCTAGCCTGTCTGATTTCTAGAAACTTTTTCGGAATATCTTTGAGGAACCGGGTCGTGTCTCCTCAGCGGCTAGCGCTCTTTTACGTCTCCGTCAAGAGTCCGCTTCTGTGGGACAGTATGCTCTTCAGTTCCGTATCCTTACAGCTGAATTGAGCTGGAATAATGAGGCCCTAGTTGCAACCTTTTTACATGGCCTCTCTGATAGAGTGAAGGATGAATAAGCAGGAAGATCCCTTCCTACTGATCTGGACAGCGTCATCACCTTGTGTAACCAGATCGATATTCGCTTTCAGGAGAGGGCCCTGGAAAAAAGACGCCAGCACTACCTGTTCTTTAGACAGCCTGAGCTCCCAATACCTTCTCTTCAATCCGAGGAGCACCCCCTGCCTGTTGAGGAACCTATGCAGTTGGGCCGGACAAAGTTATCTCCCGAAGGACGCGCTAGGCGCAGAACTCTGGGCCTATGCCTCTATTGTGGGGCCAAAGGTCATTTCCGTGACAATTGTTCTCTTCGTCCGGAAAAAACGCTCAGGGCTAATACATCTGGACGGTGGAGTATTAGACCCTGAAATATCACCTTCACCTTCTCGTCTTCTCCTTTCTGTGTTGCTTCATGTCGGTTCTTCCACTCATTCGGTCTCAGCACATCTGGATTCCAGAGCCGCTGCCAATTTCATGGATTGGGAAACTGCATCCTCCATGAAACTTAACCTTTTGCCCCTTACAACGCCATTGGTGGTCTTGGCGATTGATGGCACTGTTCTCCCAGGGGGCCCTATCCGCTTCCAGACCCTTCCTGTTAAGATGTCAGTAGGGACACTCCACCAGGAGTGGATATCCTTCCTTGTCTTACCTAAGGCTTCATCTCCTATCATATTAGGTCTTCCTTGGTTACGGCTCCATTCTCCACACGTTGACTGGTCTGCTGGACAGATCCTGGCTTGGGGTTCCTCCTGTTCCTCTTCCTGCCTACGCAAGGGTACCCCAAAAGAGAAACTTCCTGTTACCACCATCCCAGTATCTTCTGCTCTTCCCGCTGTATATAGCGATCTCTGGGATGTGTCCTGCAATAGTCGGACTGGTGCACTCTCTAGGTCATGTGGTACTCTGGATAAGGGGCCCACCTATGAACCTGAGTCGATCATTTACTCCAGTTTGCATAACCATTTACCTTTGCCTGTCCCTAATCTCCCTTGGACGCACAGCCAGGCTAACTTGTCTGCAAGTTCCACAGTCGCTATGCCCTGTGATGCGATTGAGATGGTCGCTACACCTGACAATACTATTCAGTTGGCCTCTGCACCAATTATGCCAGTCCAGCCCATGCCCAATGAGCTTCCTGCTTCTTGTTCAGGACCTTCTGTGACCTGGCCTCACCCTTCTTCTACTATGTCCGTTCAAACCCATTTAAGAGGCTCAATCCATCCTTTGGATAGACTGCCTCATTCGGCCAGGTGGGGTTTTCAGTCTTTTTCTCAGGGCTCTCTGCATTCTGTTTGTGTTTCAGCTATCCAGCTTGACTCTTGTGACATGTCACCTTCTAACCAACCTGACCTCAGGGATCCACTGACCTCTGCCCAGTCTGGTGGTCCTGTTCTGGATGCCCAGCTCATCTTTAAGGGTCTGGGGGACCCTGCTCAGGCTCCTGATCTTCTCATACCCTTACCCATTCCTAAAAAGCCTTTAGTCCTCAAGTCCTCTCGTCCTCTCCCTACCTCGGTTCCAGTCTCTGAGGATAACCTACCGTATATACTCGAGTATAAGCCGAGATTTTCAGCCTCTTTTTTGAGGCTGAAAGTGCCCCCCTCGGCTTATACTCGAGTCATCGCCGTCTGACTGCTCGATCAGCGTATCGAGCAGACAGACGGCGGACATACTACAATTCGAAAGCCGCGCCTCCGCCTCCGCCTCCGCCTGTGATAGGCGGAACACTCAATTTCCCAGCAGTCAGTGTTCCGCCTATCACGGACATCCGCTCATCCTCGTACTACGGACGAGGATGAGACGATGTCCGTGATAGGCGGAACACAGGCTGCTGGGAAATTCAGTGTTCCGCCTATCACAGGCGAAGGCGGAGGCGCGGCTTTTGAATTTTAGAATGGCCGCCGAGGCGCCGACGAAGAGCGGCGATCCTGGCAAGGCACGGGACGGAGGCAAGGCAAGGCACGGCACGGGACGGGACGGAGGCAAGGCACGACACGGGACGGAGGCAAGGAGGCAAGGCACGGGACGGAGGCAAGGAGGCAAGGCACGGCACGGGACGGAGGCAAGGAGGCAAGGCACGGGACGGAGGCTCGGGACACAGGTAGGCTGGACACACACACACACACACACACACACACACATGGACACACACACACAGGGATGGATGGATGGAGACACACACACACAGGGATGAATGGATACACACACACACAGGGATGGATGGATGGAGACACACACACACAGGGATGGATGGATGGAGACACACACACACAGGGATGGATGGATGGATGGAGACACACACACACAGGGATGGATGGATGGATGGACACACACACACACAGGGATGGATGGATGGATGGACACACACACACACAGGGATGGATGGATGGATGGACACACACACACACAGGGATGGATGGACGGACACACAGGGATGGACGGACACACAGGGATGGACGGACACACAGGGATGGACGGACACACACACAGGGATGGACAGGCATGTCTCACCCTCGGCTTATACACGAGTCAATAAGTTTGCCAGTTTTTTTGGGGGTAAATTGGGGCTTATATTCGGGTCGGCCTATACTCGAGTATATACGGTAAAATACGAGGTTAGTTAAGTTTTCGATTCCCGGCTCCGTAAAGGCATTCTTCAGTACCTTGTACATTGGAAAGGGTTTGGCCCTGAGGAGAGGTCTTGGATCACTGCATCTGAGGTCTTTGCTCCTAGTCTGTTGAGGAGGTTCCATCTGGAGTTTCCCTTTAAGCCTGGACCCAGCCGGGGGAGGGGGAGGCCTCGTAAGAGGGAGGGTACTGTCATGGTTATGCAATAGAGTTTGTCTGCTTACCTGTTTCGATCAGGTAAAACTAGCGTATGTAATGGATATAGCACATTCGTCACGCTGCCATGTTAAAAATTGTTTAATGCAGCACATTCTCTTTTTCTTTATAATGCTAGAAGAATGTTGAAGTTGTTTTGCTGCTCATATTCACACACACTTCTTCAAAACATATTTCTTTATTATTTTTCCTGATTTCATGAATAGTATATTTTTATTCATCAGATCTCCAGAATCTTTTTTGTTTACATTTTGTGGTTGGTTTTTTAATCAAGATCTCCTTTTTTGACATTTTGCTCATCTTCGTAATTTTTTTGGTGTGTTTTGTGTGTCAACTTACCACAACACCATTATTATCTTTTTATTTTATTGTTTTATTTTTTAATCTCGAGGAGGTTGTTTGGTGTTGGTGCTCCTTGTTAATTTGACTTTGTATTTTTGAAATTCACCTGCCTACTCACAAATAAACTGTCCCTTTTGAAGTAAAACACATTAGTATTTCTTGAACCAAAAAAACTTTATTAGGTGCCATAAACAAATAAAGAGGGAGGCAACGTGGAGAAACTAGGGAAATTGGTGAAGCCTTTGGCCCTGTCATGGTTATGCAATAGAGTTTGTCTGCTTACCTGTTTCATGTGTTCATCTCTAGAGACCAGCCGACCCTCACCTGACTGCTTTTGTAATCCATCCTCTGGCATGACTCCACCCTACCTCCTATCAGAGAACTCTATATTAACCTGTGCACTGCAGGCCAACCCTGCTGATCAACCATTGTGTATTCCTTTGTGTGTTTAGCTTCCTGTTACTTGCCGTGTGCGCTTCTGTTGCTCAGTTACCGACTCTGGCGTGTCCTTGACTATCCCCGTTTGCCTGTGATCCTGACCTATTGGCGTGTCCCTGACTATTCCTGTCTGCTTGTGGCCCCGACCTTGGCTTTATCCCTCACTATCCCTATCCTCCTGTTGCCTACTGTGGGTGCGATCTGGGGAACCCTGGGGGTCGCGACCTGGAGCCAGTTGCAGCCAAGTCCATCCTCACCACTAGAGGCTCTGGTGAACACCTGCTGGCTCTTAGACTCCGCGCCCCAGGGAATCTTACGCTCTAACCTCGGTGGGATCTGTCTCCCATCTGCAGCAGTCAGCCTTAGGGTCCACAACCTTGCGGTGCACTCCTGATCCCTACGGTGTGCATCTGTCACCTCGCCTCAAGGTGACCTGACAGGCCCCCAGGGTACACATCAATTATTTAAAGGCAAAAATTGGTGACCTGAGGAGAACATATCTAAGGGAGAACAGTCTGGTCCAGAAGTCCAAGAGATCAGGAACAGCAGCAGCTGACATCTATGTCCCCAGGCTGTGGTCATACAAGAGCCTGCATCTTCTGTCAGACCAGACTGAACCCAGGTCATCACACTCTGGTCTTCCTTCCACGCTTCCTTCCAGGCTGAGGCTGTGGCTGTGGTGCTGGAGGTGTGGCAGGAGGAGGAGGAGGAGCATGGTCCAAGTCAGACAAGTGTGTTTTTTGTGTCATTTGGCCCAACAACCCCTTATTTAAAGTTTTCATGATGATTTCCTCACACATGAGGCATTGCCCCTCCTCCATTCGGTCCAGTTTCCATGCAGCCAAGGCGGCAAAGGCCTCTTGATATATGGGGGTGGCTTTGAGGGCTGCAGAAGCCTCCCCAATTAGCCTGAGCGCCGACTCCTCCACATTCCCCCCCTTTCTGGCCCTTTTGAGTAGAAGGCAGAGGGGAGGGACCTGTGATTGAGTCAGGCTCCTAGGCCTTCCCACCTCTTGGTTGCCACTTACCCCTGCCTCCCACATTCCACAGCCACCTCCTGGCTGCCGCATTCCACGCCCTCCTCCTGGCTGAGGTCTTTCTGTGTATGAAAAAGGGACATAGTTTTAGTTTTTGGTTCATCAAACACACACAATTTTCATCTCTTGACTGTTGAAATTGTTAACAAATAGAAAAGACTATCATTCTGAGCCCAGCATTTTTCATTCTTGGCCCAAATATTTTGGCCACTACTGTCTATTGATATGTAAAATACTTTATAAAATCAGCAATTAGTGAGCAAAAATCAAGTTAACATCATTCACTTTTACTCCAAAAATATGTAGAACAATACTATACCTGGCTCATGCTGGGCTCCTCCACACCTTCCTGACTGGAAGGCCCAGGTTGGGCATCGGAAGCCTCAGCAGGGGTGGAATAAAGCATAGAAGGAAGCGTGGAAGGAAGAGTGTAGAGTGATTCCCTGACCTGAGTCTGGTCTGACAGAAAATGCAGCCTCTCATAGTACCACAGCCTGAGGACATAAACGTCATCTGCTGCAGCTCCAGATTTCATGGACTCCTGCACCTTCTTGCACTCCCTCAGATATGTACTCCTCAGGCCACCAATTTTTGTTTTTAAATAGGTGATGTCTGCCCTGGGGACCACTGGCTTCACCAACTCCAGAAGTTTCTCCATCGCTGCCTGCCTGTTTAATTTGCTGTAATGGGGATGTTTAGCTTGCCACAGACAGGGCAGCTCCCTGTACTTGTCGGTGAACAGGGGGAGGAAACTATGGTCGTTAAACCCATCCATATTCTCTGCAAGACACAACATAAGACAAACCCTAATGTTAGGCTAAACTCTCCTAATCTTGTCCCTATATAGGCCTCAATCTAGAAGCAGTATAGGCTAGTGATGTACCAAGTGTAAACTTTGGGGATAATAGCTCCGCGGGACCAAGTGCATAAACCGTTCAAAGGTGAAAACCAAAATATTTTTATTTATAATTAAATCAAAATAAGGCTTTCTTCAGCACACAGATCAAAACGTAAATTAAAGTCCTCTTATCTTCAGCACAAAAAAACAAGAATTAAAGAAAACACCTACAGTTCCGTAGGCAGGTCTTCGCCTCAAAATTTTCAGAGTCCTTATAGAAATCTTTTGCAGCCTTCAAAACAGCAACACAGCTCATCAGACAGGTGTTAATCTCTACTCCTCCTCACCACCACCTCTTCACTACTTCCTGTCTTATGAGCTGTTTTCTTGGAGGCCTTTAACCCTTTGTGTGCAGAATCCCTGTGGTCAGGGAGGGAGGCTCTTTCCCACCCAAATGTCACTTCAGAGCCCCCCAAATTCCGGGTCCCAACTATCTCTCTCTTAATATAGAGAGGACCACGAGTCAGTCCTCTCCTAATGACTATACCTGGAATTTCTCACCTATTTTGGGTGACCCCCTGAAGTCTACCGGGACTCCCTTAAAGGGACCACAACCCGAATACTGGTGCTACATAACAACTGTCCAGGACCCAACCTTGGCGTCCTGTACATATCTCCCCCCTGCCTCAACGAGGTTAGTGGGGCATGGTCGGATACCAGGCGAAACCTTCTGCCTAGGAGGAAATACCGTAAAGAGTCCAAAGCCCACTTAATGGCAAGACACTCCCGCTCCACCACCGTGTAGTTTTTCTCCGCTGCTGTCAGCTTCCTACTTAGAAAAACTACGGGGTGCTCTTCCTCATTGATCACTTGAGACAGGACTGCTCCTAACCCTTCATTTGAAGCATCTGTCTGTACTACAAAATCCTTAGTAAAATCCAGAGCTACGAGCATTGGATCCTGGCACAATGCCGTCTTAAGCTTCTGAAAAGCTTTTTCGGCATCGTCATTCCACTTTACCATCACAGACTTTCTGCCTTTGGTCAGGTCAGTCAATGGTGCAGCAATGGTGGCAAAGTTGGGGATAAACCTACGGTAGTAGCCAACTATGCCCAAAAACTCTCTGACCTGCTTCTTGGTTAGGGGATGGGGCCAGTCCTGTATAGCTTTTACTTTACTCATTTGGGGCTTCACCAGCCCTCTACCCACAATGTACCCTAGGTACTTGGCTTCCTCCACCCCAATTGCACATTTTTCCGGATTGATGGTGAATCCTGCTCTTCTCAAGGAGTCTACGACAGCCTGAACTCGGGGAAGATGGGACTCCCAATCAGTGCTGAAGATGACTACGTCATCCAAATAAACAGAAGCGTACCACTGATGTGGATGCAAAGTTTTGTCCTTGGCCCTTTGGAACGTAGTGGGGGCAGAGTGTAAACCAAATGGCATTCTTTTGTATTGGAAGTGGCCTTCCGGGGTAGGGAAGGCTGTTTTCTCCCCCTAGCTTCCTTGGTCAGGGGAATCTGCCAGTACCCTTTCTTGAGGTCCAGCGTGGTAATCTACCTGGCAGGACCCAACCTCTCAATTAGCTCAACTACCTGTGGCATGGGATAAGCATCAAACTTGGAGATTTCATTACGTTTTCTAAAGTCGTTGCAGAAGCGGAAAGTGCTGTTGGGTTTGGGTACCAACACGATTGGACTTGACCACTCACTCTGCGACTCCTCAATGACATCAAGCTTGAGCATTCTTTTCACCTCTTCAGACACTGCCACTCTATGAGCTTCTGGGATACGGTAAGGCTTTAACCAAATTTTTACATTGGGTTCAGTTACAATGTCATGCTCGATGACATTGGTGAGACCCGGCAACCCTGAAAACATGTCCCTATTTCTTTGAAGGAACGCTTTTGCTTGCTGGGTTTGGGGCCTAGTTAAGGTAGCAGCCTTCCCTGGCTGGTATACCTTGTAGTTTACCTCCCCCACTTTTTCTACTACCTCAAACAGACCTTGCCACTTGGCCAAGAACTTGCACTCCACTGTGGGTATTAGGACAGCCACCCGGTCTCCTACTTGAAACTGTCTGATTTTTGACAATCGGTTATACATCCTTCTTTGGGCATCCTGAGCCTTCTGCATGTGCTCCCTCACCAGCGGCATCCCCTTAGCCACCCTCTCTCGCATTTGAGAGATATGCTCTACCACAGTTTTGTGCGGTGAGGACTCACTTTCCCACGTTTCCTTTACCAGATCGAGCAACCCCCGGGGCCTTCTCTCATACAATAGCTCAAATGGTGAGAAGCCCGTGGACGCTTGTGGAACCTCCCGGATGGCAAACAAGAGGGCAGGGAGTAACATATCTCAATCCTTCCCCTCTTTCTGGACCACTCTTTTTAGCACGGACTTTAGAGTTTTATTAAACCTCTCAACAAGGCCATCGGTCTGCGGGTGATAGACGGACGTCCGCAACTGTTAAATCTGAAATAGTTTGCACAAGTCCGCCATCATCTTTGACATAAAAGGGGTGCCCTGGTCCGTTAGTATCTCTTTGGGAAATCCAGTTTGTGAAAACATTTGAAATAATTCCAGAGCAATGGCCTTAGAGGAAGTTTTCCTCAAAGGAACTGCTTCTGGATATCTGGTTGCGTAGTCTAGGATGACTAATATATATTGGTGCCCCCTTGCCGACTTTACCAGGGGTCCCACGAGATCCATAGCGATCCGCTCGAATGGAACCTCAATAATTGGCAAGGGTACCAGAGGGCTTCTATAGTGGGGCACTGGGGCAGTTAACTGGCAAATGGGACAAGATGCACAATATATTTTAACCTCAGCCTTCACCCTTGGCCAGTAAAACCGGTCGATTATCCTGGCCTCTGTTTTCTCTGCCCCCAAGTGTCCTCCCAGTGCGTCATTGTGGGCTAGATCAAGTAGCATCCGCCTATACGGTTGGGGAACCAGCAACTGCTCTATAGTTTCCCCACGACTTTCAGCCACTCGATAAAGCAAGTCCCCCTAAAAAGGCAAAATGAGGAAACCTCTGATCTGCCCCTGGCATTTGTGAGACCCCCATCCACAACAGAAACCTGCTCTCGGGCAACGACCAAGGTAGGATCCAGCAACTGGGCGGTGCCAAACGCACCCCTGGGTACATCCAGGTCTGGGTGCACTGGCCTTGAGGATGTTTCCCCTTCACCCTCCTCAACCGGGAACTGCAACGGGGAGAGCTCCTCGTCATCCTCCCCCAGCATAACCTGTAATGGGAAGACTTCCCCCCCTCAGAGGTTAACTTGGTTTTGAAACCTGAAACAGAAACATCATCCTTCAACTTAACGTTTTCTGCAATATCATTATCAGTAACCGGTATCTCCGTATCAGTGGGGTGTGTTGTGGGGGTTTCAGGCCCAGGTCCCTCAGACTCTGTTTCTTTCAGGTCCATCTGTATCTGGCTCCACAGTTTGAAACATAGTGGACAGTCCCTCCCCACTATAATGTCATGTATTAAGCTTCTCACTACCCCGATCTCTTGTGTCACAGAGGTATGGTCATAGCACACAGTTAATGAAACCAAAGGGTGTCCCCATGGATGCACACTATGCGTAGGGTTTTTCTTACCGTGCCAAGTCTCCCAATCACCCTGGCATGTACAAGTGCTACCAGTCCAGTAGCGCCCTGGCAGGAAGGTGGTTCACCCATACTTCACACTCGAACCGTCCTGCAATCGGATCCAGATGAGTGGCACAGACTCTTTGCACATAGAAGGAGCTTGTCCGACCACTCCCGCAGTCCATAGGCTCCTCCTGAAGTGGGCATTGCGCCCGGGTATGTCCCCAGGACCGACATCGCCAACACTGTAGGTCTCCCATTCTTGGGACAGGAACCACCCTTTGAGGTTCTGCAGCAGACGATGCAGTTTTGCGGGTCCCAACGTCTGGCAGGGCTTCTCTCCTAGGTGCTGTGGCTGGTCTGGTTGCCCTTGGTGTGGGTTCCTGATGCTTGGCAGGCCCAAGCAGGTCCTCCACCACGGTGTACCTTTCAACCAACTCAACCAGCTGGTCAGCGGTTGCAGTTTCTCCATGGCTTACCCAGCGCTGTAAGTCATCTGGCAGGGACCGCAGGTACCAGTCCATCACTACTCGTTCCACCATCTGTGGGCCTGACAGTTTTTCTGGCTGCAGCCATTTTTTAACCAGCTGTACCAGTTCATGCATTTGGGACCTGGGTGGTCAGTCAGGTTTGTACCACCAGCGATGCACCCTCTGAGCCCGGGCTGCTGTGGTCACTCCTAGGCGGGCCAGGATCTCTGCCTTCAGATGCTCATAGTCGCTGATGTGTTCCATTGGGAGGTCAAAATAGGCCTTTTGCGGGTCACCGGTGAGGAAAGGGGAGATAATGCCGGCCCATTGGTCACGGGGCCACCCCTCTCTCTCTGCTATCCTCTCAAAGGTGGTGAGAAAGTCCTCTACATTATCACTGGGTGTCAGTTTTTGTAAAAAATGGCTGGCCCTCACAGACACCTGGTTGCCAGCGGCGACAGCCGCTTGTTCTCGTCCCTGAGCCAGCCGCTGTACTGCCACCTGTGCTTGAGTGGACTCCTGCTGAGCAGTAAACTGGGCGGCTGGCATCCATGTGCTTTCCTGCTGTGCAGCTATGGCCTGTGCCAGGGCCTGCTGCTGCTGAGCAATCGCTTCCTCATGGCCACAGTTTGCGTCTGCTGAAGCTTGCTGCTGGGTCACGGTGGCTTGTGCCAAAGCCCTGATGACCTCCTCCATGTTTTTACCTGCTGCTAGCAGCGTCTGAGCTGACTTCACCCAAAACCAAGACATGCCATTTGTACAGTCTCTTTTAAATGTCAGTTTTTGGTTTTTAAACGTTTTTTGCGGCTGCAAATGCACTTTTCCCAGCATCCAAGACACCAGTTGTAAACTTTGGGGATAATAGCTCCGCGGGACCAAGTGCATAAACCGTTCAAAGGTGAAAACCAAAAGATTTTTATTCATAATTAAATCATAATAAGGCTTTCTTCAGCACACAGATCAAAACGTAACTTAAAGTCCGCGTATCTTCAGCACAAAAAAACAAGAATTAAAGAAAACACCTACAGTTCCGTAGCCGGGTCTTCGTCCCAAAGTTTTCAGAGTCCTTCTAGAAATCTTTTGCAGCCTCCAAAACAGCAACACAACAACACAGCTCATCAGACAGGTGTTAATCTCCTACTCCTCCTCACCACCACCTCTTCACTACTTCCTGTCTTATGAGCTGTTTTCTTGGAGGCATTTAACCCCCTGTGTGCAGAATCCTTGTGGTGAGGGTGGGAGGCTCTTTCCCACCCAAATGTCACTTCAGAGCCCCCCAAATTCCGGGTCCCAACTATCTCTCTCTTAATACAGAGAGGACCGCGAGTCAGTCCTCTCCTAATGACTATACCCAGAATTTCTCACCCATTTTGGGTGACCCCCCTGAAGTCTACCAGGACTCCCTTAAAGGGACCACAACCCGAATACCAGTGCTACATAGCACCCATCCAGGACCAAACCTTGGCATTCTGTACACAAGTTAAAATTGTACCTTTGTTTCGAACGATCTGCGCTTCAGTTCCTCCTTCCTCCGCTCACAGATCGTACGTACGACGCACCCGTGTTACATTTTATATACAGTGCACATGCGTGAAACTCCGTCCGCCCCTGACGTTCTTTGTAGTCTATTCCCCGCCCCTTCTCTTTCGGCGTAGTGGGAGAGCACATGGAGGAGACACAGCAGGTGCGCACTAATTATTCTACTAACGAGCAGGAGGAGGACGACGAAAGCCCAGAGCCAAAAACGTCCTGATTCTGGAGGAGATTTAAGGCCTCAAATATGTCTTTTGTAGAGATGTTGGAGATGGTGAACATATTGAAGAGGAACGACTATGATGGGAAGTATGGACCTTACACAAACCCAAATATCAGAAAGGCCAAGATCATGACTAAAGTTGTGAAGAGTCTTCAGAAGAATTTTGGGGTACGACGTTAGCCCACTCCAAAGACGATGTTTTGGCAAGTTGCACTTGACTACATTTGTTCAGTCCTATCTATTTCTAGTCAAAGGAAATTTGTTGTCTAGAGGGCTTTGTAATAGAATGAAATGCAAACTTGATTCAGGAGAGGACACTCAGCAGCTGTTTACACATCTGGACTCAGGAGCACTAGTGTGGGACACCAGAACTCCCTTTTTATTAGGGTGTCCCACACACGTGGATACTATAGGGATGTCTCCATCTGTCAAACTTTCGCAAAACAGGTAAGTATTCCAGCTTTAGAAAGTGTCATAAATAATAATGTTTTCAGCTTTGAACTCTGCCAAAAAACCCAATTGTACAACACTTCCAGGCAATGTTTCATATTCCTATTTCTGCCCTCAAATATCTGTGTGCTAAGTATTCCTTTCTTACATTCTCATAGGGGAGAGAAGACTCTGGACCTCTGAGGACACCAGGGACCCCACACCTCCCAAAGAAGGGGAAATACCAACACCGAAAACAGAGGAGGAGGAGGAAGGGGAGACTGTAGAAATTGGCGAAATTGGCACCACAACAGGTGAGGGTCTGAGACCACAGCTTCAGGTAAGGTAATCAATGTATGCCTACATATTTATAATACACAGTGTTTTTTTTGGTTTATTTTTAGGTGATGTGGATGGTGTGGTCGAAGAATCGCATTTTACCAGTGAAAGTGCCCAGATCATCATCTGGGTAGATAATGGGGTGCAATCGCGATTTAGATAATCTCAAGAAAAACATCAATGATGCTCAACAAAAAAATGAAGAACATCATTGATGTTTTAGGGAGAATCTGAAACACCTAAAACTAGCTAGCATCCATTTTCAATTTGAAAAAACTGTTTTATATTTTTAGAAAAGCAAAATTTGGAAGATGCACACAGCGTGTGAACATGTGCTATCTCCCATCATGGGGGATCAATGTACATGTTTTGTACGTGTTTTGTGGGTGCAACCCCCATGGGATGAAGGCAATATCAACACAGTTTGTACATACTCATGTTATGTTGTATGTACAGTGCCTTGCGAAAGTATTCGGCCCCCTTGAACTTTTCAACCTTTTGCCACATTTCAGGCTTCAAACGTAAAGATATAAAATTTTTATTTTTTGTGAAGAATCACCAACAAGTGGGACACAATTGTGAAGTGGAACGAAATCTATTGGATATTTTAAACTTTTTTAGCAAATAAAAAACTGAAAAGTGGTGCGTGCAAAATTATTCGGCCCCTTTACTTTCAGTGCAGCAAACTCACTCCAGAAGTTCAGCGAGGATCTCTGAATGATCCAATGTTGTCCTAAATGACTGATGGTGATAAATAGAATCCACCTGTGTGTAATCAAGTCTCTGTATAAATGCTCTGTGATAGTCTCAGGGTTCTGTTGAAAGCGCAGAGAGCATCATGTTAGGTACCTAGTCACGTTCGTATACGCACAGTTCCGGACGTTTTGGTTGTCGGTCGTTTTCGGTGGAACGCACGCCGTACACAACGAGGAACTACGCACTTACCACGAAACGATTGGTTTAAGCAAGCAGCCCCAGTGCCAGGTCGGGCACCGGGAAATGTAAGCAACCATTTGGCTTTATGTTTTTAATTTTTTTAATTAAAACGGTGTTACACTATGGATATTGTTTGCTCTCCTTTTTTTATGACCTGTCTGAGTCTATGAGGAGGAAGGTTTTTTCCATAAGAGATCCATCTTATTCCATGTGAGCAGGGAATCACCTGCATAAGCTCATCTGACTATCTTTTTAATTAAAGTAGTCAACACCATCTGGTAAGAAGAGAACTATATCTTCACGGTTGGGGTGTTGTCTGTGTCCAAAACTTGGTGAAGGGACGTTTCACAATTCTGTAGAAGATATCAGTCGTTTTTTGGCAAATGGATATAGACGGAGTTTATCACTAAATGAATCACTGTATGGACTGTGGATATATGTTGTTCTCTAGCATCTAATTGGGACTTTATTATTTATTAATTTTTTGCAATTGTTTTATGGTATTAATGTATGGTGATAGGTTGTCTACCACTCTAGTTGTTTATGATTAATAAGTTTTAGACTTGTTTGTAATTAATGTTTACATTCTAGCGCCCCTATTATTACCATATTTTCAGCACGACAAGTTTTTTTCTCTTGTTTCTAGGGAGCAGCTATTAGTGTTTCACTTAGCTAGTATTGACTCACTGATTATTTAATATTTTTTTCACATAGTATTTTATTAAGTGGAGCGGAGTTTATTTGCTGTTGTTTTTCAGTCGTATTTACACAAGCTCCTAGGCCTGCCCAGCTCTTGGCTGCCACTTAACCCTGCCTCCTGCTGGCTGCCACGTTCCACAGCCACCTCCTGGCTGCTGCATTCCACACCCTCCTCCTGGCTGAGGTCTTCCTGTGTATGAAAAAGGGACATAGTTTTAGTTTTTGGTTCATCAAACACTCACAATTTTCAGCTCTTGACTGTTGTAAATTGTTAACAAATAGAAAAGACTATCATTCTGAGCCCAGCATTTTTCATTCTTGGCCCAAACATTTTGGCCACTACTGTTTATTGATATATGAAACACTTTCTAAAATCAGCAATTAGTGAGCAAAAATCAAGATAACATCATTAATTTTTACTCCAAAAATATGTAGAACAATACTATACCTGGCTCAAGCTGGGCTCCTCCAGTTCTTCCTGTCTGGAAGGCCCAGGTTGGGTGTCGGAAGCCTCAGGAGGGGTGGAATAAAGCATAGAAGGAAGCGTGGAAGGAAGAGTAGAGAGGGATTCCCTGATCTCAGCCTAGTCTGACAGAAAATGCAGCCTCTCATAGTACCACAGCCTGGGGACATAAACTTCATCTGTTGCTGCTCCAGTTTTCATGGAGTTCAGCACCTTCTTGTGCTCCCTCAGATATGTACTCTTCAGGCCACCAATTTTATTTTTTAAATAGGTGATGTCTGCCCTGGGGACTACCGGCTGAACAAACTCCAGCAGTTTCTCCATCGCTGCCTGCCTCTTTAATTTGTTGCTGTAGTGGGGATGTGTAGCTTGCCACAGACAGGGCAGCTCCCTGTACTTGTCGATGAACAGGGGGAGAAAGCTGTGGTCATCCATATTCTTATCTGCAAGACAAAACACAAGACAAACCCTAATGTCAGGCTAAACTCTCCTAATCTTATCCCAATATAGGCCTCAATCTAGAAGCAGTATAGGCTAGTGATGTATCAAGTTAAAATTGTACCTTCATTTGAACAATCGGCGCCTCAGCTCCTCCCTCTGCTCACAGATCATACATACGACACACGCGTGTTGCGCTTTATATACAGTGCGCATGACGTTCTTTCAAGTCTATTGCCCGCCCCTTCTCTTTCGGCACAGTGGAGAGAGCACATGGCAGAGACACAGCAGGGGCATGATAATAATTCCACTAACGAGGAGGAGGACGAGGAAAGCCTGGAGCCAGAAACGTCCCGATCCCGGAGGAGAAGATTTAAGGCCTCAAATATGTACTCTGGTTTCTCTTCAGATCGAATAAATCTTTCACCTTTAAAAAAATATATATATATATATGTGTTTTGGAGAGATATTGGCAATGGTGGACATATTGAAGAGGAACGACTATGATGGGAAGTATTTCGTGTGTTCATATTATTATTATTGCTTGCATACTGCTCCATGTGCTTTTATTTAATGTTGTACAGTTTAAAATGGCCATTTTCATGTTCATGGGTTCAATCGTTCGTAATAAACATTGTTCGTTATCCCACTCCAAAGACAATGTTTTGCCAAGTTGCACTTGACTACATTTTTTTACACAACAGGTAAGTATTGCAGCTTTAGAAAGTGTCAAAAATAATGTTTTCACCTTTGAACTCTGCCAAAAAACACAATTGTATGACACTTCCAAGCAATGTTTCATATTCCTATTTCTGCCCTCAAATATATGTGTGCTAAGTATTCCTTTCTTACATTCTCATAGGGGAGAGAAGATTCTGGACATCGAGAAGTCGCTCCTGACCACGGCCCAAAAAATGTTCGAGTACGGGGATAAGAGCCTGATGGCATGGCTGGCCAAGGGACAGTTTGCAGTTAACCACATTACCGGGGTTCGGGATTTGAATGGGACGCTGCTGCGATCCCCGGATGCTATCAATCTTAGATTTGCCACCTACTACCAGCACCTCTACTCGACCAGGGTGGACTATAGCTTTCAGGAACTGTCCGAGTACCTGGAGGGCATTCCCCTACCGACTATTGGTGTTCAGGCTTGCTCGGCTCTGGAGAAGGATATTTCTCTGGAAGAGGTCCAGGCCGCTCTATCGCAATTACAGGTGGGGAAGACCCCTGGGGCGGATGGCCTGCCTAAGGAATTTTATTCCCACTATCCTGATTTATTGGCCCCGCGGTTGGTGTCCCTGTATGCCAATTGCCTTCGTTTGGAGGCTCTGCCGGCATCTATGTATGAGGCGTGGTGGTGTTGGTCCCCAAACCAGGCAAGGATCCTGAGGACTGCTCCTCCTACCGTCCAATATCACTCTTGAACGTGGATGTCAAGGTGTTGGCAAAAATCCTGGATAACAGGCTGTCTACGGTTCTGGAGGAGGTGGTCCACTCAGATCAGACCGGGTTTATGCCTGGGAAGGGTACCGACATCAACCTCCGGCGCCTTTTTCTTAATATGTCCACAGTGCACAGTAATAGCGGGAAACGGGTCATCGCCTCCCTTGACGCCCAAAAGGCGTTTGATTCAGTGGAGTGGGTCTTCCTATGGGAGATCCTGGGTCGATTTGGGTTTGGGCCTAGGTTCCTTCGGTGGTTGAGGATACTCTATCGGGAGCCTCTGGCTTGCGTCCGGACCAATGATAGACTATCGGCATCCTTCCCATTACAGAGGGGCACAAGGCAGGGCTGCCCCCTCTCCCCGGCCCTATTTGCGCTTGCAATTGAGCCTTTGGCAGTTATGATTCGGGCCTCAGAGAGGGTGCGGGGACTGCGGGTGGGAGCATTAGAGGAAAAGATCTCGTTGTATGCAGACGATGCCCTGCTGTATCTCCAGGACGCGGATGACTCCCTGTCGGCGGCCCTGGAGATTTTTGATACCTTTGGAAGGTTTTCGGGCATACGGATCAACTGGTCAAAATCCAACATATTCCCGCTTGACCTGCAGGCCAGGGACATTAGTATTGACATCCCTCTTCGTTGGGTTGACCAGTTCCGGTACTTGGGTATCCAGGTTAGGAGGGAGCTGGCAAGCTTTGGGGAGCTGAATCTGCAGCCGGTTTTGCCTCAGCTTCGGACCAGGTGCACCGCATGGGCCTCCCTCCCCCTGAACCTTATGGGTCGTATAAATTTGCTGAAGATGATTTTCCTCCCCAAGTTTTTATATGTTTTTCGCCACAGCCCTATCTGGATACCCAACTCCTTCTTTGTGGAGGTCGACAGATGCGTGGGTTCCTTTATTTGGAAGGGGGAGACGCCCCGGTTGGCCAGGTCCACCCTGATGCTTCCTATCCGTTCTGGGGGGTTGGCACCACCGGACTATCGAGCGTACTACTGGGTGGCGGTTTTGGTGATGGCTCGGTGGTGGCTTGCCCTCCCTAGGGGGAATGCGGCGGTGTGCTTGGAGGCGGAGGTCGTGGGGTCACTTCGAGAGCTGAGCAGCCTGGTGTATAGGGGGCGACGGGCAGGCAGCGGGCTCCCGGCACCTACAAAAACTACCCTTTAGGGCATGGGCGGTGGCCAGGCGGGGGCTGGTTGACCCACAGGACTGGTCTCCCCATTGCCCACTCTGGGCTAACCCTAGTCTCCCCCATATGAAGATGGTGCCGGACCCACAGGTATGGGCCAGGTATGGGATCGAGACCTTGGGGAATATATTTGTTGCTGGAGTCTTGCTCTCATTCGCGGCCCTACAGGATAAGTACCACCTACCGGATTGGATGGCATTCCGATACTTCCAGCTGCGCCATGCTGTCAGGGCCCAATTCCCGTATCCGATTAGGTTGCGAATGGACCCCATTGAGGAGATGTTAGTGCAGGAGAGAATGGATAAGCCCTTGTCTGCATTGCACCTGAACCTACTGCGGACTGACTCTGCTAAGGTGCACAAATTATGGGACTTATAGAAGGCAGATTTACCCGGGTTGGACAGATTGGATTGGGAGGAATGTCTGGCAGATAGTGCAGCTACCCTTATATCCTCCAGGGAAAGGTTGATCCAGGTCAAATTTTTGCATAGGGTCTATTACACCCCTCAAAGGCTCCATCAGTTTTATCCCCAGTGGTCGGGGGACTGCCTCAGATGTAGACAGTCTATAGGCACATATCTGCATATGTTCTGGGGCTGTCCCAAGATTACTGTATACTGGGCTCAGGTATTTGACACTATCAATGGGCGTCTCCAGTTAGAGCTACCCCTGTCACCAGAGCTGGCCTTATTGGGGATCCAGGATGATGACCAAAGGCCTAGATATACTAAACTGTTGTTGACCTATCTTCTGTTTTGTGCCAAAAGGGAAATCATATTGAGGTGGAATGCTTCCTCCCACCTACGATTGGAATGTGGGAAAAGTCGATTAATACGGTGCTCCCGTTATACAAACTTACCTATATGAATAGGAATTGCCCCCAGAAATTCAACAAGGTCTGGAGGGCATGGACAGCCTAACGGGTGGGGTTCACAGGGGGGAAATGGGACCCCTGGGTACTTTTTGTACTTCCTATGTTTTTTTTCAGGCCTTTGATCAATTGTTGGTGGTGGAATGATGGGTGTCTGTGGGTGGCGTGGGTTAGCCACGCCGGCGCTAGCAATATACCTTGTCACCTGTTAACTATGGTTGAGAACTGGTGTCTTTCTTTCCTTTTACTTTTACTCATCTCTTTTCTTTCCTTCTGTTATACATTTACATGTTCTGCCTGACTACTGTATACATACTATGTCTTGGATTTGGTCCATGTTGGTCTACTTACTGGACTGTGCCTTAATTTGATTGCAATAAAAGGAACATTCTGGTTTGTTAAAAAAAAAAAAAAAAAAAACTTTGTAAGTTCCTGTGTTCTGTATGTTATGCTTTGAGACAAGTTAGAAAAATGTTACCAAAAGTAATGTTTTATATACACCAAATATGTTGGTTTGTTGTAAAACCCTTTTCGAAACGCACATGTAAATGTACTTTGAGTAAAAAGTTAAATTATCAACAACGTGTGGCTTCCTTTTTCAATGCGCAAAAGCAGTATTTGTAGTAAAGTTGTTGTTTTCTGTGACAACGGGTGTTATTTACTAAAGGCAAATCAAGTTTGCACTCCAAGTGCAGTTTCAGGTGCACTTTTGCAGTGCACTTGTAGTGCATAGTGGATTTGCCTTTAGTAAATAACACCCACAGTGCTTTTTAAATTTCCCCAATCACGCCATTTTCATGACCCCACATATTTCTGCCATGGTGCTGAAAATTTGCAATATTTTTGTCAGTAATGCACTACATACACTAACAACAAAAACAAGGTGTGTGTGTAGCAGACCCACAACATAATAATATTATCTGAAGAAGAGTCTGTCACCTCATCTCGCTATGAAATTGGGTTTGCATTGTTGTAGAAAAAGGCCCAAAAAAAACACAAAAAAAACCTAGGAGACACCTAAAACAAAGCCAAGCAGTAAATGAAAACAAAGATTATTGGAGTTTGAAAGAAAAATGTATTACAAAAATGCCTCTCAGACATTGCCTGGCATATCAATGGCCCCCCTACCCACAAAGTACTCCACATATCTTGTTCTGACCTCGCGGGCACTTTGGGGGAGCAAGCCAAGACGGCCAGCTTCAAGGGCCATCAGGTTGGCATTTTCAGGTAAGTCTGCATCAGGCCCAACTGAGGCCACATAGTTTGCTGAGTGTTTTTTCAAAAAATTGCGCAGAATGCAGCACAAAAGCACAATATGATTGAGTTTATATTCCGCCATGTGGATTGGAGTCAAAAATAGGCGGAACCGGCTGGCCATTATCCCGAAAGTGTTCTCCACTACTCTTCTGGCTCTGGCCAGCTGGAAATTAAAGATCCTTGGATCCGGGGTGAGGGTCCTCATCGGGAAAGGCCGCATCAGAAGGGTTGCCAGAGCAAATGCCTCATCCGCGACAAAAACAAAGCGGAGTCCTTCCACATTCTCCTCTGGAGGTGGCAAGCCCAGACTGCCACTCTGGAGATGCCAGTAGAACTCTGTCTGCGCGAACACTCCACCATCCAACATCCGGCCATTTTTCCCCACATCCACATACAGGAAGTCATATGTTGCTGACACCACCGCCAACATCACGATACTTTTATACCCCATGTAATTATAATAGTAGGACCCCGAGTTGAGGGGTGGGATGATGCGGACGTGTTTCCCATCAACTGCACCTCCACAATTGGGAAAGTCCCAACGGCTGGCAAAGTGGGAGGCCACAGTCTGCCATTCCTGTGGCGTTGAAGTAAACTGTGGAGTCAAACAAGAAAAAAAAATTAGTAATTTTGCACATCAACATTGCAAGCAGATTAGACACAAACATTTTTGGCCAAGATCAGTATAACATTTTTGGAAATTAGTATTTAAAGCCAAAAGTATAAGGTCCCCTTATCAAATTCCTGTGGGATGTTTTGGACAGGTAACCCACTCCACTTCATTGAGAGCTGAATGCATAAATAATGTGTGATACTTTGGCCAGACCCTCCTTACTTACACTATTAGCAGCCCACCGTACAGGTAAGAAGTGTCATAATACAAAAAAAAAGGAACAGATGGAAGCACATTGTTACATTCTGCTATTACCTGTCAAGATAATAATAGGAGAAACAAAACTATAAACAGTAGCATTTGAAAGTATTGAGGCAGGACCTTGCACTACATGCTTTGGTGAATTCATCCATAAATCTGACCACAAAAGAGGTAGGTATAGTGTGTATTGGGTTTGGCAAAGTCAGCAGATAGAGGATTGCTATCACCTGACTTAGCAGTTGGGGGGAGGGGGGTTCCTAATGAGTTTGGCCCACCAAAAAAAAACTCTGCCACTCTGCATGAATTTAAGCACACACAAAACATTTGTACACATTTTAGGGGGAGTTTAGGGGAAAGCAATATTATGGAGCTGACAGAATACATTGCAAAGTGACTAGGCTATAGGTTTATGGGCCCAGAAGAGCATGCTGGGAAAGTTAGTGAAGGCAAATATGCATGAAGGACAAAAAAGGAACTTTAAAAGCTCCCAGCATGCATGAGGACAAAGGGGCCCAGCATATCAATTACAGCATATTGCAATCATGGTAATTAGGGAATGAGGAAAGAAATACAATACAGTAGCAAACATTAAATACATAGAATGTGATGTTAAAGGAGAAAACGTACCTTAACCACTTTCAGACCGGACCATTTTGCTGGTAAATGACCAGAGGTCTTTTTACACTTTGGCACTGCGCTGCTTTAACTGGTAATTGCGCGGTCATGCAATGTTGTACCCAAACAAAATGTGCGTCCTTTTCTTCCCACAAATAGAGCTTTCTTTTGATGGTATTTGATTGCCTCTGCGATTTTTATTTTTTGCGATATAAACGTAAAAAGACCGCAAATTTTGAAAAAAAATGATATTTTCTACTTTTTGTTATTAGAAAAATCCAATAAACTCAATTTTAGTCATACATTTAGGCCAAAATGTATTCAGCCACATGTCTTTGGTAAAAAAAAAGTCAATAATTGTATATTTATTGGTTTGCGCAAAAGTTGTCACATCTACAAACTAAGGTACGTTTTCTGGAATTTACGCAGCTTTTAGTTTACGACTGCCTATCTCATTTCTTGAGGTGCTAAAATGGCAGGGCAGTACAAAACCCCCCCAAATGACCCCATTTTGGAAAGTAGACCCCCTAAGGAAATTGATAAGAGGCATGTTGAGCCCATTGAATATTTTATTTTTTTGCCTCAAGCGATTGAATAATGACAAAAAAAAATTTTTTTTTTTTTTTTTTACACAAAGTTGTCACTAAATGATATATTGCTCACACATGCTATGGGCGTATGTGAAATGACACCCCAAAATAAATTCTGCTGCTTCTCCTGAGTACGGGGATACCACATATGTGGGACTTTTTGGGAGCCTAGCCGCGTACGGGGCCCCGAAAACCAAGCACCGCCTTCAGGCTTTCTAAGGGCGTTACAGTTTTGAAGGCCATAAAATGCCAAGATGGCACAAACCCCCCCCAAATGACCCCATTTTGGAAAGTAGACACCCCTAAATTTAGGGGTACACTAGTGAGACTAGGTAATAAATGGCGGGTGCCCTGAAACTATAAAAAAATAACTAACCAACCAGCGTCACCTGTAACAGTTATATGGTGATCACTGGTGAAAGGGTTAACTAGGGGGCAATCAGGGGGCTTTATGCGGTAGTATATGGGGGTCCCTGGTGCTATAAAAAGCTGCGGCGAACCTAAATACCTACCTGCCTAACTAGCGTCACCTGTGACACTAATACAGCGATCAGAAAAACGATCGCTTATTAGGCTGGGTTCACACTGGAGCGATGCGGGAACGCCACGAATGCGCGGCGGGTTCCCGCATCGCATGCCTCCCGGCGGCAGTTCACACTGCCCTATGCGAACTGCTGGGAGTGTCAGTGAAATGTTACTGACACCCCCAGATCAGTTCGCATATCGCAGTGCGATCTGCAAACTCGGATCGCATGGTGTGAACACCCATGCGATCCGATTCTGCTGCGGGCCAAAAAAAGGGTCCCGTGCGAATTTGCGGCGGGTGCGGCGGGTGTGGCGGGTGCGGCGGGTGCGGCGAATGGCTGAACTCGAATCGCACAGAGATCGGATGTGATTTGCACTGCAGTGCGGTGCGAATCACATCCGTTCTCAAACCGCTGCAATGTGAACCCAGCCTTAGTGACACTGGCGACGGGGGGTGATCACGGGGTTAAACCTTTATTGGGGGGGTTAGGGGGGTACCTTAGAACTAAAGGGGGCTAACCCTAACTGCCCTAACAGTTATTAGTCACAAATGACACCCGCCGGGTGATCAGGGGGTTAAACCTTTATTAGGTAATAAATGGCGGGTGCCCTGAAACTATAAAAAAAAGAACTAACCAACCAGCGTCACCTGTAACAGTTATATGGTGATCACAGGTGAAAGGGTTAACTAGGGGGCAATCAGGGGGCTTTATGCGGTAGTATATGGGGGTCCCTGGCGCTATAAAAAGCTGCGGCGAACCTAAATACCTACCTGCCTAACTAGCGTCACCTGTGACACTAATACGGCGATCAGAAAAATGATCGCTTATTAGGCTGGGTTCACACTGGAGCGATGCGGAAACGCCGCGAATCCGCGGCGGGTTCCCGCATCGCATGCCTCCCGGCGGCAGTTCACACTGCCCTATGCGAACTGCTGGGAGTGTCAGTGAAATGTTACTGACACCCCCAGATCAGTTTGCATATCGCAGTGCGATCTGCAAACTCGGATCGCATGGTGTGAACACCCATGCGATCCGATTCTGCTGCGGGCCAAAAAAAGGGTCCCGTGCGAATTTGCGGCGGGTGCGGCGGGTGTGGCGGGTGCGGCGAATGGCTGAACTCGAATCGCACAGAGATCAGATGTGATTTGCACTGCAGTGCGGTGCGAATCACATTCGTTCTCATAAACCGCTGCAATGTGAACCCAGCCTTAGTGACACTGGCGACGGGGGGTGATCACGGGGTTAAACCTTTATTGGGGGGGTTAGGGGGGTACATTAGAACTAAAAGGGGGCTAACTCTAACTGCCCTAACAGTTATTACAGTCACAAATGACACCAATGCAAAAAAAAAAAAAAAAAAAATGACATTGGTGTCACTGTGACTGGGGGGCAGGGGTAATTGGGGGGGTGATCGGGGGGTAAAGGGGGGGTGTGAGTGTGCCTGGCATGTTCTACTGTGTGTGTAGAGTGTTGGTGCAACTCACCGATCCGCTCTCCTCCGTGTCGGAACGAAAAATACCGACACGGAGGAGAGAATACATCACTTCCTCTCCTGTGTTTACATTACAGGAGAGGAAGTGATGTCACGGGGGATTTCCATTCGTCGAGAGCGATCGCGAGGGGGTGGCCATGAATGAATGGCCGCCCCCTCATCCCGGATCGCTCTCGAAGGAATGCCGACCGCCGCAGGCACCGGGGGGGGGGCCCGATCGGGCCCCCCACCCGCGGGCAGGCAGGGACTTATATATACGCCCATATGCCTGCCCGTGCCATTCTGCCGACGTATATCGTCGTGCGGCGGTCGGCAAGTGGTTAATATAGTCCTTCTGCAGGACCTGTATGATGGTAGAACAGCCTGTTGAGAGCTTCAGGTCCTGAAGACTTCTCCCTGTCGCCAAGTACCGTAAGGTAGCGATGAGCTTCTGCTCCGGAGTGATGGCTTTCCGCGTGCAGGTATCCTGCCTGCTGATATAAGGGGACAGCAAAGCCAGCAGATGGTGAAAAACGGGGTCCGTCATCCAGAGATAATTCCTGAAATCATCAGGATTATTCTCCCGGATCTCACAAAGCAAAGGTATGTGCGAGAATTGGTCATGCTGGAGCAACCAATTCTTGCTCCACGAACTCCTCCTCGCCCTGTTCATGGACTGGGCTTGTGTCAAAGCTAAAACACCAACACCAAGCCCCTGCACAGCACAAACTCTATGACGAGTACGTACACAAAACATGGCTTCAAAATGGTCGGCTGGTCAGAATGGACAACAGAAAGCACCGATAAACAGCAAGAACGAACTGAAAATCAGAAACGAGCGGACAATAAGCACTGAAAATCTAAGCGTACTATGCCAAGATATAGTCCACAATGACCAACAAATGCAAACTGACTACACGCACTGATAAACAGATACGCACCGTCAAGCACAAACTGAAGAGCAGTAACGATCTGAAGCCAAATCTGAAAAGCACGAATCGTCTCTAAGCAAACTTCTACTAACATGCGATAAACACAAGGTCAGCAGAAGGAGCCCAAAGGGGGTGGCACGTGGTGCTGAACTTCCCTTTTCTAGTCCCGCCGTACGCGGTTTAAGTCGACCGGAAATTCCGACAACTTTGTCCGACCGTGTATATGTAACACCACTTCCGGACTAAATCTGTTGGAAATTATCCGATGGATTTTGTGGTCGGAATGTCCGACCATGTGTACAAGGGCTTAGAGTACTGATTTTACTTTTGGCTATTTCTAGATCCTCCTTGAGAGATATGTTTTTAAACAATAACTGTCTGTAATTGTTAGCCAACCAGCAAGCCGCAAATTTGTGCAGTCCCATGGGCGTCCGCAGAACTTTTTCCAAGGGGGGGCATCATTTCAAGGCCACTCATGCTCCGCCCCTTTTCGACAATCTCATGAAAATCTTTCCACTGGTAATACATATGTGTTATATAACAGATAATTCATCTTCACTTTGTATTGGAAGTTACTCTGGCGGCTGTGTTCCATGCCCATATAGCCTAGAGAATGTACATCTTTTTACATTGCAATACATCTGTTGTGGCCATATTTTGATCTCATACTGTCACTGTATTGGCTGTTTTCATCAAGATAAAAATATGGCAACAACAGATGTATTGCAATGTAAAGAGATGTACATTCTCTAGGCTATATGGGCATGGAACACAGCCACCTGAGTAACCTTGCGGGGTGGAAAGCATGGGGGACTGGAGAGCACTATGGGGGGTGGAGAGCACATGGGTGGGCGCAAAATGCAGGGGGAGTGGAGAGTACAGGGGTGGGGAGTGGAGAGTGCTGGGGGGGAGCCAAAAAGAACAGGGGTGGAGAGCACGGAGGGTAGAGAGCACTGGGGGGGCTGGAGAGCACCAGGGGGGCAGAAAGAACAGGGGTGGGGAGTAGGGGGGGGTGAAGAGCACTGGGGTGGGGGCTGGAGAGTGATGGGGAGAGCTGAAGAGCACTGGGGGGGGAAAGAACAGGGGGGGAGCATTGGGGGAGTGGAGAGCACTGGGGGGAAAGAACAGGGGGAGAGAGGAGAGCACTGGGGGGAGAAAGCACTGGGGGAGAGCACTGGGGGGAGTGGAGGGCACGGGGGAGGGAGCACTGGTGGTAACAGGGGTGGAGAGCACTGGGGGGGAGAGCACTGGGTAGGGGAACAGGGGGGAGAGAACTGGGGGGAAAGCAATGGGATGGTGGCTAGAGAAGGATGGGGAGAGCTGGAGAGCAGCAAGAACAGGGGAGGAGAAAACTGGGGGGGGGGGCAGGACAGTGTGGTGGTGGAGGAGAGCACTGGAGGGGGTGGCGATGGAGACCACTGGGGGCTGGGGGGGGCAGGAGAGTGTGATCGTGGAGGAGAGCACTGGGGGTGGCAGGAGAGCATGGTGGTGGAGGAGACCACTGGGGGGGGCAGGAGAGTGTGGTGGTGAAGGAGAGCACTGGGGGTGGCAGGAGAGTGTGGTGGTGAAGGAGAGCACTGGGGGTGGCAGGAGAGTGTGGTGGTGGAGGAGACCACTGGGGGGGCAGGAGAGTGTGGTGGTGGAGGAGAGCACGGTGGTGGAGGAGAGCATGGGGGGGCAGGAGAGTGCAGTGGTGGAGAGCACTGGGGGGGGGCAGGAGAGTGCGGTGGTGGAGAGCACTGGGGGGGGGCAGGAGAGTGCGGTGGTGGAGAGCACTGGGGGGGGGCAGGAGAGTGCGGTGGTGGAGAGCACTGGGGGGGGCAGGAGAGTGCGGTGGTGGAGGAGAGCACGGTGGTGGAAGAGAGCATGGGGGGCAGGAGAGTGCGGTGGTGGAGAGCACTGGGGGGGCAGGAGAGTGTGGTGGTGGAGGAGAGCACTGGAGGGGTGGCAGGAGAGTGTGGTGGTGGAGGAGACCACTGGGGGGGGCAGGAGAGTGTGGTGGTGGAGGAGAGCACGGTGGTGGAGGAGAGCATGGGGGGGCAGGAGAGTGCGGTGGTGGAGAGCACTGGGGGGGCAGGAGAGTGCGGTGGTGGAGAGCACTGGGGGGGGGCAGGAGAGTGCGGTGGTGGAGGAGAGCACGGTGGTGGAAGAGAGCATGGGGGGGCAGGAGAGTGCGGTGGTGGAGAGCACTGGAGGGGGCAGGAGAGTGCGGTGGTGGAGGAGAGCACTGGGGGGGCAGAAGAGTGCAGTGGTGGAGGAGAGCACTGGGGGGGCAGGAGAGTGCAGTGGTGGAGGAGAGCACTGGGGGGGCAGGAGAGTGTGGTGGTGGATAAGAAGAGCACTGGGGGGGGGCAGGAGAGTGCGGTGGTGGAAGAGAGCACTGGGGGGGGGGGGGGGCAGGAGAGTGCGTGGTGGAAGAGAAGAGCACTGGGGGGGCAGGAGAGTGCGGTGGTGGAAGAGAGCACTGGGGGGCAGGAGAGTGCGGTGGTGGAGGAGAGCACTGCAGCCCCCCCCCCCCCCTCGATCCTCCTATCCAGGCACTGTAGCACGGATGGACATCTACTCCTCTGGATCACAGCGCTGGATGGCTGTGCTCGGCGGCCGCTCTGTAACACAGTCCCGCCCCCCCAGACCGGCTCATGTGATAGGCGGAACATGGTTCTCTCTACTATCACACGAGCTGGTCTGGGGGGGCGAGACTGTGTTACAGAGCGGCCGCCGAACACAGCCATCCAGCGGTGTAATCCAGAGGAGAGAGCGGACTCAGAAAAAAAATGCAGCATGGAGGCGGCGGCGGCAGCAACACCTTGGGAATTCCAGGAGGGGGGGGGGGAACTTGACCCCCCTTGCCCCCTGCTGCGGATGCCCATGTGCAGTCCTACACTCACATTTGTTGTATTTTTTCTCTGTAACCTTTATATTTTCATACTTTTGTGCCCGGTGTTATGGGCTTTTAGATTCCTCCATTGCTCTTATTATTTCAGAGCTATTGTTAACATTATCAATCCTGGCCATCAATTTCTCCATGATGTACAAGTTCAGATACAACAATACACCACAGAACAGACTTCTGACACAATAGTCTACCAATATGCACAAGAATGGAGACACAAACATTAAATTAACACTAGTATCTTCACAGAATAGTGTCTAGACCCAAGAAATAAAAGATAGAGGAGACCTGCTGAACAATTGAGATGGAGATACAGTATGTACATTATATACAACACAAACAAGGAACAATAGGGTAGCCCTCTAGGTTGACAAAAGAAAGGTAAAAACACAGCTGTGTTTAAACCAATAGCTGGTACACCCAATTCAGTTTAAAAAAAAAAACATACAAAAAATACTATACGACAAATTGAGCTTATCAAATGATTGGTAGGATTTCTCCTAACAAAAAAATGTCAAGGTATAATATAGTATGCTAAATGCAACTTATTTTACTGGTATTTTGACAGAAAACAATGAGAATATTACTGCTTGTAAATTCCCACAGCAAAAAACAAACAAACTATCTTTTAGCTCAGTTTTAATGTCCTACACACAAATACTATGTCTTTAGTGGACCCACCATTTAAATAAAAATCTAAAACCTGTTCAACCTTTTCAACAAAACAACCAAGACCACACTCTTTCAGTGTCTTTCCAATAAAACACATATGTACTCACCATACAG
Source organism: Lithobates pipiens (assembly GCF_037356315.1). Taxonomy (NCBI): domain Eukaryota; kingdom Metazoa; phylum Chordata; class Amphibia; order Anura; family Ranidae; genus Lithobates; species Lithobates pipiens. The sequence continues at coordinate 132,705,945 of NW_027507718.1, forward strand.
CACACTCAAACAATGGTTAGTGAGAGCAATGAAGCTTGGTGAGCACAAACGAAACAAATAAATAAAAACAAAATTTCTCCCACTAAGTACTTCCTCCCCATTACATTGACCGGTTATAATGGTCCTTATGCCGCGTACACACGGCTGGAATTTCCGATGGAAACAGTCCAATGGGAGATTTTCATCATTTTCCGACCGTGTGTATGCCCATCAGTCTTTTTCTGTCGGCATTTCCAACGGTCTTTAGATTGAGAGTGAAGGAATATGTATATTATCTAGAGCCACTATGACTCCATTTTAGGTTTAGTATCCATCTTGTCATCTTGTCCATCTTATCCATCTTGTCAGTATATAGTCAAACATAACTTGTCTAATCTTAAGCCGCGTACACACGGGCGGATTGTATGGCCTACTTAGTCCGTCATACAATCCGACGGACAGTCCGTCATACTTTCGAATGAACGGACTTAACCACACACGGATGCACAAACAGTCCGTCGAAAGCTTGCGCGATGACGTGTACAGCACGTACGACGGGACTAGAAATAGGAAGTCCAATACACAGCAATGCAACCTTTCGCCGTGTAAATCCTTTCTGAGCATGCGCCATTCTTAGTCCGTCGAACTAGCCTACTGACGAGCGGATTGTCCGCTGAAACCAAAGTATGACGGACAGTATTACGGAAATTCTGAAATACTTAGTACGCCAGACTGCACGCTAAAAAAGTCAGCTGAAGCCCACACACGAGCGGACTGTCCGCTGAAATGTGTTTCGACGGACTAAGTTGGCCATACAGTCCGCCCGTGTGTACGCGGCTTTAGGAATTCGCCTACGCAGGTTCCCGAGAAGGTATTTCTCATAGACTAGCTTGTTCCCGTTTGTTATGTGAGTTCTGAGAAATAGATATCGTTGTACTGTAAATAGGCAAGGTTGATATGACTTGTACGTCTGAAACAGAACTGTTTGTATAACTGTGGAAGGTCCTATGATGCACATAGGATGTAGCTATAATGTTGTATAAGGTTATATGACCAGTTTTCTACCATATAAGTAAGTGACAAAATAAAGCTTATCAGATTACATAGTTACATAGTTACATAGTTAGTCAGGTTGAAAAAAGACACATGCCCATCAAGTTCAACCACAAAAAAAAAAAATTATAATAATATCATACAATCCCACATACCCAATTCTATACCCACAGTTGATCCAGAGGAAGGCAAAAAAAAAAACAGCAGAGCATGATCCAATTTGCTAAAGCAGGGGAAAAAATTCCTTCCTGATCCCCCGAGAGGCAATCGGATTTTCCCCGGATCAACTTTACCTATAAATGTTAGTACCCAGTTATATTATGTACACTTAGGAAATAATCCAGGCCCTTCTTAAAGCAATCCACTGAGCTGGCCAGAACCACCTCTGCAGGGAGTCTATTGCTTATTTTCACAGCTCTTACTGTGAAGAAACCTTTCCGTATTTGGAGATGAAATCTCTTTTCCTCTAGATGTAAAGAGTGCCCCCTTGTCCTCTTTGTTGACTGTAAAGTGAATAACTCAACACCAAGTTCACTATATGGACCCCTTATATATTTGTACATGTTGATCATATCCCCCTTAATCTCCTTTAATCAAGAGAGAATAAATTCAGTTCCTCTAATCTTTCCTCATAGCTGAGTTCCTCCATGCCTCTTATCAGTTTGGTTGCCCTTCTCTGCACTTTCTCCAGTTCCCCCGATATCCTTTTTGAGAACTGGTGCCCAAAACTGAACGGCATATTCCAGATGAGGTCTTACTAATGATTTGAACAGGGACAAAATGATATTTCTCTCTCTGGAGTCCATACCTCTCTTAATACAGGAAACAACTTTGCTCGCTTTGGAAACTGCAGCTTGGCATTGCATGCTATTACTGAGCTTATGATCTACCAAAACCCCCAGATCCTTCTCCACTATGGATTCCCCCAGTTGTACTCCCCCTAGCATGTATGATGCATGCATATTCTTAGCCTCCAAGTGCATAACTTTGCATTTATCAACATTAAACCTCATCTGCCACATAGTCGCCCAATTAGACAGAGCATTGAGGTCGGCTTGTAAATTGGAGACATCCTGTAAGGAGGTTATTCCACTGCATAACTTGGTGTCATCTGCAAAGACAGAAATTTTACTTTTGATCCCAGACTCAATATCATTTATAAAGATATTAAAAAGTAAGGGTCCCAGCACTGAACCTTGGGGTACACCACTGATAACCTTGGACCATTCAGAGTAAGAATCATTAACCACTACTCTCCGAATTCTGTCTTTTAGCAAGTTTTCTATCCATTTACAAATTGATATTTCCAAACCTGTAGACTTTACCTTACACATGAGCCGTGTGTGTGGAACTGTATCGAACGCTTTCGCAAAATCCAAGTATACCACGTCCACCGCCACCCCTCTGTCAGACTTTGTTCCCTTTTTAAATATAGGCACCACATTGGCCCTCAGATTACTCTGAGCAACTACAGCACTGTCTATCTGTATCACGTTTCTTAAGAGTATTCTCAGAAAAAGATGAAGGGAAGTCAGACCCCCCGTTTATCATAATTTAAACCTTACAACTGGGGTAGTTGACAGGATGACCCTGGCGTTGATTCGGTAAAGTAGAAATATTTTCTTTTCCTTGCCATAATCAGACGTTCAGTGTCATCTTAGGGAAAGAACAAAAAGTGGAAATTCTAAGTATAGACTTATAAAGAAAAGCTCTTAGAGAACTTGTAAAAAGTCCTTGGGAAGGACTCAGAAAAAAAGAGAATCCTTGGGAAGGATTCAGGAAAAGGGATCTTGGGAAGATCACTGTCACGATCTGGAGTCAGGCTCAGAGACCAGTAGCTATAGCAGCAGAGCAGATATTCACACAGGTCACCCTGGCTGATGGCACGGGTTCACCTGAGGTGCGGGGTCTAAGCACTAACCGGTATTCACCAGAGCTCCCAAAGGTGGAGATGGGCTTGGCTGCGTGTTAGTGCCAGGTCGCGGTCCTCAGGATAGCCCCACCAGGAGGTGAGCAAGCCGGGGTTCAGTAGCGGGTGAACAGGTAAGGATCAAACTAGAGCGTGGTCAGTAAGCAAGCCAAAAAGGTCGGTAACGAGTTGTTGCAGATTGGGATCAGGCAGAAGCGTAGTCGTGGAACAAGCCAAGGGTCGATAACAAGCAGTAGTAAATATAAGCAGCAGCAGCGAAGACGGGAACGAGATACAGGCTGGAGATGGCACAATATTCTGGCAAGGAGGAAGTGCAGAGACATGGCTTATATAGGAAGTTCATGGGAGGAGCAAAGGGTTCAAGGTTCAAGGCAAACAAGATTCAAGACAAGATCACTAAAGGAATTGTCCAAGGAGCTGTCCAGCATTCCAGGTGGCTCAGTAAGCAGAGTCACTGCCAGACACACCAGAGGTCCCAGGTTCAAGCCCAGGTCCTAACAATCACTGTAATTAAAAGGTATACCTATATATATATATATATATATAAATAAAAATAAAATATTGGATGGTCTGACAGAACTAAGTATTATACCGGAATTATTGCTTTAGGGCTTATTGGTGATTAGCTTCTGCTGACTTATCAATCTGTATAGAGTTGAATAAGAATTTTTAGAGTTTATAAGAAACCCTGGATTGGTGAGTATCCAGGTGATTTCTTTTAATGTACTAACAAATGTCTCAAAAGTGTCCCGATTGTATTACTGGTTTGTTATTCTGTTATACTGGTTCACGGACATGTCTTGTAGTTAGTGTCCCGGGAGGTTATCATCTTAGACTAGGAAAGGGAACCTTATTTAGAGAAGGTACACCATGGGTTCAAGTTTTAAGATATAATATACATAATAGTTTTGTGTTCCAAGAAGGTCCGACAGTGAGGGGAGTAATAAGTATTATTCACAGAAGGGGGGGATTTTATCAAGTCTGTCCCAGGTCTTTGATAGATTGTGACATCAGGGACGTTTTAAAATAATTAAAATATGGGCAGAGTGTTAATAACACTTTCTTAAGGTAATACACAAATTGGTGAGGCAAGATTTTGATCAAAACATTTCAAAGCTATTTGAATAATTCTTTTTGCTACTGACATCTCTTGCGAGGGGAAGTTGTGTGCAAAATTTGGACAATTTGGCTTTTTGTCAACAGGGTTCAAGTGCTAATATCTCACTAACCCTATTAGATAGTGTTAATTGTTTGCGGCATTGTTACTACAGCAATTGAAAGTACTGTTTGAACCTGTTGGCACTCTGCCAAAAAATTTGAACTATAAATAAAAATTGTTTGGTTATAAAAATAAGAAAAGTAATAACGTACAAAGCTTTCTTATGATAAGGGGAACCTCTGGCCATAATGAGTGCTTATTGGCATTTTGCCAAGAAAAAAAAAAAATGAGTTCCAGGATAACTAAACCAATTCCTCCCCCCGAACCGGGAGAGATATGCAAATGTTATGTATCCCAAGTCTGTACATATTATGTGTACATTAATCCATGGGTAGATAATTTGGCCGGTTGGACTGGAGCCATGGGTAGCTGTGACCCCTTCCCCAGGAAAGGACAGAACAATACCTTCCATGTGGACATGGTAAAGGGCTTACGTCTGGGAGACAAGAAAACCTTTCCATATTTCTCAGGTGATCCCACCTGGGACATGGATTATATGAAAAAAGGGGGGGAGAATTGGCTGACTTATGCGCCCTATTGTTATGATAGGTCAGATAACAAAGTGAGAAGGAATCCCAGAAACAAAGAGGCTCCCTATAGCATCCTAGCCCAAACACCTCCTCCCCCTTACATTTCACAACCAGATCAAGAGCTGCACGAAAGACCTCATCACATTAGGACACACAGAAAATATCACAGCAAATAACTGATTTCTGCAAGAGGCTGACAGTGAAGGATGCTGCAGGCTGTTTTGAGATTCCTAAACAAACACCAGTGCAGACACATTATGAAAATGATTTCTTAGGAAATCAAAGGGGAAACTTTTATAAAAAGAGAGGAGGGGGATACAGAGGGAGGGGGCAAGGACAATGAGGGGGTTACACATAGAGACAACCAAGAGGATGGCTTACAGCCAATAGTTGAGGATTTCTTAAAGAAAGGGGATCTTAAAGGGAAATTGTCTCGCCCTACAATACTCCCATTAACCCTGTAAAGAAGGCAAATGGTGACTATAGGTTTGTACAAGACCTAAGGGCTATCAATAGCCTAGTGGTACCGACTGCCCCAATAGTGCCTGATGTGTCATCAATATTTACTGCCATACCACCCGATGCTGAGTATTTTACTGTGATTGATTTATTGAATGCATTTTTATTTCCGTCCCTGTGGATGAGGAGACCCAACCCATCTTTGCATTTAAATTTTTAAACCAGACCTTAACCTGGTGTATAATTTCTCAGGGCTTTGTGGATTCACCAGTAGTGTTTTCCATCATTTTGCAAACCACCCTCAAGGGGTGGACACCTGAATTTTGTTCATCTCTGCTGCAATATGTGGATGACATCCTCATATGCAGTCCTTCAAAGGAGGCCAGTGTCTGTGACTCAGTAAGTCTTCTGCAATATCTCTATGAATGTGGACACAAGGTGACAATGAAAAAATGACAATGGTGTCAGAAAAGTGTTGATTACCTTGGTTTTGTACTCTCAAAGGGGAAAGGAAAATCAGTCACAAAAGAGCCGCGGAGCTCTTGGGTCTAGCCCGCCCACAGACCAAGAAGGACATGCTAACCTTCTTGGGGCTCATTGGTTACTGCCGCCAATGGATACCTGATTGTTCCTACTATGACAACATTCTAAGACAAGCCACAGGTTCTGAAATGTCAGATATTGTATCATGGTCACCAGATATGCATTCTTGTATTTGAAAAATGCTACGGTTGTAGCTCCAGAGCTTGACCTCCCAGATTATGGAAAGATGTTTCCTTTATATGCAAGGGAAAATTGTAAGACCATGGCAGGTGTCCTCGCCCAGGAACATGGTGGCAACAAAGAGGCTCCCTATAGCATCCTAGCCCAAACACCTCCTCCCCCTTACATTTCACAACCAGATCAAGAGCTGCACGAAAGACCTCATCACATTAGGACACACAGAAAATATCACAGCAAATAACTGATTTCTGCAAGAGGCTGACAGTGAAGGATGCTGCAGGCTGTTTTGAGATTCCTAAACAAACACCAGTGCAGACACATTATGAAAATGATTTCTTAGGAAATCAAAGGGGAAACTTTTATAAAAAGAGAGGAGGGGGATACAGAGGGAGGGGGCAAGGACAATGAGGGGGTTACACATAGAGACAACCAAGAGGATGGCTTACAGCCAATAGTTGAGGATTTCTTAAAGAAAGGGGATCTTAAAGGGAAATTGTCTCGCCCTACAATACTCCCATTAACCCTGTAAAGAAGGCAAATGGTGACTATAGGTTTGTACAAGACCTAAGGGCTATCAATAGCCTAGTGGTACCGACTGCCCCAATAGTGCCTGATGTGTCATCAATATTTACTGCCATACCACCCGATGCTGAGTATTTTACTGTGATTGATTTATTGAATGCATTTTTATTTCCGTCCCTGTGGATGAGGAGACCCAACCCATCTTTGCATTTAAATTTTTAAACCAGACCTTAACCTGGTGTTTAATTTCTCAGGGCTTTGTGGATTCACCAGTAGTGTTTTCCATCATTTTGCAAACCACCCTCAAGGGGTGGACACCTGAATTTTGTTCATCTCTGCTGCAATATGTGGATGACATCCTCATATGCAGTCCTTCAAAGGAGGCCAGTGTCTGTGACTCAGTAAGTCTTCTGCAATATCTCTATGAATGTGGACACAAGGTGACAATGAAAAAATGACAATGGTGTCAGAAAAGTGTTGATTACCTTGGTTTTGTACTCTCAAAGGGGAAAGGAAAATCAGTCACAAAAGAGCCGCGGAGCTCTTGGGTCTAGCCCGCCCACAGACCAAGAAGGACATGCTAACCTTCTTGGGGCTCATTGGTTACTGCCGCCAATGGATACCTGATTGTTCCTACTATGACAACATTCTGAGACAAGCCACAGGTTCTGAAATGTCAGATATTGTATCATGGTCACCAGATATGCATTCTTGTATTTGAAAAATGCTACGGTTGTAGCTCCAGAGCTTGACCTCCCAGATTATGGAAAGATGTTTCCTTTATATGCAAGGGAAAATTGTAAGACCATGGCAGGTGTCCTCGCCCAGGAACATGGTGGCAAACTCCGCCCTATTTTTTTTTTCAAAGGTGGTTCCGATGCAGGTTCAAGGTATGCCTGCGTGTCTCAGAGCTTTAGCATCCTGTGCGATAATGGTTGAGATGGCCACTTCTTTCTCTCTGGGGCACGACACCACACTTCACACCCCTTACAATGTACCAATCCTGTTGAAAAATCTACATACACAGCACATGTCTGCTCAAAGGCTGAGTGGCTATGAGGTGATATTGCTTTCTAATCCAAAATTGCACATCAAATATGCTTCTCCCACTGCAGGACCAGCACTAATCTTAAAGGCCCTTTTAGGATTAAACGTAGAACAGGATGAGGTTGTGCCACAACATGATTGCATAAACCTCATTCACCAAGACACATCACCCAGGTCAGATTTATCTTCCGCAACACTGCAGAGCACACACAGGCCAACAAACAGCTAGCCAAGGGAAATGCTCTGGCTGATTTAGCTGGTAAACAAGCTGCTATTTTACAAAATGCAAAGATCCAAATGCTCATACTAGCATCAGAATTGCCCTTTTTTTATCAGGTTCTTTCAGATTTACAGGGATGTGCAGAAGAAGCTGATCTCAGAGATTGGGACAAAATAGGTGTGCAGAAAGATCCAAAAACTGGACTTCTCTGCAAAGAGGGGAAGCTATGAATAGCAATAGCTAGTGCATCACTTTTTATTGCTCAGTATTATGGAATAGGTTACAGAGGCTGGAAGGCCGCTTGTGAACTGCTCGAGAAAGATTTTTTATTTTACAGAACTTTTCTGGAGGGTTAAAGATTATGTATCAAGATGCATCACATGTATCAGGAACAACCCAAACAACCCACACAAGGCCAAACATTTGATATATCCAACAACTCCTTGTTACACATTTGCAAGTTGATGAAGTCAAACACATGCCAAGGAAAAATATGTAAGAAAATTGGTTGAAACATTGCATATACAGTGGTGTGAAAAAGTGTTTGCCCCCTTCCTCATTTCCTGTTCCTTTGCATGTTTGTCACACTTAAGTGTTTCGGAACATCAAACCAATTTAAACAATAGTCAAGGACAACACAAGTAAACACAAAATGCAATTTGTAAATGAAGGTGTTTATTATTAAAAGTGAAAAAAAATCCAAACCATCATGGCCCTGTGTGAAAAAGTGATTGCCCCCTAAACCTAATAACTGGTTGGGCCACCCTTAGCAGCAACAACTGCAACCAAGCGTTTGCGATAACGTGCAATGAGGCTTTTACAGCGTCCTGGAGGAATTTTGGCCCACTCATCTTTGCAGAATTGTCCTAATTCAGTTACATTAGAGGGTTTTCGAGCATGAACGGCCTTTTTAAGGTCATACCACAACATCTCAATAGGATTCAGGTCAGGACTTTGGCTAGGCCACTCCAAAGTCTTCATTTTGTTTTTCTTCAGCCATTCGGTGGTGGACTTGCTGGTGTGTTTAGGATCATTGTCCTGCTGCAGAACCCAAGTTCGTTTCAGCTTGAGTACACGAACAGATGGTCGGACATTCTCCTTCAGGATCTCTTGGTAGACAGCAGAATTCATAGTTCCTTTTATCACGGCAAGTCTTCCAGGTCCTGAAGCAGCAAAACAGCCCCAGACCATCACACTACCACCACCATATTTTACTGTTGGTATAATGTTCTTTTTATGAAATGCAGTGTTCCTTCTACGCCAGATATACTTGGACACACACCTTCCAAAGAGTTCCACTTTTGTCTCATCGGTCCACAGAATGTTGTCCCAAAAGTCTTGGGGATCATCAAGATGTGTTGTGGAGAAATTGAGACGAGCTTTGATGTTCTTTTTGCTCAGCAGTGGTTTTCTCCTTGGAACTCTGCCATGCAGGCCATTTTTGCCCAGTCTTTTCCTGATGGTGGAGGCATGAACGCTGACCTTAACTGAGGCAAGTGAGGCCTGCAGTTCCTTGGACGTTGTTGTGAGGTCTTTTGTGACCTCTTGGATGAGTCGTCGCTGCGCTCTTGGGGTAATTTTGGGCGGCCGGCCACTCCTGGGAAGGTTCACCACTGTTCCATGTCTTCGCCATTTGTGGATAATGGCTCTCACTGTGGTTCGCTGGATTCCCAAAGCTTTGGAAATGGCTTTATAACCCTTTCCAGACTGATAGATCTCAATTACTTTCTTTCTCAATTGTTCCTGAATTTCTTTGGGTCTCGGCATGATGTGTAGCTTTTAAGGATCTTCTGGTGGACCTTACTGTGTCAAGCAGCTCCTATTTAAGTGATGCCTTGATTGTGAACAGGTGTGGCAATAATCAGGCCTGGGTGTGGCTAGAGAAATTGAACTCAGGTGTGGACAACCACAGTTTTTTTTCACCTTTAATAATAAACACCTTCATTTACAAATTGCATTTTGTGTTTACTTGTGTTGTCCTTGACTATTGTTTAAATTGGTTTGATGTTCCGAAACACTTAAGTGTGACAAACATGCAAAGGAACAGGAAATGAGGAAGGGGGCAAACACTTTTTCACACCACTGTAGTTGAGAGAACTGTTGCTCGCAGCTTTCCTTTTTCTTCACAGGGAGCTACTCACCCCTTCACACCGTGGTGGCCCAACAGCTGAACAGAAGTAAAAAGGAAGGCTATCCCTTTGGACCTCCTACCACAGTGGTTGCAGTGACCAGAACAGCCATCCTAGTGGAAAATTGCCAGTCCTGGATCCATGCCAACAGAGTGAAAAAGGTTGCCCAAAGCCCCAAGAGCAGGAAGTAGATCTTGGATAATGGAGGCCCTCAAGCAGATGTCCAAGAAGACAAAGGAGGAGTTCCTGGGAAAGCCCGGACAGAGAAGATGACCTCGCTTATTTCACCACTTCTGGCAAGCCATTCTGCCTACTGATCCTGATCTCTCCGACAGTGTTCCTACGCACCTGGATCATCACTAACTGTATCTATCACCCTGAAGATTTGGGTGCAATTAAAAGTATCTGTGGGAACACACATACTCAGGAGAAAATTACAATGACACAAGCTAGAACCAAGAGAGAGATTGGAAATAGTTTTACTGATAAAATGCTTTTGCTAAAATTTAAATATGCCTATGCTCTAAAGTCGGGGTATGAAAAATGTTGGATATGTAGTAAACTCCATCCTAACACTGCCAGGATTCCCCTGATGGCAGTACCTCTAAACTTCACCCCCCTTCTTGACGGCAGACCTCCTGTCGACTTTACAAATGTCATCAGAATGCTTTCAAATGATACTCTTACTTTTCGAATCATTGGTAGAAGTCACTCTCCAGACTGGTGTTTTTGGTTAGTAAAAATTCTACCAGAGGAGCGGTAGTTTGTCAAGCTAGAATTCATTTTTCAATGACCTCAGGTAAAAGCCCTGTCTTTCACACTTCTGACCTTGCCCTAAAAACCACTCCAGTTCCACCTCCACAGTAGGAAAATTGTTGTCCAGTTTAACCTTTTCCAGTTTTTCTGACGAAATGATGATAATATACAATAAACTACCATTAGCTCTAGGAAACAGTACTTATATCTGCTGTGGGAAAATTTGTCACCCTTGGATCCCCGCTGAACCACAAGGATGGTGTTATCTTGCAGCCCCAGTCCCCATCATGGGCATAGTAGGAGATAGCAAGGGAGGACACCTCCTCGAAGCTAGCATGCATCCTAGGTACCCCCTTAAACAACGTGAAAAAAGGGAGTTATTTTTTGGAAAAGATATGGCCTGGGCCTGGTTCCCATTGGGTACAGGGTGGGGAATAGATTTAATGAAGAGATTAGATAATTACGCCTGGATCATGGATGAAGTCATGGAGAAGAATTCTGTTGATATTTCTAAATGAAACATAGAAACCAGAGTATTTAGAAAACAATTAGAACTGCATGATCTGGCTATTGAAAGCATAGTCCTGACAGGACTATGTGAGATGAACAAGAATTATGAATGTTGCACCTGGGTACATAACACATCTGTTGAAATACCTGATTATTATGATATCATTGCACAACACAGAAAGGAGGTAGACAAATTACAACAAGAAGCTAGGAACATTGCAAAATCCTGTAGCCCCTTTGGAGGAGAGGGTTTTGGTTTTGGTGGAATCTTCTCATGGCTCAAGGATATTGTAATAATTATAGTGATGATTATGATTCTCATCCTGATACTATATCTGTGTTATAAATGCTGTAGGTGTCTAATGGAGAGGGTACATCAACCACGTAATGACATATTGCCATACATCATGTATATGAAACACTATAAGAGAAGTAGGGGGCTTAACCCAAAATTAAACATGTAGGGTATTTACATCTTTCTTTTGTAAACATTAACTAAAATGAGAGCAAATATATAGATTAATGTTTTAAGAGGGGATTGAAGGAATATGTATATTATCTAGAGCCACTATGACTCCATTTTAGGTTTAGTATCCATCTTGTCAGTATGCATATAGTCAAACATAACTTGTCTAATCTTAGGTAGAGATGGCCTTGCGGATCGCCCGGCGGTCGGTTCACGGCGAATTTTGCTCGTTCGCGATTCACCAAACCGGTGGACTTCTGCCGCTGTTCGCAGGGCAGACATATGCGTTTACATTGTGAAGAACTTTGACCCATGATGACACATCCATCATGGGCTACAGGACAGCCAATTGAGACATTTCAACACGTGGACAATTTTACATTCTGTCTTTTGTCAGTGTGGGGACAGGATGCTGTGTGGAGCAGGGACAGTCAGTTTAATCAATAGCTATTACTATTAGGTCCACAAAAGTCCTTTTAAGGACTGGTATAGGTGTACAGTATATAGGGTTGTAATACACTTAGTATATACTTTCTTTCAAAGATACAAAGTATATTCTGGTGCACTGCTGTGCTGCTGAGTGCACTGCTGACCGATTCTGCAGCTGTCTTTTGTCAGTGTAGGGACAGGACGCTGTGTGGAGCAGGGACAGTCAGTTTAATCACTAGCTATTACTATTAGGTCCACAAAGGTCCTTTTAAGGATGGGTATAGGTGTACAGTATATAGGGTTGTAATACACTTAGAATATACTTTCTTTCAAGTATATTATGGTGCACTGCTGTGCTGCTGAGTGCTTGCTGACCGATTCTGCAGCTGTCTTTTATCAGTGTAGGGAGGGACAGTTTGGTGTTTGGAGACGGGACAGTGTGCAAATCACTAGCTACTAGGTCCACAAAGTTGTACACGTATAATATACTTTCTTTCAAATATAGAAAGCATATTATACTTGACTTCTGTGCTGCTGAGCTGATTGCTGCTTGATTCTGCAGCTTTCTTTTATCAGTGTAGGGACTGAGGGACAGTTTGGTGTTTGGAGCAGGGACAGTCTGCAAATCACTAGCTACTAGGTCCACAAAGGTCCTTTTAAGGACTGGTATAGGTGTACAGTATATAGGGTTGTACACGTATAATATACTTTCTTTTAAATATAGAAAGCATATTATACTAGGCTGCTATGCTGCTGAGCTGATTGCTGCCAGATTCTGCAGTTGTCTTTCATCAGTGCAGGGACTGAGGGACAGTTTGGTGTTTGGAGCAGGGACAGTCTGCAAATCACTAGCTACTAGGTCCACAAAGGTCCTTTTAAGGACTGGTATAGGTGTACAATATATAGGGTTGTACAAGTATAATATACTTTCTTTCAAATATAGAAAGCATATTATATATCACGGTGCTGGTGTCAGTGCTCTCTATCACGGTGCTGGTGTCAGTGCTCTCTATCACGGTGCTGGTGTGGTGTCAGTGCTCTCTATCTCTGTGCTGGTGTCAGTGCTCTCTATCTCGGTGCTGGTGTCAGTGCTCTCTATCTCAGTGCTGGTGTCAGTGCTCTATCACGGTGCTGGTGTCAGTGCTCTCTATCATGGTGCTGGTGTCAGTGCCCTCTATAACGGTGCTGGTGTCAGTACTCTCAGGGTGCTGGTGTCAGTGCTCTCTATAATATATAGGGTTGTACAAGTATAATATACTTTCTTTCAAATATAGAAAGCATATTATATATCAGGGTGCTGGTGTCAGTGCTCTCTATCACGGTGCTGGTGTCAGTGCTCTCTATCACGGTGCTGGTGTGGTGTCAGTGCTCTCTATCTCTGTGCTGGTGTCAGTGCTCTCTATCTCGGTGCTGGTGTCAGTGCTCTCTATCACGGTGCTGGTGTCAGTGCTTTCTATCTCGGTGCTGGTGTCAGTGCTCTCTATCTCAGTGCTCTCTATCTCTGTGCTGGTGTCAGTGCTCTCTATCTCTGTGCTGGTGTCAGTGCTCTCTATCTCAGTGCTGGTGTCAGTGCTCAGTCTCTATCGCGGTGCTGGTATCAGTGTTCTATCTCAGTGCTGGTGTGAGTGAGGGAGATAGCAGCAGAGAAGCCAATCAGTAAGCAGTTCCAGCACCATGTCTGAGGATCAGCACTGGACTGAAATTCCGTCGGAATTCTGACTGGAAAACCATCGGAGCTTTTTTCGATGAGAATTCCGATCATGCGTACGCCGCATTAGAGTTATTCTGATACCCACTAATAAAACAAAACATTTACCTATATTTTTCCCTAGATAAACATGCTGTGACCTCCAAACTACCGGAAAAACTGAGTTTAAAATCCAGCCCAATAACCTAAATCTGCATTACACAAATCTCTGCATTATATTAAATACCTTTAGTCCTAGTCCTCAACTTTGTGCGTCGCCAATTATGTTACTAGGGATGAGCCGAACACCCCCCGGTTCAGTTCGCATCCAGAACATGCAAAAAATTTGTGCGAACGCCGTTAAAGACTATGGGACATGAACATGAATAATCAAAAGTGCTAATTTTAAAGGCTTATATGCAAGTTATTGTCATAAAAAGTGTTTGGGGACCCGGGTTTTGCCCCAGGGGACATGTATCAATGCAAAAAAAGTTTTAAAAACAGCCGTTTTTTCGGGAGCAGTGATTTTAATAATTCTTAAAGTGAAACAATAAAAGTGTAACATTCCTTTAAATTTCGTACCTGGGGGGTGTCTATAGTATGCCTGTAAAGTGGCGCATGTTTCCCGTGCTTAGAACAGTCTGAGAGCAAAATTTAATTTCTAAAGGAAAAAAAGTAATTTAAAACTACTTGCGGCTATAATCAATTGTCAGTCCCAGCAATACACATAAAAGTCATTAAAAAAAACGGCATGGAATTCCCCCAAAGGGGAACCCCAAACCAAAATTTAAAAAAAAGAAAAGCGTGAGGGTCCCCCCAAATTCCATACCAGACCCTTATCCGAGCACGCAACCTGGCAGGCCACTTGAAAAGGGGGGGACGAGAGAGCGCTCCCCCCTCCTGAATCATACCAGACCACATGCCCTCAACATTGGGAGGGTGCTTTGGGTTAGCATATGGGAAAGCCATAGGGAAGTCCCCATGCGTCAGAGGGGCGTGGGGTCACCGGGTGGCCCCACCCTCCATTATATAAGAGCTGTCACCTGAACAGAAGCTTCACACAGTGGGAGACTCCCATTGAGGTGGAAGTGGGGAAGAAGAAGCCGGAGGAAGATGACAGACAAGAAGACCGGAGGAAGAAGCAGAGGAAGATAGAGGAAGAAGTGGGGGAAGAACAGAATGGAGGAAGAAGAAGAAAACCAAAGGAAAAACAGAAGAAGATGAAAGAAGAAGTGGGGAAAGAATTCTCAACATCAACATGGGGACAAGGTGCTTTGGGGGGCTAACCCAAAGCACCCTCCCAGTATTGAGGGCATGTGGCCTGGTATGGTTCAAGGGGGGGCGCTCTCTCATCCCCCCACTTTTCCTGTGGCCTGCCTGGTTACGTGCTCGGATAAGAGTCTGGCATGGATTTTCGGGGGGATCCCTGAAGGGCCTGGTATGAAATTTGAAGGGACCCCCATGCATTTTTTTTCTTATTTTGGTTCGGGGTTCCCCTGTGGGGGAATCCCATACCATTTTTTCAATGACTTTTATGTGTATTGCTGGGACCGACAATTCATTAGAGCCGAGAGTAGTTTTAAATGACTTTTTTTCATTTAGAATTGTCATCTTGCTCTCAGACTGTTCTAAACACGGGAAACATGTGCCACTTTACAGGCATATTATAGACACCCCCCAGGTACGAAATTTAAAGGAATATTACACTTTTATTGTTTCACTTTAAGCATTATTATAAATCACTGCTCCCGAAAAAACTGCAGTTTTTAAAAGTTTTTTTTGCATTGATACATGTCCCCTGGGGCAGGATCCAGGTCCCCAAACAGCTTTTTTGACAATAACTTGCATATTAACCTTTAAAATTAGCACTTTTGATTTCTCCCATAGACTTTTAAAGGGTGTTCCGCGGCTTTCCAATTTGCCGCGAACACCCCAAATTGTTCGCTATTCAGCGAACGGGCGAACTGCCAATGTTCGAGTCAAACTCATGTTCAACCCGAACATAAAGCCCATCCCTATATGTTACCGTTTACTATATTTGAGATTTAATATCTCTCAGATATGATTCGGGTTAAATGAGATTTCTTTGACCATGAGTGAAAGCTTTAACACAATAACAAAAATGTCTTTGTATAGAATAAAGTAGGCCTAGGCTAATACACACAATCTATCCAGTTATACAGGGAAAGGGTAAAAATCATGGATTACATGAAGAAATACAGAGTATATTCCTTAAATCATTCATCTACAAACAGTAGGACATAAAAGACTTAAGACCAACATATTTAGTTACAAGTACAAGGCAGACATTTCCCATAATTACCAGGCTATGACCCACAAAGGTTCCATTTGGATGACCGCTCTACCAGAAGTGTGCGTTTCCCACCCATCTAGTCTGATACCTCATTAGTTTGCATAGCGTGGCTCTGATTGGCGGGCTTCCCTACTCCTGGTTAAGGACTGGCTACATCTCAAATCCCTATACTTTGCATAAGTCAGCCCCCTTTAATGTAAATCCTTGTGACTATTCTGAGCAGGAGATTAACTTGACCTTTTCCCAGGAAGTTAAGTATTGATTGCAGGTTGGTCCCCCTTCATTGCATATCCCCATGGGATCCTTTGAAGTGAATATGTGTAGAACAATGAGGTTTGGGTCCCATTGTTTAGATAAGCAAGCCTAGGCAACAAAGTGTCTGGTCTAACAGAGATGCCTGTGAAGATAATATGTTATGCCCTACATAGATACAAGCTAAATGAAATATATTCCTAATTACAATATTTTACAGCTATTAATGGAGATTTCACATAAACTCATAAGGCAACACCAAGTTGCAGTAGAACTCACGTACATCCTATTTGCTTATGTTTTTATAAATTGAGGTTAATTGGTGAGTGCACTTTATGTTGGAGCTAGTGATGGATATGTTTATCTTTTTTTTATCAGATTTTAGTTATTTCTTCCATTCAGAAAACAATTATTCAAGATGGCAAGTAACATTTACCCTTCTTATAGATTGTGTTGTCGTGTGTACTATCAGCTTGGGGAAGAACCAACAAGTCTCGCTGCTCATGGGAAAGAATCAGCCTGGTCTTTTGACATTTCCTGACAGCGATGTAAGGGTTAAAACAGGCCCCAAAATTGACTCCATTACAGTTTTGACACACTGCGGCAAGGAGCAAGCAGGCACCACAATCCCCAAGAAATATTTGCACCAACCCGTTGGCAGGGGAGGAGCTCCCGCTCTGCAGGGGAGGATAAGGAAGTGCCACCACATGTGTCTGATTGTGGGTTAGTGAAGGAGATGGTGCAGTTCGTGAGTGAAATGGTGGATTGGAGACACTGGGCATCTACATTACCCCGGGGAAAACCTGTTGTGAAAGATACCGGAGTGCGGTACATACCGAATGGTATGTATATGGCTGGAGGCTGTGAGTCTCTGGGATTGATTTGTGGAACATGTTCTGGCCTGACCACGCAGTTGAGGCCTTGGATTATCTGTGGACGCTGTGGGGAGCATCTGTTTGAGGTTACCTCTCCAACCCTACCTACACAGATCCTACAAGTGGATTGGGACAAGAGTGTTGCTCTCCCTCCAGAGAGTGATGTCCAAAGCCTGTTGGTTGTCACCCAAGTTGTGCAGGAAGCTGCTACCTCTACTACAGCGACTACCCTAGAACCCAGCACACCGATCACTTCCAATGGCCAAGGTCGGGCCAGGTTGCTCGCATTGATGACTGAGTTAACTGAGAAAAAAGCACCGGGGTCGGGTAAGTCAGCAAGCAGTGAATGGGGTGTGCCTGTGGGGGAAGTGATACCGGTGGCCACGAAGGGAGTTGATATAGAGGTGCCAGCCAAAACGAAAACAAAGAGAAATTATCTCTCAGCTGAAGAGTGTTTAACCATCTCAAATTCGGACATTTTGTCTGATAGATTATCTTAACTCTTTTCAGATATTTTGTCTTGCTCAGGGAAGTTGGGAGAGAGTGATGAAGAGTTAACTAGTAATGTGCAGGAAGACCAAACACCTGCTACTACTTCCACAAGTGTGCAGATTATGCTGTAAGCCAGTGCAGCTCCACTGATTAGCATTGCCAGGTCCTTTGAGGAGGATCAAGGGAATCCACAGCCCGGCCTATTACTCCCATGCCAAGCTCCAGAGTGGATCGTAAGCCGGAGGTGGTTGTTGGGCATCCAGTTCAGCATGCCCCAGATGCTCGGGTTCTATCTGGGTACGGAGACCTTGGCTGTCCAAGACCCAGCGCATAATCATTAAGAAAGTAGCGTAAAATTACGGTTATTTATACCCCTACATTCCTCCTCATCTGGAAGAGGAGATTCTGGAGAAGGAAACACAATGGGTGGATAAGGCCGTCCGTGAATTTCTTCAAATTCCTTTCAAGATAGACTTTCTAACGTTATCATCCATAATGTCCAGGAAATACCTTTCAGTGCCGAATACCTGGTGCTACGGCCAGAAAATTTGTTTGGACAGTGCAATCCTCCGTAGGCCAGACAAGCGAGATGTTAAATACCACATGGTCACTGTAAATGCCAAAGGGGAAGATGTAACATTGCCAGATCCCAGATATTATTGGTGAAGCCTTATCAAAGTGATACCTTGTGGATTACAAATATGAGTTGTGACATCAGGGACACTCTGCTGACAGTTACCTTGCACAACCATTTAAAGTGTTATTAATGGGAATATCCCAGAAAACTGTAATGCCAGGACTGTGCTGGACTGAATGCTGCCTGCAGTTACAGGAAGCGATCACTTGAGCCACGTTGGCTAAACATTAAAATTGTTGGAGTGTTTAACCCTGAAGAGCGATCTGTTTACTTCAACAGGTTGTTGGTTGCAAAAGAATGAAGAAAGTGTCTGTCTTTGGCTGCCATGTGGGCAGACTGAAGATAGTCTTGTAAGTGGAAGTGTGGTCCCTTGCAATCTGGTCTGACTGTTTGTTGCTTGAAATGCAGTCAAGCCCTGTGCCTGGAGTTCATTTTAAAGAAAAAGGAATTTCTGGGAAATGTACTCCATTTGATGTAAAGGTAATGGATGGTAACCAGTCATGGACAGTGAGCATGTAGCTAGTTAGAATAGGCTATGATGGATTAAATGATTGCCTATTTCTTCAAATAATGAACTTCTACACATCCATCAGGACTGTTATTGATCAAAGTATTGCTGAAGTTTTATAGTTCTATACTGATTATGAAAGGGGTGGCTGTCAGAAACCATGAACCAGACCGAGACAGAAGTACAAATAAATCACACTTATTTATTAATAAAAAATAAAAAGGTAAATAGAGTAAGCGTAGTCAAGCATAGCCAGAGTCCAGAAACCGGATCGAGTAGTCAGCCAGGCCAGAGTTCAATACCCAGATCAGGTAATCAGCCAGGTCAGAAGTCAGGGAACCAAGTGGAGGAACAGCAATCAGGATAAGGAGACAGAAGTGATATCAGTAAGCCAGTCTTTAAACAGGAACGCCGGAGATGGTTTCTTGTGATGTGCCAAGGCAAAGGCAGAGATGAAGTGCGCTGGACAGCTTTAAGTAGGCAGATCAGATGAGCAGGATCAGGAACAGCTGGGTAACTGTGGAGAGAGATAAGAATTGGCAATAAGCCGACAGCTGGGCAGCCAGCCCAGAGAAGGAAGGGCTAAGCCAGTCCTGACAGTACCCCCTCCTCAATGACCCCGCTCCCTCGGAGGAGCACTGGGCTTGAGGGGAAAACGTCTATGGAAATCGCGGAGGAGGACAAGGGCATGTACATCCGAGGATGAAACCCAGGAGCGTTCCTTCGGACCCTAACCCTTCCAATGCACCAGGTACTGTATGCATCCACGGAACCTACGGGAGTCAACAATGGATTGTACCTCATACTGCTCATGGTTCTCAACTTGTATAGTGTGAGGATGTGGCACTGAGGTGGTAAATCGGTTGCAGACCAACGGTTTCAATAAGGAGACATGAAACACTTTTGAAATCCCCATACTAGGAGGAAGGCCCAACGCGCAAGCCACTGGTTTAATCCTGCGAAAGGATACGGAAAGGCCCAATAAACCGAGGTGCAAACTTCAGTGAGGGAACATGAAGTTGGAGGTTGCAAGATGACAGCCAGACCCTGTCCCCAACCTGGTAGGAAGGCGCAGGCAGGCGCCTGCGGTCAACATGGAGTCTGTACCTATCATTAGCATGACGCAAAGCCTCCTGGACTTGTACCCAATTGGAACTAAGACCACGGAGATGCTCCTCTAACTCAGGAATATTCTGCGGAACAAACGGGTCAGGCAACATGGAAGGTTGGAAACCATAATTTTTTTTAAATGGAAGCCAGTTCCTTAGAAGTAGGCAACTTCTTAACTGGAATGCAAGGACACATCTTTGAGAACCGGTTAACCACCATAAGGATAACAGTGTTGCCTTGGGAGTTGGGCAACTCCACAATGAAAAACCATAGACAGATGGGTCCAGGGCCTCTCTCCATTGGGTATGGGTTGTAGGAGGCACACTGGAAGGTGTTATGGAGTCTTACTCTGAGCACATACGGAACAGGCAGCTACGAAGGCAGTTACATCAGCCCGTAGACGAAGCCACCAGAATTGTTGGGAAATGGCCCAAATGAGTTGATTTTTCCCAGGGTGGCTGTCATGGTTATGCAATAGAGTTTGTCTGCTTACCTGTTTCCATGTGTCCATCTCTAGAGACCAGCCGACCCTCACCTGACTGCTTTTGTAATCCATCCTCTGGCATGACTCCACCCTAGCTCCTATCAGAGAACTCTATATTAACCTGTGCACTGCAGGCCAACCCTGGTGATCAACCATTGTGTATTCCTTTGTGTGTTTAGCTTCCTGTTACCTGCCGTGTGCTCTTCTGTTGTTCCGTTACTGACTTTGGCGTGTCTTTGACTATCCCTGTTTGCCTGTGATCCTGACCTATTGGCATGTCCCTGACTATTCCTGTCTGCTTGTGGCCCCGACCTTGGCTTTATACCTCACTATCCCTATCCTCCTGTTGCCTACTGTGGGTGCGAGCTGGGGGACCCTGGGGGTCACGACCTGGAGCCAGTTGCAGCCAAGTCCCTCCTCACCACTAGAGGCTCTGGTGAACACCTGCTGGCTATTAGACTCCGCGCCCCAGGGAATCTTACGCTCTAACCTCGGTGGGATCTGGCCCATCCGCAGCAGTCAGCCTTAGGGTCCACAACCTTGCAGTGCACTACTGATCCCGACGGTGTGCATCTGTCACCTTGCCCCAAGGTGACCTGACAGTTTGATCAGCCATGGACCCAGCTGATGTGCCGCTATCCGCAGATGACCCATTGCAGAGGTTAGTTCTCAGACTTGAGACCCAAGAATCGCATCAGACCCAGGTGATGCGATTTCTTCAGGATTTGGCATCCCGTGTTGAACAGGTTCAGGCCTCATTAGGACCCTCGGTTCGACAACCTCAACCGCTATCTGCCGCTGCACCTATCGCATCAGTCGCAGTCACACATTCATTACAACTACCAGCTCCGGCCCGTTTCTCTGGGGACTCCAAGGCTTGCAGGGGGTTCCTTAGCCAGTGCACAATTCATTTTGAACTTCAGCCCCAAAACGTCCTGTCCGATCGGGCGAAAGTAGCATATATTATATCCCTCCTGTCTGGCGAGGCGCTAGCTTGGGCTGCCCCTCTGTGGGAACTGAATGATCCAGTGTTTTCTAGCCTGTCTGATTTCTTGAAACTTTTTCGGAATATCTTCGAGGAACCGGGTCGTGTCTCCTCAGCGGCTAGCGTTCTTTTATGTCTCCGTCAAGAGTCCGCTTCTGTGGGACAGCATGCTCTTCAGTTCCGTATCCTTACAGCTGAATTGAGCTGGAATAATGAGGATCTAGTTGCAACCTTTTTACATGGCCTCTCTGATAGAGTGAAGAATGAATTAGCAGGAAGATCCCTTCCTGCTGATCTGGACAGTGTCATCACCTTGTGTAACCAGATCAATATTCGCTTTCAGGAGAGGGCCCTGGAAAAAAGACGCCAGCACTCCCCGTTCTTTAGGCAGCCTGAGCCCCCAGTCCCTTCTCTTCGATCCGAGGAGCACCCCCTGCCTACTGAGGAACCTTTGCAGTTGGGCTGGACTAAGTTATCTCCCGAAGAACGTGCTAGGCGCAGAACTCTGGGCCTATGCCTCTATTGTGGGGCCAAAGGTCATTTCCGTGACACTTGTTCTCTTTGTCCGGAAAAATGCTCAGGGCTAATACATCTGGAATGTGGAGTATTAGACCCTGAAATATCACCTTCACCTTCTCGTCTTCTCCTTTCTGTGTTGCTTCATGTCGGTGCTTCCTCTCGTTCGTTCTCAGCACATCTGGATTCCGGAGCTGCTGCCAATTTCATGGATTGGGGAACTGCATCCTCCATGAGACTTACCCTTTTGCCCCTTACAACGCCATTGGTGGTCTTGGCGATTAATGGCACTGTTCTCCCAGGGGACCCTATCCGCTTCCAGACTCTTCCTGTTAAGATGTCACTAGGGACACTCCATCAGGAGTGGATATCCTTCCTTGTCTTACCTAAGGCTTCATCTCCTATCATATTAGGTCTTCCTTGGTTACGGCTCCATTCTCCACACGTTGACTGGTCTGCTGGACAGATCCTGGCTTGGGGTTCCTCCTGTTCCTCTTCCTGCCTACTCAAGGGTACCCCAAAACAGAAACTTCCTGTTACCACCATCCCAGTATCTTCTGCTCTTCCCGCTGTATATAGCGATCTCTGGGATGCGTCCTGCAATAGTCGGACTGATGCACTCTCTAGGTCATGTGGTACTCTGGATGAGGGGCCCACCTATGAACCTGAGTCGATCATTCACTCCTGTTTGCATAACCATTTACCTTTTCTTGTCCCTAATCTCCCTTGGATGCACAGCCAGGCTAATTTGTCTGCAAATTCCACAGTTGCTATGCCCTGTGATGCGATTGAGATGGTCACTACAGCTGACAATACTATTCAGTCGGCCTCTGCACCAGTTATGCCAGTCCAGCCCATGCCCAATGAGCTTCCTGCTTCTTGTTCAGGACCTTGGGTGACCCGGCCTCACCCTACTGCTCCTATGTCCGTTCAAACCCGTTTAAGAGGCTCAATCCATCCTTTGGATAGACTGCCTCATTCGGCCAGGTGGGGTTTTCAATCTTTTTCTCAGGGTTCTCTGCATTCTGTTTGTGTTTCAGCAATCCAGCTTGACTCTTGTGACATGTCACCTTCTAACCAACCTGACCTCAGGGATCCACTGACCTCTGCCCAGTCTGGTGGCCCTGTTCTAGATGCCCAGCTCATCTTTAAGGGTCTGGGGGACCCTGCTCTGGCTCCTGATCTTCTCATGCCCTTACCCATTCCTAAAATGCCTTCAGTCCTCAAGTCCTCTCGTCCTCTCCCTACCTCGGTTCCAGTCTCTGAGGATAATCTAAAATACGAGGTTAGTCAAGTTTTGGATTCCCGACTCCGTAAAGGCATTCTTCAGTACCTCGTACATTGGAAAGGGTTTGGCCCTGAGGAGAGGTCTTGGATCACTGCATCTGAGGTCTTTGCTCCTAGTCTGTTGAGGAGGTTCCATCTGGAGTTTCCCTTTAAGCCTGGACCCAGGCGGGGGAGGGGGAGGCCTTGTAAGAGGGAGGGTACTGTCATGGTTATGCAATAGAGTTTGTCTGCTTACCTGTTTCCATGTGTTCATCTCTAGAGACCAGCCGACCCTCACCTGACTGCTTTTGTAATCCATCCTGTGGCATGACTCCACCCTAGCTCCTATCAGAGAACTCTATATTAACCTGTGCACTGCAGGCCAACCCTGCTGATCAACCATTGTGTATTCCTTTGTGTGTTTAGCTTCCTGTTATCTGCCGTGTGCTCTTCTGTTGTTCAGTTACCGACTTTGGCCTGTCTTTGACTATCCCTGTTTGCCTGTGATCCTGACCTATTGGCGTGTCCCTGACTATTCCTGTGTGCTTGTGGCCCCGACCTTGGCTTTATCCCTCACTATCCCTATCTTCCTGTTGCCTACTGTGGGTGCGAGCTGGGGGACCCTGGGGGTCGTGACCTGGAGCCAGTTGCAGCCAAGTCCATCCTCACCACTAGAGGCTCTGGTGAACACCTGCTGGTTCTTAGACTCCGCGCCCCAGGGAATCTTACGCTCTAACCTCGGTGGGATCTGGCCCGTCCACAGCAGTCAGCCTTAGGGTCCACAACCTTGCAGTGCACTCCTGATACCTACGGTGTGCATCTGTCACCTCGCCCCAAGGTGACCTGACAGTGGCCAGCTGCCTTGGGAGAATGGTAAGTCTGGAGTACGGCAGTACGGAGACTCTCTGGGACAAAGCAGCGGTCACAAGGTTTCTCAGGAGGAGCATGGACCTGAGCCAGAAGAATCTTGTCACCCAAAGGAGAAGTAAGACTGGTGCAAACCATAGCCAAGATACGATCAGGAAGACTCACAGAAACTGGAACCGACTCGGACTTGGAAGTGGAGGAAAATTGTCCTGACAAGGCATCAGCCCTTACATTCTTAGTACCGGGTAAGAATGAGACAATGTAATTAAAACTCAACAAGAAAAGAGCCCATCGCGCCCTTCTGGGAGAGAGGTGCTTAGCCTCAGACAAGAATGTGAGATTCTTATGGTCATATCAGTCAGGGGCTTGACCAGAGACGAGAAGTTACGAATAAACTTCCGATAGTAGTTGGTAAAGCCCAGGAAATGCTGCAGAGGACGTAAACCCACGGGTCAAGGCCACTGTAGGACTGCCGAATGTTTCTCTGGGTCCATCGAAAAACCAGCTGTGGAAATGTCATAGCCCAGGAATATAATCTCCAGTTTACAATAGAGATTGTTCTCTCTTAGTTTCTGAAGCACACGACAAACATCTGTGTGGTGGCTCTCCAGTCACTTGGAAAATATGAGGATATCATTGAGATAAACCACCACACATAACTGCAACAAATCTAGGAGGACATTGTTAATAAATTCCTGGAAAACTGCTGGGGCATTACAAATGGCAAAAGGCATTACCAGGTACTCGTAATGGCCTGTTCTGGTATTAAATGCAGTTTTCCACTCGTCACCCTCCTTAATCCGCACGAGATTGTATGCCTCTCTCAAATCAAGCTTCGTAAACCGTTGCTCCCTTGAGGCGGTCAAAATGAAACCTCGAGAAAGTGTGTCTGCAACATACTCCTCCATGGCCTTATCTTCCAAGACCGATAAAGGGTAAACCCCGGCCACGAGGGGCTATGGCACCAGGTTGAAGGTCAACTGAGCAATCATAAGACTGGTGGGGAGGAAAACTACTGGCTTGACCTTTGTCAAAGACATCGCTAAAATTGTGGTACTCCTCCGGCAGGGAGGAGTGTGAAGAGGTGCACAGGACCTTGGATACCTTCAGGAAGCATGTCCCACTGCATTTTAGCGACCAGGAGAGAACCTCAGCAGGGAGCCAATCAAAATAGGGGTTGTGTCTGTAACCAAGGATAACCAATAACCAGCAGAAACTTGGGTGAGGAAATAACTAGGAATTGGATTATCTCATGGTGAAGAGCCCCT
Organism: Lithobates pipiens; assembly: GCF_037356315.1. Taxonomy (NCBI): domain Eukaryota; kingdom Metazoa; phylum Chordata; class Amphibia; order Anura; family Ranidae; genus Lithobates; species Lithobates pipiens. The sequence goes on from NW_027507718.1 coordinate 132,731,178, forward strand.
ATGGCCATGTACAATGGAACCATCTCATGAGTCACAGGCTGTAGAGGTCTCCCGTCAAGAGCCTCAATGGCAAGTGGAGTGTCACGCAGCTGCAGCGGAATCAAGTGCTGCAATACAAAGGCAGCATCAATGAACAGGCCTGCAGCCCCAGAGTTGATTAGAGCCTGTATCTCGATGGATGACTCAGCCCAAGAAAGAGTGACCAAAACCAGGGGCTTATCTTTCTGGATAACTGGGAACGAAACAACGCCACCTAAGGTCTGTCCATGACAGGGCCTCAAGGTTCCGGCGTTCCCTGGACGGGTAGGACAAGACTTAAAAAAGTGACCTGCCTGGTCACAGTATAGGCATAATCTCTCCCTCCTCCTAAAGTCCCTCTCATTCGCAGAGAAATGAGTGAAGCCCAAGTGCATGGGTTCATCTTCACAGACCGACTCAGTACCAGGAGGCACATGGGAGGTGAGGGAGGCACGGGTGGGACTGCAAAGCTCAGAGGCAAACGTACAGGAGGCTTCCGCAAGCGCTCTTTCAAAGAAAGTCTTTCTCTGAGTATGGAGTCAATGAGGATGGCAAACGAGATCAAGCTCTCCAGCTCAGTGGATATATCTCAGGCTGCTATCTGATCCTTGATGGAATCCAAGAGGCCATGAGAAAAAGCAGCCACGAGGACCTCATTGTTCCAAGCAACCTCTGCTGCCAGAATACGAAATTCAATGGCGTAGTCGGCAACAGTTCTCGTACTCTGTTTGAATGACATGAGGCACTTGGCAGCAGAAGCAGAGCATGCGGGAACGTCAAATACCCTTTTAAGGTTGAACATATTTTTATTTCCAAGATCAATGCAAGTTCAGGAATACAAAATTACAATTTTTTTTCCAAAAATACACAAGTACTGAGGTACATAGATATGGAGAACCTCGTGTGTAACATAACTTGTTAATATCCAATTCTAAACACATACAGAGGGAGGAATAGGTTGACAGGGAGGGCGGGGAGGGGGGGTGAGGTGGGAAGGGAGCAGGGGAAAAGCAAGGTAGACAGGAACCCTAGAATGGAGAGTGCTTGAGTAAACTTTGTCAACCCCCGGAACAATCTCAGGGCATTGATCTGACAGCTAGCATAGATTGTCTCAAAGAAGGGGAGGGGAGGGGAGGAGAGAAAGAACCAGTAAAAATGGGTATGTATGGGCAACCAAGAGAGCCGACACCGGAGCCGTGTGGCCCTCTAGATGGTTTCCAAAATAAACACTTAAGTTCAGTTCGGATCGCCTCCTGAGCATAGACCATCTAGGAAGCTTAGCGAGGCTGAGTGATGGCGCCATATAGACCACAGGGCGGCAAACTTGTCATACCTGTCGTCAACCTTCGCCTGTAGTTCCTCCATGACCATCATATCATTAAGAATGTTGACCCAGCCAATTACAGATGGGGTACGATCTTTTTTCCAATAAAGGGTGATGTTATGGCGGGCAGCGGAAAGAAGGAATCTAAGGAGGCAATTTTTGTGTGATTTAATGGAGCCCGGTATGATGGACAGGAGAGCAACCAAGGGCGAAGGGGACATGGCAGTTTGATACATAGCATTATACGTCTCAAAGACCTTATCCCAGAAAGGACGGACCATGACACAGTCCCACCATATGTGAAGAAATGTTCCTTTCGCTCCGTGGCACCTCCAGCACACATCCGTTGATCCGGGGAACATCTTGTGCACCGAGACTGGAACTCTGTACCACCGTGACAACAGTTTGTAATTCTTCTCCTGAGTGAATCCTGATCTGGAGGATTGATGGGTAAGTATAAAGGCCGTATGCCATTGTGTTGGGGTAATCTCTGCGTCAACGTCACTGGACCACTTGTTAGTGTATATAGGAAGAGAGGTGTAGGTGAGTGATTGGATCTCCTTATAAAAAAGAGATAGAGTGTGTTTAGGAGTGTGGGGGAGGGTGCAAAATTCCTCAAACAGGGTGAGCGGCCTATGGATATTACCAGAGATATGTAGCGATTTACAAAATTGGTTTAGGGATCGCTTGGAAAGCCAGTCCAAGCTGGATGAGGGTAATGATGTGGACGGGTCCCTGAGATGACCTGTGGAGGGGTGAACAAATTGATTAGCCATGGGCCAGTCCTTTCTATGGAATGCCCCAGCATGGGTTGCTGAGAGGAGAGTGGGTAGGTGTGGATTATCAAAGAGGGGGGAGAGAGGGCTGGGATCCGTAGACAAGCCCAGTTTACAAGACACTTCATACCATTTAGTCAGAACCGCGACCGTTAGAGGGGAAATCTGTCCGAGCGAGCGAAATTTAGCCTGGTGTCCCCATAAAAGGGCTCTAAGATCAATGGGGATCATGTCTTGTTCAATAATTACTAAGGGTTTAGATAGGGGTCTCGGGAACCATTCCAGAAGTCTGGATATTAAGGACGCCGTGTGGTACAATTGAAAGTCAGGTAAGCCGGTACCACCTCTAAGCTTGGGGGCACAGAGGACTTTATGCTTCAGTCTGGGAGGGTGGTTTAGCCATATAAATTTGATTATCGAAGAGCGGAGGGAGAGGAAGAAAGCCCTGGGGAGAAGTATGGGGAGAGTTTGAAACAAATATAAAACTTTGGGCAGTATATCCATTTTAATGGCGTTCATCCTCCCCCACCAAGTAAGTTTCAGTTTGTGCCACGAGTCGAAGGAGCGCCTAAGGTTAGTCAACAGTGGGCTAAAGTTCAAGGAGTAGATGTCCTGTAGGTCCCTAGGGATTGCAGTCCCTAGGTATTTAACTGAACGTGATTGCCACCGGAACGGATATTTTCCTTGTAGGGCCGTCAGTTCCTGCTGGGGTAGAGAAATGTTTAGGGCTTCCGTTTTTGTGATGTTAAGTTTGAAATTACTGTAGCTACCAAAGCGGTCTAACTCTGCAAGAATGTGCGGTATGCTAGTGTGGGGCTTCGTGACATACAGAAGTAAGTCGTCGGCATAGAGTGACAGCTTGCGGGGAGCCGAGGGAGTGGGAATACCATGAATAGAAGCATTGTTACGTATAGCCTGTGCCAGGTGTTCCACCGTGATTGCGAACAACAAGGGCGAAAGAGGACAGCCCTGTCTGGTACCATTGCTAATTTGGAATGGTGCGGACGATTCCCCGTTAGCTGAAACTCGAGCGGTAAGTTGGGAGTACAGGGCCATGATCTTCGATAGTAACTTGGGACCTAAGCCTATTTGTTGCAGGGATGCTCTGAGGAACTGCCAGCTCACCCTGTCGAACGCCTTTTCAGCGTCGCAGGCCAAGAGGCAGGTAGGAATATTATGTTCTTTAGCGTAAGAGATCAGGTGGAGTGTTTTCGTGGTGTTGTCTCTGGCCTCTCGGCCCGGGACAAACCCCACTTGGTCCCCGTGTATCAAAGAGGGAAGGAGAGGGGCTAAGCGTGTGGCAAGAATTTTAGCGTAAAGCTTCAGGTCGACGTTCAATAAAGATATAGGGAGATAATTACCGCAAAGTGTGTGATCTTTCCCGGGTTTGGGGATCACCACTATTTGGGCTTGCAGGAGCGCGATGGATAGTGGGTGATTGTCGTCTACCTCCTCAAATGCCTTTGCCAACAGTGGTGCTAATTGTTGGGCGTATTGCTTGAAAAACAAAGGTGTGTAACCGTCAGGGCCAGGGCTTTTGCCCTTCTTAAGCCCTTTTATGGCATTTAAAAAGTCTGACGTGGTCAGTGGTTGTTCCAGGTCTATTGCCGCTTCTGGGGTTAACCGAGGTAATGATGTGTCTTGTATATATTGTAAGAGGTCCAGTTGCGAGGAGGGGGTGAGCGTGTTGGCTACTGGGAGGTTGTACAGGGATGAATAAAAGTCACGGAAATCCGAAACTATTTCCGAGTCTTTGGAGTGTTTGACGTGGGCGGGGGACATAAGGTGGGAGATATTTTGTCTACGTTGTTGGGGGTGGATTGTGCGAGCTAGGTGTCTCCCGCATTTGTTTGCGAGAGCATAGTAGACATGTCTGCCCTTAGTACAGGCAATCACAGAACGTTCCGTGAATATCTGTTTGAGGTCCCTACGTACGTTAGAGAGTTCTACCAGTGTCCTAGAGTCCAGGGAACGTTTATGGGAATCTTCGAGAGTAGATATCAGTGTGAACAATCGGTTAATTTCGGCAGTTTTTTAACCTAGAACCATGCTGTATCAAAATGCCTCGAAGAACACATTTCAGTGCCTCCCATTTGATTAGGTTAGAGGTTTCGTCATGAGCATGGGTCCGATTAAACTCTGTGATCGCCGCATTTATCGCTGCGTTGCAAACAGAGTCCTGCAAGAGGTTGTCATTCAGTCTCCAGGATTTGTGTCTAGGGAGGTGTGGGGGTCTCCCCAGTGTCAAATGCACCGGGGCATGGTCAGACCAGATTTTCAGGCCGATCTCGCATGTAGGGTCACAGTCCAACATCGATTGGGAGACTAGTATATAGTCGAGCCGGCTGTAGGAGTTATGTGCAGGTGAGTAGTAAGTGTAATCCCGCTCAGACGGGTGGAGTACCCGCCATGGGTCTACAAGGGAGAGGTCTTTCAGAGCGGAGCGTATATTAGTCAGTGTGGAAGGTGGTATGTTTGACTTACCAGTGGATGAGTCCAGTCTCGGTACTAACGGTACGTTCAGATCACCTCCAAGGATCAAATTGTGAGTTCCAAATTCACGGAGACGGGATGCCACGGAGGAGAGAACCTGTAGTTTCAAAAACACTTATCTACCTTTAGGGTCTATTTCCTGATCAAGGACGGTTGGGTTAAAGGAATTATGGAAGGCCACGGAGGCCCCCCTTGTTCTAGCGTCAGGATTGGTGCTGTGAAACCAAGTCGGGTAGCGCTTGTCGGAGATGGTAGGGAGTTTATCTAACCTGAAATGAGTTTCTTGCAGCAATAAAATGTGCGTTTTAGCTTTGTGAAAGTGGTGTAGAAGCTGTCTACGTTTCTCTGGGGTATTGAACCCTCTACAGTTGAGAGAGGAGATTTTAACTTCTAAGGAAGACATACCAAGAGGGGGGGACAAGAGGGGGGTGCTAGGGTTCCTGTCAAGGGAGCCAGAGGAGGTGGCCTCCAGCTGGAGAAGCAAAGGGTCAGTAAGTGGAGTGTAGGTTTAGGAAAGGGGAGGGCGTCAAGAAAAATAACGAGTTACCCCCTCCAGCAGAGGGGCCTGGTACTAACGTCCAGAGAAAGCACACAGGGGCACCGACACCCTCAGGAGGGCCCCGGTGAGCCTGTGTGGATATGTTGGGATACGGTGCCCTCAGGCAGGGTAGGTAGGGCGCAGTCAAGCCACACCCTCTAGTGTTCAAGGGGGAGAAGGGGAGTGAACACTACACAGTATTTCTAAGAAATATCAAAAAACAGAGGCAATAAAGACTCTGCACGCCCTAACGTGGGGAACGTGGAAAGGCGATTCTCAGGGGCTCCGCCCCAACATAACAAAACAAACAATAATAAAAAAAAATGCTTGTCTAAAGCGCACAGCACAGTGCGTTGAGAGAGCTTAAATCAATAGTTAACAGTGCAAACTTAGTAACAAAGTGACTGAATTACAGCCCATGTCCTTGTTCAAAGTAGGTACCCGACCGTGGCTTAAGTGGCCCGCAGAGGGGCCTATGTCGAGTTAAGCTTACCAAAGAGTTGGTAGAAACAGGTAGAGCTAGTAGGCAGTCCTGTAGAAAAGGCAAAACTTCTCAGGCCGGAACGTATCGCCAAACTTCATTGGCCAGAACAATGGTCTCCTAGAAGAGGAGAGGAGGAATCACCCTCCGTCGGTCACTGTGAAAAGGAGGGCCAGGACTTCAAAACAACAAGCGCAAAGGAAAAAAACACAAGGGGGGAGGACCCCCATAAAAAGGGGGGCAAAGAAATCATCCTGGTGGAGATTTAGAAGTGCGGGATCTGGATCTCTTCTTCCTGGATTGCTTTTCCCATCTAGGAGCTTTAGGGAACCCCGGAGTGGCCGCTTCCAATGGCCAGTCTGGAACCCTAATCTGCGGTAGTTCAAATACACCTAGGAAGTTAGGTAAATCTCCCAGGGTGCGAAAGGTGGCCGATTTACCCTCATGGGATGCAAACAAGTGGAAAGGGAAGCCCCATCTGTATTTAATTTGCTTGGAGTGGAGTGCATCCGTAAGCGGTTTCAGGGCTTTCCGCATAAGTATAGTCTGCCGGGAGAGATCCGTCAAAAGCATGATGGGAGAGCGATTAAACAAGATGGATTCCTGATTCCGGGCGGCCTGCATGATTTCAGACTTGGTATGAAAGAGGTGAATGCAGCAGATAATGTCTCTGGGGTAAGCAGGGTTGGGGTTGCGGGGGCCCAGGGACCTGTGAATTCTGTCAATTTCCAGGTGATCTTCCTTAGGTTTGTTCAGTAGCTGATTAAACATTGTAGTGGCTGCTTTAACAAGGTCCTTGTTTTCAACTGATTCGGGTACCCCACGGATGCGAATATTATTGCGACGACTTCTGTTCTCCTAGTCGTTGAGACCGTAAAACAATTGTTGCATCTGATTTGTATGTTCTTGTAGGATATGATCATGTTCAATGATTCTGGTCACAGACTCCTCCACAGTAGCTTCAATATCATCAAAGCGCTGTCCTATATCGTGGCGTAGGTCAGTGATTTCACGTTTATAGGAGCGTTCAAGCCTGCTGATGTAGGCCTCAATGTCCCCTTTAGTGGGGAGGGCCTTAATGTAGCTCTCCATATCCCATGTCCCTGGCTGAGTGTGTGGTTGGGGCGGAGGGCTCTCGGGACATTGCAGGCTGTGGGGGCTCCGGTTCCCTGGCCCGGGGGATTGCGGTGAGGGAGGGGAGGGTGCAGGTTGTTGTGCGAGTACCTGTGAGGCAGTGAGGGCCGCTTGTGCTGCTGCCGCGCGGGTCGCCGCCATCTTGGAAGCCGGCGTGGTCCGGCCTGCAGGACCTTTCGTGGCGAAATAACTGCCGATTTCCAAGGATTTGTGGCTCCCCGAGGTACGGGGGTGTCTCCGGTCCCTCTCCTGCTCATGTGGAAAGGCTGCGAGGTGATGGATGGCTGTGCTGTGCGCCGTTCCGTGATGTGGAGCGGGAGCTGAGGTCTCAAGCTGCCGTCTCCTCCATGCGCCAAGCCATGCCCCCAAATACCCTGTTAAAGGAGGCCAGAAAGTCAGGATAACTCAAGACAACAGGTTTTTGCGTCTCCCATAGAGGGTTTACCCAGGCCAAGGCTCTCTCAGAAAGCAAAGATATCACGAAACCTACTTTGCTTCTGTCCGTGGGAAACGTCTGGGGCAGCATCTCAAAGTAAATCTCAACCTGGTTGAGAAACCCTCTGCATTGAACTGGATTGCCCCCAAATCACTGGGGAAGCAGAGTGGAACCAGACATACCTCTTATAGAGGTAATACTCGAGGTGGGCTCCTGCACAGAGATTGGCGCAGCAGCAGGGACGGTCAGGTAGTACCATAGCAGCCACAGTGGGGGATTCCAGGTGAGCCATGCGACTCAGAAGCATTTGTAACACTATGACAAACTGATCCATGAGGTGATCTTGCTCATCCAATCTGGAAAAAATATTACCGACAAGTGGATTGATTGTATCTCCTGAATTCATGGCCTTCGCCTACTGTCAGAAACCATGAACCAGACTGAGACAGAAGTACAATTATATCACACTTGTTTATTAATAAAAAATAAAAAGGTAAGCGTAGTCAAGCATAGCCAGAGTCCAGTAACCGGATTGAGTAGTCATCCAGGCCAGAGTTCAATAACCAGATCGGGTAATCAACCAGACCAGAAGTCAGGGATCCAAGTGGAGCAACAGCAAGCAGGATAAGGAGCCAGAAGGGATGTCAGCAAGCCAGTCTTTAAACAGGAACGCAGGAGATGGTTTCTTGTGATGTGACCAAGGCGAAGGCAGAGATGAAGTGAGCTGGATAGCTTTAACCACTTACAGACCGGACCATTTTGCTGGTCAAAGAACAGACCACTTTTTTGCGATTCAGCACTGCGTTGCTTTAACTGACAATTGCACGGTCGTGCAACGTGGCTCCCAAACAAAATTGACGTGCTTTTTTTCCCACAAATAGAGCTTTCTTTTGGTGGTATTTGATCACCTCTGCGGTTTTTATTTTTTGCGCTATAAACTAAAATAGAGCGACAATTTTGAAAAAAAAACGCATTATTTTTTACTCTATGTTATAATAAATATCCCCCAAAAATATATAAAAAAAAATTTTTGCCCTCAGTTTAGGCCGATATGTATTCTTCTACATATTTTTGGTAAAAAAAAACGCAATAAGCGATTATTGATTGGTTTGCGCAAAAGTTATAGCGTTTACAAAATAAGGGATAGTTTTATGGCATTTTTATTAATATTTTTTTTTACTAGTAATGGCGGCGATCAGCGATTTTTATTGTGACTGCGACATTATGGTGGACACATCTGACATTTTTGACACATTTTTGGGACCATTGTCATTTCTACAGTAATCACTGCTATATAAATGCAGTGATTCCTGTGTAAATGATACTGGCAGTGAAGGGGTTAACCAGTGGGTGGCAGTGTAGGGGTTAAGTGTTCCTAGGGGTGTGTTACTAACTGTGGGGGGGTTGGGCTTTCATTTAGTGAACACTGATCTCTGCTCCAATCACATGGAGCAGAGATCAGCGTCACTAGTTGATAGGCAGAATGGAGAAATGCTGTTTACAACGGCATTTCTTCATTCGGCCGCTCCGTGAGACGATCGCGGGTATGCCCGCAGCGATCGAGTCCGCGGGTCCCGCGACCGGACTCACGGGGGTCCCGACCAGCGCGGGAGCGCGCCGCCGGTGGCGCACTCCCGATGGCAGGGCGGCAAATTTAAAGGGACGTACAGGTACGCCCATTTGCCTGCCTGTGCCATTCTGCCGACGTACATCGGCGTGCGCTGGTCGGCAACTGGTTAAGTAGGCAGGTCAGACGAGCATTATCAGAAACAGCTGGGTAACTGTGGAGAGAGATAAGAACTGGAAATTAGCTGACAGCTGAGCAGCCAGCCCAGAGAAGGAAGGTCTAAGCCAGCCCTGACAGTGGCATTCATAAAGAGACTGGGGCCTGCTTTCAAAATGTAAATAATGTAGACATGTATAGGATGTTATTACGTTTTATGCTGTCCTTGGCTGAGGACCAGTTCCTATCACTATGTACATATTGCAAAATGCTCTTATAGCATGCTTTTACATTGTTTTGATTTCTCTCTTTCAGGTGTTTCCAAATCAGTGCATCTTCCTTAGCTAAAGAGAGACAGGGATCTAGCCGGATAACAACACTAACCATTTGTATATTGTTACAACTGTATATATTAGATAGATAGATAGTTAGAGAGCAATGCTATTGCTTTGTTGCCTTTAAAGGTTGATATCTGAATGTCATACGTGACTAACTATTTAATGTTTGATACTGCTGTTTATTCATGTGGTATGCCACATACATTTTGTTATACTGTTAACCCCTTCCCTGTCTCCATATCTATCCCAGTTTTTGCCAGGACATTCGCTTTCATGCTTGGGAGCTCAAATTATTTTTCTGCAAATTCTGAGATGTGGTTTCTTGGTAAGGAGGAGGATGTAGTGCCCTGGAATTTAGTCAGGGTGCTCCTCACCAAATTCTTTGTCAGGAGTAGCTATTGTAGATAATTGTTAGAGATCCATTGATTTTCTCCATAAATTTGGCCTTGCATTTTTCTCTTCTGCCACTAGGTGGCAGGGCACCTGGTGGCATTAGATATGAGAAGGTCAAGTTATGGGTATATTGGGTATCTCAGCCAGTGGGCAAGGGTTTTCTTGAATCCCTTGGCCTGCTCGGAAAACCTATATATTTGGGTGGAGTCAGGTGTTTTGTGCCACCCGGACCGCTGTCTGGGTGGAGGTTTGTTGTATGCCCTGGGCTGCTAGGCCAGAGATTGGGCTTATCCTGGGGGACATCTGGCTGCCAGGCTGTGTGAAGGCCTATCCAGAAAGAAAGAAGGCAGTGCAGGGTTGGGACTGTGGCTTGCAGTCCAACCAGACGTGACGGTTCCGCTGGACGGAGAACCTGTCGTGGTCGGAAATAGAAAGGAAGCTGTCGCCACTAAGGGTCCAGCCACTTTTACCAGGGAACACAGTGAGTAACTGAAGCAAGTACCTGAGCAACATTTTCACGGTGGAGAATCAAGAAACTTCAGGTAGTGATCAAGTCAGGGACCCAGCCAGTGGATATGATGCTTGCAGAGCAGCCTTGTGGGTTAAGCCAGGGACCAAGCCGGTTAGCGGGGGTAAAGCTTGAAAAGTATCTGGAGTGCCAAGCTAGGAACCCCCCTTGGGAAGCGTGGGTGACGCTTGAGGAAGATACCACCGCAAAAGCCTTGAGGAGCTCACGGGCTTCAGAGTCAGGGAATCAGAGAGTCCAGTGAGAGACTAGGAGCTCAAGGGGCTGAAGAACTACAAGTAGACATTGTAGTGAAGCGGAGAAAACTGTTGAACTTTGTGGTAGGAACTGTTAAATACTGTTGCCATAGGAGACAGCAATCCTGCACGTGTAGAAGTGGTGCCATGCTGGGGCCTGTCCCTGTACGGCTGTCCTGCTATTGAAGTCTCCTGGGGCTGTGACATCATACGGGGTGGGGTCACCAGGTGACATCACCCGGTCACCCCGCCCCTTATGCCTATATAGGTCGCTGTGCACTGTGTCCATGGCATTACAGCAGGAGAGAGTGTTGTGTCAACATCGGAAGAACAGAAGAAGAAAGAAGAAGAAGACAGCAACGACGACAATGAAGGCAAAAGCTGGGCCACTGCTGGCAAAAGAGCAGAAGATAGTGGAGGAGCCCGGGAGAAGAACCGGAAAGCGTGGAGAAGTCGGAAGAAGATCCCCGGAGCTGTCTAATAAACTACTTTAAAAACCTGTGTAGTGTGTTTTTTATTGACACTTTTTCCCCCAGGTGAATGGGTAGGGGTACGATGTACCCCTTACTTATTCACATAGGGTGGTGGACCGGGATCTGGGGGCCCCCTTATTAAAGTGGGCTCCCGGATTCTGATAAGCCCCCTGCCCGCAGACCCCGACAACCAACAGCCAGGGTTGTCGGGAAGAGGCCCTTTTCCTCATCAACATGGGGACAAGGTGCTTTGGGGTGAGGGGCCGCAGGGCGCCCCCCTTCCCCAAAGCACCCCCCCATGTTGAGGGCATGCGGCTTGGTATGGTCCGGGGGGGATGCTCGCTCGTCCCCACCCCCTTTCCTGACCGGCCGGGCTGCGTGCTCGGATAAGGGTCTGGTATTGATTTTGGGCATAGGGGGTTCCCCTTAAAATTCATACCAGGTGACGGGGCTCGCAAGGTGTCAATTTCGCCAATGAAAGCTGTGAGATTGACTTCCAGTTCTAGTCCCGTCGTACCTGGAGTCGCGTTCAAAATGAACGGATGTGCAAGTCCGTTCATTTTGAGAGTCTGTCAGGAAGTCTGCCGGAAAGTCAGTTCATGTGTACGCAAGTCAGCTCGTTTGGAAAGTCCCTCGGACCTCCGCCGAAAGTCCATCGGGAAGACCGTCGGACCTAGTTCGTCGGAAAGTCCGGTCATGTGTACACGGCATTACATAGACTACCCCCCCTTCAGTCCATAATGAAAGCCACTGCAACACTCATCCCCCTTACCAACCTTTCAATGTCCTCCACCCCTCTCTGCCAATCCCTCCACTGGCAATAATTTACAAAGCCATCCATAACTCTGCCCCAGCTACATCACTAACCTAGTCCCAATATACCAACCAAGCAGCTCTCTTTGGTCCTCCCAAGACCTCCTGCTCTCTAGCTCCCTTGTCACCTCCTCCCATGCTCGCCTACAGGATTTCTCCAGAGCTTCTCCCATCCTTTGGAACTCCCTACCCCAATCTGTCTGACTGTCTCCTAATCTATCCATCTTTAGACGATTCCTGAAAACCCTTCTCTTTTAAGAAGCCTATCCTGCTTCTAACTGTTTTACTTCCTCCATCAGCTCATTCCCCACAGCAATTTTTTGTATCAATCGACCCTTCCTTTTTAGATTGTAATCTCTAACGAGCAGGGCCCTCTGATTCCTCTTGTACCAAATTGTAATGTAACTGTAATGTCTGCCTTCATTTTGTTAATTGCTGAGCAAACTGTTGCCGCTATATAAAACTTGTATAATAGTAATAATTTTATGGTGGGCTGGTATAGCAATATTGTTTAGTTGTTGATGCTGGAATATATTGACATTAAATTGTATTTATGGTAAAACATATTTCCAAATCACAATTATATTGTTTTCTCCTGTTTTGATTGACCAGAATCTACCCAAAAAAATTGTATATTCTGATCGTGTGTATGCCTCTCATCTGACCTTTTACATTGAAAATTCTAACGGACCTAGAAATAGAACATGTTCTAAATATTTCCGACCACCAATTCCTATCAGGAAAACCGATCGTCTGTATGCTGTTCTGACGGACCAAAAACAACGCATGCTCTGAAGCAAGTATGAGACGGAAGCACTCGGTTTGGTAAAACTAGCATTCGTATTGGAGCCAACACATTCCTCACACTGCTAATTCTGTGATCTTTTAATGCAGCACATTCTCTTCTTTATAATGCTAGAAGAATGAAGTTGTTTTGCTGCTCATATTCACACAAAGTTCTCACAAACTGATTTCTTCATTATTTATCCTCATCTCCTGAATAATATTCTATTTAATATTTTTTAAAAGCCCAATCTCCATAAATAATGTTTACAGTTATTTTTTATACTCATCCTTTATAATTTTTTATTTCATCAAGATTTATTTTACGTTTACTTAAAAATTATTTTCTCCATATAATTCGATTTTTTGGAGTGTCAAGTTACCACAATAACATTAATATCTTGTGTTTTTTATCAACCTCAAGGAGGTTGTTGTCCCTTGTTAATTTGACAATATAATACAATAAAATAAAATATATATAAATAAAATATCCATTTATTCTGGGTAACAAAATAAAGAGGAAGTCAACGCTGGAGAAACTTTTGGAATTTGCAAAGCCTTTTGGCCCCCAGGGCACACATTAACAAGTCTGTGGAAAAGAAAATTGTAACCTTGAGGAGTCCATATAATAGGGAGCACAATCTGGTCCAGGAATCCCAGAGATCAGCACCAGCAGCAGATGACATATCTGTCCCCAGGCTGTTGTACTACCACAGCCTGTGTCTTCCGTCAGACCAGACTGAACCAAGGCCATCACTTTCTTCTCTTCGCTGCAGACTTCCCTCCACGCTTCCCTGTAGCCTTCCTTGGAGGCTGTGAGTCTGGTGGTGGACTTGTGGGAGGAGGAGGAGGCAGATAGGCTTGCTCATATAGGTGGCTGTTCTCAGTCAGCTGGCCCCTCAACCCCTGGAAACCGCAGCTTGGCATTGCATGCTATTATTGAGCTTATGATCTACCAAAACCCCCAGATACTTCTCCACTATGGATTCCCCTAGTTGTACTCCCCATAAAATGTATGATGCATGCATATTCTTAGCCCCCAAGTGCATAACTTTACATTTCTCAACATTAAACCTCATCTGCCAAATAGATGCTCAATTAGACAGAGTATTGAGGTTGGCTTGTAAATTGGAGACATCCTGTAAGGAAGTTATTCATAGCTTGGTGTCATCTGCAAAGACGGAAATGTTACTTTTGATCCCAGACCCAATATCATTTATAAAGATATTAAAAAGTAAGGGTCCCAGCACTGAACCTTGGGGTACACCACTGATAACCTTAGACCATTCAGAGTAAGAATCATTAACCACTACTCTCTGAATTCTGTCTTTTAGCCAGTTTTCTATCCATTTACAAACTGATATTTCCAAACCCGTAGACTTTACCTTACAAATGAGCCGTGTATGCGGAACTGTATCGAACGCTTTTGCAAAATCCAAGTATACCACGTCCACCGCCACCCCTCTGTCCAAGGTTTTACTTACCACCTCATAAAAATAAATCAGGTTTGTCTGACAACTTCTGTCTTTCATGAATCCATGCTGTCTGTTGCTTAAAATATTTTTTTCCTGCAAGAACTCGTCTATGTGGTCTTTTATTAATCCTCCAGTATCTTCCCAACTATAGGAGTTAAACTAACAGGTCTATAGTTACTTGGTGAAGACTTTGTTCCCTTTTTAAATATAGGCACCACATTGGCCCTGTGCCAATCCAGTGGTACTATTAGGCCGCGTACACACGCGCGGACTGTTGGCCCAACTTTGTCCGTCCAACAGTTTGAGCGAACAGTCCGCTCAAACTTAGCATGGACGGACATGGCCACACACGACGGACGAACAGTTTGCTGAAACCGTGCGCGATGACGTGAACGGCACGTACGACGGGACGAAAAATACGACGTCCTATACACTGCAATGCAACCTTCCGACGTGGAAATCCTTTCTGAGCATGCGCGAGACTTAGTTGGCCGAACAAGCCTACACACGAGCGAACAGTCCGCTGAAACAAGGTTTCAGCGGACAGTTTTTCGGAATTTCCGTAAGACCTTGTTCGGCCAACTGTCCGCTGAAACTGTCCGCTGAAGCCCCACACACGAGCGGACTGTCCGCCCAAACACTGTTCAGCGGACAAGGTTGGGCGAACAGTCCGCGCGTGTGTACGCGGCCTTACAGTCATTAACCACTACAGCCCCGGACCAATAAACACCTTAAGGACCAGAGGTCTTTTTCCAATTTCGCACTGCGCTGCTTTAACTAGTAATTGCGCGGTCATGCAATATTGCACCCAAACGAAATTTGCGTCCTTTTCTTCCCACAAATAGAGCTTTCTTTTGATGGTATTTGATTGCCTCTGCGATTTTTATTTTTTGCGATATAAATGGAAAAAGAGCGAAAATTTTGAAAAAAAAATATATTTTCTTCTTTTTGTTATAAGAAAAATCGAATAAACGAAATTTTAGTCATACATTGAGGGCTAAAAGTATTCAGCCACATGTCTTTAGTAAAAAAAATGTCAATAAGCGTATATTTTTTGGTTTGCGTAAAAGTTATAGCGTCTACAAACTAGAGTACATTTTCTCGAATTTACACAGCTTTTAATTTATGACTGCCTATCTCATTTCTTGAGGTGCTAAAATGGCAGGGCAGTACAAACCCCCCCCAAATGACCCCATTTTGGAAAGTAGACACCCCAAGGAAATTGCTGATGGGTATGTTGAGCCCATTGAATATTTTTTTTTTTTTGTCCTAAGGGATTGAATAATGACAAAAAATAAAAAATGTTTACAAAAAGTTGTCACTAAATGATATATTGCTCACACATGCCATGGTTATATGTGGAATTGCACCCCAAAATATATTCCGCTACTTCTCCCGAGTATGGGGATACCACATGTGTGGGACTTTTTGGGAGTCTAGTCGCGCACGGCACCCCGAAAACCATTTACCACCTTCAGGATTTCTAAGGGTGCAAATTTTTGATTTGACTCCTCACTACCCATCACAGTTTCGAAGGCCATAAAATGCCAAAATAGCACAAAACCCCCCAAAATGACCCCATTTTGGAAAGTAGACACCCCAAGCTATTTACTGAGAGGCATGTTGAGTCCATGGAATATTTTATATTTTGCCACAAGTTGCGGGAATATTACAAACTTTTTTTTGCACAAAGTTGTCACTAAATGATATATTGCTCACACATGTTATGGGCATAAGTCAAATTACACCCTAAAATAAATTCTGCTACTTCTCCCGAGTATGGGGATACCACATGTGGGGGACTTTTTGGGAGTCTAGCCACGTACGGGACCCCAAAAACCAAGCACTGCCTTCCAGATTTAAATATAAAATGCTACCAAAAAAACTGTTAGCGATCGCAGGGATCAGGCTTGACTCTGCGATCGCTGCAGTTATGTGTTTAGTGTTTTGTAAGTGACAGTGATCGATCGATACTGCACTTGGGTGGGCTGGGCAGAGGGGCAAAACGCAGGTGCTAGCAGGTATCTGGGCTGATCCCGCTAACAATGCGTTTTTTTGGAACCCTGAACTGCTGGGGACGCTAGTATAGATCTGATCAGATCAGATATTGATCTGTTCAGATTCTATACCACTACAGGAGGTTTATGCTTTGCGTGTGGGTGTTAGCGGTACTGGCACTAACCTAGCGCTGCCTGGGGCGACGCAGACCCTGACCCTAAAACCTAATTGATATCACCCGCCGGGTGATCAGGGGGTTAAACCTTTATTGGGTAATAAATGGTGGGTGCCCCGATGCTATAAAAAGCAAACTAACCAGAGTCACCCGTAACACTTATACGGTGATCAGTGGTGAAAGGGTTAACTAGGGGCATTCAGGGGGTTAAAATTTTTATTAGGTAGTATATGGGGGTCCCTGGCACTATATAAAAACCTGACGGGGAACCTAAATAACTAACTGGCTAACCAGCGTCACCAGTGACACTTATACTGTGATCGCTGGTGAAAGGGTTAACTAGGGGCAATCAGGGGGTTAAAACCATTATTGGGTAGTATATGGGGGTACCTAACGCTATAAAAACCTGGCGGTGAACCTAAAAAAATAACTAGCTACCTAACGACACTAGTGACACTAATGCAGCGATCAGAAAAACGATCGCTTAGTGACAGTGGCAAAAGGGGGTGAAAGGGTTAACTAGGGGCAATCAGGGGGTTAAAACCATTATTGGGTAGTATATCGGGGTACCTAGCGCTATAAAAACCTGGCGGTGAACCTAAAAAAAAACTAGCTACCTAGCGACACTAGCGACACTAATGCAGCGATCAGAAAAATGATCGCTTAGTGACAGTGGCAAAAGGGGGTGAAAGGGTTAACTAGGGGCAATCAGGGGGTTAAAACCATTATTGGGTAGTATATCGGGGTACCTAGCGCTATAAAAACCTGGCGGTGAACCTAAAAAAAAAACTAGCTACCTAGCGACAGTAGCGACACTGATGCAGCGATCAGAAAAATGATCGCTTAGTGACACTGGCAAAAGGGGGTGAAAGGGTTAACTAGGAGCAATCAGGGGGTTAAAACCATTATTGGGTAGTATATCGGGGTACCTAGCGATATAAATATGGCAATACGGCGGTCTTTAAGTGGTTAATGAGTCCCTAAAAATTAGATACAATGGCTTTGAAATTACAGAGCTCAACTCTTTTAGGATCCGTGGGTGGATGCCATCAGGTCCAGGTGCTTTATACACCTTTATTCTGTCCAAATATTTCTGGACCATATCACTTTTGAGCCATTGTGGATTTGGGGCTGTGTCACTACCACTCCCATTATGGACATGAGCTCCCCCATGCTCCTTTAGCTCCCCCATGCTGTCTGATATTGCCTTCAGTTTTTATACGTTGAACTTTGTAAGTTCCAGAGTTGCGTATGTTAGGTTTTAAAACATTCCTGTTTGTAAAAAAAAAAAGAAAAATAGAGAAAAAAAATATATATATGTTTTTTACAAATTTTCTAAACGCACATGTTAATGTGCACAGAGTAAAAATTTTGAGAAACAACAATGTGTGGCTTCTTCTTTCAATGCTCAATACCAGTTTTGTAAGTAATTTTGTGTTTACAGTGAGAATGGGGCTTATTTACTAAACCACTTGGCACTACAAGTGCACTAGGAGAACCTAGGAGACAGCCAAAAAGAAAAGCAAGCAATAAAGAAATCTAATCTTTTTTTTATTAATAAAAATTAGACATTGTCTGGCATTACAATGGCCCCCCTACCGGTAAAATAATTAACATATTTCTCCCCAACTTCCCTGGCGCTTTGGGGGGCCAAGCCAGTACAGCCAGTATCCAGGCCCGTCAGGGAATTCTCTGTAATAAGTACGGCCTCAGGCCTGTCTGAGGCTATATAATTCTGTGAATTTTTTCTTAAAGAGGAGCTGCACAAAAAAAAAAAATATTAAAAGCCAGCAGCTACTAATATTGCAGCTGCTGACTTTTAATAATATCACACTTACCTGTCCCAGGTTCCAGCGATGTCGGCGGCAGATGACGAGCGATCGCTCGTCTCGCTGCAGCCACCGCCGCCATCCTCTGTCAGGGAATCGGGAAGTGAAGCAAGAGGGCTTCACTGCCCGGTTCCCTACTGCGCATGCACGAGTCGCGCTGCGCTGGTTCCCCGCTGTGTCTCTGGGAACTGTGTGTTTCCCAGAACACAACGGGGGGGCGGAGCCATGCGGCGATGGGCGGAGCCATGCGGCGGTCTGGCCGGAAGTGGGTGCAGTTACCTGGATTATCCAGGTAACTGCACCCCCCTCCCCCCCGAAAGGTGCCGATTGTGGCACCGGAGGGGGGGAGGGATAATACTAGCGGAACTTCCCCTTTAGGGTGAAGAACCGCTTTAAATAATTGTGATGTATGCAGCAGCATAGGATGATATGGTTGATTTTGTAGTCTGCCATATGGATTGCTGTCAGAAACAGGTGGAACCGGCTGGCCATTATACCAAAGGTATTCTCAATGACTCTTTCTGCTCTGGCCAGCCGGAAGTTAAAAGTCCTCCTCTCCGCGGTGAGGGTTCTTTGGGGGAATGGTCTCATCAGGTGCTTGACCAGACTGAAGGCTTCATCTGCAATAAAGAAAAAGGGGAGTCCTTCCACATTATCCACATCAGGTGGCAATGCCAGGCCACCAGTCTAGAGATGCTGGTAAAATCTGTCTAGGCGAAGACTCCTTCATCCGGCTATTCTTCCCCACGTCCACATAGAGGAACTCATAGTGTGCCGACACCACCGCCATTAACACTACATTATTAAACCCCTTATAGTTATAATAGTAAGACCCCGAATGGGGTGGTGGCACAATGTGGACATGCTTCCCATCTATAGCCCCTCCACAGTTGGAAAAGTCCCAACGGTCAGCAAAATGGGAGGCTACAGTCTGCTATTCCTGTGGCGTTGAAGGAAAGGGTTGTGGAGTCAAACAAGAAAAAAATATAAGTACTTTTGCACATAACATTGCAAGCAGATTAGACACCAGTCAGATTAGACAACATCAGTATAACCATTATTTTAAGGAGTATTTAAAGACAAAAATATAAGGCCAACTTATCAGATTCCTCACCCCCTCTGATGGCCCATTGCTAAAATTGTATGGGGGGAGGGTTTGAGGTGACTTTGGGAGCCAAAAAAAAGCCTCCAGCACTCTGCCTGAATTTAAGGACACACACAACTTTTGGGCACATTTTAAGTGGGAAAGTAGTACAATGGAGCTGACAATATACATTGTTAAGGGACTAGGCTATAGGTGTATATGGGCCCAGGATAGCATGCTGGGGAGGTTAGTGAAGGCAAATATGCATGTAGGCCAAAAAAGGAGCATTAAAAGCTTCCAGCATGCATGAGGATAAAGGGGACATTCACAGCATATTCCAATCATGGTAATTAGGGAATGATGAAATAAATACAATACATTAGCAAACATTAAATACATATAATGTGATGTTAAAGGAGAAAACTTACCTTAATATAGTCCTTCTGCAGGACCTGAATGATGGCAGAACAGGTCTCTGAAATAATGATTGCCAGAGCCTGGGGGGGAGATGCCTATTGAGAACTTGAGGTCCTGCAGGCTTCTCCCAGTCGCCAAGTACCGCAAGGTGGTGACTAGCCTCTGCTCCAGAGTGATGGCTTGCCGCATGCAGGTATCCTGCCTGCTGATATAAGCCCTTGTACACACGGTCGGAGATTCAAACGGAATGTGTCCTATCGGACTGTTTTGTCAGTTAATCCAACTGTGTGTGGTCTCCATCGGACTGTTTCCGTCGGGGTATCCATCGGGCCAAGTTTTCCAACTTGTCCGTAAAATTTTCAGACAAAATGCTCCGATCGGACATACTCCGATCATGTGTAGCCTACTCCGACGGACAAAGTGCCACGCATGCTCAAATCAAATTCCTAGACCAAAGCTATTGGCTACTAGCCTGAATGTAGTTTCGTTGAACGAAATAACGTCATCACATTATGTACAATCGGATTTTCCGACAACTTTGTCCGACCGTGTGTATGCAACAGTTTCGGACAAAACCCGTCGGACAAAATCCAACGGATTTGGTTGTCAGAATGTCCGACCGTGTGTACAAGGGCTAAGGGGTGAGCAAAGCCATCAGACGGTAAAAAACAGGGTCTGTCATCCTGAGATAATTCCTGAAATCATCAGGATTATTCTTCTGGATCTCACGAAGCAAAGGCATGTGCAAGAATTGGTCACGCTGGAGTAACCAATTCTTGGTCCATGAACTCATCCTCACCTGTTCATGGACTGGGATTGGGTCAAAGTATAAACCCCAACACCAAGCCCCCACACAGCATGAACTCTACGACGAGTACGTGGTTTCAAAATGGTCTGCTAGTCAGAACGAACTTAACAGAACGCACTGAAGAACAGCAAGGCATGTGAAGAGTGAGCTGAAAATCAGCAACAAGTGGACCAGAATGTAATGAAAAACAGATACGAGCTGACTACACACACTGAAGACCAGATACAAACCCACAAACACAAACTGAACAGCAGTAAAACGATCTGGAAAAGCTTGAGTCTGAAAAGCGTGAATCGTCTCTCACCAAACTTCTACTAACACGAGATTAGCAGAAGGAGCCCAAAGTTTGACGCACTGGGTATTGAACTTCCTTTTTCTAGTTCTGTCGTACGTGCTGTACATCACCGCGTTCTTGACGATTGGACTTTAGTGTGATCACGTATACGCACGACAGTTTCAGCGGAACTCCGTTGGAACTCCGTCGGAACTCCGTCGGAATAACCTTCAGAGTTTATTTCTGATGGGAAAACCGGTCGTGTGTACAGAGCATTAGAGTTTCTTTTATTTTAGAGAAAGAAATAATAGGAAGGAAAGATGCCATCTTTTTTTTTCTTTTTTTTTGAGGCAGCGGTGTAATGCGCAAAAACGAAACACCATGTGAACTAAAGTTCATATGAACACACACAATAAAACTGCACAGGGTATGTCAATATTTCCCTCCCAAACAAGAATGGCCCTTCCTGGGGAAAGTGAGGGGTAATCCAAAATTTTAGAGTTGTCCTCAAATCAAAAAAAGTGAGTTTTTAATTTTTTCCTACTCTACCCAAAATGAAAAAAAATAATGTTTTGGCTAAACAAATTTTCAGCAGTCAAGACTCATATTAGGAGCTGATTGTAGTGCAATCGAAAAACTAGAACAAAACCAGCACGGTGCAAATCAAACTTTATTGGACTACACTGCTGTGAATACAAAAAGGTCAGGTGACCTGGACTAGGGGTCAACTGTGTCACAAATGCTGTGGACTTCGCTATTTGCTTATGTTTTTATAAATTGAGTTTAATTTTGCTTTAGTGAGTGCAGTTTATGTTGGAGCTAGTGATGGATATATTTACCTTTTTTTAAATCAGATTTTAATTAATCCTTCCATTTAGAAAACAATTAGCCAACCTACAAATATTACAGCTACACACAGGCAGATAAAAATGCACAATATACACATAACATTGTAAATCAATAATTATGACTATAAATATTTACCTTTTACTTGGAAAGAAAGTGTCTGAGCACTTTCATTTATTAAGTTGTTTATCATGCATTAGAGCATTATTGACTTCAACTGCACCCTGTTACATTACATTATTAATGCATTTCACTACTCTGCCCCATCCTCGGGGTACGGCTGTTATTCTGCAAAAGGGGCAGAACTCTTAAACACATCCATGATGAGAGGGGCATGTTTGGAGGTGCAAGCAGCCTAGATCATTAACATTGGTGGTGTTTCCCTAATTCCTGCAGGTGGCTATTGTGATTTTGACAAATCTGACCACTACCCTAGGTTGCCCAACCTTTAATATGTGATTGTCCATTCACATTAATTGCTAAATTGTACTTACAGCAATGTCTGATTTGCATTATGCCTGTACTATGTAACTAAATAATGGACAGCACTATAGTTGAACATTTTTTTAAGTTAATAATTAAGACATAGGTTCTTAGGCACCTGTGGATGTGGTAGTTCAGTAGTTAAGATTGTTTGTCAAAGAGGGCTCCTACCCTTGCTAAACACTACACTGCTAAGTCTCCTTCTTGTTTCATTACTATGAAATGAGAAACAATGTATAGTACACAGGACTCCTTCAGACACTGGCAGCTCGAGCCTTCCCCGAAAAATCGAACTGTCCATTTTCCCACTGGCTTAGGGGCTCCTTCTCTTCCGCCACTTATGCTCCCAGAGAGACTCAGAATGATTTGCTTCCCAGGTCGCTTAATAGACACAGGGACCAATAGTCCCAGGTCATTCACTGACTTTTATTGAGGGTGCGATCTAACAGGCACACACAAGTTGTACCCATCAGACACGAGCCAGAGGACTGAAAACTCATGGGGCCCCTGGGCAATAGGAGATTATGGGGCCCCTGGGCAATAGGAGAAGATTATGGGGCCCCTGGGCAATAGGAGATTATGGGGCCCCCAGGCAATAGATTATGGGGCCACACTGTATACACACACACACACACACATACAGTATACACAGTATACACACAGACACACAAAACACACACACAGAATACACATACACACACTGAAAAGGTACGGGAGAAGCGGAGCAGCTATAATTTTGGGATTTTTGAAAAAAACACAGATTTTTACATACTGTCCCTGGTTTTATTGAGGCTGGCGACCCTGATGGGGCCCCTTAGTAGCATGAGGCCCTCGGGCAGTGCCCGAGTGTCCGAATGGTCAGTCAGCCTCTGCATCCCTCTTATGCCCTGTACACATGGTCGGAAATTCCGAAGGAAAAAGTCTGATTATGTTGTCGGAAAATCCAATCGTGTGTGGGCTCTATCGTACTTTTTCCATCGGAATTTCTGACGCACAAAGTTTGAGAGCAGGATCTAAAATTTTCCGAAAACAAAATCCGATCGCATACATTCCGATCGTGTGTAGACAATTCCGACGGACAAAGTGTCATGCATGCTTAGAATAAACAAAGAGCTTATAAACTAAGCTACTGGCCCGCTTATAGTCCCGACGTATGTTTTTGACGTCACCTCGTTCAGAACGATCGGATTTTCCGATAACTTTGTGCGACCGTGTGTATGCAACACAAGTTTCAGACAAAATCCGTCTGAAAAAATCAGACGGATTTTGTGGTCGGAATGTCCGACCGTGTGTACAGGGCATTAATGCATTAAAGCACTATCCAGCAGGACATATACTGTATGATATGTTTAACAGCTTTTTAGTACCACTCCCACCAAAGGGAAGAGTCATGATGAGTTGAACCTTCATAATAATGAAACATTTACTGAGAAACACATTTTAAAGTGAACAGGGATTTTCATCCTTAATCAGTAATAGTATTTCATTGAAAAAGAATGCTCACACAGTCTCTAGCATTATCTCCTAGCTCCATAATTCAGAGACAAATCTTGACTCTTCACCCTCTCTGCTCCCAGCAGAGGTAGTCCTGCTCCACCCAAGTGAAGGGCTTCCAACTTTTCCTCATTATAGAACTTATTCCTCTTCAATCGGAATCTTCACTGTGCAACCAACCCAACTGGCTGATATGTATCCCCCATCCAGGGATTCTGGGTGATAAAACATTCCCATGAGTGGAACCCTGCCTTAAATAGCTCTATATGTTACCTGACAATACTGGCCCCATGGGTATTAACTATATGTAAACCCAATTACTAACACTTCATATAAGCTTTAACATGTTAAAATAATTTCAAAAGTTATTCATTAACCACTTAAGGACCGCCGTATTGCCATTGTACGTCAGCACAATGGCACAGGCAGGCACAATCACGTACATCTACGTGATTGCCTTCCAGCGGGTGGGGGGTCCGATCGGACCCCCTCCCGCTGTTTACGGCGGTCCGATTCGGTCCAGGAGCGCTCCGTGATGAGGGGATGGCCGTTGGTTTTCGGCCACCCCCTCTGGATCGCTCCTGGCCAATGAGAAGCTTCCTCCCCTGTGTATTGTTTACACAGGAAGGAGGAAGTGATGTCATTCTCCTCGGGGCGGTCTTTTTGACCGGACTACGAGGAGAAGAGTAAAAGTAAGTGTGCACCAACACTACACTGACATGTAGGTACACACAGGCACACAAACCCCCCCCCGATCGCCCCCCGATCCCCCCCCCCGCCCCCCTCCCCCCCCAGTCACAGTGTCACTGATTGCATTGATCATTTCTTTACTGATCAATGCATTCAGTGTCAGTTGTGACAGTAAAAACTGTCAGGACAGTTAGTGTTAGGTCCAGGGTAGCCCCCTATCACCCCCCAATAAAGATTTAACCCCCTGATTGCCCCTAGAGTTAACCCTTTCACCCCCTTTTGCCAGTGTCACTAAGCGATCATTTTTCTGATCGCTGCATGTGTCGCTAGGTAGCTAGTTATTTTTTTAGGTTCACCGCCAGGTTTTTATATCGCTAGGTACCCCGATATACTACCCAATAATGTTTTTAACCCCCAGATTGCCGCTAGTTAACCCTTTCACCCCCTTTTGCCAGTGTCACTAAGCGATCGTTTTTCTGATCGCTGCATTAGTGTCGCTACAGTCGCTAGGTAGCTAGTTATTTTTTTAGGTTCACCGCCAGGTTTTTATAGCGCTAGGTACCCCGATATACTACCCAATAATGGTTTTAACCCCCTGATTGCCGCTAGTTAACCCTTTCACCCCCTTTTGCCAGTGTCACTAAGCGATCATTTTTCTGATCGCTGCATGTGTCGCTAGGTAGCTAGTTATTTTTTTAGGTTCACCGCCAGGTTTTTATATCGCTAGGTACCCCGATATACTACCCAATAATGGTTTTAACCCCCTGATTGCCGCTAGTTAACCCTTTCACCCCCTTTTGCCAGTGTCACTAATCGATCGTTTTTCTGATCGCTGCATTAGTGTCGCTACAGTCGCTAGGTAGCTAGTTATTTTTTTAGGTTCACCGCCAGGTTTTTATAGCGCTAGGTACCCCGATATACTACCCAATAATGGTTTTAACCCCCTGATTTCCGCTAGTTAACCCTTTCACCCCCTTTTGCCAGTGTCACTAAGCGATAATTTTTCTGAACGCTGCATCAGTGTCGCTAGTGTCGCTAGGTAGCTAGTTATTTTTTTAGGTTCACCGCCAGGTTTTTATAGCGCTAGGTACCCCGATATACTACCCAATAATGGTTTTAACCCCCTGATTGCTGCTAGTTAACCCTTTCACCCCCTTTCACCAGCGATCACAGTATAAGTGTCACTGGTGACGCTGGTTAGCCAGTTAGTTATTTAGGTTCCCCGTCAGGTTTTTATATAGCGCCAGGGACCCCCATATACTACCTAATAAAAATTTGAACCCCCTGATTGTCCCTAGTTAACCCTTTCACCACTGATCACCGTATAAGTGTTACGGGTGACTCTGGTTAGTTTGTTTTTTATAGCATTTTATATTCAAATCCGGAAAGGCAGTGCTTGGTTTTCGGGGTCCCGTACGTGGCTAGGCTCCCAAAAAGTCCCCCACATGTGGTATCCCCGTACTCGGGAGAAGCAGCAGAATTTATTTTGGGGTGTAATTTGACTTCTGCCCATAGCATGTGTGAGCAATATATCATTTAGTGACAACTTTGTGCAAAAAAAAAAAAAGTTTGTAATATTCCCGCAACTTTTGGCAAAATATAAAATATTCCATGGACTCAACATGCCTCTCAGTAAATAGCTTGGGGTGTCTACTTTCCAAAATGGGGTCATTTGGGGGGGTTTTGTGCTATTTTGGCATTTTATGGCCTTCGAAACTGTGATAGGTAGTGAGGAGTTAAATCAAAAATTTGCACCCTTAGAAATCCTGAAGGTGGTGATTGGTTTTCGGGGTGCCGTGCGCGACTAGACTCCCAAAAAGTCCCACACATGTGGTATCCCCGTACTCGGGAGAAGCAGCAGAATGTATTTTGGGGTGTCATTTCACATATGCCCATAGCATGTGTGAGCAATATATCATTTAGTGACAACTTGGTGCAAAAAAAAAAAAGTTTGTAATATTCCCGCAACTTGTGGCAAAATATAAAATATTCCATGGACTCAACATGCCTCTCAGTAAATAGCTTGGGGTGTCTACTTTCCAAAATGGGGTTATTTTGGGGGGTTTTGTGCTATTTTGGCATTTTATGGCCTTCGAAACTGTGATAGGTAGTGAGGAGTTAAATCAAAAATTTGCACCCTTAGAAATCCTG
Source organism: Lithobates pipiens (assembly GCF_037356315.1). Taxonomy (NCBI): domain Eukaryota; kingdom Metazoa; phylum Chordata; class Amphibia; order Anura; family Ranidae; genus Lithobates; species Lithobates pipiens. The sequence goes on from NW_027507718.1 coordinate 132,757,387, forward strand.
AAGGTGGTGATTGGTTTTCGGGGTGGCGTGCGCGACTAGACTCCCAAAAAGTCCCACACACGTGGTATCCCCATACTCGGGAGAAGTAGCGGAATATATTTTGGGGTGCAATTCCACATATAACCATGGCATGTGTGAGCAATATATCATTTAGTGACAACTTTTTGTAAAAAAATTTTTTTTTTTTGTCATTATTCAATCCCTTAGGACAAAAAAAATAAATATTCAATGGGCTCAACATACCCATCAGCAATTTCCTTGGGGTGTCTACTTTCCAAAATGGGGTCATTTGGGGGGGATTTGTACTGCCCTGCCATTTTAGCACCTCAAGAAATGAGATCGGCAGTCATAAATTAAAAGCTGTGTAAATTCCAGAAAATGTACTCTAGTTTGTAGACGCTATAACTTTTGCGCAAACCAAAAAATATACGCTTATTGACATTTTTTTTACTAAAGACATGTGGCTGAATAAATTTTGCCCTCAATGTATGACTAAAATTTAGTTTATTCGATTTTTCTTATAACAAAAAGAAGAAAATATCTTTTTTTTTCAAAATTTTCGCTCTTTTTCCATTTATATTGCAAAAAAAAAAAATCGCAGAGGCAATTAAATACCATCAAAAGAAAGCTCTATTTGTGGGAAGAAAAGGACGCAAATTTCGTTTGGGTGCAATATTGCATGACCGCGCAATTACCAGTTAAAGCAGCGCAGTGCGAAATTGCAAAAAGACCTCTGGTCCTTAAGGTGTTTATTGGTCCGGAGCTGAAGTGGTTAAAATAATACCTGGTGATCCTGCCATTAAAGTCCATGTTCAGGTACTTGTTATAGGGTGATAACAGCCTTTTCTGTCTTCCAAATGTCCTAATGCATTGTCTCCCTTTTTTACACTGGCCTCCAATAGACACAAGTGGTCATTTTAACACATATTATGCAGGCCTGGTCCACTGTTGTCACCAACAGGAAACCCACCATGAGAAATGCCATGCAGCCATTGCTGAAGTGCATGCATGCATACCCATACATATGCATGTAGGCAAAGGATTTGCATGAGTTTAGCAGCATGGATGTTAACAGACGCATTTAATCCTCTCCTTAACGATCAATCCTTTCTCCCCAAAACATTAATGTTGGCTATAATTTCAGTGATCCCCAAACCTCAGTCAGACGATTCATCTTGTTCTAACTATAGACCCATATCATTACTCAACCTTGACATTAAGTTTCTAGCAAAAGTCTTAGCGACCCACTTAAATAGTGTAATAGGTTCTTTAATAAATAAAGACCAGGTTGGCTTTATCCCACAGCGCCAAGCGGCAGATAATGTACGCAGGGCTACTTTACTAATTCAAGCAGCTAAATCTTGACAAATACTCATCTGTCTTTTATCTTTAGATATCAAAAAAGCATTTGATACCGATTCGTGGCATTACCTACATTTTGTCCTGCAGTGTTGGGGATTTGGTTCTCATTTTCATAGCTGGGTCTCCTCATTAAACAAAAATCCCAAAGCTTATGTTAAATATGCTGGATATAAATCAAACCTATTTGACATCTGTATGGGTACGCTTCAGGGATGTCCACTTTCCCTACTCTTATTTCCCCTACTTATTGAACCCCTTGCTCAATCAATCCTGACCCCTCTATTAAAGGTCTAGATTAGGGATGAGCTTGGTGTTCGAGTCAAACGCATGTTCGACTCGAACACCGGCTGTTCACATGTTCAGCGAATACTGAACTTTATGGGCCGTTCGCGCCAAATTCATGTGGCACTCACGGCCCACAATGCACTGCTCCATCACAGTGCATTGCTGGTTCGTGATTGGCAAAGCATGCACTGTGACCCCGCATGCTTGGCCAATCACAGTGCCGGCAGCGAGGAGAGCAATAATTGGCCACAGGCAGGATGCCAGGTTTGTTTGGGGGACAGGAGCCACACTGGGGCAGATATTTCATCAGCTCTGCAGGGGCAGGCCGAGAGGTGGTTGATGCCCTGCCAGCTTAAGCCAGGAATGGTGGTTTGTGACAATGGCACCAACCTCCTCTCTGCCCTCCGACAGGGACAACTGACCCATGTGCCCTGTGTGGCTCACGTCCTTAACCTGGTGGTGCAGCCGTTCTTGGGCAGGTACCCGAGCTTACAGGATGTCCTGAGGCAGGCCAGGAAAGTCTGTGTGCATTTCCGCCGATCATTTAATGCCAGTGCTCGGCTGGCTGAGCTCCAAAAGGAATTGAACCTGTCCAAGAACCGCCTTATATGTGGCATGCCCACCAGGTGGAACTCAACGTTGGCCATGCTGCAGCAGCTGCACACGCAGCAGAGGGCCATCAATGAGTACCTGTGCGACTACAGCACCAGGACAGGGTCAGGGGAGCTCGATTTTTTTTTCACCACGCCAGTGGGGCATGATCAGGGATGCATGCACTGTCCTGTCACCATTTTAGGAGGCCACGACGATGGTGAGCAGTGACAGTGCATGCATCAGTGACACTGTACCTCTTGTCCACCTGTTGGAGCATACGCTGCGTGGAATAATGGACAGGGCACTTGAGGCAGAACAGAGGCAGGAAGAGGAGGACTTCCTTGCCTCTCAAGGCCCCCTTTATCCAGACAGTGTTCCTGCTGTCCCACCCATCACACAGGAAGAGGACGAGGAGGAGGAGGAGGAGGCTTGTGTCAGCATGGAGGTGGAGCCTGGCACTCAGCAGCAGCAGTCTTTTAGGGATGATTTACAGTCCCAAGAAACCCGTGGACTTGTACATGGCTGGAAGGAGGTGGCTGTGGATCATGTTGTCCTTAGTAACCCAGAGGACTGAATGCCTCAGCTAACCTATGCTGCATGGCCTCTCTGATCTTGCAAAGCCTGTGGAAGGATCCTCGTATTCTTCGGATCAAGGAGAGGGACCATTACTGGCTGGCCACTCTTTATCCACGGTACAAGGGTAAGGTTGCGGACTTTATCTTGCCGTCGCAGAGGGAGCAGAGGATGAAACATCTCCAGGAGGCCTTGCAGAAAGGTCTGTGCAATGCGTTCCCAGAGACTGGGAGGTTACAAACTCCTGGTCCTGGACAACGTGTTGCTGAGGCTTCGGTCAGTCACAGAAGGAGCGGTGGAGAAGGTGGCCGTCTGACCGATGCTTTCAGACAATTTTTTAGTCCGCAGGCTCAAGGTATGATCGGTTCCAGCAACCATCACCAGCGTCTGATTTACATGGTGCAGGAATACCTAGGAGCAAGGTCAGACTGGACCTCTTAACTTTGATTATGCCTAGTTAAGTTCCCCTCTTTATTTTTGAAAAACAGGACAGAAGCTAGTTGGGAGGAACAAGATGTAATGGAGGACCAACCAGAGGCTCAACCGGAGGCCCAAGGCCAGATTGAATTTCCAGAAGGCACAGAGGATTTATCACAAATCCAAAGCTCGTCCAATCTTTGGGAAACAAATCCAGATGAACAATCTGCAGTGGCAGAGGCTATCCCTGGGCCCTCCTCTGCTCCTGCAGACATTGTTCTGCCAGCCAAAGTGACACGGAGGCGAGCACCTCAATCCCAACCTGACATAAGTGAGCGCCTACTTCAAATGTTGAAACCCATGTCAGAAAAGGTGGATGCTTTTTTATGTCCGGATACTATACTGGCACTCGGTTTTGTTCCTCTAATTAAAAAGGTACCACTAGAGCGCTACTTTGAAATGCGAAATACTATTGAACAAGTGCTGCACTCCTTCTCACAGCCATGTGAGGAAGCTTCATTTAAAGTGCCATATGTGCCACCACCAAGACCTCCCGTTAACTACCCCAGATACGTCCAGTACCCTGAACAACAACACCAACCTTACCCCTATAATCCCCCATCCTATCCTTCAAGTTTTGAAAAGGCAACCTCCAGATATGAAGTGCCACACAGTAACATTACCTATCCCATCCCCAATTCCTTCAATCAGCCCCCCCCCCCCCCCCCAAAATCCTGGTATGTATGTGCCAAGTCAACATGGTGAGGCCAGGCCTGCTCCCAGCACTGCCAGTGATGACCCAGCTTCTGCCAGTCACTACTCCAATGAGCCTCCTTTCCAAAAAACATATCACAATCTATGATTAATGATGTCTGTCCAAGGTTGAGGACCAAGAGGACACCTGTTTGGTAAACTAAGTTGAAGAGGCCTACTTGAGAGACATTTTTTTTTTTTTTACATTTTTCTGTTAATTTATTATGGCTACATGAGCAAATGTTTTTTATTTTTTGATATATATATTTAATATATCTTGGATTATTGAATAAATCCTTATTATGGCAACTTTTGGCGGGTTATATATTTAGAATTACACATGTTTGAAGAGTTGTAAAAACATTAGATTACATGCTACAAAATTCACATGACAAAGGACATCAGTGAAGAAAAGTACCTTTATGTGATCAGTAATCTTTCAGCAGGCTGGATACTAGTTCTGTAGCACGTGTTCTGACGCTCCAAGTGAGGGGAGATTAATCCAAGCAATTCATCAAAGCGAAATAAAAAAAATAAAAAATTAGATTAGATACATATACATGTATGAAACATTTTGCCATACAGTCTTCAAAATAGTAAGGTAAGTGGTAGAGAACATTATTATTTCAAAGAAGGCCTGCATCCTTCATCTACATCAAAATGTAGGTTAAATAAGTGACATCAAAAATAAGATCCTACGTCATTTGCAGTTGTGACATAATTTGGACATTGGCATTTGAATTGAACAATAACAATTGTCTGGTCACAAACTGCACAACAAAGCGGCGTCGGATCCCCCCCCTCCCCTAAAGCACCTTGTCCCCATCAACTTGGGGACAATGTGTTTGGGGGAGGGGGGGAACAACTCTTATTTATCAAAATATAAGACTGACATAATCACACCCAAAGGTTACACTTGATGGACTTGTGTCTTTTTCAAACATCCCCTACTATGGAAATATGCATGTAAAAAAATGAATGGTTTGGCAGGTAAATGACTCACCTAGTTATTGACATGCACGTGTAATTAAAAAAATTCTCATCATGTACACGGAGGTCTTCATACAGGATCATGAACTGGCCTCTCTCCTCCTGATTTACAATTATGGGATGAACCCAGTATCTTCTTCTCCTCCTCCTTCTCCTCTACTTCCAGCAAGATTGCTGCTGTTGCACCAACAACTGTTCGCATTATCATGGGCAGAGCAGCACACATTTTGCTAACAAACAAAAACAGACTCCTGGACAACCAGGAAGTGTCCACAAAAATCAATCTTTTTATTAGCAGCCTCACAAATGGATAACAAGTGATTGGCCAGATCACAATTCGCAGCCTCATACTAAAGGAAAAAAACACATTTACCACATTATCCCCATTAACTAAATGGGAACAGGACCTAGAACTCAATTTTACGCCAACCCAATGGACAATATCCCTCCAATCAATATATAAATTTACCACCTGTGTCACGCTATAGGAACTAACCCCAAAAATAACCCAAAGGAGATACCTAACACCATAAATTCTAGCAAAATTCAAAGGAAGCACTCCACCTACCTGTTGGAGGAATTGGACCAAGTGGGAACATTGATTCTCACTCTCTGGGAATGCCCCACCCTACATGCATACTGGAAAGATGTCTTGATAACCAATGTTACTGGCATCCCTATTCAAGCCTCGCCAGAATTGGCCATCCTTAATATAAACATAAACCTTATTATATGAAGTCATTACCCTAACCCAAACCCACCATACATATGAACTCATGCTTACGAACACGAATACCCACTATCTTAAGGAACAACAATTATGGGCCCCATGGATAAACTGGTATAAGAAATTTACCCAATAGAACTGAACCATACAAGTTGACAAGGATACATTACATATAGGCTCACGGTCGAGAAATAAGGCTCGGGAACTAACTAAAGCTCATTAAGGTTAACTACTTATTGGAGTAAATGTTGGTGGTGGCCGGAAATGGCGGAAAATTTTGAATTGTTTAAAGTACCCAGAATACCAATATATAAAATATAGGATAATATGAGAAGTATATAGAGCTGTAACATAGCTGGTCCCCTAACAATCCGAGGGTGGGCCAGACACTTCAAGACACAGCCAGCTCCCGTTAAGGGGTGTCGGAAGTGCCGGGGCACCGTCAAGGACAAGGGAAAAACAAAGACATAAGTTAATTGGAGCAATATACAGTATTATCCGTTAACAGGTCTCGATGTAACCACCACTCATATGTTCATTCTCACGTGCTTCATGACAAAATTTGGATGCTTATTACCTTTATTCATTTGCTGTGTACTGTTTGTTGTTTGTTGTGACATTTTATTATTGAAAAATCAATAAAAAATATTTGAAAGAAAAAATTTGCATCTCTAATTAGACACTTCAGGGGCTACTTCTGAATTCACAGCTGATCTGCAGCTAAAACTCAGAGGGACCGCTGAACAACAGATTTTTATCTGCGCAGTGAAACCGCAGCTTCAATTTGCAATGTACACATGTGATCCCAGGCTTAAAGCATGGCCCTCCACTAATTTAAGTCAACTCTGTGAACTAGCATCTTCTACTTCATTCAAAACTGTCCCTGACTTATGTGAAAGTCACAAACTTCCTAATTCAGAGCTCTTTCGATATATTCAGATTAAAAACATTTTTATGCCCTATATACAAGGAAGAATTCATTTAGATAAATTATTAACATGCTTTAAAAATATATGTAAATGTGACCCACACACTAAGGGACTTATTTCAACTCTTTACACTCATCTTATAATTAAACCCAACTCAGACCCACCATCATATGTGGCTAAGTGGGAGATGGATCTTGAGATTTTATTGGAAGCAGCCGACTGGGATGAGACAAATTACAGAGAGACAAATTACAAAGTACTCACATGGTGATATTTGGTCCCTGTCAGAATTTGTGAAATATGCTCCAAATGATCTTGTTTTGGCTGTGGCCGTGGCTGTGGTGATCTTGGATCACATCTTCATACTTGGTAGGATTGCCCGGTAGCCAAAAATTTAAGGAAAGATGTATTTTTTATGATTTCAACACTGTGTGAAATCCCTATCAATCCTGATCCTACAATAGCACTTTTAAACTTAAAACCGGCCACTCTCTCCTACCACCAATTCAAACTCCTATTACAGATCACTATAGCCAGGAAACAAACAATTGCCAAAGCTTGGAAATCCCCATCCTTGATCCTTGAAACTAAAAATAGTCAATCAAGCAATGATCCATACCAAAACAGGCTATAACTCAAGATAAAATATCAAACTTTGAGAATATATGGAATCCCTGGGTGATTCACTTTTTTCCCTTCCAATTTTGATGCTTCCCTACTAAGAGCTTGGTAATCTCAATTTATACTTCTATTCTCTGCATTCATGGTATGTGTTTATTACCATGTACTACCCCGGGGACCCCTACTACCTCTCATTTCTTACTTCCCTATTTTTTTCTCCTACCTAAGATTACTTTTTCTTTTATCTTCTCTCTCTCTTCTACTATTTCCGCTCTATTCTTTCTCTCCTCTTTCAATTTACTGTTTATATAGTTCTGGTAGCAGAACTTTTATTTCCTTGGTTATCATTATAGCAATTGTACATAGTTCCAATATGTAGTATAATGCCCCATACACACGATCAGAAATTCCGTCAGAAAAAACTTGGATGGTTTTTCCAATGGAATTCTGCTCAAGCTTGCCTTGCATACACACGCGGTGAAGTACAACACTAGAAAATGAAGTTCAATGCTTCCGAGTATGTGTCAAATTGTTTCCGAGCATGCGTGATTTTTTGCACGTCCGAATTGCATACAGAGGAACGCATTTTCAGATAGGACCTTTTTACGACCGAAAAATAAAGCACCTGCTCTCAATCTTTTTCTGGCTGGAATTCTGCCAGCAAAAGTCCGATGTCCGAATTCACATCTGACTTTTGCTGGCAGAGTTTCTGATCGTTTGTATGGGGCATAATATTTCAGATTCTATAATAATTTTTTTTTATTATTATTTATTTATTTATTTTAAACTTTACTCTTGATAATAATTAAGCCCCCCTTTTTTTTTTAATCTGAGGTCATTTTATATGAACCTGGTCTAAGTTGGTTTTATCCTCTTTTATACAATGTATGTCACAATCTTTTGAGTAGTTAGAGCCTTGCTAAAATGGTTTTAGTTAAACTACTTTTAGTTTATGTTGGAACTACAACTCAATATTATTACCATATATGTGATCTTTTCTTTTGCTGCCACCATATGTACTTATGTACACTAATTGTTAAAATTCAATAAACAAACTTGACAAGAGTTTAGCAGCATGGAGATACCACAAGAGATTAAGGTGGGCAAGAACATAAACTTCCATCAGGGACCTTTGTTATAAGAAATTTGTATGTGCTCTGTGGATGTGAGGCTTTCCACTCGATGGTGTTGTGTCCTGATATAGTGGAAAAATACACTGATAGGTTAGTTGGATCCTGGTTTGGGTTTGACTGGCAACTAAATAGATTACAAACGGTAACTAACTTTCCCTTTGTGATAAGTGCATTATTCTTTGACCTCTAACAGCACAGAAAGTGATATAAATGGTTCAGGACGGGTTCACACCATAACCTGCTGCGGATCGCACAGGAGCGCTGTGTGTCCCTGTTCCCCGTTTCAGGGATGAATCAGGGCTGATTTTATGCCTGAATTTGGTCCTGAAATAGAACCAAAGACGCACAGCATTTTTGTGAAGTGCGCTCCGCAGCCGCAACGGAGATATGTAAACCGGCTCCATAGGGAGCCAGTCACATTCTCCTGCTATGCAAATTGGATGCGGGGAAAACCGAATCTAATTCGCATAAGTGTGAACCTGGTCTCAGTGGTTTTAAAAAATTCACTTTAGAATATGTTGGTGTAATATGAATCTAAAAAAAAATTAAAAATGCAAATAGGCTTTGAAAACACATAAAAAATGTGATAAAGAGCTAGCCTACTTCAAATCATTTTGTCACTGCTTCATAACCATGTACAATATATTGATAACACATGTCAACAAGTAGCTATACAAATGTATTTGATGCAAACATATCCATCACACAAAAGTGTAAAATAATCCTCCATATGATTAAAAACGGAAAATAGAATGAAAATATCATATCCATGAGCAGCAGCAGCAATGACAGGCGCACAAGTAACATGTAGGATGATGTAATGACATGCAGAGAGGTCCAGCTTTCTGCCATCTTTATTCCACCCACGCTCTGCCCTTGCATCCGGCAGTAAACACGTTCATTCATAAAAGATGAGGCCGCATGAAATATTCAGAAGCTGCATCTCCAGGGAAAATCCTTGCCAGACAGCTCTTTGACTTAACCCTGTTAGTTCTCTTGTATGCGAGGGAATGCTTTTTGAGGTGTTTTAAGCTTTGTATTGATTCAGTTCAATATTTTAGATTGTTCTATTTGAATGTTGATATCTCCTGGGCTCAAATGAAATTATGTCCCTTTTTGCTACCCGAATTATGATTATGTGAGTTGTTGGGTTACACAAGCAGATATTAGAATTGGCAGTATTTACATTTTAGTACCCGCCCCACTAGCTGCACGTACCCATCCTCCTTTCTCTCTCCCCAACTGCTCCATTCGGCCACCAGGAGTGAGCCCACTGTAAGCTCCAATTTGTAATTTGAAGTTTACGCAGAGCAATCAACCTATATCATGTGACAATGTAAGATCCCTGAGCAGCCAATCAGTAAGCACCAACCCTTGTTGCACTGACCTGCAAAGGGAAAGCAAAAGTTATTTTTTAATGCGTACTTTGGAGGTTGTCAGATACTTAGTAGAGATTTCAGATATGCAGGAAATGGGAGGGGGTAATGTAGACAGCCACTGATGCTTTTGATGCGTAAAAAAATGATTGGGACCGATCTTCTATGTTCATCACAAATGCGGTCACCTACAGGGCTTTTTTTAATATTGATTGGACAATGTGCAAACATTTTCTTGGGGCCCCCCATGTAAATTTTCTCTCCACCCCAACATTCCAAAAAACAAAAACACACGTAAACGTATGTATTGAATTGTATTGGAAGTGTACTGTCTGCCCTCATGTTGTAAAGCGCTGCACAAACTGTCGGCGCTATATAAATCCATAATAATAATGAAAAGGGGGGGGATAGAGGAGTGCAGGATGATGGGGGGACAAGGAAGTCCAGGATGTCGGGGGGATAGGGGAGTCCAGGATGATTGGGAGGGGAGAGATGGGGGCGTTCAAGATGATGCAAGGGGGAGGAGATAGAGGAGTCCAGGATGACACACAGGGATTGGGAGTGTGTACTGTGAGGTGTTTGTATTATACAGGGCACAGAAAAAAAAATCAGCACAAGGGGCAGTACTTGCATATTCCCTCCCTCCCCCAAAGTAACCATCTATTGGTCACCTCTGCACACAACTTTGCTTACCTCTGCACCCTCATCCACAGTTCACCTCTGTACCCCTCTCCATCTACAGCTCACCTCTGTACCCCCTACATACACAGCTCACCTCTGTACCCCCTCCATACACAGCTCACCTCGATACCCCCCTTCACCCACAGCTCCCCTCTCTACTCCCCTCCATCCACAGTTCACCTCTGCACCACCTCCATCCACAGTTCACCTCTGTACCCCCCTCCAACCAAAGTTCACCTCTGTATCCCCTCCTTCCAAACCTCACCTCTGTACCCCCTCCATGCACAGCTCCCCTCTTTACCCCCCTCCATCCACAGCTCACTTCTCTGTACCCCCTCCATCCACAGTTCACCTCTGTACTTCCCTCTATCCACATCTCACCTCTCTACCCCCCTCCATCCATAGTCCACCTCTGTACCCCCTACATTTATAGCTCACCTCTGTACCCTCCTCCATCCACCGCTCACCTCTGTACCCTCCTCCATCCACAGTTCACCTCTGTACCCACCTCCATCCATAGTTCACCTCTGTACCCCCTCCATCCACGGCTCACCTCTGTACCCCTCCATCCACAGATTACCTCTGTATTTCACGTTCATGTCTGTACCCCTCCATCCACAACTCACTTCTGTATCCCTTGTCTACCTCTGTACCACCCCCCATCCAGAGTTCACCTCTGTATCCCCCCCCATCCACAGCTCACCTCTGTACCCCTCTATCCACAGCTCACTTCTTTATCCGCCATCCACATCTGCACCCCCATACACATTCACCTCTGTATCCCCTGTCCATCTCTGTACCCCCCCTTTCCACTTCTGTACCCCATCCACATTCACCTCTGTATCCCTCCATCCACGGCTGACCTCTGTGCCCCTCTATACACAGCTCACTTTTCTATTCCCTGTCCACCTCTGTACCCCCATCCATATTCACCTCTGTATCCTTCTGTCCACCTCTGTATCCCCCCCATCCACGTTCACCTCTGTATCCCTTGTCCACCTCTGTACCAACCCGTCCACCTTTGTACCATCCATCCATGTTCACCTCTGTATCCTTCCGTCCACCTCTGTATCCCCCCTTCCACCTCTGTACCCCCATGTCCAACTTTGTCCCCCCCTATGTCCACTTCTGTATCCCCCATCTATGTTCACCTCTGTACCGCCCTCCACCTCTGTATACCCCCATCCATGTTCACCTCTGTATCCTTCCGTCCACCTCTGTACCCCCCATCCACGTCCACTTCTGTACCCCCATCCACATTCACCTCTGTACACCCCTCCTCCACCAAACCTCTGTACCCCATCCACATTCACTTCTGTACCCCCACTACTCCACCACACCTCTGTACCCCCAATTCTCTGCACATGTTACTCCCCTTCCGCTTCTCTCCATAGTGATCTTTCTCACCTGATGATACAGGTGTAACACAGTCTCTGCCTACACAGCCAGAACACTTCACTCGGCTGTGTGCTACACAGGTCTGTCAGGTGGTGGTGGGGGTGGGAGGAACACAGAGCGCCGTTCTGTCATTCCCTGTCACTCCAGTCTGCAGATCCTGACAGAGAGAGAAGCTGGATGAGCGGGCTCAAGCACATGAAGCTCGCAGGCGTCCTACTCTCTTCATATGTCATACTGTGGCCGCCGCTTGGGACAGCAGGGCAGGGGGGAGGATTGGCTGCACCCACTATTCCAGGGAAATATGCGGGCAGCGCAGGGCTTAAGTGGCAGCTGCTTTGGGAAACACAGCAATGACAGGGCCCAGGGCAGCTGCCCCTTTTGCCCTGCGTTAAAGACAGCCTTGGCCCAAAGTGTCAATATTTTGTGTGCCACCATTATTTTCCAGCACTGCCTTAACCTTCTTGGGCATGGAGTTCACCAGAGCTTCACAGGTTGCCACTGGAGTCCTCTTCCACTCCTCCATGATGACATCACGGGGCTGGTGGATGTTAGAGACCTTGCGCTCCTCCGCCTTCCATTTGAGGATGCCCCACAGATGCTCAATAGGGTTTAGGTCTGGAGACATGCTTGGCCAGTCCATCACCTTTACCCTCAGCTTCTTTAGCAAGGCAGTGGTCCTTTTGGAGGTGTGTTTGGGGTCGTTATCATGTTGGAATACTGCCCTGCGGCCCAGTCTCCGAAGGGAGATGATCATGCTCTGCTTCAGTATGTCACAGTACATGTAGGCATTTATACTTCCCTCAATGAACTGTAGCTTCCCAGTACTGGCAGCACTCATGCAGCCCCAGACCATGACACTTCCACCACCATGCTGGACTGTAGGCAAGACACACTCGTCTTTGTACTCCTCACCTGGTTGCCGCCACACACGCTTGCCACCATCTGAACCAAATACGTTTATCTTGGTCTCATCAGACGAAAGGACATGGTTCCAGTAATCCATGTCCTTAGTCTGCTTGTCTTCAGCAAACTCTTTGCCGGCTTTCTTGTGCATCATCTTTAGAAGATGCTTTCTTCTGGGACGACAGCCATGCGGACCAATTTGATGCAGCGTACGGCGTATGGTCTGAGCACTGACAGGCTGACCCCACACCACTTCAACCTCTGCAGCAATGCTAGCAGCACTAATACATTTATTTGCCAAAGACAACCTTTGGATATGCTGAGCACGTGCACTCAACTTCTTTGGTCGACCATGGCGAGGCCTGTTCTGAGAGGAACCTGTCCTGCTAAATCACTTTATGGTCTTGGCCACCATGCTGCAGTTCAGTTTCAGAGTCTTGGCAATCCTCTTATAGCCTAGGTCATCTTTATGTACAGCAACAATTCTTTTTTTTTAGATCCTCAGAGAGTTCTTTGCCATGAGGTGCCATGTTGAACTTCCAATGACCAGTATGAGAGAGTGAGAGCGATAGCACCAAATTTAACACACCTGCACACCTGAGACCTTGTAAAACTGGCAATTTGGACATTTTCACTTAGGGGTGTTGCCAGAGTACTTTTGTTGCCACCATTTTAGACATCAATGGCTGTTTGTTGAGTTATTTTGAGGGGACAGCAAATTTACACTGTTATATAAGCTGTACATTCACTACTTTACCTTGTAGCAAAGTGTAATTTATTCAGTGTTGTCACACGAAAAGATATAATAAAATATTTACAAAAATGTGAGGGGTGTACTCACTTTTGTGACATACTGTATATAAAATATGCATGGTAAAATCAGAATAGTGATAATCTGTCAACATCAACAGAAAGTTTTAAACTTTTGCACTGAGAATGGATAATTTTCAAGAAAATCTTTGGAATTCTTATGGTCCAGAGCTGCAGAAACACACAATATAGGAAGGACATTACATTTGAATCTCCTAGCTCCCTGTTTCTTAAAAGTTCCAGTTTTAGAGTCTATAAAGGTACAATCTCAAAGTGCTGACTTCTGCTCTACAATGCTTTCATATGGAAGTTCTCTTTGACACAGCTTCTCCTGACTGATTGTGAGAAAGAAGTTCTCCTTTTTTGTATTTCTTTTGAATATTGCAGGACAGTTAGCCAAGGTCTGGCTTATCATGAGTTACGACCAGTCAGTGACCTTCTACATTGTGCTTGTCAATAAATTGAGCTGCAGCTAGAGAGCAAAGACACATAATTTTATTGCATTTATGATGTTAAATCACGCAGAGCAAAAAATATTATGACTTGCAAGGACTTTTGCAATTTTAGTGCCTCTAGTAAATTGCCCCTCTCTTTGGAGTATTTTATATGTAGGTATTAAATCCTGCAACTGCAATAAAACTGAACTCCAGGCAAACTGCTTATAACAAAAATGAATTGCATGTATTGGAGCAATTTTTTTACATGCCAAAGAATTTGTGTTTTTGTCCATCCAGTCCTAAAATTGACACAATTCTGTCGCACAGACAAACCTAATTTTCTCTGCTACAATTTAGTAACATTTACAGGTCTTGTCCCTTCTTCTGCCTGTGACTGGACAGTAAAAAGGGGTACAGCAGACTGATGAGCTCATCTCTCTGCCTCTCTGCTCTCTCCTCCAATCAGTGTGTCCCTTGCTTACAAATGAGCACTGCAGTATAACGTATTTGCTTCTTGTGCTGCTTCTCTCTTTTCCAAGAGGCTGATAATAACAAATTTTTAGGTGTTTACACTAGTTGCATTAAAAAAATGCTATGATGTATTAATAAATACAGAGCTGTGGTAACTTGTGCCTGTTCAGCTTGAAATCAGTGTTACTACCTTTCTGCACTGCTAAATTAAACTTGTGGTAAGCTTTTTTTCTGAGTTTTTGTTCATTTCTGTATATTTCCCATAATTCAGAGGTGGACCACACTTACATTAGTAGAGAAAATTGACTTGCAGTATATTTAGAGATGTATAGAACTGTATAGAACTTCAGCAGCCATTTATTTTATAATGGCTTTAGAATTAGGTTTTAAATTGATTCTTATTTGTTAATTAGTAAAACGGAGTGCTGGGAAATTTGTTAATTTAGTAGACTTGTATGGCCCTAGAATATATAATGCTGGAGAAAAGGAGGAGGCCATGTGGGGCAGAGCTTGCTAGCAGGCCAGTAAAAAAAAAAAGAAGCGGTAAATAGCAACAAATTGGTCCCTGGTGTAGAATTCATTAGAATAATTATTATTTGATCCCCTGCAGATTTTTTAGGTTTGCCCACTTACAAAGAAATGAAGGGTCTATAATTTTTTTTTTTTTTAATCTTTTAATCATAAGGTGTATTTAAATGATAGGGATAGAGTATCAACCAAAAATTCAGAAAAAAGACATATAACAAATGCTACAAATTACTGTATTTATTGGTGTATAACATGCACCTTAATTTTAGGAGGGAAGTTTCTGCAGCCTGATCAGTGCCCATCTGCAACCTCTCCTTTGGGGTTTTTTTCCCCATCTTACTTACCTAGGTGGATGCAGCATCGGTCCGATGCTGCATCTGTCCCCCGGTGCCTCTTCACTGAGAACCGAGCGATCGAACATCACTGATGGCTTGGATGTCACAGCTCTCCTCTCTGCTCCTCCACACTCATTGGAGCACTGAGCTGTGGAGGGGCAGGAAGCAGGTATCTCAGGCTCTCAGGGGTTTTTCTGAGAGGCTGAGTGGGGTGTCAGTCCAGGAACCTGGCGAATCCAGACTTTTACAGTGCCTGGACTGATTCCAGACTGCTCTCTGCTGAAAACAGGTCACAGGAGTGGAAAATTAATTGCACTCCTGTGACCCATGGGAGAAGCCCAGCCAAATGAGCTTAGGCTGGACTTCTCCTTTAATGCAACCTGCTCAATGCCCTTCTGCAGCCTCGCCTTTGGCCATCATTGCCGCCTCACCAATGCCAGATTACACAGAGCCACGATCTCCTGTGTACCTGGCGCTCACAGTCACTCACAGTCCCGCCGATCCTGGCTCGGCTCCTATGATAGACAGAACAATGATCCAATGCCGGGCCAGGAGGCAGGACTGTGTGTGACTGAGCGCTGGGTGCACAGAACATTGCGGCTCTGTGTAATCCAGCGGCGCTCACCCCCTCCTTCCACTTCGAGGCAGCCAGGTTTCAGTGTATAACACGCACACACGATTTGCCCGATTTTCATGGGGGAAAAGTGCATGTTATATGCCGACAAATATGGTAAGTTGCAGTTCAGTGAGTCAAAATAAGTATTTAATCCCTGAGCAAAAAATCTCTTCTTATCATACATCACGGGACACACAGCCATTGCAGTTACTATATGGGTTATAGGCCACCTTCAAATGATGGACACTGGCACGCCCTAAGACAAAAAGTCCACTCCCTATATAACCCCTCCAACTACTCTGAGTATCTCATTTTCTTGCCAGTGTCTAAGTTATTGGTCACGAGTAAAGATGTGCTGTGCTGAGCTCCTCTGGAGCAATCCTTGCTGGGGCTAGCCATGCAGCTGGATCCAATCAAAGTGTCTTTTTGGCTGAATTAAATGGTACCCGGGCCTTGTGCCTGAAGAAACAAGGTTTTGCCTGTAAACGCTTCTCTTTTTAGAGGGCAGGACCCCGGGATCCAGTACTTTTGGTATTAAGGCCTTAAAGTTTTACTGGGGGTGGTGCTATTACAGGTCCAGGATTGTGGGTTTCCCTTAGGGGCCCCATTTCCTGAAGGTTTGAGAACCCACCATGAAGGGTGAAGTTTGGGTCTGTTGGTTATACCACAGAAAACCTTGCGGCAGGAAAGGTAAGTGGAGTTTTCTAAGAAATTTTTGAATTTTCTTACGACTGTCTCCTTTAATTTAGTGCATGTTGTCATGCCTGTGTCACCACTGGGGGCTGTGTGGAGCACATACCTTTTCATGCTTCCTCAGAGAGCTTACGTTGTTGTCTGGAACAGCAGCGTCCTTCCCCCAGCAAGCAGTAGACCTCCAGTAAGTCTGGGGGGGGGTTTTCTCTCCACCATATGCCCCCCACCTGTGCTGTGTTTCTCCCCCAGTGCCAGGAGAAAAACAAAAATTTTTTTAAAAATGAACGGCATGCTTGGCGGCATCCAGGCTCCCTCCTCGCCAATTTTCCCTCTCACAAAAACAATCCCATAGGATCAGAGGGACGAAAGCTCTTTTAAAAAAAAGAGAAGAGGGGCCTGTAGGCAATGAAGGGGGCAGGGCTTAGCACAGTGTTGGCATCCTCCAACGTCCAGCGCGGGAAAGTGTGTTTTTTAACAGCACCATTGTTACTGCTGCAAGCTGTGGATTGACACAAGAGCAAGAGGGGTATGAAAGAGGTTTGGTGACACAGGCATTCCTTTTGACACATTTACTATTGCATCAGTCTGAGCATTAAAGAGGAAGTAAACCCTGGTGAGTTTACTTCCTCTTTCATTCCCTGCAAAGGCAAAGCATAATGGACTACTATGCATCGCATTCGGCGAAGCCGCAATGACATCACTCCCGCGCATGCGCACGGGAGCCGACACGCGCGGCAGCTCCGTCGTTGAAAATGCTGCGCTCAGTGCGAATGCGCCGTAGACAGCGGTGCCTGTCTTCGGGCAAATATCTCCTAAACCGCATAGGTTTAGGAGATATTTCTTGGACCTACAGGTAAGCCTTAATCTAGGCTTACCTGTAGGTCAAAGTGTGTTGTAAGGGTTTACAACCACTTTAATAACAGTGGCAGGGCTGGACTATTGCTCAAGCAGTGGATGCGTTCCTTCTGGTAGTACCTCTGCTTTGTGCATTAGGCTATGATCGGAAGAGGGGGAAATCACCTCAGAAAGAGGCTCTAGAAAGACTTCTACACCCACTAGGAAGACTAAAATCATCTCTTAGAAAATGGCACCCTCCCCTGAGAATGTTATGGCTGGTCAGAGTGAGCCATCAGCACGTCGGGTGTTGCAGCTGCTTTCAGCACTGCAGCCCCTGTATATACTACTGAAGAGATTTTTCTCAGTTCAAACATTCCCAGAGACCCAGGAAAAAAGAGGGCTCTCTTTATGGCTTTGGATCATCTCTTGTCTCAAAAAGTGATATCAGTCATCCCCATGGAAGAGCGAGGGTTAGGGTTTTATTCAAGCCTTTTCATGGTACCAAAACCAAACGGGGATGTCAAATCCATTTTAGATCTCAAAGATCTAAATCGGTTTTTGAATATCCGCTCTTTTCGCATGGAGTCAATCCAATCAGGGGTCTCCATTCCACAAGGTGGAGAACTGCTAGCATCAATCGACATCAAGGATGCTTATCTACATGTACCTATTTTCCCCGCTCACCAAAAATATCTACACTTTGAGAAAGAAAATCTTAATTTTCAATTTGTAGCTCTGCCTTTCGGTCTAGCTACTGCACCTCGAGTGTTTACAAAGGTTCTGCCCCCCCCCCCCTTTAGTCAGATTAAGGGCTCAGGGGATAACGATTCTGGCTTATTTATACAATTTATTCTTTATAGATCAGTCAGTGGCCCACTTAAACAAGAGTTTGGTGACCACATTCAGCTTCCTGGAATACCTAGAGTGGATTCTCAACCTAGAGAAATCTTCCTTAAAATCATCAAGGAGACTGCAGTACTTGGGCCTGATCATAGATACAGCTCAAAAAAGGGTGTTCTTACGCTAGGCAAAGATCAGTTCCATAAGGGAACTGATTCAGGTGGTCAAAGCAAAGAAGAATCCTTCTATTCGACTTTGCATGAGATGGGAAAGACAGTAGCTTCATTCAAGGCTGTTCCTTATGCACAGTTTCATTTGAGACTGCTGCAAAACAGTATCCTGTCAACTTGGAACAAAAAGATCTAAGCTCTAGACTTCCCAATGCATTTATCCCCCAAAGTGCGTCAAAGCCTCAGTTGGTGGTTGATATCCAAGAATCTTTAGAAAGGAAAGTCCTTCCTACCAGTTACCTGGAAGGTTGTGATAACAGATGCCAGCCTTCTGGGCTGGGTACCAAGGAAAATGGTCTAAAACAGAAATTACCTTGCTCATCAATATTCTAGCGATTTGGGCAGCACACCTGGCCCTGGAGGCCTGGACGCTCAGATTACAGAATTGTCCGGTCAGGGTCCAATCCGACAATTCACTCCCTCTCTTCAGTTGGTATTGCTATGGGACAGCCCACATAGTAACTACTATGGCTCTGTGTCCCGTGATGTAGGTTAAGAAAAAAACGATTTTTAAAACAGCTTACCTGTAAAATCCTTTTCTTTGAAGTACATCACGGAACACAGAGGTCCCTCCCTTCTTTTGGTATACACGTGTGTTGCTTTGCTACAAAACTGAGGTACTCCCAGTAGTGGGAAGGGTTATATAGGGAATGGACTTTTTGTCTTAGGGCGTGCCAGTGTCCATCACCTGAAGTTGGCCTATAACCCACATAGTAACTACTATGGCTCTGTGTCCCATGATGTACTTCAAAGAAAAGGATTTTACAGGTAAGCTGTTTTAAAAATCCTATTATTTGATCCCCAAGCAAAAGATGACTTAGTACTTGGTGGAGAAACCCTTGTTGGCAAGCACAGAGGTAAGACGTGTCTTGTAGTTGGTGACCAGTTTTGCACACATCTCATAATGGATTTGGTCCACTCTTCTTTACAGATCTTCTCTAACTCCTTAAGGTTTCATGGCTTTTGCTTGGCAACTTAAAGTTTGAGTTCCCTCCATAAATTTTCTATAGGATTAACATTTGTATAATGTGTTTTTTTCTGGATTTTTGGTTATTCCGTCTCCATCATTTAAAATACACCTATGATAAAATTATAGACCCTTAATTTCTTTGTAAGTGGGCAAACGTACAAAATCTCCAGTGAATCAAATAATTATTTTCCCAATTGCATGTGCATTTTGGTCAAAAGACTGGTCAGTGACTTCCAGAAGTGATATGACTCTTCTAGAAGAATCAGGAGTGCATACTAGCAATGATTAAAATTGGTACATTCAGAAAAAGTGCTATATAATGCTGCTGGGCTTTTTTTGTTAGTTGGCACATCTGGCCTGACCCTCAATGAGCTCAGAAACAGGCAGTGAGTGACATTTCACCACTCACCACTATACCACCCAAGACTTGCAAATATTCAACTAGTCAGTGAGAACTTTACAGGCTCATAATATCTAGTTACAGGCAATGGACTGGAATGTGGTTTGATGGTAAATAGTTTAAATGAATGAACAGTCATCAAATCAACCATCAGTTTTTTTCAACCAGTAATGGATTTACACTTTATTTTATGGAGATAGGAGAGGAACTATGGATTCATGTGGCTATAGCAATCACAATCTACAGTCAGAGATAGAAATCTGGTAGTGCCATAGTGTTGCTGAATACTACTGATAGTGCATCTGACCAGACCTGTTGAGGAGGTTAATTGTGGGAAAATCTCATACTGGACACCTTTGCTAGTTTTATTGCAAAATGGTATGGTAAATTAGAAGACACAGTTGCATAATTATAACAATACATAACCATTTGTAGAGCAAACTTAGAACTGATCTGTGGTAGGGACGCCCTGTACTGTGTAAGCTTATCTTTTCCCAAAACTGCCCCCTGCCAACTGCTAGTCTGATGACTTGTGGAGTACTGATCAAGAAACAGGAGAGGCATAGAAAGCACAAATCCACAGAATAAAGCAGAAGCAAAAAGATCCTTTCACTGCTGATCCTCAGGTACAACTTCCTATCCAGCGAGGTGCACAGCGAAGAAGCACCAAAGTGACATCATCAAATCCCACTGCAAATGTTGTGGGACAACAGCCAGAAGCATGGTGCTTCTATTAGGATCCCTAGCCACTCGCTGGGGATTCGGTTTTTAAAATACCTGCAGGGCCGGTAATACCATAAAGCAGCAATGTCGCTAGGCTGAGGGGGGGGGCGCGGTAAAATGTGCCTGTGATCCCCGCACAAACATATAACCCTCTCCATCCCCCTTCTGTCAGCCTCCTTTTTTTTCTAAGCTCTCCCGGATGGGTCTCTCAATGTGAACGCCGTGGATTCCCCTGCCAGGACTTCACTCTATCCCCAGCCTGAAGTGCGTCCCTGGCAGAGGCAGTAAGAAGAGGAGGGGAGAGAGCCAGGGACAAAGAGCAGCGCCGGCAGGCCCTGAAGTGCTTGCTTAGTTGCAGGGCACATGGAATCGGCCGGGGCGGATGAGATTTAACCCTGCATGTAAGTTTCGAGCTTGCCGCGATCTCCCTGTCCTCCTCCTCCTAGACCATCGGGGATCTTTTGTCGGAAGACAGGCAGCAGCTCCGATCTGCTCGAGGTGAGGCCACCACGCCGTTCGCACAGGTAGTGGAAGAACAAGCACCACACATCCAGTAACTTGAATAAAAAAAAAATAATACTTTTTTCTGCTGTATAAGTTAATATTGCATTGTCCAGTTTATATTGCATTGCATGCACAAAGGGGAACAGAGGTGGGGTGGTGGGTGCAGAGGGGAACTTTTGTGCATGGAGGTGGGGGTTAAAGAGGGCAATAGATATATGGGGGGTTAAAGAGGGGAATAAATATATGGGGGGGCAAAGAGGGGAACAGATGGGGGGGTAAAGAGGGGAATAGATATATGGGAGGGCAAAGAGGGGAATAGATATGTGGGGGGGGGGTGCAAAGAGGGGAACAGATATGTGTGGAGGGGGGGGGGTAAAGAGGGGAACAGATATGTGTGGGGGGGGTAAAGAGGGGAACATATATGTGGGGGATGTAAAGAGGGGAACAGATATGTGGGAGTGTAAAGAGGGGAACAGATATGGTGGTGGAGGGGGGGGGGGTTAAGAGGGGAACATATATGTGGGGGGGGGTAAAGAGGGGAACATATATGTGGGGGGATAAAGAGGGGAACAGATATGTGGGGGGGGATAAAGAGGGGAACAGATATGTGGGGGGGGGGGTAAAGAGGGGAACAGATATGTGGGGGATGTAAAGAGGGGAACAGATATGGTGGGGGGTAAAGAGGGGAACAGATATGGTGGGGGGGTAAAGAGGGGAACAGATATGGTGGAGAGGTAAAGAGGGGAACAGATATGGTGGGGGGGGGGGTAAAGAGGGGAACAGATATGGTGGGGGGTAAAGAGGGGGGAACAGATATGTGGGGGGTAAAGAGGGGGGAACAGATATGCGTGGGGGGTAAAGAGGGGGGAACCGATATGTAGGGGGGTAAAGAGGGGAACAGATATATGGGGAAGGGATACAGAGGGGAACAGACATGTGGGGGAGGGTACAGAGGGGAACAGATGTGTGTGAGGTGAACAGATGTGTGGGGGGGGGGGGGTACAGAGGGAACAGATATGTGTGCGGGGTACAGAGGGAACAGATATGCGGGGGCAAGTGTCCAGAAGTGAATAGGTGTGTGTGTGTGTGTGTGTGTGTGGGGGGGTACAAAGAGGAACTGATGTGCTTGTGGGGGGAGGGGGGTAAAGGTGGACAATTGTGGTGATCTTAGGCCTGAGAATACAGGAATTGGGGTGATTTAAGGCGTGGAGGTTCAAGTTCACCTTTGTAAAGAAATGATAAATGCAGATCTTTTTGCAGGTAAAAAAATGTGCATTTATTATTATTTAGGCATTGTTAGTGTAGTAGTTACACAGTTAGCCTGTCCGTATAATACCCTAGGCTGCCCTTATACTACCCTAGCCTGTCCCTATACCTGCAGACCACAGCTGGCATGAGGAAGCAAGCTGGTACCACCACTGTTTGTCTTCAGGCCGGGTCCAGTGATGCAGGTGTGGGCCTGTTGATCATGGCCTAAAGAAAAGGTGGCGAGGTGCCGCAAAAATCTACAGGGGCAAAGCTAATTGGGGGGGGGGGGGCGCCGAAATGAGGTTTCGCCTAGGGTGTCAAAAATTCTTGCACCAGCCCTGTATATATATATATATATATATATATATATATATATATATATATATAATATAATATAGATAATAATCTATTATCTCACACAGTGCATATGTACCTAATAAGCAACATATATTTGTGAAGAGAAATTTAAAGCACTATTTTTTTCTGAGTACTGCTAAGGCAACAGTACTGTGATGGACTCACCCGGGACAGAAGCTTTTGGAGGGGACTGAATGCTAGCCTCCTATCTACTGACTATGGGCCCCAGGGCCGTCTTTCATTTTGATTGGGCCCTGGGCAAACATTTTCTTGGGGCCCCCCCTCCATTCTGAGACATACAAAAAATATCAGGTAGACTCAAAATCAGTTTACTGCAGCAGATCATGCAGTGATTGCAATTGTTTGCCAGAGGTTACAGCCTATCCTTACTGCTCGCTGGCTGGTTGCTAGAGGTTACAACACATAATTTCTGCTTGCCGATTGGTTGCTAGAGGTTAATGTACATCATTACCACTTACTGATTGGCTGCTAGAGATTAAAGCAGATCACTACGGTTCGCTGATTGGTTGCTACAGGTTAATGCACATCATTACCTCTCACTGAGCAGTGGAGCAATGCTAAATAATTGAGCAAGTAAAGGGGCACATTAATACACATACTGCAGGAGACAATCAGAGACTGTGGACATACTGCAGGAGACAATCAGAGACTGGGGACATACTGCAGGAGACAATCAGAGACTGGGGACATACTGCAGGAGACAATCAGAGACTGCGGACATACTGCAGGAGCCAATCAGAGACTGGGGACATACTGCAGGAGACAATAAGAGACTGCGGACATACTGCAGGAGACAATCAGAGACTGCGGACATACTGCAGGAGACAATCAGAGACTGTGGACATACTGCAGGAGACAATCAGAGACTGCGGACATACTGCAGGAAATAATAAGAGACTGCGGACATACTGCAGGAAATAATAAGAGACTGCGGACATACTGCAGGACACAATCAAAGACTGCGGACATACTGCAGGAGACAATCAGGGACTGCGGACATACTGCAGGAGGCAATAAGAGACTGCGGACATACTGCAGGAGACAATCAGAGACTGCGGACATACTGCAGGAGACAATCAAAGACTGCGGACATACTGCAGGAGACAATCAGAGACTGCGGACATACTGCGGGAGACAATCAAAGACTGCGGACATACTGCAGGAGACAATCAGAGACTGCGGACATACTGCAGGAGGCAATAAGAGAATGCGGACATACTGCAGGAGACAATCAGAGACTGCGGACATACTGCAGGAGACAATCAGAGACTGCAGACATACTGCAGGAGACAATCAAAGACTGCGGACATACTGCAGGAGACAATCAGAGACTGCGGACATAGTGCAGGAGACAATCAGAGACTGCGGACCTACTGCAGGAGACAATCAGAGACTGCGGACATACTGCAGAATACAATCAGAGACTGCGGACATACTGCAGGAGACAATCAAAGACTGCGGACATACTGCAGGAGACAATCAGAGACTGCGGACATACTACAGGTGATGGTCAGAGAACTTTCAGCAACGCACAGCTTGACAGTTGAATAACACAGCTCAGGGTTTAAGCAGTCAGGCATTTTATGGGTGCAAGGACATACCTGGGCAGCCAAACTCACTACATACATTTAGAGGTATGTGGGCGGGGCTTCCATTCTCTGATCTCACTATAACAGCCGGGAGCTCCACTGATGCTTTGTAGGGGGGCCCCGTTACCCGTGAATTGGGGCCCCCGATGAAGGTTTTGCAGAGCGCACAGAGGACACGGGAGGTTGTATTTCCGCGCTAGCCAGCTGAGAGGGGGCGGGGCCGGGAGCTCCACTGACGCTCTGACTCCGCCCCCATGCAGCCTGTATGCTCTGAACAGAGCGGCTGTAGTGAGAGCCAGTGATCGGAGTGGGAGTGTCAGTGGAGCTCCACTGATGCTTCCACTCCGATCACTGCTCTAACTACAGCCGCTCTGTTCCGAGCATACAGGCTGCACGGGGGCGGGGTCAGAGCGCCAGTGGAGCTTCCGGCCCCGCCCCCACTCAGTTAGCTAGCACGGGAATACAGCCTCCCGTGTCCTCTGTGCACTCTGCAAAACCTTCATTGGTGCCCCAATTCATGGGTAGCAGTGCGGGCCCCCCTACAAACATTGGGCCCAGGGCAGGTGCCCCGTTTGCCATGCGCTAAAGATGTACCTGATGGGCCCTGGCATTTGAAGGAGCTACAAGCATTTAGGAAGATATTCTGTTATGTAATGCAAAATGACATTATTAAGGAGGCCATGATGGTCTCTGCTGTTTTGGGTGTGGCTGTATTCCAATGTTCTATTGTGTCTGTTTGCCTTGGATATTATGGGATGTGTTTGTAGATTAGCTGGAAGATTGGTGGGGGGGGGAATTCCTCTAACAGCCCTCACTGCTGATTGGACAGTCTACCACACCTGGAGAGCAAAGGGGGGGGGGGGGGGGTTGTCCAGAGTGTTACCTGTGTACATGTTTTTTTCAATAATGAGTCCATGTTCAGCAACCAAACAAGTATTGTCTTGTTTTTTGGTTGTTAGCAGTTGGAATGTCTGATAGCTATATTCAGACTGGGAGGAAGCAGTATATGACAAAAGCACTCAAGTGGAGTGCAGGATGTTTCATTACAATTACCATTTCTGTATATTCCCTATAGATAACCTTTACTTCTTGAGTACAGGATCCTTTTAAGCAGCTTTTAATCAAAATTGTTAATGGGGTCTGTACAACACAGAAAAAAACGTTTTGCCAATGGGACTTTTAAAGAGTCACACCTCAGATAGTAAATGTAAAAATATGAATTATTTTTTATTATCATACATTTAAAAACATATGTACCACAATGATAAAGAAGACATAAATGATGAACATGAATGGTGCTACATAGAGTTCATATGAAAAAATTAGATATGCGGGACCTGAAAGCACCATACAGATACCCCAATTGATCTAGAGCTGCAAATGAGCTCTACATGTTTTGCAAGGTAATTCTCGCTTCCTCAGGAGAGGCGCAGGTAGGAGATAAAAATGAATCAATGAGTGGTAATAATAATAATAAACAAAAAAAAGGGAGGAAGGGGTAGTAGGGGGAAAGGTAAAGGGCAGGAGGAGAACCATGTATATAGGGGTATATCTAAATATCTGTAACTTACAGGTAGTGCCAAATGCTGGTCAACTCTCGCCAGAAAGGTAATCCGGTTGGATAAAGAAGGCACGCTTATGTGTGGTAACATACAGAGGGTTTCCCCCAGGCGTGTCCAGAAGTCAACTCCTTTTCCCCATAGGAGCTGTGAAGGGGTGGGGAGATGGTAGCAACATGGTGTGTTCACAGATCTGACATCCACATCCTGGTGTTCGATGTAAATGCAACCAAAGGAAAAAAAAAGCCACACACCTGAAAACATAATGGTGTTGTTTAATATATGGGTAAAAATGAGCTAATGACAAGGAGGAAAAATCAGTCAAGTGATAAAAAGTGTATGTGTGTCACCAATAAAGGTATAAAAATCCCAATATGTGACAAATAAACACAACAATGATGGGGGTTACATAGTAGGTGAGGTTGAAAAAAGACACAAGTCCATCAAGTCCTACCTGTGTGTGTGATTATATGTCAGTATTACATTGTATATCCCTGTATGTTGTATGGGTATACCTTGATAGTAAGGAGGTAACCAATAAGGCGTGTATAGGATAGTAGTATTAGGGCATGATAAGTGTAGCAAACACTAATACCTATTAAACACATACCCGGTCCACAGTTGCTGAAAGTTGTACATTTTTATATATGTGGTAGTAGTATTCCATTAATCTAACATACCAGGTAATTAATAAAAGTGCAAAGCGTGGTCAAATATATATGTATATATGTGCCAGTGATAGCAGACGAGTGTGGCTAAAATTAGCCCTCAATATATAAAATGAATTGGCAAGTCATAAATGTCCCCTCTAAGTCGCATAGATTGTATAACATATAAGTACCATCATCCACCATTCATAATGTTGAGAAGATAATTGGTATGGGAGTGCCGGGGTAGCCGTTCACGCTAACCCTTAAGCAGTTCCAAACCACAATTGCAAAAATTGGACTATGTCGGTACTGAGATAACTTAAACAAGCAAAAGAAAAAAGAAAATGTAATTAAAATCTCATATTTAATAAACACATAAAGAAATGACAAAACATCACTCATTAAAATGTAATAACAAATGCACCACAGTTAGAGCATTCCCAACGGATTCCCCACGGGGAGGGTTCAAACTTGATGGCGCACAGATTTTCTCAAAATTCCTCTACTAGTTTCGCGGAGTAAAAACCGCTTCTTCAGAGTATAAGTAAATAACATTTCAATAATTAACAAACAAGAGCAGCATTATTATAAAAATAACCATTCATATAATTGAGAGAAAAAAAGGTCAGCTCACCACAAACTCGAGAAAATGGGTCGCAGATAGGAAGGCCCCTATATTCCCCCTACGGCGGACATGGGGGATAATTGGCTGGTTCTAAAAAAAGGTTTATATTTATTAATTAATAAGATTAAGGAAGAGGTTTTTTGAAAAAAACAAATATATATATATATATATATTTTTTTTCAAAAAATCCCTTAATAAAAAAAATTATACTGAAAACGTTTACCAAACAATTTATTACTTATTACTCTTGCTTTATTACTTAAAGAGCAACGTACCTGTACGTGCTTGTGCCCAGCCATGCCATTCTGCCGACGTAAATGTGCAGGAGGCAGTCCTTAACTACTTCCCACACGGCCAATGTACATATACGGCCGGGTGGGAGCTCTCTACTTGAACATCCTACAGTAGGGGAATCGCGCGTGCACGTGCAGCGGCGTGATCCCGATGCGCCCGTGTCACCCGGACACGTCGCATCTCGGATCGGCAGGAGGGCTCTGTGATTGGCCCTCCTGATCACATGACGGCCATGTCCAATCACAGCTCCTCCTCTCCTCACACGGAAGTCGTCGCTGAGGAGAGAAGAGCAGATCGCTGCAGCCGGCTGGTGATCAGTGAGTATGAGCTGTTTTTTACAGCTTTTTACTCACTGATCACCAGTCTAGTGAAAATACACACCACCACACAGTATAAACACAATGTCCCCACATATCTCCCCAAAACACACATGTCCCCAATAATAAAAACACATGTCCCCCACATATGTCCCACTAAAATCACATGTCCCAATGATTATCTGTACACATATGTCCGTGATCACCTGCACACATACGTACATGATCATTTGCGTACATATGTCCGTGATCACACAAACCAATTATTATACACTTAACCAAATTTTTTTTACCAAAGACATGTAGCAGAATACATTTTGGCTTAAATTTATGACAAAATTCAATTTTATTGGATTTATTTTAAAATAGAAAGAAGAAAATATAGTTTTTTTCCAAATTTCCACTCTTTTTTTGCTTATATCGCAAAAAATTAAAAACAGAGTCGTTAATAAATAACACCAAAATAAAGCTCTATTTGTGCAAACAAAATAATAACAATTTTATTTGGTTACAGCGTAGCATGACCGCGCAATTGTCATTGAAATTGCGAGAATGCTGAAATCTGAAAATTGGGCTGGGAAGGAAGGGGGCAAAAGTGCCCTGTATTGTAGTGGTTAAGCGGTTAAAGTGTGCTGTAAATCAGTAGTTGTCGTTAATTATAATTTGGTATAAAAAATAAATAAATGGGTTGCTCAGTGTAAAATGCCCGGGCCTAGTTTTTGTCCCAATCCGGGCCTAATTCATACTGTTGTAGCACCCTCTACCTTTAGGTAGGTGCTAGAATGGGATTTCTTCTGGGTCTAAGATATCAGTGTAGTCAAATTTAGGCAGGCCTATGTTTTAGGTTAGGCCTGTTTGTTTTGATTTGAGATTGGGAGTGTTTAGTGTAGTGGTGGGTGTGATCACCTGTGCTCTGACTCAGAGGATCCTCCCCTTTCAGGAAGATTGTTCTGGAACAGAGGTTGGACCTGAACTTTGAGTAGAAGGCAGCTCATGTGAAGAGCTCTGGCTAATCCCCATTCAGTATTGCCAGGGGGCAGGCCTCCCATATAAGCTGGTGGTCACATGCCTGCCCGGGAGGTTCTGATGGTGCAGGAGAAAAGGAGAATGGAGTTTTAGTTAGCTAGTGAGGGGCATGCCGAGCGCGGAGGAAGGATGGAGGAGCTGCTAGGATTTATTCCTGGATAAAGATCTTCACCTTGGAGTTGGTGTCAGGCTGCTGTGATCGTGGAACACAGGACTTGCACTTTGGAGAAGATCAGTGAAGGAGAAGCAACAGTAGGACTGAGGAGAGTAAAACAAAGTTCTGTGACTGTGGAGCACAGAACTCGCCCTTTGGAGAAGGCCAGTGTGAAAGAAGCAAAAGGAGAATTGTTGAGAGTAGTGCAGAATGCTGTGGCTGGGGAACACAGCGTTTGCAGTTATGGACTGGCTGGGAACAGTAGTCCTCTTATTACCGTGCGCTAGGCTGTTGGGAGAGTATCTCTGGCCTGGTAAAGCACTCTGGTAATATCATTCAATAGACTGTGTAGCTACCAAATTCACTGACCCACCGTGGAGAGGTACTGTATGCCTCTGGCTTACTGATTTGCTCAAGCAACACCATTAAGAAACTTTAGTACAGTAACAAAGTACAGCCAGCAAGCTGGGGTTATTCAGAGTGATCCCTTCTTGTCTTACTGGAAGTGAAACAACAGGAATCTAACAGTTTTGCAGTAGAGGATTTGTACAAGAAGAGAGGAATCTAGACAAGTGATAATCTGCAGGAGTGAGTACAGAGGAAGAGGAGCAATCGTCTGCAGTGGAGATATGCAGAGGAAATAGACTATGAATGAAGTGCATAATTTTTCAGGGCTAAAGCTGCTAATCAATGTTCTACAAATGTGATGACATTTCAATAAGTGCTATTGGCATCCCAAATCTTCCTTTAGTTCAACTAAGTTGCATCCGTCAATAAACGCAACAAAACTACGCAAATGACTGCTCATTGTCTCAGAGGTGATAGATGGGGGTCTGGCAGCGGTGTGATTTGTTGGATGTTAGTATCTAGTGGTAACCAATTTAGAATATTTTTATGTATTAAACTTGATTAAATGTTGACATTGATTGTTTCTTTTTTGGTAAAAGAAATAAAGATAAGAAACGTATACAGAGCCTGCATAGCACCCATGCAGCTCCCCAGTGCTTAATACACTATGTGTTCCACTGAGCCCCAATACCTCAATTCAACTGTACAGCACAGCGAGCCATATACTGAATCCCAGTGGCAGCTGCTGTCCAGCACTAAGCCAAGAAGAGAAAAATCAATGATCTTCTAGGCTTAAGATCCTGTTCATACATAGTGCTCAGTAAAATTTGTGTATTGTGTTTAAAGGGCAAGTACCATGACATCATCAGCAGTGTTTACACAATAGTGACCTAGCTCCAGGCACCCAAATATTCAATCTCCCCTACCTTGGATGCTGGCTTCTTTGTAGCTCATCTAGTCATCTTTAGCTACATACACAGAGAATCCAAGTAAATGGCAGCAACACAACAAAGTAACTATCCAGCAATTAAGTTTATTTACAGTATAGCAAACATAAACTGTGTGGGCTTGGCTGTAAACAATACAATTGATTGCAGGATCTTTACTTGATGTGCAGCTGCCATTTTCTTGGATTCTTTGACATCATCAGGACTTCCTTTCACTCCAGCATGTATGTTTAGATGGGGGCAGAGCTTATTTAGACCAGCCAGTAGAAGTAAAACATATATATATATAAATAGTCACATGTAATAAATAATAAAAGTTATATTAAATCAAAAGCAGCCCCTCTCCACAAAAATCCCCAGGTCTCACCAAACGCAATGTCCCTGCAAACAGAATCTTTTGTTAGTAATACAATAATAATGTACAGTTCATTTTTTCCTGAATGTATCACAATGTCATGCCAAAAGAGAAAGAAGCTCTCCTAAATTAAATGATTTGCTTTCTCACTTTGGTCACTCAGAGAAGGAGTTTGCCACATAGCCGATCAAAAATCATTCTATGTAGCAGACATTTTCCTTGATATTTCATCAATATCATCCTAATAAATAATAATTGCAAATTTAGAAAAACTAAGCTATTCAGTGGACATGTATGACCTTCTAAAAGAAGTAGATTAAATATAGCCAATGACTATCCAATGTCCTCGCATTTGCACTCAAAAAGCCAAGCACTGCAGTACAGACCCCATTTGAGCTGAGTGTGCAGGTATGTTTATAGTCCTAAAACTTCCTGACCTAAGTTCTTATCCCGAAATGTCCTGATATAAGACACATTGATTACAGAACAAGCATTTGTAAACGTTTATGAACAGCTGACTGACGGAGGTGCCGAACAATTAAAATCATCATTGCTAATTGACCAAGTTACAAATACATCTTTACTGACGTACGATGCAAATGGATGACCACATTTGATTCTAGGTACATTACTGCTGAGCCTGCAAACAGCATACTTCGAATTGAGTTTGGCGAATAAATTCAAAATGAAAATCCCAAGTCCCTAAGAACTTTAATGGGAATAGAGAATATAAGAAAATAACTGGTACAATTTTCTTAAGTAAATGCAGTCCAGCTAAGATTGTGAAAATGAAATCTGTATCCTTGCAAATGCTGATAGAACCTCATTTATTTAAACTGTTATTTAGGTTTAGCGATCCTTTGGATTTTATGCTTTTATTGCACTTATTTCTACTTACACTTCTGTAAGCAATTTAAACAAACATTGCCTTTTCTACATGTATTTTTTTACCCAGTACAAACAACTCCAGTGGAAGTGTAATGCATTTAGGATGGGTTCACTTTTAACATAAACTGTGTTCTTTGCTTTCTTCACCCTCCTGATCACATTTGTCCATTGAAGTAAATACTCTCAGCCCTTGTACACACGGTCGGAGAATCCGTCGGAATGTGTCCTATCGGACCGCGTTGTCGGATAATCCGACTGTGTGTGATATGCATCGGACTGATTCCGTCGGAATATCCGTCGGACCCAATTTTCCAACTTGTTGGAAATATTTTCCAACAAACTGGTCCGATCGAACATACTCTGATCATGTGTAGAGAATTCCGATCGGACAAAGTGCCACGCATGCTCAGATCAAATTCCTACACCAAAGCTATTGGCTACTAGCCCGAACGTAGTCCCGTCGTAACAAAATAACGTCATCACGTTGTGAACGATCAGATTTTCCGACAACTTGGTCCGACCGTGTGTATGCAACAGTTTCGGACACAGATTTGGTTGGCAGAATGTCCGACCGTGTGTACAGGGGCTAAGACACAGATGAACCAAGTTCCCAATTTGACAGCGTTCCCAGAACCAAGGAACATGTCCTCTCAGCATCTGATAAAATAGCCACACATGCACTGCCCCTAGAGAACAGTTGCTATATCTGCCAGGAGTCCGCTTGCTCAGTCCGCTGATCTCCCCTGAGCAGGCGGATTGCTGGTAAGTGTCGGCTCCACTTAAGTAGAGCAGACACAGCCCGGTCTCCTCTATGGGTGATCAGATGTAAACAGACTACCATCTGATCCAATCCAGTAGACGGAAGTGTAGCAGATCCCATTGGTCTGTTTTTAGCAGCTCAGATTGGACTGGATGTAGGGTGGCAATCAGGTGTAAACAGACTCTGCATGGGCCAGCCACCTGCCTGCTCAGCGGGGATCAGCAGACAGGGGGGCAAACTGCCCCGTGAGAAAGAGGCATTAATTATGGGCATACCAAGCTAGAGAAGGAGAAAGCCCAGCAACAGAGATGCAGGCTAGGCACCCGGGGACTGGTTCATCTACATTTGTATTCCCCCATAAATTCTGTGTTGTAATCAGTCTGTGGGCAGGGCCCACTCGCCCTGTATGCAGAGGTACCTTTCACGCAGAGCATGTCTGTGAACAATCAAACATTAAAGCGGTTCCTCAACTACGTGATGGACCTTCGCTTTGTGCAATAATTAAAGTACTGAGTCCCTCTAAAAAGCAACACTGTAACTTGGTAGATGTTGCATTAGGAGGGAGGTGCTGAGACTGCCTTAACTGCATCAGTCCAGTGTACCTCTGTTACCTCACTCCCAGTAACAGAATGGGGTCTCGCCGAGCACATAGCGTGGACCTCACGCGTGCTCAATAACTCCTTCCTTTCTTGTAACTCGTGACCAGGCCGTGGACCTCTGTAATGCAGGTTTGGATCTGGTTGCTGTTGTATTCCGACCACTAGGGAGGGAGCCAGACATTAACCTCCTTTCTACAAGGACCTGTCACCTATACCAGGTACTTTTAACGACTGGTTGCTTGGTGTCTTGAACTTGTGCTTAATTACTCTTAGCAATGATCTTCACTTTCTTGCCATCCCGAGTTAACCCTTTTTTAATGATGTTACTTCATACCCCTTTCCAGACCCTGGTTCCTTACGCCAGAACAAACATGCACCTCATTGAATAACTTCAGACCTGAATCAGAACATTAATGTAACTTTACTGAACAGGTTGCAGCATACATTTCAGTATGAACAATGTCCTTCCCCTAATCCCAACTATTGTGGTGTGACCTCTGTGAGGCGAAGGTTCATTATGACATTGTCCATGGTTTAGATGTTTTTTGAAAGTCTTTAGCAGCAATACCAATTCCATGAACAGAACAGAGCCAACCAGTTTGGCTAGGAAGATTCAGCCAAGAAGGACCATGGATTTCAACCTTCACCCTTTTTATAGCACAGGTGAGCCAGCTAGGACCAAAAAGCCTGGAAACAGAGCCTACAAAAGTTAACCCCTTTCCCTGGCTTGGGCCAGCCGCTAACTTTCTAGAATCCAACACAGTTCAACCTGCCTAGATAGTGGCTTAACAACCAGTTTAATTCTGCTTTAAGTTTGTTGGCAGATCAGCCTCTACAAACTCGGCAGTGCCTACAAATGGAGAGCAACTGAGCATGTGCAGAGCAGAATGAGACAGTGTTTTACTGGATCTTAAACAGTATAGACACTTATTTTTAATGTTTTACATACAGTATCTCACAAAAGTGAGTACACCCCTCATATTTTTGTAAATATTTTATTATATCTTTTCATGTGACAACACTGAAGAAATTACACTTTGCTACAATGTAAAGTGGTGAGTATACAGCTTGTATAACAGTGTAAATTTGCTGCCCCCTCAAAATAATTCAACACACAGCCATTAATGTCTAAACCACTGGCAACAAAAGTCAGTACACCCCTAAGTGAAAATGTCCAAATTGGGCCCAAAGTTTGAATATTTTGTGTGGCCACCATTATTTTCCAGCACTGCCTTAAACATCTTGGATTCACCAGAGCTTCACAGGTTACCACTGGAGTCCTCTTCCACTCCTCCAAGACGACATCACGGAGCTGGTGTATGCTAGGGACCTTGCGCTCCTCCGCCCTCTATTTGAGGATGCCCCACGGATCTTCAATAGGGTTTAGGTCTGGAGACATGCTTGGCCAGTCCATTACCTTTACCCACAGCTTCTTTGCCAAGGCAGTGGTTGTCTTGGAGGTGTGTTTGGGGTCGTAATCATGTTGGAATACTGCCCTGCGGATCAGTCTCCAAAGGGAGGCAATCATGCTTTGCTTCAGTATGTCACATGTTGACATTCATGGTTCCCTCAATGAACTGTAGCTCCCCAGTACCGGCGGCATTCATGCAGCCCCAGACCAGGACACTCCCACCACCATGCTTGACAGTAGGCAAGGCACACTTGCCTTTGTACTCCTTTCCTGGTTGTCACCACAGACGATTGACACCCTCTGAACCAAATAAGTTTATCTTGGTCTCATCAGACTACAGGACATGGTTCCAGTAATCAATGTCCTTAGTCTGCTTTTTCTTTAGCAAACTGTTTACAGCCCTTCTTGTGCATAATTTTTAGAAGAGGCTTCCTGCTGGGATGACAGCCATGCAGACCAATTTGATGCAGAGTGCGGCATATGGTCTGAGCACTTAACTGCTGTTAAAACAGGTAGAAATCTGCTATTTTTTTATATAAAGCACAGGCACTAGGATACAGCTTTTTATCTGACAGAGGTGATGATATAAAGGCCAGATAGTTTTAAAGCAGTGGGGAGAGGAGCAGAGCAGTGCTAGTGACAATTGCGCAGTCAAGAAATGCTATACCCAAATGACATTTTTATTTTTTCACACAAATAGTGCTTTCTTTTGGTGATATTAAATTACTGCTGGGTTTTTTATTTTTTAGTAAAAAAAAAAGACCGAAAATTTTGACAAAGATAAAAAGTTTTACTTAGTTTCTGCCAGTAAATTTTGTAGATAAGTAATTTTTCTCCTTCACTGATGCACCCTCATGAGGTGGCACTTATGGACACTGATAAGGCAGTGCTAAAGGGCACTGATTAGGTGGCACTAATATGCTATACTGATCGGCACTGATGAGTACTGATAGGTGGCACTAGTGGGCACTGATAGGTGGCACTGAAAGGCAGCACTGACTGGCATCACTAATGGGCACTGATTGGTGCCACTGATGGGCACTTCTGGGGCTTTACTGTAATCAGGGCACTGATGATCAGTGCCCTGATTACCTGTACTGGTGTCCCCTGTGAGGAGATGCTGCTGATCGGCTCTCCACACCACACACTCTGTCAGTGTGAGGCGAACAGAGCCGATAAACGGAACTTTTGCTTTGGACCTGTACATGTGATCAGTTATGACATCAGCCCTTTGATTGTTTGACAGTTTGATTGAGGACACAAGCAAATGTGACAGTTAGGCAGCCCCTTTCACATATTCGGACCGTTTGTCTGTTTTTCATTCATCTGTTGATGGGTGAAAAACAGATATCCATGCATCTTTATGGAAAAAGGGATGTAAACGGATGATCATCCATTTACATCAGTTTACATCTTCATCCATCAACATCTGTTTTTTGAAAAGGACCAAAGCCCTATTTTTTTCTGTTAAAAAAACAGAACAGACGAAAAACGGATGCAAATGGACGAACGGCTGGTTTCTGCATCAGTGGTATATGTAAAAAAACTGATGTAAAAACTGATGAGAAACTGATGAGCAGTTGATGAGAAACTGATGTAAACTTCATCTGTTTTTTCTTTAAAACAACATGACTGAACTGATGAAATGAACGGCATGTGTGAAAAGGGCCTTAGCAATCCCGGCATTCCAGGAATGTAACTGTTTTCTAAAATCTTTAAAAGCTTTAACCCCCTTTTGTGCTATTTTTTGTCATACGGCACTGCGTTACTTTAACGGACAATTGCGCGGTCGTGAGATGCTGTACACAAATACAATTTATGACCTTTTTTCCCACAAATAGAGCTTTCTTTTGGTGGTATTTGATCACCTCTGTGGTTTTTATTTTTTGCGCTATAAAAAAAAAGGAGGTGACAATTTTGAAAAAAAAAGCAATATTTTTTACTTTCTGCTATAAAACACATCCAATAAAAAAAGTAACAAAGTCGAATTTCTTCATAAATTTAGGTCAATATGTTTTCTGCTACATAGTTTTGTTTAAAAAGATCCCAATATGTGTATTTTGATTGGTTTGGGCAAAAGTTATCATGTCTACAAACTATAGATATTTTTATGCCATTTATATATTTTTTACTAGTAATGTCGGTAATCAGCAATTTTTAGTGGGACTGCGAAATTGCGGCGGACAAATTGGACACCTGACACTTTTTGGGGTACCAGTGACATTATTACAGTGATTAGTGCTAAAAATATGCACTGTTACTGTACTCAGGTGTGATCAAAGGGTTAAGTGTGTCCCTAGGGGGTGCGTGCTAACTGTGTGGGGTATGGTTTGGGGTATGGTTTGACTGGATGTAGACAGAGATCCTGCTTATGTTTTTTTTTCTTAAAGATTCCCACTTCTTAAAAAATGTATGGTTTAACCACTTCATACAAATCGGCGTACCCATACGGCGGTACTTTGACACTAAATACCATTGGTATGGCAGCAGCTAGCTGCCACAATCCTGGTATTTTTGGGAATGGTGTGCGTTTCCCTTTCAGATAAAAGCGGTCTCTGTGGTGGATCTGCTGCAAGATCACTTTTATCAGTGGCGGGAGAGGTGCCCACTCCCCTCCTGCGGCTCCCTGGTCATCTCTTCCTCTTACCGGAGCTAACAGTAGCGGCGGAGATGATCACATCCTGTCACCTCACTGACTGGATGCCGAGTGAGGGGAAGATAGCCCCCGCTCGGCTCCATAGCATTGGAGGGCGGAAGTGACGTCAAACATGAGTTCTACCCAATGATCCTAAGGCCCCTTTCACACTGGGGTGCTTCTAAACTGCCAGTAAAACACTGTGCACTTTTGAAGAATTTCCATTCATTTCAATGAAGAGGGGCGTTTTTTCACCACCCTGCCAGCACACTGCCCCAGTGTGAAAGCATTAATTGATTTGAACGGAAATAGGTTTTCGTGAGCTTTTCGGGCGCTTTTTTTTAGCGTGAAAGGGGTCTAAAGGAAGAATTTTATTTTTATTTTTTTTCAAATTACATTTATTTTTTTGACCTCATATTTAAATATGACAGGTCCTGTCATACTTTTTTTAATATTTCAAGGGATGTTTACATTCCTTGTAATAGGAATAAAAGTGACCCATTTTTTTTTTTTTAAAGACAGTGTCAAAATAAAAAATACAATGTAAAATAAATGAAAAATTTGTATTTATTTTTTTAAAGCGCCCCATCCAGATGAGCTTGCGTGCAGAAGTGAACACATACGAAAATATTGTTCAAACCACACATGTGAGGTATCGCCGCGATCGTTAGAGTAAAAGCAATAATTCTAGCCAAAGACCTCCTCTGTATCTCAAAACAGGTAACTTGTAGATATTTTTAAACATCGCCTATGGAGATTTTTAAGAGTAAAAGTTTGTCGCCATTCCACGAGCAGGTGCAATTTTGAAGCGTGACATGTTAGGTATTAATTTACTCACTCAGAGTAACAAAATATTTCAATATATAAAAAAAAAAAATTGGGCTAACTTTACTGTTGTCTTATTTTTTTAATTAAAAAAAAGTTGTAAGACCAGTGCACAAATACGGTGTGACAAAAAGTATTGCAACGACCTCCATTTTATTCTCTAGGGTGTTAAATATATATATATATATATATATATATATATATATATATATATACACATATATGTATAATGTTTGGGGGTTCTAAGTAATTTTCTAGCAAAAAAAATTATATTAACTTGTAAACAAGTAAACAAGTGTCAAAAAGAGGCTCGGCCCTTAAGTGGTTAAGGATGTTTAATGAATTTTAATAAATAGTATGAATGTCTTCTCTGTATGTGAATCTGGCTGGGCTGTGCAGTGTATAAGTTAGTAGGCTGCAAATGCATTAGTAAAGTAACTGTATGAAGCTACAGGTTTAGTTGCTAGGCGTGCCCCTCATTTTTTCAACTGATTTTTTTCAACTGATGCAAAGTGCCCAGTTCACTTTTATTGATGTTCCTGTCAATGATTCCTGAAAGCTGAAATAGTTCAAGGAAGAAATATATTGCAAGTTAACTGAAGGTGAAACTGTACTTATATAATAATGTACTTAATATGTAGAATAACAGAAAAAACAAATGTTTACCTTTCCTGGAGATAAAACTGCTCTTGGTTCCCATCCCTGCTGGTCTGAAGGCTTAGGAATAGTTATATGATCTCTGCTAAAAAAAAGAATTTGTACTTTGATCCTCCCTTCAAAGTGGTTGTAAATCTCAGACATGAAATATGCAAAATTAGATCCCTCTTTAGTGTGTACTCTCAATACCAAGCACTAAGTGTCATTTCTGTCTGCTCCTTCTTTCTTATGCTATCTGCATGAGTCACTTCTGACAAATTATCCTGACACCAAGAGATAAAAAGGTGACAGGGGATGGATCTCCAGCACACAGCATGTGATTGACAGCCTCAATTCTGTTCCTGTGTGCTGTGTGGAGGCGGGGTGTGTCCCTTCCCTCCAGGGCCATCTTTAATATTGATTGGACCCTGGGCAAAACTTATCTTGGGGGCCCCCTCCCCATGCAGTTTTACTCTCCACCTGCTCTGAGACATACAATAAATAGCAGCTAGACTCAAAATCAGTTTACTGAATCAGAGCAGGCAGCTATTGCGATTGGTTGCCAGAGGTTTCAGTGTATCATTACCGCTCACTGACTGGTTGCTAGAGGTTACAGAACACATTACAGCTCACTGGTTAGTTGCTAGAGGTTACAGCACATGATTTCTGGTTGTTGATTGGTTGCTAGAAATTACTATGGATATGACCTCAGAGGGGCATGATATACATATCAATGCCGCCGGCGGCCTCTATTTACATATGAATCCAGGTGAGTCATCTGGGACACAGCACAGGACTAAAACCTCAAGGGGCGAGGGAATTTAAACCAGCATAGTTGGCAAGTATGAAGCAGCTGCTTTAGGCCCCACAACAATGACAGGGCCCAGGGCAGCTGCCCCTTTTTCCCTGCCTTAAAAACGGCCCTGCTTCCCTCAAATAATTTTTCAGAGCTCTCCTCATTGAGCTCTGCAGAGTGCAATTTCAGCTTTCCGTCCCCTGTAAAAGCTCAGACAAATGATAAATTGATAAATTATATATTGACAAATGATAAATTATATAAATGATCAATTCTGCACTTTAAAATGCTGTTTAACCTCTTCCCATCCTGCGTATAGTCAAATGACGGCCACAAGGTGGCCCTCTCATCCTGGGCGGCTGTCATATGGTGTCCTTGGCTTCCCGGTCACTAGGAAGCGCGTGCTCCCACCACATCACTCGGGGGCCGATGCGCGTGCCTGGCGGCCGCAATGTCCTCAAGGCACCCACGATTGCCAGTCACAGAGCAGGGACGTGGATCTGTGTGTAAACACACAGATCCGCATCCTCTCCCTTGACAGGATGCGGATCTGTGTGTTTACACACAGATCCACATCCTCTCCCTTGACAGGATGTGGATCTGTGTGTAAACACACAGATTCGCATCCTGTCAAGGGAGAGGAAACCAATTGTGTGTTTCCAGTACAGAGAAACACCAATCGGTCACCTCCCCTAGCAGTTAGAATCACACCCTAGGTATCAGATTTAACCCCTTGATCGCCCCCTAGTGTTAACCCCTTTCCTGCCATTTATACAGTAATCAGTGCATTTTTTTTAGCACTGTTTGCTGTATAAATGTGAATGGTCCCAAAATATTGTCAAAACTGTCCGATCCGCAATATCGCAGTCCTGACAAAAATCCCAGATCGTTGCCATTACTAGTAAAAAATGCCATAAATCTATGATCTATTTTGTAGGTGCTATAACTTTTGCGCAAACCAATCAATATACGCTTATTGCGTATATTGTAAATATGTAGAAGAATAAATACATATCGGCCTAAACTAAGGAAGAAATATGTATTTTTTTTTTTTTATTGGGATATTTATTATAGCAAAAAGTAAAAAATTGTGTGTTTTTTCAAAATTGTCAGTCTTTTTTGAGCCCCTGGGGGGCTGGTCAGGACCAGGACCACGGAGTCAGCAACAACTTCTGGACCGGAACTCAGAATCACGTGACTTCAGCACCTTGAGTGCACCTTAAGTACCCCTTCCCGGATTACACAGCGAGACAAACGCGCCCACTGATTGAAGATTGGTACCCAATGCGTCCAATCAGACTGCGTTCTAAAGCTTCCCACAGGTGTACAACCCCACCTATGACCAGGCAGAACTTCTATACAGCCCAGCCAAACTGATGCCAAAGTACAATTTAGCACAATTAACCCCAAAACTTACTATAGTGTTGAGCAAAAAACGAAATTTAAATACATAGTGCATACTCGTTATGAGTACCGGCGCTACAAAAAAAATTGCGTATATAAGCGTATATTGATTGGTTTGTGCAAAAATTATATCATCTACAAAATAAAGGATAGATTTATAGCATTTTTATCATTTTTTTTACTCGTAATGGCAGCATTCTGCATTTTTTATCAGGACTGCAACATTGCGGCGGACAAAGAGGACACTTTTTTGGGACCATTGACATTCATACAGGATCAGAGCTATAAATGGCCACTGATTACTGTATAAATTACACTGACAGGAAAGAGGTTAACACTAAGGGGTGATCAAGGGGTTAACTGTGTTCCCTATGTGTGTTCTAACTGTGGGGGGAATGGGACTGACTAGAGGAGCAGAGAGATCGTCGTTCCTACTTAGTAGGAACACACGATCTGTCTCTACTTTACCACTAAGGGACCATCCACCTTGTTACCGGAGATCACTGTGAGTAAGCTGAAGTCAGTACCTAAGCAGTCTTCTCACCAACCGGGGATGTTGAAGAAGTGGGAAAACTTCCATCAGCATCAGTGGGTGTCAAGCCAGGGACCTAGCGGGTCAGCAGGGGTGACGCTTGAAGAGTATTTGTGAGTGTCAAGCCAGGGACCCAGCAGGAAAGCGGGGGTGACTCTGAGTGCTACAAGTGGAAGAGCTCAAGGGATCCAGTGGCTGTTGGATCTGAAGTCTAGTGAAAGACTGGAAGCTCATTGAGTGAAGATCCACAGTGAGTGATTGTGGAGTAAGCTGAAGTTGAATACAATTACTGTTAGTAACTGCTACAAGATTGTTGCCATAGGAGACAGCAATCCTACCTATACAGAAGTGGTATCCGGCTTGAAGCCTTCACCTGTATAGCTGTCTTCCTATAGAAGTCTTGGAGTCTGCTAATTATCATTGCATCTACTTAAGGGTGTCCTGGCCCTAATCCTCTCTCCCACAGTTCTGTTCAAGAGACAATAAATCTCTTTGCATTCAAAAAGTGTCTGGAGCCCACCATTTCATCTTGCATTACACCCACCAT
Source organism: Lithobates pipiens (assembly GCF_037356315.1). NCBI lineage: Eukaryota > Metazoa > Chordata > Amphibia > Anura > Ranidae > Lithobates > Lithobates pipiens. The sequence continues at coordinate 132,799,046 of NW_027507718.1, forward strand.
GCCTTGTAACCCACTGTACACAGAAGGATGTCAGCTGCAGTATGTGTAGCTGCTGACTTTAAAAAAAAAAAAAAATTATGGGGCACCCCACTTTAATTCACCTGAGATTCGTTGGCAAGACTATGTATGAAATTGCCGTTTACCAACCATTCCTATCTTAAATGACAGAGACAGACTAATATTGTAACGCACTGCCAAAAATTGCAGAATTCATATCTGAGAAGCTGGAAGCATTCCCCAAAAGATTCCCTGCTGCAATTGCAGCCAAAGGTGGTTTTATCAAGTGTCTGGGAAGGTTATGTAACCAACAAATGGCTGTTGTACTCTTTAACCAGTTGTGAACTATGGATGTGCAACATACACTCTAAAAATTTCAACTAGGCACACAGGATTTAAACTGTATGGCAAACCCAGTCCCTCTCCCCCTGCTGATATTGCCAGCAAATCCCGGGTGTCAGAGCGACAGTTGGGGCTTAGGCTAGGTAAATACTTATGCAGTGTAGAAAACTCAGCGTGTGGGTGTCAATACAAAGTTAGCGACACCTCAAACGCATTGTGTCTGCCTGCACCAGATCATGTGGTACAAAACGACCATGTGATCCGGAAGCGGTGCAGCTCAAAAAAAGGGCATGTACTTCTTTGGTGCGATGCGGTGCGATTTGAGCCCATTCAAAATTGAACAGGAATGCAGTGCGGTTCTTGTGCAATTCACATGCAGTTCATAGCGTGAACTGAGCCTTATGCCACATACACACGATCGGACTTTCCAGCAGACTTGGTCCAGCGGACCAGAATCCGTCGGACAATTCGATCGTGTGTGGGCTCCGTCTGACTTTTTCTTCCCAAAAGTCAGACGGACCTAGAAATAGAACATGTTTTAAATCTTGGTCCGCCAGACCAAGTTCCTATCGGGAAGCCCGTTCGTCTGTATGCTGGTGTCACGGACCAAATACGACGCAAGGGCAGCTACAGCACCTGCCCGGGAGAATGTTTCCAGCGCCATCCTATCGCACTGGTTCTCGGCTACAGGGTACTGTACACCAGGCCCTTTGGTCTGGTATGTATTTTAAGGGGAAACCCTACACCGAAAAAACAGCGTGGGGTCCCCCGCAAAATCAATACCAGACCCTTATCCGCCACTCTTACACAGAGTGGGGGGCCGGGATCTGAGGCCCCCTTATTAAAGGGGGCTCCCGGATTGCGATAAGCCCCCCCGCCCGCAGACCCTGACAACCAAGGGCCAGGGTTGGCCCTTGTCCTCATCAACATGGGGACAAGGTCGCCCCCCCTTCCCCAAAGCAACCACCCCCCCATGTTGAGGGCATGCAGCCTGGTACGATTCAGGAGGGGGGGGCTCGCTCGTCCCCACCCCCTTTCCCGACCGGCCAGGCTACGTGCTCGGATAAGGATCTGGTATGGAAATTGGGGGGATCCCATGGTGTTTTTTCGGCATAGGGGGTTCCCCTTAAAATCCATACCAGATGACAGGGCCCGCAAGGTGTCAATCTCACCGATGAAAGCTTCTAGTCCCGTCGTACCTGGAGTTTTCGCTCAAAATGAATGGACGGGCAAGTCCGTTCATTTTGAAAGTCTGTCGGACCTAGTCTGCCAGAAAGTCCAATCGTGTGTATGCAGGTCAGCTCATTTGGAAAGTCCGTCGGACCTCTGCCGAAAGTCTGTCGGGAAGTCCGTCAAATTCCGGTCGTGTGTACGTGTCATTACTCTGTAAAACGAAGCTTCTGAACAGTGTTTGGAACTGTTTCAAAGTGTTCTATGGTCACAACGTAGGCTTTCATTTTATACTGTAGAATCAGTACTGTAATAAAAATACAAACAATAGTTATATTTGATGATCCAACATAGTTGTTTTTACAAACACGCCAAATCCAATATAATTTTACCTGAAAAATCTCCTTTCATGTTGTGACTTCTGCCTGTCTGCTGGCCATCTCTCTCCACAATTTCCTGGATTCTCTGCTTGCGTCGCAGCTTCTCCTCTACTATTTAATTTCTAAGGACTACATATCCCTAAAAACGCCTCCTTTCAGCACCTATTTAGTTAAGTAGTCAGACTCCGAAAATGTGTGGCAGAGCAGTGTCTACCCACAGGGCATAGTGGATGGGTGTCACAGAATTCATGGAAGTAAATGTGTGGGGCTCTTCAGTAGGCTAGAAATAAGTCAAATACAATGTAGAAAATGATATGTGATTTTATATTTTGACCATAGATGCACTTCAGTTCAGAAAGACAATATAACATCATTATTTTTACTTTGTATTTACTGGATGATTCATCTGCAGATGAAAGGGGTGACATTTGATGTGCATATGATGTCAGTTAAAGCAGCCCTACCAGTAGAATGCATTTTTTTTTAAATAAAATAAAATTTGTTCATATTTAACCCTTATTAAAAACACTTATATAATTTGCCCTAATTAACTCTTTCCTCCCCTTAGCTATTTTTCTGCTGATTTATGTTTTACCATTTTCCTTTTTATAATCAGAATATAAAAAAAAAAAAATGTAATTCATAACCTTAACCTGACTAGTTGCTGAATAAATATTACAGGTTCTCTAAAGTAGTCTGCAGCTCCCTTCTGTAGATCAGAGCGACTTCCAGACGATAAACACTTAAAGTGATTTATATCTTAATGCATTCTATGCATTAAAGTGATTGTAAAGTCTCGTGTTTATTTTTTTTATTTTTTAAATAACAAACATCTTATACTTACCTGTTCTGTGCAGGTTGTGCACAGAGCAACCCCGATCCTCCTCTTCTCGGGTCCCTCTTTGCTGCTCTTGACCCCTCCCTCCTGTCAAGTGCCCCAACAGCAAGCAGCGTGCTATGGGGGCACCCAAGCTGAGTCACAGCTACCTGTGCCCATTCAGACATGGAGTCCCGCCCCTCTCTCTTCTGATGGGCTAACCAACTTTGATTGACAGCCAGGGGAGCCACTGGCGCTGCTGCTGTGTCTCGGCCAATCAAGAGGAGAGTCCAGGATGGCTAAGACACTTGTGAATATCGCTGGAGAGAGATGGGGCTCAGATAAATAATTAGGGGGTGCTGAGGAGGCTGCTACACACAGAAGAGCAAGAAATGGCAGCAACACCATTGCTTCTTCTTACAAATATTTATTGGGCACTAACAACAGTGCTACATCCATAATGCTAACGCATTTCGGCCAGTGCCTTTCTCATAGCATGCTATGCAATGCTAACAGGAAGGCTCCGGCTGAAACACATTAGTATTATAGATGTAGCACTGCTGTTAGTGCCCAATAAAGATTTGTAAGAAGAAGCAATCGTGTTGCCGGCATTTCTTGTTATTTTAATGTTCATGGGACACAACAAGCCTGAGTACCGATATTCAGCTCATTACTTTACAATTTACAAGCAATAGAGCTTGGGTGAGTCTTTGTCCACATTGCTACACACAGAAGGTTTTTTTTTTTTTATCTTAATGCATAGATAAAAAAATCTTCTGCCTTTACAACTCCTTTATGATAAAAAGCCGTCTGTTTGCAGCAGCCCCCCTAATACTTACCTAAGCCCCTCTCTATCCAGCAATGTTGTAGGATTGACTCGGCTGCCCGGGACTCATTGGCTGAGACAGCAGCACAGTGCCATTGGCTCCCGCTGCTGTCAAAGGCAGTGAGTCAATGAGGAGTGAGAGGGGGCGGAGCCCAGGCTGCAGCTCCATGTCTAAATAGATACTGGGAGCTGCAGCTCAAGTGCCCCCATAGCAAACTGCTTGCTATGTGTAAGGTAAACCGGACCATGCTTGTACACATTGCACACATGCTAATATTCATAAGCAAAGGACCAACATAATGCCTGCGATGACAGTTCATCGTGCACGGATATGTGCACGTGCGCACATTGGCGTGCGTGCGTGCGTGTGTGCGTGCACACACCAATTAGCACTTAGTGCCCAGTGGCCTATTTAAACTGCTCTGTCACTGCAAACAAGTGCTGGACGATCTTCAGCTCCTTCCTGACCCACCAAGTCCTGATCCGTTGCTCCTGTTTGTTCGTGTATGACCCGGCTCGCCTTTGGACTTCCCCTCTGCTTGCTCCTTTACTCTGCTGCCTGGTATCCTGACTTCGGCCTGTTTATTGGACTTGATCTCCCTGCTGACTTTGTACCACATTGCCCGGCTGTTACCCGACCTTGGCCTGCCCTCTGGACTTGCTTTTGCCTGCTGATTCAGCACCCTGCTGCCCGGTTGTTGCTGACTACTGCTCTTCTTCTGGTTTCACTCCTGTCTACGCTCTGGTGCCCAGCTGCTTCTACTTCTTGCTCTAAGGACCGAGACTGCCAGCTCTACCCACCTTCAGAGGGGCATCACCAGCCAGCTACCCAGCACTCGTGCCACTTCTTGCCTTTACACTTTCTGTTCCCACCTTCAGGAGTGTAGGTGGGAGAAGCAAGGGAGGCCTCTATCACATTCCAGTCTCCACCAGATACGTGATACTGTGGTGGCACTCAACAGGAGGGAGGGGCCAGGAGCTCCAGTCAGGGACCTGAGAAGTGGAGGATCCGGGCTGCACTGTGCAAATCCACTGCACAGAGCAGGTAAGTATGACATGTTTGTTATTTTTAACAACAAAAAAAATTATACTTTACAATCACTTTAAACCCTGTACACACGATTAGAATATCATACAAAAAGACCACCATCAAAACAATTGTACAAAAATCTGATCGTTAGTACACAGTTTTCGTCAGAAATTTTCTGAAGTGAGAAACATGAAAATTTCCTTGAACAATACCAGACCGTACCATTTTTTTTTTTTTTTGGATCAGTAGTTTTCCTCCAAAAATACAATACAAAAACATTACATCACTTCCAAATGTGTATTCTGTCGTAAGAGAATTTTTGTACTTTAGTAACCTTTTATTTTCGATATGGAGACTAGCATGAAAAAAAAAAAAAAAACGATCGTCTGATAATCTCATTGTGTGTACAAGGCTTTATAAACATTCTCCCAGAAAAGTACACTTTGTAGAACGTTTGTATGCACATGGTGGGCAGAAAGGGGTTTAAAAAAAATGGACTGGGGTTTTATTTATTTTTAGTCTTGCTAAAAATATTTTGCACCTGGGTAGAAATCCCAATTAAAATCCGTGAAGAACTTTTAATCTTCAGTAAGTCATGTATGTGCATTCTTGTTCACCCTTGTTGCCGATAATCTTTTAATTAATTCATCCTATTGGCTTGATTCAGGGCTAAAGATCAGGCTATCCGCATAAGAAAGTTCCAGACTCACCTGGAAAAGGATCAGATTTGTTAATTCCACCCTATTGATTCATTCGTCTCTACCTGAAATGCAACTGTGTGTACACAGGGTGCAGCCCACACACAGGCACGCATGAAGTGTCACATAACATTCATGTCAGTCTGCACTTCTCCATTAAGGTTTCAGTCTGGAGCTATACATCTAAGATGTCGGTAAGGTGTCATTAGCATTCAGATCTAGAGGTGTCTCCAAGCTTGTCCAATTTTCATTGAACTGTAGGAAAAGGCATTTCTACCAAGAGGAGGTGTGCCAGTTGAAACATAAGACCTTGTAGAAGAGTAGAACTAAACCCTTGGGACAAAATTATTAGGTATGCTGGATTTATGTGCATTCTTGTGCTTTCAAAAACAAAAAACATACTTTTTTGTAGCTCAAGCAGCATCTTAGCGGTTATGGCACACAACTATTGATGTTGTGGAGCTTTTTACAAAAGTGGCTGGCTCCAGCTGTGGACAGAAAGACTAAACGTGCAAGGGCACTTTGCTTTCATATAATAATGTGAACAAGGTGACCAGGCCCTAAAGGGTTCTAGATCCCACAGAACAGTCTAGGGATTTTGGATACCATCCTGCAGGATCCTGGCTCTGGGTTCCAGCACCCGTTACTGCAGATTATCCTAGCGCTGTAAGGTGGAGTGATTTCCTGCTGCCAGTAACAGGATAGTTCTATCTCCAACTAGACTGGCAGCAGCGACGGATCAGTTAAAGGGTATCTCACCTTTAGTGGAAAAATATATTGCACATGAGAAAAATAAATATTATAATATATACAATTGTGACACAAGCCATATTGTCAAATAATGTTAATAAAAATTAGCTTTCCTTTTCAAACTGTGGTGCAGTAATTTTCTGTAAAATGCAATATGCCTTCTTGGAGGCCTAATGTACATAGATGGTGTACAGAATGCCCCCAGAAATGTAATTTCCTGCTTGGGTAATTCGATCACTGATTTTCCCAGAAGTATGCACTAAGATACAAGTCAGATTTTGGGCATCCCCTGCAACAAACACTTCCGTTTTGGTGAGATACTCTCGGGCTGAGTTAACACTTGAAACAGATGCGGGTGATGGCAGGGGTCCGATGATCGAACTTCCGATGGGAGGTTTCACAAATGCGATCCACGGCGGACCCCATTCACTTTAATGGCAGGCGAACCTTAAAAACCTCCAGGTCATATTTTCAGCCACAAAATACTTACTAGCTGTGCACACATAGTCCCACAACATGGACACTGACATACCAGAAGTATTAAGTGAATCTGGGATTGACAACGACAAGCATTCTTTTTTTATATGTGAAATTTTGTCAATTCAGGAGCTCATGAAGGCCATGGAGGAGAGGCAAGGTCAGGCCAGGCTATGAAGGGGGTGCAGGAGATGATCAGTGCTACAGTCAGGGCAGCGCAGTCCTGTGCCAGTGTCCCAGTGTGCCAACCTGTGCTTGAGCCCCTGACCCCTCCCTCTGCCCGGCCCTTACTCCCACCTATGCAGGGCTCCACTATGGTGGGCCGGAGGTGCCAGTCCAGTGCTGATCCTCAGCCATGGTGCTGGCACTGCCTGCTGATTGGCTTCTCTGCTGCCATCTCCCTCACTGACACCAGCACTGAGATAGAACACTGACACCAGCACTGTGATAGAGACTGAGCACTGACACCAGCACCGTGATAGAGAGCACTGACACCAGCACCGAGATAGAAAGCACTGACACCAGCACCGAGATAGAAAGCACTGACACCAGCACCGAGATAGAGAGCACTGACACCAGCAACTCGCTGCGGGACCCAAAAATATGACACCGCTCAACCTCTTCAAACAGGAGGGTACGGGCATATAGTACGGTGTGCTTTTTTGTACAAGTGAGCCAAAGGTAGAAAAAAAGGTCTGTGTGCTAGATTATATAAATCGTTTATAGAGTTATGCATATACATGGTCTACTGGTCACATGTGTTGAATTCCTCCAAGATCCATGCCTCATTCATTTTTATAAATGTGAGGTAGTCAACACTGTCGTGAGCTAGGCGAGTGTGCTTATCGGTCACGATCCCCCCTGCTGCGCTGAACGTCCTTTCGGACAGGACACTGGACGAGGGGTAAGCCAACAGTTCCACTGCAAATTGTGCAAGCTCTGGCCAGAGGCCAAGCCTGCCCACCCAGTAGTCCAGGGGTTCATCACTTCTCAGAGCGTCTACATCGGCCGTTAACCCGATATAGTCGGACACCTGTCGGTCTAGGCGTTCCCTGATGCTGGATTCGGATAACACCTGTCGATGGGTCGGCTGAAAGAATGATCTCATATCAGAAGTGACCAACACATCTTCAAACCGCCCTCTTCTTGCAGACGCTGTTGGATTGGTACCCGCAACTCTTTCTCTGGGAGTGGGAATTCCTCTGCCAGTACACGCAAAAGCCGATTGTAGCATTTCTCTAAGCAAGGCCTGGGAGTGCTCCATTCTGACAGCCCTCTGTGATGGTGGTAACATTTCCACCATTTTGTGTTTTTACCGGGGGTCTAAGTACCTTGCCACCCAGTACTGGTCCTTGACCTTTATGCTTTTTATACGGGGGTCCCTGTTAAAACACTGGAGCATGAAGGCCCCCATTTGCACTAAACTGGAAGTGGTGTGGTGGCCTGGCTCCTGCTCATCATCCAGGATAATATCGTCCTCCTCGTTCTCCTCCCCCCATCCACGCACAACAACAGGGATCCCAGAAAGGTTTAAAGCATGCTCTTCTTGCTCCTCCTCATCCGCCCCGGCACCATCCTCCTCTGACTCCTCTTCAGACTCCTGTTGTTGACTTGTCTCAGATAGAGTAGCCCCCCGGGAATCCATCCAGCATTGCGACTTCCTCATCTTCCTGCTCCTGCTCCTCCATGGCTTGATCAATGACACAACGCAATGCACGCACCATAAAGAAAGCATAAGGTACGATGTCACTGATGGCGCCATGGCTGCGACTAACCAGTTTGGTGATCTCATCAAATGGCTGCAGAAGTCTGCATGCGTCACGCATGAGCAGCCACTGGCGCGGTGAAAAAAAACGAAGCTTCCCAGAACCTGTTCTGCTGCAGAGTTCATACAGGTAGTCATTAACTGCACGTTTCTGCTGGAGCAGCCTATCAAGCAGATAGAAGAGTTCCATCTCGTCGGACAATCACAAATATGACGTCTGACCAGCAGATTGTGTCGCCGCTGAATGTCAGCAAGACGAGCCATGGGCGTGTAAGATCTTCTGAAATGGGCCGAGATTTTCCTTGCCTGTCGCAAGATGTCCTGGACCCCAGGGTATTTGACAATGAATTGTTGCACAACCAAGTTTAAGACGTGTGCCATGCATGACACATGTGTAATTTTGCCCTGTTTCAATGCGCTAAGCAGATTGGCACCGTTGTCACACACCACTTTACCAACTGTCAAATTGAGCGGTGTTAGCCCACTGATCTGCCTATGAACGCAAAGCTGAAAGGAGTGCAGGGCTTCAATCTGTCGTTTTGGGGGGCCACTGGTCTATCACACCAGTTATAATACTTTTTTCTAATTGCATTTGTCACTCTTTGTTGTATCGCCACAGATCCGCTCAGCAGTTACAATGCTGCACAGTAGAAATGCACTATACTATGCTTTCTATATTTGAAAGTATTTTATACATGTTTCACACCCCTATATACTGCACACCAAATAGTACACCTATACCAGTCCTTAAAAGGACATTTGTGGACCTAATAGTAGCTAGCTAGTGAATTACAGACTGTCCCTGCTCCAAACAGCAAACTCTATCCCTACACTGAGAAAAGACAGCTGCAGAATCGGTCAGCACTGCAGTGCACTACAATATGCTTTCTCTATTTGAAAGAAAGTATATTATAAAAGTGTATTACAACCCTATATACTGTACACCTATACCAGTCCTTAAAAGGACTTTTGTGGACATAATAGTAATAGCTAGTGATTACAGACTGACTGTCCCTGCTCCACACAGCGTCCTTCCCCTACACTGACAAAAAAACAGAATGTAAAATGGCCGCCCGATCAGGTCTATTTATAAGGTAGGGGGTATGTCCATGTGCTGAAATGTCTCAATTGGCTGTCCTGTAACCCATGATGGATGTGTCATGAGTCAAAGTTCTTCACAATGTAAACGAATATGGCTGCTGCGAACAGCGCCATAAGTCCACCGCTTTGGCAAATCGCGAACGAGCAAAGTTCGCCGCAAAACCAACCACCGGGCGAACCGCAAGGCCATCTCTATCGGTGAATCCCCCTTTCGCCATTTCAGGGACAAATCAGGCCTGAATTTTTGCCTGAAATTGTACCTGAAATGGAGACAAAGACGCACAAGACCTGTGCAATTCACTCCACAGCCACTCTGCAGATGTATGAACCAGCTCCATTGAGAGCCGGTCACACTCTGCTGTCATGAGAATTGAATGCAGGGAAACTGAACTAGTTTGAACGAGTGCCGGGTAGCCTCAAAGGGTTAATCTGTTCTAAAGAGATTCAGACACTTTCCTCATTGCAAGTGCAGAAGCTGATCACTAATGAAAAAGTCACTCGCATTCACATTCACTTTGACCATGAACACAGACAAACAGCTATATTTTCAGCATAACAAAAGGTAGGAATCTGCAACAAAGTTTATTCAAAAAATTTGTATAGCCTAGAGGGGACTGTTTTTTTTCTCAGAAAAAGTGGACTACTAAACACCAATGTGATATTACTATTTTTACGCCCACTGAAACCAATGATGGGACCAATTTGATTTCACTGACACCAACAATAGGTGTCAATAGTATTTTATTATCACGGGCACAAAAGGTGGAACTTACTTTTACTTCCACACACAAACAATGGGATGAATTCACTCACATTAACACTGAAGTTGAGACTTATTTTCCTACCACTGACAACAACTATGGGACATATTTTACTCCCACTGACACCAATAATGGTGTTTATTTTACTTCCACTAAAACCTAGAATGGAACCTATTTAACTCCCACTAACACCAACGATGAGACCCCTATTACTAGCACTGACACCAAAGTTGGGACTTATTTTACTCCAACTGACATCAATGATGGAGTTTCTTTTAGTGCCACAGGATGCTAATGATGGGATTCATTTTTCTCCAACTGAAATCAAAGATTTTCCTCTCAATTTAATTTCAGTTGCAGGGACTTGTGGTCGCCAAATCCTGTTGGAGATTTGAAGGAGGCAAACTTTGTTGAAAATTGCACTGAAGTCTATGTGGAGTGAATCTTGCTTGTCAATTGTGCCCATTGTTTTGTGCTTAATATGCTTTTTGTAACAATAGGCATGCTACTGCTATTAAAAACATAATTGCCTGGAAATAATTTTTTCTTTTACAATTAGCTTGGCTTACATACAAGGCAGCAGCAGCACTCCAACCAACTTAGTTTAGTTTAAAAAAATAACTATTTTCAGGTAGTTCTAGCACAGGGTAGGCAACCTTAGAGAGATGGAGATCTACTTGAACAACACTGATGAAGTTAAAGATCACCAGGCACAGTCTCTTGTTGTTAGGGCCAGTTCACACCAGAACGCAATGCCAAAAAGGCATGTTCCACGTATATTTCCAGCACTGTGTTCAAAATTCACGGGATTTGTGATCTACTTGGGGGTTCGCAAACGCAGTGGACAAAAAAAAAGTATTACAAGAGAGTGCAAGGTTCAGGAGTGTGTTACGCTTAGAATGCAGGTTTCAGAAGTGCATTATGCTCAGAATACAGGGATCAGGAGTGCATTACGCTCAGTATGCAGGGTTAAGGAGTGTGTTGCACTCAGAATGAAGGGTTGAGGAGTGCATTACACTCAGAAAGCAGGGATTGGGAGGGGTGATGTGAAGGATGGTACTGGACAATGCTATGGGGGCGGCCTTCACACCCCCCCCCACGCATACATTATTGTCCTCTTCACCTCCATCGGGTGTTCACTGAACAGCGAACATTATGGGGCATTCATGGGAAATTCAAGTGCCACGGAACGGAGCAAGATCGCAGTGCATTAGCGTCTGATTGGCCAAAGCATGTACTTGACCTGCATGCTTTGGCCAATCACAGCGCACTCTGCTGAGAGAGCCATACTTGGCCAAAGGCAGGGTGCCCCACACTGTATAAGGCTGCTTACAGAGAAGCCCCGTGTAGTGTTGTTGGAGTGGACAGAGAGATAGCTTGAGCTAGATTAGGCAGGCAGGTTATTTAGTTGCAGTGTATTTGATATATATATATATGTATATATATATATATATATATATATATATATATATATATATATATATATATATATATAATATATACACTCTGCATTTAGCGTAGACTATATATTCAGTGTATAATCTATATTCAAGTGGTGTATTTATATACAGTTGTGCTCATATGTTTACATACCCTGGCAGAATTTATGGTTTCTTGGCCATTTTTCAGAGAATATGAATGATAACACAAAAACATTTCTTTCACTCATTATTAGTGTTTGGCTGAAACCATTTATTATCCATCAACTGTGTTTACTCTTATTAAATCATAATCAAAAAAACAGAAACTACCTAAATTACCCTGATCAAAAGTTTACATACCCCAGTTCTTAATACTGTGTATTGCCTCCTTTGTCATCAATGACAGCTTTTGTTGTATTTGTAGATGAGGCTCTTTATCTTCTCAGATGGCAAATTTGCCCATTCCTCCAGTTCCTGTAAATTCTTGGGCTGTCTTGCATGAATTGCACGTTTGAGATCTCCCTAGAGTGGCCCTGGGGTCAGGAGACTGATCTTCCTAGATCTCCCTGAGGTCAGGAGACTGAGATGGCCATTCCAGAATCTTCATTTTATTCTGCTGTAGCCAATGACAGGTCGACTTGGCCTTGTGTTTTGGATCAGTCATTTTGGAATGTCCAAGTACGTCCCATGCGCAGCTTCCTGGCTGATGAATGCAAATGTTCTTCCAGTATTTTTTGATAACATACTGCATTCATCTTGCCATCAATTTTGACCAAATTTCCTGTGCCTTTGAAGCTCACACATCCCAAAACATCAGTGATCCTCCTCTGTGTTTCACAGTAGGAAAGGTGTACCTTTCATCATAGGTCTTGTTGACTGCACTCCAAATGAATCGTTTATGGTTGTGGCCAGAAAGCTCAATTTTGGTCTCATCACTCCAAATGACTTTCTGCCAGAAGGTTTGAGGCTTGTCTCTGTGCTGTTTGGCGTATTGTAAGTGAGATACTTTGTGGCATTTGCCTAGTAATGGCTTTCTTCTGGAGACTCAACCATGCAGCCCATCTTTCTTCAAGTGCCTCCTTATTGTGCATCTTGAAACAGCCATATCACATGTTTTCAGAGAGTCCTGTATTTCACTTGAAGTTATTTGTGAGTTTTTCTTTGCATCCCAAACAATTTTCCTGGCAGTTGTAGCTGAAATTTTAGTTGGTCTATCTGACAGTGGTTTTGTTTCAACAGAACCCCTCATTTTTTACTTCTGGATTTGAGCTTGAACACTGCTGATTGGCATTCTCAGATATCTCTGCATATCTTTTTATATCCCTTTCCTGTTTTATACAGTTCAAATACTTTTTCCAGCAGATCCTTTAACAATTCTTTTGCCATGACTCAGAATCCAGACACGTCAGTGCAGCACTGGATGAAAGATGCAAGGGCCTGTCAGAAGTTCATAAACTCATTGACCTTTTATACACACACACTAATTACAAGCAAACAGATCAAAGGTAATGGTGGTTACCCTTAATAGCTATTCAAACCCCTTTGTGTCAACTTGTGTGCATGTTATCAGGACAAAATCACTAGGGTATGTAAACTTTTGATCAGGGTCATTTGGGTAGTTTCTGTTGTCATTACGATTTAAAGAGTAAACACAGTTGATTGATAATAAATGGGTTCAGCCAAACACTAACCATGAGTGAAAGAAAAGTTTTTGTGTAATCATAAATTCTGCCAGGGTATGTAAACTTATGAGCACAAGTGTGTGTGTGTGTGTGTGTGTGTGTGTGTGTGTGTGTAATATATATATATATATATATATACACACATACATATATACACTTCAGGTGTTTTATATATATATATATATATATATATATATATACATACAGTGGTGTGAAAAAGTGTTTGCCCCCTTCCTCATTTCCTGTTCCTTTGCATGTTTGTCACACTTAAGTGTTTCGGAACATCAAACCAATTTAAACAATAGTCAAGGACAACACAAGTAAACACAAAATGAAATTTGTAAATGAAGGTGTTTATTATTAAAGGTGAAAAAAAATCCAAACCATCATGGCCCTGTGTGAAAAAGTGATTGCCCCCTTGTTAAAACATACTATAACTGTGGTTGTCCACACCCGAGTTCAATTTCTCTAGCCACACCCAGGCCTGATTATTGCCACACCTGTTCACAATCAAGGCATCACTTAAATAGGAGCTGCTTGACACAGTAAGGTCCACCAGAAGATCCTTAAAAGCTACACATCATGCCGAGACCCAAAGAAATTCAGGAACAATTGAGAAAGAAAGTAATTGAGATCTATCAGTCTGGAAAGGGTTATAAAGCCATTTCCAAAGCTTTGGGAATCCAGCGAACCACAGTGAGAGCCATTATCCACAAATGGCGAAGACATGGAACAGTGGTGAACCTTCCCAGGAGTGGCCGGCCGCCCAAAATTACCCCAAGAGCGCAGCGACGACTCATCCAAGAGGTCACAAAAGACCCCACAACAACGTCCAAGGAACTGCAGGCCTCACTTGCCTCAGTTAAGGTCAGCGTTCATGCCTCCACCATCAGGAAAAGACTGGGCAAAAATGGCCTGCATGGCAGAGTTCCAAGGAGAAAACCACTGCTGAGCAAAAAGAACATCAAAGCTCGTCTCAATTTCTCCACAACACATCTTGATGATCCCCAAGACTTTTGGGACAACATTCTGTGGACCGATGAGACAAAAGTGGAACTCTTTGGAAGGTGTGTGTCCAAGTATATCTGGCGTAGAAGGAACACTGCATTTCATAAAAAGAACATTATACCAACAGTAAAATATGGTGGTGGTAGTGTGATGGTCTGGGGCTGTTTTGCTGCTTCAGGACCTGGAAGACTTGCCGTGATAAAAGGAACTATGAATTCTGCTGTCTACCAAGAGATCCTGAAGGAGAATGTCCGACCATCTGTTCGTGTACTCAAGCTGAAACGAACTTGGGTTCTGCAGCAGGACAATGATCCTAAACACACCAGCAAGTCCACCACCGAATGGCTGAAGAAAAACAAAATGAAGACTTTGGAGTGGCCTAGCCAAAGTCCTGACCTGAATCTTATTGAGATGTTGTGGTATGACCTTAAAAAGGCCGTTCATGCTCGAAAACCCTCTAATGTAACTGAATTAGGACAATTCTGCAAAGATGAGTGGGCCAAAATTCCTCCAGGACGCTGTAAAAGCCTAATTGCACGTTATCGCAAACGCTTGGTTGCAGTTGTTGCTGCTAAGGGTGGCCCAACCAGTTATTAGGTTTAGGGGGCAATCACTTTTTCACACAGGGCCATGATGGTTTGGATTTTTTTTCACCTTTAATAATAAACACCTTCATTTACAAATTGCATTTTGTGTTTACTTGTGTTGTCCTTGACTATTGTTTAAATTGGTTTGATGTTCCGAAACACTTAAGTGTGACAAACATGCAAAGGAACAGGAAATGAGGAAGGGGGCAAACACTTTTTCACACCACTGTATATACACACACATACATATATACACTTCAGGTGTTGTATATTGTAATGTTCGGGGGACCAGGTAGATCGCAGGACACAGGCTTTTCACGCAGCAAAGGGTTTATTAAACTTAAATAGCTTTACAGCAGCCAAAAACAAAAGGAAAAAGGTCTATAGTCTCACCGACTTGCAAAGTCCAGAATAGCTGTCTTTATCAAAACAGAGCTTGATCTTGATGGCAGGTAGCTTCCCCTGCCAGGAGCCTTCCAACAGGACACTGCTGTCCACTTCAGTTGCTGCAGTCCAAAATAAACACCATCCACCATGTCTTCTCCACTCCTCCACACCCATCTACCACTTCCTGTCTTGTTTTTTAAAGACACTTCCTTAACAGGTGGGTTAATCAATTTTATTCCCTTAAAGAGACCACAACCCAAACAGAGGGTAAATATAGCGTCCTTCCAGGACCCAGCCACGGCCTCCTGTACATATCCCCCCCTGTGCCCCAACGCCAAGGAGGTGGAGGCAACAGTGGAGCTCAAACAATGGACTCAGGAGAGGGCATCTGCATTTTGATGCAGTCTCCCAGGCCTATGCTCCACTACAAATTTAAATTCCTGGAGTGCCAGGAACCCCCGGGTAACCCTGGCATTAGTCCCTTTTCCCTGTCTCATGTTAAAGGGGCATGGTCAGAAATCAACCTAAACTTCCCCCCAAAAGGTAATATCTGAGGGATTCCAGAGCCCACTTAATGGCCAGACACTCTCGTTCAATTATGGCATAGTTTTTCTCCGCTGGTGTTAACTTCCTGCTGAAGAAGACTATCGGGTGTTCCTCGCCATGAATAACCTGTGACAACACCGCTCCCAATCCTACATCGGAAGCATCAGTCTGGACAACAAACTCTTTTGAAAAATTAGGTGCTACCAGGACAGGGTGTTGGTACAGCGCCGACTTGAGCTCCAAAAAAGCCTTCTCAGCGTCTGCATTCCACTCCACCATGACCGATTTCCGACCCTTAGTCAGATCGGTCAACGGAGCCGCCAACGTGGCAAAGTTGGGTACAAACCTCCTGTAGTATCCCACCATGCCCAGGAATGCACGTACCTGCTTTTTTGTGAGGGGGCGGGACCAATTCTTTATAGCCTCTATCTTGTTGACCTGCGGTTTTACTACCCCTCTACCCACGATATAACCCAGGTATTTCACCTCCTCCATTCCCAAAGCACATTTTTCAGGGTTTATTGTAAACCCCTCCTTCCAAAGAGAGTCCAACACTGCCTGCACTTTGGGCAAATGTGATTCCCAGTCTTTGCTAAACATGACTATATCGTCCAAGTATACTGAGGCATACTTCCGGTGAGGTCGTAAAATCCTATCCATTGCTCTCTGGAACGTGGCTGGAGCAGTTTGCAATCCAAAAGGCATCCTTTTGTACTGAAAACTCCCCTCTGGGGTAGAAAAAGCAGTTTTCTCTCTAGCAGCCTTAGTCAACGGTATTTGCCAATACCCCTTGGTAAGGTCTAACGTAGTGATATACCTGGCTGGACCTAGTCTCTCGATAAGCTCATCTACCCGGGGCATGGGGTAGGCATCAAACCGGGAAACTTCATTTCGTTTCCGGAAATCATTGCAAAATCGCAGAGTCCCGTTGGGCTTCGGTACCAACACAATCGGGCTCGACCACTCACTCTGCGATTCCTCAATAATCCCTAGGTCTAACATCTTTTTTACTTCCTCTGAAACGGCCTTCCTTTGAGCCTCTGGGATGTGGTAGGGCCGGACAAAAACTTTGACTCCTGGTTCTGTGACAATATCATGCTCTATGACACTAGTGAGCCCTGGCAAGTCTGAAAATTTTTCTTTATTTCTCTGCAAGAACTCCTTTGCCTGCTTACTTTGGGTTTTAGACAGGGTATTTGCTACTTGGACACTCTCCACCCCAACCCGAGGCTCAAGTTTTGTACTAGCCAGGGAGGTCACTGGTTCCCTGTCTGTCCAGAGCTTTAACAAGTTTACATGATATATCTGGAAGGGTTTCCTCTTGCCTGGCTGGTGGACTCTATAATTTACCTCTCCCACTTTTTCTACAACCTCGAAAGGGCCTTGCCATCTGGCCAAGAACTTACTTTCCACAGTGGGAATCAACACTGCTACTCGATCCCCCACTTGGAAGTTCCTAATTTTGGCTGCCCTATTATAGACCTGTCGTTGAGCCTCCTGGGCTTTTTGTAAATGTTCCTTAACTAGCGGCATCACAGTTCGGATCCTCTCCTGCATTTGAGAGACATATTCAAGAACACTTTTATGCTGAATTGGTTCACTTTCCCATTCTTCTTTAACAAAGTCCAGTAGGTCTCCGCCCATATACCAATTCAAAGGGCGAAAACCCAGTGGAGGCCTGGGGCACTTCTCGGATAGCAAACAGGAGAGCTGGTAACAGGCAGTCCCAGTCTTTCCCATCCCTTTGTACCACTCTCTTAAAGCATAGACTTAAGAGTCTTATTAAAACGTTCTACCAATCCATCTGTTTGGGGATGGTAGACCGATGTGCGCAGCTGTTTAATCCGGAACAGTTTGCATACATCAGCCATAACCTTCGACATAAACGGGGTGCCCTGGTCTGTGAGAATTTCCTTGGGAAAACCTGTCCGTGTAAACAACTGGAATAACTCCCGTGCAATAGCCTTAGAGGAGGTATTCCGCAGGGGTAGCGCCTCAGGATATCGAGTGGCATAGTCGAGGATCACTAGTATGTAAGAATGACCTCGAGCCGACTTTACCAAGGGACCCACTATATCCATGGCTATTCTCTCGAATGGGACCTCAATTATGGGCAGAGGGACCAACGGGCTCCGGAAATGGGTCGCCGGAGCGGTCAACTGACAGGTGGGACAAGAGGTACATTATCTCCTTACCTCTGCTTTCAAGCCTGGCCAGTAAAACTGGTCGGCGATCCGTGCCTCCGTCTTTTCAACTCCCAGGTGTCCCCCTAAAACATCATCATGGGCCAGGTCCAGGACCTTGCGTCTATACTGTTGGGGTACCAATAATTGTTCTACCACATTTTCTCTCACTTTAGTAACCCGATAAAGCAATTCATTACATATTGAAAAATGTGGCCACCGCTCATTACCACCTGGCTCTTGGGGCTCCCCATTTATTACTACAACCTGTTCCTGTGCCCTGGCCAAAGTGGGGTCCTGCATCTGGGCAGTACCAAATGCCCCCTGGGGAACACCCAAATCTGGCAAGTCAGGGGTAGAGGCCATTTCCTCATCCTCTTCCCCCAGCATTACCTGAAGCGGGGAAGGTTCCCCCCCCCCTCAGTGTTCAGGTAGGTCTGAGAACCCCACATATTGACATCCTTAACAGTATCAGCACTATTTTCATCATTATTAACCAAAGTCTTGGCGTTTTTATCAACTGGGTCCATATTACAAATATGTGGCATCTCAGGGTTATTACCCTCAACAACAGGAACAGAGGGACTAGTTTCTTCCCAGTCTCTGGACCTTTCAGATAGTTCTCCTTGTCTCCAAAGTTTTGCAAATAACGGACAGTCACATCCTATGATAACGTCATGTACCAAGTTCTTTACCACCCCCACCACTTGAGTACCAGTGCCACATGCTGTGGAGATGGACACCGAGATGAGAGGATACTCTCTAGTGTCCCCATGAATGCACACAACCCGCAAAATTTTGCTTACCGGACCGATCTTCCCAATTACTCTAGGGTGAACCAGGGTTACCATGCTTCCAGAGTCCAGCAAAGCCCGTGCAGGGTGGTGGTTCACTTGGACTTCACACTCAAACTTCCCCTCTCCAAGGTCAAGATGTGTTGTACACGCTTTATGGGCATAAAAAGACCCCCTCCGAAGAACCCCGCATTCCATGGGTTCTTCCTGCAATGGGCAGTGGGCCCGGGTATGGCCCCAGGCATGACATCGCCAACATTGTACATCCCCTCCTCTCCGATCAGGAACAGGTCGCTAAGGGGGTAACAGGTGTGACTCTTGGCCTTCCGGGGTGTTGGTTCCAGGGCTCCTGGGGACATCTATTCGAAGGGTGGCAGTTGGTCGGAAAGGCCGTGGCAGACTGGGCCCTTGACGCTTGGTGGGGCCAAGCAGATCCTCCACCACTGTATATCGTTCCACCATCTCGACAAGGCGGTTCACGGTTTTGGGGTCTCCATGGCTGACCCACCGTTGAAGGTTTTCTGGCAGTGACCTTAAGTATCGGTCCAGCACGACCCGCTCCACAATTTGGGGGCCAGACAACACTTCGGGCTGCAACCATTTTTTTACTAGTTGCACCAGGTCATGCATTTGAGATCGCGGTGGCCGGTTTGAACGATACTTCCATTGGTGCACTCGTTGGGCCCGAACAGCCGTAATCACCCCCAACCGAGCCAGTATTTCTGCCTTTAGTTTTTGATAATCTTTAGCATCTTCTGGTGGTAGGTCAAAATAGGCTTTTTGAGGATCTCCGGTGAGGAAAGGAGCAATTAAGCCGGCCCACTGGTCCTGGGGCCACCCTTCTCTCTCTGCCGTCCTCTCAAATGTTGCCAGAAACGCCTCTACGTCATCACTCAGGGACAACTTCTGCAAAAAATGGCTTGCCCTTATGGTCACCTGGTTGCCAGGGGCAACGGCCACTTGTTCACGGCCCTGAGAAAGCTGCTGCACTGCTTCTTTTAAGGCAGCCATCTGAGCCTGCATAACCCCTTGTTGGGTCGCTTGCTGGGCTGCTAACTGGGCCACCAACAGGCGAGTATTTTCTTGCTGCAGAGCCAGCGCCTCGTTGTGGTGCGTTTTTTGTACCTCCAGCTGGGTTGCTAAGCGCTGATTAGCTTCCTCATGGCGAGTCTGTGCTTGCATATTAGCCGAGGACAGCTGTTTAATTAGCTCCTCCATTGTTTCAGCTTTCAACAGTTGTGCAGCTTTAACCCAGGACATAAATTCACTGTACTGTCCCTTTAAATGTCAGTTCAAATCCAATGCAAAAAAAATAGCAAGAAAAACGTCTGTTACTTTGTCCTGCCCGCATTCGAGCACCACTTGTAATGTTCGGGGGACCAGGTAAATCGCAGGACACAGGCTTTTCACACAGCAAAGGGTTTATTAAACTTAAATAGCTTTACAGCAGCCAAAAACAAAAGGAAAAAGGTCTATAGTCTCACTGACTTGCAAAGTCCAGAATAGCTGTCTTTATCAAAACAGAGCTTGATCTTGATGGCAGGTAGCTTCCCCTGCCAGGAGCCTTCCAAACAGGACACTGCTGTCCACTTCAGTTGCTGCAGTCCAAAATAAACACCATCCACCATCCACCATGTCTTCTCCACTCCTCCACACCCATCTACCACTTCCTGTCTTGTTTTTTAAAGACACTTCCTTAACAGGTGGGTTAATCAATTTTATTCCCTTAAAGAGACCACAACCCAAACAGAGGGGAAATATAGCGTCCTTCCAGGACCCAGCCACGGCGTCCTGTACAATATATATATATATATATATATCCTCCAGGGGGCAGCTTAAGGGCAGCCACCCTAGTGCATTCATCACACCGCAGAGCTCCACAGGTGTAGGGCGCTCCTGACTCCCCACTGACTTTTAAAAGTTCCTTGGTGTGGGCCTTGTTCTACATGTGTGCAGCAGATTGCACCGTTGCTGTTTGCAACCTATGTCTGAAGCGCATCAAGCGTGGCCAGAACAGCAGCCGCTTGTGCACCACATGCTTGACCAGACATATAACGACCTGCCATGCAGTCTGTTTGCAGCAGCACCTGAAAGACCCATATCATAGAAAAAGGCGGACTTCTCCTTGCTCCTTATGTGGGATTTTAAACCCTACTATATCTCCATTCCTCTCAAAAACCTGCACTGAGGGGAATGAAGGTATAGAAATAGGTGTCACAAGTACTTGCGGCCAATCTGCTAGCAGTACACCATCAGTTGAATTCAGCAGATAAATATCCCGGCCCCAGTTGCTTAACCGTAAAATAAATTCGGTCTCAGCCATCCGCATGCTCAGCGTCTAAATGCTAGCTTGGTCAAATTGCTAGCACTGCAACTGCTGCCTTTTCAGCTGGTAGACTCAGCCCCCTTTTGTTAATTTGTGGAATGTGCTGTACCACAGTGGCAGGTTCCAAAATGCCATTACTTTTCACGTAAGGCCATTACGACTCCCTACCGCCATGTGGAAGGCAATGTTTTGGCCTTGTTGGACAGCGTGGTCAACAGTAAGGTTCATATTACCGCTAACTCATGGTCCAGCAGGCATGGGCAGGGACGTTACCTTTCCTTCTTGGTGCACTGGGTAAGGATGCAGGCTGGGAAGGATGCAGGACAGGGTTCAGTGTTGGAGCTTTTTCTGCCACCATGCCTCCAAAAAGCTAGTGGTGATTCTGTCACAACATCTGTATGCTCCCCTCCCTATTCTTCTCCCTCTATGGCCTCTTCTGCAGAATTGTCCTCGGAACCAGCGGTGCTCCCTAAGCACTCAAGGGGCAGTCAGGTAAAAAGATGCCATGCAGTACTTGAGTTGGTCTGTCTAGGGGACAGGAGCCAAACTGGGGCAGAGATTCTGTCAGCTCTGCAGGGGCAGGCTCAGAGGTGGTTGATGCCACGCCAGCTCCAACCAGGAATGGTTGTATGCGACAATGGCACCAATCTTCTCTCTGCCCTCCAACAGGGACACTTGACCCATATTCTATGTTTGGCACACATCCTGAATTTGGTGGTGCAGCATTTCTTGACTAGGTACCCAGGCTTATAAGATCTCCTGAGGCAGTCCAGAAAAGTTTGTGGTCATTTCAGCCGGTCATACAGTGCCAGTGCTCGGCTGGCTGACATTCAAAGGAAATGCAACCTGCCCACCAACCGCCTCATTTTTGACATGCCCACCAGGTGGAACTCAACATAGGGGATGCTGCAGCAGCTGCACACACACAGCAGAGAGACATTAATGAGTACCTGTGCGAGTATGGTACCAGGACAGGGTCAGGGGAGCTTGGCTTCTTTTGGCCACGTCAGTGGCTACTGATCAAGGATGCATGCACTGTCCTGTCACCGTAGTTACATAATATGTGAGGTTGAAATAAGACACAAGTCCAACCTATGTGTGTGATTATATGTCAGTATTACATTGTATATCCCTGTATAATGCGGCCACAAGGATGGCGAGCAGCAACAAGGCATGCATCAGTGACACTGTCCATCTAGTCTTCCCGCTGGAGCACACACTTTGTGGTATCATGGACAGGGCACTTGAGGCAGAACAGTGGGAGGAAGAGGAGGACTTCCTTTCCTCTCAAGGCCCCCTTTATCCAGATAGCATTCCTGTGGGTCCACCAAACACACAGAAAGAGGAGGAGGAGGATTGTGTCAGCATGGATGTTGAAAGTAACACGCAGCAGTCTTTAAGGGATGGTTTTCAGTCCCCAGAAACCCACGTAGTTGTATGTGGCTGGGAAGAGGTAGTTACGGAAAATGTGATCCTTAGTGATCCAGAGGACTCAGAATTTAATGCCACTGCAAACTTACACTACATAGCCTCCCTGATTCTGCAAAGCCT
Organism: Lithobates pipiens; assembly: GCF_037356315.1. Taxonomy (NCBI): domain Eukaryota; kingdom Metazoa; phylum Chordata; class Amphibia; order Anura; family Ranidae; genus Lithobates; species Lithobates pipiens. The sequence goes on from NW_027507718.1 coordinate 132,821,645, forward strand.
GCAAAAGGACCCTAGGATTTGTGGTATCAAGGAGAGGGATCTTTATGGGCTGGCAACCCTTCTTAATCCACGTTACACAGGATAAGGTTGCAGAACTCATCTCCTGCCTTCGCAGAAGATGAAACATTTTCAGAAGACCTTGAAGAAAAGTTTGTGTAACAAATTTCTAAACCCAGGGAGGTTACCATTTCCTGATGCTGGACAATGTGTTTCTGAGGCTTCATTTGGTCAGAGGAAGAGCGGTGGAGAAGGTGCCCGGCTTACTGATGCCTTTAAACAATTTTTGAGTCCTCAGTGCCAAGGTCCTAGCAACCATTGCCAGCATCTGCATTATATGGTGCAGGAATATCTAGGGACAAGAGCAGACTTGGAGACGTTTCCAACAGAGTATCCTGTCTTTTAGATGGCCAGGCGTGGTTGCGCCCCAAGTGGCTCTAGGTGGTATTGAACTTATGACTGTTTGTTCTTGCTCCTGTTTCTCTGCCTCTGAGCCACACCTCAGTTCTATTCTGCCTGCTTTTCAGCCATGCCTAGTTTTGCACTAAGTACTGTGGACAATTCTGTTTGTACCTGTCACTCTTGGATCAGCTGTGGCAGGTTACCTAATCAGCTGGGTATAAAGCACTGCCTCACTCTAAGGGCTTGGTCAGTTCATTGTCTCTTGTCACCAAAGGTACCTGTGTTCAAAGTTACAGTGTTCCAAGACTGACCCCCGGCTTCTGGCCCTGGCTTGTATTTCGTTTATGCTGACTTCTGGAATCCCGGACAACGGCTTTACTTCGACAATCCCTTGGCTTTTCCTGTCAAGCCCCCGTGCACAGATTCACAGCCCAGGTAGCTTATCTCTTTGTTACCGTGGGCTGTGTGTGTTTGCAAGGGTGAGCGTACATCTCTGCGCCATGGACTCCAACCTAGGTAAGCCCTCACACATCCACTGGGTTACTGGGTCTAGAGGATGGACCATTGGCCAGATCTTGCTCAATATGCAATTAAGCTACTGGCCTGTCCTGCATCCAGCCTGCTTTCTGAATGCACATTCAGTGCTGCTGGAGGGTTTGTAATGGATCAAGGAGTGGGTCTGTCCACAGACTCCGTTGATAGGCTCACGTTTATAAAAATGAATCAGTCCTGGATTAGCAGCTATCAAGCACCTGATGCTGATGTAACTGATTGTATTTTCTATAGATCTGGGATCCCTTGAAGACTGCCTATGCTGCATATCCTAGTCCTCTTCAATCATGATGATGCTAACTTCCAACAATATTTTTGGTTTAGGGCACCACCACTCCCCAATGTTTCTGCCCCTGTTTAACAGGGGCATTGTCAGGGCTGGGCTCAGCCCTTCCTTCTCTGAGCTGGCTGCTCAGCTGTCGACTAATTGCCAGCTCCTTTCTCTCCACAGTTACTCAGCTGCTGATGATATCCTGCTTGTCAGTCCTGCCTACTTAAGTCGTCCAGCCCAGAGTATCTCTGCCTTCGCTTTAGTCAACATCACAGAGACGCTCTCCTGCATTCCTGTTAAAAGACTTGCTTGGCTGACATCCCTTCTGGCTCCAGATCCTGCTTGCTGTTTTACTATGCTCATCTCCAGCTCCCTGACATTTGACTTATCTGACTATCCGTTCTGGTTCCTGAACTCTGGCTATGTTTTGATTACGTTTGTTCTATTTACTTTTATTAAACAAGTGTGATTTAACTGTACTTCTGTCTCGGTCGTATTTCATAGTTTCATCGTTTCTCCCAGGCATGTGATTGCAATGTTTGAAATAATATTTAATAGCAGGGCCCGTTCCTGCGCCCAACAAGAGTAACTGTGAGCGGTTACAGTGTTCTAGCAACACCAACCTAAGGCCCAATTTTTCTGCAGAGTATATAGTGCAGTCCATATAGTGTGTATATATAGTGCAGTCTGTATAGTATATATAATGCAGTTCAGGGTGTATCGTGTCCTCAGTGTAGTGTATATATAATACAGTGCAGGGTATATAGTGCAGTGTACAATATATAATATAGTGTATTAACCACTTGACCACTGGGCACTTAAACACCCTTAATAACCAGACCAATTTTCAGCTTTCGGTACTCTCACATTTTGAATGACAATTACTCAGTCATGCAACACTGGACCTATATGAAATTTTTGTCCTTTTTTTCACACAAATGGAGCTTTCTTTTGGTGGTATTTAATCACCGCTCGTTTTTTTTATTTTTTGTGCTATAAAAGAAAAAATACAGAAAATTCTGTAGATAATGAAATTTTCTTTGTTTCGGTTATAAAAGTTAGCAGATTAGTAATTTTTTCTTCATAAATTTTGGACAAAATTTATACTACTACATATCTTTGGTAAAAATAAGTACAAATTGGTGGATATTATTTGGTCTTTGTGAAAGTTATAGAGTCCACAAGCTATGGTGCCAATATCTGAAAATTGATCACACCTGAAGTACTGACGGCCTATTTCAATTCTTGAGACCCTAACATGCCAGAAAAGTACAAATACCCCCCAAATGACCCCTTTTTGGAAAGAAGACATTCCAAGGTATTTAGTAAGAGGCATGATGAGTTTTTTGAAGTTGTCATTCTTTGCAAAATCAAGATTTTTTTTTTTCACAAAATTGTCATATCAGTTTATTTCTCACACACAGCATATGCATACCCCAAATTACACCCCAAAACACATTCTGCTATTACTCCCGAGTACGGCGATACCACATGCGTGAGACTTTTACACAGTGTGGCCACATACAGAGGCCCAACATGCAGGGAGCGCCATCAGGCGTTCTGGAGCACCCAGGACAATTCTGACATTTCTCTCCTACATGTAAAAATCATCATTTATTTGCTAGAAAATTACATAGAATCCCAAAACATTATATATGTTTTTTTAGCAAACACCCTGGAGAATACAATGGTGGTCGTTTTTTTTACTGGTTATATGTTTTGAGTTACAGAGGAGGTCTAGGGCTAGAATTATTGCTCTCGCTCTAACGTTCGCAGCGATACCTCACATGTGTAGTTTGAACACCGTTTTCATATGTGGGCGGGACTTATGTATGCGTTCGCTTCTGCATGCGAGCACATGGGGACAGGGGCGCTTTTAAAAAAAAAAAAAAAAAAATTTATTGTTCATTTTACTTTATTCATTTTAGTTTGACATTTTTTTTCCCCAAAAATAATTTTTTTGATCCCTTTTATTCCTATTACAAGGAATGTAAACATCCCTTGTAATAGGAATATGGCATGACAGGTCCTCTTTACAGTGAGATATGGGGTCAATAAGACCCCGCATCTCACCTCTAAGCTGGGAAGCCTGAAAAAAAAAAATAAAAAAAAAAGATTCTGGCTTTGATCATATTGGCAAGTCGGTAGAAGCACCGGAGGGCAGCGGGAGGGGGGGGGGTGTCTATGGCTGGGTATTGCAGGGTATCACCGACTATGGCTGGGTATCTCAGAGTATTGCGTTGCAGAGCATTGCAGGATATTGGCGGGTGTTGCAGGGTATTGGCGGGTGTGGCAGAGTGTTGCAGGGTATTGACGGGTGTTGCAGAGCATTGCAGAGTGTTGCAGGGTACTGGCGGGTGTTGCAGGGTACTGGCGGGTGTTGCAGGGTATTGCAGAGTGTTGCAGGGTATTGCAGAGTGTTGCAGGGTATTGCAGAGTGTTGCAGGGTATTGCAGAGTGTTGCAGGGTATTGCAGAGTGTTGCAGGGTATTGCAGAGTGTTGCAGGGTATTGCAGAGTGTTGCAGGGTATTGCAGAGTGTTGCAGGGTATTGCAGAGTGTTGCAGGGTATTGAAGGGTGTTGCAGGGTATTGCAGGGTATTGCAGAGTAATGGCAGGGAATTGAGGGGTTAAATTTCGGTGAGCAGCGATGTGGGCACTGCAGATGCAGCCCACAGCGCTGCTGACACCGTTCTCTTCCCCCTCCGCTTTACCGATCGGTACAGAGAGGGGAAGGGAGGAACATGACGCCGGTTTGTTTACAAGTGATCACTCTGTCATTTGACGGAGCGATCACGTGGTAAACGACCGCGATGAGCGGCCGTTTACCGTAATCCGTGATGCGCCGGGTCTCCCAGAGTTAAACAACTGCCCTGTAGCCGTCATTCGGCTATGGGCCGGTTGTTAAGTGGTTAAAGTGGTTAAGGGGAGCCCTATGACAGAATTTTTTTTAAAAAACCCCTTTGGGTCTGGTATAGATTTAAAGGGGAACTCATGCCAATTTTTTTTTTTATACCAGGCCCTTATCCAAGCATGCAACCTGGCAGGCTGCAGGAAAAGGGGGGATGAGAGAGCACCCCCCTCCTGAACCGTACTAGGCCACTTGCCCTTAACATGTTGATAGGGACAAGGGCCTCATCTCCACATCCCTTACCCGGTGGTTGAGGGGGTCTGTGGGCAGGGGGCTTATCGGAATCTGGAAGCTCCCTTTAACAAGGTGGCCCCCAGATCCCACCCCCCTATGTGAATGAGTATGGAGTATGGATTTAGGGGGGACCCCCACTCCATTTAAAAAAAAAAATTGGCATGGAGTTACCCTGAATATCTAAACCAGACCCGCGTTGTTTTTTAAAATGATTTTTCATGTATATTGCTGGGATCCGGCAATACATTACAGCTGCAAGCAATTTTAAATGACATTTTTTCCTTTATAAATATAATTTTGCTGTGGTACTGTTATAAACATGGGGAAAATGTGCTACTTTACAGGCAGACTAAGGGGACCCCCAGGCTCGATATTTAAAGGAATATTTCATTTTTATTGTTTCACTTTAGCCATTCTTAAAATAACTGCTCCTGAAAAAACGGCTGTTTTAAAAAATAAATTTGCATTGATACATGTCCCCTGGGCCAGTGTCCGGGTCCCCAAACACTTTTTATGGCAATAACTTGCATACGGGCATACCCCACTTTTAAGTACACAATGGGGTTTATTAACTGAAGCTGGAAAGTGCAAAATCAGGCTCACTTCTGCATAGAAACCAACAAGCTTCCAGTTTTTATTACCAAAGCTTAATTGAACAATCTGGGGTTAGACGCTCACTGGTTTCTATGCAGAAGGGAGCCTGATTTTTGACTTTCCAGCTTTAGTAAATAAACCCCATTGTGTACTTAAAAGTGGGGTATGCCTGTAAAAGTGTTTAAAATTAGAACTTTTGATTTTTTACATTCGTGTCCCATAGACTTTAACGGTGTTCGCACACATTTTTTGCCTGCTCACATGTTTTGGTGCGAACTGAACCGAGAATGTTCGGCTCATCCCTACAGGAGACCGAGAGGAAGCACAGTTGTGAACAAGGGGTGGGATCGGGAGCTCGCAAAGTGGCTTTTCAGATTAACAAGCTGGTGATTAGTTGCTTAGAATCTAGCAACCAATCACCAGCAGGTTAACGCTAAAAGTTAAAGGAGTTGTAAAGTCAAAAGCTTTTTTATCTTAATGCATTCTATGCATTAAAATAAAAAGCCTTCGAAGGCACAGTATACCATATATGGTGGACATTTATGATATGGAATTTGGATACGCATTTATAATTTTATCTACTTGTTAACCCAGGTAGATCTAACTAACCACAATAGGCGCTGTTGGGTAACCAAATAGAGGGAGTGCCAGAGCACACAAAGAAACTCATATATTTTACCTTTACCGCGCCCAGGATAGCAGTAGCTAGATCCTGGAGGACGCCCATGATCCCCTTCGACTTGGTGAAAGAGAAGTTGTCGTGGATCATGATCAATGAATGCCTCTCAGCGATATTACCAGATAAACAACCAGTCTTTGATAGGGTCTGGGAACCATGGTTAAAATATCTGTCTGAAGGTTTATGAGCCGTTAGTAGAGCTAAGTAGAGAACAACAGGGGTGCACTCCCCCTTCTTATTTCTTCCTCTGCTCTCCTTTTCTGCCTTCTTCCTTCATTGCCTTTGTAAGTTTTTTTTTCCCCTAGAATCTTATAAGAGAGATCAGTAAGCGGTAAGAGGCCTCGAGTGGGAGTGGGATGGCTGAGGTTCCCCGTCCACAGTGTGATCCCATTGGTTGTGGCTGGTGGGACTCTCGCCTAGCCTCTCCTCTCCTCACACAAATAAGTACTGTTGTGATAATCTTAGGGGCAATATATACCTAAACAGTTATAATTCCAAGTTATGATTTTCTCAATAATGCCTAACCATGTATGGGTTGAGTTCAGTCAAAGTTGAATGTAGTTACTTAATCACCCATGGTACACTATTATGATACTGGAGTTAGCATTAGATTTTTGTGATGCCTAGTAGGTCGTGTTGGCCAAGATATGTTTCTATATTCACTATTTTCAGAATGTATCTTGTATTTTCTACCTGTTAAAACCAATAAATACTATTGAAAGAGAAAATAAACTACTGCTCAGGTACTTACCTGAGCCCCATCTCTCATCAGCAATGTCCACGAGGCCCTCTGCCGTCCGGGACTCTCCCCCCTGATTGGCTGAGACACTGCAGCAGCACCATTGGCTCCCGCGGCTGTCAAAGTCAGTTGGCCAATTAAGGGAGAGAGGGGGTGGGGCCAAATGGCAGCTCTGTGCCTGAATGGACACACACAACTGCAGCTCGGCTCGGGTGCCCCCATAGCAAGCTGCTTGCTGTGGAGGCACTTGACAGGAGGGAGGGGCCAGGAGCAGTGAAGAGGGCCCCGTTCCACGTCTACCTGTTACCTACAGTCGACAGGTAGCCCACGATCGATGGGTTGCTGACCCCTGTTCTAGCAGCAACGTATGCTTTTTCAGCAAGCTGTATTTGACCAGTGGTTCACTGAAGCTGTTCCTGTTCTCACTGATGCAAAACTGTCCTGCCACAGGGCATTTTCTATCAAATTCAAAGATACAGCTGTGAAAATATTGCCCAGTTGCAGGACAGTTTTAATGCCTAAAACTGGCTGAAATGTATAGATCCAAGGAGCAGGAAGGTGTTTTCCTACAATACTTAAAATCCAAGAGAAATGCTTAAAGGGGTTGTAAACCCTTGTGTTTTTTCACCTTAATGCATCCTACACATTAAGGTGAAAAAAAACACCTGCCAATCACTGCTCCCCCAGTTTTTTCTTATCTGAGCTCCTTCATCTCTTCGCAGGGATGTGCTGTCCCTCTCTCCATGGGGTCTCGGCTCTTGATTGGATAGATTGATAGCAGCGCAGCCATTGGCTCGCACTGCTGTCAATCAAATCCAATGACGCAGTCACCGGGGGATGGGGCCGAGTCTGGCGTCCGTGTCTGTGGATGCAAACGCTGGACTTGGGAGCGCGGCCACAAGGTAACCCCCTTGGGAGAGAGCTTCTCCTAGGGGGTTATCTGATGCGGGGAGGAGCTGCGAGAGCCACCGGGGGACCCCAGAAGAGGATGTTTGGGGCCACTCTGTGCAAAACGAGCTGTTATTTAAAAAATTAAAAAAATTATCCTTTACATTTTCACTTTAACCCCTATACCCCAATCAAACAGACTGTGGGGCTCCAGACTCCGAGTCCAGGATATTAATAATACAGGCAGTGCCTGAGTTACGAACATCGGACTTAGATACAACTCGTATCTATGAACGGAGGCAGCATGATGTCATGTCTGGTCGCTTGTGCTCCATGCTGGTCCCAGAAACTGCCGGCAGCCATCTTGCTGGCTACTGGATCCTACACTGCTGAATGGCTTTGAGGATCGGGGACCACTGCTGCTGCTGTGGGCTGTGGATGCACAAGTGACATATTCCACTGGTGAGCCACCTGTGTGATAGTTTTTTTTTTTTTACAGTACCTCTTTTTTTTATAATAAATCGATTGGCTGCTACACTTAGAGACATTTTCCTTTCTTCTTGTTGTTCATTACTAGAGTTCACTCTGAGAAGCTGCCCAAGTGCCTGGCTACCTCATCTTTCCTCTGCTATTGGGACATTTGTATTTTGACTTTATAGACCTTCCCCCGCAGTGTCCATTCACATTGATCTTGTACCGTGCAGTGTTCCAGTAGTTGTAATGCTACTGCGCTCGTGAGGGATGCATGACTTTTCTGTACCCTCATTAGAAAGATGTTATCTCATTTCCTGTCCCTGAAACAACAGGAAGTGAGAAGAAATGTATCCCTAGGTAGGGAAATTCACTCCTGCAAGAGTTAAGGGAAAAAGTTGTTTCCACTAAAGCTTTATCAACAATCCTGGTTTCCACGACAACTCCAATTTTTCAAAATCCAATTGCCACAGGGACAGAAAGTGAGGTGAAATCTTCTGAACAGGTGAACAGACAGCATAACAGACATTACAGGGATGTTAGTGTAGCACCCTGGTCCTAAACAGGGTTGCTTATAAATCTAGTTGTGCTGGGTGGTAACTAGCCTGGCTAATTGGTAGGTTGATCCACTGATTCCTGTCCTAAGTCTGAGTTTGGGGTAGTCTCTCTCTTCTGTCAGTAGGTTGACTGTTGCTTTTGACATTGGAATGATGGATTACTATAGATTTGGTTAATGGGTAACTAGGTTGTCTCAGCCAATCAGCAGGAGTTTCCTTGTCCGTTGTGTATGCTGGGATAGGCTATTTATTTGGGAGGAGTCAGGTGATTGGGTTCCGGCGGCCTGGGTGGGTGTTTGTTGAGAAGCTCCTGGTTGCTAGGCCTGAAGCCTATCCAGGAGGAATGCTGGCTACTAGGTCCACTTAAGGCCTATCCAGCAGCTTGGGGTTCTGCAAAGGAGGAGCAGCCAAGGTTAAGCCCAAAGCCTGGGGCGGAACTGCAAGTGTTAGAGGCTCGACCTGAGCGGAGCCTGATCATTGTCGAAGGAAAAAGGAGAAGCAATTGCCACAAAGGGAAGACCACTCCTGTTACTGGAGGCAAGTTTGGAAAGGATGAAGTTCTGAAGGAGTACCAGAGCAGATGGTTCACTAGCCGGGGACAGTGAAGTGATAGGAAAGCTTCAGTAGAGACTCATCCAAGAAGACAGCAGTTAGCTGTGAGCAAAGCTTGAAGGAGTATGGCAGGTAGCTGTAAGTAAAGATTGAAGATAAAGTAAAGCGGTTAGCTGTGAGTGAAGCTCGAGGAATCCAGCGGGTGGCTGAGTGTCCAAGAAGTCTAGTGAAAGACAGCGAGCTGAGATTAAGTGCCGGTTCACACTACCGCGACTTGTCAGGCGACTTAGCCGCCTGACAAGTCGCGCTCCGTTCTGTACTACGGAACCGTTCTAATAGGAGCGACTCAAGTCGCTCCGACTTAGAAAAAGGTTCCTGTAGTATTTTCGGGGCGACTTCAGGCGACTTGCATTGACTTCTATACAGAAGTCATTTTGCAAGTCGCCGCTGAAATCGTGTGCAGGTCGCGTCTGTGAGACGCGCTGCAAGTCACGTCGCCCCTGTGTGAACGGGCACTAAGGATCTACAGTGGCATACTGTGAGTTAAGCTGGAAGATCTACTGTGAGAGAATTTGTTGTCATAGGAGACAGCGGTTTCTACAGGCTACAGAATGCTGCATTCAGCTTAACCACTTTCAGACCGGACCATTTTGCTGGTAAATGACCAGAGGTCTTTTTACACTTTGGCACTGCGCTGCTTTAACTGGTAATTGCGCGGTCATGCAATGTTGTACCCAAACAAAATTTGCGTCCTTTTCTTCCCACAAATAGAGCTTTCTTTTGATGGTATTTGATTGCCTCTGCGATTTTTATTTTTTGCGATATAAACGTAAAAAGACCGCAAATTTTGAAAAAAAATGATATTTTCTACTTTTTGTTATTAGAAAAATCCAATAAACTCAATTTTAGTCATACATTTAGGCCAAAATGTATTCAGCCACATGTCTTTGGTAAAAAAAAAGTCAATAATTGTATATTTATTGGTTTGCGCAAAAGTTGTCACATCTACAAACTAAGGTACGTTTTCTGGAATTTACGCAGCTTTTAGTTTACGACTGCCTATCTCATTTCTTGAGGTGCTAAAATGACAGGGCAGTACAAAACCCCCCCAAATGACCCCATTTTGGAAAGTAGACCCCCTAAGGAAATTGATAAGAGGCATGTTGAGCCCATTGAATATTTTATTTTTTTGCCTCAAGCGATTGAATAATGACAAAAAAAAAATTTTTTTTTTTTTTTTACACAAAGTTGTCACTAAATGATATATTGCTCACACATGCTATGGGCGTATGTGAAATGACACCCCAAAATAAATTCTGCTGCTTCTCCTGAGTACGGGGATACCACATATGTGGGACTTTTTGGGAGCCTAGCCGCGTACAGGGCCCCGAAAACCAAGCACCGCCTTCAGGCTTTCTAAGGGCGTAAATTTTTGATTTCACGCCTCACTACCTATTACAGTTTTGAAGGCCATAAAATGCCAAGATGGCACAAAACCCCCACAAATGACCCCATTTTAGAAAGTAGACACCCCAAGCTATTTGCTGAGAGGCATGTTGAGTCCATGGAATATTTTATATTTTGCCACAAGTTGCGGGAAAATTACAAACTTTTTTTTTTTTTTTTTTTTTTTTCACAAAGTTGTCACTAAATGATATATTGCTCATGCATGCCATGGGCATATGTGAAATGACACCCCAAAATAAATTCTGCTGCTTCTCCTGAGTACGGGGATACCACATATGTGGGACTTTTTGGGAGCCTAGCCGCGTACGGGGCCCCGAAAACCAAGCACCGCCTTCAGGCTTTCTAAGGGCGTAATTTTTTGAGTTCACTTCTCACTACCTATTACAGTTTTGAAGGCCATAAAATGCCAAGATGGCACAAAACCCCCACAAATGACCCCATTTTAGAAAGTAGACACCCCAAGCTATTTGCTGAGAGGCATGTTGAGTCCATGGAATATTTTATATTTTGCCACAAGTTGCGGGAAAATTACAAACTTTTTTTTTTTTTCACAAAGTTGTCACTAAATGATATATTGCTCACGCATGCCATGGGCATATGTGAAATGACACCCCAAAATAAATTCTGCTGCTTCTCCTGAGTACGGGGATACCACATATGTGGGACTTTTTGGGAGCCTAGCCGCGTACGGGGCCCCAAAAACCAAGCACCGCCTTCAGGCTTTCTAAGGGCGTTACAGTTTTGAAGGCCATAAAATGCCAAGATGGCACAAACCCCCCCCCCCCAAATGACCCCATTTTAGAAAGTAGACACCCCTACATTTAGGGGTACACTAGTGAGACTAGGTAATAAATGGCGGGTGCCCTGAAACTATAAAAAAATAACTAACCAACCAGCGTCACCTGTAACAGTTATATGGTGATCACTGGTGAAAGGGTTAACTAGGGGGCAATCAGGGGGCTTTATGCGGTAGTATATGGGGGTCCCTGGCGCTATAAAAAGCTGCGGCGAACCTAAATACCTACCTGCCTAACTAGCGTCACCTGTGACACTAATACAGCGATCAGAAAAACGATCGCTTATTAGGCTGGGTTCACACTGGAGCGATGCGGGAACGCCACGAATGCGCGGCGGGTTCCCGCATCGCATGCCTCCCGGCGGCAGTTCACACTGCCCTATGCGAACTGCTGGGAGTGTCAGTGAAATGTTAATGACACCCCCAGATCAGTTCGCATATCGCAGTGCGATCTGCAAACTTGGATCGCATGGTGTGAACACCCATGCGATCCGATTCTGCTGCGGACCAAAAAAAGGGTCCCGTGCGAGTTTGCGGCGGGTGCGGCGGGTGCGACACGAATTCAGCCATACTATCTGTATAGCTGAACTCGAATCGCACAGAGATCGGATGTGATTTGCACTGCAGTGCGGTGCGAATCACATCCGTTCTCATAAACCGCTGCAATGTGAACCCAGCCTTAGTGACACTGGCGACGGGGGGTGATCACGGGGTTAAACCTTTATTGGGGGGGTTAGGGGGGTACCTTAGAACTAAAGGGGGCTAACCCTAACTGCCCTAACAGTTATTAGTCACAAATGACACCTGCCGGGTGATCAGGGGGTTAAACCTTTATTAGGTAATAAATGGCGGGTGCCCTGAAACTATAAAAAAATAACTAACCAACCAGCGTCACCTGTAACAGTTATATGGTGATCACTGGTGAAAGGGTTAACTAGGGGGCAATCAGGGGGCTTTATGCGGTAGTATATGGGGGTCCCTAGCGCTATAAAAAGCTGCGGCGAACCTAAATACCTACCTGCCTAACTAGCGTCACCTGTGACACTAATACGGCGATCAGAAAAATGATCGCTTATTAGGCTGGGTTCACACTGGAGCGATGCGGAAACGCCGCGAATCCGCGGCGGGTTCCCGCATCGCATGCCTCCCGGCGGCAGTTCACACTGCCCTATGCGAACTGCTGGGAGTGTCAGTGAAATGTTACTGACACCCCCAGATCAGTTCGCATATCGCAGTGCGATCTGCAAACTCGGATCGCATGGTGTGAACACCCATGCGATCCGATTCTGCTGCGGGCCAAAAAAAGGGTCCCGTGCGAATTTGCGGCGGGTGCGGCGGGTGCGGCGGGTGTGGCGGGTGCGGCGGGTGCGGCGAATGGCTGAACTCGAATCGCACAGAGATCGGATGTGATTTGCACTGCAGTGCGGTGCGAATCACATTCGTTCTCATAAACCGCTGCAATGTGAACCCAGCCTTAGTGACACTGGCGACGGGGGGTGATCACGGGGTTAAACCTTTATTGGGGGGGTTAGGGGGGTACATTAGAACTAAAGGGGGCTAACCCTAACTGCCCTAACAGTTATTACAGTCACAAATGACACCAATGCAAAAAAAAAAAAAAAAAAAAAAAAAATGACATTGGTGTCACTGTGACTGGGGGGGCAGGGGTAATTGGGGGGGTGATCGGGGGGTAAAGGGGGGGTGTGAGTGTGCCTGGCATGTTCTACTGTGTGTGGGATGTGTTGGTGCAACTCACTGATCCGCTCTCCTCCGTGTCGGAACGAAAAATACCGACACGGAGGAGAGAATACATCACTTCCTCTCCTGTGTTTACATTACAGGAGAGGAAGTGATGTCACCGGGGATTTCCATTCGTCGGGAGCGATCGCGAGGGGGTGGCCATGAATGAATGGCCGTCCCCTCGTCCGGGATCGCTCCCGAACGAAAACCGACCGCCGCAGGCACCGGGCGGGGGCCCGATCGGGCCCCCGACCCGCGGGAGGCAAATCACGTACATGTACGTGCTTATGCCTGCCCGTGCCATTCTGCCGACGTACATCGGCGTGAGGCGGTCGGCAAGTGGTTAAAGGCCCTTGTTCTGTATTGCTGTCTGCCTAGTTCTATTTTTTATTACTGTTCTGCACAGTTTGCCTTAATTGCTATTGCATTTGCCTAAGGGTGTGCTGTGCCCTAAACCCTCTCCCCAAAATTTCCTGTTAAGAGAAATAAAATCTCTTTGTTAATTTTTACAAAAAAATTACTGCCGCACAATCTTTTCACCTTGCCCCACACCCACTATGCCTAGTAACCTTCACCCTGTGGAGGAATGTCAGTTCTCCATGGCACTGGGGGTCACCATTAGGCCCTTGGAAGTCAGAGAGACCACTACATTAGAATTTCCCTATGCTATCCAAAACATAAAAATAATTTTATTGCTTAGTTACACTTAAATGTACTTATTGTACATACAAATTCAACCCAAAGCAGAGTTTCACCCGTTTTTTTAGTTTATTAAAAGTCAACAACTACAAAAAAAGCTGCTGACTTTTACTAAACCGACACTTACCTGCCCCACTGTCCAATGATGTGGCCGCCTGGAGCCTAGCTCCTCTCCCCCTCCTCTCCTCCGTTGTGGTAACTGTGGGCACCCGGCTGTGACAGCTTACAGCATCACGGTTGGGCGCGCACTGCACATGCACGAGTCGCGATGCACTCTCCTATTGGCCAGCCGATCTTCTGGGACCTGAGTTGTGTCCCAGAAGATTGTTGGCATGGAGGGGCCGACTAGGGCGAGAGGAGGAGTCGCCTAGGCAGCATAAGATAGGAAGCAGGAAGTGGGACAGGATGTCCCACAAAAAAAGGGTACACCGCCCCCCCCCCAAAAATGGCATGCCAAATGTGGCATGTCAGGGGGCGAGGAGTGATTCCACTTCTGGGTGGAACGCCACTTTAATGTAGGCCTTCACCTTCTTTAACTACTTCCCTCCACTCCAACCCTCCTTACATCCTCTATACCAGGGATCTGCAATTAGCGGACCTCCAGCTGTTGCAAAACTACAAGTCCCATCATACCTCTGGGTGTCATGCTTGTGGCTGTCAGAGTCTTGCTATGCCTCATGGGACTTGTAGTTCTGCAACAGCTGGAGGTCCGCTAATTGCATATACCTGCTCTATACGTATCAAAATGTCAAAAACTGTCCAGCCTCGCCTTCCCATTCACATAAATCGTCTTATGTGAATGATGTGGTGCACACTGCCTACTATACCTCCCAGGATATGCACATTATATTTCCCAGGAGGCATAGCCTTCCATTCATTGAAGCAAAAGTGATTGTAAATGCTTAAATTGTTTAAAATAAAATAACAAACATGTTATGCTTACCTGGTCTGTGTGATAGTTTTGCATAGAGCAGCCCCAATCCTACATTTCTCGGGTCTTCCACTGACCCACAGAGGGCGGCTCAGCTCCGCCTCCCATTCCCTCCTCACTGGCTGTGATAGTAGCAGGAGCCAATGGTTTCTGCTTTTGTCTTAGCCAATGAGGTGGGAGAGAGCTACTGCTCTTGTGCACGTTACTGGATCAAGTTTGGGCCCAGGTAAGTAAGGCTGGGTTCACACTATTGCGATGCCAAACATTGCATGTGATTTGCACCGCATTGCTGTGCAGATCATATTCGATGGGTTTGCAATGCGAATTCAGCCATACAAACTGCATGGCTTAAATCGCATCGCATTTGCACCAAAATGATGCATGACCCTTATTTTTGGGCCGCACTGGAATCTAATCGCATGGGAGTCCCCCCCCCCCCCCCCCTCGCCACAATCCGGTGCCCTCCGCCGCTTACCAGGGCCATCGGCAGCGGTGGAGGCAATCGTGTCTGAGGGGAAGATGGCCCCCACCCGTCTCCGTGACACTGTAGGGCGGAAGCGACGTCAAAATGTCACTTCTGCCCATAGCTCTTAAAAGGTCCATTTTATTTTTTTTTAAATTACAATTTTTTTTTTTTATTGCATTTTAGTGTAAATATGAGATCTGAGGTCTTTTTGGCCCCATATCTCATATTTAAGAGGTCCTGTCATGCTTTTTTTTCTATTACAAGGGATGTTTACATTCCTTTTAAAAGGAATAAAAGTGACACTTTTTTTTTTAAACAGTGTAAAAATAAAAAGTAAAAGGTAAAATAAATAAGAAAAAAAACAAAAAATTTTAAGCGCGCCCCGTCCCGCCCCGCCGAGCTCGCGTGCAGAAGCGAACGCATACGTAAGTAGCGCCTGCATATGAAAACAGTGTTCAAACCACATATGTGAGGTATCGTCGCGATCGGTAGAGTGAGAGCAATAATTCTAGCCCCAGAACACCTCTGTATCATAAAACATGCAACCGGTAGAATTTTTTAAATGTCGCCTATGGAGTTTTTTAAGAGTAAAAGTTTGTCGCCATTCCACGAGTGGGTGCAATTTTGAAGCATGACACGTTGGGTATCAATTTACTCGGCTTAACATTATCTTTCACAATATAAGAAAAAAATTGGGCTACTTTTACTGTGGTTTTTATTTTTTTAATTCAAAAAATTTTTATTTTATTTTTAAAGTGTGCTTGTAAGACCGCTGGCAAAATACGGTGTGACAGAAAGTATTGCAACAACCACCATGGTATTCTCTAGGATCTTGGTAGAAAAAAAAAAAAAGTATAATGTTTGGGGGGTTCTAAATAACTTTTCTAGCAAATAAAAAAAAAAAAATATATATATATATATATATATATATATATATATATATATATATATATATATATATATATATATATATATATATATATATATATATATATATTTATATTTATATTATTTTTTTTTTTTTTTTTTTTTTTTACTTGTAAGCACCACATCTTAAAAAGAGGCTCGGTTCTAAAGTGGTTGTAAACCCTTACAAACCACTTTGACCTACAGGTAAGCCTAGATTAAGGCTTACCTGTAGGTCCAAGAAATATCTCCTAAACCTATGCGGTTTAGGAGATATTTACCTGAAGACAGCCACCGCTGTCTACGGCGCATGCGCCGCAGACAGCGGCGCGCAGGCGCACTGGGAAAGCCGCAGATCGCAGCGATATGCAGCGAGTGTCGGCTCCCGTGCGCATGCGCGGCAGTGACATCATCGCTGCTCCGGTGAATCACAGCACCGGAGCAGCGAGACCCACCAAGAAGATGGACGCTCAGAACTACAGGGGACAGCGGTGACTTCGCTGGCTCCTGTGTCAGGTAAGTGACACATAATGGACTACTATGCAATGCATACAGTGCCTTGCGAAAGTATTCGGCCCCCTTGAACTTTTCAACCTTTTGCCACATTTCAGGCTTCAAACATAAAGATATAAAATTTTTATTTTTTGTGAAGAATCACCAACAAGTGGGACACAATTGTGAAGTGGTACGAAATCTATTGGATTTTTGAAACTTTAACTAATAAAAAAATGAAAAGTGGGGCGTTCAAAATTATTCTGCCCCCATTATTCTGCCGGTAATACTTTGTAGAGCCACCTTTTGCTGCGATTACAGCTGCAAGTCGCTTGGGGTATGTCTCTATCAGTTTTCCACATCGAGAGACTGAAATTCTTGCCCATTCTTCCTTGCAAAACCGCTCGAGCTCAGTGAGGTTGGATGGAGAGCGTTTGTGAACAGCAGTTTTCAGCTCTTTCCACAGATTCTCGATTGGATTCAGGTCTGGACTTTGACTTGGCCATTCTAACACCTGGATACGTTTATTTGTGAACCATTCCTTTGTAGATTTTGCTGTATGTTTGGGATCATTGTCTTGTTGGAAGATAAATCTCCGTCCCAGTTTCAGGTCTTTTGCAGACTCCAACAGGTTTTCATCCAGAATGGTCCTGTATTTGGCTGCATCCATCTTCCCCTCAATTTTAACCATCTTCCCTGTCCCTGCTGAAGAAAAGCAGGCCCAAACCATGATGCTGCCACCACCATGTTTGACAGTGGGGATGGTGTGTTGAGGGTGATGAGCTGTGTTGCTTTTACGCCAAAACATATCGTTTTGCATTGTGGGCAAAAAGTTCGATTTTGGTTTCATCTGACCAGAGCACCTTCTTCCACATGTTTGGTGTGTCTCCCAGGTGGCTTGTGGCAAACTTTAGACGAGACTTTTTATGGATATCTTTGAGAAATGGCTTTCTTCTTGCCACTCTTCCATAAAGGCCAGATTTGTGCAGTGTACGACTGATTGTTGTCCTATGGACAGACTCTCCCACCTCAGCAGTTCATCCAGAGTGATCATGGGCCTCTTGGCTGCATCTCTGATCAGTCTTCTCCTTGTCTGTGCTGAAAGTTTAGAGGGACGGCCAGGTCTTGGTAGATTTGCAGTGGTCTGATACTCCTTCCATTTCATAATGATCGCTTGCACAGTGCTCCATGGGATGTTTAAAGCTTGGGAAATCTTTTTGTATCCAAATCCGGCTTTAAACTTCTCCACAACAGTATTACGGACCTGCCTGGTGTGTTCCTTGGTCTTCATGATGCTCTCTGCGCTTTCAACAGAACCCTGAGACTATCACAGAGCAGGTGCATTTATACAGAGACTTTATTACACACAGGTGGATTCTATTTATCACCATCAGTCATTTAGGACAACATTGGATCATTCAGAGATCCTCGCTGAACTTCTGGAGTGAGTTTGCTGCACTGAAAGTAAAGGGGCCGAATAATTTTGCACGCACCACTTTTCAGTTATTTATTTGCTAAAAAAGTTTAAAATATCCAATAGATTTCGTTCCACTTCACAATTGTGTCCCACTTGTTGGTGATTCTTCACAAAAAATTAAAATTTTATAATCTTTATGTTTGAAGCCTGAAATGTGGCAAAATGTTGAAAAGTTCAAGGGGGGTGAATACTTTCGCAAGGCACTGTAGTAGTCCATTATGCTTTACCTTTGCAAGGAGACAAAGAGGAAGTAAACCCATCAGGGTTTACTTCCTCTTTAAATACACAGGTTCCGTGGCTGATTAAGGTGGTAATTAAACTCACTAATAGCCCTATCGGCATTCAATTAGACTCAGAACCTGTGTAATTAATATGTGTTTGGTTTTAAAGGGATGAGGCGGCAAACAATATTTGAGGGTGTCATTAACTTTACATTGACACCAGCAGCGGTTCGCAGATGTTAGTGTGAACTGCCTGCAATACGGGTGCAATGTGGGAACCTGCACAGGAATCGCAGGGTTTTCCAGCATCGTGCCAGTGTGAACCTAGCCTAAGGGCATTGATCTGTTTTTTAGAGCAGACATACAACGCAAGTCAATGTAAGGACACCTAAAAACACAGTTGCTCTTTATGGGCCCTGTTCACATTACAATGCTGCTTTGCGTTAAAATGCAACATGTATTCACAATGCAGGTGAATGCATGTAAAATGCAGAAAATCCAAAGCCAAGTAAAGAAGCATTAAAACATCCAGAAAATGGATGGAAAGGTGCCTCCATTTTCCCTGTATTTTATCTCAAGTCAGTGTGAATTCAGCCTGGGGGGGTTTGCATGAAGAAGGTTTTTTTTCTTTAATCTTAATGCAGCCAATGCATGATGATAGAGAAGAAAAACCTTCTGCTTTAGAACCACTTCGAATAAGAAATTGAAAAATATAATATTTTAAAATTTCTTATAATATAATATTATAAAATATAATATTTAAAAACTGTAAAATATAATATTATAAGAAATTGTAAAATATAATATTTAAAAACTGTAAAATATAATATTTAAAAAC
This sequence comes from Lithobates pipiens, assembly GCF_037356315.1. NCBI lineage: Eukaryota > Metazoa > Chordata > Amphibia > Anura > Ranidae > Lithobates > Lithobates pipiens. The sequence goes on from NW_027507718.1 coordinate 132,840,524, forward strand.
TGTAAAATGTAAGAAATTTTAAAATTGTAAAATATAATATTATAAAGTTATAAAATATAATATTTAAAAACTGTAAAATAAGAAATGTAAAAATTGTAAAATATAATATAAGAAATTGTAAAATATTATAAAATATAATATTATAAGAAATTATAAAATATAATATTGTAAAATATAATATTATAAAATTGTAAAATATATTATAAAAATATAATATAAGAAATTGTAAAATATAGATACAGTCGGGTTGAAACAAAAAAAAAAGGCACTAGTCCATCTAGTTCAACCAAAAAAAAGGGGGAAAAAAGATGAAAAAATAAATGAATTAAAATAAATAAATTCTATATAGATATCGCTCTCTCTATATAATCATACAATCCTATACCCACAGTTGATATGCCTTTCCATACACAATCTATACAGATTTTAAAGACAATGCAGTCTGCAAGCTGCTTCATCCTGCCAGGCAGCTGACTTGATTTTCATGGAGTCAAGAAAGAGTTAATAAGGACCATGCCGCCTGCTGCTGCACAGACACGAAACGGTTAATACAGCTGAAGCGGCGCTGCACAGCTATGCGTCTCATTTAGTGAGGGGGGGAAGGGTAGGTGGAGATTTCCCCACGTTACTTTGATTGACAGGTCCCAGCGCTGAGGCTCGCAGTGTTTCCTGGGAAATGCAGTCCACCAGTATTTCCCTCCATTTGCTTTCGGAGATTTAAGCGATCAACCGAAGCTGCTGATAGACCCGCGGTAGGACGAGAAAAGGTCGGAAGGGTTCTAATGAACGTTCGGCATGTAGCCTATAAAGCGCCGAGTCTCTTTCGTTCTAGAGAGCACGGAGGCCAACGCCTTCCAACTACAAATCCCATCATCCTCGGCGGCAGACGTTTTCTACGAAAGCTCCAAGGAAGACGTGCCCCAGTTGGCTGAATGAATAATTATGCCATAACCCCACGTGGGGAACGCGCGCGGGATTGGCCAGCTATATCTGGCAGCCGCAGCCAATGGTTAGCGGAGGCGATGGGAGCGTCACACAGTAGTGGTGAGAGGTGGGGCGGAGATATTTAAGGTGGAACTGGGTGACTGTCACTAATTGCAGAGAGGGGGAGGGAGGGGAGTCTGAGGCTTCCATGTGCGAAGCCATTTTTTCTTCATATAGCTGCATGCATAATACTACACACAATCAATACGTATCTGTTGCATGACTGCCATCTCTGGTTGTTGTTGTTCCATTTCACCTTTACACAAAAGATTCAATTCTTTTATAAAATCACAAATCTGGGGCTGTTGCCAATAGCAACCACACGCCAGCTGTCATCTAATAGGGCAATTTATAAAATTGAAATAGTATACAATAGACATGCTTTTCATCAGCTTTTATTTTTAATTTAAAAACAATTGCCAGTGTAGGTAAATAGGCTGTAACCATAGCAACAATGACTTGAGTTTGCTATGGACAACCACTCAAATAGATTCCACAAACGAAAAAAAAAAAAATTGACTTCATTTCCCCATCCAGACATTCAATATGGATGGGAGGAATTACTCCAGCTGAGTTATTGTATTTTGACATCACTGAGACCTCCCCGCCATCGGAATACACTGATCAGTGCTGCTGGCTATAGCTGGTAATGCTGATCAACAACTATGGGATTCCATGGTGGAGAAGGATCTGGGGGTTTTAGTAGATCATGAGCTCAATAATAGCATGCAATGCCAAGCTGCAGTTTCCAAAGCGAGCAAAGTCCTTTCCTGTATTAAGAGAGGTATGGACTCCAGAGAGAGAGAGAGATATCATTTTTCCCCTGTACAAATCATTAGTAAGACCTCATAGTTACATAGTAGGTGAGGTTGAAAAAAGACACAAGTCCAACCTATGTGTGTGATTATATGTCAGTATTACATTGTATATCCCTGTTTTCTGTCGCATCATGGCAGCATACACCTATGGGTTGTGGCTCCGCCCCCGCAACCTGATAGGACCGTTTAACTATTAAATCTTGAGAGGGCCTCTGCCTCAGCATTCTCCTTTTTTTCCTCACCTGAGAAGACCGGACATCACCCCCTTACCGCTATCGCCCCAGCCAGGTTCAAGCCTCTCCTGGGTGGAAGTCCTACCTGTACAGCCTCTAAATGAGCTTAACGGAGGAATCCCCACCCTGATGGTCTCAGGGGTACCATTCTTACTTATCTTTAGAAATCTTAAATAGAGTTATCATGCAGCGGCCTCTAACCTGTGTTTTCTTCGTATATTCTGTACTTTTTCCTTGCTGAGCTCTGTAGTTCCTCGCTCCTCGGGTGCCGATGTTTGGACTCTTCAGCGCATGCGTTGGCATCCAGTACCTCGCTGTTCTGTCGGTTCGCCAGTTTCCAAAATGGAGCCGGACGTCGCGGGACATATTTGCGCATGCGCGGGATGACGTCGACGCTGCGGACGGCGGTGGCGCTGAATTTTAAAAACAGCATTTTTTCTTTGTGTACTGTGGCTGCTGCTGCATTACTAATAAGATCGTTTGGAAATCTTTCCGATAGTTTTTCATCTTGTTTCCTTCGGATCTTAAGGTCAGTCTCTTCGTTTCTTGGGTCCTTTCTTTCTTGCAACTTGCATATCTCCCTACCTGCCTTTTTGCACACTGACTTCCGTTCGTTTTAGGATTCACTCTTCATGGAGGCCGCTGCCCCAGCAGACCATCACCAGCCTAATAGGTAAGTGGGGTCAACTTGGTAAGTACGAAGAGGAAAAAGAGAGCCTGTCACTAACGCTGTCTAAATTGCACAGCCCTATCAGGTCATCCAGATCATCGCACTCAAGGCGCTCAAGAAGAAGTCGCTCTAGTCATAGACGGGACCGAGACCATGGCAGAAGCCGTTCAAGGCGCAGAGAGAGTGGAGGTCACAGGAGGAGTCGATCAAGGTCCTACTCTCGACATGGCCACTCCTACCACAAAAGATCCCCTACACGCAGACATTCTTCTCGCGCTGAAAGTCTCTGTCCCTCTGGGAATTCATGCTGGGTTTGTGGCGCAATAGCACTCCCAGATAAGCTGGCCTGTCTTTCATGCTTCAATGAAGCAACCAAAGACAGAGAATTAGATCCTAGTATTCCAGCTATTGAATCGCCCCTCCAAATCGCAGGGCCAGAAACTAGCAAACCTTTGCAAGGTACCACATCTGCTGCTCCCTCCTCTTCAACGATGTCAGATCCTTTGTCAGATAATGATGACATTGACACTTCTACCGGCTTCGACTTTGCACTGGTCGAACCCTTCATTAAATCAGTGAAGGAAGCGATCAATTGGGTGGAAGAAAAACAAACTCCTCAAAAAGTGAGGAAATATTTTCCAAATCTCAAAAAAGATCCTGAGACCTTCCCATTTATTGACGAACTAGAGGATTTGATTAAGGAGGAATGGCAAAAGCTGGAAAAGATCAGCCTAGCTAACAGGTTAGCAAAACTTTACCCCCTGAAGGAACCTAGTGTCACTCCATTAGTGACCCCGCCAGTGGTGGATTCTTCTCTGATGCGTCTTGCCAGACATGTGACACTTCCAATCGAAGATGCTGTTACATTTAAAGATGTGCTGGATAGGAAAATTGACTTCGATCTTAAAAGATCTTACCTATCGGCAGGAGGCGCATGCAGACCAGCTGTGGCCCTAGCAGCTGTCGGTAGAGCCATTTCCAACTGGTCCGCCAATGCCGAAAGGCTGGTATCAGAAGGAGTGGAACAAGAGAAAGTAATCTCAGCCCTCCAGGAACTATCTCTCGCAGGCGACTTTGTCGCAGAAGCCTCTGTAGACATAATTAAATCTACATCAAGAGCAATGCTGAGCTCAGTAATGGCCAGAAGGGCACTTTGGCTAAAACCCTGGTCAGCAGACCCATTCTTGAAGTCAAACTGGTGCAAGATTCCCTTTGACGGAGTAAATCTCTTTGGGGAGAAACTAGACTCTGCGATTTCTAAAGTTACCGGGGGAAAATTGGGTCTGATCCCTTCAGATAGGAGATATAAACAGCGAAGACCGCCAGCCTCCAGACGAAACCTCCCAGACAAATATAGGGAGGCAAGATACTACAGACCTGGCAAAGAGTATAGGAGATACTGGAGGAACCCTCAATCATCCTTCCTCAAGCTCCAGAAAGCCAAGACCCCTACTACAGGGGATCAAAAGTCTTTTTAAAGGTGCGCCCGCCCAACCAGCTGTAGTAGGAGCCAGGCTCAGGTTGTTCAGGCAGGTATGGGCGGAGACAATAAAGGATCCATGGGCAGTGGTGACTGTCCAGTTCGGCCACAAATGGAGGTTCCGAAAGCACCCAAGGGACCATTTCCGGGTAACAAAGCTACCATCATCTCACCAAAAGAGAATACTACTGAACGAATATGTTCAGGACCTCATCCAGAAACAAGCTATAAGGGAAGTTCCACTGCCACAGAGAAGGAAAGGATTCTATTCTCTATTTCTGGTAAAAAAGAAAACAGGAGACTTACGTCCTGTCATGGACTTAAAAAAACTCAATCACCGAATCTTGGTGGAAGCATTCAAAATGGAGAGCCTGCAGACAATTCTCCAGGCCATCAACATAAGAGATTGGATGCTCTCCATCGATTTACAAGACGCCTACCTGCATGTTCCCATTCACACCTCATTTCAGAAATTTCTCCGCTTTGTAGTAGGTAGTGATGGCCGAACGGTTCGCCCGGCGGTCGTTTCGCGGCGAATTTCCGACTTTCGCCGTCCGCGGGTTCGAACGCCTTTTTCCGTCGTTCGCCCCGGCGGACTTACGTGTTTAATGTATACAAGAACTTTAACCTTTCGTGACACGTTTATCATGTGTTACAGGACAACCAATTGAGACATGACAGCTCATGGACACTTGGACATTCCCCCTAACCTATAAATACACCCGATCCGGTGGCCATTTTACATTCTTTCTTCTGTCACTGTAGGGAAAGGATCCTGTGTGGAGTAGGGACAGAGAAAACGCTAGCTATTTGGTACACAAAAGTTCTTTTCAGGACTGGTATAGGTGTTAGGTCAGCAGCCTGAGTTTCTTTTGTCAGTTTAGATAAAGGGACAGAGCGCTGTATGCTGCTATTTTAGGGACAGCTCAGCCAGATTAGTCTTTCTTCATCATCATCATCATCATCATCATTAGCTGTTACTATCAGGTCCACAAAAGAGCTGTTCCAGCTAATCGTTCCAGCCTACTCTTTTTTGCCAATTTGTATAGGGACAGGCAGGAAGCAGTGTGTCAGGCAGTGAGGATAATTTTAAAGACTTGCTGTTACTATTAGTTCCACAAAGGTTCTTTTCAGGACTGGTATCAGTGGTACGGTAATAGGCTTGTACACGTATAATATTCTTTCTTCCAAATATAGAAAGAATATTATACTTGACTGCTGCCCTTCTGCTGCAGTCTGCTAATCATTCACAACTCACTTGTTCCACAAAGCTCTTTATCAGGACTGGTAACTTGGTCTGTCTAGGGTGCTACGGTACATAGGCTTGGGTGCGGTACAGTCTGCTGTTCTGTAAGGACCGCTATCGGTCCACAATACATAGGGTTGCCGTGCACTACTGCTGACCGCTGCCCTATACTGCAGCAGTCCTTCATTGGTATAGGGACTGACGTACAGTCTGCTAATCACTAACACACAACCTGCTTGGTCCACAAAAGTTCTTATAAGGACTGGTAACTTGGTATAGGGTGCTACGGTACATAGGCCTGAGTGCGTTACAGTCTGCTGTTCTGTAAGGACCGCTATCGGTCCACAATACATAGGGTTGCCGTGCACTACTGCTGACCGCTGCCCTATACTGCAGCAGTCCTTCAGCGGTATAGGGACTGACGCACAGTCTGCTAAACACTAACACACAACCTGCTTGGTCCACAAAAGTTTTTATAAGGACTGGTAACTTGGTATAGGGTGCTACGGTACATAGGCCTGAGTGCAGTACAGTCTGCTGTTCTGTAAGGACCGCTATCGGTCCACAATACATAGGGTTGCCGTGCACTACTGCTGACCGCTGCCCTATACTGCAGCAGTCCTTCATTGGTATAGGGACTGACGTACAGTCTGCTAATCACTAACACACAACCTGCTTGGTCCACAAAAGTTCTTATAAGGACTGGTAACTTGGTATAGGGTGCTACGGTACATAGGCCTGAGTGCGTTACAGTCTGCTGTTCTGTAAGGACCGCTATCGGTCCACAATACATAGGGTTGCCGTGCACTACTGCTGACCGCTGCCCTATACTGCAGCAGTCCTTCATTGGTATAGGGACTGACGTACAGTCTGCTAATCACTAACACACAACCTGCTTGTTCCACAAAAGTTCTTATAAGGACTGGTAACTTGGTATAGGGTGCTACGGTACATAGGCTTGAGTGCGGTACAGTCTGCTGTTCTGTAAGGACCGCTATCGGTCCACAATAGATAGGGTTGACGTGCACCACTGCTGACCGCTGCCCTATACTGCAGCAGTCCTTCAGCGGTATAGGGACTGACGTACAGTCTGCTAAACACTAATACACAACCTGCTTGGTCCACAAAAGTTCTTATAAGGACTGGTAACTTGGTATAGGGTGCTACGGTACATAGGCTTGAGTGCGGTACAGTCTGCTGTTCTGTAAGGACCGCTATCGGTCCACAATAGATAGGGTTGACGTGCACCACTGCTGACCGCTGCCCTATACTGCAGCAGTCCTTCAGCGGTATAGGGACTGACGCACAGTCTGCTAAACACTAACACACAACCTGCTTGGTCCACAAAAGTTTTTATAAGGACTGGTAACTTGGTATAGGGTGCTACGGTACATAGGCCTGAGTGCGTTACAGTCTGCTGTTCTGTAAGGACCGCTATCGGTCCACAATACATAGGGTTGCCGTGCACTACTGCTGACCGCTGCCCTATACTGCAGCAGTCCTTCATTGGTATAGGGACTGACGTACAGTCTGCTAATCACTAACACACAACCTGCTTGGTCCACAAAAGTTCTTATAAGGACTGGTAACTTGGTATAGGGTGCTACGGTACATAGGCCTGAGTGCGTTACAGTCTGCTGTTCTGTAAGGACCGCTATCGGTCCACAATACATAGGGTTGCCGTGCACTACTGCTGACCGCTGCCCTATACTGCAGCAGTCCTTCAGCGGTATAGGGACTGACGCACAGTCTGCTAAACACTAACACACAACCTGCTTGGTCCACAAAAGTTCTTATAAGGACTGGTAACTTGGTATAGGGTGCTACGGTACATAGGCCTGAGTGCAGTACAGTCTGCTGTTCTGTAAGGACCGCTATCGGTCCACAATACATAGGGTTGCCGTGCACTACTGCTGACCGCTGCCCTATACTGCAGCAGTCCTTCATTGGTATAGGGACTGACGTACAGTCTGCTAATCACTAACACACAACCTGCTTGTTCCACAAAAGTTCTTATAAGGACTGGTAACTTGGTATAGGGTGCTACGGTACATAGGCTTGAGTGCGGTACAGTCTGCTGTTCTGTAAGGACCGCTATCGGTCCACAATAGATAGGGTTGACGTGCACCACTGCTGACCGCTGCCCTATACTGCAGCAGTCCTTCAGCGGTATAGGGACTGACGTACAGTCTGCTAAACACTAATACACAACCTGCTTGGTCCACAAAAGTTCTTATAAGGACTGGTAACTTGGTATAGGGTGCTACGGTACATAGGCTTGAGTGCGGTACAGTCTGCTGTTCTGTAAGGACCGCTATCGGTCCACAATAGATAGGGTTGACGTGCACCACTGCTGACCGCTGCCCTATACTGCAGCAGTCCTTCAGCGGTATAGGGACTGACGCACAGTCTGCTAAACACTAACACACAACCTGCTTGGTCCACAAAAGTTTTTATAAGGACTGGTAACTTGGTATAGGGTGCTACGGTACATAGGCCTGAGTGCGTTACAGTCTGCTGTTCTGTAAGGACCGCTATCGGTCCACAATACATAGGGTTGCCGTGCACTACTGCTGACCGCTGCCCTATACTGCAGCAGTCCTTCATTGGTATAGGGACTGACGTACAGTCTGCTAATCACTAACACACAACCTGCTTGGTCCACAAAAGTTCTTATAAGGACTGGTAACTTGGTATAGGGTGCTACGGTACATAGGCCTGAGTGCGTTACAGTCTGCTGTTCTGTAAGGACCGCTATCGGTCCACAATACATAGGGTTGCCGTGCACTACTGCTGACCGCTGCCCTATACTGCAGCAGTCCTTCAGCGGTATAGGGACTGACGCACAGTCTGCTAAACACTAACACACAACCTGCTTGGTCCACAAAAGTTCTTATAAGGACTGGTAACTTGGTATAGGGTGCTACGGTACATAGGCCTGAGTGCAGTACAGTCTGCTGTTCTGTAAGGACCGCTATCGGTCCACAATACATAGGGTTGCCGTGCACTACTGCTGACCGCTGCCCTATACTGCAGCAGTCCTTCATTGGTATAGGGACTGACGTACAGTCTGCTAATCACTAACACACAACCTGCTTGTTCCACAAAAGTTCTTATAAGGACTGGTAACTTGGTATAGGGTGCTACGGTACATAGGCTTGAGTGCGGTACAGTCTGCTGTTCTGTAAGGACCGCTATCGGTCCACAATAGATAGGGTTGACGTGCACCACTGCTGACCGCTGCCCTATACTGCAGCAGTCCTTCAGCGGTATAGGGACTGACGTACAGTCTGCTAAACACTAATACACAACCTGCTTGGTCCACAAAAGTTCTTATAAGGACTGGTAACTTGGTATAGGGTGCTACGGTACATAGGCTTGAGTGCGGTACAGTCTGCTGTTCTGTAAGGACCGCTATCGGTCCACAATAGATAGGGTTGACGTGCACCACTGCTGACCGCTGCCCTATACTGCAGCAGTCCTTCAGCGGTATAGGGACTGACGTACAGTCTGCTAAACACTAATACACAACCTGCTTGGTCCACAAAAGTTCTTATAAGGACTGGTAACTTGGTATAGGGTGCTACGGTACATAGGCTTGAGTGCGGTACAGTCTGCTGTTCTGTAAGGACCGCTATAGGTCCACAATAGATAGGGTTGACGTGCACCACTGCTGACCGCTCACCTATACTGCAGCAGTCCTTCAGCGGTATAGGGACTAAGAGTTTTGTCACAGGGTCATTTAAAAAATGACATGCAGAGGAAGAGGCAGGCCCTTCCGCAGGGGTGGTAGGGGTAGGGCAGGAGCAACAGGCTTGAGCCAAAGTGGGAAGTTGCAGAAGGTGCGTTCAATTACTTTAAAGGATGCACCAGACTTGGTTGAGTGGCTCGCTCAGCCTTACTCTTCTGCACCCTCCTCATCCTCTCGATCTGCACCCTCTTCTTCACTCTCTGCTATGTGCACCCCCAAAGACACTACCACCAACAACACGACCACCACCACCACCACCACATACCTTCCGCTTGAGTCACTGGAATTATTTTCCGATCCATATCAAGAGGACATTTCTGATGCGCAGCCACTCTTGGTATTGGATCAGGAAGAGGAGGTAGCAACAAGCGCTACTCAGCAGTCTGACGCCAGTACCCAGATCAGCCCAAGGAGGAGGTTGGTCCCCGGTGTTGCTGCCTACTCTACTTATAGCGGTGGGGAAGGTGACGTTGATGATGACGTGTCTAGTGATGTCACGTGGGTGCCCACAAGAGAGGAAGAGGAGGGGAGTTCAGAGGGAGATATGGACCAGCAGATAGGGAGGAGAAGCAGCAATGACTTACATTGCACAGCAGGGACAAAGCAGACTGCAAATGTATCAGGAGCGAGTCATCGACCATGTACGGTCACATCTGGCGCTCCCAGGACACCGGCACATGGCTCCGCAGTGTGGGCTTTTTTTAACGTGTCCGCTGCTGACAATAGCGTTGCCATCTGCAATCTTTGCAGTCAACGCGTTAGTCGCGGTAAGCCCAATACTCACCTAGGGACGACCGCCTTAAGAAGGCACATGAGCAGCCATCACCGAGCCCAGTGGGAGCAACGGAACACACAAAGCCACACTGCAGGCTCTCACCGTCCAGCCTCGTCTTCTACTTCTCCTTCTCCTCTCTCCTCACAATTGTCCTCCACTCCACCTTCCATCACGCCAAGCTCACATTTTTCTGCAAAAAGGCAGGCTTCCGTGGGCCTAATGTTTGAGCGTAAAAAAATGATGACGCCGGATAACCCTCTTGCCCAACGGTTGGCGGCTGGCTTGTCAGAACTCATAGCCCGCCAACTACTGCCATATAAACTGGTGGACTCGGAGGCCTTTCGCAAATTTGTGGCCATTGGAACACCACAATGGAAGGTCCCAGGAAGGAAGTATTTCTCAGAGAAGGGCATCCCAGAGCTATATGGCCATGTTCAGCGGCAAGTGAATGTATCTCTGGCACACAGTGTCGGTGCCAAGATACATCTGACCACAGACACGTGGTCTAGCAAACACGGGCAGGGAAGGTATATCAGTTTTACTGCCCACTGGGTGAACCTTCTGACGGCCGTCAAGCATGTAACCCGTGGCACCCGTGTAGATTTGGTTTTACCGCCACGGATTGCATGCAGGCCTGACTCTTCTTCTCCTCCTCCTACTCCATCCTCCTCCCTCTCCTCCTCAGCTGCCTCCTCCTTTTCCGCTGCTAGCGTCTCTTCCACTGCACCGCCCAAGCTCCCCAGAACCTATTCCACATGCCAGGTGAGACGTTGCCATGCCGTGCTGCGTCTGTTGTGCCTGGAAGCAAAGAGCCACACTGGCCCGGCACTCCTTTCAGCTTTGCGTTCACAGGCAGATGAGTGGCTAACACCGCTCAATTTGACAGTTGGTAAAGTGGTGTGTGACAACGGTGCCAATCTGCTTAGCGCATTGAAACAGGGCAAAATCACGCACGTGCCGTGCATGGCACACGTCTTAAACTTGGTCGTGCAGCGATTCCTTGTCAAATACCCTGGGGTCCAGGACATCTTGCGGCAGGCAAGGAAAATCTCGGCCCATTTCAGAAGATCTTACACGGCCATGGCTCGCCTTGCTGACATTCAGCGGCGACACCATCTGCCGGTCAGACGTCTTATTTGCGATTGCCCGACGCGATGGAACTCAACCTTCTATATGCTTGATAGGCTGCTCCAGCAGAAACGTGCAGTTAACGTCTACCTGTATGAACTCTGCGAAAGAAACGGTTCTGGGGAGCTGGGTTTTTTTTCACCGCGCCAGTGGCTGCTCATGCGCGACACATGCAGACTTCTGCGGCCATTTGAGGAGATCACCAAACTGGTCAGTCGCAGCCATGGCGCCATCAGTGACATGGTACCTTATGCCTTCTTTCTGGAGCGTGCATTGCGTCGTGTCATTGATCAGGCTGTGGAGGAGCAGGAGCGGGAAGATGAGGAAGTCGCAATGCTGGATGAATTCCCAGGGGGGGCTACTCTATCTGAGACAAGTCAACAACAGGAGTCTGATGAGGAGTCAGAGGAGGATGGTGCCGGGGCGGATGAGCAGGAGCAAGAAGAGCATGCTTTAAACCTTTCTGGGATCCCTGTTGTGCGAGGATGGGGAGAGGAGAATGAAGAGGACGACATTATCCTGGATGATGAGCAGGAGCCAGGCCACCACACCGCTTCCACTTTAGTGCAAATGGGGGCCTTCATGCTCCAGTGTTTTAATAGGGACCCCCGTATAAAAAGCATGAGGGTCAAGGACCAGTACTGGGTGGCAACGTACTTAGACCCCCGGTACAAACACAAAATGGCGGAAATGTTACCGCCGTCGCAGAGGGCTGTCAGAATGCAGCACTTCCAGGCCTTGCTTCGAGAAATGCTGCATTCTGCTTTTGCGTGCGCTGGCAGAGGAGCAATTCCCACTCCCAGAGAAGGATTTGCGGGTACCAATCCAACAGCGCCTGCAAGAAGAGGCCGGTTTGAAGATGTGTTGGTGACTTCGGATATGAGGTCATTCTTTCAGCCGACCCATCGACAGGTGTCATCCGGATCCAGCATCAGGGAACGCCTAGACCGTCAGGTGTCCGACTACATTGGGTTAACGGCCGATGTGGACGCTCTGAGGAGTGATGAACCCCTAGACTACTGGGTGGGCAGGCTTGACCTCTGGCCAGAGCTTGCCCAATTTGCAATCGAACTGTTGGCTTGCCCCTCATCCAGTGTCCTGTCCGAAAGGACGTTCAGCGCAGCAGGGGGGATTGTGACCGATAAGCGTACTCGCCTAGCTCACCACAGTGTTAACTACCTCACATTTCTAAAAATGAATGAGGCATGGATCTCGGAGGAATTCAACACATGTGATCAGTAGACCATGTATATGTCTATAAACAATTTTTGGAATCAAGCACACAGACCTTCTTAATTCATTTGGCTCACTTCCCTGACCCAAAAAAGCACACCGTACTATATGCCCCTACCCTCCTCTTTGAAGAGGTTGAGCGGTGTCATATTTCTACTGGGGCTGCTTATTATGAGGGGTTCCCACCATCCCTGTGCTGTGCTGACTTCCTCCTGGGTGTTCTTATTATGAGGGGCTCCCACCATCCCTGTGCTGTGCTGACTTCCTCCTGGGGGTTCTTATTATGAGGGGATCACACCATCCCTGTGCTGTGCTGACTTCCTCCTGGGGCTGCTTACGGTGCTGCTGTCAGCGCTGTATGTCACGGAGCTGCTGTCAGCGCTGTATGTCACGGAGCTGCTGTCAGCGCTGTATGTCACGGAGCTGCTGTCAGCGCTGTATGTCACGGAGCTGCTGTCAGCGCTGTATGTCACGGAGCTGCTGTCAGCGCTGTATGTCACGGAGCTGCTGTCAGCGCTGTATGTCACGGAGCTGCTGTCAGCGCTGTATGTCACGGAGCTGCTGTCAGCGCTGTATGTCACGGAGCTGCTGTCAGCGCTGTATGTCACGGAGCTGCTGTCAGCGCTGTATGTCACGGTGCTGCTGTCAGCGCTGTATGTCACGGAGCTGCTGTCAGCGCTGTATGTCACGGAGCTGCTGTCAGTGCTGTATGTCACGGAGCTGCTGTCAGCGCTGTATGTCACGGAGCTGCTGTCAGCGCTGTATGTCACGGAGCTGCTGTCAGCGCTGTATGTCACGGTGCTGCTGTCAGCGCTGTATGTCACGGAGCTGCTGTCAGCGCTGTATGTCACGGAGCTGCTGTCAGCGCTGTATGTCACGGAGCTGCTGTCAGCGCTGTATGTCACGGAGCTGCTGTCAGCGCTGTATGTCACGGAGCTGCTGTCAGCGCTGTATGTCACGGAGCTGCTGTCAGCGCTGTATGTCACGGAGCTGCTGTCAGCGCTGTATGTCACGGAGCTGCTGTCAGCGCTGTATGTCACGGAGCTGCTGTCAGCGCTGTATGTCACGGAGCTGCTGTCAGCGCTGTATGTCACGGAGCTGCTGTCAGCGCTGTATGTCACGGTGCTGCTGTCAGCGCTGTATGTCACGGAGCTGCTGTCAGCGCTGTATGTCACGGAGCTGCTGTCAGTGCTGTATGTCACGGAGCTGCTGTCAGCGCTGTATGTCACGGAGCTGCTGTCAGCGCTGTATGTCACGGAGCTGCTGTCAGCGCTGTATGTCACGGTGCTGCTGTCAGCGCTGTATGTCACGGAGCTGCTGTCAGCGCTGTATGTCACGGAGCTGCTGTCAGCGCTGTATGTCACGGAGCTGCTGTCAGCGCTGTATGTCACGGAGCTGCTGTCAGCGCTGTATGTCACGGAGCTGCTGTCAGCGCTGTATGTCACGGTGCTGATGTCAGTGCTCTGTATTACGGTGCTGCTGTCAGTGCTCTGTATCTCCTGCACCCTCTTGTTTGCCTACCCTGGTCCCTGACCTTCCCTCTCCTCCATTGCCTTCATTAGCTCCATAGTCCTGAATTGTCAGAACAATTTCCCAAATAAAAAAAAAATGCTTGTAGTTATCGATCCCAAATTCACCTCATACATGTATTATGCTATTGTCCAGGTGGTGGGACTACGTGCTACCCCCTAATAATTACCCCGTGGCCGCAAATTCGACCTAAAGGTTTGCGAAATTCGCCTCCCATTGAAGTCAATGGAGCCCGCGGCGAACGGTCGTTTTCGCGAACGTTTGTGTCCGTTCGCGTTTCGCGTTCGCGAAACGTCCCGTCGGAAGTTCGTCCATCACTAGTAGTAGGTCATCAACATTTCCAATTCCAAAGTCTCCTGTTCGGAATATCCATTGCTCCGAGAACATTTACAAAAGTTTTACTCCCAGCAATAGCCCTATTAAGGGAACAAGGCCTGAGAGTGCACCACTATCTAGACGATATCCTTCTGCTGGCCGACAACTGAGATTCCCTCCTACTTCATCGCGCAATCCTAATCTCCACCCTGCAAAAATTCGGGTGGCTGATAAACTGGGGGAAGAGCAGTCTAAGTCCCACGCAGAGAATGACCCAGCCGATAGTGATTCGGAAAGAGGTGAAGCAATCACTATCATGGTAGACCAAACCACACAATCTGAAGAGGTGCAAATGCATAGTCCTTCTCTCTCAAGAAGTAATCACCTCGGATGCCAGCATGGAAGGATGGGGAGCACACTACTGTCACCACGTAGTTCAAAGTTGTTGGCCATTCAAGACACACAATGTGGTCTCCAACATATTGAAGATGAAAGCAGCATTCCAGGCACTACTAGGCTTCAGCCCCTTTCTGGAGGGGAAAGAAGTCCTACTAAAGATGGACAATTGAGTGTCAGTGGCCTATATCAACAGGCAGGGAGGCACCAGGAGCCTCTCCGTGTTGCAGGAAGTCCAACCAGTCTTCCAATGGGCACAGCTGAATTTAGCCAGTCTCAGGGCAACATACGTGCCAGGTGTCCAGAATCAGATAGCAGACACCTTGAGCCGACAGTTCGTATCCAACCACGAATGGGCCCTAAGCCATCAGGCTTTTTCTCTGATAACAAAAATTTGGGGAGTTCCGGATATCAATCTGGCAGCAACTCCGAACAACGCAAAGTGTCAGAGGTACCTGGCGAGGGTTCCCTTTCCTTCGGCAAAAGGCACGGATTGTTTACAACACAACTGGAATTTCCACCTAGGTCATGTGTTTCCACCAACTCCAATCATACCGAGACTTCTACTCAGACTCAGGAACTCAAGTTCCACAGTATTAGCAGTCCTGCCCTTTTGGCCGAGGAGGCCGTGGTTCACGACCCTACTTCAGTTGAATAAAGCAGAACCATTGCCGCTTCCCGTGACAGCGGACCTACTCTCTCAAGGTCAATTCCTCCATCCATGCCCAGAGAAATTACACCTAACAGCCTGGAGACTGAAAGGGCTAGGTTCATAGCTCACGGCTGTTCCCACAAAGTGGTAAACACCCTTCTCCAAGCCAGAAGGGTTACCACTAATAACACCTACAAGAGAATCTGGGATACGTTCCTCTCGATCACACAACAACAAGCCTGGGACCCTTCATCCCCCTACAGTTGCTCAGATCCTAGAGTTCCTGCAGCTAGGTCTCGACAAAGGTCTTGGTTCAAATACCCTCAAAGTGCACGTATCAGCTCTATCTGCCATAACGGGGGTGAAATGGGCTCAAGAGCCTCTTATTTCTCAATTCCAGAAGGCCTGTCTAAGATTAAGACCTCCCAGGAAACCCTCCTTTCCAACTTGGGATCTTTCGGTAGTGCTGGATTTCCTATCCCATGATCCATTCTTTCCAGTTGAAAGAGCTTCCCTTTGGGATCTAACCCTCAAAATCACCTTCCTGATAGCGATTACATCAGCCAAGAGGGTATCGGAAATACATGCACTAATGGCAAAGGAACCATACCTTACCATCTACCCAGACAAGGTAGTTCTGAAACCTTCAGACCGCTTCATCCCCAAAGTGTCTTCCTCCTTTCATTTTAATCAGGAAATATGCCTTCCCGCTCTTTCCACAGAGCAGGGCAACCCTCATCCACTTGATGTAAAATCTAACTTATTGGCCTACCTCTCGAGAACCAGTGACCTCAGGAAAGTGGAAAATCTCCTTGTCATCCCTCACGGCTCCAGAAGAGGACAGGCGGCTACTTCCCGCACTATCGCAGCATGGCTGGTAAAAATCATAAAGAAATCCTACTCATCTGATCAAGCTCAAATACCTGAGGGCTTAAGGGTGCATTCTACAAGGGCGATGGCAACTTCCTGGGCAGCCTTCTGCAGCGTCTCCTCAGAAACCATCTGCAGGGCAGCCACATGGTCTTCAAAAAGCACGTTTATATCCCACTACAAAGTGGACTCCGCTAGGCTGTCCATGGTGGAATTTGGAAGAGCAATTATTCAGTCCAATTCCTCCATTCCTTGTAAATAAACTTCTTCTGCTCATACCCACCCAGTTTTGCGAGTTATTCCCCATAGGTGTATGCTGCCATGATGCGACAGGAAAACGGAAAATTGTATACTCACCTTTCCGTAATTTTCCTTTTCTGTTGCATCTCATGGCAGCATACAGATGCCCACCCGTCTAAGGTGAGGTATCTATATATTGAGAATGCTGAGGCAGAGGCCCTCTCAAGATTTATTAGTTAAACGGTCCTATCAGGTTGCGGGGGCGGAGCCACAACCCATAGGTGTATGCTGCCATGAGATGCAACAGGAAAGGAAAATTACGGAAAGGTGAGTATACAATTTTCCGTTATGCTGCGGTTGTTCAGGTGTTTAATAGTTTCTTGAAACTATCAATGCTCCCTGCTGAGACCACCACCTGTGGAAGGGAATTCCACATCCTTGCCGCTCTTACATTAAAGAACCCTCTACATAGTTTAAGGTTAAATCTAATTTTAAAGAGTGGCCACAAGTCTTGTTAAACTCACTTCTGCGGAAAAGTTTTATCCCTATTTTGGGATATGGTATTTGGTATTTGTAAATTGAAATCAAATCCCCTCTCAAGCATCTTTTCTCCAGAGAGAATAAGTTCAGTGCTCACAACCTTTCCTCATAACTAATATCCCCCAGACCCTTTATTAGCTTTGTTGCCCTTCTTTGTACTCGCTCCATTTCCAGTACATCCTTCCTGAGGACTGGTGCCCAGAACTGGACAGCATATTCCAGGTGCGGCCGGACCAGAGTCTTGTAGAGCGGGAGAATTATAATTTTATCTCCGGAGTTGATCCCCCTTTTTAATGCATACCGATATTCTGTTTGCTTTGTTAGCAGCAGCTTGGTATTGCATGGCATTGCTGAGCCTATCATCTACTAGGACCCCCAGGTCCTTTTCCATCCTAGATTCCCCCAGAGGTTCTTCCCCCCAGTGTATAGATTGCATTCATATTTTTGCCACTCAAATGCATTATTTTAAATTTTTCTACATTAAACCTCATTTACCATGTAGTTGCCCACCCCATTCATTTGTTCAGATCTTCTTGCAAGGTTTCCGCATCCTGCGGTGAAGCTATTGCCCTGCTTAGCTTAGTATCGTCCGCAAATACACAGATTGAACTGTTTACCCCATCCTCCAGGTCATTTATTAACCACTTGCCGACCACCTCACGCCGATATATGTCGGCAGAAGGGCTTGTACAGGCAGATTCACATACCTGTACGTTGCCCTTTAAGAGGCAGCCAGCGGTCACGCACATGCCCGCGGCAAGCTCCATGAGTCGGGTTGCGGGTCCCACGGACTCGATCGCTGCGGGGATACCCGCGATCCTCTCACGGAGAGGAAGAACGGGGAGATGCTAATGTAAACAAGCATCTCCTCGTTCTGCCTAGTGAAAGTGTCACTGATCTCTGCTCCCTGTAATCAGGAGCAGAGATCAGTGACGTGTCACATGTACCCCCCCACAGTTAGAAACACGCCTAGGACACACTTAACCCCTACACAGCCCCCTAGTGGTTAACCCCTTCACTGCCAATGGCATTTATACAGGAATCAGTGCATTTGTATAGCACTGATTGCTCTATAAATGACAATGGTCACAAAAATGTGTCAAAAATGTCCGATGTGTCCGCCATAATGTCGCAGTCATGATAAAAATCGCTGATCGCCATCATTACTAGTAAAAAAAAAAAAAATGAATAAAAATGCCATAAAATGATCCCCTATTTTGTAAACGCTATAACTTTTGCGCAAACCAATCAAACGCTTATTGCCATTTTTTTTTTAACAAAAATATGTAGAATACGTACCGGCCTAAACTGAGGGAGAAAAAATGTTTTTTTTTTAGGGGGATATTTATTATAGCAAAATGTAAACAATAATGCGTTTTTTTTTTTTTTTCAAAATTGTTGCTTTTTTGGTTTATAGCGCAAAAAATAAAAACCGCAGGGGTGATCTAATACTGCCAAAAGAAAGCTCTATTTGTGGGGAAAAAGGATGTAAATTTTGTTTGGGAGCCACGTTGCACGACTGCACAATTGTTAGTTAAAGCGACGCAGTGCCGTATCGCAAAAGGTGCTCTGGTCAGGAAGGGGGTAAATTCTCCCAGGGCTGAAGTTGTTAATAAATTAAATAGGATTGGTCCCAGCACAGAACCCTGGGGAATCCCACTTTCCACCCCTGACCATTCTGAGTACTCCCCATTTATCACCATTTACCACCCTCTGAACTCACCCTTGTAGCCAGTTTTCAATCCATATACTCACCCTATGGTCCATGCCAGTGGACCTTAATTTGTACAGTAAACGTTTATGGGAAACTGGGTCAAATGCTTTTGCTAAATCCAGATTCACCACGTTTACAGGCCTTCCTTTATATAGATGGCAGCTCACCTCCTCATAGAAGGTTAATAGATTGGTATGGCAAGAACGATTCTTCATGAATCCATTCTGAATACTGCTAATGATACTGTTTTCTTTACTAAAATCTTGTATATAGTCCCTTAAAACCACCTCCAGGAGCTTGCATACTATTGATGTTAGGCTAACTGGTCTGTAATTCTCAGGGATGTATTTTGGCCCTTTTTTAAATATTGGTGCTACACTGGCTTTTCTCCAATCAGCTAATTCCCATTAGTAGACTGTCAGTAAAAATTAGGAACAATGGTCTGGCAATTACTTGACTGAGTTCCCTAAGGTCCCTCGGGTGCAAGCCATCTGGTCCCGGTGACTTATTAATGTTAAGTTTTCCAAGTCTATCTCTAATTCTGTTAGCTATGAGAGTGCGTCCAGTGATGTGTCATGAGGATAAGCACTGCAGTTTTGGTTACTGAAGCCCCCTGATTCCTTCGTGAAGACTGAGGAAAAGAATAAATTAAATTTGCTGTGTCCTCCCTTTTTTACTGTTTATATACTTAAAGAATTCATTGGGATTTTTGTTTTTGCTCTCCTCCGCTATGTGTCTTTCATTTTCTATCTTAGCCGCCTGAATTGCACCCTTACATTTCTTGTTGCATTCATTGTAAAGTCTGAATGCTGATGATGATTCCTCAGCCATATATTTTTTGAAGGCCTTCTCCTTTGCATATGCATTTTTACATTGCAGTTAAGCCATCCAGGATTTTTGTTCGCTCTTTTAAATTTATTTCCCAATGGGATGCCCTGGCTCATGCAATTATTTAATATGCTCTTAAAGCAAACCCATCTCTCCTCCATGTTCATTGTTCCTAAGATTCTATCACAATTTATATCTTATAGCAATGTTCGTAGTTTAGGGAAGTTGACTCTTTTGAAATTTAGTGTCTATTCCCCTTATGTTTCCTATTTGTGTGATTTATACTGAAGCTAATTGACCTGTGATCACTGTTTCCTAAATTTCCCTGGTTCTCCACATCTGTGATCAGGTCTGTATTGCTGATAATCAGTAGGTCTAGTAACACTTTGTTTCTAATTGGTGCATCTACCATCTGACCCATGAAATTGTCCTGCAAGACTTTTAGGAACTGGCAAGCCTTAGACAAATGCACTGTTCCTTCAGCCCAGTCTATGTCTAGATAATTAAAATCCATTATGATGACACTTCCCATCCTTGCTGCTAATCCAAATTATGATGGGAGGTCTGTCTCCCCCTCCTCCCTCAGGTTAGGGGGCCTATGACATACTCCCAGAATTATTTTCCCCTTAGTCTCACCCCTTTTGAGCTCTACCCATAAGGATTTCACCTCCTCTCTAGCTCCCTTAGTGATGTCATCTCTCACATTCTCTTGTAAATTCTTCTTGATGTACAGGCATACCCCTCCCCCCTTTTTACCCTCTCTATCCCTGCGATAAAGGGAATACCCTTGAATGGTTGCCAGCCAATCGTGAGAGTTGTTGAACCAAGTCTCTGAAATTCCCACAAAATTGAAATCCTCCTCATACAACAGTATCTCTTGTTCTCCCATCTTGTCCGCCAGGCTCTGGGCATTGGTGAACATGCCACGTGGTTTAGACTGGTCGCATACTGTCCTCTTATTGGGTGTTCCGAGATTGAAAATAGAACTTGTTACTATACTTACCTTGGGTTTATGTGCTTTAGTCAACTTACCACTAATGCCTCTGGACTAAGTTCCGCGCTGACTATCTGTACCTCTGGACCCTCCCTCCCATCGCCTAGTTTAAAAACCCCTCTAACTTTTTGGCCATCTTTACTTCCAGCACATCTGCATCCTCATTTAGGTGCAGTCTGTCCCTTCTATAGTACTGGTGACCGACTGAGAAGTGGGCCCAGTCTTCCAGGAACCCAAACTCCTCCTTACTACACTAGCTCCTCAGCCACTTGTTTACTTCCCTAATCTCCCTTTACCTTTCTGGTGCGGCTCAATGTACCGGTAGTATTCCTGAGAATATTGCTTTGGAGGTCCTTTTTCTCAATTTAGCTCCAAAGCCCCTAAAATCATTCATTAGGACACTCCATTTGCCTCTGACTTTGTCATTGGTGCCAACGTGCATCATGACAGCCTGGTCTTCCCCAGCCCCTCCCATTAATCTGTCCACCAGATCCGTGATGTGCCGAACCCAAGCGCCTGGTAGTGACAGACCATGAATCAGACCGAGACAAAAGTACAATTAAATCACACTTGTTTGTTAAATAAAAATAAAAAGGTAAATAGAAAAAGCGTAGTCAAAGCATAGCCAGAGTCCAGTAACCGGATCGAGTAGTCAGCCAGGCCAGAGTTCAATAACCAGATCGGGTAATCAGCCAGGCCAGAAGTCAGGGATCCAAGTAGAACAACAGCAAGCAGGATAAAGAGCCAAAAGGGATGTCAGCAAGCCAGTCTTTGAACAGAACCGCAGGAGATGGTTTCTTGTGATGTGACCAAGGTGAAGGCAGAGGTGAAGTGAGCTGGACAGCTTTAAGTAGGCAGGTCAGACGAGCATGATCAGGAACAGCTGGTAACTGTGGCGAGAGATAAGAGCTGGCAATTAGCTGACAGCTGAGCAGCCAGCCCAGAGAAGGAAGGGCTAAGCCAGCCCTGACAGGTAGACAGCATACAGTTCAGGGCTTCAGGTCTTTGTCACAAATTGCCCTCTCTGTCCTTTTAAGAATCAAGTCCCCTACCACCAGAATCTGTCTTTCCCTTTGCTTCCCTCCCCCCACTCTCACTGGAGGAGTTCTTGCTGACACACCTGTGTAATGAATAAGCACGCGTAAAGTGTGTGAAACGCATCTACCCAGCACTCTTGTTCTTGTAGCATTGGGATGTCCTAATAAAGGATTTTGACCTACAGTGGTGTGTGGTCATTTCTTCTATTCATTGTATGCGGAGGCGAGCGGGGCAGGCACCCACTGGATCATCAGGCTTCCTGGTCTCACCTGGAGCAATGTTTTTTTTTGTTTGATCTAGGAATTGAGGAATTGCGTCCTCTACCACCAGAATCTGTCTTTCCTTTTGCTTCGCTTCCCCCTCACTCTCTCTGGAGGAGTTCTTCCCCTGGCAGCTAGGGGAGTCCCTTAGCTCCAGCAGTGCTGGTACTCACTGGTTTCACCAATGTCACTCAATGGAGCATACTTATTGGGATGTTCCGGCCCAGGATTAGCCTCCCTGGCCCTTTCTCCTCTATCCTTCCTGACTGTCACCTATCTACACTTTTCTAGTGCCTGCACCTCCTTGTCTCCACACGCCTCTGTGCTGGCCCCTGCCAGATACGTTCCTGGCTCTCCTCATCTGGAATATGCAGTTCAGTTTTGGGCACCAGTTCTCAAAAAGGATATCTGGGAACTGGAGAAAGTGCAGTGCAACCAAAATGATAAGAGGCATGGAGGAGCTCAGCTATGAGGAAAGATTAGAAGAACTGAATTTATTCCCTCTTGAGAAAAGGAGATTAAGGGGGGATATGAGCAACATGTATAAATACATAAGTGGTCCATATAGTAAACTAAGTGTTAAGTTATTCACTTTAAGGTAATCATAGAGGACAAGGGGGCACTCTTTACGTCTAGAGGAAAAATTACTTCAAATACGGAAAGGTTTCTTCACAGTAAGAGCTGTGGAAATGTGAATTAGACTCCCCTTTGGAGGTGGTTCTGGCAAGCTCAGTAGATTGCTTTAACCACATGCCGATCGGGCCATAGCCAAAAGACGGCTACAGCATGGTCGGCTTATTCTGGAAGGGCACGCCCCACACGCCCACCCGGGGGGCAGATGGAAATATCTGTGACCGCCGGGTCCGGAAGACCCGGCACATCACGGATCACGGTAAATAGCCGCTAATAGCGGCCGTTTACCACGTGATCGCTCTGTGAAATGACGGAGCGATCACAACAGCAAACCAGCAGTAAGTCCGGTTCCTCCCTCCCCTCTCTGTACTGATTGGTACAAAGAGGGGAGAGATCATTTGCAACGCTGTGGGCTGGATGCGTAGTGCCCACAGCACTGCTCAGTGCCCATTCCAACTGCAATACTCTGCCAATATACTCTACAACACTCTGCCAATATACTCTACAACACTCTGCCAATGTACTCTGCAATACCCTGCCAATGTACTCTGCAATACTCTGCCAATATACTCTGCAATACTCTGCCAATACTCATCCATCCATACTCTGCAATACTCATTCATCCATACTATCCATCCATACTCTGCAATACCCAGCCAATGTACTCTGCAATACCCAGCCAATGTACTCTGCAATACCCAGCCAATGTACTCTGCAATACCCTGCCAATGTACTCTGCAATACTCTGCCAATACTCATCTATCCATCCATACTCTGCAATACTCATCCATCCATCCATACTCTGCAATACTCATCCATCCATCCATCCATACTCTGCAATACTCTTTCATCCATACTATCCATCCATACTCTGCAATACCCAGCCAATGTACTCTGCAATACCCTGCCAATGTACTCTGCAATACCCTGCCAATGTACTCTGCAATACCCTGCCAATGTACTCTGCAATACTCTGCCAATACTCATCCATCCATCCTCTGCAATACCCATCCATCCATCCTCTGCAATACTAATCCGTCCATGCTCTGCAATACTAATCCGTCCATACTCTGCAATACTCATCCGTCCATACTCTGCAATACTCATCCGTCCATACTCTGCAATACTCATCCGTCCATACTCTGCAATACTCATCCGTCCATACTCTGCAATACTCATCCGTCCATACTATGCAATACTCATCCGTCCATACTCTGCAATACTCATCCGTCCATACTCAGCAATACCCAGCTATACTCAGCCATACCCAGTCATCCCACTCACACTCAGCCATACCCACCCAGCCATACTCAGCCATCCCATACATACCCAGCCATCCACATCCACGGCTCATCCATGCCACATTAGTTTGCATCCATGCTACTACAATGCCTCAAAGTGTAATTAGAAAATCAAATTAGACTTTAAATGTATGCCCCTAGAATGCCTGCTGGTGCTCCCTGCATGTCGGTCCTCTCTATGTAGCCTTGCTGTGTAAAAGTGTCACACATGTGGTATCGTCATACTCAAGAGGAGCAGAAGAATGTGTTTTGGGGTGTCATTTGTGGTATGCATATGCTGTGTGTGATAAATAACCTGATAATATGACACATTTTGTGAAAAAAATATAAATAAATAACTTGATTTTGCAAAGAATTGTGGGGAAAAAAAATGACAACTTCAAAAACTTCACCGTGCCTCTTTCTAAATACCTTTGAATGTCTACTTTCCAAAATGGGTCATTTGGCGGGTATTTGTACTTTCCTGGCATGTTAGGGTCTCAAGAAATGAGATCGGCCGTCAGTACTTCAGGTGTGGTCAATTTTCAGAGATTGGCACCACAGCTTGTGGACTCTATAACTTTCTCACTGACCAAATATACACTGATTTTGATTATTTTTACCGAAGGTATGTAGCAGTATAAATTTTGGCCAAAATTTATGAAGAAAAATGAATAATTTGCTAAATTTTAACAGAAACAAATACTTTTTTTTTTTTTTTTTTACAGAATTTTCTGTATTTTTTGATTTATAGTGCAAAAAATAAAAAACCCAGCAGTGATTAAATACCACCAAAAGAAAGCTCTATTTATGTGAAAAAAAGGACAAAATGTCATATTGGTACAGTGTTGCATCACTGAGTAATTGTCATTCAAAGTGTGAGTTCACTGAAAGCTGAAAATTGGTCTGGTTAAGAAGGGGATTTATGTGCCCAGTGGTCAAGTGGTTAAAAAATTGCTTAAAAAAAGGCCCGGATTCATTCCTAAATGTACATAATATAACTGGGTACTGGCATTTATAGGTAAAGTTGACTCAGGGAAAATCTGATTGCCTCTCTGGGGATCAGGAAGGAATTTTTTCTCCCCTGCTGTAGCAAATTGGAGCATGCTTTGCTTTTTCGACTTCCTCTGGATTAACTGTGGGTGAAAGATTGAAAGATGTATATGGGATTGTATGATTTTTTTTTTTTTTAAGTAGATGGACTTTTTTGTCTTTTTTAAACCTGACTAACTATGTAACTATGATCATGCATAAATTTTCCAACAGGCTGTTTGTACATAAGTCGATTGGTAGATCGACTTGTCTACAACCACCCTGCTCATACGTGGATCAAAATTTTGCTGAACTGGCTGAATTTCAATCCACGTATGGCCGTCTTAAGGCACAATGCCGTTCCAAAAATGAAAGCAGTATTAAAAGAGAAGTATGGGTATTTTCTTTTTTTAATTCATACTTACCTAGGTGGATGCAGCATCGGTCTGATTTTGCATCCGTCCCCTGGTGTCTCTAACACTGAGAACTGAGCGATCAAACACCGCCAATCGCTCGGTTCTCACAGCTCCATAAGCAGAGAGCTGGTGACTGTCAGTCACATCTTTCTGCTCTGCCCCCTCCTCACTCACTGGAGTGCTGAGCTGTAGAGGGGGTGACAGTGGCAGGCTCAGTCTCTCAGCGGCTCTCTACGAGGCTGAGCCAGGTGCAGGCCCAGGGATCTGGGCTGCTCCTGACCCTATGGTCACGCCCAAGCTTGGACCAACTCTGTGATGTCAGCAGAGAGCGGACTTCAGCCCTCTCTCTGCTGAAAACAAGTCATAGGAGTGCAGAACGAACTGCACTCCTGTGAACTTATAGCACATAAAAGCCAACAGAATCCCCAAAGGGAGTGCAAGTTTATGAAAAATGCACCGGAAATGCACATAAAAACACGCATCAAATACATATCACTGGGCAAAGCAAAGATGTGCAGTTTCTCCAGGATGGCACACCTGAGATATTACTGGTCACACCTGACAGGAAACACAATGAACAAACAAGGGTAAAACCCCTGCCCTTCCCCCTGTACCTCAGTTCTTGATTATGTTTCCTTGGAGCAGCAAAACGTTTGTTGTTTTTGTCTGACCTGAAGCCTGTCTCTGGAGTTCTCTCCCCTGAAGCCAGGATGTCAAGACCGGGGAGGGCTGCATGTCTTAACAGGGCTTGTCCCACATCTCCTATCAGGGGTCCCTCCCTGATTGAAGTTCTCTAGGCACATGGGAAGTGTTCCCGACACTCCAGAGGACCAGTTTTTCTCCTTCCTTTTCTTCCAGCCAGGCAGTGGGGCCACTGGTGGTGAGGAAGCCGGTGGATGGAGCCGCATGGCCAGGATTATGGAGAGGATGTGGTCGGGAGCCCGGCAAGTCTCGGAGACTTTCACTCTGGCCAGCTGCACCTAGAGTATGCTATCCAGTTCTGGGCACCAGTCTTTAGGAAGGATGTACTGGAAATAGAGCGAGTACAAAGAAGTGCAACAAAGCTAATAAAGGGTCTGGAGGATATTCGTTATGAGGAAAGGTTGCGAACACTGAATGTATTCTCTCTGGAGAAGAGATGCTTGAGAGAGGATATGATTTTAATTTATAAATACCGTACTGGTGACCCCACAATAGGTATAAATCTTTTTCGCCGAAGGGAATTTAACAAGACACGCAGCCACTCATTTAAATTAGAAGAAAAGAGGTTTAACCTTAAACTACGTAGAGGGTTCTTTACTGTAAGAGCGGCAAGGATGTGGAATTCCCTTCCACAGGTGGTGGTCTCAGCGGGGCGCATTGATAGTTTCAAAAAACTATTAGATATGCACCTGAACGACCGCAACATACAGGGATATACAATGTAATACTGACATATAATCACACACATAGGTTGGACTTGTGTCTTTTTTCAGCCTTACCTACTATGTAACTAGGTGTGTAAGTGATGCGCTCCAAGCCTCGGCCTCACTAAGGCAGATGTCTTATCCTGCAGTCCAGCCCTTTCTGGCAACGCGGTGGCACCCGTTGGCCGCAGGGCAGCCCACAAAAGGCTAAAGGATGGAGAGTCCAATGCTTCTCCTCTCGGTGCCCGATGTCAGACAGTGATGGAAAGAGAGGACGAATGGGTGTGGCTGCAGCCCAGGAGGAGACCACAGTTGGTGAGTCTGACTCGGCTGGCAGATGGTGTGAAGGGGAGGGAGCCTGACCCACACCCCTGCAGGTAGGCCAGGGGGGGAAGGGAAAGGTTTGTAAGCTGAGGCACTGTTTTCTTTATTTCCCCAGAACCCAGTGGAGTAGCTCAAAGAAGCACCTATAGGCCGCCCAAGTCAAAACACCCCCCCCCCCCCCCACCGCTAAATGGTGTGGCTACTGTAATGATTGATTACTTCTAGACCATACTAGACCCTTTTGTTACAAATGTATGAAAAACTGTCAGTATAGTCAGAAATGTTGGCCGCTCTCCAGTCCTTTAAAACAGCATTGGCATCTAAACAGGACACAGACACCCTATCTTCTAAAGAGGGATCTTTCTCCCATTAGGGGACATCTGTACAAAGCTTGTGGGGGGCCCAGAGACCTCCCTCTTCTCTAAATTTGCTTCTGAAGACATTCCAGAACCCCCGGCGCAGGTCTCAGCCTGAGATAAAATGTATAGGTGGCTCATTAGACCACAGTCAAAAGTCTTACCAGACCCTCAAGGAAGTTATCCTGAGGGAATAGAAGGAACCAGAGAAGAAGGTCGTGAAGCTTAAGACCTGGAAGCAGAGATATCCAATTGGGGAGGAGGAGGAAGAGAAATTCTACAACAACCTCAAGCTGGATGCTGTCTTCTAGTGCCTAAAAAGTCTGATCTGTCTGACCTGTCCTTTGAAGACTGGTAATATTAGGGAGCAGATGGATCACAGGTCAGAGATGCGGTTAAGTAGGGCCCGCCAATGTGAAAGTGAGGCCTTACAGCTAGCCCAGGCAGAGCACAAGAAGATTCCAGACAGACCAGAAGACCTCATTTACACTTGCAATTAGCAGGGGTATGATGATGAAGAGGAGGACCTTCTCCCCAAAATGCATTTTCAACAATCCCTTGCAATCTGGACACAAGCAGGAGGCAATCTGAATGTTTACTTGAGAGGTACCCATTCCGGCTACTACATTGACAGATCCCTATGCATTCACAGTGTCTGCATTCTACAGCTGCTCCAGCATGAGGATTTGTTACTATAGTCCTGTAGCAATTGCCTCCTAAAGATCAGTGACGAGCAGCCGATGTGGAAAAAGCAGAGAGACCTCATTAAAATATGCTTTTTACTTGCCTATTTGGGGTAAGCATTTATTCCATAGGGATCAGGATGCACTTGTGGTGATTGGTGGTGTCCTCACACATTGAGCATGGCTGAACTCAGATTTATGGGTGGCACCATTTTAATAGGCTGTCTTCTCACATATACGGTGGACTAGCATGTTTTATGTACAACAGAGAGAAAGAAACTTTTTGTTAAAAGGTGTATCAATCATGTATATAATTTGATTTTGTGTCATCTTTTGATCGCTGCTAAAGTGCACACTGATCGAATGCAGGTCGGCTGCTGGTTTTCCAGCATGCCCATTCCACAGAAGCTGGGCGTTAGACCAGCTTCTGTTGGACAGGTTGCTGTACACACTGGCCAAATGTTGGCTGGTTTCTGTTGCACCACCTGATAGTGGCTGATATTCAGCCTATGTGTACCGGCCTTAAAGCGGAGCTCCACCCGATTTAAAGACAATAGCTCCTGACGATTCTATCGCTGTTCTAATTATAAAACTTAACATTTTTTTTTTCATTGTACCTTCACATTTATTCTATTTCCTGGATCTGGTGATTGCGGATATGGGCGGGGTTGGTGCGGCTATTTCATCACTTCCTCTAGTTCCTGTAGTTCCGCACTGTCTCCTGGGATCTTTTGTGTTTGTTCCCAGGAGTCTGTGCGGCGGCCTGGTGCGAGTTATCGCGCGATTTAGAAAACCGAAGCTGTTGGCGGCGCTCCTATTTCCTTAATGCGCATGCGCGAGATCTGAGCTACAACGGCCGTTGCATAATGGGAGATGGACGTCACAGAATCCCGGAAGAGAATGCCTGTGGGCTTCACATGCCCACAGGCAAGATGAAAATGATCGATATCTTTTTTATAAAGCTGTCTTTTACTGAGAAAAAACAATGGGCAAAGTACCAAAAACGGAACATGTGAGTAACAGATTTAAACCCTAAATTGATTTTTATTGTCCCCAAAAAAAAAAAAATCATCAGAGGCAGTGGAACCCCACTTTAAGTCTTCATTGCAAACCATCCTGCAGTGTAATGGATCAAAGGCACAGTTTCCCCTATGAGCCAAGCTAATTTCCTGCATTGGGAACAAGACATTTTTCCCTGCTTGTCATCTTTTTGGGCACTGGTCCTCACCACCCCCGAGAGTTCTCCTGCCTCTGGAGCCTAGGAGAGAGGATTTGGCTACTGGAAGTGTCCACATCATGCAGGCAGTGACCATCCGGGAGGACCCCATGAAGCTACCAAACTTTGGTTAGTGGAGGGTAGAAGGAGGTGTTGCCAATATCCTGGAGTTGGGCTTTAAATCAATAGGTTTAGTTCTGCTTTAAGTCCAATTAGTTTCAGGTCAAGTCATTCCCTGCCCTGCCACACACATACATAAAGGGGTAGGATACTGGTCATGTCAGAGCCAGTGTCATTGACAAAAAAAGTTGTGTCCTCAAAAAGGCACTGACGCCACCAGTATCCGACTCCTTTGTTTTTGTGTACTGAAGAGCATCGAATGCCCCGTGACAAAGCTGACTGGACTTAAAGATAGCACAACTTTGAAATTCAGATAGAGATGAGTTCAAAGGACACCTTGGCTCATCTCTAATTATCCCAAGTCAAGCAATTGGAAGAAAATTCTATGGAAAAGGCTTTCAATTGTATCAGATATGGTGCACATAGAACCGCCAAAAGTCAAATATGTCTGAAAGGATATATACAATAAATATCTTCACCCATTTGTTTACTTCTGCCCCAGACCCGGACACATCATTCATACGGACTGCCCTGAGAGTGACATGTCTCCTCTCTCCCTGACAGCAGCTTGGTTCAGCAGAGCAAAGCACAGTGTCAGTGTATCAAAGCTCCTCCCCTCCTCCTGTACGGACATGAGGAGGAGGGGGAGCAGGGACGCGTTGATATCAGGTCTGTAGATGGAGAAGGGAGGGGAGAGAGCGGCTGGAAAGGAGTACACTGTAGAAAATATGTGGAGTGATAAGGGGGTTAGGAAGATATGTGCTGGGGGGGCTTTGGCAGGGGGAAGACAATGCTAGAAGTGTGGATTGGATTTGAAATCTGGCAACCTCTCCTTCCTTCCCAAAAGACCCCTCCAGCACATATCCTACCCTTGCACTGGCCCTCTTCTCCCACAAAGAGCCTCCCCCCATATCTAACCCCCCCAAGCACACCCAGCGCATATGGGCACAGAGGCTGCATATGAGGGGCACAGAGGCTACATATGATGGGCACAGAGGCTGCATATGATGGGGAATAGTGGCTGCATTTTATGGGGCATAGTGGCTGCATTTTATGGGGCACAGTGGCTGCATTTTATGGGGCACAGTGAGGCTGCAATTGATGGTTTTTGTTTCAGAATTTTTCAGTTTGTTTAGCACTAACCCTCTCCCTAGGACATATCTGACCCCTGCATTCCATGCAGAACACTCACAATTCAGCCACGGACACTGCTGCGGTGAGCTATGCACCACATTACTACCCTCTTTCAGGCCACCAAAAGTGTCCCAGGTCTTTTACAATCTTATACCCCCCAAAAAAATGCCGCCGCTAAAGTGTTCGGGTTTGGCTTGAAGAAAAGGTGGCAACCCTAATTTCGGTGCTGAACAGTGCATTGCAGGCCCTAATTGGCTGAAGCAGTGAAAACTTCAGCCAATCAGGGCACAGAGCACTGTCAGAATCATGACTGGACACTGGCATCATGGCTTTATCCAATCATGGCTCATTCCCACCCCACAGAATAAAAGTATTCTTTCAATGGCAGCCATTTTCAGTGTGATTTTGGCGTGGAGAGAGATAGAACAGGGCTCTGTTCAGTGCTATTAGTTAGTTAAAGCCTTGTACACACGATCAGAAAATAGTACGAAAAATACCGCTTTTGAAACGATCGTACGATAATCGGATTGTTAGTACAGAGGTTTCGAGAGCCGATCATGGCAGCTCATCCGATATTATTCTATTGGACATGAACGAAAAAAAAATTCTGTACAATGCTAGATCGCATGATTTTCATTTAATCAGTACAGCTGTCGTTTGCAAATGCAATAGATATGCATTACAACATATGACATCGCTTCCGAATTTTTATTCTGTCATATGAGAATTTCCGTGACGTTAGTAAACTGATCAGATTAATCTGCGATTATCATGCAAAAAAAAAAAAAACACATAAAAATGGACTGCCCTGTATCGTCCGATAATCTTGTCATGTGCACCGGACATTAGTGTGCTATATTGCTTCAATTGTTAGTGTAGAATATTAGTTTAGTGTCAGCCAAATGATAGTGTGAGTGTAGTGAGGAAGGATCATCATTCAGCTTTGCATAGTGTGCAGCTAGAGTAGGGACAGCTCAGATTCACTGTAGTGTAGTGAGACCGTGTCATTCATGCATACATTAGTGTATAGTAGGGACAGCTCACATAAAAAACGGCATATAGTTTTGTGTGTTACTACCAGTTTAAAGCCCCATACACACGATCGGACTTTCCGACAACAAAACCGTGGAATTTTGTCTGAAGGGTGTTGGCTCAAACTTGTCCTGCATACACACATGGTCACACAAATGTTGGCCAACAATTATGAAGGAAGTGACGTACTACATGGTTTTTCAGCTCTGTAGCACCACCCTTTGGGCTCCTTCTGCTAATTTAGTGTTAGTAGAAGTTTGGTGAGCGTTGATTCATGCTTTTCTTTTTGTGTTATTAATTTAGCGTTTTTCAGTTCGCACTTTTCATTTCATGCTTTTCAGTTAGTTTCTGAGTGGCCATTCGTCAACCAGACATTTTGTAGAATCGGAGGCGATACTTACTTATTATTGGCCTTGGAGTTATTGCTTTGACATTATTTTTTTGGTTGAATAATGATTAGATTTGGTATATTTGGTATATTTTTGGATGCATACAATGCACTTTTTGGTTAAGTTCTATTGGCAGATAGCATGTCTATTTTTTTTTTATGCACAATTAAACAATTGTGTAGAATAATACTTGGCTATGTGTTTTACTTCAAATGACAGTTTGGGAGTAGGCAGTTACATTATAAAAAAAATACAATGTAACATTGACAAGGGACACCAACATAATTGTATCTTTGAGCTTATAAACTAGGGGATAATGGTGTTGTGGTAACATGCACAAATAAGAAAAAACATAATAATATTCTTGCTATCACTAGAAAAAAAAAGCCTTTGAAAATTTGTTTGCAATTACTTCCATCAGTATTACCAGCAAAACAGCTTCATTATTATCCCATTAAAGAAGAGAATTGTGCGGTGCATTTGGAGATTTCATAATTTGCTACATCGCGAATGTTAATTCTCCATTACGAACGCTAGTTTACATGACCGACCGCTTCAGCTTCAGACTATGCCTGTTTGTTACTTTGGACTTTTGTCCGACGGACTTGTAAACACAATCAGAAAGTCCGACAACAAACATTCGGAAAATTTAAGAACATGCTAGCCAACATTTGTTGGCGGAAAGTCCGACAACAAATGTTCAATGGAGCATACACACGGTTGGACTTACTGCCAACAAACTCACATCCAACATTTCCCATCGGAAAATATGATCGTGTGTACGCGGCATATAATTCTGTGTGCATTACTGCCAGGTCAATGCCACAAAGTTCTGTGTGGGTTACTGCCAGTTTAACGCCATATCAGTTTTTGCGTTACTGCAAGTTTAACACCATTTACTTCTGTGTGCGTTACTGCCAGTTTAACACCATATTTTATAAGTCCGACAACAAATGTTCAATGGAGCATACACACGGTTGGACTTACTGCCAACAAGCTCACATCCAACATTTCCCTTCGGAAAATATGATCGTGTGTACGCGGCATAACGGCATATAATTCTGTGTGCGTTACTGGCAGTTTACCGCCATATAGTTTTGTGCATTACTGCAAGTTTACAGGTGCATATTATTGCATTTTTTTACAGCAAGGCCAATTCTTGTTTTCATCAAGAGTACCTCTATGGGGGGGCGTGTCCGGATGTGAGTAGAAGCAGAAGTGTTTGAGTGGAGCTCCTGGAATCCTGGACTCTATCCTGTGCCATCCGTGCATCTAAGTGCCCATACAGTCCAGCCACCTTGCCTACTGCCTCTCTCCTGTCCCCTGCTGAACTCTGCGAGGGTCCCAGATCGGCATCTCGCAGCGGTGATTTGGCGCATTTGACATCTCTGTACTCCCAGCCGCCGCCATCTTGCTACTCCCTGCCACACCGGGCCGTGCTGATCTCCCGCCTGACCGTGCAGTAAGAGCCCCATCCTCTCCTCCAGGACCTGTCTGGGCTCTCCCTCCTGCCCCTCCGCTTACTGGCCATGCCTGAGTGTCCTACCGGACCTCTGGGGGAGCTTGCGGCGGTCTCGGCCTAGTGCGGCCTAGTGGGGCCTGCCGGGCGCCACTGTTTCCTAGGCGGCCGCCCTGTGGAGGATGCCCCATCCGGCCGGAAAACAGTCCCCCGCCTTCCGCCCAGCCTCTCCGCCTTCCCGGTTTGCTCCGGCAGGCTGCAGGGCTGCCAGAGGCGCTCGGGACGGCCTGGTGCGGCCTAGCGGAGCCTGCCGGACACCGGTCTTTCCTGGGACACTGCCCCACGGAGGTGCGCCGTGGACGGGCCTAGGGCCAAGGCCGCACATCCTTCTGCCCCCACCTGCTATATCCCGCAGCTGCTTTCCAGCGGGTGGGTTGTTTGGAGGCTGCCTGAGTCCCCCTCCTCTCTGCCGGGATCCCCCTCCTTTGGAGCTTTCAGGCCACACTCCCTGTCAGGCTGAACACCCTGGCAGCCCTCGAGCCTGCATAGACTGCGTTTACCTGGGCCCATAGCGCACTGAGCATTTAGGCCGCCCTGCAGTCTCCTAGCAGTGGCTAGGGCACGTGCTGCTCCTCGGCTGGGGCCCCCCATTAGACCCCCACCAAATGTCCCCCTCATCCAGAAAAGGGAAGAAGGACACCAAATCCACTGGACGAGGCTTATCGCCCCGGCAGCCACAGCTCTCCCCGACACAGCCAGACCCTGCACTGATTGGTCGACTCCAGGCCCTACTCACAGAGATGGAGATGGGTCCTGGAGAGGCTTCGGCGGCGGGGGGGTCGGCCCCACCATCACAGGACAGCACTGCCATGATCCTCGTGGCAATCGAGCAGAGCAAGACCTCACTGCTCGTGCGCATTGATCACCTTGCCGAGGAGTGTAATCTGATCAGGGATGATCTTGACAAGATAAGAGGGAGAATGACTGAAACTGAGAACAGAATATCCGCTACTGAAGATCTTACTACCTCCCATGCCTCCTCCATTGCTGAGCTGCAACGCACGGTACAGTCCCTTGTCGCAAAGTCAGATGATGCAGAGAACCGCCTTCGGCGCAATAATGTCAGGGTCTTGGGTCTGCCCGAGGAAGAGGAGGGGGATCACCCGGCGGAATTCACGGAGGAGTTCTTTAAAAATCTCCTGGGTCTTACAAATGTCTCTCCTACTTATGTGGTTGAACGAGCTCATCGGGTGCCCACCGGCCGCGCTGTCCCGGGAAGGCCCCCCAGGCCTTTCCTGGTCCGATTCCTCAATTATCGTGACAGGGACAGGATTCTCTCCGAAGCCCGCAAGCACTCCACTCTTCATTATGGCAACACCTCCGTTCTCCTTTTCCCCGACTTTTTGGCCGATTTGCAACGAAAGAGGAAGACCTTCAACGAAGTCCGTAAAAAAACTCCGGGATAAGAATATAAAATATGGTATGCTCTACCCTAGCCGCCTGCGAGTCCAACATGATGGAACAACCCGATTTTTTGACAACCCAACTGATGCCGATGACTGGCTGGCCACCCTGCGATGAAGATCCATTTCAATGCTTTATATTAGATGCACGTATTTCCCTCACCCTTGCCTCTTGTATCCTACTGAACCCTTCCTGTGAGCACCGAAGCTACCTCAATAGTACTTTGTAAAGTGATCCGCTTTGAACCCTCACGGTCCAGCTGGTTCACGTGGAACGCGGAACTTAGTGCTCTCCATCCACAGCGAAGATTAAGCACCTGGCCCTTTTTGCCGGGTGGGGATACAGGCCCCCCCCCTGTTCCTTTTTTTTTTTTTCTTCTTTTCCTCTCCTTACTGTTTAGGACAATGCGAGCTGGGAGCATTTCCGATGAACTAGGCATAGCTTGGCGTGTTACTACCTTGTGCCAGCTTGCCCCTACCGGAGAACTTCTACAAATTCCCACACGCAGCGTTGAACTGTTACACAGACAAGTTTAAAGGGTTAAATTGTTGTTTTCTGGGTATAGGCCCAATCTGTTCGCTCCCCAGTTTTTAGGGATGCCATCAGATCTGGGCAGGGTTGACACTTGGCTGTCACCAAGGGTATGTTTGTTTATTGTTTATAAATGTGTTTGTTTGTATGGTTAATGCTAGGTCATGACTCTTCCTCTCTGAGGTTCTCTGCATCCACGCAGCTCTTGTGGCACGAGTTTACTGTTACTGCACATCTCCTTGTTATCATAATGGAAGCATCTGATGGCTACTCGTGACATGTCCACTTTTAATATCCTATCCTGGAATGTCCGGGGACTTAACTCCAAATTTAAAAGATCAGTACTCTTCAAGTATCTTAACTTACATTCCCCCCATGTGATTTTGCTCCAGGAGACGCACCTTGTGGGCAGCAAGTTACTAGCTCTGAAGAAGCCGTGGATCCAGAAAGCCTTTCATGCCTCATACTCCACCTATGCCAGGGGGGTTTCGGTGCTGATCAGCAAATCTTTTCCATGTGTAGTGGAACAGATTCACACCGACCCTCAGGGCAAATATGTAATTGTGGTTTTTACAGTTTGGGGCACGAGATATATCGTGGTAAATATATACATTCCTCCTCCCTTCTCGACATCCACATTATACACTATTCTAGAGCGGGTTACCCCATATTGCCCTGCCAGGTTATTACTTATGGGTGATTGTAATGCCATACTAGCTCCGGACTTGGACCGACCAGCCCCCCCCCAAGCATTTCTCTGCAGACTTATCAATTTGGGCACAGGCGATGGGGGTGGACGAGGTCTGGAGGTGGAAGCACCCCTCGACCAGGGCCTACTCCTGCTTCTCTGCCACCTACAAAACATCCTCACGTATTGACTTAGCATTTGCCAATCCGGTCATGATGTCGGACGTGCGGGACGCTACATACCTACCTAGTGGGCTGTCAGACCACTGCCCCCTCCTTCTAGTCATCCGCTCCCCCGCCTCCCGCACGTCCGCTCTCTGGCGCTTGGGAACCCACTGGCTCTCCCACGCCGACCTTTCTGAGACTATTCCACCTCGCTTGCTTGAATACTGGGAGCTTAATACGGGATCCTCCTCCCCAGAGATTACCTGGGATGCCTTTAAGGCTTTTACGAGGGGGCAGTATATTTCCTCAATTCCGTAAAGAACAGACAGCTACCACGACGGAGTTACAGAACAAGGTAGATACCCAGACGGAAGCTTATACGGCCGACCCCACAGCCTCTAGCTTTGACGTCCTTAATGCCGCAAAACAGGAACTGCACCTACATCTCGCGGAACTTACCAGACTAGATCTCTATCGTAATAAGCAAAGATATTTTGAACAGCGGGATCGTAACGGTCGCCTCCTCGCAATGTTAGCGCAACATGACCTTCCCCTGAAGGTAATACCCAACATAGTGTCTCCCTCGGGCGAGTTGGTCTCTTCTCTCCAGGACATACTAGAAGCATTTCAGCATTATTATAGCTCCCTCTACACCTCCGTATTGCCCTCGGACTTCATACCACAGGACTTGGCACCTTGGCTGGACCCCCTGGCACTCGGCTGGCTCTCAGATGCTGAGAGGGAGGCCCTGGTGAGACCCGTTACCTCGGAGGATGTTTTGGGGGTCATCAGGTCCTTTCCTGCTGAAAAATCCCCTGGCCCAGACGGTCTCCCTGTGGAGTTCTATAGAACTCACGGAGCTCTCCTTGCCCCCAAGCTGGCCCAACTATATTCCCATTGTCTGACGGAGGGTGCCCTTCCCGACTTCATGAGTCATGCACACAAAATACTAATCCACAAAGCCCCTAAGGACCCTACATCCTGTGCCTCTTATAGGCCTATTGCCCTACTTAACACCGACTTCAAAATTCTTACTAAATTGCTCGCCATGAGACCTCAGCCCCTACTGCCATCTGTTATAGAGACGGACCAAACAGGTTTTATGGCTAACAGAGCCACAGATATCAATCTACGACGCTTGTTTACCAACATACATGCACAACACCTCAATGAGGGTTCCCGGGTGGTGGCCTCCCTAGACATAGAGAAGGCCTTCGACACGGTGGAGTGGCCTTTTCTGTGGGAGTTCGTCTGTAGAATGGGGTTCCCCTTGCGGTTTATTGGGTGGTTGCAGACGCTCTACAGTTGTCCCACATCGGCTATTAAGCTGGGGGGGGCCTGTCGCGGCCCTTCCCTCTGTCCAGAGGCACGCGGCAGGGTTGCCCTCTTTCTCCGGCCCTTTTTGCCAACGCCATGGAACCACTGGCAGAGGCCCTGCGCACCTCCCTACATGTCAGGGTCCTACGCGTTGGCTGGCTGGAGGAGAGGGTCGCCCTGTACGCGGATGACCTCCTTCTTTTCCTTAATGATGCAGACTCCTCACTCACCGGTGCACTGCAGATTATGAACTCATTCTCCACTTTCACGGGTCTTAGAGTTAACTGGGAAAAATCCCTTTTGTTTCCTATAGATCCTGCAGCGCGTACCTCTGCCCCCTCCGATATTCTTTTACAATGGGTTTATAGTTTTAGGTACCTTGGGGTGGTGGTGTCGAGACAGGCGTCAGACTTCTTGCCCCTGAATTGATCCCCAGTGGTGCAGGAGACGAGGCGGAGACTGAAGGCATGGGAGTCACTGCCCTTGTCGATACTAGGCCAGATAAATCTGATAAAAATGAAAATCCTGCCCAAATTTACCTATCTTCTGCGTCACTCTCCGCAGTGGATTCCCAAATCCTTTTTTACCCGGCTACATAGTCTATTTGCTTCCTTTATCTGGGGAACTCAGTCCCCCAGATACGGATGGACGACACTGGTACGTCCGACCTCCCAGGGGGGACTGGCGTGCCCTGACTTGTACAAGTATTTCCTAGCGGCCCAGCTAGTCACGGCGGCC
The DNA here is from genome assembly GCF_037356315.1 of Lithobates pipiens. Classification (NCBI taxonomy): domain Eukaryota; kingdom Metazoa; phylum Chordata; class Amphibia; order Anura; family Ranidae; genus Lithobates; species Lithobates pipiens. Next base: position 132,878,601 of record NW_027507718.1, read on the forward strand.
TGGTGGCTATCCCCAGACATCTCAAACCCCGCCACCATGGTTGAGGCAGCAGTGATGAACTCGCTGGAGGCGCTGAAGTTCTTACTCTTTCGGGGCCCCAAGGCTCCATACTCGCTGACCCCCTCTATGCGCACCACACTTCGGGCATGGGGGGCGGGCCTTAAACTTGAAAAATACCCTAACAACGCACTCTCACCAGCTGTCCCCCTATGGTTGAACTCCACCCTTGACCATATTTACAAATTGCCTGAACCCCATGCATGGACTAAATTCAATATTAAAACAGTGGTTCAAGTAGTCTCCAATCAATCTCTGGTTCCGTTCCCCAAACTGGTTTCCGACTTCAATGTCCCGCAAACCTATCTTTTTAGATATCTGCAACTTTCTCATGCCTTCGGCCACCAATTTTCCAGTTCTCCCCTCCAGATCACCCAATCCACGCTGGAGGACCTCCTTAGATCCAAGTGTGCAAAAAAGCCCACCTCGCAACTATACAATCCTTTACTAGTGACCTCCCTTCCCTCTCTAGACAAGCTTAGAAATAAATGGTTGCATGACATCCCCGACTTTGACAATGACGATTGGGACGACTTGTGGGACTTCCCCTTCAGATCTCTGGTCTCCTTGGGAGACCGACTAATACAATTCAAGATGGTCCATCGTGCATATTTTACGCCACACAGACTGCACATGATGAACCCCGCCTCCCCCCCTGGCTGCTGGCGCTGTGGAACAGTACCGGGTGATTTCACTCATATTTTTTGGACCTGCCCGGCCATTGCTGATTACTGGAAAGAGATATTACAGGTCATCGAGCAGGTCACCACCATTTCTATCCAACCCTCCATGGCGATATGTATGCTGGGCCTGATAGAGCAGATAATCCCCACTGTGGCAAGCCACACTCTGGTCGGGCTACTTCTTTTTTACGCCCGAAAAGCCATAGCCCTTAGTTGGCGTAAGTCCACTCCTCCTCCTATCTCTCTCTGGAAACACCCGGTCAACCATAGTCTGCCTCTATATAAGGATTGTTATGCCAATAGGGGTTGCCCTCAAAAATATGATAAGGTTTGGTCCAAATGGCTGGCAGATTCATCCACAGCCTCAAACTCAACTCCTTCTTAACCTGTATTTCTGGTCAACAAATAGAAATGTGCAACTGTGCACGCACTTTCTGCTCCTGGAACACATGCTTTAGCCCCACGGTGTCCTAATACCCAGGAAGGTAAACTGGCTGAGGCCATGGTGAAGTTTTGTGCTCCCTGTTTTAACTCGTATCAGTGTCTGCCCTATAATGCACCTCTGTAGATACCCTGGCAAGCCTACTCTGTCATGACCTGTGTATGTTTGTATGTTGTTTTTTCTGTTGAATGCTATTAAATTTAATAAACAGATAAAAAAAAAAAAAAAAAAAGTACCTCGATAGGGTTATGGTGGGAAGGCCACCCAATAACCAATTTTTCTGCACCCCTTCTATCCAAAGTCAAAGTGACACCAGAATGTATCCAAAAAATCTCTAATCTTGTTCCCAGTGTACTACATTGTGGCCTCATCATACACACCGGCTCCCCAGCTGTTGCAGAGAAAAATAAAGGCAGCTTGCAGGAAAAATTTCATTTTTTTGGGCTTTATAAATGCAATTATTGCTGCAGCCATGGTACATAGACATGGTACAGATCTGCCACTTTACCGGTAGAGATATGCCCTGTACACACGACCGGTTTTCCCGTCGGAATAAACTCGGAAGGTTTTTCCAACGGAGTTCCGAAGGACTTCCGCTGAAACTGTCTTGCATAAACACGATCACACCAAAGTCCGTTCGTCAAGAACGCAGTGACGTACAGCACGTACGACAGGACTAGAAAAAGGAAGTTCAATACCCAGTGCACCACCCTTTGGGCTTTGACCCAAGCCCAGTCCATGAACAGGGCAAAGAGGAGTTCATAGATCAAGAAATAGTTTCTCCAGCGTGACCAATTCTCGCACATGCCTTTGCTTTGTGAGATACAGGAGAATAATCCTGATGTTTTCAGGAATTATGTCAGGATGACGGAACCCCGTTTTTCACCGTCTGTTGGCTTTGCTGACCCCTTATATCAGCAGGCAGGATACCTGCATGCGGCAAGCCATCACTCCAGAGCAAAGGCTAGTCACCACCTTGCGGTACTTGGCGACTGGGAGAAGCCTGCAGGACCTCAAGTTCTCAACAGGCATCTCCCTCCAGGCTCTGGGGATCATTATCCCAGAGACCTGTTCTGCCATCATCCAGGTCCTGCAGAAAGACTACATTAAGGTAAGTTTTCTCCTTTAACATCACATATGTATTTAATGCTTGCTAATGTATTGTTTTTATTTCAGCATTTCCTAATTACCATGATTGGAATATGCTGTGAATGTCCTTTTTGGCCTACGTGCATATTTGCCTTCACTAACTTCCCCAGCAAGCTATCCTGAGCCCATATACACCTATAGCCTAGTCCCTTAACAATGTATATTGTCAGCTCCATTGTACGGCTTTACCCGAAACACCCCATAAAATGTGTACAAATGTTATTTGTGTCCTTAAATTTTTTTTTTGGCTCCCAAAGTCACCTCAAACCCTCCCCCCCCCCTACAATTTTATCAGTGGGCTATCAGAGTGGGTGAGGAATCTGATAAGTGGGCCTTATATTTTTGTCTTTAAATACTCCTTAAAATAAACATTATACTGATGTTGTGAAAGAATGCTTGCAATGTTATGTGCAAAAGTACTTTTTTTTTTTCTTGTTTGACTCCACAGTTTCCTTCAACACCACAGGAATGCCAGACTGTGGCCTCCCATTTTGCTGACCGTTGGGACTTTCCCAACTGTGAAGGGGCTATAGATGGGAAGCATGTCCACATTGTGCCACCACCCCATTCAGGGTCTTACTATTATAACTATAAGGGGTTTAATAGTGTAGTGTTAATGGCAGTGGTGTCGGCACAATATGAGTTCCTCTATGTGGACATGGGGAAGAATTGTCGGATGGAGGAGTCTTCGCCCAGACGGAGTTTTACCAGCGTTTCCAGACTGGTGGCATGGCATTGCCACCTGATGCAGATAACGTGGAAGGACTTCCCTTCATTTTTATTGCAGATGAAGCGTTTGGTCTGGGCAAGCATCTGGGGCCTTTCCCCCAAAGGACCCTCATCCTGGAGAGGAGGGTTTTTAACTACCGGCTGGCCAGAGCGAGAAGACTTGTTGAGAATACCTTTGGGATAATGGCCAGCCGGTTCCACCTGTTTCTGACAGCAATCCATATGGCGGACTACAAAATCAACTATATCATCCTATGTTGCTGCATATTGCACAATTATTTAAGAAAAAAATTACAAAATGATATATCCTCAGTTGGGCCTGAGGTCAGACTTATTACAGAGAATCCCCTGATGGGCCTGGATACAGGGGTCCCCAGGTTACAAACAAGATAGGTAGGGTAGGTTTGTTCTTAAGTTGAATCTGTTTGTATGTCGGAACAGGTAAATTTTTTAAGTGTAAATCCAGTTTTAAGCTTTTTGGATAACATAGGGAAGGGTTATCACCCTTGTAACATTTGTTTAGCTGTCTGTGACCCTGTACACCTCACTTTCTGTCTCAATGATAATTGGATTTTGAAAATTTTGGGCTGTTAGAGAAACAAGGATTGGTGATAAAGCGTCAGTGGAGACACCTTTTTCCCATATTGACTCTTACAGGAGAGAATTTCCCTTCCTAGAGGTACATTTCCTCTTACTTCCTGTTATCTTCCTCCGTTTGTAAGTAGGAGTCATTTGTAAGTTGGATGTTTGTAAGTAGGGGACTCCCTGTACTGGCCATCCTGGCTTGGCCCCCCAAAGCACCCGTGAAGTTCGGGAGAAATATGTTAATTATTTTATGAGTAGGGGGACCATTGCTATTCCAGACAATGTCTAAAAATTATTTTAATAAAAAAAATGTATCTGATAAAATCTTGATTTTTCTTTATTGCTTGTATTTGTTTTTGGCTGTATACTAGGTTCTCCTAGTGCACTCGTAGTGCCAAGTGGATTTTCCTTTAGTAAATGAGGCCCATTGTCACTGTAAACACAAAAATCCTTAAACTGATATTGAGCATTGAAAGAAGAAGCCACACATTGTTGATTTGAATTTTTTTACTGTGTGCACACTCACACATGTGCGTTATAAAATTTTTGTTGACAAATTTGTTTTCTCTTGTAAATAGGCATGTTTAAGGACATAACATACAAAACTCTGGAACTTAAATTCAACGTAGAAAAACAGAAGGCAATATTAGACATTCTAGTGTCCAAAGTGTCTTGATATTGCCTTCATCAGATGGGGTGATGTCACCCCTGTAAAAGTCACATTTTGAAGATGCACACAAATTGGTGATTTCCCTCTTGATCCCATGCCTAATGTCAACATGTACTATCTCTCATGGGGGATAAATAGATGTGTTTTGGGGGGGCCAACCCCTTCCTCTCTCCTACTTCATTTGGGAGGAAGGGGTTGCATCTACCAAACGCGTACATTGAAATTCCCTGATGGCAGAAAGCACATGTTGACACACTGTGTGCATCTTCAAAATTTGGCTTTTACCCATTTAAAAAAAAAAAGTGTTTTTAAGGCTGGGTTCACACTGCTGCGGGGGGAGATCCGGATGTGATTCGCACCGCAAATCACATCCGATCTCCGTAGCGATGCGAGTACAGCCATACAGATAGTATGGCTGAATTCGCATCGCTCCCGCAGCAAACTCGCACGGGACCCTTTTTTTGGTCCGCAACAGAATCGGATCGCATGGGGGTTCACACCATGCGATCCGATTCCTGTGCGAGTCGGCAGATCGCACTGCGATATGCGGACGGATCTGGGGGTGTCATTAACATATCATTGACACTCCCAGCCGTCCGCATAGGGCAGTGTGAACTGCCGGCGGGAGGTGTGCGATGCGGGAAAACGCCGCGGATTCGCGGCGTTCCCGCATCGCAGTGGTGTGAACCCGGTCTAAGACAAATGAGAAAATGGTTGTATTTAGAAAGTCGTTTAAATTCTCCTCAACACATCAATCATGTTCTTCATTTGTTGCTCCGTAAAATTTAGTTTGTTTCTTATGATGTCGATTTCACAATTCCATGTCATGATGTCCTGGATTAGGAGTTGTGCACTTGCATTTGTGAAATGTTGAGCTTGCTCTTCCACAACCAGCAAATTGCCTAAAGATTTTTGGAAAAACATGTCTTAGAAATATGCAGGCAATGTGCAATATTTGAAGCTGGGGTGTCAGACAATCACCTGTTGTGGTGACAAGTTTGCCAAGTTCCTCTACCCCTCCTTCCTCCAGATCCTCGGGGTGTGGTGTTTGGAGTTCCTCTTCTTTGTCAGGAGGGGGGTTCCTAGTGTCCTCTGTTGAGAGGTGTCCTCCGAGTCTTTGGTCCCCTAGGAGAAGGAAACAAAAGGTATACTTAGCACACAGATATTTAGGCATGACCAAATGTATTTAACCTGTATCTGCCCAAAACATCTAATTTAATGAGCGAACAATGTTTCCTATGACCCATTACTGTGCCCACTAAACTGAAACGTGCCAAAATCACATGGCGCAGCATGCACGTAATAATAATAATAACAATTGGAACACACGACAACTACTTACTTTTTCTAAGCACTCTCTTGATCCTCCTATACTGATCCAGCTACCTCAGTTTCAGGTCTGACCAGCGTTTCCTTGATTGCTCCTTTGTTCGTCGTACCCCAAAATTTGTGTGCAGACTCTTCCAAATTTTCGTCATAATTTTGGCCTTTCTCACATTCGGATTGGTGTACGGTCCATTCTTCCCATCATACTCGTTCCTTCTCAAGATGTCCACCATCTCACCCAAGGACATATTTGTATCCTTAAATTGTCGCCTCTGGGATCGGGACGTTTTGGCCTCTGGGCTTTCCTCCTCCTCCCTACTCCAATTATTCCACACCTTCCGTGTCTCCGCAATGTCGCTCCTACTGCGTGCCAAAGAAAAGGGGCGGGGAATACATAGTTACATAGATGGTGAGGTTGAAAAAAGACACAAGTCCAACCTATGTGTGTGATTATATGTCAGTATTACATTGTATATCCCTGTATGTTGTGGTTGTTCAGGTGCTTATATAATACCCTGTTTCCCCTAAAATAAGACCCAGCATGAGTGTCGGTGATGGCTGCAATATAAGCCCTACCCCCCAAATAAACCCCACCCTCTTTCCCCAAAAATAAGCGCTACCCTGAGAATAAGACATAGAAGGACTTTAACTAGGGCTTATTTGGGGGGTAGGACTTATATTGCAGCCATCGTCGACAATCACGCTAGGTCTTATTTTAGGGGAAACAGGGTAGTTTCTTGAAACTATCAATGCCCCTTGCTGAGACCACCGCCTGTGGAAGGGAATTCAACATCCTTGCCGCTCTTACAGTAAAGAACCGTCTACGTAGTTTAAGGTTAAACCTTTTTTCTTCTAATTTTAATGAGTGGCCACAAGTCTTGTTAAACTCCCTTTTGCGAAAAAGTTTTATGCCTATTGTGGGGTCACCAGTATGGTATTTATATATTGAAATCATATCCCCTCTTAAAGAGGAAGTAAACCCTGATGGGTTTACTTCCTCTTTCATTCCCTGCAAAGGCAAAGCATAATGGACTACTATGCATCGCATAGTAGCCCATTATGTGTCACTTACCTGACACAGGAGCCAGCGAAGTCGCCGCTGTCCCCTGTAGTCCGCCGCATCCATCTTGCTGGTGGCGTCTCGCAGCTCCGCCGCTGTCATTCGGCGAAGCCGCGATGACGTCACTCCCGCGCATGCGCACGGGAGTCGACACGCGCGTCAGCTCCATTCTTGGAAATGCCGTGCTCAGTGCGCCTGCGCGCTGCTGTCTACGGCGCATGCGCCGTAGACAGCGGTGCCCATTTTCGGGCAAATATATCTCCTAAACCATATAGGTTTAGGAGATATTGCTTGGACCTACAGGTAAGCCTTAATCTAGGCTTACCTGTAGGTCAAAGTGGTTTGTAAGGGTTTACAACCACTTTAAGCACCTCTTCTCCAGAGAGATTAAGTTCAGTGCTCGCAACCTTTACTCATAACTAATATCCTCCAGACCCTTTATCAGCTTTGTTGCCCTTCTTTGTACTTGCTCCATTTCCAGTACATCCTTCCTGAGGACTGGTGTCCAGAACTGGACAGCATATTTCAGGTGCGGCCGGACCAGAGTCTTGTAGAGCGGGAGAACTATTGTTTTATCTCTGGAGTTGATCCCCTTTTTAATGCATGCCAATATTCTGTTTTCTTTGTTAGCAGCAGCTTGGCATTGAATGGCATTGCTGAGCCCATCATCTACTAGGACCCCCAGGTCCTTTTCCATCTTAGATTCCCCCACAGGTTCCCCCCCCCTAGTGTATAGATTGCATTCCTATTTTTGCCACCCAAATGCATTTTTACATTTTTATACATTGAACCTCATTTGCCGTGTAGTTGCCCATCCCAGTAATTTGTTCAGATCTTTTTGCAAGGTTTCCACATCCTGCGGAGAAGTTATTGCCCTGCTTAGCTTAGTATCGTCCGCAAATACACAGATTGAACTGTTTACCCCATCCTCCAGGTTGTTTATGAACAAATTAAATAGGATTGGTCCCAGCACAGAACCCTGGGGGACCCCACTACCCACCCCTGACCATTTTGAGTACTCCATTTATCACCATCCTCTGAACTCGCCCTTGTAGCCTGTTTTCAATCCATGTACTCACCTTATGGTCCATGCCAAGGGACCTTATTTTGTACAGTAAACGTTTATGGGGAACTGTGTAAAATGCTTTTGCAAAATCCAGATACACCACGTCTATGGGCCTTCCTTTATCTAGCTGGCAACTCACCTCCTCATAGAAGGTTAGCAGATTGGTTTGGCAAGAATGATTCTTCATGAATCCATGCTGATTACTGCTAATGATACAGTTCTCATTACTAAAATCTTGTATATAGCCCCTTATCATCCCCTCCAAGAGTTTACATACTATTGATGTTAGGCAAACTGGTCTGTAATTCCCAGGGATGTATTTTGAGCCCTTTTTCCATTTCCAATCAGTTTCAGCTGGTATCATTCCAGTCATTAGACTGTCAGTAAAAATTAGGAACAATAGTCTGACAATTACTTGACTGAGTTCCCTAAGTACCCTCGGGTGCAAGCCACCTGGTCCTGGTGATTTATTAATGTTAAGTTTCCCAAGTCCAATTTTAATTCTGTCCTCTGTTAGGTGCTTCCTGTGATGTGTCTTGAAGATAAACACTGCAGTTTTGGTTACTGAAGCCCCCCCCCCCCCCCCCGATTCCCTCGTGAAGACTGAGGAGAAGAATAAATTCAATACCTTCGCCATCTCCCCATCCTTTGTAACCAGATGTCCTTCCTCATTCTTTATGGGGCCAATATGGTCTGTCCTCCCTTTTTTACTATTTACATACTTAAAGAATTTCTTGTGATTTTAGTTTTTTGCTCTCCTCCGCTATGTATCTTTCATGTTCTATCTTAGCTGTCCTTAATGCATCCTTACATTTCTTGTTGCATTCTTTATAAAGTCTGAATGCTGATGATGATGATCCCTCAACCTTGTATTTTGTGAAGGCCTTCTCCTTTGCTTTTATATGCATTTTTACATTGGAGTTAAGCCATCCAGGACTTTTGTTCGCTCCTTTAAATTTATTACCCAATGGGATGCATTTGCTAATGTCCTTATTTAATATGCTCTTAAAGCTTCTGGAGCTGCTTGCGGAAACCAGGCATCTCCTGTCAACTCACCGATCTAGAGCTCATCTGTCATCGCGGGGAGCCAGTGCGGCACTGTCTCTCGCTCATCTATTCTTCCTTAACTCAACCAGCAGAGGGGTTTGTCCCCCCATTCCTCTCTAAGTGTGAAGCAGAACTCGGCACCAAATTTACTGATACCCAGAGGAAGAAGATTCTTCACTTTGTACCAGAAATCTTCTATAGCCACCAGAGTCCAAGAGACCTGCTACAAAATAACGACTTGATCTTACAGAGTACCAACTACAACAAACTACTTTTCGCAGGTATCAAACCGCTGCTGGCACTGTGGCACTGCGGAAGATACGATGCTGCATGTCTTTTGGATATGCTCCAGACTTACCCCCTTTTGGTTCAAGGTGACTCGCACAATCAGACACTTGACCAATGTTTCTCTGGAGGGGAACCCTTCGGCCTGTTTGCTCCACCTGTCGTAACGAGCCATCAAGCCATCAAGAAATACAAGAATTCCCTGACCATTCAGCTACTGAATGCTGCGAAAGCATGCGTCCCCCTGTGTTGGAGACCAGGGAACCCGCCGGCAAAGTCCCTGTGGTTCTCTAAAGCAAACAAACTGAGAGACACGGAGGACCTCACTGCCACTCTGCACAACAGAGAGGAGACCTTTAGGGAGACCCTGGCAACATTCTATATACACAGATGCTTATCTCCAAGAGATGGCACAGATTAATTGACCCAATGGGCTGGTCCCCCTCTCCGTCCCCCCTAGACAGAGGGCACTGCTGTACTCTACTTTACCTTCTCTTCCTGGACACTAATCCCTCTCTATCTCCTGTTTCCTGCTCTCACCACACACCTGTCTTCTTTTCCTCGCCATTCCCTCATGCCTTACACCCCCCATTTTTTCCAATCCCTATCTTTTTCACAATATTGGTGTTACCTGTTTAACTACCCCCTCCTCTCCCTGGTACATACTCCTTCTCCATAGCTTTTACCCACTCATGAGTTTCTGGTCAGATACTGCGAACATCCTAGATGCAATATGTTTTCATATGTCTCATGTTTGGGCCCACCAGATCAATGAGCTGCCTTACTCCCCAAATAAACATAAAATGTACATCATGTTGCTATATTGCATACATGCCATCACCGAATCCATGTCAGGCAAGCAATGGTTGGGATGCCTCCACGGCTTCACACAGTGCTATGATGGGGTCTTTTCCTCATGTGCCTTACATATGGTGCAAGGTTAGTGAATTTGAATTGTTGATTCTATGCTGTAATCTTATATGAATCTTTAACTTGACTTATGCTTTGTACCCATGTTGGCTATTAGACATGTGCATTCGTTTTCGTCCGAATGCATTTTCGTCCGAATTTCAGCTATTTTCGTTTTCGTTTTGACAAACGATAACGAAAGCACAAAATCCGAAAAACAAAAGATCCGACATAAATAAATGCTTTATTTTCGTTTTCATTGTTACAACAGTTCGATATAGAATAGGAGATTCGACATGACTCTGACAACAATCTGTCTATAGAACCTGTGGTCGAATGTGCCTAACCTTACCTCTATTAGTCCAAGATTATATAGAGAAAATATTCGACAGAGAAAAAAGATTTGACAGAGAGAAAAGATTCTGCAAGTTACTGTCCTAAAAAGTGTTTGCGAGGGGCCACCAGCCAGGGTTGTGGGGATGAGGCCCTTGTCCTTATCAACATGGGGACAAGGTGCTTTGAGGGGTCACAGACCCCCAAAGCATCCTCCCAATGTTGAGGGCATGTGGCCTGGTACGGTTCAGGAGGGAGGGGGGCCGCTCTCTCGTCCCCCCCTCTTTTCCTGCGGCCTGCCAGGTTGCGTGCTCGGATAAAGGGTCTGGTATTGATTTTTAGGGGGAACCCCACGTCAATTTTTTTTTTTAATTTGACGCGGGGTTCCCCTTAATATCCATACCAGACCTGAAGGGTCTGGTTATGGATATTTAGGGGGAACCCCACGTAAAAATTTTTCTTAAATTTGAGGCAGGGTTCCCCTTAATATCCATACCAGACCTGAAGGGCCTGTTAATTGAATTTGGGGGACCCCCACGCTTTTTTTTTATTATTTATTTATTTTTTTATCAATGACTTTCAATGAGTGTTCTCTGTATTACGGGCATACTATAGACAACCCCCCCCCCCCCCCTACGAAATTTAAAGGAATATTACACTTTTATTGTTTCACTTTAATCATTATTAAAATCACTGCTCCCGAAAAAACTGCCGTTTTTAAAACTTTTTTTGCATTGATACATGTCCCCTGGGGCAGGACCCGGGTCCCCAAACACTTTTTAGGACAGTAACTTGCAAATTAGCCTTTAAAATTAGCACTTTAGATTTTGAACGTTGGAGTCCCATAGACTTTAATAGGGTTCTAAAGTATGCTATATACTAGCTCCGTCGAATCTTCTTTATACATTCGACAGACACCATAAGCCTTCAAAGACAGATTCGACCGTAATTCATGTGGATTTTTGGACGAATGCAATTTTTGAACGAAAAACGAAATAAATAAAAACTAATTTCGGGAGTAACTAAATAAATTAAGTTTTCGGACGAAAACGAAATTCCGAAACGAAATATTTTACTCTGCACATGTCTATTGGCTATGCTGATTGTTATGCACTTTTTTTCTGAAAATAAAGAATTACAAAAAAAAAATATATGCTCTTAAAGCAAACCCATCTCTCCTCTGCATTCTTTGTTCCTAAGATTTTATCCCAATTTATGCTTTCTAGTAAGGTTCGTCGTTTGTGTGATTTATACAGAAGCCATTTGACCTGTGGTCGCTATTTCCTAAATTGCCCTGTATTTCGACATCCGTGATCAGGTCTGTATTGTTGGTAATCAGTAGATCCAGTAACACTTTATCTCTAGTTGGTGCGTCTACCATCCGACCCATAAAATTGTCCTGCAAGACATTTAGGAACTGGCGAGCCTTAGATGAACACGCTGTTTCCTCTGCCCAGTCTATGTCTGGATAATTAAAATCCCCCATTATGATAACACTTTCCATCCTTGCTGCTAATCCAAATTATGATAGCAGATCAGTACTCCCTCAGGTTATGGGGCCTATAGCATACTCCCAGTATTATTTTCCCCTTAGCTTCATCCCTTTGGAGCTTTACCCATAAGGATTCCACCTCCTCCCTAGCACCATTAGTGATGTCATCTCTCACATTCCCCATTCACTTGTACATTATGCTTGATATATAGGCATACCCCTCCCCCTTTTTTTACCCTCTCTATCCTTGCAATAAAGGGTATACCCTTGAATGTTTGCCAGACAATCATTAGAGCTGTTGAACCAGGTCTCTGAAATGCCCACAAAATCCAAATCCTCCTTGTACAATAGTATCTCTAGTTCACCCATCTTGTCCGCCAGGCTCCTGGCATTGGTGAACATGCCATGTAGTGTAGACCGGTCGCATATTATCCTCTTATTGGGTGTTCTGAGATTGCAACTAGGACTTGATACTATACTTACCTTGGGTTTATGTGCTTTGGTCAACCTACCACTAATTCCCCCAATACTACCCTCTGGAATATGTTCCAGGCTTCCTATTTCTACCTCTGCACCCTCCCCCAATCGCCTCGTTTAAAAACCCCTCTAACTTTTCGGCAATCTTCATTCCCAGCTGATCTGCACCCTCCTCATTTAGGTGCAGCCAGTCCCTTCTATAGTACCGGTTATCGACTGAGAAGTCGGCCCAGTCCTCCAGAAACCCAAACCCCTCCTTACTACACCAGCTCTTCAGCCACTTGTTTACTTCCCTAATCTCCCCCTGCCTTTCTGGAGTGCCTTGATGTACCGGTAGTATTCCTGAGAATACTACCTTGGAGGTCCTTTTCCTCACTTTAGCTCCTAAGTCACTAAAATCGTTCTTTAGGACACTCCATCTACCTCTGACTTTGTCATTGGTGCCAACATGCACCATGACAGCTGGGTCTTCCCCAGCCCCTCCCAGTAATCTGTCCACCAGATCCGTGATGTGCCGAACCCGAGCGCCTGGCAGACAACATATTGTTCGCTGCGTCAGGTCTTTGTTACAGATTGGCCTCTCTGTCCCTCTAAGAATTGAGTCTCCTACCACCAGAATCTGTCTTTCCTTTCCCTTCACTTCCCTCCCACTCTCACTGGAGGAGTTCTTCAGCTGCAGCTAGGAGAGTCCCTCAGCTCCAGTAGTGCTGGTCCCTGACTGGGATCACCAATGTTACTCAATAGAGCGTACTTATTGGGATGCTCCAGCCCTGAATCGGCCTCCCTGGCACTTGCCCCTCTACCTTTCCTGACTCACCCATCTACTCTTTGCTAGTGCCTGCACCTCTTTGTCTCCACCCACCTCTGTGCTGGCCCCTGCCGTGTACGTTCCTGGCTCTCCTTTAGTATGGAGGGACTTCTCAGTGCTGACAGTTGCTTCCCCAGATTCAGAACCTGGGCTTCCAGGGAAACAATGCGCTTACATTTTCAACAGCAGTATTCCCCCTCAATCGGATGATCAAGGAATGCATACATGCTGCAAGATGTACAACAAGTTGCCTCTCCACACCCGCCGGGCATCGTACCTATTAAATTTAATGAGGACTGGGGATTATACCCTGTCCAAATTACCTAACTAGCTTCCTGGCACTAATACTCAAGACAATACACAGGTACTGAACAAGACAATACACAGGTACTCGCAGACCTACATGCACTCACAGACCACTCACAGACCTACGTACACTCGCAGACCTACGTGCAATCACAGACTACTCGCAGACCTACATGCACTCACAATACACAAGTACTAACAATCCACACACACTACTCAGACAACGGTCAGGTACTCACACTACACAGATACTATGACCCCTGTTATAACCTCCTGTTTTCAACTCTGGTTTTTAACTCACCACTTAGACCAGTTCCACTTGGACAGAGTTCCAGCAGACTCAAAGATGAGCAGGCTCACATTAAGTTCTACACAAGGTTATATAGGCCTCAAGCACCTGTGACCAATTAACCACTCCTCTTAATTAGTAGGCTGAAGGAAGAAAAGAACGAAAAAAAAGCTGTTTAAAAAATATCAGAAAAAAATGTGTTAAAAAGTTACAAGAAAAAGCCCCAAAAAGAACCTAAAAATGCAGCCCAGCAATCACCAACAGTCAAAAAGCAAGACTTGTTCACTCTCCACTCAAGGTCGCCACTGTTTTGCTTCCAACCAGCAGTTTCTAATACACTAGAAATAACAACTGGGGTGGGCGACACGTGCAGTGTATATAAAGTAACACGCATGTGTTGTACGTATGGGGTGCTGAGGAAGGAGGACGAACGTTCTATAACAAAAAAATAAAAAAATTTGAAAGGAAGTTGGGACTTTAAAGTGAAGCGGCTGAAGTGTGGAGGTCAAGGTAAAAAAAGAGTTTAATTGAATTCATAACAATGTATGATACAGAGGAAATTCATATATATACATACATACATGTACAATTATTTGGCACAAAATATGTTTATGATGACATCAAGGTGTATGTAAAAACGCATCAAGTCAAGAAGCATATGTAAACAATAGATAATATGTAGCGCAGCAACATGGCCTAAAAGTGCCTCAGGGCGACATATCCGGTACCCATGTCTATAATCACATAATATAAACGTAAATGTACTGAATTAATATTGGTGACAACATCAAGACCTAATAAATATCACTGTAGCATCCAATGTAGCTTGACACGTTTCGTGGATGTATCTCCACTCATCAGGAGCAGATGTGACAGATTCCTGTAAAATGTATAGATATAGTAAACCACACTCTGTATAGAGGGGAATAGATACAATACATAAGGTGCTTTAAAAAGAAATTAGCCAAGCATATCTACCAACCCCGGCAGCGAGCGCAGCAAACAGCAACTGGCCCATGGTGAGTCGGAGGCACAAATCACCCCCCCCCCGGGAGCTGAGGCGGCATATTTAGGCAGCAACGGTTGTAGTGAAAAAATGCCTGGGTGTGAAGATGAACGTTCTATAACAAAGGTAAAATGTTTTAACTTTGGAACATCAGTGGCCTATACTGCTTAACCACTACAGCCCCGGACCAATAAACACCTTAAGGACCAGAGGTCTTTTTACAATTTCGCACTGCGCTGCTTTAACTGGTAATTGTGTGGTCATGCAATATTGCACCCAAACAAAATTTGCGTCCTTTTCTTCCCACAAATAGAGCTTTCTTTTGATGGTATTTGATTGCCTCTGCGATTTTTATTTTTTGCGATATAAACGGAAAAAGAGCGAAAATTTGGAAAAAAAATTATATTTTCTTCTTTTTGTTATAAGAAAAATCGAATAAACTAAATTTTAGTCATACATTGAGGGCAAAATTTATTCAGCCACATGTCTTTAGTAAAAAAAATGTCAATAAGCGTATATTTTTTGGTTTGCGCAAAAGTTATAGCGTCTACAAACTAGAGTACATTTTCTGGAATTTACACAGCTTTTAATTTATGACTGCCTATCTCATTTCTTGAGGTGCTAAAATGGCAGGGCAGTACAAACCCCCCCCAAATGACCCCATTTTGGAAAGTAGACACCCCAAGGAAATTGCTGATGGGTATGTTGAGCCCATTGAATATTTATTTTTTTTGTCCTAAGGGATTGAATAATGACAAAAAAAAAAAAATTTACAAAAAGTTGTCACTAAATGATATATTGCTCACACATGCCATGGTTATATGTGGAATTGCACATATATTCCGCTACTTCTCCCGAGTATGGGGATACCACATGTGTGGGACTTTTTGGGAGTCTAGTCGCGCACGGCACCCCGAAAACCAATCACCACCTTCAGGATTTCTAAGGGTGCAAATTTTGGATTTGACTCCTCACTACCTATCACAGTTTCGAAGGCCATAAAATGCCAACATAGCACAAAACCCCCCAAAATGACTCCATTTTGGAAAGTAGACACCCCAAGCTATTTACTGAGAGGCATGTTGAGTCCATGGAATATTTTATATTTTGCCACAAGTTGCGGGAATATTACAAACTTTTTTTTTTTTTGCACAAAGTTGTCACTAAATGATATATTGCTCACACATGCTATGGGCATATGTGAAATGAAACCCCAAAATACATTCTGCTGCTTCTCCTGAGTACAGGGATACCACATGTGTGGGACTTTTTGGGAGCCTAGCCGCGTACGGGACCCCGAAATCCAAGCACCGCCTTCAGGATTTCTAAGGGCATACATTTTTTATTTTACTCCTCACTACCTATCACTACCTATCACAGTTTTGAAGGCCATAAAATGCCAAGATGGCACAAAACCCCCCCAAATGACCCCATTTTGGAAAGTAGACACCCCAAGCTATTTGCTGAGGGCCATGTTGAGACCATTGAATATTTTTTTTTTTTTGTCCCAAGGGATTGAATAATGACAAAAAAAAAAAAAAAAAATTTTTTTACAAAAAGTTGTCACTAAATGATATATTGCTCACACATGCCATGGTTATATGTGGAATTGCACCCCAAAATATATTCCGCTACTTCTCCCGAGTATGGGGATACCACATGTGTGGGACTTTTTGGGAGTCTAGTCGCGCACGGCACCCCGAAAACCAATCACCACCTTCAGGATTTCTAAGGGTGCAAATTTTTGATTTGACTCCTCACTACCCATCACAGTTTCGAAGGCCATAAAATGCCAAAATAGCACAAAGCCCCCCAAAATGACCCCATTTTGGAAAGTAGACACCCCAAGCTATTTGCTGAGAGTCATGTTGTCTGAACGAAAAAAAAAGAGATTGATCGGTGGGTATGCCCACCATTAGAATACCTACCTTCATCCACCCACTTCTTATGATGGACATACATGCACCATTTATATATGCCGAAGCATGGGGGCATCCTCACGCAAAAAAGTTATGCCGCGTACACACGGTCGAACTTTTCCACGGGCAAGCATGCATTGGAATTTCGACCGTATGTACGCGGCATTAGGAGCAAAATCGCTCCTCCACCCCTTATGCCCCCATGCTTTGGCATATATGCTCTTTTTTTTTAACTGTAGTGGTGAAATCACCTCCTACAGCGTTGGAGTGGCGGCTTTATGTATCGTGGGAGCAAACGCTGTTGCTGTCAAGATAAATAAATACACGCTGCAACTGAATGGAGTACCTGCTAAGCAAATTATGGTTAATGTTAAAACAAAGTAACATTACAGTATAACAGTAAAACCTTACCATACCATACCTGCAAAGCAAATGCCAAAAAAAACTGTAAAAAATAAAACATTTTTTAACACAACCTGTGCCTAAAATATATATATGCCGAAGCATGGGGGCATCCTCCCGCAAAAAGTTATGCCGCGTACATACGTTCAAACTTTTCCACGGGCAAGCCCTCCGTCGGAATTTTGACCGTATGTACGCGGCATTAGGAGCAAAATCGCTCCTCCACCCCTTATGCCCCCATGCTTCGGCATATATGCTCTTTTTTAACTGTGGTGGTGAAATCACCTCCTACAGCACTGGAGTCACGGCTTTATGTATCGTGGGAGCAAACGCTGTTGCTGTCAAGATAAATAAATCCACGCTGCAGCTGAATGGCGTACCTGAAAACATGAAAAATGGTTAACAATAAAACACAGTAAACAGTAAAGTATAAAAAATTAGAGAGAAGAGAGAGAGAGAGAGAAGAATAAAACGACAACTATTTTTGGTTTTTATATTTTATATTTTTTGGGGTTTTTTTATTTCACTTTTTTTTTTTTTTTAATACACTTTTTTTTGAACTGTAAACTGTAACAACTGTAACATTTCGGGTCTCTCAAAATGCGATGGCATCTTGGGAGACTCTGTGTTAGTGTGCCTAGCCTGTGAAATGCTGTACCCTACGCTAATACTTCACTAGTGTGTGGTAGCGTTCAAAACACTCACCAAGGCAAAGACCAGGATTGCCAGGACAGCGTGGACAATAACAACGGGTGTCACGCCTAAATCCGCGCTTGGTACAGACACAACATCTTTTTTGGGGGGCTAGTTGGGTAGGGGTACTCGGGATGGCATAAAAATAATGCCTCTCATGCAGCCGGCTTACTGCATTTGGTTGGGAATGGTGAGGTGCAGAACCGTCTGGATACAGAAGCTCTGTGACAACCTCTCTTTGGAAGAAAAGAAAGGTTAAAGTCCCGCCTGAAGTTTTGTATAGCACAAAGCATTCAGCAAAGCCAATTGAAATAAGTAAGCAGACACTTTTTTGTGCCAGCGTCTGGCCTTACGGGAAGCTAGATACGGCGCCAACAACTGGTCATTGAGGTCCACCCCTCCCATATTTTTGTTATATTCGTGGACACAGAGGGGTTTCTCCACAATACCAGTCGCCGTAGAAATTTGGACCGTCGTGTCTGCATGAAGGGAGGTAAGAACAAAAACATTCTTATTATCTCCCCACTTCATAGCGAGCAAATTATTACACCGATAGCAGGCTCTCTCCCCCAGCCTAAGACGGGAATCTACAAGCCGCTGGGGAAAGCCCCGGCGATTAGGTCGCACGGTGCCACAGGCTCCAATCTGATTATCAAACAAGTGACTAAACAGTGGCACGCTGGTGTAATAATTGTCCACGTACAAGTGGTACCCCTTTCCGAATAAGGGTGACACCAATTTCCACACTATCTTGCCAGCGCTTCCTATGTAGCCAGGGCAGTTCTCCGGCTCTACGTAACTATCTTTACCCTCATAAACCATAAAGCTCCATGCATAGCCTGTGGCCCTGTCACAGCAATTATAGAGCTTGACCCCGTATCTGGTACGCTTGTTGGGAATGTACTGTTTGAATGACAAGCGACCAGTAAACTTAATCAGGGACTCATCAACGCAGACAACTTTTTGGGGAGTAAACAAGTCTGCAAAACGTTGGTTGAAGTGGTTTATGAGGGGTTGAATTTCGTAGAGCTGATCGTATTCAGGGTCTCCACGACGACGACAAAGTTCATTGTCACTGAAGTGCATGAACCGCAAGATCTGCTCGTATCGTTTCCTGGACATGGAGTTAGAGAACACGGGCATGTGGTCTGTCGGATGCGTGGACCAATAAGCCCGCAACGTCATGAATTTATGTGTGCCCATGTTGAGGGAAAGGCCCAGAAAGGTCTTAAATTCGGAAACCGTAACTGGTTTCCAATCTCTGGCAAGGGACGGCAACTGGGGATTAGCGGCGATGTGTTGACCAGCATATAAATTGGTTTGGTCCACAATAGATCTATAGAGATCTTCCGTGAAATACAGAGAATAAAAATCAAGTGGCGTAAAACCATCTGCATCCACCTGAATACCGGGTTGAGCAGTGAATGGGGGAAGTACTGGTGCTGCAGAAGTGGTGGGCACCCAATCAGGATTGGCGAATTCTGCAGGAAGGGCACTATGGGAACGACGGGCCTGTCTTCGTCTTCTTCTTGGTGGCAGCGGGACACTACTTGTGCTTGCCACCTCGCCAGCTTGAACTGCACTTATGGGACTCGCCACGTCACCACGTGATACTGCAGTGCTGGATGTACGTCCAGGGTGTACTAGGCCGCTGGTGCTTGCCAGTTCACCAAAAGGATGAGCGGCACTAGTACTGGCTCTATACTCCATACGAGGGACTTGCGGTTCCTGCACCTCAACAACATCAGAAGATCGGGGTCGGGTACGCCTGACGTTAGCAGGGACCTCTTCTTCGTCGTCAGAGCTATCTGACATGGAGGCACTGTCCTCTACAGGTTCGTATTCTGAGCCTGAATCTGACAGATCAGTGTCTTCCTCTTCACTATCTGTCATGCTCAGAAACGTGTAGGCCTCTTCACTAGTGTACCTTCGCTTTGCCATTTTGGGCTCTAAATTTAGGGGTACACTAGTGAGACTCACAGGTAAAAAAGCACCTAGCCTGTCAGCGACTGTATAAAACGCTACAAAAAAAACTGTTAGCGATCGCAGGGATCAAGCCTGACTCTGTGAACGCTGCAGTTATGTGTGTTGTGTTTTGTAAGTGACAGTGATCGATCGATACTGCACTTGGGTGGGCTGAGCTGGGCGGAGGGGCAAAACGCAGGTGCTAGCAGGTATCTGGATTGATCCTGCTAACAATGCGTTTTTTTAGAACCCTAAATTGCTGGGCACGCTAGTATAGATCTGATCAGATCAGATATTGATCTGTTCGGATACTATACCACTAAGGGAGGTGTATGCTTTGCGCGTGGGTGTTAGCGGTACTGGCACTAACTTAGCACTGCCTGGGGCGACGCAGACCCTTTCTGACCCTAAAACCAAATTTATATCACCCGCCGAGTGATCAGGGGATTAAACCTTTATTAGGTAATAAATGGCGGGTGCCCTGATGCTATAAAAAGCGAACTACTTAACCAGCGTCACCCGTAACACTTATACGGTGATCACTGGTGAAAGGGTTAACTAAGGGCAATCAGGGGGTTAAAACCTTTATTGGGTATTTATATGGGGGTACCTGAAGCTTTATAAAAACCTGACGGGGAACCTAAATAACTAAATAACTAACTGGCTAACCAGCGTCACCAGTGACACTTATACAGCGATCGCTGGTGAAAGGGTTAACTCTAGGGGCAATCAAGGGGTTAAAACCTTTATTAGGTTATATATCGGGGTACCTAACGCTATAAAAACCTGGCGTTGAACCTAAAAAAAACTAGCTTCCTAGCGGGACCAGTGACACTAATGCAGCGATCAGAAAAACGATCGCTTAGTGACACTGGTAAAAGGGGGTGAAAGGTTTAACTGGGAGGGCAATCAAGGGGTTAAACCTTTATTGGGGGGGTAGGGGGCTACCCTGGACCTAAAGGGGCCTAACACTAGCTGCCCTGACACTTTTTACAGTCACAACTGACACTAAATGCAGTGATCAGTAAATAAATGAACACTGCAATTAGTGACACTGTGACTGGGGGGGCGGGGGCCGATCGGGGGGGTGATCGGGGGGTGACTGGGGTGAAATGTGTGCCTATGTGTACCTATGTGTCAGTGGACTGTTGGTGCACTTACTTGTATGTCTTCACTCCGTGCTGTCCGGTCAAAAAGACCGCCACGAGGAGTGTGACATCACTTCCTCCTTCCTGTGTTTACATTTTCACAGGGGAGGAAGCTCGTCATTGGCCAGGAGCGATCGAGAGGGGATGGCCAGAAACCAACGGCCATCCCCTCATCGCGGATCACTCTTGCAGTGAACCGGACTGCCGTATCCAGCGGGAGGGGGTCCGATCGGACCCCCCACCCGCTGGAAGGCAGGCACGTACATGTACGTGCTTGTGGCTGCCTGTGCCATTGTGATGACGTACAATGGAAATACGGCGGTCCTTAAGTGGTTAAAGATTGAGGCCTATATTGGGATAAGATTATGAGAGTTTAGGCTGACATTAGTGTTTTTGTCTTGTGTATTGTCTTTACAGAAAATATGAATCACTTTAAGGACCCAGAATTTATGGCCAATTTCATTGACAAATACAGGGAGATGAGGAATTTGTGGGAGGCAAAACACAGCTTATATTATAATAAACAAGTTAGGAAGTCAACGCTGGAGAAACTTCTGTAATTTGTGTAGACTCAGGTCCCCGATGCAACCATCGAGTTCTTGGAAAATAAAATTGTGATCTTGAGGAACATGTATAAGAAAGAGCATAATAAGATCCAGAAATCACACCGGTGCGGTTTCTGGACGACCAAACTGAAGGCAGGGAATCTCTTTCTACCCTTCCCTGCAGCCTTCCCTCCACCCTAGCAGAGGCTGATGAGGAACAATTGGACTTCCATCCTGGAAGAAGTGGATACGCCCAACAGGAGCCAGGTATATTATTTTTAGACATATTTATTGTCCTAAAATTAATGTTAACTAGATGTTATAATTGATTACAAATTAATGATTTTTGCAAAAAAATATATTTATACATATCAATAGACGGTAGTGGCCCAAAATGTTTGTGACTAGCTTGAAAAATGCTGGGGTCAGAATGATAGTATTTTTTACATTTAATGTGCAATTCATGAGCTGAAAATTGTGTGTGATTGATGAAGCAAAAACTAAAACTATGTCCCTTTTTTATACACAGGATGAGCTCAGCCAGGAGGAGGGTCTGGAAAGTGTCAGCCAGGAGGTGGCTGTGCCCAATGGCAGCCAGGAGGAGGGCGGGCCCAGTGGCAGCCCGGAGGAGGGCGGGCCCAGTGGCAGCCTGGAGGTGGCTGGGCCCAGTAGGAGCCTCACCCAATCCCAGGTGCCTCCCCTCTGCTATCTAGCCACCAGGTTGCTAGAATTGGAGACGGAGCAATGCCTCCTCTGTGAGGGAATTTTTTTTGATGCCCTAGAAGGGGTTGAGGGGCCAGCTGACTGAGAACAGCCACATATAAGCCCATCTTCCTCCTGCCACAAGTCCACCACCAGAGCCACAGCCTCCATGGAAGGCTGCAGAGAAGGCTGCAGGGAAGCATGGAGGGAAGGCTTCAGCGAAGAGAAGAAAGTGATGACCTGGCTTCAGTCTGGTCTGACAGAAGATGCAGGCTGGTGTAGTACCACTGCCTGGGGACAGATATATCATCAGATATATGGCATCTACTGTTGGTCTTAATCTCTGGGATTCTTGGACCAGATTGTGCTGGAAATTATATGGACTCCTCAAGCTTCCAATTTTCTTTTCCACAGACTTGATGTGTGCCCTAGGGGCTAAAAGGCTTCGCAAATTCCAAAAGTTTCTCCAGCGTTGCCTTCCTCTTTATTTTGTTACCCAGAATAAATGGAGATTTTTTTTCAGAAAATACTTGCCTATGTGTTTTTCTTCAAATAGGACAGTTTGTTTGTGAGTAGGCAGGTACATTTAAAAAAGACAATGTCAAATTAACAAGGGACAACACCAACCAACCTCGTTGAGGTTAATAAAAAATAAAAAGATAATGTTATTGTGGTAAATTGACACACGCACACAAAAAAAAAAAAAAAAAAAAAAATATATATATATATATATATATATATATATATATATATATATATATATATATATATATATATGGAGATCACTAGAAACTAATTTTTAATGAATCCAAAAAAAATCTTGATGAAATAAAAAATAATAAAAGATGACTATAAAAAATAATTATAAACATTATTATGGAGATCGGTCTTTTAAAAAATACTAATATTATTCATGAGATCAGGAGAAATAATGAATAAATACGTTTTTAAGAACTCTGTGTGAATATGAGGAGCAAAACAACTTCATTCTTCTAGCATTGTAAAGAAGAAAAGAATGCGCTGCATTAAAAGATCACAGAATTAGCAGCATGCGGAATTAGCTAGCTCCAATATGAACGCTAGTTTTACCACACTTCCGTCTCGTACTTGCTTCAGAGCATGCATAGTTTTTGGTCCATTGAAACAGCATACAGACGAGCAATTTTCCCAATAGGAATTGGTTCCATCGGAAATATTTAGAACATGTTCTATTTGTATTAGGAGTTAGGAGATGGGGCTGTATGCAGTTATGCGCCAGGGTTGTGTAAACTATGTGCGTGGACATATGCTTTGAATGAAGATGCATGTCTTCATGTGATAGGGCTAAGTACTGAACACTCTTGTGGGGGATAGAGGGGAGTGTGCCCCTTACCTGGATGACTCCTACAATGCATCAGGAGGGGGGAGCACTGGAAAGCAAGAGGGTCACATGGCTGGGGGTAGAGTAGCAGTGGTCATTTCTTTGCTTTTAGCTGATTACAGGTTTTCTTTAAAGGGAACCTGTCAAGATAGAAATATGGGATCTGCTATTATTGACTTCCTTATCCTTTCTTCAATTCTTGGTGCATCACCAACCTGGAACAAGCATATGCAAATCTAGAATAAATTTTCACTGGTTGAATGATTGTTTTAGGTCAGCAGCTCATGTAGTTGTAAAGCAGGGAAAAATGGCAGAAGTGCATCCTCAAAAGACATTAGCAATGGCTACTTCTCTATTTCTCATTTAACACATTCCCTATAAAAGAAGTTGCCATGACCCTTATTGGCTAAGCTTGATATAGTTACAATGCTGTGAAAAAGTATTTGCCCCCTTCCTGATTCTTTATTTTTTATTTTTTTTTGCATATTTGTCACATTTAAATGATTCAGATGATCAAACAAATTTTAATATTACACAAAGATAGCCCAAGTAAAAACAAAATACAGTTTTTAAATGATGATTTCATTTATTAAGGGAAATGTCCAAACCTGCCTGGCCCTAAGTGAAAAACAGGATTTTTAAAAACAGCTTACCTGTAAAATCATTTTCTTTGAAGAACATCAGGGGACACAGAGCCATAGTAGTTACTATGTGGGTTATAGGCCACCTTCAGGTGATGGACACTGGATGCCCTAAGGCAAGAAGTGCATTCCCTATATAACCCCTCCTACTACTGGGAGTACCTCAGTTTTGTAGTCAAGCAATATACTTGTATAACAAAGAAGGGAGGGACCTCTGTGTCCCCTGATGTACTTCAAAGAAAAGGATTTTACAGGTAAGCTGTTTTTAAAAATCCTGTTTTATTTTCATACATCAGGGGACACAGAGCCATAGTAGTTACTATGTGGGATGTCCCATAGCAATGGCAACTGAAGGGAGGGAGACACAACAAAAAAGGTACGGCATTAAGAGGCTAGAGGACTTATACTGCGGTTTGCAGTATACTATGCCCAAAGGCAATATCCTCATGACCTTTTATATTGATTTAATAGAATCTGGTAAATGTATGGACTGAAGACCAAGTTGCGGCCTTGCAGATCTGAGCCATAGAGGCCTGGTAATGTAACGCCCAAGAGGCACTAACAGACCAGGTAGAGTTCGCTTTAACATGAAGCAAGGTATTTTCTTTTTTAGACCATAAGCTTGAACAATCACTTGACGAATCCATTTGGAAATAGTAGATTTTGATGCTGCCTGTCCTCTTTTAGGACCTTCTGGCAGTACAAACAAAACATCTGTTTTGCGAATCTGAGCGGTTTATTTTAAACAGATCTTGACCACTCTCACTAAATCAAGGGAATGTAGTGACTTCTCTTCCCTAGATCGAGGCTCTGGGAAAAAAGAAGGCAGAATAATATAGTGAAAATCTGTCACTACTGTCGGTAGGAATTCAGGATGAGGCCGCAAATACCATCTTATCCTTATACATAATCAAATATGGCTCTTCACAAGACAGAGCCGCCAAATTCTATACCCTTCTGGCAGAGGATATGGCAACCAAAAAAGAATTAGTTTTCTCGTCAAAAGAACCAAGGGAATCTCCCGTATAGGCTCAAAAGGCTGTTTCTGTAAAGCCGACAAGACTAAATTCAAATCCCAAGGATTCAGGGGTGCCCTGACGGGGGGATTAATCCACGTTACCCCCTGAATAAAACTACGTACCAGAGAGTGAGAAGCAAGAGGCCGTTGAAAGAATACTGATAAGGCCTAGACCTGGCCCTTGATGGTACTCAAGGCCAGTTTAATTTCCAATCCCATTTGCAGGAATTCAAGGATCCTACCTATGACATACTTCCTGGGGTGCCAACCCCTGGATGCACACCAGGAGACATATGCCTTCCAGACTCTATAGTTAATGACTCTGGAGGCCGGCTTTCTAGCATTAACCAAAGTACACACTACTGAAGGAGATAACCCACGGTCCTTTAGAATGTGGGTTTCAATAGCCAAACCATTAAATTTAGCATTTGTAAGGTAGTATGGAATACCAGACCTTGTGCGAGAAGGTCTGGCCACAGTGACATGGTCCAAGGGTCCCCTACTGCCATCTTTATGATCTCGGCAAACCAACATCTTCTAGGCCATGCTGGGGCCACCAGAATCACCTCTTTCCATTCCTGCTTGACCCTGCGGAGAAGGCACAGAAGCAGCAGAACCAGAGGAAATGCATAGATCAGTGAAAACTGATGCCATGGAAAGACCAAGGTGTCTGTTCCGCACGCTAGCGGATCCCTCGTCCTTGACACAAAGTTGTCGACTTTGTTGTTGAATCTGGACGTGAACAGACCCACGTTAGGAACACCCCATTTTTGACATATCGACATAAAAATGTTGGGGTGAAGGGAACATTCTCCCAGAAACAATTGTTGGCGACTCAAGTAGTCCGCCTGACAATTTTCTATCCCTGGAATGAAAATCACCAATAGGCAAGGAATGTTGCTTAACTGCTTAAGGACCGCCTCCTGCACATATACGTCGGCAGAATGGCATGGCTGGGCACAAGCACGTACCGGTATTTTGCTCTTTAAGTGCCCAGCCATGGGTCGGGCGCTCCCGACTCGGTCCTGAGCTCCGTGACCGTGGCCGCGGGACCAGCAGACCCGATCGCCGCTGGTGTCCCGCAGTCAGGCTACGGACCTGAAGAACGAGGAGAGGTCTGTGTAAACAAACCTCTCCCCGTGCTTCCTACTGTGGTTGTCACCGATCTACTGTTCCCTGTTATAGGAAAGGATGATCAGTGATGTCACATGCCAGGCCATGCCCCCCTACAATAAAAAAAAAAACACATAACGTCATACATAACCCCTCCTCACCCCCTAGTGGTTAACTCCTTCACTGCCAGTGTAATTTACACAGGAATCAGTGCATTTAAATAGCACTGATTGCTGTATAAATGACAATGGTCCCAAAAATGTGCCAAAAATGTCCGATGTGTCATATAATGGCGCAATCACAATAAAAATCTCTGATCGCCGCCATTACTAGTAAAAATTTTTTTTAATAAAAATGCTATAAAACCCCCCATTTTGTAAACGCTATAACTTTTGCGCAAACCAATCAATAATCGCTAATTGCGATATTTTTTTAACCAAAAATATGTAGAAGAATACGTATCTGCCTAAACTGAGGAAAAAAACTTTTTTTTATATATTTTTTGGGGATATTTATTATAGCAAAAAGTAAAAAATAATGCATTTTTTTCAAAATTGTCGCTCTATTTTTGTTTATAGCGCAAAAAAATAAAAACCGCAGAGGTGATCAAATACCACCAAAAGAAAGCTCTATTTGTGGGAAAAAAAGGACACCAATTTTGTTTGGGAGCCACGTCGCATGATCGCGCAATTGTCATTTAAAGTGACGCAGTGCCGAATCGCAAAAAGGGGCTTGATCCTTTGGCTGCAAATTGGCTTAAGTGGTTAATGCCCAAGCTAGAACATGATTCCCTTCTTTTTGGGCTGCATGACTTCTTGTGCCCACTTGGTGATTGCCGGATTGAATCCTGACAGGGCAAGGTCCTTTTTGACTTGGACAACTTCCTCTGGACAGATGCTTCTTCCAGGACTGTTCCCCAGCCTAGAAGGCTGGCATCCATTGTTACCACTTTCCAGGATACTGGTAGAAAGCATTTCCCCTTTTGGAGGTTGCTGGATATCCACCACCAATTGAGGCTCTGACGCACCTCGGGGGATAAGTGCATTGGAAAGTCCAAAGCCTGGACCTTCTTGTTCCAGGCCGACAGAATGGTGTTTTGTAGCAGTCTTGAATGAAACTGCGCATTAGGAACAGCCTTGAAAGAGGCCACCATCTTTCCTAACAATTTCATGCACAGCCAAATGGAAGGAATTCTTTGTTTTGACAAGTTGAACCAGTTCCTTTATGGAGCGGACTCTTGCCTGGGGTAAGAATACCCTCTTTTCAACGGTATCTATAATCAGCCCCAAGTACTGTAATCTCCTTGATAGTTTTAAGGAGGATTTTTCTAGGTTGAGAATCCAGCCTAGGAATTCCAGGTAGCTTACAGCTGAGATTAAACTTTGGTTTGGACTGGTGCCTGAATGATCTATTAAAAGCAGATCATCTAGAGGCTAGGATAGTTATACCCTGAGCCCTACCCTGAGCTAAAGGAGGCGCCAGGATCTTTGTGAACACACGTGGTGCGGTGGCTAGACCAAAGGCAGAACCACAAACCGAAAATGACGATTTTCTACCTCAAGGCATAGAAACTTCTGATGAGTGGGAAATAGCAGCACGTGGAGATATGCAACCTTGATATCGATTGATGCCAAAAATTCCCCTCCTTGCAAAATGGAGTAAACCGATCGGATTGACTCTTTGCGAAAGGACTGGATATTTAAGTGCCAGTTCAGATCTTTGAGATCTAGAATGGGTATTACCTCCCCGTTCGGTTTTGGAACCGTGAAAACGTTTTAATAATACCCTGAACACTGCTCCTCCGTGGGAACCTCTAATATCACCTTCTGGGATAAGATGATCCAGAGCTAGAAAGAGAGACTTCCTTTTCCCTGGATCTCTGGGAACGTTTGAGCTTAGAAAACCAGGAGAGGGGAATTCTCTGAACTCTAGTTTGTAACCTAGAGAAATTGAGGAAGCCACCCATCTGTCTTGACATTGTTCCTGCCAGATCTTTGAAAATTGCAGAAGCCTTCCCCCTACCCGAGCAAACAGGGGCGCCCCTTCATAAGGAGGCTTTAGTATTTTGCTTTGCAGGCTTTCTGCCCCAAGTCCTCTTTTGGCCCTGGGTCTTCCTCTTGAGCTCAACGGTGGAGGCCGTCGAGACTGCCTAGAGGCAGATGCTCCTGGCACTGGAGACGATGCACATTTAAAGGAAAAATGCTTAAACTTCTTTAAGATATATTTACCTAAATCTTCTCCAAATAACCGTTCACCATGAAATGGGAAACTGGCCAAGAGCTTCTTACACTGCGCTTCGGCTTACCAATTTTTCAACCATAGGACTCTGTAAGGCTTGAATAATAGAATCCTTCATAGCATCCACCGTAAAACATAGTGCTTCTGATACGCTAGCCCATTGCTGGGCCTGCTGATCAGGAATAATCTTAAGTATCTCTACAAACTGGTCCTTTATGGACTGAGACACTCCAATTTCCGCAAGAACCGTCTGCATTACTGAACTTGCCAGAGAAATGTTGTTCTTAAAAAGAAGTTCCAACTTTTTATCTGTTGGATCCTTTAACATTTGTGCATTGTCTACCGGACAAGTGAGATTTTTATTTACCGAGGAGATTGCAGCATCGATTGCTGGAACCCCCCTTTTGTTACAAAATTCCTCCTCCATAGGATAAAGTGTAGAAAACTTTTTTTGAGGAAAAAAACAGATGGGGGAGGCTTTAGTGATCCCAAACCAGAGGTGGGCTCATCAATAGACTGCGCTACAGGCAGCAAAAAAGTCGAATGAACCAACTTGGTAAGGGAGTGTACCAACAAACTTTCTTGTGACACTACATCCTCTATATTAGGATCCTCGAAACAGGAGATATCAGTGTCTTCCCGATCTTTGATGGGATGAGGGTCCTGAGCACTGGATGGGGATCTGCTACACTTGGATCCACTATGGAAAGTGATTATAGCATCAATCTTCTGTTCCAAACTTAAAATGGTAGAAGAAAAAAACTCCTGGGTGATATAAATAGGAGCTGAAGTCTCCAGCGCTGCTGCAACACCAGTCTCCTCAGACGGCTCACTCTGACCGGCCGCATCACTCCCAGAGGAGGATGACATTTTCTTGGACATGGATTTAGGTTGTTGTAAAACAATCAATCCCTTAGAACCCTTTGAGGAGTTCCTTGTCCCCCTTCCACTCATAGCCTAACGCACAAAGCAGAGGCACTACGAGAAGGAATGCATACACTGCTAGGGCTATAGTCCAGCAAAAAATTGCTACTATTAATGGCCAGCCTGAAGCAGTAACAATGTGTCAAAAGGAAAAACGCCTGTGTCACCAAACCTGAAAAATGCCACCTCTTTGCTCTTGTGTCCTTCCACAGCCAGCAGCAGCACACAGTATGCTTTTAAAAGCTTGCCTCCACGTGCACCTGGCTTTGGAAAACGCAGACGCCATTAGCCCCGCTTTGCCTACGGCTCCACCCCGTTTTCAAAAAGACAGGTTTTCCTGCACAAGTGGCGGACTACAGGTACCCTCGGACCCAGAGCGAGCATGGCGGGGGGATTACAAAAGCCGTATTTTTTTTAATGGATCCGGTTGCTTTTCTCCACAAGGGGGGGGAATCCCAGCATAGGGGGGCAACAGGCGGGGAGACAAATCCCCCTTAGGCTTACCGGAGGCTCTGCTGCTTTGGCCGGAGAAGGAAGTGTTCGGCTCCTGACACAGCGCCCCCCACACACAAAGGCATGACAACATTATTATCTTTAAAGGAGACATTCATAAGAAACTTGAAAAGATTTCTTAGAAAACTCCACTTACCTTTCCCGCCGCAGGACTTTCTATGGTAAACCAACAGACCCAATCTTCACCCTTCATGGTGGGTTCCGTTAAACCTTCAGGAGCAGGGGACCCTAGAGGAAACCCACAATCCTGGACCTGCAACAGCACCCTACCAGTAAAACTTTATGGCCTCAATACCAAAAAGTACTGGATCCCAGGGTCCAGCTCTCTAAAAAGAAAAGCATCCACAGGCAAAACCTTGAGAATAAGGAATGGAGAGAGGGATATCAATAAACACTAAGTGGTCATAGTGGATACCCAAAACAAGTTGAAACGAAAAAAGAGGGAGTGCCAACGTCCAACATCATTAAGTGCAAGAAGAAAATTTGGGGGACTTACTGGACTTTATAGGCACTGAGAGGAAATCAAGTATTTCATTCATATTTTTATTATAAACAAACAAAACAAAAATTATGTTAAAAACACATAGGGGAAAAATGCTTCAAAGCACCAACAACAGCATATCAAGTTCATAAGTATTAACATGAGATACAAATCCTTGACTAGTTGACCATAGTCCTGTTATAATCTACTGAGCTGGCCAGAACCACCTCTGGGGGGAGTCTATTCCACATTTTCACAGCTCTAACTGTGAAGAAACCTTTCCGTACTTGAAGATGAAATCTCTTTTCCTCTAGACGTAAAGAGTGCCCCTGTGTCCTCTGGGTTGACCGTACAGAGAACAACTCAACACCAAGTTCACTATATGGACCCCTAATATATTTGAACATGTTGATCATATCCCCCCTTATTCTCCTCTAATCTCTCCTCATAGCTGAGCTCCTCCATGCCTCTTATCAGTTTGGTTGCCCTTCTCTGCACTTTCTCCAGTTCCCCGATATCCTTTTTGAGAACTGGTGCCCAAAACTGAACTGCATATTCCAGGTGAGGTCTTATAAATTGGAGTATGGTATATATCCAAATCGATGAGATGCTGTTATGGCTCTTGTGGCCTAGTCAAAGGACTTAAATCCAATTGAGAAGCTGTGGCATGACCTTAAACAGGCTGTTCATGCTCGAAAAACCTACCACTGTGGCTGAATTAAAACAATTCTCAAAAGAAGAGTGGACCAAAATTCCTCCACAGTGATGTGAAAGACTCATTGGGGGTTATTTACAATCCACTTTGCACTGCAAGTGCACTTGAAATCTAAGGGGTAGATCTGAAATGAGTGGAGATCTCTGCTGATTTTATCATTCAATCATGTGCAAGCTAAAATGCTGTTTTTTATTTTCCTTGCATGTCCCCCTCAGATCTACAGAGACTTTACTTCCAAGTGCACTTGCAGTGCAAAGTGGATTTTCCTTTAGTAAATAACTCCCATTGCCAGTTATCGCAAATGCTTGATATCGGTTGTTGCTGCCAAGGGTGGCACAATCAGTTATTAGGTTTAGGGAGCAATTACTTTTTCACATAGGGCCAGGCAGGTTTAGATAGCCTTTTTCCCTTAATAAATTAAATAATTTTAAAACTGCATTTTGTATGTACTCGGGTTATCTTTGTTTGATGATCTGAATCATTTAAGTGTGACAAATATGCAAATTAAAAAAATCAGGGAGCAAATACATTTTCACAGCACTGTATAAATATAATGCTCAAGGAAAACTAAAACTCTTAGCCCTTGTACACACGGTCGGACATTCTGACAACCAAATCGTTTGGATTTTGTCCGACGGATTTTGTCCTAAACTGTTGCATACACACGGTTGGACAAAGTTGTCGGAAAATCCGATTGTACATAACGTGATGACATTATTTCATTACGACGGGACTACGTTCAGGCTAGTAGCCAATAGCTTTGGTCTAGGAATTTGATCTGAGCATGCGTGGCACTTTGTCCATCAGAGTAGGCTACACATGATCGGAGTATGTCCGATCGGAGCATTTCGTCAGGAAATTTTACGGACAAGTTGGAAAACTTGGTCCGCCGGATACTCCAACGGAAACAGTCCGATGGAGACCACACATAGTCGGATTATCCGACAAAACGGTCCAATAGGACACATTCCGTCGGAATCTCCAACCGTGTGTACAAGGGCTTAGCCCTTGTACACACGGTTGGACTTTCCGAAAACAAAATCCGTCAGATTTTGTCTGACGGATTTTGTCCGAAACTCTTGCATACACATAGTCGGACAAAGTTGTCAAAAAATCCAATCGTACGTAACGTGATGACGTTATTTCGTTAGGACGGGACTACATTCAGGCTAGTAGCCAACAGCTTTGGTCTAGGAATTTGATCTGAGCATGCGTGGCATTTTGTCAGATCGGAATTCTCTACACATGATGTGATGTGAAGTCCGATCGGATCATGTTGTCGGAAAATTTTATAGCCCAGCTGGAAAACTTGGTCCGTCGGATACTCCGACGGAAACAGTCCGATGGAGCCCACACACTGTCGGATTATCCGACACCACGGTCCTATCGGACATTGTCCATCGGAATGTCCGACCGTGTGTACAAGGGCTAAGAATTTTCTTAGTGGGCAGTCAAACACAACCTTATTAAAAATAAACAAAATGCAAATTTTCTTAGGATGAAAATTTTTCATAAAAAATAACCAACTAGTATGAGCTGACTGAAAATTACCTAAAAATGTATCAAATATTGTAATGAACGGCTGCTTTTAAAATTTGAAAATACTGCAGTCCTATTGAAATGCTGCTCCAGCATCCACATGTGTATATGGAAAAGTAAAAATGCTCATTGCGCAGCCATCCAAGTGTAGGATTTATTGTATAAAAAAAAGGCTGGTTACACTCACATATTTCAAAAGGACCGCCAAGCATGTAGAAACAGAATGGTGTTTCCAACCGAAAAGATGGCCGATGCGTCTCCCATCAGCGTCACATGTCCTTAGCTCCACCCAGACACTTGGATGTGTACACAATAAGCGTTTTTATTTTTCCATATACACACGTGGATGCTGGAGCAATTTGATGGGATTTCATCATTGAGAGAGGAATAGGCTTAATTGCTAGCTGAGTGGATCGATCGGTGCAAGAGGGGACCGCTGGGGCCATTAATCAATGCTTGCTTTGTGTGTACCCTACACACTGACGGTAAGGTGTGTAAGGTGTAAGGTCAGCTGATTTGGGTGTTGGTGGTGACTATTCTTTCCGCTTTATCTGTTTTTGGATGAAGATTTTGGATTTGATTGTCTTTACAGTTTTTTTATCATTGATGGACTTTATTGTTTATTATATTATTTTAGCGGTACACCTTTTATTTTATGTTTTATTATTGTGTCCAGCAATATAGTGTCAGCTGCTTTTTCTTTTTGTTTACTGTATATATTTTAGCGCAACAAATTCTTTTGTTTTATTGTCAGGTTTAGTTTACTGCCAATAAGGGAGGTTTCAACAGTTAATAAATATTTACATACTTTTCTGATCAGTGAAACTTTCTAGAACATCCACATGGCAGCAAACTGAACAAAAAAAAATATTTGAAACCATGATAGACAAGAGTGGAATGCTGGGTTCTAACTTTTAACAAAATATCCAAATTGCTCACCACAGAAAAAATAAGTGCCTAGTAGCAACTGCATACATATTAGTTGTAAATTATTTGCACAGGTACAAAGTGCATCTGCTGCTCTCAGTCTTTAATTAACTAGTGACTAGAGTCAGGAGCATTGGTCTATAGCAGGGGTGCCCAAACTTTTGAAGAGTGAGGGCCACTTAAGCGACTTGGTAACCGGTTGTGGGCCACAATAAGTGGAGCAGGTAGATGGCAGGTCCGTGTCCACTCTGCATATGCAGAATAGACACAGCCCACTCTACTCTACTCTACCTTTACCTTAAGCCTAGGTTCACATTGGAATGATTTGGCATGCCAAATCGGCGGCAATTGCTGGCAATGGCACCACCCGAATCGGTTGCGACGCCGCATTTGTGGCGCAGCACTGATTCCCAAAAGTAGTTTCTGTACTACTTTTGGCAACTTCGGGTGCAATTTCCATAGACATCGGCATATGCGGCTCTGCTCCACAGCCCCTTGCTTCCTCTGCCGCCGGCTTCATTCACAAGACTGATGCACTGGGATGGCGGGTTGGGAAGCTGCGTTCTAGGCTTACCGACCCACCATACCAGAGCAGGAGGTCATGGGTCACATCAGAGGGCTCTGCGGGCCACATGTGGCCCCCGAGCTGCTGATTGGGCATCCCAGGTCTAAAGGCTTGAGCAAGCTGAATCATCCCATTTAGGATTCTGGATGGCAGGTATGCCAATTTATGATTATGAAATTTACAATTTAATTTCTCTTACCTGCCTCACCAGAGTAATGTCTCTGCAAGTGGTATTGAAAGGCTCAAGTTTCTTGATGTAAGATTTTTTATTTTTTTTAACAGAAAAGTTTATTTATCTCAAAAAGAAAAAATAACATACATATAAAAAAACAATAAGGCACAGGGTTCTTGAGGGAAGAAGTCTAACAAGACTAAAGCTGCACTATCAGTACATCTTCAGTCTTCAGATAGTTGATGGTTGACATAATACATTATTTTAGTTTGACTATCTTTCTTTTTTGAAAGACTACCAGAGCAAACAAAGAGAATTCTCATTCTAAAACTAGAAGATCAGTGTTATATCTTGCTGAGGCAATAAGAGATATCGGTAGTAGCTACAGGTAAGCCTCATTATAGGCTTACCTGTAGTAAAAAAGTGGATTGTAAGGGTTTACAACTACTTTAAAGACATTTGTTTTATCTCTTGAGTAAATGCCCTTTTTAATGCATAGTAATAGTCTGCTAGCCTTGCTTGCTGCAGGTTGGCAATGCTATGGCTGAGTCTGTGGTCTACTAGGACCCCCAGATTCTTTTAAATCCTCAATTTCCCAAGCTTCCAAGTGCAGTACTTTATATTTTTCAATATTACCTCATTTGCTATATAGATGTCCAACCCTCTATTTTCACTGGGCCTTTTTTCAGAAGTTCTTGAATTGAAGTGTTTGAACTATTTATTCCAAACTCTATATCATTTATAAACAAGGTAACAAGGCCGATGCTGGGCGGGTGCCTTATAGATTGTGTATGTATGTATATATATATATATATATATATATATATATATATATATATATATATATATACTGTATATATATTGTAGCAAGATGGTAACTACCAGGATCCAGGTCTAAGAAACAGCCAGTTCAGTAATGAGTCAGCTGTGTTCTGGGCTTTAAATAATCACCAGATCAAGGCTCTAGGCTCCCAGACAGTTGGAGATGACTCCACCCTGCAGACATGAGGTCTGGGCATGGGAGTCAGTAGGGCTTCACCTAGGAAAGAGAGGTGGGAGTGTAGCACAAGGCTACTTGCTGTACGCACGGAGGTGCTGAGCGTACCTGTCTGTGGGAGACAAACCAAGGCCCTAAAGTGTAAGGCCTGAGCTGGGGAGCTGCGTTTACAAGCCAGGGGGGCTGAAAATCATTTACTTTGGTAGCAGGACTGAAATACTGAATACTCCTGCGAGGAAATGTTATGTGTTTGTTTTGAACTTTCTTTTAAGTAAAAGTGGGCAAAACCAGCCCTGAAACGGATAAAAAACGCGCAATGGGGTCCTTAAAGCGCTACACTTGGAGTGAACCCCTGACAATTATATATATAGGATACACAGCCTCTGTTCCTTCCTGCGCCTCTGTAGTCCATCACAGTGGCGGTTCGTCCATCAGGAGCTCCTGGGCGCCGCCCCCTCTCTCCAGCCACCCCCTCTGTGTGTCATGAATAGATTCATGCATTGCATGAATCTATACATGGCCGCCGCCACCCCCTATTCAGGCGCCTGGCCCCTTTTTGGACGCCGGGCACCTGAATTCCAGTGGCTGGGGTGTTTTTGAAGCACCTGATTAGAGCCATAGGCTATAATAGGTTAAAAAAAGGTGACCTGCGAGCGCAAAGCTCACCTAGGTGTGTTAGAAAAGCGAATGAACATTTGCTTTCCTAACACTGAACTGCCACTCAGCCAATCAGGTGTGCGGGTCTGTTACCCGTCACCTGGTTGGCTGAAAGGACAGGTGCTGCGATTGGACGCCTATCGGGAGGAGGGGAGGAGATGCACGGAGGACACAGAAGCCGCTGCAAGGTCTTACTGCTCTCCACCATCACCCGCTGCCTGACAGGGTAAGCGCTAGGCAGACGTCGAGAGGTCACACTTGCCACTATTTGATGGTTACAGTGGCTGTGTTTGATGGCACAGTGGCAGCGTTTGATGGGCACAGTGGCTGCGTTTGATGGGCACAGTGAGGCTGCAATTGATGTTTTTAGAAAAAATTTTGAGCACCAGCCGCCACTGATTTACAGATCTGATGCATAATGAGATGTACTAATGAGCCCCTTTCACATGGGCAGACAGACTCCAGATCAAATCCACCTGCTCAGTCAGGAATCTCTCCACTGATCCATATTGAGCACACGAATGACAGGTCCATGTCCACTTCACTATGCAGAGCGGACACAGATAGAACTCACTCTCCTTTATGGGCAGCTGAGTGTAAACGGCCCTCCTGTCCATTTACATCCAACTGTCACCAGATCCAATCCACTAGACAGATGGGGAATCCACCTGTTTTTAGCAGATCAAAATGGATGCAGGCAGGTGTTTATGGACACATGTCCATTTACATCCACTTCTCCATAGAGGAGAATAGATGGTCCAATCATGTCTGCCTGAAAAACAGACAGGTGGACTCCTTTGGGAACATCTGTGTGAAAGGGGCCTTAAAGCAGTAGTAAACCACAGCAGTTTAAAAAAAAAACATCTGTAAAGCAATGGCATAATGTGCTGGTATGCATTGCATACTAGCACATTATGAAAAACGTACCTTAGAACGAAGGCCTCCAGCGTTGCGCTGTCACCGCTGACAGGGCTTCCATCTTCCTCCAGCCTCTCTTCCAGGTTCGCAGCCTTTGGCTGTATGAGAAACTGGAGCTGCAATGACATCACTCCCGCACATGCGCGTAGGAGCCCTTGGCTCCAGAACACAGCTCTGTAGGTCCAGTACTGTATGCCGAACCTTCAGAACACATGCACTGATGACGTCAGCGGCTGCATCCAGGGTGAATATCTCCTAAACAGTGCAGGTTTAGGAAATATTCATTTTATCTACAACTAAGCCTTATTATAGACTTTATTATAGGCTTACCTGTAGGTAAAAATCACAAAGCCAGCTTTAAAGTGGTTGTATACTCAGTTTTTTAACTTTTACCTACAGGAAAGCCTATAATAAGGCTTACCTGTAGGCAAAAAAAATATCCCCTTGATATTCCCCTTGGTATGCGCTGCTGACTGCAGCGGCGCATGCGCACAAGGGGATTCTCGGCCTGAAAATCCGGCAGTGGCCGGCCGGCCGGAATGAAATCTCCCGCGCACATGCACGGGAGTGACGATATCGCGGCTCCGGCCACTCACAGCGCCGGAGCCGCGATACCCGGAAGAAACGCAGAGGGAGCATGTCAGCTCCCTCGGCGTGGATCGGGCCAGATGTCGGGGCCTCGTTCTAAGGTAATACATACTAGCTCATTATGCCTTTTGCTTTGCAGGTTTAAAAAAAAAAAAAATGTCGAGAGCGCATGCGCGGGGTCTCCTAAGATGGCCGCCGGCATCTAGAGCTCCGCTCCACCGCCGCCCTGATCTATCCACCGGAGCCTTCCGAGCGCCCCCACGCCATACCGGACAGCTAATCCTGGTGGGGGAACACTCAGGGAACCCGCGGATGGCGTCCCCGAGCGCCAGAAAGGACTTATCAGGCCGTATGAAGGCCGAAACCGGCCCTGTCAGTTACGCCAAGATGGCGGCGGCTACACGTTGCCTCCCAGTCACAGCTCCTCAGGAGGAATCCATAGCGGACCAGGACCAGGATCGGATGCCTTTTCAAGGTACAGACTGTGCCCCTCTACCTTCAGTTCACTCTCCCTCCTCCACTGAGTCATTGCTAGGGGGATTGAGTGCAGGATATCCCACTACACCTATGAGGGATCCCCATACAGGCATGCTGCTGGCAGTCAGTGAGGCACAGGAAGATTTCCCTCCCCCCACAGACTTTCCTTCCATGATGACAGCTTTTTCACATATGCTTTCCAAAAGCCTTGCTATTCAGGCTACTCAGATCACTACCTCCATACATGCAGATCTGCAGCAAATAGGTCTGAGACTGGACACTGTGGAACGGAAAACTGACCAGGCTGTATTACGGATCAATCAAAATTCTGCTAGATTGGAGGAGGTTCAGGACCAACTAGAGACTGCGTTTGCAAAAATCGATGACCTCGAAAACAGGTCAAGAAGATACAATTTTAGGGTACGGGGGATACCAGAATCTGAAAAAGAGGTTCACAAGGTGGTGAGATCTCTCATTAAGAATTTGATCCCTGACATCCCAGATCGCCATCTGGAACTGGATAGAGCACACAGGGCTCTCCAGGCCCCCCGCTCTGACGGTTTACCCAGGGACATTATAGTCAAGCCGCACTATTACTCGGTGAAGGAGGAGGTCATGCGAAAATCCAGATATGCAGAAAATCTATCGTTCCAGGGTCACAAGATCCAGCTATTCACTGACCTCTCCCCATACACTATACAGAGGAGAAGGTCGTTTAAACCTTTACTACAAGTTTTGATGGACAAGGAAATCGCATACAGATGGTCGTTCCCTTTGAGGCTGAACTTTTCTTACAAGAACAAAAGCTTTGGATTCTCCTCATTCCAGGAAGGCGAAAAACTTTTGACTCGACTAGGTCTGATACAACTGGAACCCGCAATGGAAACTTCCAGCAAGGGCACCCCAGCTTCAACCAAGAGGCCTCCCCCAGCGAGCCCGCTGCAACAGATCTGGCTGACGCAAAGCTCCAAACGATCCAAAGAAAATCTACCACCTTGAGACTATTTTAGTTTTCCCATATGGGGGCTGAACTCACACTTTTTTGGGGTTCCCATGGTTGAGGCCCGGGCCACGGGACTCGGGGGTCTTACGGGACTCTCTTGGCCCCCTCCTCGACCTAGAGGGTTATGGTTGGGAAGTCTTCCCATGTTCTGAAATGTTCTTTTTGGGGGACTTTTTCCCCTCCCTAAGTTGCCTGATGTTCTGCTCTTTTTTCGCCATGTATCTGTATGGAGGAGGGCTTTGGCACTTTTTGCATTTTTTTACATTTTTGGTATTTTTTATAACTTTTGTTATAAAATTTCTTTTTGCATAATAACTTTGGTCCGGGTTAACAATTTTTTTTAGTTTCAGGTTGAGGTCTCAGGCCTTGCTATTACGGACTCGAATGACCGGTACAACGAACTCTTCTCATATCAGACGGGCCTGTACAGTATATGCATTATTGGGAAAGTTACTTAACTGTATAAGGTAGCAGGGAATGTTTTCGGGGATATGCTCATTTTCACAATCCTTGTTTTGAACAGTCCTCTTCGGCCATTAGATACTGGTATGACAAGGGTATGGTCATTTCTCCACCATCT
This sequence comes from Lithobates pipiens, assembly GCF_037356315.1. NCBI lineage: Eukaryota > Metazoa > Chordata > Amphibia > Anura > Ranidae > Lithobates > Lithobates pipiens. The sequence goes on from NW_027507718.1 coordinate 132,918,120, forward strand.
CTATTTGGGGGGAGGGGGGGTGGGGGAAGATGGGTCTGAATAGGAGATTGGGCCATTATTTTTGCCATAGGTACAGGAGTGTTACTCCATGGTCATAATTTTTGAGGGGCGCTCGGTTTAAATTCTAGATAGGAGCTGGTGACAGCTCCACAGTTTATATATTTAAGGTGGCGGGGCGGTGGTGGATTTAGTGCGCTCCCCCTGGCTCAGAGGTAATGTTTACGCTTCTGGGCCATTTTCGGGGTAACCTTTTCTGGGGTTGTCCCGTTCATTTACGAAGGAGAGTTGATTGGAGGGGTTCCGATCGCTCAGGGGGGAGAAAGGGGACGGGGGTCCCCTGTATGTATTTTTCTGTCAACGCAAAGATGTTACAACATGGTTCTCCTCATGCTGATGTTCTCTCTCTCTATGATGGTTTATTCTTTTTCATCTCTTTCTTTCTCCTTTCTCCTCATGTTTATTGCAGACAAGACAACTTTACATACGACATCCGGCCTGCACTCCTGGACATTTATAGGATCTCTTGGTGGTTCTTACTTCGCACACAGCGTGGCTCTCCTCATGTGAGCGGTGAGTTATTTTTCAGTTGCGTGGGTTCCCCCCCTCTGGTCCATGGCTGACACACCTGCTAAAGTGCCCACCCTTAAACTAGTTTCGCATAACACTCAGGGCCTTAACTCTCCACTAAAACGCAGGAAGATTCTAGAACATTACCGATCCATACATGCAGACATTTTATTGCTACAGGAGACGCACTTCCCTTCCTCTTTCAAACCCACATTTTTACATCAGCACTATCCTCAGTTCTTTTTGGCCTCCGCGGAAAACAAGACTAGAGGTGTGGCAGTGTGTTTCTCCAAACATATAAACCTCTCTCAACCTGAGATTGTTCAGGACCCACAGGGGCGATATATTCTGGTTTCGGGATACATAGACGGAGAACACTACACATTTGTTTCCTACTATGCACCCAATAAGGGCCAAAGCTCCTTTTTTGCATCCATGCTGAGGAAGCTTCAGATCCATCTTCAGGGCACGGTATTTATTGGAGGTGACTCAAATGTTGCATTTGACTTTTCTCTGGATAAATCGGGATCTGGGGGGTCAAAACCCAAGCGTCCATCAAAACAGAGCAATAGCATAGCTCGCATGCTCCACGCGGATGGTCTGATTGACTCTTGGCGGGAGATGAACCCTCGGGCGAAGGACTATACGCATTTTTCGGCGCCGCACCGCACCTACGCCAGAATAGATCACATATTTACGAAATCTCAGACGGTTCCTCTGCTAGTTAATGCCAGGATTTTGGACTCGTCCTTATCGGACCACTCCATGGTGGTGGTAGTGTCCAGGAGACCTGTGGGCTCCGGGAACCGCCCATGTTGGCGTCTCCGGGAATCCATTCTGAGTGACCCTGCACATAGCGCTGTGTTGGAGGCTGCTATTCGGGAATACTTTGAGCTGAATGATACCGGGGAGGTATCGCCAGTTACTTTGTGGGCTGCACATAAAACTGTAATGAGAGGCAAATTAATCCAGTTATCCTCTAATCTCAAAGCGCAACATCGGGCTGACACCCTTAAACTCACGGAGGAGTTCCGTTCCCTAGCTAAAACACACAAACAGCGTCCTACGGCAGATTCATTAGCCAAACTAGACGAGGTCAAGGCCCGACTGAATATGTCCTTAACTACAGCGGCTGCTCAACATCTTTCCTGGACGGGGGCTAAATTTTATGCACAGAAAGACAGGGTAGGCTCACGCCTAGCAGTAAAACTGACTCCCAAGCCACGATCTCAGTCCTTCCCTAAGATCAGGATTCACTCAGGGGACCTCTCTCAGAATCCTGTTAAAGTCATGGACGCCTTTTTGCAGTTCTACTCGGACTTATACAAGCAGGGGTCTAGTCCCTCCAAAGGTGTTCGGGAGAGGCTCCTGAGTGATCTCCCACTGCCCAAGCTCTCGGAGGATCACAGGGACCTTATGGAGGATCCGTTCACTCAGGCAGAAGTACTTGACACTATTAAAACGCTTTCAAGGGGTTCTGCCCCGGGTCCGGACGGATTCTCCAACGGTTATTATAAGAAGTTTGGCCCTTCTCTGGCTCCTTATCTGGTGAAAATGTTTAACTCTCTCAGGGATGGTACCGCCATGCCTCTGGACATGAACTCGGCATTTATATCGGTGATTCCAAAACCTGGTAAAGATGCCAGCGTGGTAGGCAATTTTAGGCCTATATCGCTTATCAATAATGATATTAAGATAATGACGAAAATACTGGCGAATAGGCTTTCAAGCTTTATCTCCCGGTATATCCACAAAGATCAGGTGGGGTTCATCCCTGGGAGACAAGGACCAGACCAGATTAGACGCGCAGTAGATGTTATTTCACTCCTACAGACACAATGGGACAGGCACAATGTGACCCCGCAACAGGGGTTCCTGCTGTCCATTGACCTTCATAAAGCCTTTGACTCTATTGATTGGCGGTACCTTACGGATATTTTGGAGAGGTGGGGGTGCGGTAAATACTTTCTTAACCTCATATCGGCTCTGTATTCTAATCCGTCGGCTCAGGTGCGTCTGTTGGGCAGATATTCTAACAAGTTTGGTATCGGTAGGGGGACAAGACAGGGGTGCCCATTATCTCCACTTCTTTTTGCCATAGCCATAGAAACTTTAGCCATTGCCTTACGTTCTAACCCCGACATTAGGGGGGTCAGGTGTGGGTCTGGCGAACATAAATGCGCCCTATATGCGGATGACCTTCTTCTTTTTGTTACATCACCTCTGACCTCTATGCCCATCATTAATCGGATTTTATTAGATTTTAGTAAGATCTCGGGACTCCGGGTCAATATGGAGAAATCTTTAGCCCTGAATGTTACGCTCCCTACTGATGTGCTAGCTCAACTTTCGAATAATTTTACCTTCCCCTGGGCACAATCTCAGCTCCCATACTTGGGAATAAAACTCACTTCAGATATACACACTCTATTCAAAGCTAATTATCCCTACATGGCGCAAAAATGCAGAGAGGATTTAGTACGTTGGTCTGGTTGTGGCATCTCCTGGATGGGTAGGATTAATGCGGTGAAAATGACACTTCTACCACGTCTATTGTACTTGTTCCGTTCGCTCCCAATTCCAGTCCCCAAAACATTCCTTGACAAAATGCAAACGGATATAGTGAGGTTTGTCTGGGGGAAGAAAGGCTATAGGTGCTCCTCAGCCACACTCTACCGATTGAAATCTCAAGGAGGGTTGGGCCTTCCCAATTTATGGGGTTATTATCAAGCGGCACAACTGGCCCAGATATCAATGGCTTTCTCGGTTTCTGTAAAACCGGACTGGTTATTGATGGAAAGGCAATCTATTCCTCACCACACAATAGATTTCCTGATGGGATGTTGTCCTAAACGCAGACCAGCGATTCTAGCTCCCACTCTCTCGCATTCATTGGCGCTTTCTTCCAACCTATTCAAACGGGGCTCTTTGATCTCTCCACTGAAACCTCTGACTCACATTTTTCATAATGGGGATTTTCCTCCGGGGGAAAATATAGAAGCTTTTAAATGGTGGACGGATAAGGGGTTATACAGAATCGGTCACTTCTTTTCTCCTTCCGGCCCCCTTTCTTTATCACATTGCCAAAAGAAACTAAATATGCCTGATTCGGAAATGTTCAGATTTACACAAATTTCACACTTTTTGAATTCCATTTGGACTTCAAAACCTCTTCCTCCTTTTATAACGCAATATGAGCAATGGTGTGCGCAGGTCACGGACCAGAGGGGGGGCATTTCCCTGATTTACGCGGCTCTCATGGGGAAGGACAACAAACCTCCCTACGCTCTCGCGTGGGAAGCTGATTTGAACAGCTCCTGGGATCTGAAACAGTGGTTCAGGGCCTCGATGAGAGCTCACAAAGGTATACTTAATATCTCGCTAATAGAGGCAGGTATCAAAGTACTGTTTCGGTGGTACTATGTTCCTTCCAGGCTGGCAAGAATTTTTCCGGGTTCCTCACCAGGGTGTTTCAGAGGATGTGAGCTGGGAGGAGATATGTTTCATATCTGGTGGTCCTGTCCACGCATCCGTTCCTTCTGGAGGAAAGTGTTTCGTACAGTTAGTACAATTACGGGGACCGCTGTACTTCCGCACCCCAGTTTAGCCTTACTTAATCTTTCCATCCCGGCGTTGTCCAAACATTTACAGCAATTAGCGTTTTTTGTTTTCCTTGGGGCTAAAATTACGTTAGCTAAGGCCTGGAAGAAACATACAGTTTCGTACAAGATGTTCAGATCCAAGGTAACATGGATTATGGTGCAAGAACAAATAGTGGCCAAGTGGCATGACAAAACGGAAAGATTCCGGTTGATCTGGGAACCTTGGGCGACATTGTGTAATATCTCTCTTATTCCAGGAGTGCAGCCGGGTGCTTTGTCTTCTAGGACAGGTAACATTTGATTAAGCTTTTTACATTGCCTTTCTTTCCCCCCCCCGTTTTTGTTTCCCTTTTTCTCACGTTTTCTCTCTTCTCTTCTTCTCCACCTCCCTTGGTGTTTTGGGATGGGCCCCAATTGGGGTTCTAAGGGAAATGGCAGTGAAGTTGTAGGCCGGTCTTGGCCCGATATATTTTTTTTGGGTATCCCAGGTTTCTGAACTTTGTTGAGATGAGTGGGGGGGTATCCTGGTCTTTGTGGGCGGGCCCAGCCCTTGGATTGCAGCTTGATCCCGTTTGGGGCACCAGGGGGTCTGTGGCTCGTGTGCTTTGATTAGACATAACACCCCACGGGGGCATAATTGCTTAGGATGGGTACAAGATAATACTAATGTTTTTACAATGCACTTCCTGTTGGCTTTATTGTTTAATTTGTCAATATTCTGATCTAGTGACATATATGTCTAGCTCTGCTTAGCCTATGTATGAGTGGATTTAGCTTGTATTGTATTGAGGAGTATTTTCTCTATTTTTTTTTTTGTTGTTCTGTTCAGATGCAAATCTTCAATAAACATTATTAAATTAAAAAAAAAAAAAAAAAAAAAAAATGTGCGGGTTTACTACCGCTTTAATACCACTTTAAAGGTAAACCTTGCACAGCGTGTACAACACAGTATCATACTACATACCAATCAGAACATTCTTGGGGCTTTAAAGTGAAAATGAGCATTATAATCCCTGTCAGCTTTTTTGCTGTTTGTGGGGGAAGGGGGAATTTGGGACAATCAGAGGTGGCAAAGTGCACCTTCGCCTGCGTGTAGGCAAAAATCATTGCACCAGCTCTGTGTGTGTCACACACACTGCACCAACTTTGGTCTGAAATGCCTGGTGGTGCTGTAACAAAGTCCTGCCTCCTAGATGGCTCCTGTGAGATAGACAGAACGTTGATCCAATGTAGTGAAATTGAATCAGTCTGACGTGTATCATAGGAGCCGCGAGCCGGTCTAGGAGGCAGGACTTTTTTTTACAGTGGCTGCATGGGAGATTGAATTCCAAGCTCAGTGACAGCAGGAGATTGTCACCAGCACCACTCTGTGTGATCCAGGGACACTGGCAGGCTGCAATTGGTGGGCACTGGTAGGCTGCATTTGGTGGGCACTGGTAGGCTGCATTTGGTGGGCACTGATAAGCTGCATTTGGTGGGCACTGATAAGGATGCATTTGATTGGCACTGGTAGGTTGCATTTGGTGGGCACTGGTAGGCTGCATTTGGTGGGCACTGGTAGGCTGCATTATATGGGCACTGATAAGCTGCATTTGGTGGGCACTGATAAGCTTCATTTGGTGGGCACTGGTAGGCTGCATTTGGTGGGCACTGATGAGGCTGCGTTTGGTAGGCACTGATGAGGCTGCATTTGGTGGGCACTGATGAGGCTGAATTTGATGCATTGATCTCCTGTACCATGTCTGCATTCTCTGACCATCTCTTGTATCACATCTGCAGTCTCTGGCTATAAATCAATGTTTTTTTATTTTATTTTTTTATCAGATTTTTTTATTACATTTATTTTAATAAAATGCTTTTGGAGTAAATATCTATCTAAAGATAGTTTTCTATTAGGATACATTAATAATTCAGTTTATTCAGCATGACATGGAGGTTAGGTATGTAGCATGAGGCTGTATATTCTGCAATATTTACATTTTTGGTAAACTCATTCAATGAATCCAAACTCTGCATGAATGCATTCACACAATTTCACAGTAACCATGAGATAAAACAAAGTTCAGGAATATTCCTTTATCCCTTTATTTTTCAAATCAATGTACATTACAAACTGTATGATTGAATTGGTTCTGATATTGGTTCTGTTTTACTAGCCTGACAATTTATTATTCTAAATAGGAAACCTTAATTTTGTTTGCAAATATTAAAGAGTATAACTACCAGCAAGAATAAGTCCTTACATTTAAAAAGCACCTGTCATTTCAGATCCATCATGGCAGTGCCTGTTAGCGGGCATCCACTCACCTGCTACCGCCATGTCCCTCGCCTTGTTGTGTCACTGCCGCATCACCAGCCACCCCATTAAAGTGAATGGGAAAGTTGGTGAGTCAACAGCGGGTCATAGTTGACAGTTGCTCTTTACAAATTATGATTTAAATCGAGTTGATTTAAATCAAGCCTTTTTACTAGTGATTTAAATCATTATTTAGATTGCGATTTAAATCAACTTGATTTAAATCAAATCCACCCTGGTCTCTGACCATCTCCTGTACTATGTCTGCAGTCTCTGATCATCTCCTTTATTGTGTCTGCAGTCTCTCACTAACTCCTGTATCATGTCTACAGTGTCTGACCATCTCCTGTATCACGTCTGCAGTCTCTGACCATCTCCTGTATCACGTCTGCAGTCTCTGACCATCTCCTGTAGTATGTCTGCTGTCTCTGACAAACTCTTGTATCATGTCTGCAGTCTCTGACCACCTCCTCTATCGTGTCTGCTGTCTCTGACCATCTCCTGTATCGTGTCTGCAGTCTCTCACCATCTCCTGTGTAATGTCTGCAGTGTCTGACCATCTCCTGTATCACGTCTGCAGTCCCTGACCATCTCCTTTATCATATCTGCAGTCTCTGGCCATCTCCTGTATCGTGTATGCAGTCTCTGTCCATCTCCTGTAATATGTCTGCAGTCTCTGACCATTTCCTGCACTATGTCTGCAGTCTCTGACCATCTCCTGTATAATGTCTGAAGTCTCTGACCATCTCCTGTATCGTGCCTGTAGTCTCTGACCATCTCCTGTATCGTATCTTCAGTCTCTGACCATCTCCTGTAATATGTCTGCAGTCTCTGACCATCTCCTGCACTATGTCTGCAGTCTCTGACCATCCCTTGTACTATGTCTGCAGTATGTCTGGGGGCTTGACATGTATGTTTTGTTTCGTTCCAAAATAATATTATGATGAATTTTCCATTATTCGGCAATTGGGATATATCTAAATACCCGAATTACAATATTAACAAATGTTACCGAATGCTCCAAATAACGTAACGAAATTCGTCCAAATTTTAATTCGAACTGAAATTCGAATTGAATTTTACATTGAGCTCCATTCTAATTCTCACTACACATATTGCTGAAATCAAAGACTGTGTGTGTTATTAGAGTACCATTTTGAAATAATGCTGTTTTTGTTAAGCCAAAAGGTGATTTAAAGAGTCACTGTAATCATTTGATGAAGATTTTTCTTTTGTTTGTTCACTTTGCTGCATTCGAATCGAAAACAATATAACATTTTTGTTTCGACCGATTTGAAAATGTATCAATTTGAATAAAAAAAATAAAAATAAAATTGGTACATTCAAAGAAAATTCCAAATACGAATTCCGAAAGTAAATCAAAACGCAACAAATTTGTTCATCATGCACATCTATTGGGAGCTCTTTCTAACAGACTCTGTAACAACAGAAGCCCTCTCTGTGTCCATCAGAGAGGCCCCTCCAGGTCCCAATAGAGTACTCTGCTTCTCTTTCTGTATTTTATTTATTGTTAAGAGATCATGAGAGGATTCCAGGGTAATGAAGACTCCTTAGGGGAGCATCTCTGTGTTTGGGTCGTTGCCATAGAAACACATGTAAAGGGGAGGAGTTACTAAGATGACCACGCCCACGTGGGGGTGCCAGAAATATTTCTGCACCCAGGCGTCTGTGACCCTAGGATCGGTCCTGCAAGGTAAACAGAATTGGTTCAAGGACAGAGCTCTGGGGCACTACACTTACAACTCTAGACCATTCATAAAATATGCTACTAATCACCACCCTCTGGAAGCGCTCCTGCCATCAATTTTCTATCCGGATACTGTACATGTCAAAGAGTATTTGTGGTATACTTTATCAAATGCCTTAGCAAAATCTAGATATCTACATCCACAGGCTATGCTCTATCCAAATTACAGCTCACCCCCTCATAGAATGTTAAAAGGTTGGTCTGACAAGAATGGCCTTTCAAAAAAAAAAAAAAACATGTTGGTTACTACTGTTAACTATTTTCATTGGAAAATTCTTGGATATGGTTCCATTATTTTACATACTATTGATAATAGGCTGACTGATCTGTAGTTTCAAGGTATAATTATATATACATGTATGTGTGTGTATGTATATGTGTGTGTATATATATATGTATGTATGTGTATATATATATATATATATATATATATATATATATATATATATATATATATATATATATATATATATATATATAAAAATATTATATGTATTATAATATTTTAAATATTGGTATCACATTTTCTTTTTGTCAGTGTGCTTATACCATTCCAGTCAATAAATATTGCATATTTTTAATCCTGATAGCATTAGTAAATAGACAGGAAAGTATATCCTGTTTACATTGAATTTTTTTTTAACATTTCTTCAGTTACTTCCTGGTTTCCAGACCTAAGTAAATGATGTCCTATATCCAAGGAGTCTTCAGGAGGGAAGGAGGGGTTTTCTGAGCTAAGGACACCCTCCTGCTTGCATGCCTGATCTAAGGGCAGATGGATTCCAGGAAGAAAATGCTACATAAATTATCTGCCCTTACTCAAGATGGGCAAGATTTCTAGGAAACCAAAGCATGGAGACATGGATGGATGAGTTTGCTTTGAATTTTAAAAGTGAATTAACCACTTAACCAATGTACAGGGACAATTGTAGACACTCACTCAGGTTGAATTGGATGGACTGGTGTCTTTATTCAACCTTACTAACTATGAAACTTGAGCCCTAAACCATTTGGCTGGCCAAGGACCAGAGCACTTTTTGTGATTCGCCACTGCGTTGCTTTAACTGACAATTGCCCGGTCGTACGACGTGGCTCCCAAACAAAACTGACTTTTTTATCCACAAATAGAGCTTTTTTTTTAGTGATATTTGATCACCTCTGCGGTTTTAATTTTTTGCGCTATAAACAAAAAAAGAGCGCCAATTTTGAAAAAAACACATTCTTTTTTGCTTTAATAAATATCTCCCAAAAAGATATAAAAAAAACATTTTTTTTCCTCAGTTTAGGCCGATGCGTATTCTTTTACATATTTTTTGGTAAAAAAATAACAAAAAAACGCAATAAGCGTATATTGATTGGTTTGCACAAAAGTTATAGTGTCTACAAAATAGGGGATAGATTTATGGCATTTTTATTAATATTTTTTGTTTACTAGTAATGGCCAGCGAAAAGCAATTTTTATCACGACTGCGACATTATGGCAGACACGTTGGACAATTGTGACACATTTTTGGGACCGTTGGCATTAATACAGCGATCAGTGCGATTAAAATTGCATTGATTACTGTAAAAATGTCACTGGCAGTGAAGGGGTTAACACTAGGGGGCAGGGGAGGGGTTAAGTGTGTCCTAACTGAAGGAGGGAGGGGACTGTGCAGGGGAACTACCAGATCGCTGTCCATACTCTGTATGGACAGACGATCTGTCAGTTCCCTGCTCAGAGAACCGGAAACTGAGTGTTTACACACACAGCTACTGGTTCTCCGTGTGCCCCGAGCGATCGCGGGAGCTCGGCGGTGATTGAGACCGCCAGACACTCGCATCGGCTCGGGGAGCAAGCGCGCCCCCTAGTGGCCGTTTATGCTACCAACATAGCATTACACTGATTTGCGTAGCCGAGACAGTATAACGGCGGGGGCTAGTCGGCATGCAGTTAAATAGCATTTTGGTTTGTGGTGCTCAGATGCAGTGTAGTTCTGTTATAAAAATTAAGAATAATGGTCTGGCTGTAAAATGGCTAAATTCTTTGAGAACACTTGGGTGTAAGCCATCTCGTCTTTTTTGATGTACCCGACTATGAATCGATCATGGAATCCAGGGGGTGATTCAGGTTTCCACATAGAATAAGTGTTCTATCAGAAAAAAAGAATAAGCTCATCTAGGATAGTTTTGAGAAACTGATCTTGGTAATGATCGGGCCATAGCCTGCTGCTAACATTACTTTGATGATTTCTATAGCTCCAGGTTACATTTGTTGGGGTTAATACTGAGTCACCTTCATATTTTACCAAGTTGTTACAATACCTGATGTGAGATGAGAAAAATGTCAATCTTAGAGGGAGGGTGATTTTTTTTTTATTTTTTTAAATGCGTTTCTAATGCCGCGTACACACAACCGGACTTTTCGACGGACTAGGTCCGACGGTCTTCCCAACAGACTTTCGGCGGTGTTCCAACGAACTTTCCAAACGAACAGACTTGGCCACACACAAGCACACCAAAGTCCGATTCAAAAGTGATGACGTATGACCGGACTAGGCTAAGGAAGTTCATAGCCAGTAGCCAATAGCTGCCCTAGAGTCGGTTTTCGTCCGTCGGACTAGGATACAGATGAATGTATTTTTGGACCGGACTCGAGTCCGTCAGAAAGATTTGAAACATGTTTTATTTCTAGGTCCGTCTGACTTTTGGGGAAAAAAACTCCGCTGGATCCCATACACGATCGTAATATTCGTATATACCTAGTCCTTTGAAAAGTCCGGTCGTGTGTATGCGGCATTAGATGCAAGCATTATATACCTCTCAGTTTTTCTGGTCATCCTATTTTATTCCTACTTATTTCTGGGGAGCTTAGGTCTAAACATTAAGGGGGAGGATGTTTGAAAAAGGTTGTTGGTGAGGTAAGTATGTATTGGGGATAGGGAAGGTAGAGAGTGGAGGGGGTTGGTGGTGTGTAGAAAATGGAAGGGGACTGTGAGAATAAAGTCTTGAGTGTTAAGGATAAAAGACTTTAAATACTGCCCACTCAAAGGTGGGAGTGAGGCCTATGTGGGGAAAACAGGCGTGCAAAGGATGTCAACGGTGTGATCTGCGATGGACATCCTGGCCCATTCCACAACCCAGATCCAGATGATCTGTCAACCAGTTGGTTGTTTGCTGGCTGGCGGCCATATATGTGGTTTTGTATTATGTTTCAGGGTGAGCTACATAGTAGGTATCTGGTCAGGGGTGTCCTGACAAAGTAACTGACACCCTGCATTTAGGTTGTGTAAAATGGTATGTTGAATCTGACGGGCAGATTAGAGCGGAGAGTGCTCTGTTGTTCTGGGCTGGGATTCCCTCTCAGTAGATTACAAAAGCATGCATGAGACACTGGTATGTTATACAAATATAAATTTGCATGATGTCTCTATACCCTTTGTTCCGTTATATAATGTCTTTTTCTATAACTTTGGATTTATTGTCATTATTAGTGATTGTCAATTTCCATTTTTATGTTGTTGCAATCTGTAACTTTGTATTTTATTTACATTGTTGTAATTTGTGGCTCCTAATTTCTAAGGCCACCGCCCACCCCCCACATACTTCCCTGGTAGTAATTTTGTTTCCATCTCAGCCCCTTGGACTATATGTTACATACTCTTGTATGAGTCATTTTTATGTTGAATTCTAGGTTTCTAAATTTTTTCTTTATATTCTTCCTGATGTTTATACAATGTCGTTCTGTATTTAATGGATGTTACTCTTTTCAGTCAGCATTCCACCGCCGACTGACCTCCGTCATGCAACCCCAGTGGACATGCGCTGTCCACTGGGGAGGCTTGCTGTGTCGGCGAGTGGAGTGGGCGGGGCCCCGTTCCGGCATCCATGTCTTTGACGTGCGTGCTGGGGATGGGGCCGCGCGCACACCAATCGCCTTATGTGGCTCTTGCTTTCTACTACAGCTCCAACTTTACAAGTAGTCCCTCTGCATTGCACTCTGAGGCTATGGGATCGTGGATCAGCAAGCCCAAACCGCAATCTACCAGTTGCTGAGCCCGGTCTAAAATGTTAGGAAAATGTGGTAAATGTATGTGTAAGGTTTTGAACTTTTACCAGGGAAATGCAATTCAAATCCCAGAATAAATCAAGAAAGCAACCGAATGAAGGCAATGTGCAGCGACAACTGCCCATATCTATCTTGCTAGTACCCTCACTAGCAATGCAATCAGGTTCTCAGACAAATACATTATGCTTGTTACAAACCAGCAGATTCAGGAAAATAAATAAAGAATGTGGTCTTTGGCCAAAACAGAGGTACATCTGACATGATGTAGAACAACAGTGGCCAGACTATGGACAGTCAGCTATTACCATTTATATTTATCAAACTATAAAATGATTTAACACAAGCCATCAATGACCTGTGTATCTGCCAAAATCATGCAGTCTTTCATCTTTACAATTCAGAGAATAATTGGATTTTTGTACTCACTGTAAAATCCTTTTCTCGAAGTACAGTGAGGAACACTCCAAAGACATGCTGGTAGGTTAACCACTTGCGGACCGGCTCACACCAATATACGTCAGCAGAATGGCATGGACAGGCATATTAACGTACCTGTACGTTGCCCTTTAAGACATGGCATTGTGAGCATGCGCACCCGCCGCAAATTCCGTAAGTGTGATTGTGGGTCCCACGGACTCGATGTCCACGGGGATACCCGCGATCATCTCACGGAGAGGAAGAATGGCGAAAAACTGATGTAAACAAGCATTTCCCCATTCTTCCTAGTGACAGGACACTGATCACAGCTCCCTAGTGATCAGTGTCATGACACACGTAGCCCATCTCCCCAACAGTTAGAACACATCTCTAGGACACACTTAACCCCTGCAGTGCCCCCTCCTGGTTAACCTCTTCACTGGCATCTTAAGTCAATATAAAGGAATAGTAGTGGTAAAAAAAAAGCCCTTGTAGATTTAATCTTTTTTTTTTTTGATTCTCCTAAATTAAATTCTCCTTTAAGGGGGTGTAGCAGGGGGCGTGTTCTATGCCTACATATGTTTATTAGTAGGTGTCCCTCATTCCCAACTCAAAATGTTGGGAGGTATGCCCATGTGATCTGATTCCAGTGCGGACCAAAAAAGTGTCCTTCACCATTTTGGTGCAAATGCGATGCAAATCCAGCCATGCAATCTCTATGTCTGAATTTGCATCACACAGACTTTACATGTGATCTGCACAGCAGTGCATTGCGAATCACATGCAATGTCTAACATCGCACAAGTGTGAACCCAGCTTTAGGCATCTGGACGTGGTGAAGGCGATTTGCTGAACTTCAAACCAAGCAGCAGAATTAGGGTTTCCACCTCACCCCTTTAAACCCAAACACATATTAATTACACAGGTTCTGAAGCTAATTTAATGCAATTAAGGCACTGAGTTTAATTACCTCCTTAATCAGCCACAGAACCTCTGTAATTAATACATGTTCGGGTTTAAAGTGATGAGGTGGCAACCCTAATCAGAATGGGGAAAAAAGGGGATTTAAGTGACTTTGAACATGGCATGGTTGTTGGTGTCTGAGTATTTAAAAAACTGCTAATCTACTGGGTTTTTCACGCACAGACATCTCTAGGGTATACAGAAAATGGTCCTAAAAGAGGAAATATCCAGTGAGGGGCAGTTGTGTGGACAAAAATACCTTGATGTCAGAGAAGAATGGGCAGACTGATTTGAGATCATAGAAAGACACTAATTCAAATAACCATTCATTTCAACCAAAGTATGAAGAATACCCTCTCTGAATGCACAACACATCAAACCTTGAAACAGATGGGCTACTGCAGCAGAAGACCACACCGGGTGCTACTCCTGTCAGTTAAGAACAGGAAACGGAGGCTACAATTTGCACTGGCTCACCAAAACTGGACAATAGAAGATTGGAAAAACATTGCCTGGTCTGATGAGTCTCGATTTCAGCTGTGGCATTCTGATGGTAGGGTCAGAATTTGGAGTAAACATGAAAGCATGGATTGATCCTGCCTTGTATCAACGGTTCCGGCTGGGGGGTTTTATTGGGCTGGAAATATTTTCTTTGCACACTTTGGGCCCCTTAGTATCAACTGACCATTGTTTAAATGTCACGGGCTACCTGAGTATTGTTGCTAACCATGTCCATCCCTTTATGACTACAGAGTACCCATCTTCTAATTTCCAGTAGGATAATGCTCCATGTCGCAAAACACAAATCATCTCAAATTGGTTTCTTGTACATGACAATGAGTTCACTGTACTCCAATGACCTCCAGTCACCAGATCTCAATCCAATAGAGCACCTTTGGGATGTAGTCGAATGGGAGATTCACATCATGGATGTGAAACCAACAAATCTGCAGCAACTGCGTGATGCTATCATGTCAATGTGGACAAAAATCCCTGAGGAAGGTTTCCAACACCTTGTTGAATCTATACTACGAAGAATTAAAGCAGTTCTGAAGGCAAAACGGGGGTGTAACGTGGTACTAGCAAGGTGTACCTAATAAAGTGGCTGGTGAGTGTACATCCTGCATTGATGGGGTGTAACTTTACTGGTTCATTTTGGATGGTTTAGTTCCATCTAACTGACAGAACCTTTATGATAAGACAACCATAAACTATACTAATGACAGACTCCCTTCTAGGGAAAGGAGGAGTGGCTGCCTTATGGGAGACTGCAAATCAGGTATGCGGAATAATTACATTTTTGTTGCCCATTGAACATTCAGTGCAAAATTCTCCTTGATGTTATACAGCCTGTATCAGAGGAATACAGTATATTTAGAAAGTGTGCTCATTTGTAAAACAAACTTATTGAATTCAAAACAGCAGACGTGAATTCAATTAATCTAGATTTAGTTGTGTGGTTCCTGAGATTTCAAAGTCATATAGTCACCTTTGTGTTGGCCATTAACAATTAATCTTAGACTAGAGTATATCTACAACAACATGGACATCTAAGACCCATTTCACACCGAGGGCGTTTTGCAGGCACTATAGCTTTAGAAATAGTGCCTGCAATCCGCCCTTAAACTGCTGCTCCTTTGTCTCCAGTGTGAAAGCCCGAGGGCTGTCACACCGGAGCGGTGCGCTGGCAGGACGTCAGGAAAAGTCCTGCCAGCAGCTTCTTTGGAGCGGTGTGTTTACCGCTCCTCCACCGCTGCTCCCCATTGAAATCAAAGGGGCAGCGCGTCAAAATGCTGCGGCGTATTGTGGGCGGTTTTAAACCTTTCTCGGCCGCTAGAGGGGGTAAAAGCGCCCCGCTAGTGGACGTAATGCGCTGCAAATCTGATGGTAAAACGCCGCAAAAAATATTGGCGTTTTTACCATTGACGCTATGGGCGGCTTGGTGTGAAAGCCGTCTAAAAGGAAAGAATGAAAATGACATTCCCAGGATGATCTTAAAGTGGAACTATACACATTATATATATATATATATATATATATATATATATATATATATATATTATATGTATATGTATATATATATATATATATATATATATATATATATATATATATATATATATATATACATACACACACTCCCATTCAGAGTGAATTGACTTGCAGTAAAATGCTGAAAAAATGGATTGGATTTCTATCCATTTTATGTGTGCTTTAACACACGTTTTGACGTGTGTTGACTACAATGTAAGTGCATGGTAAAATGCTATGCATTTTGCATGTTTCCTGCGACATCACATCCTGTTCCTGTTTGTGGGTTAGGGACAAAATTAATGACAAGGCAATGTTTTTTATTTTCTCTACTTAACAAAAGTTTGTTATCATATCTATACTCATTTAACGTTTAAAGCCGAGTACACACTAACAGTTTTGGTTGCAGTCAGAGACACTGTAATAACACCATGAAAGGTTAGTCCAGCGATCTCCCCCCGCTGAGCTGTTGTGTTCTGACAGGGGGACGGCCCTCCCACCAGAACACTCCGATCAGCACTCTCTGCCATTGGCTGAAAGCATTGATCGTCGGCTGCTGGTTTTCCAAAATGCACGTCTGGCAGAATCTGGCTTCTGTCGGACAGATCTAAATATACATGGGCAGAATGTCTGCTGGTTTTATTTTATTTTTTGAACTGCCAAATGTCTCCTGACATTCTGCCTGGGTGTATTCGGCTTAAGGCTGGGTTCACACGTAATAAGGATGTGGCTCACAGCAGGAGTGCAGTGCGTCCCTGTTCTCCGTTTTCAGGGACGAATCAGGCCTGAATTTTTGCCTAAATCTGGACCTGAAACAGAGCCAAAGACGCACAAGACTCCTATGCAATTTGCTCATGTGTGAACTGACTCAGTTGAGAGCTGGTCACAATCTCCTGTCATGCGAATTGAATGCGGGGAAACCCACATTCAATTTGCACTAATGTGAACCCAGCCTAAAGCTGAACTCCAGGCTGAAAATGTTTCTATGTAATTGTTGGTCATTTCATACCTTTAGCCAATATGTTGTCTAATTGTTTCCCCAGTCTATTTTCTCTGAGAAAATAGATATGCATTATTTAAATCACAGGCTTCAATGCCTATGATATCTGTTTTGTAAGACTGATGGCTGCTACACCGTGTATTCCCCCAGCCACCTTTCTTGCCTCTGCCCAGCTGTAGTTCTTTACAGCAAGCAGTGACACAATTCTGTCCCTGCTTGCTGTAGTGGGTGAACCCGGGAGTCTGAGACTCCCAGCCTGAACTGCTCACTGATTCAGCGTCATTAGAATGACAGCCCAGGGAACACCCGGTCTGTCCCACCTCCTATGCGGTCATGGGAGGTAGGACAGACCAGGAGTCTCCTGCCTTCTCTCAGCTCCCCATGCTTGCGATATGCAGGCTGAGTAAATATACATTCTGCTGAGTGTAAGCGCGCCCCTCCTTGCAGTCACATGCTCGCAATGTATGTGCCCACATTCACTACAGTTTCTCTTTGTATTAGGGAATGTAGTTTCTAAACACTGTAGAGCAAGGGGGCAGGATTTTACGTGATCCCTACATTTCCACCTCCTTCTAGGGCTGGCATTTTTTTAAATTACAGTGATGATGTCAGACTTTTCTCTTAAAATTTCCATAACATACAGTATTTATAAACTTGTTTATTGCTTTATGTACAGTAGGAAGGGCTTATTGATAGTTGATGTATGTTGGCAACCTTGAGTTCTTCTTTAAGCATAAATTTGTAGTGTTTTTTTTTTTCTTCTCATAGTCGCATAAAGACGGTTTTCGGTGATTAACAGAGTTATCCTATGATGCCAGATTTTTTTTGGGTGTAGTAGAACAACCAACCAAAATGAGGAGAGGGGACATTCAAACAATAGGTGACTCAGCCCAACAAGAAAACAAAGGAAATCCAAGGGCATTAAATAGCCCCTTGCAAAACCTTTCAACCGACGTTAGCACTTGTAGAAGCCTGGTGATAAAAATTCACTGCCCTAGCGAAGTGGGCTTGAACAGGAAAAAGGGACACTATCTCATAACTCGTAAGCCTGCACAATAACTTATTGAAGCTAAGGAACCTCCCAAAGTTATGGCCACAAGAAAGGCTACCTTACACAATAGGAACACCAAAGATATAGCCCAAAAGGGTCCGAAGGGTGGGTTTTTGTAACACCGACAAAACCAGATTTAAATAACATGGTTGGAGCAGAGGTATAAAAGTATGTACAGTATATGAACAAAGTATGTACTTATAAAAAGAAGGAACCAGTTCATTGTTACACCCCTTTCATACTGGGGTGCTTTTCAGGCATTTTAGCGCCACTCATTCCTCCCCAGTGTGAAAGTCCGAGTGCTTTCAAACTGGTGCAGTGTGCTTGTAGGATGGGAAAAAGTCATGCAAGCAGCACCTTTGGGGCGGTGTATACACTGCTCTCAAAACGCCCTGCCCATTGAAACAGCGATTCGGCAGTGCCGTAACAGGGGTGCTTTTAACCCTTTCTTCGCTAAAGCTAGCGTCGCTTTACCGGTGACGCCGGCACCGTCCCAGTGTGAAAGTACCCTTAGGAAGAGGACACTGAAAAGCATCAACGCAAAGAGGAATACAAACATATTTAAATACAATACAATTCCCCAGGCTAAACCCAGAACAAGTGAAATTACTAGATGAACCTATTACTACACAGGACATTACCGATGTGATTGCCCAATTAGCCAAGTCCAAAGCTCCCGGACTAGATGGACTGCCCCTGGAGTTCTATGCAACTTACTCAAAGACACTTATACCCAAACTCAAGGCACTTTACCAAACAATATAAGACACAAACTCACTTCCCCAATCCAGGCAGGAGGCCCAAATCATAGTACTTCCCACGCCAAATAAAGGATCCCCACTACCCTGCATCATACCGGCCTATTTCCCTATTGCAGGTAGACATTAGGGTACTAGCTAAGATATTGGCCAACCGACTGAATAAAGCAATACTTATGCTAATACAGCCAGATCAAACAGGCTTTATGCCAGGGAAGAACACTGCCATGAACATCAGAAGGTTATACATGAATATACAGGCCCAATATGACAATTCCGGTACTAGGGTAGTAGTAGTGCTAGCTACAGTCAAAGCCTTTGATTTGGTTTACACAACTATGGATTTGGTCCACAATTTGTAAAATGAGTTAAACTCCTATATCAGACACCTAAAGCAAGGGTATTTGGAACAGTTCCCGCTGGAGAGGGGCACACGCCAGGGACGCCCCCTCTCGCCCCTACTGTATGCTCTGGCCGCTGAGCCACTAGCAATTGCCATCAGAGCAGACCCAAATATTGTGGGCTTGAGCAGAGGACATACAGTAAACAAAATAGGTTAGTATGCTGATGACACCATTCTCTATTTAGCGGATCAAGGACCATCATCACAGGCCGCTCTTGAAATAATTGAAAAAATGGGAGGCTATTCAGGACTACGTATAAACTGGGACAAATCCCAAATCCTTCCCATAGACATCTCCCCCCTCCCCCAAAACGAATCCATCACTACCATTACCCAGACTATCACAAATTAAATACTTAGGGGCGGAAGTTACTAGGACCCTGGCGGACTATACTCCCCTGAATGTTACACCCGGCTTTTCAAAACCCAGACATGGTCTAAGCTGCCGCTACGGGTGATGGGACATATAAATATAATAAAAAATAGCATTTTTGTACTCACCATAAAATACTTTTCTCTGTAATTCACCACCTGACACAGCTCCTCTCTTAGCCATTGGGTTGTTACGCCACCTTTAGGAGAAGACTAGGCATAACATGTTATGAAAAACACAGAACGTTTAGTTACGCCCAAGGACAGAACGCCCAACAACCCCTCAGCCTGCCATGCAACCCTCAGTACGTCAACAAGCAGTATAACATAAAGAAAATTAGGAGGGGTGGGTGCTACGGCGTGGCTCCTTAGCCTTCCTGGCCTGTGGGAGTAGAGTACTCTTACCACCTGTGGCATATTTTATAATGTCATCCAAAGAGGCTCCAAAGAGTCAGTCAACAAGGAAGGGAAGATCTGTCAGGGCTTTTTTGGATGCCTGGTCAGTGGACCAGCATTTTAACCAAATCAGGCGCCTCAGCACCACTTCTGACACTGAAGCCCTGGATAACAGAGGGAGAGTATCCAGGGCCGTGTCACAAACGTACTTAAGACCTTTCACTAGTTGGTCTGCTAGTTCCATGCAGACAGGAGAAGCCTGTTGTTCTCCCAATTCGCAGTGCAAGAGTTTTGCCCACTCAGTGTCTGCGACACAAGTGCGGATGCCAGTACTGGTCACATGGTTGACCCCACAACTGTAAACAAGAAACAAGCCACTGCCTCGGACTTCCTGTCTGTGGGATCCTTAAATGCAGGAGTCCCCTCTACCAGGATCGTGCTTACGTTGTTTAACCTGGATACTGGGGGGTCCATGACCGGAGGAGCCGACCACATTTTGAGAAGGCTCTCCTCAAAGGGGTAGTGCACCGCCATGTATTTGGGGACCGAAAAGGTCCGTTGCGGTCGACCCCTTTTCTTGTAAATTAACTTGTCAAAATAAGTCAGATACCGGAACACCTTAGGTGAATGGGCTGGCTTGCGGGACCCACAAGGGAATGCTACATCAACAGAGGGATCTGCTGGCTCCTGAATCTTCAGGGTATCATGCACAGCTGTGATAACTGCTCCAAAAAGTGCATTGTCACGCATGGACCCGGACGGGGACTCACCCTCACTGTCCGAACGCTCCTGGTCTGCATCAGAGCTCTCCACAGAGGAGGGAGGGCAGGAGCCCCTTTTTAGTACCTTTGCGCCCACGCCCTGCTTCCATCTTGGCAACCAACGAATTGAGGACCACTGACAAAGCGTCCAGGGGCACTGCACATTCTGCAGGCAAACCGGTTGCAATTGCCTGGATTTCCGGGGAAGAAACACCACTTTCTGAAGCCATGCTGACCCTACCCTGTCTGCCACCTGATGGGGACTTAGGACAGTGTTGGTCCCGCCCTCCTAACTGCTGCTGGCTGAGGGGCTCTTTCCCGCAGGACTCACCACCCTGACTGGTTCTGTGCTGTCCAGCAAGTAGTGTCCGTGTTCTCTGTCAGCTCCCAGGTGCAGAGGAAATCGCACTGTGTCATCCAGAGCTGTTGCTTATGGTGCTGAAACCGATCTAAAATGTGCCCAGGCTCAGAGAAAATAGCCGCTGAACTACAGGAAAGCATGCTGCTCCTAGAGATTGCTCAAAAAACATGCTCAGGCTTCAAGAAAATAGCCGCCGGGCGTCCAGTATAAAGGACAAAACCACAGGGAAAATGGCCGCCAAGCATGCTATTCCATGCCCTCACCTAAGATGGCCGCTGAACACTGAATACCATGAGGGATAGTGACAGAAAATGTTGGTGGACAGAGCTGCAGGAATCACAGACACAGCCTCAACAGACACCCCAAGGGAGAAAAAAACCACACATCAGGGCACAGCCAGCCAGAGCAGCCCCCCCCCCCCCCAGATGAGAGCCCACCCCGGATAGCCCCTGCACATGACACACACCGCTCAACAGCCACATGCAGCATCCCCCATGGGGGGGGGGATAGGGAAAGGAAGAGAAGAGAAGGAGGTGAGAGACCCCCGAAACTACCTCCCAGGGAATGCCCAGCTGCTCAGTCCCACCGAGGCAGGGAGAGCTGTACTTACCAGTCCTGCAGAGCTGGGAGACATTCCATCACAGACCCACTCTCCAATCAATACGGGGTGGCTGCTGGCCACTGCACACTGTGACGCAGGCATCAGTAGCCCAGTCATATGTGTGCCCCGGAGCATTAAAGCTCGCCGACCACCTCTGGAGCTGAGGTACGTCGTGGCCGGCCCTGCGCGTAGCTCTGACCTGCACGCGCTTGCTGGCCAGGCTGGGGAGACTACAAGGATAAGGGTATCCAGCCTGTCACCCAGCCCGCTGTTGATAGCAGGTCACAGGATCTTTCATCTTGCGCAAAAAGCAAAGCTTTTGCAGAAAAAAACACGGACCGATGGGCCCGCAGGGTTCCTAGGTCCTTCTCCTTCACTAGGCAAAATAAAACTGAGGGCTGCATGGCAGGCTGGGGGGTTGTTACCTAAGGGACCTCACCTTGGGCAGAACTAAAAGCTCTGTGTTTTTCATAACATGTTATGCATAGTCTTCTCCTAAAGGTGGCATAACAACCCAATGGATAAGAGAGGAGCTGTGTCAGTCAGTGAATATAAGAGAAATTATCTTATTACCTAAAATACTCTACATGGTATGGCATGCTCCACTCTATATCCCCTTAAAAATCTATAAGCAAATGGAGGCCATCCTAAACTCATTTGTGTGGGGGAATGGGGGACACAAGTTGGCATGGAACGTCTTAAAGAACCCTACGGATATGGGGGAAGCATCTCTCCCTGACCTACAAGATTATTACATGGCAGCTCAACTCTCCCATTTATACCACTTCAACACTGTGGAATTGCAATGGTACAGATCCTTAATCTGTAACAAACCCGACCACCCATAATTTACCCTGCTTCAGGCTATTCTCCGAGCGAAACAAATGACTAATAAACCCCCAAGATACAATATATGAATGCTACTTCATCAGCAGAGGGTATGAGAAATCGCGCTCAAAAAACATAACTCTGGGAAAATTCATTCACACACCCCATTATGGCATAATAATCATCTACATGAAATAGAATCCATTCCAGACTTGACAGTTTGGGCCTCACATGGTATAATATACAGTACTTACATCAAGCGGTATCTAATTCCAGGCTTAAGCTCTTTCATATACTTAAGGAGGAATACACAGTTCCTAAACAACTAGCTTTCAAATATCTACAACTCCGCCATGCAATAAGAACACAATTACCATGCCTGGAGATAGTGACAGATTCTCCACCTGTACCAAGTATAATTATGGGAGAGGACCCTTCTAAACTCATATTGAACCTGTATTATGCTCTCAGAAGGCAGAGGTTGATAACCATTGCACAGAGGGCAAAAGTAGAATGGGAGCAGGATGCAGGCCAAATAAAAGAGAAAAATGGGATGAAATACTGGGAGAAACTATAACAGTATCCCTCAAGTTATCAGACAGACTGACACAACTATATATCATACATAAAGCTTACCTGACTCCGGTGAAAAAGGCAAAGTTCCTTAGTACATATGATCCAACATGCCATTTGTGTCATGCAGTCCCGGGCACTTTCTTTCATCTAATATGGAGTTTCCCAATTGTTCAGGCATATTGGATACAGATTGTCCAGTTTTTACATGACAAAATGGGATCCCCTGCAGTCCTAGACCCTAAATTGTGCCTCTTAGGACATTTTTATATGAATCTTTGTTCATAGCATGCAAGGTAATAGCAAAGGTATGGATGTAGGCCCCACCACCTACGATACGCCAATGGAAGAAGGACGTCAATGATGCACTACCATTTAAAAAACGAGTATGTGCCCATAATTATTTGAAGTCTGGGATAGATGGGTAGAGGACAGGGAAACTTGTATGAAACTTCCCAAAACTGAGTCAGGCTGGCCTTAACAATAGTAGGGAGCTACTGTTTTATGAAAGTGCAAAACCTGAAAATCATACCCAGGAATTTTTTGGTACTGAGATACACTCTCTTATGCACATAATTGTCACATATACACAAACCTATGCCTTAAAATGTATGCACAATGAAACTCACATAAAATGGTTTTGTGAAAGGTATTTTTATTTCCAAATGTGCAACAATTAAAAAAGAGGACATTGAAAAAGTAGGAACAGGGCAGACACCTGACCTTTTGAGTGCACTTCGGGACAAGTAAAATTCTACCTCTATTTGAAGAAAAGAAGGAACATGGCCCACTGAAAAATCTTGTAGGAAGTATATTAAGAGCTTTAGATATGGTCGGAATAACTGAATTCAAAATGTCCATCTCCCAGAACCTGGGCTTTAACATTCAGGTCATCAAAGCCAGAGACAGAGAAGCAGAAATGATGACTGATCCTATAGTTCACAGATATGACCAATCTGCTAGAGGCCACAGCATGTTGACCAACAGATGAACGATAATTTAGAACCACAGTCTCAGAGGTCAATGCATAGCTATGAGAAAATGACTGGCATGCTCTAGGCTTCCACCCGTTGCCATAGAAGATGTAAAGGTTTTAGCAGGAAAATGCAAAAAATAGGATTATTTGTACTCACTGTAAAATCCTTTTCTCTGTGATTCACCGACTGACACAGCTTCTCTCTTTAGACCATTGGGCTGTTATGCCACCTTCAGGAGTGGACTAGGCATTACATGTTAACATGTGATAATAAAACTAGAACTTTCTAGTTCCGTCCAAGGGGCGGTCCCTTAGGTAACAACCCCTCAGCCTGCTATGCAGCCTCAGTACGTCAACAAGCAGTATAACGTAAAGAAAAATATGAGGGGCGGGTGCTGTGTCAGCCGCTGAATCACAGAGAAAAGGATTTTACGATGAGTACAAAAAATCCTATTTTCTCTTATATTCACCGACTGACACAGCTTCTCTCTTTAAACCATTGGGATGTCCCCGAGCAGTGCCAAAACGAGGGGTAGGAAAACAGCATAAAACTTCATCCACCTTGGCATGTGGGAGCTAGTACAAAAACTTTACCCACAAGAAAACTACAGTGTGTAGAAAAACCACCACAAAAAAACAGGGTGCTCCTCAACAGAGAAGCACTACCCTCAAACTGCACCAAAACTGCGATAACAAATGCAACCGTGCATTAACTTAAAGGTACTGTGTTTTTACCTAAAAGAAACAGGAAAAATATTGTATGCGCAATTGCAATTATACAGCCGCCTGCAAAACTTTGCAGCCAAAACAGGCATCAGCCAATGCACTGACATCTACCTTGTAGAATTTTGTAAAAGTGTGAACAAACGACCAAGTCGCTGCTTTACACACTTGAGCGACAGACGCTTGATGTCGGAAGGCCCAAGACGTTCCGATTGTCCTTGTAGCATGGGCCATGACCGGAAAGGGGGGCACCTGCCCTTTCAAGGCTTAGGCTTGCACTACAATCTGCCTAATCCACCTGGAAATGGTGGCCGACGAGACCGCCATGCCTTCCTTTGGACCAGCCACCAAAAAAAAAACAGTGAGTGTGACTTCCGGAAGGGAGCCGTGGAAGACAAATACACCCTCAGAGCCCAAACCACGTCCAGGGAATGGAGGGCCACCTCTTTAGGATGTGTCGGCTTAGGACACAGAGATGGTAACACAATGTCCTCATTGATGTGAAACGCAGAGACCACCTTCGGGAGAAAAGAAGGTTGCGGACGCAACATCACCTTATCCTTGTGGATAACCAGATAGGGCGACTTACAGGACAAGGCCGCCAGTTCCGAAACCCTCCTGGCCGATGTAATGGCCACTAGAAAGACCACTTTCTGGAAAAGAGTCAACAGGGGAAACTCTCTGATATTTTCAAATGGCAGTTTCTGAAGCGCTGATAACACCAGATTCAGACCCCACGGGGGTAACGGTGGACGCACCTCAGGAACTACCCGTTTGACCCCTTGAACAAAAGTGCTCACTAGAGAGTGAGATGCCAGGGGTTGCTGAAAAAAGACAGCCAAAGCTGATATTTGTCCCTTAATGGTGCTTAAAACCAATTTCTGGTCTACACCTTGCTGTAGAAACAGCAGGATCCTGGATGCAGAAAAGGAGCACGGACGCCATCCTTTCTCCTCACACATGGAGATGTAGGCCTTAAAGGTACGATGATATATTTTCCGAGAAGAAGACCCCGGTTCCTCAACACCTGGCTCTCAATAGCCATGCCGTTAAAGCCAGCGATGGTAAGGCAGGATGGAGAATCAGACCTTGAGACAGAAGGTCCTCTCGCAACGGCAGCCTCCAGGGAGCGTCTGTCACCAGGCACACTAGGTCTGCGTACCAAGGATGCTGAGGCCAATCTGGGGCAATCAATATAACTGGGATCCCCTCTGCCTCCACTCTGCGAAGCAGGCGTGGTAACAGTTTTAGCTGGTACTGATCCCACGGAGCCACCAGCACGTCTGACGCATCTGCCCACGGATCCCTTGTCCTGGACACGAATCTCGCTACCTTCCGATTGAGACGGGAGGCCAGAAAATCCACTTCTGGTGTGCCCCACCACAGGCACAGTAGCCTGAACACCTCCGGATGCAATGCCCATTCTCCTGGGCCCAGCATCTGGCAACTTAGATAGTCCGCCTGCCAGTTCTCCACTCCGGGATGTAAATGGCCGACAAGGCTGGTACATGTCGCTCTGCCCACTGAAGGATGTGAGTGACCTCCCGTGCGGCAGCCAAGCTTCTTGTTCCTCCTTGGTGATTGACATATGTCACAGCCGTGGCGTTGTCTGACTGGATACTGATCGGATGCCCTCGCAGTCTCATCGACCATGTGGCATAGCCTGATCGCTCTCAGATGGAGCAGATTAATTGGCAACTTGGATTCCTCCATTGACCAGAGGCCCTGAGTCGACTGAACTCCCATTACTCCACCCCAGCCAGGCTGGCGTCCATTGTGATCACTGTCCATTTCAGAGGTAGGAACGACTTCCTGGATTGAAGTATAGGGGACCTCAGCCACCAGATCAGGGAATCCCTGAATCTGCCGATCCAGGGACAACGGAGATTTGTCCCACTTTGTCAAGATCTCCTTCTGCAAGACTCTGGTGTGAAACTGGGCATATGGTACTGCCTTGAAGGAGGCCACCGTGAGTCCCTGGACTCGCATGCAGAACCATAGCGATGACCACCTTCGGTTCATCAGCAGTTTTACCGCGGCTCTGAGAGTCTGCAGCTTGTCTGAAAGGAGAAACCCTCTCGCTTCCATGGAAGTCCAGCAGTAAGCCTAGGTACTCCAAACGCTGAGTCGGTACAATCACCGACTTCTTTAGGTTCAACAGCCACCCAAATTCCTGCAGGGTCTGCATGGTGATCGCACATCCTCCTCTAACTCTGAGGTGGAAGATGCTCTCAGGCGGAGATTGTCTAGGTAACCCACGATTGCAATCCCGCGTTGCGGCAGCAACGCCAAAACAGGAGCCAATACCTTGGTAAAGACTCGGGCGGCTGATACCAACCCAAAGGGAAGAGCCACAAACTGGTAGTGGGCTTCCCCAACTGCGAATCACAGAAACCTCAAATGCCGAAGGCATATGGGTATGTGCAGGTATGCATCCTGGATCTCCAAAGATACCAGGGAGTCCCCTTGATGGAGTGCAGCGACTACTGAGCGAACTAATTCCATTCTGAATCTCTGTTCTTTTACAAAGTAATTGAGGGCTTTTAGGTCCAAGATTGGACGTACCCCTTCCTTCTTGAGGACTACAAACAGTTTGAGTAGAACACCTGGAAACATTCCGATTCCGGAACAGGTACTATCACCCCACAATTCAGCAGGTCCCTTACCGCCCCCAAGAGGGCCTCCCGGCGGTATGCTGGAGGGGAAGAATCTGCGTTGCAGCCAAGAGAGGAACTCCATCTTGTAGCCAGAGGAAATCAGATCACAGACCCATTGATCGGACAGCCGAGAGGTCCACCGGGCTGCAAACTCCCGAAGGCGGCCCCCACCCAAGTTGTGGGTCGGGGCAAACCTTCATGCAGTAGCACTTTTGCTCGCAGGCTTGTTAGGCTTTCGGTTCCAGGGACGCTTTTGTCCTTCAGAAGTCGTCCTGACGGGCTGGGGACTGCACTAGTTGATATGCTAGTCCCACGCAGACAGGAGAAGCCTGTTTTCCCAATTCGCAGTGCAACAGTTTTGCCTACTCCGTTAGTGTCTGCGACACAAGTGCAGATGCCAGTACTGGTCGCATGGTTGACCCCACAACCATAAACAAGGAACGAGCCACTGCCTCGGCCTTCCTGTCCGTGGGGTCCTTAAATGCAGGAGTCCCCTCTACTGGGATCATGGTTACTTTGTTTAACATGGATACTGGGGGGTCCATGACCGAAGCAGTCGACCACTTCTTCAGAAGGCTCTCCTCAAAAGGGGTAACGTAACGCCATATATTTGGGGACCGAAAAGGTCAGTTGCGGTCGACCCCATTCCTTGTAAATGAACTTGTCAAAATAAGTCAGATACGGGAACACCTTAAGTGAATGGGCTGGCTTACGGGACCTGCTGGCTCCTGAATTTTCAGGGTATCACGCACAGCTGTGATAAGTGCTCCAACAAGCGCTTTATCGGCACGAACCCAGATGGGGACTCATCCTCACTGTCCGAACGGTCCTGGTCCGCGTCGTCTGAAACGACAGAGCAGGGGTCACCAGCCTCAGCAGGGTCCGAGTCTGCGTCAGAGCTCTCCCCGGAGGGTGGGGGGCAGGGGTCGCTTTATAGCACCTTGCGCTCTACGCACTGCCGCCATCTTCGCAACAAACGAATTGAGGACCACCGACAAAGCGCCCAGGGGCACTGCACATTCCGCTGGTGAACCGGTTGCAATTGCCTGGATTTCGAGGGAAGAAAAACCAGTTTCTGAAGTCATGCTGGCCCTACTCTGTCTGCCCCCTGTTGGGGACTTAGGACAGTGATGGTCCCACCTTTCTTACTGCTGCTGGCTGAGGGGCTCTTTCCCGCAGGACTCACCACCCTGACAGGTTCTCTGCTGTCCAGCAAGTAGTTCTCTCTGACAGCTCCCAGGTTTCAGAGGAATTTGCTCTGTGCCATTCAAAGCTGCTGCTTATGGCGCTGAAACCACTCTGCAATGTGCTCAGGCTCAAAGAAAATGGCCGCCAAGCGTCCAGCATAAGGACATAAAGCACTGGGAAAATGGCCGCCGGACTACAGGAACACATGCTGTCTCTAGAGAATGCTGAAAAAACGTGCTCAGGCTTCGAGAAAATGGCCGCCGGGCGTCCAGTATAAAGGACAAAACCAGAGGGAAAATAGCCGCTGAGAAACAGGAGAGCATGCTGTCCCTTGCCCATACTTAAGATGGCCGCTGACACTGAAAAACCATGAGGGACAGTGATAGAAAATGGCGGTGATCAGCGCTGCAGAGATCACAGACACAGCCCCACAGGCACCTCCAGGGAAATAAAAAAACACATCACAGGACACAGCCAGCCAGCACAGCACCCCAACAGGTGAGAGCCCACCCCCGGAGAGCCCCTGTACAGACACACACAACGCTCAGCAGCCACATGCAGCATCCCCCACGGGGGGGGGGGGAAGATAGGGACATGGAGAGAAGAGAGGGAGGTGAGGGACCCCTGAATCGACCTCCTAAGGAATGCCCAGCTGCTCAGCCCCACTGATTTAATGGGCTGGGGACTTTTACGGGAGTTCAGACTGTCAGCAGTCTAAGGCCTCATGCACACGGACGTTTTTACAGCCGCTTTTTTGAGCGTTTTTTGCAGCTTAAAAAGGCCTGTCCATGTTAGTCTATGGCTTCATGCCCACCTAGGCGTTTTTGAGCTGCAAATGGCATAGGCGTTTTTAAGCTGTAAAAAAAACCCAGGACCAGTGCGTTCCCTGGCGCGGAGCTAGAGCTGTAAAAACGCGAATCGTAGGAAAACGCGCAAAAACGCGCATAAACGCGCAACATATTTTCTTTGTTTTCTGAGTGCTATAGCCAAGAGATGGGTTTCTTTAAAAACGCTACTTAACGCTAACGCTAAAAAACGCGCAAAAACACGCAAAAACGCCAATGCAAAACGCGGTAAAAATCAAGTTTTTAACGCCGATTTTTCCAGGCGTCGGAACTAGCTTTGCAGCCAGTTTTTTAAAATGTCCGTGTGCATGAGCACTTAAGGTTCCCTGGCCCCAGATCATCCAAAGGCAATAGGTTAGACTCAGCTGTATGTGCATAAGCAGCTGCAATCATATCTGAGCACAGAAGTACACCTGCGGTCCAAATTCTGGGTCAGTAATCATGGCAGTAATTTTTTTTTGCATAGAATCTGACAGTCACACAAAATTCTTTCCTGAATAACACAGGAGGGAGCCACGCTGAACAGAGCTAGAGAAGGCTCAAGGGAACCTGCAGACTAAAGCAGCAGGACAAAAATCCAGGCTGTTGGCATTAGGTTCAAAAAGAGGAACACTGCAAGCTACCCTGGAGTGGTTAGTAGGTCGAGAGCTGAAAAGACCTACAAGACAGGTGCCTTATGATTCTCAATGCCATACTGCTAGTATAAGAAATTTTGATTACTTACAATAACCCAACAAGAGAGGTTAGATGATCTTCTATGACCATGTCTCTATGGGTAGTAATGAGGACAACTGACCCCGTGACCCTTTCAGGGGGGTGGCAGTGCTTCTACCCAGGCCAAAGAGTCAGAGGACAAAGCACACGTGCACACACGTCAATGTGTCACAGGTGCAGTAAACTGGCATGAAACGCATAAAAAATTTTTTTTCAAAGGTATAATAGCCATGTTCCCTAAGTGCTTGCAATGTACATTGCATTGCAGCACTGGGCTCTAAGCTTCAGTCCCAGTTTATGTGCAGGAAGAATCTATCACTCCACCTTGTGGAGCAGGCGAGGTAGAATGCTCAATAGAGGGAATGCATAAGCTAGCCTGAACTGAGACTAATGCCGTGTACACACGACCGGACTTTCCGTCAGAATAAACTCTGAACGGTCTTTCTGACGGTGTTCCGACCGAACAAACTTGCCTACACACGATCACACCAAAGTCCGTTTGTTTAGAATACAATGATGTACGATGGGACTAGAAAAGGAAGTTCAAGAGCCAGTAGCCAATAGCTGCCCTTGCGTCGTATTTGGTCCGTCGGACTAGCATACAGACGAACGGTTTTCCCGATAGGAATTGATTCCGTCAGAAAGATTTAAAACATGTTCTATTTCTAGATCCATCAGACTTTTTGAAAAAAAAAAGTCTGCTGAAGCCCACACACGATCGGAATATCCGATGGCGGCACAGTGGTGTAGTGGTTAGCACTCTCACCTAGCAGTAAGCAGGGTCGCTGGTTCAAATCACATACCACTACACTACCTGCCTGGAGTTTGCCTATTCTCCCTGTGCTTGCGTGGGTTTCCTCCGGGTACTCTGGTTTCCTCCCACACTCCAAAGACATGCAGGTAGGTTAATTGGCTTCTTTCCAAAAATTGGCCCTAGTATATACGTGGGCTCCTTGAGGGTAGGGACCAATGTGAGTGTGCAATGTACAGTGATGGGGACAATTGTAGACACTCAGGTTGAACTGGATGGACTGGTGTCTTTATTCAACCTTACTAACTATGTAACTATGAAATGATTCAGGCCTTTTCTGCTGGAAAGTCGGGTCGTGTAAGGGTTAATTAGGGCTTCCAAGGTTAGAGGATGCCTAGTTCTGGATAGAGAGGTAGCTTGTTGTTATAGCCTCAGGCTAGGATGTCCATATCAGAACTCGCCATCTTTTGCATATCAGATTGAAGACATCTGAATGAACACACCATTTCTCTTTAGTCCAGGTGGTGCGACTGAGATAATCAACCTGCAAGTTGTACACTCCTAGGTTGTGGATTTCAGAAATCTCTGGACAGTGAGTTTCTGTCTACAAGAGATGAAAATCACCCAGCCCATAACAGTGCTGGATCTGCACAGTTAATAACGAATTGTTGCATTAGTCCTTGTTGTAGGTATTGTTGTCCATGACAACTGTGGAATAATTAAATAAAATCTCAGGTGCCAGCCATCCCCAAAATATATCCAAAACCTCTGTAAGAAATTGAGGAGGAAGGATTAGAAGAAGGGAGGCGCACCTAAGACCCCTTTCACACTGAGGCATTTTTCAGGCGTCACCCAGTGGGCAGGCCTTGATGGATGGAAGGAGCAGAAGTGTATTTAGGTTTTGTGCTGCCCTAGGTCTGACTAAACTCATGCATCCCTAATTCAAATATTTCCAAATTGAAAAAAGAAAAAGTGTTGTCCGTAGTTCTAATTTAAGCACAAATTTCTGATAATTTTATGGAGAGGACTAAGAAGATATAACCATGCCAATGGTGCAGCAGAAAACATAGCACAGTGGGGAAGGTTTATGGTCCAGGATGATAGGACAGTCAAAAGTAAGTCACCACAGTTGCGGATTGCCAGCCGTCTGCATATTAGAAGCAGTGCCTAATTTGCCTCTCAGTCCAATCCGCCCCATAAGACTGGTGCTACACTAACAGCGCAAGCCGACGGGGACTCTTTCCGTGCTGCCCCCCTGCAAAGTGCTGCCCTAGGCCTGGGCCTTGTCGGCCTAGGCCAGTATACAGCATTGGGAAAGAGAACTGGAAACTTGGCTACGCGCTCAAACCATACAGTTCCTTCTACTGGCCTGACACATTGCAAGCAATTAGAGCTTAAATAGATGCTCAGGACCTGGCTGTGGCCATGGGACTAAAAGGACCAGCGGACCAAGGACAGATAAAAAACATATCAAAGTATGAAGTAAACAATAAATTAAAACCAATAATTATGAATATAGAGAAATACTGGCATATGTGTAAAGTAATAATGTGTAAAGGCATTAGTAAAAAATGAAAAAAAATAATTCTTTAACCACTTCAGCACTGGATGATTAGGCTGCTCAATGACCAGAGCACTTTTTACAATTTGGCACTGCTCTGCTTTTTTACTGGTAATTGCGTGGCCATGTAATGTGTACCCAAACAAAATTTGCGTCCTTTTTTCCCACAAATAGAGCTTTCTTTTGATGGTATTTGATAGCCTCTGAGATTTTTATTTTTTGCGATATAAACGGAAAAAGACCGAAAATTAAAAAAATAAAAAGATATTTTCTACTTTTTGTTATAAGAAAAATCCAATAAACTCAATTCTAGTCATACATTTAGGCCAAAATGTATTCAGCCACATGTCTTTGGTAAAAAAATGTCAATAAGCGTATATTTATTGGTTTGCGCAAAAGTTATAGCACGAGAAGAGAGAAGATAGGGTGTAGCAGAAAGAGTGAGAGCCCAGAAGCAAGCAAGGAAGCGTGTTTGGCAGACAAACCCCGGTGGAGGACATTTGAATTGCGGTATATAAAAACGGGATTATTCCCTTTAAGGCGCTTATTATTCTTATATCTGGTGAGTTTAACCCCCTGAGGGGATACGAACTTCACGCGGTGAAATATTGGTGCAATCCTGGTGGATGGAGTAGTTACAGCACTTTTTGATGAACATTATTATCACCTCACAGCGTTGATTATACCATCATTGTCACCCTTTCTGCACAATCTCCTTTTGGATTTTTATGCTGTTATTTGGGACTTTAATTTGTTTATTGTTTAGCGCTGTGTTAGTACTGATATTTTCAGGACATGAACTGATTTTTATCCATGTACTATTTGCTTTATGGCAAAAGTTATAGCGTCTACAAACTATGGTACATTTTCTGGAATTTACACCGCTTTTAATTTATGACTGCCTATCTAATTTCTTGAGGTGCTAAAATGGTAGGGCAGTACAAACCCCTCCAAAATGACCCTATTTGGGAAAGTACACTCCCCAATGAAATTGCTGAGAGGCTTGTTGAGTCCATTGAATATTTTTTTTTGTCACAAGTAATTGAAAAATGACAAAAAAATAAAAATTACACAAAGTTGTCACTAAATGATATATTGCTCACACGTGTCATGGTTATATGTGAAATTACATCCCAAAATACATTCTGCTGCTTCTCCTGAGTACAGGGATACCACATGGGTAAGACTTTTTGGGAGCCTAGCCATGTACAGGACCCCGAAAATCAAGCATCGCCTTCAGGCTTAAGGGCGTAAATGTTTGATTTCACTCTTCACTACCTATCAGAGTTTCGTAGGCCATAAAATGCCCAGATAGCACAAAACCCCCAAAATTAGCCCATTGTGGAAAGTAGGCACCCCAGGCTATTTGCTGAGAGGCATCTTGAGTCCATGGAATATTTTATATTTTGCCACAATTTGCGGGAAATTTACAAACTTTTTTTTTTTTTGCACAAAGTTGTCATTTAATGATATATTGCTCAAACATGCCATGGGCATATGTGGAATTACAGCCCAAAATACATTCTGCTGCTTCTCCTGAGAATGGGGATACCACATGTGTGAGACTTTTTGGGAGCCTAGCCATGTACAGGACCCCGAAAACCAATAACCGCCTTCAAGCTTTTTAAGGGCGTAAAATGGTGATTTCTTTAACGTACATCATGGGACACAGAGCACCATAGTCATTACTATGTGGGTTATACGCCACCTTCAGGTGATGGACACTGGCATAATCAAAGACAGAAAGTCCCCCTCTATATAACGCCTCCCATAGAGGGAGTACCTCAGTTTTTCCCCAGTGTCTAAGGTGTTGGTCACGGTTCATTTGCTAAAGAGAGCTCCGTAAGGTGGTCCTGGACAGGATAAAGGGGCTATGCAATTGGATCCATTCAAAGAGCCAGAAACAAAGGCTAAAGTGAATGGTACTCGAGCCTCGGTACAGAAGAATGAGGTTTTGACGGGAACGCTTCTCCCTGAAGAACTGGGCCCTGGGATCCAGCGCCTTTGTCTCATTCTATACCACTGGTTTGCTCTGGCAGGGCGCTATACAGGTCCAAGTGAGTAGACCCTATATACAAAGGGGACCCAATCCTAGATGGTCTGGCATGACACCAACCCGCCGTGATGGGTGAAGATTGGGTCGCTGTGATATTCCATCAGTACCCTGTGTTGGGAATGGTAAGTTAAGAACATCCTGGGATAACTTCTATGGACTTCTTTAATGAGTGGATGATGTCTTGCCTGTTTTTACCACTAGAGGGTGTAAGTATAAACATACCTGGTGTCAACAATTCCATGCTTGCCTGGTTGGATAATGTGTCAGCAGTGGAGCAGTTCTGCCCCTTACTTTCTTGTTGTCAGCCGCTTAGGCGGGACAGGTTTTAGGGGGCTTCGCCATAAAATGAGGGCATGTGTTGGGACCCTTCTGCCTTTCCACCCCGGGATTCCCGAGGGGAATCGCCATGTAGGAGAGAAAAATACCCTCTTTCACATGAGAGGTCGTCACAGGGGGGCAGCTTTGTGCTTAGGGCTATGTATTCCCAAAAGAGAGGGACAAAAACAGGTAGAAGGAGCGCAAGGGCGCAGCGGTCAGGGTCTGAGAATTCTAGTTACGCCTCCACAGTACCACCCTCCCCTGAAAGGCCTGAAGTGGCTGACCAGGCTGAGCCATTGGGCTTGTCAGGCATTGTAGCTACTTCCAACATTTCAGCCTCTGCATACGTCACTAAGGATGATTTGGCTACGGCTTTGACTGGTTTGGAGGGGAAGATAGTTGGTCTGTTTCCATCCTCCTCCCAGGCTGGGAAGAAGCGCGACAGGACCCCTTCTCCTGTCCCGGGCCCATCATCTTCAGATCAGGAGTGGGCAGAGGATGCAGATGTACTCTTAGGGGACCCGCTAGAAGGGCAAGAGGTTCCTCATTTGTGGATTCAGCCTTGGCAAAGCCCTTCTCAGCTTCACAGTCTCAAAAGATTACAAATTCAATAACTCACTGAGACAGTCCATCTTGGATATAAGTTACCCCTAGCAGAGATGGTTAAACTTCCCTTCTCCTCTTTGGGTTCTCTAAAGCCTCCTCAGGGCTCTCATGCTTTCCCTTAACAGCTTATTTATGCTGACTGGGATCATCCAGACAGGCATTTTATTCCTCCTAACAGATTTTTTCAAATTTATCCTATGGAGTGGTGGAGAAATTCACTAAAAAGTGGAGTGTACCAGCAGTGGATGCGGCTGTCTCTTCCCTGAATAAGAGTCTTACTTGCCCGGTGGACAATGTTCAGGTGTTTAAGGATCCAGCTGATAAGAGGCTGAAGTCATTGCTTAAAGCCTCGTTAGCTATGGCCGATGCAGTAGCAAAACCTGCCGTAGCAGCAGTAGGCATCTGTCAATCCCTTACACCCCTTTCACACCAGGGCGTTTTGCAGGCGCTATAGCGTTAGAAATAGCGCCTGCAATCCGCCCTAAAGAAGCTGCACCATTGTGTGTAGTGTGAAAGCCCAGAGGGCTTTCACACTACAGCGGTGCGCTGGCAGGATGTCAGAAAAAAGTCCTGCCAGCAGCTTCTTTGGAGAGGTTATGTCTATCTTTACATGCTACTGATGTTAATGAGACCATTGGGACCAGCAGAGGAGTGGAGAGCCGATACAAGCAGTGAAACAGCCTTAATAAGAGCCTTATTGCATAGACCCCCCCTGGTAACCACCTAAGGGATAGTGCACATGGTGTGAACGGTGAAGGTGTAGAGGATAAGGAAGAGATACTCTCACTATTGGGAATTGGTTTGACACTCTGTGTGGCTACTATGTGGCTCTATCTGTCCCATGGATTCATATGGACACTGTTAAATGATTTTTTATTGCATGAATACTGTTACACACTCAAGACAATTATATAAGCTGGAGCACGCAGGTGCTAAACACTATATGGATTGGTAGTTCATTGTGGTGTATGTAGCAGGAGCAATATTTATTTAATTATTATTTATTTTGGTTTAATTTTTTTATGCATGCGATTTTATGCGTTTGTGATGCAGTTTTATGCATGGTAATGAAAAATTTAAAATTTTCATGTGGTTAATATCCAGCTCTGTTAGTGTTTGATTTTCAATCAGACATTTGTTTTGTGTTTTATACATGTATATACAGTGCCTTGAAAAAGTATTCATATCCTTTGAAATTTTCCACATTTTGTCATGTTACAACCAAAAACGTAAATGTATTTTTATTGGGATTTTATGTGATAGCCCAACACAAAGTGGCACATAATTAAAGTGGAAGGAAAATGATAAATGGTTTTCAAATTTTTTTACAAATAAATATCTGAAAAAGTGTGTCGTGCATTTGTATTCAGTCCCTTTACTCTGATACCCCTAACTAAAATCTAGTGGTAAACAATTGTCTTCAGAAGTCACCTAATTAGTAAATAGAGTCCACATGTGTGTAATTTAATTTCAGTATAAGTACAGCTGTTCTATGAAGTCCTCAGAGGTTTGTTAGAGAACCTTAGTGAACAAACAGCATCATAAAGGCCAAGGAACACACCAGACAGGTCAGGGATAAAGATGTGGAGATTTTTAAAACAGGCATAGGATATAAAGAAATATCCCAAGTGTTGAACATCTCAGGTAGCACTGTTCAATCCATCATCTGAAAATGGATAGAGTATAGCACAACTGCAAACCTATCAAGACATGCCGTCCACCTAAACTGACAGGCCAGGCAAGGAAAGCATTAATCAGAGAAGCAGCCAAGAGGGCCATGGTAACTTTGGAGAAGATGCAGTGATCCACAGCTGAGGTGGGGGAATCTGGCCACAGGACAACTATTTGTTGTGCACTCCACAAATCTGGACTTTATCGAAGAGTGACAAGAAGAAAGCCATCATTGAAAGAAAGCCATACGTCCCATTTGCAGTTTCTGAGAATCCATGTGGGGGACACAGCAAACATGTTGAAGAAGGTGCTCTGGTCAGATGAGATCAAAATTGAATGGTGGTGGCAGCATCATGTTGTGGGGATGCTTTTCTTCAGCAGGGACAGGGAAGCTGGTCAGAGTTGATGGTTGGAGCCAAATACAGGGCAATCTTAGAAGAAAATCTGTTAGAGTCTACAAAAGACTTGAGATTGTGGTGGAGATTCACCTTCCAGCAGGACAACGACCATAAACATAAAGCCAGAGCTATAATGGAATGGTTTAGATCAGGGGTGCCCAACCTTTTGAAGAGCGAGGGCCATTGAAGCAACTTGATAACTGGTCACGGGCCAAAATAAGTGTAATGGGCAGATGACAGATCTGTATCTACACTGCATATGCAGAACGGATATGGACACAGCCCATGCTACTCTATGGGCCCTCCAATTCAATCTGATGGAAATCAGATTGAAGGTAAGCAGGGGTAAATGGACACAGAGGTGAATGGAGGGTCCGATTGGGTCCTAAGGCTGCTTTCACACTGATGCACCACGTGCACCTGTGGCTTTCCTGCAGGTTAGCTGCACTTTGCCATAGACTTCTATTATATCCTGATGGTATAGTTCACTTTCTGAAAGCGCACCAAACCCACAGGTAATAACAGAAGTCTATGGCTCAGTGCAGGTAACCCGCATGTGCAGGATTAGTTTAACAGCAGCCTAGTAACCACTGAAGAACAGATATGCCCATATATACACTGATTTCTGTAACAAACACACCATTAATATCAATCGTCCATTCAGTTTTCCCCCGGCTGTTGCTGTCCCAGGCAGAGTTCATTTGGTATCGATTGTCACAGGAGCTGGCACTATACAGGAAGCATCAGCTTATGCGGCTCTGCTCTGCAGCTTCTTGCTTTCTCTACCACCGGCTTCATTCACAACACTGATACTCTGAGATGGTGGGTTGGCAACCTGCGATCTGGGCTTGTCAAACCACCATCCCAGAGCAGGAGGTCGTGGGCCACATCAGAGGGCTCCACGGGCCACTGGTTGGGCACCCCTGGTTTAGATCAAAGCATATTCATGTGTTAGAATGGCTGGTCAAAGTCCAGACCTAAATCCAATTGAGAATCTGTGGCAAGACTTGAAAATTGCTGTTCACAGATGCTCTCCATTCAATCTGACAGAGCTTGGGCTATTTTGCAAAGAAGAATGGGCAACAATTTCACCCTCTAGATGTGCCAAGCTGGTAGAGACATATCCAAAAAAAGACTTGCAGCTGTAATTGCAGCAAAAGGTGGTTCTACAAAATATTGCCTAGGGGGGGGCTGAATACAAATGCACGCCACACATTTTAAATATTTATTTGTAAAAAACTTTGAAAACCATTTATCATTTTCCTTCCAATTTACAATTGTGTGCCACTTTGTATTGGTCTATCGCATAAAATCCCAATAAAATACATTTGTAACATGGCAAAATGTGGAAAATTTCAAGGGTATATATATATATATATATATATATATATATATATATATATATATATACACATACATATATATATATATATATATATATATATATATATATATATATATATAGTCATATATGAATAGAAGATATCTGAAAAAATTGTTTAAAAAAAGGGGGGGGGGCATGAATATGCATAAACACCTTATACTATACGTGATTATTTACTTACTATCTCAGGACTAGGGATGAGCCGAACACCCCCCGGTTCGGTTCGCACCAGAACTTGCGAACGACCCCCGCGTTCGGCACGAACGTTAGAACCCCATTGAAGTCTATGGGACTCGAACGTTCGAATTGGAAAGTGCTAATTTTAACGGCTAATATGCAAGATAGTGTGCTAAAAAGGGTTTGGCGATCTGCCTCCTGCCTCAGGGGACATGGGTCACTGCAAAAAAAAGTTTTAAAAACTACCGTTTTGGCGGGAGCACTGATTTTAATGACGATTAAAGTGAAAAAAAAAAAGTGAAATATTCCTTTAAATATGGTGCCTGGGGGGTGTCCCGTGTTTAGAACAGTCCCTGCACAAAATGACATTAAACGGAAATAACACCATTTAAAACTGCTTGCGGTTTTAATGTTATATCTGGTTCCTGTAATATGGTTGAAAATCATTCAGAAAAATGGCATGGGTAGCCCTCCCTGCCCATTACCAGCCTATTTGGGTCTTGTACGCATATTAAGGGGAACCCCGTACCCATATTAAAAAAAGGAAATGCGTGTGGCCCCCAGGCCCTATATACTCAGAACAGCAGTATACAGGCGGTGCAAACAAGACAGGGACTGTGTAGGTTTGTTGTGTTAAGTTGAATCTGTTTGTCATTTTCAAGCGGTACATTTTTAAAGTGTAGCTCCAGTCAAAAAAAATATCTTTAAGCTTTTTGGAAAACATAGGGAAGGGTTATCACCCCTGTATAATTTGTTTTGTCGTCCATCTTTTTTCATCTCACTTGCTGTTGTCTCCTTCCGTTTGCAAGTAGGAGATGTTTGTAAATTGGATGTTTGAAAGTAGGGGCCTGCCCTATATGCTCTGCAGAAATGGCGGAACAAGGTGTTGGTTTTGCAACAACATTGTAAGCCCTCAAAGTGACTCTTGGTGGCCGCTGGAGCGCCCTGCTGTGAACGATTATATCAAGAATTGTAATTACATGCCATTGTTGAACAGTGGTAGAAAAATTGACCTTTGGTGGTTGTGGTGCTGGTGCCACAACACTATAAGTCCTCACAGTTACTCTGGGTGGGCACAGGAAGGGGCCCTCCTGTGAAATATTATATCAAGAATTGTAATTACATGTCCCTGTTAAACAGGGGCAGAAAAATTGGGCCTTAGGCACTGGTGCCATCACACTGCAACCTCTGCCATACACTCTAGTTTTATTGCAGGAATTAGCCCTGCTGCAAAGCATTGCATCAAAAATTGTACTTAAACGCCCCTGTTAAACAGGGGCAGAAAAATTGGGCCTTAGGCACTGGTGCCATCACACTGCAACCTCTGCCATACACTCTAGTTTTTTTGCAGGAATTAGCCCTGCTGCAAAGCATTGCATCAAAAATTGTACTTAAACGCCCCTGTTAAACAGGGGCAGAAAAATTGGGCCTTAGGCACTGGTGCCATCACACTGCAACCTCTGCCATACACTCTAGTTTTATTGCAGGAATTAGCCCTGCTGCAAAGCATTGCATCAAAAATTGTACTTAAATGCCCCTGTTAAACAGGGGCAGAAAAATTGGGCCTTAGGCACTGGTGCCATCACACTGCAACCTCTGCCATACACTCTAGTTTTTTTGCAGGAATTAGCCCTGCTGCAAAGCATTGCATCAAAAATTGTACTTAAACACCCCTGTTAAACAGGGGCAGAAAAATTGGGCTGCTGGCATCACCCAGAACCAAAAATGTTCTTCCAACATATCAGCGGAGGAGGAAGAGGATAGACAATCAACATAACAGGACAGTCACTCAGCATCAGCATAGGCAGTCTTGAAGGGATGTGGTATTTCAAAAAAAATTATTCGGTTACATCAGCTTCAGGTGCTTGGTAGCTGTGGGTGATCCAAGACTGATTCATCTTGATGAAGGTCAGTCGATCAACTGATTCGGTGGACAGGCGCACCCTGTGATCGGTAACGA
This sequence comes from Lithobates pipiens, assembly GCF_037356315.1. Classification (NCBI taxonomy): domain Eukaryota; kingdom Metazoa; phylum Chordata; class Amphibia; order Anura; family Ranidae; genus Lithobates; species Lithobates pipiens. The sequence continues at coordinate 132,958,901 of NW_027507718.1, forward strand.
AGCCACCAGCAGCACTGAAGGTGCGTTCCGAAAGAACGCTGGATGCAGGACAGGCCAGGAGCTCAATTGCATACTGTGCAAGCTCTGGCCAGTGATCCATCCTCAAGACCCAGTAAGCCAGAGGATTTTCAGTGGGAAAGGTGTCCAAGTCTGACCTTGCCCCTAGGTATTCCTGCACCATGTAAATTAGACGCTGGCGATGGGTGCTGGAACCAATCATACCTTGGGGCTGCGGACTAAAAAATTGTCTGAACGCATCAGTCAGACGGCCACCTTCTCCACCGCTCCTTCTGACTGATGCCTCAGCAACACGTTGTCCAGGACCAGGAGTTTGTGACCTCCCAGTCTCTGGGAACGCGTTGCACAGAGCTTTCTGCAAGGCCTCCCGGAGATGTCTCATCCTCTGCTCCCTCTGCGATGGCAAGATAAGGTCGGCAACCTTACCCTTGTACCGTGGATCAAGGAGAGTGGCCAGCCAGTAATGGTCCCTCTCCTTGATCCGAAGAATACGAGGATCCTTCCGCAGGCTTTGCAGGATCAGGGAGGCCATGCAGCGTAGGTTAGCTGAGGCATTCGGTCCGGAGTCCTCTGGGTCACTAAGGACAACATGATCCGCAGCTACCTCCTCCCAGCCACGTACAAGTCCACGTGTTTCTTGGGACTGTAAATCATCCCTATAAGACTGCTGCTGCTGATGCTGAGTGCCAGCCTCCACCTCCATGCTGACACAATCATCCTCCTCCTCCTCTTCCTCCTCCTCACCCTCTTCCTGTGTGATGGGTGGCACAGCAGGAACACTGTCTGGATAAAGGGGGCCTTGAGAGGCAAGGAAGTCCTCCTCTTCCTGCCTCTGTTCTGCCTCAAGTGCCCTGTCCATTATTCCACGCAGCGTATGCTCCAAGAGGTGGACAAGAGGTATAGTGTCACTGATGCATGCACTGTCACTGCTCACCATCCTTGTGGCCTCCTCAAACGGTGACAGGACAGTGCATGCATCCCTGATCATGCCCCACTGGCGTGGTGAGAAAAAACCAAGCTCTCCTGACCCTGTCCTGGTGCCGTAGTCGCACAGGTACTCATTGATGGCCCTCTGCTGCGTGTGCAGCCGCTGCAGCATGGCCAATGTTGAGTTCCATCTGGTGGGCATGTCACATATAAGGCGGTTCTTGGGCAGGTTCAACTCCTTTTGGAGCTCAGCCAGCCGAGCACAGGCATTAAATGATCGGCGGAAATGCACACAGACTCTCCTGGCCTGTTTCAGGACATCCTGTAAGCCGGGGTACCTGCCCAAGAACCGCTGCACCACCAGGTTAAGGACGTGAGCTACACAGGGCACATGGGTCAGTTGTCCCTGTCGGAGGGCGGAGAGGAGGTTGGTGCCATTGTCGCAAACCACCATTCCTGGCTTAAGCTGGCGTGGCGTCAACCACCTCTCGGCCTGCCCCTGCAGAGCTGACAAAACATCCGCCCCAGTGTGGCTCCTGTCCCCCAAACAAACCAGCGCAAGCACGGCATGGCATCGTTTTGCCTGCGTACTTGCGTAGCCCCTGCAACGCCTACGGAGCACCGCTGGTTCTGAGGACAGAGCACTGGAAGAGGCCGTGGAGGAAGAAGAAGAGGAGGGGGTGGAGGAGAGAGGTGTGTCACAACCAATAGTAGCATTTTGGAGGCATGGTGGCGGAACAACCTCCAATACTACTGCACCTTGTCCTGCATCCTTCCCAGCAGCCAGAAGAGTGACCCAATGGGCCGTGAAAGACAGGTAACGTCCCTGTCCATGCCTGCTGGACCATGAGTCAGCGGTAATATGCACCTTACCGCTGACCGCCCTGTCCAGCGAGGCAAGGACATTGCCTTCCACATGCCGTTAGAGAGCCGGAATTGCCTTCCGTGAGAAAAAGTGGCGTTTGGGGACCTGCCACTGAGGAACCGCACATTGTACAAACTCACGGAAGGGGGCCGAATCTACCAACTGAAAAGGCAGCAGTTGAAGTGCTAGCAATTTAGCCAAGCTAGCATTCAACCGCTGGGCATGTGGATGGCTGGGAGTAAATTTCTTCCGCCGGTCCAGCAGCTGGGGCAGGGACATTTGTCTGCTATAATCGGACGTGGATGTACCACTAGCAGAGTTCCCGGAAGCACTTGGCTGTGACACACCTAATTCTACACCTTCATTCCTCTCAGAGCAGGTTTCAGAGAGGACTGAAGGTCTAGTGGGGTTGGAGATGCCAGCTGATGAGGAGCAAGGAGAGGTCCGCTTTGTTCTTTGGTGTGGGTCTTTGAGGTATGCTTGCCAACAAGCTGCATGGCAGGTCAACATATGTCTGGTCAAGCATGTGGTGCCCAAGCGGCTGATGTTTTGGCCACGTGAGATACGCTTGAGACATATGTTGCAAATAGCAGCGGTGCGATCTGATGCACTCGTCTCAAAAAAGGCCCACACCAAAGAACTTTTAGAATAACGCGCAGAGGAAGCGCTCTGCGCAGAGGAAGCGCTCTGCGCAGGCGGAGCTCTGCGGTGTGATTCAGTCGGTGTGCTGCCCCTAAGCTGGCCCCCGGAGGGCATCCTGCCTCGTTGGACATGTGCCTCCTCCTCCTCCTCCCTCCTTCCAGGCACCCACGTGGAGTCAGTGCCCTCATCATCCCCTCCCTCTTCATCGCTGTAGCAAACCTGGCAGTATGCTGCAGCTTGTGGAACATTACTGCCAGATTGCTGTCCTTCTTGAGCATCCCCTCTCTCTGTGCTCACGCTACTGCCTTCCTCTAGCTGAGTGTCATCATCAGAGCCCACCAAACACTGGGCATCCTCCTGGAGCATGTACCCAACACTGTGCTCAAAGAGTTCAGGAGACTCCTCAGGAGGACGTGGTGGGTCTAGGGAAGGAGTCACTGATGATGACATTGAGAGGAGGGACGACGATGTGTTGGCAGCTGCTTTTCTACTACCCTGAGACTGGGTGAGAGAGGATGAAGAGGGCTTGGTCATCCACTCTACCAAGTCGTTGGCATGTTGCGGTTCAACATGTCCAGCTGCAGAAAAGAAGGACAAGCATGTCCCATGGCCACGTGCTGATGACAATGCACCGCGTCCCCGACCAGCACTGTTGTCTCTAGACACAGAGCCTGCTTGCCCTCTTTTATCGGCTCGCGCCTGTCTGCCTCTCCTTGCTGGCCTTCCAGACATGGTAATGGCCTGAAGGGAGTTGGGTAAAACAGTAGTTGGGTAGTTTATATTGTGCTGGAGGCACACAACACCCACTAACTCCTGCAGATGCCTTTTTTATAGAACAGCAGAGTTAAAGGGGTATATACAGATGTATACTGTGCTGTGCTGGAAGCACACACAACTTCCAATAACTCCAGCAGATGCCAATCGGGCCCAAATACAGAACAGCTATGTAGGTGGATAATAGCGGTATGTACTGGGTACAGAGCAGGCACACAGCACACACTATCTCCTGAGTGACACTGCTGACTGCAAGCTCTATTGTTAAAGATGGACCACTAGCTATATAGGTGAGGTGAATATCACGGTGTATACTGCGGTCAGGGCACGCAGACAATAACAAGAAAACAGCAGAGTTAAAGGGGTATATACAGCTGTATACTGTGCTGTGCTGGAGGCACACACAACTTCCAATAACTCCAGCAAATGACAATCGGGCTCAAATAGAGAACAGCTATGTAGGTGTATATAGTGGTATGTACTGGGTACAGAGCACGCAGACAGCACGCACTAACACTACTGACTGCAAGCTCTATTATTAAAGCTAGATCACTAGCTATATAGGTGAGGTGAATATAGTGGTGTATACTGCGGTCAGGGCACAGACAGTAACCACTACACAAGAGCAAAATAGTAAATCAGCCAAAAACGATTGGTGTGTAACTGTGTTGAAGGTACACAGAACACCCACTGCTTCAGATGCTAACAAACACTACACGAGGCCGCCTGAAAGGCAGCTTTATATAGTGTGGGGCGTGCACTACACTGTCTGAGCTATGATTGGCCACAGGCAGGATGCCTGTGACCAACCATTGCTCTTCCCGCTACTGGCGCTGCGATTGGCCAAGCATGCGGGGTCACAGTGCATGCTTGGCCAATCGTGAGACAGCAATGCATTGCGCCATCGCAGTGCATTGTGGGCCACACGAATTTTGCCGCGAACGGCCCAAACGTTCGGAATTCGGCGAACGCACGAACGACCGATGTTCGAGTCGAACATGTGTTCGACTCGAACACGAAGCTCATCCCTACTCAGGACCACCACCCCCAAGTTAGATTTATAGAACTATACGATGTCCAGGATATGTGTGACCATAAGGGTCCGCTGTAAGGGATGATGAAAGAAATGGTGAGAGACAAGACACTAGAAAACATTAAAATTACAAATGCGGCTAACCGTGGAAGTACCCGAATGTCACTAGGGGGCATGACCAGTTGCGGAAGCAAGTGAGGATGAGAGGAGCTTGGGAGTGAGCGTGTGGTGCTGTTCCCCCACCCTGCTCCGTCCACCATGAGGTTGTGCGGGATATGCTATTTCTCCCCCTAGGCCCCTAGACTCTACTGCCTGAGCGTCTGTGGAGTGGAAAGTTCTTAAAGAAACCTTCGGCACCTTTTATCTACTCAGGAGCAGCCCTTTTCCACCTTCTCCTCTCCCGCTCCTCCCTCCCCCTCCCGCCGGTGTGGTGGACCGTGCTGCCCGGCAAAGATATCAGGGACAGGGTTCAGTGAGTGAGCCGTTGAGCTGCCGACGAGAGGAGGTGAGGATCTCGCGAGATCTCGGGCGGTGCCTTGGTCTGGAGTGGCGAGTTTGGGCGGTGTGCTGTCGCTCTGCTACCGCTGGCGAGGGATGAGCTGTCGCTGCTGGTCCCTGTTACTGCCTGGAGTGGAGGAGCTGGTCCCTGGATCTACTGGCACACAGTGGATGAAGTAAAGCGCCCCCCGGAGAAATGGTGAGAGATGACTTTGATACCACTGTGACATTATCTTATCTGGCTGCTTTTTGGACTGTTTGCATGTCTTCATGCATATACATATTTATATGTTTATATGCCCATATGTTTACTTTTTCCTGTTGCTGAGATAGCTGGGCTGTGCTAATAGTAAACAGAGGTGGACTGCTGGTACTTTTTTTCTTGCATCAACATAGCAAGATAATCAATAAGCGTACTCAAGTACGACTTTCTCTGCAGGGGGGGGGGGGGGGGGGTTTCTTGGCTTCCCCTGTGAAGGAATATATTCAATCTGTTAAGGAAGATAGCAATGTCTAGGAAAAGACTGCCTGAGAAACACTTACCTCATGAGGGGTCTCAAGTCACTTGCTCTGCAAAGGATAAAACCAATCAAATGTACTCTGCTGCAGCTACTAAATTGGAGCAATATGCTCACTCAGCGTCTGTTTCACCTACCAATCTGAGTTCTCAGCAATTAAATCTACAGAATAAAGAGCATAGAAATTCTTCTGCAGACAGAAAGAGCCAAGGGTGCACCTCTTCTTACCCTTCTACCCCCTCAGTTGCTAAATCTGTAGGTAATAAGTGTTCGGGGGAAGGCAAAACCTCAACTGCTATTGTAAACACGGAAGCAACCGTTACATCACCCAGTATCTATACACCTGTGTCTACTATGTTGGAGGGGGAGCCCACATTACGAGAGATACTGAATGCGATTAAGGAATGTAAAGACTCAATTTCTAGTTTTGACAGCCAGTTGAGATGCATTAAGGAGGAGCTATTCTCTATGAGACAAGACCTGATTAAAACTGTATTAACCGGTGCCCGACCAGCGCACGCCGATGTACGTCAGCAGAATGGCACGGGCAGGCATACTGGCGTACAGGTACGTCCAATCTTCAATGCCGCCCTGTGTCGGTCGGAACCCCCGTGAGTCCAGTCGCGGGTCCCGCGGACTCGATCGCCGCGGGCATATCCGCGATTGTCTCAGGGGACGGCTGAATGGAGAAGTGCCGTTGTAAACAGCATTTCTCTATTCTGCCTAGCAACTAGTGACGCTGATCTCTGCTCCATGTGATTGGAGCAGAGATCAGTGTTCACTAAATGAAAGCTCAACCCCCCACAGTTAGTAACACACCCCTAGGAACACTTAACCCCTTCACTGCCACCCACTGGTTAACCCCTTCACTGCCAGTGTCATTTACACAGGAATCACTGCATTTATATAGCAGTGATTGCTGTATAACTGACAATGGTCCCAAAAATATGTCAAAAATGTCTGATGTGTCCGCCATAATGTTGCAGTCACAATAAAAATCGCTGATCGCCGCCATTACTAGTAAAAAAAAAAAATGATAAAAAATTATTAATAAAAATGCCATAAAACTATCCCTATTTTGTAAACGCTATAACTTTTGCGCAAACCAATCAATCGCTTATTGCGATTTTTTTACCAAAAATATGTAGAATACGTATCGGCCTAAATTGAGGGAAGAATTTTTTTTTTAATATATTTTTGGGGGATATTTATTATAACAAAAAGTAAAAAATAATGCATTTTTTTAAAAATTGTCGCTCTATTTTTGTTTATAGCGCAAAAAATAAAAACCGCAGGGGTGATCAAATACCACCAAAAGAAAACTCTATTTGTGGGAAAAAAAGGACGTAAATTTTGTTTGGGAGCCACGTCGCATGACTGTGCAATTGTCAGTTAAAGCGACGCAGTGCCGAATCGCAAAAAGTGGTCTGGTCTTTGACCAGCAAAATGGTCCGGCCTGCAAGTGGTTAAGGACTTCCCATCTTGAAAAACGTGTAAGCCTGGTTGAGGATGAGTTGAGCCCTGTGATGCATGGAATTGAGTCGCTTAAAAATATAATAAACATTCAAGTCGCTAAGTTGGATGAGATGGAAAGCAGGAACCGTAGAAATAACATTAGGATGATAGGCCTCCCTGAGCGTAGCGAGGGTCCCAATTGAACAACTTTTTTAGAGGGGTGATTTCGGGAGATTTTTGGGGATACCCTCTTCAGTCCCTTATTCGCGATAGAACGAGCACACCGAACCCCTTCAAAAGCCCACCATACGGGAGATCACCCTAGGCCGATAATAATGAAAATTCTCAACTATAATGATAAAGTGACTTTATTGCGAGGGGCCAGGGAGATGGGGGACATTAGGTTTAAGGGGGCTCGCGTTTCCCTCTATCCTGACATTTCGCCTGATCTCCAAAAGCACAGGGCTGAATTAATTTCAGTTAAGCTTAATATGATAAAGCATAAGATAGATTATGCTCTCCTGTATCCGACTCGTTTAGGGTGTCAGCAGGCAGTAGGACTTTTTTCTTTAACTCACCGACGGAGGCAGCCCAATGGCTAGAAGAAAACAAACAGAATCTATAAATCTATATAATTGGAACTTTTGTTGAGATAAATATGTGATTATTTATATTTTGCAGGGTGTGTATGCAGGGTAGGGGTATTGCACACACTATATTTGCACTATTATTTCACTTATGTTAGGAGCAGGGGAGGTTGAATAGCAATGGGGGGTGTTATGGCTATAACAGGAGGTAAAAATAATGTATGTTGGTATGTGTGTAAGGGGGCAGTTAAGCTCCCTATTTGGGGTTCAATCTATGTTTAGGGCACTAAGAACGATACTCGTAAGTAAGTGGTGGGAGGGATGTAAGAAGGTCACGGGTGTTCCCCTAGGGGGAAGCCCTGATGGGCATGGAGGGAGGGGGATGGGATGCTGTAGGATTAGGGGATAAGAAGGTGAAGGTGGGAAGGGTTGAAGATATTGGACTGACACTAGTATACACGAGATTAAATATCCACTTATTGGGAGGACATATGAGGGGGAAACATACATATGGTGGTAAGCATCTAAGACAAGGAGAAGGGAGTGGTATGGTTGCGTATTTGAGGAAAAAGGAAATTTCTCATTTTTTCCTTTTTTATTTTGATTTGCCCGATTATATTTTTTTAAACCTGGATGCAGGCTAAAACACTTAGTATAATATCAAGGAATGTTCCAGGTTTGGGAGATACGGTTAAGAGAGCTGTGGTGTTATTATCGCTGGAGGGGAAAGGACCCGGACTGTTATGTCTACAGGAGACACACCTGACCGACGAGAGTCCCACTGCTTTCTGGCCGGAAATTCTCAACCGAATTCCACTCCGTATTTTCATCATACTCAAGAGGGGTGAGCACCCTGATTGATAGGGAAGTCTTGTTTTCTTGTTACAAAAGCTGTATAGACACTATGGGTCGTTATATTTTTTTACATTGTTTAATTGAAAATAAGTCATATTTGATAGCAAACATTTATGTTCCACCCCCATTTAAACTGGAGATCTTACATGAATTAACATCATTTATAATAGATAAACCTGCAATTCCAGTGATAGCAATAGGGAATTTTAAGGAAGTTTTGGATATGTCCCTTGATAGATTTCCACCAGTAAATTGCCCAGTGGTCAGGGAAGAGAGAAGATTAGCTTATTTTCTCTATGAAGTGGGGCTATGCGACCTGTGGCGTAAACGGCATCCGCTGGAAAGACAATATTCTTGTTTTTCAACTTCTTTTTCCACTCTATCCAGACTTGATATGGCCTTAGTAAATAGCGAGGTCCTGGCTTTAATAGGCAACATAGAATATGGTCCAAGGGGAATATCTGACCACTCCCCTCTAACACTGACGGTTACTATTGGGAAAAAGTTTTACTTTAGGGAATGGAAGCTTGATCCCTCATGGTTGGAGATGATAGATGACCCCGAGGGATTAATGATTGTATTAAAAGAGTTTATGGGTGGCACAGTGGTGTAGTGGTTAGCACTCTCACCTAGCAGTAAAAAAGGGTCACTGGTTTGAATCCCAACCACAACACTACCTGCCTGGAGTTTGCATGTTCTCCCTGTGCCTGCGTGGGTTTCCTCCAGGTACTCCGGTTTCCTCCCACACTCCAAAGACATGCAGGTAGGTAAATTGGCCCTAGTATAAGAATGGGGACCCTTTCAAATTCTAAAATATATAAGGCCATTTATTGTCATTCCCACGAGAATATGTTGAAATTCTTCTTTGCTTTCTTCTTTTTGTATCATCCGTACTTCAATATGTCTACTTTTTATTTCTGGTATCACATAATTTGTCTTATATTCTGTACATGTAATTTATTTTAACATAAAATAAAAATTTTGAACGAGAAAGAATGGGGACCTTGGATTGTGGGCTCCTTGAGGGTAGGGACCGATGTGAGTGTGTAATGTACAGGGATAGGGACAATTGTAGACACTCACTCAGTTTGATCAACCTTACAAACTATGAAACTATAAGCATTAATACTGGTACGGCGTTGGCGGGAGTGGTCTGGGATTCTTTAAAAGCCTTTCTCAGAGGGCTTCGTATCCAGCAAATCACAAGAACTAAAGCTAGGATGAAGGAATGGGAGGAGGACGTTAAAAAGGTAGTGACGTTGGCGGAACAACAGTATATTATTAATCCAACCCTGGCCACTCAGAGTGGCTAGAAAAGCAGCAAGTGTATAAAATGACCAAGATGAGAAAGATGGACAACAAGCGTATATTCCAGCGACAATCTAATTTTGGTGAAGGTGAAAAAGTGGGTCGCATGCTGTCACTACTGGTCAGAGCAAATTCTCCCCCTTCAATGGTCCTAGCGGTTAAGACCCCACAGGGGGAGACTACCTCTGACCCTACTGTTATTATGAATACATTTAGGCAATATTATAGCTCTTTATATAAATCTCAGAAGGGGGTGGAGAGGGGAAGAATTGTAGCATTTATTGAAAACATAAGTATACCAACTTTACCAGTAGATGAACAATTGCTTATGGAGGCCCCAATTACCCTTGATGAGCTGTGTGGTGCTGTGGCTGGGAAGTCCAATTTAAAGTCACCAGGCCCTGATGGGCTACCAATTGAAATATATAAACAGTATGGCCAGATTCTATTGTCAGAATTGTTGAAGACATTGAGTCAGGCTTTGGCTGCTGGGACTCTGCCTCACTCAATGTCAGAAGCCACTATAGTGGTTATCCCTAAGGAAGGAAAGATCCTATGGATCCCTCCTCATATCGTCCAATTTCGCTATTATGTACCATTGTAAAAATCCTGGCGAAAATACCGGCTGCACATCTAAACAGATGTATCCACAAGCTTATTCATCCTGACCAGTCGGGATTCATTCTGACTAGGTCTACTAGTATTAACATACAAAGAACTTATCTGAATATTCCGATTCCGGTAGACAATAGCGGCTCCAGGGCCATCTTGGCCTTGGATGCAGCTAAGGTGTTTGACAGCCTTGAGTGGGAGTATCTGTTTGGAGTCCTTGTAAGATTTGGGTTTGGACCAAAAGTTTATCAATTGGATAAAATTACTTTATACTAACCCAAGAGCGAAAATTAAAATTAATAATGAGTACTCTGACGTGTTTCAGTTAGAACGAGGTATGAGACAGGGGTGTCCTCTGTCTCCGCTAAACTTTGCTCTTGCAGTAGAGCCATTGGCTATTGTTGCTAGAGCTAACTCAGATTTACAAGGATTTAGGAGGGGACTAGAGGAGGATAAGATAGCACTGTTTGCCAACAATGTCTTGTTTTTCCTAGATGTCCAAACCTTGTTAAAAGCTGTGATAAGAATGATTGGAGAGTTCGGTCAAATGTCTGGACTGGTCATCAACTGGGATAAATTGGCATTACTTCCGATAGATACCCGAGCTTGTCATATACCACAAGACATTCCCAAACTAAAAATGGTAGAAAAATTTAAGTACTTGGGGGTTTGGATTGCTAGGGATGTAAACCGGTGCCTTGAGGATAACTTAGCCTCTCTTTTACTAAAGTTGAAACAAAAGGCAGATATTTGGAGCAGCCTCCCCCTATCGGTGGCAGGACACTGTAATCTTGTCAAGAGGATATGGCTGCCCCAAATGTTAAATCTCCTTCATAATGGCCCACTATGGATAGGCCTGAAGTGGTTTAAGAGAATAGAATCTCTATTTAGAGATCTAATTTGGAGAAGAGGGCAGTCCATGATTTGTTTGCGGATGTTGCAGCTCCCGCTTGAGGAGGGGGGATGGCGGTTCCACATCCAGACTTTATTATTTGGCGTCAGCACCTAGCAGGGGGAGGAGCATTAAATAGGGGTAACCCTAGTGGTAGGTTGATGATGATAGGATTCCCCCACAATACACTCATTGATGCTTTAGAGGCAAACTCGTTTGCCATACGCTGTCCAACGATAAACCAAATTGTTAAACTTTGGCAAACAACGAAGGCCATTCTAGGATATCAGGGGGTATCAGAACTGGCTCCCCTATGGGACAATAGGAATTTGGTTGAGTTAGCCAAAATTGAAAGATCTAGGGAATGGGTGGATCAAGGGATTAATCGACTAAGTCAACTATTTGAAGGGAATGTCATTAAATCATTCGCTAATTTGAAGCTGGAATTCACTTTGTCCGATAGTTCGTTCTATAAATATCTCCAGGTCAGGCACAAGGTCCAGACACAATTTGGATCTCAAATAATACAATGGATCCAAATCCCTGTTTTGACACAAATAATGTCCTTGGTGTCGCTTAACCACTTAAGGACCAGGCCTCTTTTTCAGACTTGGTGTTTTCATGTTTAAAACTGTTGTTTTTTTTTTGCTAGAAAATTACTTAGAACTCCCAAACATTTTATATTGTTTTTTTTCTAACACCCTAGAGAATAAAATGGCGGTCATTGAAATACTTTTATTTACACCGTATTTGCGCAGCGGTCTTACAAGCGCACTTTTTTTTAAAAAAATGCACTTTTTTGAATAAAAAAATAAGACAACAGTAAAATTGCGCCCGCTCGTGGAATGGCGTCAAACTTTTAGCCTAAAAAATCTCCATAAGCGACATTTAAAAAATTCTACAGGTTGCATTTTTTGCGTTACAGAGGAGGTCTATCGATCGCGGCGATACCTCACATGTGTGGTTTGACCACCGTTTTCATATGCGGGCGCTACTCACGTATGCGCCCGCTTCTGTGCGCAAGCTCGTCGTGACGGGGTGTTTTTAAAAAAACATTTTTTTTTTCTTATTTATTTAAATTGATTTTATTTATTTTTACACTGTTTTAAAAAAAAAAAAAAAATGGATCACTTTTATTCCTATTACAAGGAATGTAAACATCCCTTGTAATAGAAAAAAGCTTGACAGGTCCTCTTAAATATGAGATCTGGGGTCAAAAAGTCCTCAGATCTCATTGGGCTAAAATGCAAAAAAAAAAAAAAAAGAAAATCTGACATTTAAAAAAAAATATACCTTTAAGAGGTATGGGCGGAAATGATGTTTTGATGTCGCTTCCGCCCTCCTATGGTATAGAGACGAGTGGGGGCCATCTTAGCCTCACTTGTCTCTATGCCCAGCTAGGAAGAGGACCCGATCGCCTCCGCCGCTACCGACGGCTCCGGTAAGCGGCGGAAGGGCGGCGGGAGGGGGGTGGCACCTCTCCCGCCGCCGATAGCGGTGATCTCGCGGCGAATCCGCCGCGGAGACCACCGTCATCGTACAGCCGACCGCCGCCTGAAGAGATGGATATCTCGGTTGTGGCAGCAGCTGCTGCCGTTACCGAGATATCCCTCTTCAAAAAAAGGACGTACATCCCCGTTAGGCGGTCCACAAGTGGTTAAGAGAGTAATCTCTCGACTGTATGCCAGACTTGGGGATAGAATGATAGATCGTGGAGGTCCGTCTAAGAATAGGAAAAAATGGGAGTGTGACGTGGGGTCATTGTCTAATGTCGAATGGGATCAGACTCTCAAACAGGGAACACTTGTCTCAATCTCCCCTCGCAGAAAGTATCTCATCTTTACTTTTTTTTACCGAGTATAGTATACCCCTAGGAAAATGTTTAATCTGGGATGGCGAGATAATGACCAGTGCCCCAGATGTGGGTCACCTGGAGATTTTATCCATATGCTTTGGAAGTGTCCAAAGCTATTTAGGTATTGGATGAATGTTATAGATGAGATCAATAAAATCTTCACGTTAACATTAGAAACGACAGTCAAGACCTGCCTCCTGGGCTTATTTCAGGGGAGTAACGTTCTGAAAGATATTGTTGAACCAGATGTAAGATGCCTTTTCCAAGCAAGAAAGCTGATTGCTCAACATTGGCAGTCGCAGCTGCCCCCGCTAGTTGAAACTTGGTTAGCGAGTATAAAATCAACAATTGGTAATGAGAGGGTTTTTTTTTTATTAAACAGGACAACATTAAGTTTATGAGAATGTGGGGACCTTGGTTGGGGAGACTGGGGTTCCCCCATAAGCTGAGAGGAGGTTTTAGTACTGGTTATACATAATAGATTTGGCCCCTCCACTTGTAATTCCTTTTTTTTTCTTTTTCTAAAAAATATTATTTTTTTCTCTTTTCTTTTGCTTCTTTTCCTCTTTTTGGTTTCTTTTTCTCTCTTCCGCCACTTCTCACTTTCCCCCACGAGCCTTTTAAAAATATGTGAAATAAATCTAACTGAGCGGTGGGGAAAGGCGAGAAGAAAACGAGGTGTAAATTTAGGTGTATAATAATAAGATGTTGAGATAGCGAGGGGGGGGGGGGGCGGGGTGGGTTGAAAATAACGGGAAGGAGAGGATAACATCAATATGGGCAATGTATTGAATAGTACTATATAAATCTATTTTGCTAATCTTGAGGAATTTGCTTGTGTTGATGGTTATATTCTCTCTCTTCTATTTGTAAAATGCTTGAACGCTTTGATTGTAATATGTTTGTATAAATAAAAAAAATTACAAATGTACTATAATAATATGGTGTGGATTTCAATCTCCTTATTTAACACCCCAGAAGTGAGAGTATTTAGGGAATATATCCTGAAAGTTTCTTGTTGGCATAATCGTTTAAAGCAACAGGTAAACTGTTGGGAATTGCCTCAATCACCCATACTTTGAGGCCAACTGTGGATTGTTGGTGTTTGACCAAGAAATGTTTGGGGACACTGTGTATATCACAACCTTCTTCAATAAAGCGTCTGTGCTCACCAAAGCGTTTTCAGATAGTCTTCCCTATGTATAGTAGACCACATGGACAAGTTAAACAATAAACCACATACTCACTACAGCAATTGTGGAATTCTTTTATCACGTGACTTGCCTTAGGATGAAAAAAAAATTTGGCCATGCTCCACAAGCTGACAGGTCAAATTCTATTTACAACTAAATGGCACAGCAATGGGTGCAAATTTGCCCCCAGCTATGCCAATTTAGCTATGGGCCTCTGGGAATTACAGCATGTCATTGACAATAATCCCTTTGCCTCCCAAATCATATATTTTGGTCGCTACAGCAACAATATAATAATCATTTGGGATGGCTCTATAGATAGTGTGGAACAGTTTTTATTACATTGTAATACCAACGCGTTAGAAATCTCATTCACCTATGTCACTGATCCACAAAAACTAGCCTTCCTGGACTTAGAGCTTTGTCATGATGGTCCAATCATACATGCTCCTAATTATTTTAAACCCATGGCTGGCAACTCCTTTCTTCACTATAAAAGCTGTCACCACCCAAAATAGACCAATAACATACCAAAAAGCCAATTCCATAGAATCCAAAATAACTGTACTAGGGATATTGACTTTCATAGACAGGGTGAGCTCCTGAGCAACAAATTTATTCAGAAATTATGTCCGTCCTCTTTAGTGTCCAATGCCTTCGAACAATACAAAAATGTACCCCCTCTCTGCACGAAGCCAATAATAATCAATCACAACCGATGTGTTTCACCACCCAGTTCCTCGTCAAATATAAAATTATGGAGAGCATTTTGTCCAAACATTGGCCCATATTACTAGAGGATGTTCTAATAATGGATATATTATTACTTTACACATATGCCAGTATTTCTCTATATTTATAATTATTGGTTTAAATTTATTGTTTACTTCATACTTTGATATGTTTTTTATATATATCTATTCTAAATGTACATGTACTATAACTGGATACTAGGATTTAGATGTAAAGTTGATCCAGGGAATCAGAAAGGAATATTTTCCCCTGCTGGAACAAATTGGATTATGCTTTGCTGGGTTTTTTTTTTTTTTGCCTTCCTCTGGATCAAGTGTGGGTATAGAATTGTACATTTTATTTTTACCCTTTTATTGGTTAAACTAAATATAGTCAGTTTGGTTGAAAAAAGTCTAACTAGAACAGTGTCAAGGGAGAGAAATCTCCTGAAATTTCCTCCAACACTGCCTCTACATTGAATTTATTACCCTCTGATTGAGCATCCTCTAGGACTGGCCTATCAGGGTCTGGCTCTAAAGTCTGTGTTAAAACCAATTCCTGCTTTAGTGCAAGGGACGTGTCATTACTCTTGGGCTGACTGTTGTGTGGGCCTTCAACAGAGTGAATGTTCACCTGCTGTTTTGAGTTAGTTCTCTTTTGCCTGGTCTTTGTCATATCTGCAAGTAAATGTCTTCCCCTGTTGGGTACACATGGAGTACAGTGTGGGAGGTAGAGATGTAGGTTAAGCATGTCCAGTAGAATTATGCAGTAACCCAGGTGTAGACCATCCTCCAAATAATCCTTGTGGCGAAAGGGAGGGAGGAATCATCCGAGTACCTTATTAGGACTTTAGGCAGCAGCGGTGTTAAAGTGTGCAACTAAGGGGGTGATGTATTGCCTGGTCATCCATGCAAAACTGAGCTCTGAAGGGATGCGTTTTAGGGTGAAGTTTGAAAATGTTATGCTGTAAAGTGAATGCATTCTAAACATCGCCCCGCTTTACACAGTTATGGTCCATTATATAGGGTGATCCTGTCTTATCTGTTCCAGTGCCCAAAGCAAAATTATGGGCCATCCGCAGAGTGAGGAGTCCAGGCAAGGCTCCAAAGGTTTCACCAACCTGGATGCACTTATTCTGTGGAGAGGGATGGTTGAATGAAGAATTCTTTAGGCAAATAAAGAAGTAAAGCTGATTTCTCCAAAAAGATGTCCATCACCTACAGCCACTGTAGAAAAATGTTCTGAGTGAGGTAGGGTTATGGGGGAGGAACCACAAGGGATATGTGTTCAAAAGCATGCTAGCATCCCATAACCTTAAAATAGGAAGCTATAACCCGTGATGTATGAATAGGTTGCCTGTGTTCTGCCCGGTACTATTAATGTATTCCCCTCTAGTTAAAGAAGCATTGGAAGTACCCAAGGAAATAATTGTCTGCCATCTGTCATAATGGTGAGCGTATCCCCTGTGGGGTACTCTCAACCGTAATCAGTGCAGAGACTGTTGTGGCAGAGAGAGTGCAGCTGTTCCATCAAAGGTGATGCCGAGACCTGGTCAACAATCTGGATCAGGGAAGCGATTCGATCTGTAGAAGAGCCGTGTCCTCAAGATAGTGGCTGGAGTTAGGCAGAATGCTGAGAGCCTCCTAGAGAATGCAAGACTATGCACATAAAACTTACTATGGTGACAACAAACTATCTAATAGTGTTAAAGCCTCTATCCAACTCACCGTTTCCAGCCCAATGTACTGTCTCCATCCAATCCTGTGCCCAAGGCAGGAACCTGGCGTACAGTGACTGCCTCCCAAGCTTTGTTGCGAGAGGGGTGAGGAAACACCACAGAAGGGGGGGGGGGGGGCCAAAACCCCAAACTTACCAAACCAGGTCACTGGCTGCTTCTCAAGGAAAAACCCAGTTTCCTGCTTCACCCATTTCAGGAGGAATTACCATCTCCTCTATGCAGAGATTGTCCAGGGAATGGAACCACTGGAATTTGTTCATCGCCAGGGCCCTAAACCTGTAGAGCACTCCACTGCTAACTGCACCACATTTAAAAAATGTGCAAAGCGTGAGCACCAAATGCAGAGTCCAGTGTCAAAGGGACCATCACAGGCCAGCTTTGGGTCTTCAATTTGGTAGGGTATGCATATGGCTACCTGAGGGATGACCAATCTGGGAGGCTGCATACTTATTGCCACCGTGGCATTTATGAAACCAGGGGGAGAAGAGACTACTCTTTGTGAAGATCCAAGGATACTCTTTATTCTTCCAGAAATATTGGAATTACAAGCCAGAATCTGCTCTCAGTAGAGGGAGGTCCTCCATCACCTAAAAACACTAGCAAGAAAAACTGAAGGTCACTGGCAGTAGGAGGGGTTATATCGACCGTCCTAACAACTTTGTCAGTGTCTTCACCAGAAGGTGGCAGTATATAAGCCATGATCAAAACTTAAAAAGTATCCTGTGCCCTGTAATGTAAAACTAAGAAAAGACTAGTATTTCTTATTGCTAGCCCTCTAGTCTGTGATGCAAATACAGAGCATGTAGAAGAGGGGAGAAAACAGTTCTAACTTTATTGGCTGAGAATTTATTGCGCAACAGTGTCTACAACTACAAAGGTCAGTGAGGGCTTGTTTTAAAAGCACATTTACAGCTTAAGGGTAGATATATATTTCATTGTGCATAGCCTGGCCAAAGTTCTACTTACTTAAGATAACTTGTCAGCTGTTGCTGACTCCAGTGACACCTGTAAAATCTTGCATTTCATATCACTGGACAATGGCTACTAGGACAAAGATGGTTGAAATCAGATAAAGAAAGCAATAAAAATTTGACAGGGTTTTAACCCTTCTCCTGGCAATTCAAAGCTTTTTGGCTCTGAATATATCAACTTGTCTTATCTGCTTAAAGTATATTGTGCTGGTGGTAGCCCCACTGTGCATAGCCCTGCACTGGATGTAAAGATGCTGAGACAGTCTACTGCCAAAAGAGCACTGTCAGAGGAGTGGAGTATTGGGTAAGTAAAAGTGCTTTTCCAATCCCCCTAGACATAAAACAAGCATTTACCTTGCACTGTAGGTGCAGCCTCACAGCAAGGGAAGGCTTTATATTAAAACCTAAAATGTAATATAAATAAGCTTAACAATTATTAAATGGTGTGGCTGCATTTGTTTTTTTTTTAAGCCCCCCCCACCACCACCAGGGCATCTGCCCAGTAACACACCCTCTGTATTATAGGCAGTAAGTTCTTTTTTTTTTTTTTTTGGAAGGAGGCTGCTTTCACACTGAGGCGCTTTACAGGCACTATAGCGCTAAAAAAAAAAATAGGATTTTTTTTTTGCGCGCCGTAAAATCCTTTTCTCTGTAGTTCACCGACTGACATAGCTCCTCTCTTAGACCATTGGTTGTTACGATAACCTTCAGGAGAGGGATAGGCATAACATGTTAACATGTAATAATAAAACTAGAACTTTCTAGTTCCGCTCAAGGGGCGGTCCCTTAGGTGACAACCCCACAGCCTGCATTGCAGCTTCAGTACATCAACAAGCAGTATAACGTAGAGAAAAATAGGCGGGGCGGGTTCTGTGTTAGTCAGTGAACTACAGAAAAAAGGATTTAACGCGAGTACAAAAAAATCCTATTTTCTCTTGCGTTCACCAACTGACACAGCTCCTCTCTTAGACCATTGGGACGTCCCAAAGCAGTGCCAAAACAAGGGGTGGGGAAACAGCATAAAAAAAACTTTACCCACAATGGCATGTGGGAACTAGTACAAAAACTTTACCCACAAAAACCAAAGTGAGTGGGAATAACCAAAACTTTTTTACCCACAAAAAAACAGGGTGCTCCTCAACTGGGAGTCACTACCTCCAAACTGCACCAGAACTGCAGTAACAAATGCAACAGTGCATTATTAAAAGGTACTGCGTTTTTACAAAAAAAAAAAAAAACAGGATAAAATGTAAGTGCAATTACAGGCATCAGCCGATGCACTGACATCTACCTTGTAGAACTTTATAAAAGTGTGAACAGACTACCAAGTCGCCGCTTTACACACCCAAGACGTTCTGATTGCCCTTGTGGAGTGGGCCGTGACCGGAAAGGGGGGCACCTGCCCCTTCAAGGAGTAGTCCTGTACTACAATCTGTCTGATCCACCTGGAAACGGTGGCCAACGAGACCGCATGCCTTTTTTCGGACCAGCCACCGAAACAAACAAGGAGTCTGACTTCCGAAAGGGAGCCGTAGCAGACAAATACACCTTCAGTGCCCGAACCACGTCCAGTGAATGAAGGGCCACCCTCCTTAGGATGTGTCGGCTTAGGACACAGAGATGATAACACAATGTCTTCATTGATGTGGAACGCCGAAACCATCTTCAGCAGAAAAGAAGGTTGCGGACGCAACACCATCTTATCCTTGTGGATAACCAGATAGGGTGACTTGCAAGACGAGGCCGCCAGTTCTGAAAACCCTCCTGGCCAAAGTAATGGCCACTAGAAAGTCCACTTTCTGGGAAAGAGTCAACAGAGGGATCTCTCTGATATTTTCAAATGGTGGTTTTTGAAGCGCCGATAACACCAGGTTCAGATCCCAGGGGGGTAACGGTGGACGAACACGGGGGAACTACATGTCGGACCCCTTGAACAAAAGTGCTCACTAGAGCAGTGATGGCGAACCTTGGCACCCCAGATGTTTTGGAACTACATTTCCCATGGTGCTCAACTACACTGCAGAGTGCAATGAGCATCATGGGAAATGTAGTTCCAAAACATCTGGGGTGCCAAGGTTCGCCATCACTGCACTAGAGAGTGAGACGCCAGGGGTTGCTAAAAAAAAAAAAAAAAAAAAAACAGCCAAAGCTATTTCTCCTTTAATGGTGCTTAACGCCAATTTCTGGTCTACTCCTTGCTGAAGAAACAGCAGGATCCTGGAAATAGAAAAGGAACGTGGATGCCATCCTTTCGCCTCACACATGGAGATATAGACCTTCCAGGTACGATGATATATCTTCTGAGAGGAAGATTTCCACGCTCTCAGCATAGTTGGAATCACTGAGTCCAAAAGACCCCGTTTCCTCAACACCTGGCTCTCAATAGCCATGCCGTTAAAACCAGCAATGGTAAAGAAGGATGGAGAATCGGACCTTGAGACAGAAGGTCTTCTCGTAACGGCGGTCGCCAGGGGGCATCTGCCACCAGGCACACTAGGTCTGCGTACCAGGGACGCTGGGGGCAATCTGGGGCAATCAGTATTACTGGAATCCCCTTGGCCTCCAGTCTGGGGAGCAGATGTGGCAACAGTTTGAGCGTAGGAAAGGCATAGTTCAGCTGGTATTGATCCCACGGAGCCACCAGCGCATCTGACACGTCTGCCCAAGGAACTCTTGTCCTGGACACAAATCACGTACCTTCCAATTGAGACAGGAGGCCAGAAGAAGATCCACATCTGGTGTGCCCCATCGCAGGCACAGTAGCCTGAACACCTCTGGATGCAACGCCCATTTCTTCTGGGTCCAGCATCTGGTGACTTAGATAGTCCGCCTGCCAGTTCTCCACTTCCGGGATGTAAATGGCTGACAGGGCCGGTACATGTCGCTCTGCCCACTGAAGCATGTGAGCCACCTCCCGTGCGGTGGCCGAGCCTCTTGTTCCTCCTTGGTGATTGACGTATGCCACCGCTGTGGAGTTGTCTGACTGGATCCTGATCGGACGCCCTCGAAGTCTTATCGACCATGTTGCGAGGCATAGCCTGATCGCTCTCAGCTCAAGCAGATTAATCGGCAACTTGGATTCCTCCACCAACCAGAGGCCCTGGGTTGACTAAACTCCCATTACTCCACCCCAGCCGGTTAGTCTGGCGTCCGTTGTGATCACTGTCCATTTCAGAGGTAGGAACGACTTCCCAGACCGAAGTGCTGGGGACCTCAGCCACCAGAGCAGGGAATCCCTGACCAACTGGCTCACCTGAATCTGCCAATCCAGGGACAACGGAGATTTGTCCCATTTTGTCAAAATCTCCTTCTGCAGGACTCGGGTGTGAAACTGGGCGTACGGTACTGCCTCGAAGGAGGCCACCATGAGTCCCAGGACTCACATGCATAAGCGTAGCGACGACCACCTGCGGTTCATCAACAGTTTTACCACGGCTCTGAAAGTCTGCAGCTTGTCTGAAGGGAGAAACACTCTCGCTTCCATGGAGTCCAACAGTAAGCCTAGGTATTCCAAATGCTGAGTTGGCACAATCACTGACTTTTTTAGGTTCAGCCACCCAAATTCCTGCAGGGTCTGCATGGTGATTTGCCACATCCTCCTCTAACTCTAAAGTGGAAGATGCTCTCAGGAGGAGATTGTCTAGTAACCCACGATCGCGATCCCGCGTTGCTGCAGCAACGCCAAAACAGGAGCCAGTATCTTGGTAAAGACTCGGGGGGGCGATGCCAAACCAAAGGGGAGCGACACAAACTGGTAGCGGGCTTCCCCAACTGCAAATCGCAGAAACCTCCGATGCCGAGGGCATATGGGTATGTACAGATACGGGTCCTGGATGTCCAAAGACACCAGGGAGTCCCCTTGATGGAGTGCAGCGATTACTGAGCGAACTGATTCCATTCTGAACCTCTGTACTTTTACATAGTAATTGAGGGCTTTCAGGTCCAAGATTCGATGTACCCCTTCCTTGTTGGGGACTACAAACAGGTTTGAGTAGAACCCCTGGAAACTTTCCGATTCCGGAACAGGTACTATCACCCCGCGACTCAGTAGGTCCCTTACCACCCCCAATAGGGCCTCCCGGCGAGCCGGGAGTATGGTATGCTGGAAGGGAAGAATCTGTTTTGCAGCCAAGAGAGGAACTCTATGCCCCTGTACACACGGTCGGAGATTTCGACAACCAAATCCGTCGGATTTTGTCCGTCGGATCTTGTCCGAAACTGTTGCATACACACGGTGGGACAAAGTTGTCGAAAAATCCGATCTTTCAGAACATGAGGACGTAATTTAGTTACGATGGGACTACATTCAGGCTAGTAGCTTTGATGTAGGAATTTGATCTGAGCATGCGTGGCACTTGGTCCGATCAAAATTCTCTACACATGATCGGAGTATGTCCGATCGGCCCAGTTGGTCGGGAAATATTTCCAACAAGTTGGAAAATTGGGTCCAACGGAATCAGTCCGATGCATACCACACACAGTCGGATTATCCGACAACACGGTCCGATAGGACACATTGATGGATTCTCAGACCGTGTGTACAAGGGCTTTCTTGTAGTCTGAGGAAATCAGATTGCAGACCCATTGGTCGGACAGCCGAAAGGCCCACCGGGCTGCAAACTCCCGAAGGCGACCCCCCAGCCGAGTTGTGGGCGGGGGCAAAACTTCATGTGATAGCACTTTTGCTCACAGGCTTGCGGTTTGAGGGGCGCTTTGGTCCTTCAGAGGTCGTCCTGTCGGGCTGGGGACGCTTGTCCAAAGCCCCGGGCTGATGAAAAAGACATTTGTGAGCGGAAAATGAGGGCCCTTGCCTACGGCTTGGCTCCTTAGCCTTCCTGGCCTATGGGAGTAGTGTACTCTTATCACCTGTGGCATTTTTTATAATGTCATCCAATGAGGCTCCAAAGAGCTGGTCGCCAAGGAAGGGAAGATCCATCAGGGCTTTCTTAGATGCTTGGTAGGCAGACAAGCATTTTGGCCAAACCAGGTGCCTCAGCACCACTGCTGACACTGAAGCCCTGGAGAACAGAGGGAGAGTGTCCAGGGCTGCGTCACAAATGTACTTAAGGCCTTGCACTAATTGGTCTGCTAGTTCCACACAAACAGGAGAAGCCTGTTGCTCTCCCAATTGTCTCTGCGACACAAGTGCAGATGCCAGTACTGGTCGCATAGTTGACCCCACAACCGTAAACAAGGAACAAGCCACTGCCTCTGTCTTCCAGTCCGTGGTGTCCTTAACCGCTTGAGATCCGCGCTATAGCCGAATGACGGCTACAGCCCGGACCTGCTTTGCCGGGACTACGTCTATTGACGTTGTCCCATGTACGAGGGGCCTGCGCGCCCTGTGATCAGCGAGTCTGAGACTCGCCTGATCAGAGACCGGAGAAAGCGGTCGATCCCGACCCCTTACCACATGATCAGCTGATCATGTGATCACAACAGAGCCGGCGGCCGTGAGAGGGACTTCAGTGCCAATCACGGTGAGCTGGGGCCAGCGCATCAGTGCCCACCTGCCAGTGCCACCTAAAGTATGGGAAAAGTGCCACCCAGTGCCAATCCGTGCCCCCCATCAGTGCCCACAATCTGCCTCAACAACAGTGCTGCACCTCAGTGCCACATATTCGTGCCCATCAGTGTCATCTATCAGTGCCGCCTTATCTGTGCCCATCAGTGCCGCCTTATCTGTGCCCATCAGTGCCGCCTTATCTGTGCCCATCAGTGCCGCCTTATCTGTGCCCATCAGTGCCGCCTTATCTGTGCCCATCAGTGCCGCCTTATCTGTGCCCATCAGTGCCGCCTTATCTGTGCCTATTAGTGCCGACTTAACTGTGCTCATCAGTGCCCACCAGTGCAGCCCATCATTGCCCACCAGTGCAGCCCATCATTGCCCACCAGTGCAGCCCATCATTGCCCACCAGCGCCGCCTCATCAGCGCATTTCAATGAAGGAGAAAAAAAAACTACCTGTTTGCAGAATTTTATAACAAAATATTAAACATGTTTAAACATGTTTAAGTGCCCAGTAAGCAAGTGGTTAAAAGCAGGAGTCCCTTTTACTGGGATCGTGGTTACTTTGTTTAACCTGGATACTGGGGGCTCTCCTCAAAGGGGTAATGCACCGCCATGTATTTGGGGACAGAAAAGGACCGTTGCGGTCGACCCCATTCCTTGTAAATGAACTTATCGAAATAAGTCAGATACGGGAACACCTTAGGTGAATAGGCTGGCTTACGGACCCAAAAGGGAACCGCTACATCTGCTGGCTCCTGAATTTTCAGGGTATTACACACAGCTGTGATAAATGCTCCAACAACCGATTTGTCGTGCACGGACCCGGACAGGGACTCATCCTCACTCTCCGATCGGTCCTGGTCAGCATCATCTGAAAACGACAGAACAGGGGTCACCAGCCTCAGCAGCGCCCGAATCTGGTCAGAACTCTCCCTGGAGGACGGGGGGGCAGGGGTCGTTTTTAACCACCCTTGCACCCACGCACCGCCTCCATCTTGGCAACAAACTAATTGAGGACCGCCATCAAAGCGTCCAAAGGCACTGCACTGTCTGCAAGCGAATCAATTGCAATTGCCTGGATTTTGGGGGAAGAGACACCAGTTTCTGAAGCCATGCTGATCCTACCCTGTCTGCCACCTGTTGGGGACTTAGGACAGTGATGGTCCCACCCTCCTTACTGCTGCTGGCTGAGGGGCTCTTTCCTGCAGGACTCGCCACCCTGACTGGTTCTGCACCGTCCAGCTAATAGCGCCTGTGTCAGCTCCCAGATGCATAGGAGACCACACCACGCTGTGCAGAGCTGCTCTAAATGGCACCGAAACTGAAAAAAAAAAAAAAAACACACATGTTCTGGCTTCAAGAAAATGGCCGCTGAGCGTTCAGTATTAAGGACATAATCACAGGGAAAATGGCCACAAAGCATGCTGCTCCTTGGTCACACCAAAAATGTCCGGAGAGCACTGTATACCACGAGGGACAGTGAAAAACAGGCAGAGAATGACAGTGAAACAGCGCTACATCTATCAACAAACACAGCCTCCAGGGAGAGACCTACACACATCCAAGGCACAGCCAGCCAGCGACAGTTTGTAGGAGTTAAAAGCGCCCCGCTAGTGGCCGAAAAAACAACAGTAAAGGGCAGCTAAAAATAGCTGCACTTTACTGCCAATGCCCCAGTGGGAAAATAGCCTAAAGGTTTTGATGGTCCTCATGGACTGAATATACATAAGGCATTTGACTCCCTCTCCTGGGAGTATATGTATTATGTCTTGAAGAAATGTGGGTTCCTGGCCACTTTCACATCTTGGCTGAAGGCTTTGTACCACAAACCTACGGCCGCGGTCCATTATCTTTCTTGCCAATCTACTTCTTTCCCAGTCCACAGGAGCACAAGCAAGGGGTGTACCCTATACTCTTTCATCCTGGCCCTGGAGCCCATATTACACCTGATCCGATTTAATCTGGACACCAAAGTGGTTGGACAAGAATAGTTCGTGGACAACCTGCTCTAACTCTTACTCAACTGCACACCACGCTGCCTTGCCCATTCTCCACTCTTACATGATTTTCCACTGCATCCAGCTTGGTAGCGAATGAAGACAAATCTTCTGCCCTTAACATCTCCCTTCCCGAAGCTTAGATCACTCTACTAAAACAAAATACTACAATTTTGCCTGGCCTAGAGTGCATCTTAACTATTTAGGAATCTGCCTCACCAAATCTCATTACACATTCTACAAGGCCAATTGCTCCTTAAAAGCTATACTCACGCACTGGTCTCACCCTCCATCTCTCATGGATAGGCAGAATCAATGCCATAAAAATGAGTGTCTTCCCAAAGCTCTTATATTTATTCTGCACCCTTCCCGTTTCTATGCCCTTTTATGCTCTCAAATAATTTCAGAACAATGTCATGAGATTTGTTTAGGCTAATAAGCACCCTTGGGTCTCAAAACACACTATGCTCATACACAGGAAATAAGGTGTTCTGGGGGTTCCAAGCAGCAGCAGCTCAAATCGCTTCTTTAAACTCTTTATGCTGTACAGCATGCCCCCTTATGGGCCTCTTCGGAAACACCATCCTGTTGTCCAGTCTCTCCCCACTCGCTTCTGTGGCTCCCCACCTCCAAATTTAGACCCGCATCTATTAGCACCTTAATGTCTCATTCGCTCAGAGTATGGGAATCTACCAAAATTTCCAGTGGCTTAATTTCCTCCCATCTGCCACTCCTTCCCCTTCTAGGCAACCCATTGTTTTCTCCAGGCTTGGAGTCCTCAATAGTCTTCCATTGGTGGATTTCCCATTAGCTTCACTGCATTCATTCATTCCTCACTGGTCGATCTGTCTATACCTGGGCAAAAATTGGACACATATCAAGCTCCACATCCTGAACTTTCTAGATTTCTACAAATCAAGCATTGGCCAACTTCAGTGCTCGCTAATAGAGACCTGTCGTCATTTTTCAAACACATTCGACACCTCTCTCTCCCAAACTTATATCTACTCTTTACTCACAGCTGAATAACCTCAAAAACCCTAACAATTACACTTAAGGCTGGGTTCACACCTATGTGAATTGGATGCAGTTTCTCCACATCCAATTCGCATGACAGGAGATTGTGACCGGGTCTCTATGGAGCCGGTTCACTTATCTCCATCGAGTCTTGCAGAGGAGTGCCGTGCCTCTTTGGCTCTGCTTCAGGGACAAATTAAGGCAAAAATGCAGCCCTGATTCCTCCCTGAAAATGGACAGACCGGACTCCTGCTACAAGTCGCCCAGCCTAAGCCTCCAGACGATAAAAGGGACCTCGAAAGCACTAAAGACAGGGGAAGCTGGTCACAAATTTGGACTACATGGACTTCATGTTCCATTAACATTATTACAACTGAATCTGTTTGTAAACCAGTTACAAGGTCCTGTCTCGTTTGACACATCTTTACCCATCTGCCCCTGGCACCCGTTTTAGGGGTTGCTCTGCTCCGGAAGACATCCTCCACATATAGTGTACATGCCCTATGCTTTCCCGGTTTTGGAGAAAAGTCCTTAAACTTTTACAATCGTTCACTAGCCGCTTCCCAAGAGATCCGTGATATGTCCTGCTAAACCTGAATCCTCCAGGCCTCGCCAAACCTCAAATTAAAACTGGCTACCCATGTACTGCTGGCAGCAAAACAATAGCAAGAGCTTGGAAACAATTTACTCTTTACTAAAGTTCACAGTTGCTTAGACTTATTTTCTCACTACTAAAAAGCTCTCCAGCATTCTTTTAGATAAGCACGAGAAATAGGGATCCTGTGGATCCAATATGCTCACCCCTTGAATACAGACAGTTATATAATGCTTTAAGCACTGGGACCCTGGGTTTTTGGTTTGTGTGCTTCCGATGTTCTTCCGTCTCTCCCCCCCCCCCTGCTACTTATCTATGCTCTTCCGCGCACTTCTGTTTCTCCTTTATTTTGGCATAAGTGAAATATACACACACACACACACACCATCTATATCCACACACACACCATCTCACAAAAGTGAATACACCCCGCACATTTTTGTAAATATTTTATTCGATCTTTTCATGTGACAACACTGAAGAAATTACACTTTACTACAATGTAAAGAAGTGAGGCCCCTTTCACACTTGTCCAATTTGAGACTGCAAAGTCGCATGACAAGTCGTTCCATGATTTCCAATAACCATATATGTGCGACTTTAAAGTAGTTCCTGTACTACTTTGGTCCAACTTTCACACGAGTTGAGGTCCATAAACCTCAAGTTTACAGAGGCATTCCTTGAATTCGTGTCAAAATTGTGGCCGTAACATTGCATGACTTAAGTCGTAGCAGCGTGTAAGGGGTTTGGGTGTACAGCTTGTATAATAGTGTCAATATGACCCCCCCCCCCCCACGCAAATTAACGCAACACAGCCATTAAAGTCTAAACCGCTGGCAACAAAAGTGAGTACACCCAAGAGGGGAAAAGAAAAAAAAAAGCGGCCAAATTGGGCCCAATTAGCCATTTTCCCTCCCAGTGTCATGTGAATTGTTAGTGTTACAGGGTCTTAGGTGTGAATGGGGAGCAGGTGTGTTAAATTTGGTGTCATGACTCACGTTCATACAATAGAAGTTCAACATGGCACCTCATGGCAAAGAACTGAGGATCTGAAAAAAAAATAAAAAAATAAAATAAAGAATTGTTGGCCTAGGCTATAAAAGATTGCCAAGACCCTGAAACTGAGCTGTAGCATGGTGGCCAAGACCATACAGTGGCTAACAGAACAGGTTCCACTGAGAACAGGCCTCGCCATTGTCGACCAAAGAAGTTGAGTGCACATGCTCAGCGTCATAGCCAGAGGTTGTCTTTGGGGAAATAGATGTACGAATGCTGCCAGCATTGCTGCAGAGGTTGAAGTCATCTTGTCAAGGGTCAGGCCCTGACACACACTGCATCAAATTGATCTGCATTGCTGTCACCTCAGATGAAAGCCTCTTCTAAAGATTCTGCACAAGTAAGCCCGCAAACAGTTTGCTGAAGACAAGCAGACCAAGGTAAACTTATTTGGATTAGACAATGTCAAGCGTGTTCGGCGGCAACCAGTTGGAGTACAAAAGACAAGTTTGCGTCTTGCCTACAGTCAAGCATGGTGGTGGGAGTGTCATGGTCTGGGGCTCCACGAGTTCTGGTGGCACTGTGGAGCTACAGTTCATTGAGAGAACCTTGAATGCCAACATGTACTGACATACTGAAGCAGAGCATGATCCCCCCCTCCCTTCAAAGCCTGGGCCGCAGGGCAGTATTCCAACAACCCCAAACACACCTCCAAGATGACCACTGCCTTGCTAAAGAAGCCAAGGGTAAAGGTGATGGACTGACCAAGCATGTCTCCAGACCTAAACCCTATTGAGCATCGGTGGGGCATCCTTAAAAAATGGAAGGTGGAGGAGCGCAAGGTCTCCAACATCCACCAGCTCCATGATGTCGTTATGGAAGGGGACTCCAGTGGCAACCTTTGAAGCTCTGGTGAACCCCATGCTCAAGAGGATTAAGGCTTAAGGCAGTGCTGTAAAATAGTGGCCACACAAAATATTGGCACTTTGGACATTTTCACTTAGTGGTGTACTCACATTTGTTTCCAGCAGTTTAGACATTAATGGCTGTGTGTGGAGTTATTTTATGGGGCCAGCAAATTCACACCTTTATACAAGCTACCACCTCACTGCTTTATATCGAAGAAATGACACTTTGCTACAGTGTTTTCACAGGAAATGATCTAATAAAATTTTACAAAAATGTGAGGGATGTACTCACTTTTGTGAGCTGGAGATAGATATCTCTATCTCATCCACTAGCACCAACCTCCCTGGTATAGGTGCACTACTTTCATTTTTCCATCTAAAGTGTTTTTCTGTTACAGCATGGCTAATGTACTATTTGACATGCTAAATGTTTGTTATCTGCTACAATTTCTCTACTTGTATGACCGTAGAGACATTATGTTCCTTTCTGTATATCTGATTGCAGTCACATGCTGTACTCAGTAAAATTTTATTGAAAAGTTTTATAGAGGATAAAGGTTTTGCTTGAATAAATGGAAAGGGGATCATTGCAAGCACCACTGTCAAATGGTAAATGGTTTGTCTCATTCATACATGATTAATTTTCTTTCAGTCAATCAGTGGGTGTGCGGATGGGGGAAATCGCTCCCATGGAATAAATTGTATTCTGGAAACAGGGAGACTTTCCCACCATCAGAACATACTCATCAGCGCCGGCCGCATTGTTTTAGGTTTAATACTGCTAAGGTTTTTACATATTTTCACCATCAAAAACTTTGACTATCAACTACTAAGTACTTTCTTCCTTAATATGGAGTAGAGCTGCACGATTAAATCATTATTGCGGATTTTTATTCCCCGTTGAGATCCTGAAAACCAGGATTAAAAAAAAAAAAAAAAAAAAAAAAAAAAAAAAAAAAAAACAACTTGCCTGTAAAATCCTTCTCTTCGAAATACATCAGGGCACACAGCCATAGTAGTTACTATGTGGGTAAGACCACCCTTAGGTGATGGACACTGGCACACCCCAAGACAAACCGTGTACTCCCTATATAACCCCTCCCATTACTGGGAGTAGCTCAGTTTTGTAGCCAAGCAATAGACATGTATACCAAAGAAGGGAGGGACCTCTGTGTCCCATGATGTACTTCAAAGAAAAGGATTTTACAGGTAAGCTGTTTTTACAAATCCTGTTTTATTTTCATACATCAAGGGAGACAGAGCCATAGTGGTTAATATGTGGGATGTCCCACAGCAATGGCAACTGAAGGGAGACACAACAAAAAAGAAGTAGGGTATTAAGAGACTACTAGAGGACTCATACTGGAGCCTGCAGTACACTGCGCCCAAAGGCAATCTCCTCATGACCTTTTGCATCGATTTGATAGAATCTGGTAAGTGTATAAACTGAAGACCAAGTTGCGGCCTTGCAGATCTGAGCCAGGGAGGCTTGGTGATGCGCCGCCCAAAGAGGCACCAACAGCCATGGTGGAGTGCGCTTTAACATGAAGAGGAGGAACTTTCTTCTTTAGACCACAAGCTTGAACAATCACTTGACAAATCCATTTGGAAATAGTAGATTTTGATGCCTCCTGTCCTCTTTTAGGATCTTCTGGCAGTACAAACAAAACCTCAGTTTTGCGAATCTGAGCGGTTTCTTTTAACTAGACCTTGACTGCTCTCACTACATCAAGGGAATGTAGTGACTTCTCTATCCTAGATCAAGGCTCTGGGAAAAGGGAAGGCAGAATATCCTGGCTTAAACTAAAACATGTTAATACCTTTTGATAGGAATTCAGGATGAAGTCGCAATACCACCTTATCCCTATGAATAATCAAATATGGCTCTTTTTAGAAGATAGAGCCACCAATGACGATACCCTTCTAGCAGAGGATATGGCAACCAAAAAGATTATCTCTCTCGTCAAAAGAACCAAGGGAATAAACCATATAGGCTTAAAAGGCTGTTTCTGTAACGCCGAGAAGACTAAATCCAAATCCCAAGGATTCAGAGGTGCCCTGACAGGAGGATTAATCTAAGTTACCCTCTGAATAAAGCTACGAACCAGAGTGAGATGCAAGAGGCCATTGAAAGAATACTAATAAAGCTGAGACTTGGCCATTGATAGTACTCCAGGCCAGCTTCATTTCCAATCCCATCTGCAGGAATTCAAGGATACTACCTAGGACATACTTACTGGGGTGCCAACCCCTGGATCCACACTAGGAGACATATGCCTTCCAGACTCTATAGTATACGACTCTGGTTAATGCTAGGAAGCCAGCCTGATAAGTAGACACTACTGAAGGAGACAACCCATGGTCCTTTAGAATGTGGGTTTCAATAGCCAAACCATTAAAGTGGCTGTAAACCCTTACAAACCACTTTGACCTACAGGTAAGCCTAGATTAAGGCTTACCTGTAGGTCCAAGAAATATATCTGCTAAACCTACACGGTTTAGAAGATATTTACTAAAAGACAGTGACAGCTGTCTACAGCGCATGCGCCGTAGACAGCAGCACGCAGGCGCACTGCCGTTAGCATGCCACTGCTAACGGCTAGGTGGCGGCTCCCGTGCGCAGGAGTGTCGTCATCGCTGCTCCGAGTCAGGGTTTACTTCCTCTTTAAAGTTAGCGTTTTCCATCCTACCTTACAAACCGGACCTTGTGCAAGAAGGTCTGGCCACAGCTGCAAGGGGTCCAAGGGACCCCTAGCGCCATATTTATGATCTTGGAAAACCAAGCTCTTCTGGGCCACCAGAAACACCTCTTTCCCTTCCTATTTGATCCTGCGAAGAAGGCGCGGAAGCAGCAGAACCGGAGGAAACTCATAGATCAGTGAAAACTGATCCCATCAAAAGATGAAGGCATCTGTTTCCGCATGCCAGCGGATCCTTGTCCTTGACAAAATTGTCGACCTTGTTGTCGAATATGGACGCGAACAGATCAACGTCCGGAACTCCTAATCTTGGACACATCAACAGAAAGATGTAGGGGTGAACGGACCATTCTCCCGGAAACAATTGTTGGCGACTTAAGTAGTCCGCCTGCCAATTTTCTGGAAGGAAAATCGCCGATAGGCAAGGAATGTTGCTTTCTGCCCAAGATAGAACATGATTAACCTCTTTTTGGGCTGCACGATTTCTCATGCCCCCTTGGTGATTGATGTAGGCCACAGCCGTGGCATCGTCGGATTGAATCCCGACAGGACAATTTCATAATCCGAGCGTCCAGGCCTCTAGGGCCAGACAAACCACTCGAATTTCTAGAATATTGATGGGCAAGGTCCTTTCTGACTTGGACCACTTCCCCTGATCAGATGCCTCTTCCAGGACTGCTCCCCAGCCTAGAAGGCTGGCATCCGTTGTTTCCACTTTCCAGGATACTGGTAGAAAGGATTTCCCCTGTTGAAGGTTGCTGGATATCAACCACCAATTGAGGCTCTGCACACCTCGGGTGATAAGCGCATTAGAAAGTCCAAAGCCTGGATAGCCTTGTTCCAATTTGACAGAATACTGTTTTGCAGCAGTCTTGAATGAAACTGAGCATAGGGAATCAGTTCCTTTATGGCGCTGATCTTTCCCTGGGGTAAGAATATCCCCTTTTTTCTTTTTCTTTTTTAAATGGTATCTATGATCAGCCCCAAGTAGTGTAATCTCCTTGATCTGTTTGAGGATTTTTCTAGGTTGAGAATCCAGCCTAGGAATTCTAGGTCGCTTACGGCTGAGATTAAACTTTGGTTTAGACAAGTGACCGATTGAGCTACTAAAAGCAGATTGTCTAGAATGGTTATACCCTGAGCCCTTAACCTGGCTAACGGAGGCACCAGGATCTTTGTGAACACTCACAGTGCGGTAGCTAGACCGAACGGCAGAGCCACAAGAGACTTCCTTTTCCCTGGATCTCTGGGAACGTTTGATTTTAAAAATGGGGAGATGGGAATTCTCTGAACTCTAGTTTGTAACGTAGAGAACTTGAGGAAGCCACTCATCTATCTTGACAATGTTACGGCCAGATCTTTGAAAATTGTAGAAGCCTTCTCCCCACGCGAGCGAGGGTGCCCATTCATAAGGAGGCTTTAGTATTTTACTTTGCAAGTTTCTTGCCCAAAGTCCTCTTTTGCCCTGAGACTGCCCCTGAGGTCTTCCTCTTGAGCTTGACGGGGAAGGCTGTCAAGACTGTCTGGAGGCAGATGCTGCTGGCACTGGAGAAGATGCACGTTTTAAAAGGAAAAACCATTTAAACAACTTCTTTACATGTAAGAATTTTTCCCATTAGAAATCCTTTGGATATACTTGTCTAAATTGTCTTCAAACAACCATTCACCATGAAACGGGTAGGGTTGTCCCGATACTGATACTATTATCGGTACCGAGCATTTGCCCGAGTACTTGGGCAAATGCTCCGATGCATCACCCGATACCTGGACAGTCAGGGTGATTGGTGCAGAGAGGGAGTTACAAGCACTGATAAGTCGCCAAGTGCGCTTTAAAAAAAAAAAAAAAAAAAAATGAATCCAAGCGCATAGGGGGGCTGATAGGCAGGGAGACAATTACCCCCCCCCCCCCCCCCCCTTAAGCTTACCAGAGAATCTGCTGCTCGGCTGGAGGAGGAAGTATTCTGGCTCCTGACACAGCGCTGTTTCCAGCATGAGGCACAACTGAAAATGATGATTGTCTACCCCGAAGTGTAGAAACGTTTGAGGAGCGGTGAAATATTGGCACGTGGCATCTTTAATATCGATTGATGCCAAAAATTCCCCTCCTTGTAGATTGGAGACAACCGATCGGATTGACTCCATGCAAAAGGAACGGATATTCAAGTGTCGGTTCAGATCCTTGAGATCTAGAATGGGTCTTAACTCCCCCGTTTTGGTACCGTGAAGAGGTTTGAATAAAACCCGGCTCTTCTGCAGGAACCTCTGATATCACCTGAAACAAGAGACTTCCTTTTCCCTGGATCTCTGGGAACGTTTGATTTTAAAAATGGGGAGATGGGAATTCTCTGAACTCTAGTTTGTAACGTAGAGAACTTGAGGAAGCCACTCATCTATCTTGACAATGTTACGGCCAGATCTTTGAAAATTGTAGAAGCCTTCTCCCCACGCGAGCGAGGGTGCCCATTCATAAGGAGGCTTTAGTATTTTACTTTGCAAGTTTCTTGCCCAAAGTCCTCTTTTGCCCTGAGACTGCCCCTGAGGTCTTCCTCTTGAGCTTGACGGGGAAGGCTGTCAAGACTGTCTGGAGGCAGATGCTGCTGGCACTGGAGAAGATGCACGTTTTAAAAGGAAAAACCATTTAAACAACTTCTTTACATCTAAGAATTTTTCCCATTAGAAATCCTTTGGATATACTTGTCTAAATTGTCTTCAAACAACCATTCACCATGAAACGGGTAGGGTTGTCCCGATACTGATACTATTATCGGTACCGAGCATTTGCCCGAGTACTTGGGCAAATGCTCCGATGCATCACCCGATACCTGGACAGTCAGGGTGATTGGTGCAGAGAGGGAGTTACAAGCACTGATAAGTCGCCAAGTGCGCTTTAAAAAAAAAAAAAAAAAAAAAAATGAATCCAAGCGCATAGGGGGGCTGATAGGCAGGGAGACAATTACCCCCCCCCCCCCCTTAAGCTTACCAGAGAATCTGCTGCTCGGCTGGAGGAGGAAGTATTCTGGCTCCTGACACAGCGCTGTTTCCAGCATGAGGCACAACTGAAAATGATGATTGTCTACCCCGAAGTGTAGAAACGTTTGAGGAGCGGTGAAATATTGGCACGTGGCATCTTTAATATCGATTGATGCCAAAAATTCCCCTCCTTGTAGATTGGAGACAACCGATCGGATTGACTCCATGCAAAAGGAACGGATATTCAAGTGTCGGTTCAGATCCTTGAGATCTAGAATGGGTCTTAACTCCCCCGTTTTGGTACCGTGAAGAGGTTTGAATAAAACCCGGCTCTTCTGCAGGAACCTCTGATATCACCTGAAACAAGAGACTTCCTTTTCCCTGGATCTCTGGGAACGTTTGATTTTAAAAATGGGGAGATGGGAATTCTCTGAACTCTAGTTTGTAACGTAGAGAACTTGAGGAAGCCACTCATCTATCTTGACAATGTTACGGCCAGATCTTTGAAAATTGTAGAAGCCTTCTCCCCACGCGAGCGAGGGTGCCCATTCATAAGGAGGCTTTAGTATTTTACTTTGCAAGTTTCTTGCCCAAAGTCCTCTTTTGCCCTGAGACTGCCCCTGAGGTCTTCCTCTTGAGCTTGACGGGGAAGGCTGTCAAGACTGTCTGGAGGCAGATGCTGCTGGCACTGGAGAAGATGCACGTTTTAAAAGGAAAAACCATTTAAACAACTTCTTTACATGTAAGAATTTTTCCCATTAGAAATCCTTTGGATATACTTGTCTAAATTGTCTTCAAACAACCATTCACCATGAAACGGGTAGGGTTGTCCCGATACTGATACTATTATCGGTACCGAGCATTTGCCCGAGTACTTGGGCAAATGCTCCGATGCATCACCCGATACCTGGACAGTCAGGGTGATTGGTGCAGAGAGGGAGTTACAAGCACTGATAAGTCGCCAAGTGCGCTTTAAAAAAAAAAAAAAAAAAAAATGAATCCAAGCGCATAGGGGGGCTGATAGGCAGGGAGACAATTACCCCCCCCCCCCCCCTTAAGCTTACCAGAGAATCTGCTGCTCGGCTGGAGGAGGAAGTATTCTGGCTCCTGACACAGCGCTGTTTCCAGCATGAGGCAGTGAGTGCTCAATACAGCCCCCAGTGGTGACACATAGGCATGACAACATTATGTTTAAAGGAGACATAAGAAAATTCTAAAATATTTCTTAGAAAACTCAACTTACCTTTCCCACCGCAGGGTTTTCTGTGGTAAACCAACAATCTTTACCCTTCACGGTGGGTTCCATTAAACCTTCAGGAGCAGGGGATCCTAAAGGAAACCCAGTATCCTGGACCTGCAAAGGCACCCTGCCAGTAAAAACTTTCGCCTTACTACCAAAAAGTACTGGATCCTAGGGTCCAGCTCTCTAAAAAGAGAAGCATTCACAGGCAAAAACCTAATTTCTTCAGATATGAGGCCCGGGTACCATTCAATCTGGTCAAAAAAGTATTTGAATGGATCTGGTCAGCATGGCTAGCTCCAGTGGAGCTCAACAGCACATGTTTACTCGTGACCAACCCCTTAGACAATGGCGAAAAAACTGAGGTACTCCCAGTAATGGGAGGGGTTATATAGGGATGGCACTTTTTTTTCTCAGGCTTGCCAGTGTCCATCACCTGAAGTTGGCCTATAACCCACATAGTAACTACAATGGCTGTGTCCCTTGATGTATGGAAAAAAAAAAAAAAAAAAAAAAAAAAAAAGTGTTTCATCATTCTTGCTATGCAAAGAATGCTCTTTGCTCTTCTGAAGCCACACCCATCAAGAGAAAGGAAGAAAAAAATCTTTAGCAGTGAAACTTAACTATAAACATTGTAACAATTTGTCAAATGGAATAAGTAGACTGTATTGAAGAAAGTTTAACTAAACACTAAACCTTTTTGACATTTTGTTGGTTTCAGGTTAAAATAATTTTAAATTTGCTAGAAAATTACTTAAACCCCCCCCAACTTTTTTTTTTTTTTATTTTTTTTTTTAGCAGAGACGCTAGAAAATAAAATGGTGGTTGTTGCAATATTTTACATCACACTGTATTTGTGCAGCGGTCTTTCAAATGCATTTTTGTAAAAAAATTACTTGAATTAAAAAAACAAAACAAAACCTAACCAGTAGAGTTAGCCCAATTTTTTGGTATAATGTGAAAGATCTTACTTCCAAGCAAAAAAAATTGTGATTCTCATTTTGGCCAGAACTGTGCAGCTCTAATATGGAGGTATAAAGAGTGTGCGTGTTTAACAAATCTGTATGTATTATGAATTAAACAGAGTTCAGATCACCTTTTAGAAGTCATTCAAGTGGAAAACCATAACATTCCCAAGAGGGCTTTAA
Source organism: Lithobates pipiens (assembly GCF_037356315.1). Lineage (NCBI taxonomy): Eukaryota > Metazoa > Chordata > Amphibia > Anura > Ranidae > Lithobates > Lithobates pipiens. The sequence continues at coordinate 132,995,454 of NW_027507718.1, forward strand.
TTAGACAAGTTTATTTCTGAGAAAAGGGATATTTACTTTCACAAAAAAAGTACTTACATCTTGTTAACTAAAGTTTCAAACACCCGCCCAGTCATGACTTAAATTTTTACCTGCCAACATGGCATTTTTTTTTCTCTTGCAACAAGAAAGAGACAACCAACAGTTTTCTCCAGTTTTATTATTAAATACACGCTGGCCGATACTGTTAAAATGTACACCTAAAAACAGAACTAACCCAAAACAGATGATCACCCCTCATGGGTCCGTGCAGTAGGAGGGGGACTGATACTGAAGAGGTCTTCAGTAGATGACCTCATATACTGTGGCTTTCTTGTCACCAGAACCTGTGACAATGAACTGGTCATCAGTGGATACGTCACAGCTCAGAACAGATGAAGACTCTTTTGACTGTAAGAAAGGTTGCCAAAAAAAGAAGTGAAGTGACTGACTTCATTATACAATTTATAAAATGTATTGCATACAGCCATTTGTCTCCTCAGAAGACCAAGTGTGAATATAACTAAATTATCACTATCCCAGAGTTTAATTAGGCTAGGTTCACATCGATGCGGCTTTATGAGCCGCAACTTGCACGGCAGCCCATTCATTCCCCACGCAGAAGATAGATGATTTCCAGTGCATGCAACACGGATGAATGGCAGTGGCAACTCCTCTCCTTTATTGTTCTATGTGCATGGTTGCGGCTACAGGAACAGGTGCGGACCTGCAGCGGGAACAACCTGCAAGGATGTGAACCTAGCCTTAAAGTGGAACTAAAGCCACTGATGTAAAAGTTTGCAAATACAGTTACATTCAAGGAATGCCACAAATGATAACTGATCACATATGCAGCACCATTGAAACTTCATTGCAAACAGACTAAGAAGGCGGCTTCCCTGGCTGTTAAAGAGAGGGTTTAGTTCCACTTTAAGTGCACAGAAAAGTGGCCTTTGCTGGATTATCGCTGAAATGTAGGCATCCTCAAGATCTCTGCAAGCAGTAGATAAGTTCAAACAGCTATGTGGTAACTTTAGAATGGTTTCCAATCTATGCAAACTTCCATAAAAAGGTCCTTCGTTATACCAGCACATGGATCTAATGGGACATATCAGTATATATATTAAAGTGGTTGTAAACCCTTACATATAGTGAAGTGAATACCCCCAGGTGATACACAGGCATGAACCAAATCCTCCTAAGTTTTACTTGTTTATCTGCAGTCATCTCTTCTCTACATGCACAATTTTGATAAAAGTCTTTATCTGTCAGGACCAGAGGAGGAGGTGGAGAGCTGCAGTTATGGTGTTCTGGCAGATAGTGTCCTGCCATCATATTGTCTGCCACGTACTGCGCATGCGCAGTACGGAGCAGATGAAGCTTCGGAAAATCTCAGAAGATGAACGGCGCCTGCGCTGTGAGTGGGAGGTGGTAGCCCCACCATCCAAGCGGACATAGGGTTGGGAAAACTAGAGGGCCCCTCGCGGGCTCGCTTCACTCGCCACGATTCGGGCTCGGCCATTTCATATTGCAACTCTATGTTCTCTTGGATGGTGGGGATAGAACCTGGACTCACGGCGCAGGCGCCATTCATCTTCGGGTATTTTCGGAATCTGTGCGTGCTGTGTACTGCGCATGCGCAGTACACAGCGGACACTATCCGATGGGGGACAGTATATGATAGGACACCGGCTCTGACACACTGTGCGAAAGCTGATTAGAGGAAAGGGACACGGCCCACTCCACACACGGAACAGAAACAAAGGAACATGCAGAGCTGTGTTTTGAATAGACAAGCTGTGTGCTCAGCTCCCTCCAGGTCACACATTTATCGCACGTGTCAGGAAAACTTCTCAGAAGTGACTCGTGCTGATAACAGAGGAACCAAGCATCAGAGACATTTAGAGCTCTGGAGATAGACAAGTAAACACTACAGATATATGTGCTTTTTTTCATATTTCATGACTAAGGTTTCCAACCAACCACTTTAAATCAAATAGAAAATAATTACTTCAATGGAGCAAAACAGAATAAAGATCAATGTAAATAAAGGCAAAATTGGTCTTATGCAATTCTCTCACCTGGAAAATGCTGGCACCGTATGGAGTCCGCCATGCATTTAACAGATTGTCCTTTCCCGTGCTTACAAACCATTTACCTGAAAAAATATTACCAATACATTGTTACTGAACTTCCTTGATTTTCAGAGCAGTGTCACACTACAGTATTTAACTAGCAACTCCACATGTAAATTTGAAATACCAGCTTTGCATCTACAATTCTAAACTGTGTTGGTCACTTTGACCATGCAGCCCATTTTCCTTGCCAACTGCTATTCTAAATGGAAAGTCCTGTATACACTGGAACTTAAAAACGGAGAAGCATGTTGTTCGCCAAGATAGGATATATTATTTGCTGCTGCATCCTATATCAGAAGCTGACAGCATTTCCTTCCATATTAGCTAGAGGGCATGGAGCAAGTCACAGTGCGACAGTGTCACATGTCAAGTAGAACATTCTCAAGCTACACACGTCATACACAAGAGCTGGTCATTCTGAGTTTAGGCCTCAAAAAAGGACAGAGGTCTGGGTGCCGGCAGGTCAACATAAAGGGGCAAAGTAGGACACTAATGAAGAAAGGAAAAATGGACTAGTGGCAATAAACCTTAACCAGTCATTGTAACAAAACTAGAAACAGAGAATATGCATACTGCTTTACCGCTTATGTCAATACATTGGGCAATCAGGGCCTCTTTTTTCAGCTTTAAGCAGCCAATCGCCTTCTTTGGAGTAAAGCTTAGATATTTATTTTTTCCAGGAAAAAAAAAAAAAAACTTAAGTATTTCCCCTTCATTTTTTGCTTCACCTTCTGTTTACTAGAGGCTAGTTTTTAATAACAGCTTAAAATAAGCACTTCACAGCTGGCTTCCCCAGAGAACTTACCACAGGAAGCAAACTGCAGGGACAGGACACAACTCTCATGCAGATGCAGCTGGTACTTGTCAGGTTTGGAAACGTGAAGGACCTCAACATTACTGCTCTCCATACCAACTGCCAACCATTCCCCTGTGGGACAGTAGCCCAAAGAGAAGATCTGCAGGTGTATAAGGGGAAAAAAAAAAAAAAAGTTAATTTTTCAAATTATATATCACATATGAAAATGTTTTATAGCAAGTCTGTCACCAAGCAAAATATAAGTCCCTGGAGTCACCTATGGAAGCAATCATTAACACCCACTTTAATGACTTCTAGCAGTGAGCTGTTTGAGCCCCGGCAGCTCAACCTGTTCAGCTTTAGTGGTGACAACTACCCTAAATCCAGTCTATCGTCTGGAATTTAGAAACCCCTGCTTTCTGTATGAGGTTTAAGAGAAAAGTGGCAGGATTTTACTGATCAGTACCTGGGAGTTAAAGTCATGCTGCTGTAGTTGCCTTCCTTCTCGCAAGTCCCAGCAACGAACCGTATTATCCAAACCACCAGTCCATAGTTTGGTGCCATCATGAGAAATGTCTATACAGCTGGCACCATCTGTGTGTCCTTGAAATTGTCTTTACAAATAAAAAGAATAAAGAGGAGGAAATCATTGACTTAAGTAGCTTTAAAAGACATGACAGTAAATGCAATAATGGTTAGTGATTAAACATAGACCATCTACTGTTCCTGCTTACAAAATTTTGCCTCCATATTACTATTTTGTGGATGTGAAAAATGTTTTTTCCCCTTTAAGTGACTGCAGTTTTATTCTCCGCCATATATGTGCAGATCCACTAATAACTTTTCATCTATAACTTGGAACAAACCTGCACTACCCAGGTTAAGGACTTCTGTTGATGGGGCTTTGGTCTGTCTCGAAAGGCAAAAAGCAGTTTGCGGTTGACAGAAGCCAGACATGCTTCAGAAACTGAGATCTTTCAGAATCAGACAATTGTATTTGATCTTGTTCGCACCTGCCTTTGACCGTCAAGCTGCTTTTTCGTGGCATTGACTTATAAAAAGGGGAGAGAAGAGCAGTTCTGATGCAAAGACCTGTCAACACAGGCTTTTAATCTGTATAAACATTGGAATAAGAATGAAAATAAACACAAACTGATGCTCCAATCTCCTGAGCCTCCACATTGGTTAAGATGACCCACCACGAAAGCTCAGTAGTATGGGAGGTTGAAGTGACATTAAAGGCAGGTTGAAAAAACAAAAAAAAAAAAAAAACAAAAAAAAAAAAAAAAAAACATGTCATGTTTATCTGCTCTGTACAATGGCTTTGCACAAAGCAGTCCTGACCCACCTCTTACGGGTCCCTGGAGAGCACTCGTGGCTCCTCCTGTCAAGCCAGTGCCCAATACCAAGCTGCTTGCTGGGGGGCCGAACCACGATCTATGCCTCAGTAAGAAACAGTGCTGCAGCTTGGCTCCCCCCCTCCCACTCTCTCCTTATTGGCTCAGTGGCTGCAACTGGTAGTAGCAGGAGTCAATGGCACCCGATGCCGTCTCACCCAATAAGGAATGAGAGACCCGCTAGAAGCTCAGCTCCCGTGCACATCACTGGGTCGAGAGGTAGCTCAAGTATTAGGGCGGTTGGGGGGCCACTGCACACAGAAAGCTTTTTACCTTCATGCATAGAATGCATGAAATGTAAAAAAGGTATGAGCCTTGAAATCCACTTTAAGGTCAGCTTTTAAGATCTCCAGAGAACTTTGAAGGTACACCTCTAAATCTACTAATTGCTTTCACAAAAGGTAACATCTACTTATGCACTTTTTTTTTTTCAAACATGCTTAGTCTGAACTGTCCAGATCAATGACAAATTTGAAACCACTAAACATTACACAATTAATCTTGTAATGGCAGTACAATACCAGGTCTTTGTCCTAATATGGAGTATACTACAACATTCACCCATAAAGTTATGGATCTAAAACAATTTAATGCAAATTTTTCAGATATGAATACCATTTGTACTGCTACTTTCACAGTCAGACAAGAATGATCTACTTTTACACACACAAATAATTCAGAGTCAAGGTTTTGACCAAAATACATTTCTTGATCACATAATAGAGCACAGGTTTAGCCCGGTCCCACTGAAGAGAACACGGTGCAGTGAGCCGCTCATTTAATAGCAAATAAGTCTAATGGAAGGGGAATATTTAATGATTACTGCTATGCCTGACCACTATGGATTATATAGTAATAATCACTTAATGGTATATACTAGAGCAAGAAATCATGGGGGTGGAAGGCAGTGCGTCTAATGTGACTACTATGGGACAGGTACTTGCATAAAATTATATATATCGTAACATCTGTACTTTTTCTCAATCAGCTCATACTGCACATTGATACCCAAGGTAATAACTTGACCCCCCCTTAGATTGTAAGCTCTAAAGAGCAGGGCCTTCAGATTCCTCTTGTATTGAATTTTTTTGTAACGGTATTGTCTGCCCATATGTGGTAAAGCGCTGCACAAACTTTTGGCGCTATACAAGTCCTGTATATCAATGATAATTTTATATATGGCTGCTATATAGGGTGGAGGCATTTAGGAGATTTTTACATAGGGATGCAATCAGGATTTTGGTAAGGGGAAGAGGGGGCAAGTCAATTTTATGCGAGTATGCAAAAGGTCATAACTGTATACATGTCCACTGTAGAAAAAGGGGAGGGATACAAAGGCTGAAATAACTGGCATTTGACTTTTTGGATAACACTTGCCAAGCCTGTGTGTACATGTGAAGGTTATCAAAGGTTTGAGCGCATCTAGTACTACTATACTTTACAATTTAAAACTGTGCCAGTCAACTTATGAGCTAAAAGGGGGCCTCAAATGTGGCTGCTGACATGACAAAAGGGCTGCACATAATGTTCAATATATGTAATGCTTGAGAGAACAGTCAGAAACTACAGACCTAATGGAGGAAATAAGGGTCAAGAGTGTGTTGACATGCTACATTTTTGGCTGGGGATATGGTAGAGACAGTACGGAACTGGGAACAGGTTACATGAGGCTAGTAGAGATCATTTATTTAAGGTATCAGTCCCCACCCTCAAGGAGCTTACAACCCAAGGTCCCCAACACATTCATACATATACTAGGGCCAATTTAGACAGGATCCAATTAACCTACCAGCATGTCTTTAGAGTGTGGGAGAAAACTGGAGTACCCAGAGGAGACTCACGCAGGCACAGGGAGAACATGCAAACTCCAGGCAGATGGTGTCATGGTCGAGATTCAAACCAGTGACCCTTTTTTCTGCTAGGTTAAAGTGCTAACCACAACACTACTGTGCTGCCCCGATCTATGCCATTATCATAAATCAATTCTCCCAAAGGAAAAAAGTAAAGAAAAATGAATACCTCATGCAAAATAAAAGGTTTTGTCAAAGCTTACCTGACAAGGGTCTGATTCTGTAGGTCCCAAACAACAATGTTCCCATCAGAGCAGCAAGAGAAGCAGACCTTGGCATCTGGACTGATAGCAAGGGCGTAACAAGCAGGAGCAGATGATGTTAATTCTGCTTTTATCCTTGGAGTAGGTGATGCCAGATCCCATATAGACAAGGTGCTGGCTTCTCCCCCAACAATCAAACTGCGGCCATCCGGAAGGAGTTTACAAGAGCGAATGTAATTGTCACGGTTCTGGAATGATATGCAAAAAAATATTAACCTCCAGCACAACCTACTGAATGCTGTGCATCCAATGGTGTCCATAAATGTTTACAAACACACTATCCCAAGCAGCTGAGACTTTTGGTTCCCTGGGCCTGATAGAAGTAGGGAAAGGGGATACAGATTCCCGACCCAAGATTCCTAAAAAGGGGTCAGTTTGGTACAGCAGGCACTATTTAAGGAGAGAAATATACTGCACCCGATCAGGCAGGATGCAAACCTTTACAAGACGTCTGGAATTCACAATCTTCAGAGACATTTCCCCATTTAAAAAAGTTAAGCCTTGTAAAAGGTGGATTGTCGGCTATTTTGCAAGTGTGCGCATACAACTTGACTGGAAAAATTCACAAAACAAAATTAGGTAAAAGCAGTCATTTTGGGATGCACATACACTTTAAAAAACAAAAAACACTTTTCTGCCATTTAACACCTAGAGACAAGGAAAGCATCTTTTTGGTATAACAGTCACGGTACTGGGTAATTATTAATGTCTTGGATCAATGTAGGGAGGGAAAGACTGCCCAAAAAAAATTAAAGTTGTTTTCCCCAGGGTCTGAGAAGGCTCTTAGCACCTCTGTGGCTACCGCCTTCATTTAGCTAAACAACTTCTACGGCTCTATTTTACATCAATACATTACCAGAAAATACTAGCTTTAAATGGTTTTACTGATGAAGCATTTTGGTCATGGACACCTCATTAAGAGTCTGCAGAACAAGTTCTGAAGAAGAATGTATTTGTGTGTATATAATTTTTTTTAAACTACAATACATTTACATATTCATATTTATTTTGAAGTGCAAGCCTTACCAAGCAATCAAGCTGTGCCACAGGAGTTTTAGTTCCAGGCTGCCCTACATCCCAAACTTTTACACATCCTTTTCCTCCTGTGTAGACATGACGTGTAGAGTTGCTTATGGTCACAGCACAGACCACTTCTCCGTGGTTTAATGTGTGAAGCTGCCGGGCATGGCGGGGGATGCCAGACCCTATGAGAGCATCTGGTGGAAAGGGAACAGGTTGCATCTGTCCATCTGCACTGACGTGGAATGAATAGGCCCTGTGCACAAGAAGAATATTACAAATCATTTATCTAGTTTGCTGACCAGTAAAATATAATTTATTGAAAATGTCTTTCCATTATTCAAACACAGCCAGCTACTACTGCTTAGAAAAAAAGGTCACAGTAACGATAGGGTGGACTTTAATTGACCTTACAGCCTACAGTTCTATTGACTCCATAGTTTCCATCCACTTTTCTGATCAGGAAACAAAAGCTGTTCATGTGCTCATCATGCATAATATGGCTGTTAGAGATAATGCAGCAACTGTGCATTTCTCTACTGTGAATAGATCATTTTCTTATTCTTTAGTAACTAAATGGTTATTAGGAGAAAAATGTCTGCCTTGCCATTTAATTGGTTCACATACAGATAAACTCCAACATGAAAGCTTTCTCTACCTCCAAATCTCACCACAGAATGTGACATGGCAAAGCACAGGGTAGTGGTCTAACTACACAACAACCTTTAGAAATGTGGTCTGTCATTTTTTTATTAAAAATCCTGAGATTGAAAGGGGTCCGCTAGTGTTTGTGGTATATTTAAAAAGATATGTTCACCTTCCACCCCCAAATTCCAGCTCCTTTATGTACCAATATAGCATTCATGCACTTTTGCAAGACACTTACTTTACTGTCCTCCATAAATGTTTCCAAACATATCTATTGCTTCTGTCGTACTTCCTTACAGACTGTAGGTTATGACACAGGAAGTAGTTGACCTCATTAGCACACACCATGCATCATCCACCCTCCCACTCGCAGCTGCATGTTTTTTTAAATGAAATGCAATCAGTGATCACCATTCTCACTAAATACACACTATACAGTCAGATTGCATAGTGGGTGGTACATAGAAGGGAGTGGACAGAAACACTCAGCTGTCAAGCCCCGTTCACAACTTTGAATAGCAGGAACTCGCATTCCCACGTGCGTTTTTGTTTTCTAGTGAGTGGGGGAGGAGTTTTGGAGCATTTTCACTTATCACACATACACCTGAATGGGCCACCCTACACATAGCAAATGCCCCGAAAAAGCTTCAGAGCTTTTTTTGGTTTTTTTTAGCACCAAGCTTGGCGAGTTTTTTTGGTGCCGCACCTTTCTGCAATGCAAGGAAAAACAGATGTAAATAGAGCCTCCTTGTGTTTACGCACCAATTTCACTTTCAGACGTCATTCACATCCAGCATAGTGGGAGCGCACATTTTGTGACTCGTTTTTCCCTCTGACACGCATACAGCAGCTGGAATTTAATTGGCTACACTGCATGTGGCTTATGGGATATTTTGGCATTTTGCGAGTTGCGCGTTTACCGTTTTGAAGCATTTGCCACTCGTTTTTTCACATGGAAAAATGTGTTCGCTTCTGTGTGCCGTTAATTAATGGCACTAAAAGGGCAACTACTAATTTTAGGTGTATAAAGATGGCCACACACTATACAATCTGATTGTACAATCTCCTTTAGATCTGCCATCACTTATATAGTGCAAGAGCCTTCCTAAATGGATATAGCGTGATTGGCTAGATAGGAGTTTCCTCCTATTATACAAGTTTGGTAAATACATACATGTGTTATACAGGTGTCAATCTTGACATCTTGCTCACATTTAAATGCAAGAACCAAGGAATGAGCGTAGAAATCTGTCCACCACAAAATCGTAACCACTGGCTCATATACTGTACCTGGGGGAAAGCACAAGTCACCAAGATCTCAAGTGCATTGCAAGTACCCAAGTGTATGATCCCTTCATGTAATGGTATAATAGGTAAATTACTGAAGCCCTAACCCATTTATTCTAATTTGACCTTTATGCCAAAGGCAAATCAAATATGGCTCAAGGGGAATAATGTGTGCCTTGTTTAAAGAGTATCAGCAAGGGAAAAAAAAAAAAAAAAAAAAAAAAAAAAAAAAATGAATGAAGGATGCTGAAAAAAAAAAAAAAAAAAAAAAAAAAAACACACGAACTGGATGCTGCTATAAGCCAACCTCTTTGATAAAATTCTCTTTAAGTGTCTGTGGCTTGTGGGTCATTTAGTTCAATGGCAGGGCAAACGTAAGAGCCAGTCTGTGGTTGCTTAAAAGCATTATTGATCTGAAATATCAGAGCATGGACAGCTCATGTTGCTCTTCCTATTCACCAGGAGGATTGCGTGCATGGCACAGAACTGATTTTCCACAATCTCATATGACAATATATCTCAAGATAATACACCTACCTAAAATACAAAGTTACAAAATGTAGGTTTCCAAGAACACACAGCAAAGAAACCCATCCACAGGGGTATAGCACCAAAGTGAGGCACACTTTCCCCTATGTATGCGGCAATAAACTTGAGCCCCAATAAAAGGTCCCCCCCTATGTGATAAGCGCAGTTCTTACACATTTAGATATTCCATTCGCCTCTATACTTACCCATTTAATAACTTAAATGTGAAAAACATTTAATAACTTGGTTCGGTATCCATGGGCCATCGCTTGGTACTATTGATATTGAACGCGCTTATAGTGGGAATTTGTGACCACTTACTGCTGTCTGTGATCAAATACCTATACATAACTACTATATACCAGTGGTATCTACTATAGACCACATGATGTATGAGTATCCCACTATAGACACACACATGCAATTTCATTTTTTTGGTTGTCAGTTTGGATAAAGTTTTCCCACACCTTGAGCCAACAAGTTTACAAGCACCTACCCAGTATCTGTCCTGAGGAAGCTAATATTTTAGTGAAACGCGTAGACAAGCACGTTTTTGGAGGCATTACTGGATCAGAAATTTTTATTTTACCTAGATACAGTATTAAATTAAATCTTTGTAGCATAGGTCCAGTCCTCTAACTACATTATTGGGTAACTGTCCATGCAGGGTGTTTGTATGTTTATATGTTTAACTATGTTGTAATAAAATGTATACTTTTTCACCAATTCTCCCTCTCATTATGTGTCCACAAAGGCCGCTAATTTTTTGACTTGGTCAATCCTTGAATATTACCAATAACTATCTAATTTTTCTTTCTTCCAAAGACCTGATCCACAATACAGAAAGCAAAAATACATAGATTACTCAAACCATGGTTAGATTATGTACCATCATGCGGAATACATCAGCAAGGGTCATTTCAGTTTGTCACAATATTATATTATGACAGCACGCCTTAAAAAAGGCACTTCATCTTTTTACATGTTCCACTCATTTAGGGTGGAACATGCAACAATATGCCAGCTCCTGCTACCAGTTTCTTTGTCCCCCCTTGGTGTGACAGCAAGCAGGGGATCTTCTCCCCACACTTGCTGTCACAATTTGAAAACAGCATCATTAATTCAGTTTCCTGTGAATGAACTACAATTACCATCAGCACCACGGCTGATGGCTTTTAGTTCTGAATGGACTGCAAGGGTGCCGATGAGTGCTCTCATAGGTAATTCACAAAAGCCCTGCAGATTTCAACATACAAACCGTATGAAAGTACAGGTAGAAAGCTGCATGGTATGTGTGCGCAGAAGTCTGACATTGTACAATGCTTTCCAGGCTCTTTTAGGAAAAAGTGATAAATGCATATTTTTTTCCTGCAAAAATATGTGCATTATTTTTTCAGGAAAGGTGAACTTGTACTTTAAACTGAATCTATAGAGAGCAACTTCTAAATGTAAATTAAGCAATGAAACAGCATATGTTATGTTCTCTTTGCACTTAAAAGATGCTTCATAGTGCTCTACAGTGCATCCCCAATACCAAGACTGTGGACTATATATTATACAAGGTTTCCATTGCCAAGGGGAAATATTCTGTCTTTTTTATTAATGTTAACTCAATTTGAGGTCTCTACATCATTGTATCTCTTTCAAATCAATAAAAATAGATTACAATAGAACTACTTCTTAACTGCTATCTACGGAAAAGAACACTGTTCCAGCTAACCAAAGAGATGCATAATTGCATGTTAACCAAATGCTTTTTACATATTAACACAGCAACTAAAAAGGCTCATAACATTGTTTCCATGTAAAATAAGCTCACCGAATGTTGTACGTGACTATGCAGGCTTTTTTTTTTGGTCTACCAACTACGCAGTGCAAAGGGCTGCCTGATTGTACACAAAATAATTAGTTTAGGTTGATCCTCATAGGAAAGGAAATTGTACAGTCAGATTTTAAAGAGTGTGTATGAGCTTTTTGTGTTGGAGTTGAAATATCAACTGCCAGTCTACATGTGTAGGCTCTCCAGGAAAACTCCAATACAAGGCACAATATAAAAAGGTGTGTAACAAGAAAATGGCTACTTTGGACTTAGGCCTCTTTCATATGGCAAACCCGCTCGGATCCGCCTGTCCATTTTTCAGGCGGATCCGAGTGGGCCACCCATTGACTGTTACGGCGTGACAGATGTCAGCGGAGATGTGCCCACTGACATCTGTCTGCCATTGGATCTGCTAAAATTTGATGAATGGCAATACGGTCGCCATCTGTCTTGGCGAATTGGATGAGATCTGATGGAAACGGACATGTTGTCCATTTTTGTCAGATCTCCCCATAGGAAACAGTGGGCTCTGACAGCCCCCACCCCGCTCAGTGAGCAGTGACGGACCCGTCATCCGCCTGGTAGACGCCGCTAAAAACGGATCCGTCTCAACTAGCTGCACCGCAATCACCATATTTTTTATTTTTTGCAAGTTGGAACTCAGAACCTATGCCTCCTATTACTAAAGATTTGCCCTAAAATCTCTCAAATAAAGACACGTTTAACCACTTCGGATCGCCTCACACCAATGTACATCGGCAGAATGGCAAAGCTGGACACAAGCACGTACCTGTACATTGCTTTAAGTGCCCAGCCATGGGTCGGAGCGCGCTGCCAGCGGCGGCGCACTCCTAACCTGGTCCTGTGCTCCATGACCATGGCCGTGGGACCAGTGGACCCGATCGCCGCTGGTGTCCCAGGATCAGGTCACAGAGTTGAAGAACGAGGAGAGGTCTATGTAAACAAACCTCTCCCCGTGCTTCTCTCTGTGGCTGTCACCGATAGTCTCTTCCCTTTTATAGGGAAGGACGATCAGTGACATCACATGCCAGGCCACGCCCCCCCAAAAAAAACACACACACACACACACACACAACACCATAACACCTACACTGCCCCCTAGTGGTTAACTCCTTCACTGCCATTTACACAGGAATCAGTGCATTTAAATAGCACTGATTGCTGTATAAATGACAATGGTTACAAAAATGTCCGATGTGTCCATGTCGCAGTCACAATAAAAACTCGTTGATCGCCGCCATTACTAGTAAAAAATGTTTTTTTTAAATAAAAATGCTATAAAACTATTCCCCATTTTGTAAACGCTATAACTTTTGCGCAAACCAATCGCCAATTGCGATTTTTTTTACCAAAAATATGTAGAACACGTATCGGCCTAAACGGAGGAAAAAATTTGTTTTTTTATATATTTTTTGGGGATATTATAGCAAAAAGTAAAAACAAATGAATTTTTTTCAAAATTGTCACTCTATTTTTGTTTATAGCGCAAAAAATAAAAACCGCAGAGGGGATCAAATACCACCAAAGGAAAGCCATTTGTGAGAAAAAAAAAAAAGACGCCAATTTTGTTTGGGAGCCATGTCACACGGCCACGCAATTGTCAGTTATAGCGACGCAGTGCCGAATTGCAAAAAGGGGCCTGGTCCTTTGGCTGCAAATTGGTCTGGGGATTAAGTGGTTAAAATGAAAAAAAAAAAAAAAAAAAAGACAGTTTTATTCAATAGAAGAAAAAGCTTGAAACAAACAATATTCTTATCTACAGATGAGGCCATTATATAGATTTTTTTATGCAATACAGGTTAAAGCACTGCAAGAAAGAACATGTAAAATAAAAGAAAAGCTGGTGTATCTGGCATTATAGCCATATATTTAAAGTTTCCCAACATTTGGTATACATCATTCTACTTACAAGCCAATTATGCACACTTATCTAGTACCGATTCAGATCCCCCTTTGTATTCTGAATAGCCTAGATTCTCTGCATCCAGGACTGGTGCCATTCCATAAAGTACACACACAGAATTATGCAGGCTTTCCTTTAGATTTTACTTTTTATTAGAGGCGTGATAAACAAGGAAAAAAATTAAAAATCTATTCTGTAGGAAGGGAAGGTCGCCTGCTTTAAAATGTGTTTCCTGCACAAATGCTACATCCGTGCTGGAACATTTCAAATCATTAAGGAGCATCAGGCCTTCATTTCTGAAACTCTTTAGGGCCCTGTTCAAACTTGCGAGTTGCATCTTATGTACATATAATATGGGCTTTACCTGTTTTAGAAGTCAAATAGGAGAAAATAGGACTACTTAAGCTGTGTGCATCAAAGGCGCACAATAGAACAACAACGTGCAAAACATGAGCAGGTCTTCAAAACGTCACTGGCCTTACAAGTACAGAGAGAATTCTGACAATTCTATACAGCATGCTTGTTCCAAGTTAATGACACAAAAATATTGGACACAGTCAGGCAACTAGCATTCCCATAAAAAAAAAAACACAAAAATGGCAGTCACCATACTTCACTGACGACAGGTGTACCTGAAGAATTCTGGTCCATGCCACACCCTTAAGCCCCGTACACATGATCCGAAAATCGTACGAAAAAAGCCAGATTCTAATCGATTGTACGATAATCTGATCGTCAGTACAGAGCTTTTGAGAGCCGATCAGGACAGTTCATCTGATATAATTCTATAGAACTTTAGAATTTTTTTCGTACAATACCAGATCATACGATTTTCGTTTAATCAGTATAGCAGTCGTTTAAAAATGCAATATAAATGCATTAAGACACATGACATCACTTCTGAATTTTTTTGACAGTCGTACGAGAGTTTTCATGACTTTAGTTAATTCATCAGATTCGACGCGAGATTAGCATTGAGGAAAAAAAAAAAAAAACGCACGACAATTCGTCTGATAATCCCATGTGTACGGAGCAGTAGATTTGCTTGGTTAACATCCAACTCCCACTCAACCTACACGTTACATCACACATCAAGATGTCAGAGGCAGCACAGTTTTCCAATCTTTGAATAACATTTTGATGATGCCATTCTACTTCAACGTTTAGGCTCCAAGCTCAAAAAAGCTGTTTCTGGACACCAGATTGCTGGCAGAAAACGCTGATTGAAAACGTGATTTTAAATCAGCATTTTGCATTGCCGTTAACGCACGTTCAGCAGCGCTAGCTTTTAGCTGCGTTTCTCTGCCTCCATTCAAAATCAATGGTTCCCTAAGGGAGCACATTGATCTGAATAGAAGTCAAACCATCATGATCCGACTTGCGGTGCAAGTTGTGTGCCGAGGATAAAGGGGAACTCTGCCAAAATGAAAAATATTTAAAAAATGGTGTGGGGCCTCGGACTATACCAGACCCTTCGGTCTGGTATGGATTTTAAGGGGAATCGCAGTAAAAACCCTGTGGGGTTCCCCCCAAAAACCCATACCAGACCCTTATGCGAGCACGCAGCCCGGCCAGGAATAGGGGTGGGGATGAGCGAGCCCCCCGAACTGTACCAGGCCGCATGCTGTCAACATGGGGGGGGGGGGTAGGTGCTTCAGGGCAGGGGAGGCTCTGCGCCCCCCCCACCCCAAAGCACCTTGTCCATGAGGACAAGGGTCTCTTCCCGATAACCCTGGCCGTTGGTTGTCGGGGTGTGCAGGCGGGCGGCTCAACGGAATCTGGGAGCCTCTTTAATAAGAAGGCCCCCCACCCTATGTGAATGAGTATGGGGTACATTGTACACCTACCCATTCACCTTGAAACACTGCACAGGTTTTTAAAGCAATTTATTGGGCAGGTCTGGGGGCCTCTTCCTTCCACACTCTCTGGTATCTTCTGCCAGGCTCCTCTGCCATTGTCTGCTCTTTTGCTAGCGGTGGCCTGGTCTTCTCCATTTCCTTCTTCGCTTTTCCCAATGTTGACACGACACTCTCCCGCTCGCTCATCCCCACCCCCTTTTCTGACCGGCCTGGCTGCGTGCTCAGATAATGGTCTGGCGTGGATTTTTGGGGGGACCTCTACGCCGTTTTTTTCAGCAAAGCGGGTCCCCCTTAAAATCCATAACAGACCAAAGGGTCTGATATTGTCCGAGGCCCCACACCAATAATTCTTTTTTCCATTTTGGCGGGTTTCCCCTTCATCCTCAGCACACAAGTTGCACTGCAAGTTGAATCAGGATGATCTGACTTCTGGTTCGATTTCTATTCAAATCAATGGGCTCCCATAAGGAACCATTGATTTTGAATAGAGGCAGAGAAACACTGCTAAAAGCTAGCGCTGCTGAACGTGCATCAATGGCTTCATCCTCAGCACACAAGTCGCACCATGATGATCCGACTTAGAATGGGGAACCACTAATTTTGAACAGATGCAGAGAAACGTCGAACGAGGCTTAACGCTTTTTACAGCGTTAGCCCTCATTTAACACCTTTTACCGGTGTCTGGCATTTCCAGTACTGCTCTTGAACGCAATTTTATGGCAGTCAGAAAACAGCCCATAAAATCAACTATATATATATATATATATATATATATCTCTGATTATTCTATACTAACCTCACTCATTTACAATATGCTTTCATCTACAAATACGACCAATGGATATATGTTTTACATGGTTTTCTTTAACCACCTCGCGCCCGCCCTATAGCCGAATGACGGCCGTAGAGCAGGCGCGTTTGTCCGGGTGGTCGTCCCTGGACGGCCTGTTTACTTCCGCAATGCGCGCCGCCGCGGGCGCGCATCGCGGAAGTTCTGTGTTCGCCGTCTCCCCCCAGGGACAGGCAAACATAGATCGCTGTAAACGGCCGCTGTGATTGGCGTGTCCAATGGGAGATGATCTCATATGTAAACATATGAGATCATCTCTCAGCGCCGCTCTCCCTCCTCGCACAGACAGTGTGAGAGGGGAGAGATGAACGGCTGCAGCGGCAGCCGTTCTGCCTGTAGTAAGGAAAAAAAAAAAAAGTAAAAAAATAAAATAAAAAGTGCCACCTGTCATCAGTGCCACCTGTCATCAGTGCCACGTATAAGTGTCATCATTGCCACGTATCAGTGCCATCTGTCATCAGTGTCACGTGTCTTTGTCCTGGTGCTTCAAAAGTGTAGTAAATAGTCAACAAGTTAGATGTGTAATTTATGTTCCTAGAACACATGATGGCGCTCCCTGCATGTTGGGCCTCTCTATGTGGCCAGGCTGTGAAAAAGTCCCACACATGTGGTATTGTAATACTCAGGAGGAGTAGCAGAATTTTTTGAGGGGTGTCATTTGTGGTATACACATGCCACGTGAGAGAAATAACCTATTACAATGACAATTTTGTGGAGAAAAAAAAAAAATGAAAAAATCTTAATTTTGCAAAGAATTGTGGGAAAAAATGACATCAAAAAGCTCACTATGCCTCTTACTAAATACCTTGGAATGTCTACTTTCCAAAAAGGGGTCATTTGGGGGTATTTGTACTTTCCTGACTTGTTCGGGTCACAAGAAGCGAGATAGTCCACCAGTACATCAGATGTGATTTTGTGCGATTCGCACCACACCTTGTAGACTCTCTAACTTTCACAAAGACCAAATATCCACTAATTTGGGTTATTTTTACCAAAGATATGTAGCAGTATAAATTGTGGCCAAAATTTATGAAGAAAAATTAATTTGCATAATTCTGTCACAGAAACAAAGAAATATGCGTTTTTTTTCAAAATTTTCGGTCTTTTTTCATTTATAGCGCAAAAAATAAAAACCCCAGAGGTGATCAAATACCACCAAAAGAAAGCACTATTTGTGGGAAAAAAAGGACACAAAATTCATTTGGGTACAGTGTTGCATGACTGAGTAATTATCATTCAAAGTGTGAGAGCACCGAAAGCTGAAAATTGGTCTGGGCAGAATGGTGTTTAAGTGCCCAGTAAGCAAGTGGTTAAAATTGCAGATGCTATAGTGTGTGAAAATCCCAGATCAGCAAATTCCAAAGTCATTTAGATCAGTCACTTTTCCTATTCTAACTTTTGAAGAGAACCACTTGACTAAATCTGCATGCTAAATGTATTGAGTTGCCGTATAGCTGCTTATTAACATGCTGACCATAAAAAAAAAAAAAAAAAAAAAAAAAAAAAAAACCCACACTCCACGGTGTATACAAAAACAAACAGTCTTAACAGTAGTTCTAAATGAAACATAAAACAACCTGGCTTAATCTTTCAGAATTTTTTGCCTTCTGTCCAACAGCCTTACAGATCACTCTTTACTTGAGAGGGGTTAAATAGTAAAATGCACAGGCAATACAGTGTCATGGAATTCGAGACCAATCACTATTTTTTTACCACTAAGATCCTGTTAGACTAGATATCACACAAATATACTGGAGAACAAAAAGGATAAAAACTCACGGTTTTCCAGATGCAGCCCCTGGAATAGCAGCTCCCAAACTTCGCATGTGTGCATGTGGATCATAGCCGACCTAAAGGAAAACGGCAATTGACAAACAGTAAAATTCTCCCGTTTCTCATAATTTTATTCAATCTCAATTTCAGCTTAAACGTGTGTCAAGGGACAGCATTAACTTTCTAATGACAAGTCTTTTGTGTTTATAATAAAGCAAGCCCATCATTTGTGGAAACAAATCTTAGTGGTTGTAAAAGCAAAAAAGGTTTTTTATCTTAATGCACTCTATGCATTAAACGCTTGCCGACCAGCCGTTGCAGTTTTACTGTGGCAGAATGGCACGGCTGGGCGAAACGACGTTACCTTACGTCACTTTGGCTTTTGGCCACTAGGGGCGCGCACACCCGCAGCGTGTGCCAGGAGCCGGTATGAGTGCCCGGCGGACGCGATGACCGCCGGTCTCCCGCAAACGTTTGTGATAGAGTGAGAACCGGGATCGGTGTGTGTACACAGAACCCAGTTCTCTCGGGAATAGAGACAGATCGTGTGTTCATACTATGTGAACACTGATCACTCTCGTCTCCTAAACAGTCCCACCCTCTGCGGTGAGGGAGCACCTTGATTGCCCCCTAGTGTTAACCCCTTCCCTGCCAGTGACCTTTATACAGTAATCGGGGCATTTTTATAGCACTGATCGCTGTATGATTGTCAATGGCCCCAAAAATGTGTCAAAAATGTCCGATCTGTTCCGCCGCAGTATTGCAGCCCCATAAAAAAAAAAAAATCGTAGATCGCTGCCATTACTAGTTAAAAAAAAAGAATATAATAAAAAGCCATAAATCTATCTATTTTGTAGACGCTATAACTTTTTAGCAAGCCAATCAATATACACTTATTGTGATTTTTTTCCCCCAAAAATATGTAGAATACATATCAGCCTAAACTGAGGGAAAGGTTTTTTTTCGATTAAAAAAAAAAAAAAAATGTGGGATATTATAGCAAAGTTAGAGCTGGCGTTTTGTTTTGTTTTTTCAAAATTGTCGCTCTTGTTTATAGCGCAAAAATAAAATAAAAAAAATGTGTGTGTGTGTGCGTGTCACATCAATTTTGTTTGGGTACAGCATCGCACGACCACGCAATTGTCAGTTAAAGCAACGCAGTACCGTATTGCAAAAAAATAAATGGCCTGGTCATTGAGCAGCCAAATCTTCTGGGGCTGAAGTGGTTAAGAAAACATTTTCTGTGTGCAGCTCCCCCACCTTAGTGTTCCTAATGCTTACCCTTTGCCCCATCTCGATCCAGTGATACTGTACAAGAAGCTCGACTCGACTCTCCTTCATTTGTCGAGACAGCAGCAGGCACCGCTGGTTCCCACTGCTGTCAAAGTGAGTGAATCAGGAGAGAGGGGGAGCGGGGCTGCTCTTTGCAAAACCACTACACAGAGCAGGCAAGTATAAAATGTTGGTTATTTATAAGCAAAAAAAAATAAAAATAACGCAAGCAAGCCTTTGGCATCACTTTAATGCAAACCTATATTTCGCCCAGGTGGGACAAAACAGCACTTACTCTACATTCCTTCACTCCCCTGCCATCCCTTTCAATTACCAGGAGCAAAATAGAAACCTTGTGTAAGCTCCCAGTTGCTGTAGCTAGAGCTTACACAGGGCTTGAAGATGGCTTTCCCATCCCAAGTGACGAACATGAGGCCTACCAGCACTGACAAGAGAAAAAGGGAGCGAGTCGGATGCTCCTCTATAGCCTGAAGTACTGAATATTTTCTTCACTTCAGGCAGTTGAACAGAATGGCAAGTGATTATATGCTGCTGGGGAAGGACAGAGACCGAGGACAATGAACGTGCTGCTGACTGTCAATTTCTTCTTTTCTTTGTGTCAGATTCTCCTTTCAGTAAATCTGCAAGACTGGCTGAAAATTGGTACTCACTAAAGAGGTTCTTCCATAGGTTCCAGCAGCTGCTGCTCCATTAATCTGTGGTGACATGAGATGAAGGCCTGCATAGGCTCCAGCTCCCTCAGCACTGGCGGAAGGGTGAGCAATGCTAAATGCTGCAGGATAGCCTCCCTGTGCTCCCAGAGGTGCACGCAGTCCCAGAGCTGTAGACACAGAAATGGAAAGCCAGTGTAACAGCTTGCAGAAACCAATTTAAGCAAAGACCACAAATACTTCATGCTTCCCTCCACCCCTGAAAAGTTTAACATACCAAGAGGATCAATAGCAGATTTGCTGGAAAGAGGCCGGAACTGAGATGCGCTAGCACCACTGGGACCTGGAGTGCTCATATCACTTTGGGAGTTTGGAGTACTGGATTTTAAACCTGGGGTTCCTGCCTTTTCCACCTGCTGAAATAGGAACAACGTTATACTGAATCTAAAAAAGCTTGAACTTCAGCATTACTGTTCTGTATGTTGGAATCTTTTTTTTTTTTTTTTGAGGCAGGGTATTGAAATAAAACATGCTTATGCTATTCAAACACTTGCCTCCATGCCTTGGGGTTGGGTTAATGTGTTATATTACAATGCTATTACCGTTGGAAGGTCCTTGCTCCTGGAAGGAGACACACTGCTAGATGAGGTCATGGAGTTTGGGCTAGCGGGAGGAGGATCCTTCCTTTGTAGGTTTGTTTTATCCACACCATTCTCCCGTGAGGAGTAGGAATGGACACTATGCGGTGAAGCAGGATCCTGGAGAAACATATCACACTCACTGTACCTCTCAGCCATTTGCCTTTTTAATCCTCAACCACCAAATAAAACGTTGCCAGAAAGATGAGAACTCCAAAGTTACTTACTTCATCCACCACAAGATTGTCCTCACTTCGGTCAGCATCACTGCCCTGGAAATTACAATAGTATTGTCAGAAGTGAGCACAATCAGAGATCCTGGACAGAGTTAACTCCTTACTGAGCTTATTTGCTTAAAGTGGAAGTAAACTCCCCTATCATTTTCAGCCAAGGAAGCTGCCATCTTTGCCTCTGTTTAATCTTCAACTGCTATGGTGCTGCACATGTGATTCGTTATGACACCAGCCATCGGATGGTTTGATAGTTTGGCTGAGAGCACAGCCAATGTGCAGTTAGCATTCCCGGCATGCTTTTTTTTTTTAACTGTTTAAATCGATGGGTTTACTTCCACTTTAAGTGTGTTTCTGCCATGGTACTGCTTTACTATTAGACTGTCAAAACATTCCAGTAGGTTACCTGGCTAATGCCCAAATTGACCATAGAGCATGCATACCTACGATTACTATAAATGAGCCAACCATTACAAAAACGAGCGAGAGCCACTCACATAGTCTGTTCCAAAGTCTTTCTCTTCGGTTTTACGCTTCTTGTTGCTGTTTAGATAATCTGACAAGGTCCGTACACGTTCCCCATTTGGCAGAGTAACACAGCTCTGAAGTAGAACGTAAAAAATATTTAAACACATTGGCACATATATAGCATCTAAGGGGTAGACAAAAACAAGGGCAGTCCATTAACAATACAGGACCCAACACCCTATGGCAACCAGAAAAAATTCCATCACAGAACCCAAATTTTACAGACTGCCAAGAATACAACGGTTACCTAAATATGTGCCAACAGACAGCATTAAAGATAAAACATTTAAAGAGCTGCTAATTATATTATTCTTTTATTCACAAAACAGACTTTCTAACTGTGAATAGAAAGCATCTGGCATGTTGAAAAACGAATACGTATATTAAAATTGCACCTTTTCAAATCGATATTTTCAGTTCAGACTGTAAGCACAAACTGATAGTACCAGGCCAAAATTAAAACCAAAACCAGAGATTCAATCCCACCCATCCAACAATATAACATGTTATACTCACTGGTCCTGGGTCTCTGTCTGTCTCCATGGAAACAAGTGAGCAATGAAAAGGAAAAATAGCTGGTTAATTTTAGTCAAGATTATTAATTTATCATCCCGCTTTCCCCACTGCAAAAATCATCCTAGTTCTCACATATCTAAATCTTCACAAGTCTTCAGCAGACATCTGACCCACTCTACCCACACCAGTTCAGTTTGCGTTTCCTGGTCATTGAGCCCTTCATCCTTCCTCACCAAATATAAGCTATCACAAACAATAGGGTTAATTTACCAACAATACTCAAAAGCTGCAAACCGGCACTAAATGTCTAACATACCCGTCTCGCTTGTAACCTAAATTTAGCACAGCAGTCTGTTTGCATAATTATGTCACAGGCCCTTCTTGCAGTTTTTCTCAACTGGAATGTACATTAAGGCCTCCTGCCCAGAGTGTCTAGTTCTTTTAGGCCTCCTCCACACAGTTGCTTAGCTGCATATACCCGATTCCAGAAGCAAAATCTAGCGAGTTCTTGAAGCTTGAATGAGAGGTGCATGCAAATAGCCGTGGCTGCTTAGCCTATAAAAACGAATGACAGGTTGACAGCAGCTGCCACTGTTTGCATGAAGCCTCATACCACATAGTTACCTGTGGTTAGGGATGGATGTCCGAGCCTGGATGCAGTCAGCTGTGATTAGGCTTGGACATCTGTACATAAACCGCAGGTAAGCGTTTGGTGTGCAGCTACATGCAAACCGCAGCGGCTGCTGTCAGCCGGTCATTACTTTATATAGGTTGATTGTCACTGCTATTCACCTGCACCTGTCATTCAAGCCACAAGAATCCACCGATTCTTGCTGCCGGAATATGGTAAATGCAGCCTTGTATTTATCCTCACAATAAAAAAAATTTGTTACAATTACATGTATGAGGCCATCCATTTGGCTAAATATCTTAATTTTGCCAAATGAGTTTATAGCCTACACAGGTCTCACACCACTTTGGAAAAAGGTCAATAGCCTTTATGTACTCAGGCAAAGGCACTTGGAATTAAAAAATGTACGATGGTTTTCCACATATATTCCCCTTATTATGGTCAGAGGAATATATATATATATATATATATATATATATATATATATATATATATATATATATATATATATATATATATATATATATATATATATATATATATATATATATTTTAAAAGCAGAACTTTACCCAAAAAAGGGAAGTTCTACTCTTCCTCCTCTGCCCCCCTCCCCACTTTCTAACCAGGCACACGGATCTGTGTTCTCCCAATCAGAGCAATCCCCACACAGTAAGCACCCTCTAGGGACACACTTGGGCCCTTTGATCGCCCCTGGTATTAAACCCTTCTCTGCCAGTGTCATTAGTACAATAACAATACATCATTTTAGCAATGATCACTGTATTAGTGCCACTGGTCCCCCCAAAAAAAAGCGCCAGGCGGCTGATTTGTCCGCGCAATGTCACAGTTCCACTAAAAACAAAACATCGCTGATCGCCATTACTAGCGAGAATAAAAAAAAAATAAAATAAAAAATTCATAATAAGTGTATATTGGTTTGTGCAAAAAAGTTAGTCTACAAATTATGGGATATTTTTATTGAACTTTAACGAAAATATGTAGCAGAATACTTATTGGCTTACATTGAAGAAATGCGAGTTAAATATTTTTCTAAATTGTCGTTCCTTTTTTGTTTATAGTGCAAAAAATAAAAACCGCCTCAGTGATCAAATACCACCAAAAGAAAGCTCCATTTCTGGGGGGAAAAGAGAATTTTATTTGGGTACAGCGTCGCCCGGCCGCGCAATTTGAGGTTAAATAAATGCTGTATCGCAAAAAATGGCCTCGTCATTAAGGGGGGTTGAACCTTTCCAGGGCTGAAATGCTTAAAGGAGGGATCAGTCTAATTTCTCGACAAAATAGCTAAACTAAATCCTGAACATACCTCTGTGGTCCGAGTCGGCGAGACTCTCTTTCACTGCCAGCTGAGTCTGCAGACCAAGGACACCCGAAAGCGCCAACAAACTGGAGGCACTAGATGCAGCAGCTAGGCCAGGTTGCAAACTAGATGGGTGAGGTGTAAGAGGAATGGGAGGAGCATGATGAGAAAGGTGCTGAGCCTGTAGCTGATGCTGGTTTCAGGTTCAGAAGGAATAGGAAGAGTAATAGAAGTTTATGAGCAATATATGAAAGAAGGCGAACAAAAAGGATGAAAGAGGAAAAAAATAAAAATTGAATTTTACTGGACAAGAAATCAATGGTCACAAAAATTAAACCTGTTTACATATAATGAATGGTAAATCTCAAAAGCCAGTTATACAACCTGGTGTGTGAATGATTTACATGTGCTCAAATACAAACCCATTTCTAAACAAGTTAGGACGCTTTGTAAAATCTACATAAAACATAATGATCTGCCAATATTAAACACATTTTATTGACAATAGAAAACATATCAAATGTTTAAACTGAGAAAACGTACCATTTGAAGAAATAAAAGTAATTTTGAAATGGATGGCAGCAACACGTCTCAAAAAAGTTGGGACAGGGCAACAAAAAGCTGGCAAAGTAAGTGATACTAACAAGGAAGATAAAAAATAACATTTTGCAATGGATTGTGTTAATTGGCAACAGGTCAGTCAGAGCATCTTAAAGATTGTTTCACACTGGCTTCAACTTGTATAAGAGCAGTGTGAACAGCACACTTGTATAAAGCATTTGCAGAGCTTTCAGCAAAGCTTTGTTGAAGCTTTTACACCATCATTCAGCTCCAGTTTGAACACAGATTGTAATGAAGAGCTGACTGCCACGTTACACAAGCTATAGCAGGCTTGTTAAAAGCTTGCTAAAGCCTGCTAGCAGCTTAAAGTGACAATTAGCACTCCCATAAATATCTGTGTATACTATTTGCAAACAGGAGATGAAGGGCACTTTCAAGGCTAAGGGGAAGCTGCTTAAAAGAAAATGGGTCCCCCCCCCGCTCATCCTTTTATACTTACCTAGGTGGATGCAGTATGGTACTGATGCTGCATCTGACCCCCGGCGTGTCTACACTGATAACTGAGCCATTGAACATCGCAGACGGCTTGGTTCTCACAGATCCGAGATGAGAGCTGCTGACTGTCAATCAGCAGCTCTCCTCTCTGCTGGAGCACTAAGCTGTGGAGGGGCCATCTAAGTCTCAGCAGCTCACCGAGAAGCTGAGACAGGCATCAGCCCAGGCACCTGGCGGATCCAGACATGTATCATGACACGGAGCCTGGACCAATTCCAGTGACATCAGACTATCAGCATATTCAAAGTAGTTCTAAAGGCAGGTTTTTTTTTAAATATCTTTAAGCACAAATTCTGTGTGCAGTAGCCCCCTGAATACATATTTGAGCCCAATTTCGATCCAGCAATGTTGCACAAAAGCCTCGGCTGTCCGGGGGGGGGACTCTCCCTCATTGGCTGAGATGGCAGCGGACACCATTGGCTCCCGCTGTCAATCAAGATCAGTGAGCCAATGAGTAGAGTGAGTGAGCCAGGCCAAGCCATGGCTCCATGTCTGAATGGACACTTGCTGTGGGGGCAGGAGAGAGGAGCCAGAAGCACAGGTGAGGGACCAGAGAAGAAGAGAATCAGGGCTGCTCTGTGCAAAACAACTGCACACAGTAGGCAAGTAGAACGTATTATTAACACAAAAAAACTTTAATATCACTTTAAGCAGAACAATACTAAACCACATATATGACAACAGCATGGCTTCATACTAGAAATGTCCGGGTGCTTAACTGGCCTGCCTGCAGCCCAATTCTTTCCCCAACTGACAAAATTTGGTGCATCTTTAAAATGAAAATAAGACAAAGACGACTCAGCGCTGTTGAGCAGTTAGAATCCTATATCGGGTAATAATGGGACAACATTCCTCCCCCAAAACCCCAGAAACGCCTCAGTTCCCAGACATTTACAGAGTGTCGTTATTTACCACAACACCGTGGGAAATATGGCCCTGTCCCAACATTTTTGAGCCGTGTTGCTGCCAATTTCAAAATGACCTTATTTTTTTTTCTTAAAGTTGTACATTTTCTTAGTTTAATCACTGGCCTACTGGGCACTTTTACCCCCCTCCTGCCCAGGCCAATTTTCAGCTTTTAGCATGGTCAAGCAGCACTGTACCCATATGACATTTCTATAATTTTTCACACAAATAGAGATTTCTTTTGGGGTTATTAAATCACCCTTTTTTTATTTTTTGCTAAACTAAAAAAAGACCAAAAGGTTTGACAAGAAAAAAAAAAAAAAAATGTAAGGTTTTCCTATAAATTTTTTTAAACAGGTAATATTTATCCTTCATGGATGTGCTCTGCTGAGGCAGCACTGATGGGGGCATTACTGATAATCAGGACACAGATAAGTGCCCTGACCATCAGTGTAGAGGTCCCCTTCCACACTTGCCAGTTACCCGCTCTCCTCAGGCTGTGACAGCGTGAGGAATGGAAAGGCAATAACCAGCAAGAGTGTTTCCATAGTGATCAGCTGTGGTTGGACACAGCTGATCACGTGGTAAAGGGACGCTGCGATTGGTCCTTTACCCCAATCTGCGATCAGCTGTGTCCGAAAGAGCGCCACAGTTTTGGGAGGATGTCAATATTCTCTCAGAACTGGACGACTGCGCCGTAACCATCATTTGGCTATAGCGCAGTTGGCAAGTGGTTAAACATTTGACAGATTTTCGATTGGGAATAAAATAAGGGTTTATGAAATGTGCAAATTCAATGCATTTTGTCTTTATGTAGATTTCACACAGCATTCCAACTTTTTTTGGAATTGGGGTTGTAGATCCCCATTTCTACCTTTGCCCTCTGAAGAGCAGTCCGCAGCAAACCTTTTTTTGGGGCCTTTTTACAGGCAGTGAGGAGGAATTATATGGCCTCCTTACCAGCTGTTTCAACAAAAAAATAAAAAAATAAAATAAAATAAAAAACACCCTGCAACTGCCTGCATAGAAACGGGAGAATTTTTGCCACAAAGCATCACAAGGGAAGCGGCTGAGAAACTGTAAAACGCAGCTCATCCACATGTTTTCTGTACCCCACCCCCCAAACTAAGAGTGAGTTATTAACCCCCCCCACCTTTTTTTTATTGAAACAAGTCCTCAAGCTATAAGAGGAGTCATTTGTTCTGCTCTAGTAACATAACATCTACAAAAAGGTGCTAAAGCTTTGTCATCAACTGCTCTGCTTATATATCAAGACAGAAAGCACTACATCACCATAAAACATACCCCAATGGCTGCATTCAGCTCTGCCATTGTGACTTGCTTTGCTCTCTCCACAGCCTGGACCACTTGCTGCTGGTGCTATATTAATAAAATGGATAGAAAGGTGCAGACGTGTAATGGGAGGAGGAAAAAAGATGAGGATTATGGCTACATAGACAAAAGAAAATAATATGCTGTACAGGTAACAATCTCAAGACCTACCTCTTGAGATAAAAAAGGCACCAACTGGGCACAGATGACGTTCAAGCGTTTGGCAATTTCAGTCTAAAAAGGAAAAACATCCACAAAAAGAGGTTTAGTTTGGGCTGAAACATGAAAGACCATCTAAAATTGCTTGGCAGACATTTCAGTATTTTAGTTCAGGCTGCACAGTGCTATATACAAAATTGCAACAACAACAAACCTCATTCCTTTAAAAGAGCATACAAACCCTGCAGAAAGAGCTCAGCACAAACTAACCACTTCCAGACTACCCAATGCGAACTGACGTACCTGTACATTGGTCCGTGTGAGCTCGCCCACAGGTCCAAGGTCTGCCAGCTACCCGCAATCGTGGTAAAGAGGAAGAACAGGGATCTGTCTATGTAGACAAGGCGGATCCCCGTTCGGGAGAGAAATCGCACGAGAGCAAGAAAGAAGATGTTGCCACTGATCAGGAACAGCGATATCTCTACTCAGTCAGTCTGTGCCTCTGACAGTTAGAAAGCACCTCCCTAGGGATCACCCCTAGTGTTAGCCCCTTCCCTACGAGTTATACAGTGATCAGTGCATTTTTATAGCACTGATCACTGTACTGGTGTCACTGGTTGCCAAAAAGGGTCACTTGGGGTCAGATTTGCCCGCCACAATCCTGCTAAAAAAATATATTATGTAAAAAAATATATAATACAATATATATTATAGCAGGAAAATTGTCAACTCTGTGGGGGGGGGTGAAGAGGACATCAATTTTGTGTGGGTACAGCACGGCATGCTTGTGCAATTGTCAGTTAAAGTAACGCAGTGCGGAATAAGCAAAAAAAGGGCCCATAATTAAGGGGGTAAAACCTTCCGGGGCTGAAGTGGTTAAAAACTAAATGAAAGCGCAATATATTGCACATTATATGGTACAGGGAATTACTTAACCATTTTCATACAAAGTCTTGCTCTTAAAACCCAACTTCAGGAAATCTAAAAACTCTTCCTTGCATTGGGGCAAGACACTTACTCAAGATATCCTCTTTGCGCCAGTGGTAAATTGACCCTTGGAGTAGGGACCCTGCATTGTTCTTAGGGAAGATAGGGAAGATAGGGAAGATGGGGAAGATGATGCCGCAGGCTCCAGTCTAGCAGCCTGATGCCCTTGAAACAAGCCGTTAACACTTGCAGTGCCAGCACAGTCCCACTGCAAGGGATAATTTTCAGTTTTGCAGGGTGGGGCTTTAAAACCAACCTTTTTCCTCCAAGTCATGCTTCACATTATGAACAGTATCCATTTAAAATTGCAGAACAGAACTAGGATGCAGCCCAGTGATATGCCCAACGTTTCAATATGGTTGTCAATGAGCAATTCATTTTTATCTTTGGATCCAATCAAGTCATGACCTCACCCCTGGTGGATGCAGAGTGGGGGTTTAGGAAAAAAAATCCTTCTTATAAAAATACCCTATCAGTTACAGTTACACATTCCTGATATACCTTAAAATGCATATACACAAAAGATTGTGTAAACCAGATCAATTACTTAATGGCTAAATTAGGAAATGCAGTCCTATGAAAGCAATATCCACCGCCCTCATGACTCCGGCACAGAACAGCTGAATCTGTTAAATTTAATGATATGCACGTATGGTTGAATCTCAACAATCAGACTTGTCAACCAGCCAGAATTGCAGCTGTATAGTCAGCTTTACTAAAAGTTAAGCAAATATAAACCATCTGCCTTATCACACAATACATTTTCTCTACGGCAAATGAATGGTATCTCTTAGGATGGAGCATCCCATGTCAAAGCAGGGTAGCCCTGTTACATAACAAACAGAAATAGGAAAGGATACCAGGGTTTAGCACAAAAGTGACATCAAATGACAGAATGTTGGCGCTTTCATCCTCGCCTAATGGCACGAACACTGTCCATGCCCTTCAGATAGCAGCAATAAGGAATCGTGGCAGAGTAAAGCCACCTTTAAAGGGCTGTGATGGATTTTACCTCCTAACAGAGGGAGGACAGGCCCACTCATTACTGTGCAATTTACTGCTACTTTTATATGCACAGCATGAGGATGGAGTAAGCTGCTGGCACAGTGAGAGGAGGAGGAAGAGCTTGGAGGAAAAAACTAGTGGGTAAAATGTGGGTAATAAGCACACACGGGAGAATGGAAAGGTTACCTGTTTGTGCATTTCAATATTCAGACCATAGGACATTTCATAATACTGCAAGAAAAAAAAAAAATACACATTAAAATGTATCAATACATGTGTGCCAATGACAAATACAAGACCTTGATGTGAATCACTGCTTTGCCAATTCAGAGCAAACACGCTTTGTTTTATTGGCAATTCTAAAAGCTGCTTATGCTTACCAGCTTTTTGACCAACATAAACTACCTTTAAAATTGGAAGAATTCTATGTATGGATATGTTGAACACTGTATCAGCTTGGACCAATGTAACCATGCACATACCAAACATGACAGATGCCCCTGGAAACTGGAAAACACCGTAGTAGACATCACGACTTCAGTATTCTCCACTTGCTTCCGAGTCCTATGCTGAGTGACTGGCTTGCAAAGCACTCTGAACGGCATCATTCTTCCCAAGCAGTAAACCACCTGTGTACAGAATGCAGCAGGCCAGCCGCTCAGCACAAAACCCAGAACAAAGACACCCCAACTCATTTAGGCAAGTGCTCCTATATATAGGAGCCCATTTGTTTTGTTGCAGTGCTCAGGAAGAAGCGGACTGATGAGAGATGAGCTTAGTCTGCTGCTTCTCCTCAACTGTCCAATCACAGGCCAAGAGAAGTAACAAAACCTAGTTGTATTACATAATTGCAATAGAAAAAGTACAGTACTAAAAGCTGGCTGTACATCGTTGATCTCAGAGAAGGATGACAAATATTTTGGCAAATAGAACTTCCTATGTACAGTGGGGAAAATGATTTGATCCCCTGCAGATTTTGTATATTTGCCCACTTGCAAACAAATGAAGGATCATTTTTATATCGTAAGTTTATTTTAAATGATAGAGACAGAATAGCAACCAAAAAGCCAGGAAACATGATACAAATGTGCAAATTGAGTTGTAGTTCAGTGAGTAAAATAGGTATTTGATCCCCTACCAACCAACAATAATTTTGGCTCTCACAGACTGGTTACAGTATGTGCTCATATGGTACACAGATTAGTCTTGTCAATTTAAGGTGGTGCTCCTAATGACAACTCGTTATGTGTATAAAAAAAAAAAAAAATAAAAAAAAAAATAAAAAAAATAATCTCTTTCTTCCATTCAAACCCACCATCATGGGAAAGACCAAAGAGCTGACAAAGGACATCAGGGACAAGATTGTAGACCTGCACAAGGCTGGAATGGGCTACAAGAACATCAGCAAGAAACTTAGTGAGAAGGAGACATCTGGTGGAGAGATTTTATTCGCAAATGAAAGAAATAACCCATCACCCTCGGTCTTGAGCTCCATGCAAGATTTCAAGATGTCACCTCCTGGGGAAAGGATGATCATGAGAAAAGGGAGGGATCAGCCCAGAATTACACGGGAGGAGCTTCTGAATGATCTCAAGACAGTTGGGACCACAGTGAAACAAACCATTGTTAACAATACACTGCCATGGACTGAAATCCTGAGGTGCCCACAAGGTCCCCCTTTCCTCAAAAGGGCACATGTATAAGCCTGTGTGAAGTTTGCCATTGAGCACCTAAATTACTCAGAAGGATTGGGAGAATGTGCTGTAGTCAGATGAGACTAAAATTGAGCTATTTGGCATTAACTTGACTCGCTGTGTTTGAAGAAAAATGCTGACTATGACCCCAAGAAAACCATCCCTACAGTTAAACACAGAGGTGGAAACATCATGCGTTGGGGCCCGTTTCTCTGATAAAAGGTACAGGCCAACTATGCCGCTTTGAGGTGCCAATGGATGGGCCCATGCATTGTAAAATCTTGGATGAAAGTCTTCTTCCCTCAGCCAGAACACTGAAGATGGGTAATGGATGGGTCTTCCAGCATGACAATGACCCAAAACATACCACCAAGGCAACAAAGGAGTGGCTCAAGAAGAATCACATTAAAGGTCATGGACTAGCCTAGCCAGTCTCCAGATCTTAAAGTGTTACCAAACCCACAATAGTAAAATCAGTCTGTATATGCAGTAAACCATGCTCGTTCTACTTGCTGTGAAACCTAAGGGGTTAATCCTGTGCATTGTGTATGAAGGCCAGTGGACAGGCTGCACATGCTCAGTTTGGTGTGTATTTTGTTTTTGTTTTTCTTGGGAGGGTGCATGTGATCAGCACAGGGCCAATCAGCACTGTCCAGACAGAGGACCAGTGCATTATGAAAACCCCCCCCCCACAAGGTTTACTAGGAACTGATAGAAATCACAATGCTGCTATATACTGCTGATGAGAAAGGGTATTTATCAGTTTACAGTTACTAAAATAATTGCATTTCCATGTTCTGTGTACTGTGGGAGACCAGATGTAGTGAATGTGGGTTCTGGGTTTAGTAACACTTTAATCCTATAGAAAAATTTAGAGAAGAAGCTGAAAATTCAAGTTGCCAAACGACAGCCAAGAAACCTTAAGGATTTAGAGAAGATCTGTAAAGAGGGGACCAAAATCCTGTGCGCAAACCTGGTAACCAACTACAAGAAATGTCTTACCTCTGTGTTTGCCATCAAGGGTTAATCCACCAACTAACAAGTCACGTTTTGCTTGGGGAATCAAATACTTATTTTACTCACTAAACTAACTTAAATTTATAACAATTTATTAGTACGCGTATATGGATTTTTGGTTGATATTCTGTTTATATCATTCAAAATACACCTATGATAAAAATTATAAACCATTTCTTTGTAAGTGGGCACATTTTACAAAATCTGCAGTTTATTAAATAATTATTTTACCCACTGTTTATTCAGTGTATTTAGAAAAAGAATTTCAGGAAACATTTAGGCTCGGTTCACACAGTAGGCGGCACGACTTGCAGCGCCGCGACCTCAGCGGCGACTTGCAAAACGACTTCTGTATAGAAGTCAATGCAAGTCGCCGCAAAAGTAGTACAGGAACCTTTTTTCTAAGTCTGAGTCGCTCCTATTAGAACGGTTCCGTAGTACAGAACAGGGCGCGACTTGTCAGGCGGCGAAGTCGCCTGGACAAGTCGCCCCTGTGTGAACCGAGCCTTAAAAATTTTACAATATAGATGGTGAGAAGATGGGGTGAAATCCACCAGGAGTCCACTTAGACCAGTCATCCGCCTGTTCACTGAGGATGTGTCTGCTCTGCTTATGCAGAGCAGACATAGCCCGTCAGATGTAAAATGACTGCCTGTTTTTACACCCCAACTGCCATCTGATTCCGCAACAGATACCCATCCTTCTGTTTTTAGCAGATCAGGCTGCCTGATCAGACTGATAGTGTGAAAGGAGCCTAAAAAGGTATTTTCAGTCTAACAAGTTAAAAGATACAGTCACTTTGAAACAGGTTACATGTCCCACCGGTTTTAGGGTGGAACTTGAAACTCGTTCCAGCTCCTGCCACCAATTCTGCCGATCTCCCCTGCTCTGAAACAGCGGAAGAGGGATCTTCTCCTCCCACTCGCTATCACTTTTTGACAAGCATGTTTCCTGTGAATGAACTACAACTACTGTCAGCCATTGCAGCTGATGGCTTGTAGTTCTCAATGAACTACGACGACATTGGCGAGTACCTTTTCATTCATTCTTCCTGTTCTCAAGTAATTGCCTGCCTGTACAATAATAATAATAATAAATAAATTTTTATAATGCACTTTCCATCAAAAGACCTCAAAGTGCTACATAATTACAATAAAAACAAACAAACCGCTTAATTTACAAAACATTTGCTAAAAAGAAAAGGCACAGGTAGGCAGCTATCTTGGGAGTTTGCAGGAGCCCTGCATCGCAACCATGATCTGCTGATCACGCATGCAATGCTTGGCAGGCTCCCTAGAAAAAATACATTTTTTTTTGGGTAGGGAGAAAGAAAAAAAAAAAAAAAACACACCACACACGTGCCTTTATTAATTTCTATGAAAAGATGAGCGTTTTAAAAAAAATAAACCACCAAACTGCATCATCTCCAATTTAGGGTAGCACAGTGGTGTAGTGATCAGCACTCTTGCCTAGCAGTAAAAAGGGTCGCTGGTTGGAATCCCAACCACAACACTACCTGCCTGGAGTTTGCATGTTCTCCCTGTGCCTGCGTGGGTTTCCTTCGGGTACTCCGGTTTCCTCCCACACTCCAAAGACATGCAGGTAGGTTAATTGGCTTCTGTCCAAAATTGGCCCTAGTATATGAATGGGGACCTTAGATTGTGGGCTCCTTGAGGGTACGGACTGATGCGAGTGTGTAATGTACAGGTATAGGGACAATTGTAGACACTCAGGTTGAACTGGATGGACTGGTGCCTTTATTCAACCCAACTATGTAACTATATAACTATATAATAGATTAATCTCCTGGACATCAATTCCAACCCATTTATCATAACAGGTATGAACTGGCCCAATGCTTACCCAAAGTGCTTGCTTCAAGTTCTACACTACCATATGGCTTACAATTCAAATGAATACTCTCGCATGTCATCAACATTGCAGTGAATGAATCGTAAATATCAAAATAAGAAAAACAAAAAAGTTGAAGTGTTGCAAACAGCAGCCAATTACATGTTTCTTTTGCCAAGATGCTCTAAAATAACGACAAGTGGAAAGTGGTTGGTTTCGCACACTTCCTCTGCTCGTGTCACCCAGGTTCAAAATAGGATGCATGCATGAACTCAAACAACCATTAGTGTCTCTGCACTTTATTTGCATTTTAGGTCAACTCACCATGACATAATGCCGCTGAATCTCCGTTTTCTCTGTTGCAAGTTTTTCACACTCCAATTTTAAACTGCATATAAAAACATACATTCATCAAGGCTATGTGGCAAAATATACTTGGCTTACGTTAAAACATTTGAAAGCAAAGCAGTAACAACTTAATTTGCATTTGCTTTGACCTCACTCAAGTGTATGGGGTGGGCAGATGAGGGAAGCCCTACAAAAGATTTCTACTCGCCAGGCTGTAGAAAAAACTGGAGGCTGCCCTTCAAAAAAAAAAAAAAAAAAAAAAAAAAAAAACTTGAAAACTTGTGTAGATATATATTCTGAGCTGCGCCTTTATTTGGGATATCTCCACCCCCATTATTCCTGAGGCAGGGTGTCAGAAGGGCAGGATGTTGTTAGGGGAAATTGCTCCAATTGCAACACACCCCACGTTTTAGTATAAACTGTGTAGCTTTATTTGGTTGTCAGCAGCTTCCTGTCCAAGTGACAACCATTTCCTATTCTAGTGTCACAGGCTGCAGAAAATACCACAAAATCTAACCTTCCCTGCTCTGTCCCCAAAAAAATAAAAATAAAAAACTTTACAAATTGTGCTGAGTTTGCAGAATAAGAGAATTCAGACAGAATCCAAGTCACTTTAAAATGCCTCTTCAAAACATACATATTAAAAAGTAAAATGAAAGTCTTACCTGTGATACTGACTCTGCAGAAACTGAAATTCTTCCTTAATACGATCCAAAGTCTCTGGGTACGTTAGTTTAAGGCTCTGCGGAGGGCCAGATGCTGTTCCAGCTGCCACGGCTGCCTGCAAGTGTGTCTGTGAAAAGCCATGCATCAGAATTCATCATCAATGCAAGAGCATTTTCTATCATAAAAAGAACCATGTAACCAGTGCAGACACCAAATTAAGCTTGCACTGTCAAGATAAAAGGGGTCTGGTTACAGAAAATCTACTATTTAGTTAGAGTATAAGGCCGGATTCACACCTATGCATTTTTAGTGCTTTTTGCAGATTTGCTCTACAGTCCATTTAACATTGGTTAACATGGAACATGTTCTGTAGTGCAAATCTGCAAAATGCACAAAAAATGCATAGATGTGAATTTAGCCTTAGGCCCCTTTCACACTAGTGGACCAATCAGGTCCACCTGCAAGTTTTTCAGTTGAACCCTCCAGTCCCCTCTATGGAGAGACGCATGTCCCTTGACACCTGCCGACATACTATCTGCTAAAACTTATGGATGGGGATCCAGTCCCCATCCAGCTGGTGGACAGGCAGTCCAATTACATCCAACCACCCATAGAGGAGAGGGGGCTGTGTCCATGTCCACTCTGCATAAACGGAGCAGACATGGACCAGTCATCCGCCTGCTCAGCGGACGCATTCCCCACTGGGCAGACAGACTCAGAGCCCATCCTGTGTGAAAGGGGCCTAAGGGCTCTTGCACAGCAGACTCTACCAGAAGATGTGTGTCTGCTCAGTGGGGTCAGATCTGTCTGCTGATCCCCACTGAGCGAGTGGATGATAGGTCCATGACCGCTCCTCTTTTGCAGAGCAGACACGGAAACGGCCCACTCGCCTCTATGAGCAGTCGGATGTAAACTGTCCGCCAGATGGATGGAGAATGGATCCCCTATCCATTTATTTTTAGTAGATAGGATTGGATGCTGTCAGGTGTAAACAGACCATGTGAAAGGGGGCTAACTCAGAATATAAAAATCAATTTTTGCTGTATGGTAAACTACAGAATGGTGCAACAAGAGGCCCTTATGCTTTCTGGAACATTCAGGGGTATGAACCACACTGCAGATTTATAGTTTTGGGAGTGGGAATATCTGGCCTGGCAGAATTACAGAGGAAAAATGCAAATACAGACTTTACAGGTATTTCCTGAGAAGCCACCAGAGTCATTTGCACCAAAGTTACACCCTGAATACCATGGTTCAAAAGGTGATCTTACCAGTGTGTGTTCAGGTACAAGCACCCACACGAATGCCAGACTGGGAGCACACCTGCTGAGACCATGCAGCTGCTGCATCCCAAATGACATGAATGGGACTGCTTGCATGCAGACACAGGGAACACCTGTGTATCCCATGCAGGCAAAACGTGGTCCTCACAAGAGTGTACAGAAAGAAAGTTTTAAAATCAAAAATAGGATTTTAATCAAGCTGATCGCTTTTACAATTATACCAAAAAATAAAAAATAAAAATAAACCCACACCACATTAATGAGACTATAGTTTTCCTTTAAAGCATTTGTAGAGCTGAAATATCCAAATGAATGACAAAAAAAAAATGGACACGCTGGAACAGATGATGATTTCTACAGCCATATAAATTATGCATATGTACTTAATTTCCAAAACTCCTATGCAGAGACTACAACCCCACCAGTATGGCCACATACGTAAAAGGCCTAAGTGATTCTCCAGTACAAACATAGGGCAGTTTGAAACTGCTCCACAAGTACAGTCTATAAACCTGAAGATATGTAAACAGGCGAGTGTCAGTGCAACAGAGGATTTTAAAAAGGAACTAAAAAGTAGACCTTTCATACTGCTACACATTTGAGTCAGAATTTCACTTTTCATTTTTACTTTAACCACTTGCAGACCTCCTACAGTATATAAACATCATGGAGGATTTCACTTAAAGCAGAATTCCAGGTTCCCTGTCACTTTAAAAGAGACTGTCTGCCCATCTTATCTTCATTACTAAGCAATTCAGCAACTGTAAGCATGGTAGAACGTAGAAGCATTAACTACGGAGTATTTAGTACTGTGTCCCGCAACAGTATGACTTCCCATCTGCTGCCAGAACAAAAAGGAGTCCAGCCATTCTGAAGAAGTCTTGTATTGCTAACAACGAATAAAAAGGTTTCCTCTGATTGGCTGAGGTGAATAGGTGAGCAGATGTCACAAGCTCCCAAATTCACAGCAGCGTGGGTGAAAAGATGTTGCAGGTGTATGCTGTTGCTGAACCCCCCCACTCAGCTGCAGTGTCTGAGGGCAAGCATGTGAAACACAAAGGCTTCATTTAGACATGCATTTTTTGCCACCCGACAACCCCCCGCCCCCCCCCCATGCAATAGGCAGTGTATGGCAGCGTTTACATCCTGCGATCGCGATGCTTCACTTCAAACCCATGGCAAAAAGTTTACCTGACATGCAAGATTACACTCTAGAAAATGGTGAAGTGCTGCAAATGCTCCGCAATGCATGCGATTGTGGTGCATTTGTCAGCAAACATGGCGTTAAAGCAAGATCCAAACCTGGATTGTGCTCCAGACTAAAAGGGAGAATTAGACGCACATCT
Organism: Lithobates pipiens; assembly: GCF_037356315.1. NCBI lineage: Eukaryota > Metazoa > Chordata > Amphibia > Anura > Ranidae > Lithobates > Lithobates pipiens. The sequence continues at coordinate 133,033,118 of NW_027507718.1, forward strand.
AAATCTACCTAAACAAAGAAGATTTGTCTCAGAAGGTAAAGGACATTTATTTTTATTTTATTTTTTTTAACTTCACAAGGCTTGTGCATCACATAGTTACTGGATTTGGGATTTATGTAGAATGTCATACAAGAGCCTTTAGTTGTACAAATCGGCTAACTTACCACATACATGTTATATTAAATGTTTGGGGCATTCTGTAGACAAAAGTCAATTTACAGATTATTTCACAGACTTACAATCCTAAAATTACCTTCTGGCTGTCGTTAACAATGTGTCTCCTTGAGTTGTCTAATGTGGAGACCAGATAAAGGAGCTGTTCCAGGTAAAGATAAAAAAATGGAGTCATTATTTAAAAACCCTGGTTAAATCAAAAAATGCTTTCACTATATAAATATTCATTTCATGTGTATAACAGGGGTATCTAAACTATAGCCTGCAGGCCACATCCAGTCTGCAATTGGGTGGTGTCCTCGCAACAGCATGCTTGCCCAAAAGTTTAGACATCCCAAAAAAAAAAAAAAAAAAAAAACAATCCTCAACTATTGCGATCTTTTGTGTTGTAAGCATTTTAAAAAACACAAAAAAAAAAAAATACATGTGATTAAAAAAAGCGCACGTGTAACCTGAGCCATTGTAGTAACCATTGACAACCTGTTAAACCGCCTCTGTTGAAGTCTGCCCAGTACAAGATGTATTGACTGGTTGCAATCAGTTATGAATCACAGCCTGCATGAAATCCTGCAGTAAATGATCAGAAATGATTAAAACCAGGTGGCAGCTAGGTTACCAATGTGCACAGAAATAGGCCAATAATGGAGGCTTGAAATTTACCAGTATAGATTTCCATTAGAATTACTAGAAGATTTCACTAAAAGTTAAAAGCAGAAGGAGCAATCAAGATGCATTTTAAACAGGCTGATAAGCAACCAATATGTAGCATGGGAAAGGCTGGTCGGCCGTCACCTTACCCTTTAGAGAATAGTGCTAGAATCTACAATCAAGACCTTTCCTAGGCATAAATAGCTCACATCCAAGAGGATTTTCAGCAGCACAAAATCTGCTCGTCCCTTTTCTATTACAGTGCTTCCTAGGTTTCCTGGCAACCCATCTATTCTGAGGAATACATCTTTGTATTGAATGCTGTATCCCAGTGAATATATGCCCTGGTTGTTAATCAGCCAATTCCAGACTTATTACTGCAACCAACAATCTAGGGCAGTGACAGTGTTTTCCATGTAGCAGTGCAGACAACAGCAATGCTTTGGTAAGTGGGGAGCTATGAAGTGGCTTAAAAAGGGTGTCTATTCCAGAACAGGCAAGGGTGGGTATATGAAGGACAATGCTGAACAGGTGTCTCTGCAAGCAGTATGTGCAGGAGATCAGTGCCGCAGGTAAGACAGGGCATATGATAAGGGGCCATACAAGTTGGAGATAGGCATTTGTGTGGGTGGTGATCACTGAGGGTTAATGTACATACACTGCAGACTGCCCACTAATAGCTTAATGCATACACTGAAAAGTGGCTAGGGAGCCCTACCTGCTGGAGAACTCAGTGCTAGCATGGCTACTGAAAACGGCAAGTATGTTGGGGCAGGATATACATTCCTGCAGTCACGCATACAAACCAACACTTCCTCCTTTTTCACAGTTACTGATAGTATTCTTCTATAAAACACTTCCTACTAATGTTCTGAGGAGGAGGACACATTCTCCCTTTGGGACTACAGAACTGGGCAGGGCTTACAAACCACTTAGGATTTCAGTGCAAAGGCCCTGCTGACTCCAATCAAAATGGAAACATATCACATATGTCGCACCTGTGCCATTTAGGGAAAAAAAAAAAAAAAAAAAATTACCCAGGTAATCTATGTGGATGGCTGGATGCAAACACCTATACATCTGCTCCTATCCAGTCAGTTCCACAAGATTGGACCTGGATGCATATTTATTGCATTCAGCTCAAGCTTGAATGGACCCGAATGTAAATGGATGCACTTCCGCTTCCATCTGGTCATCCATGTGAAAGAGGCCTTACAGCTAAACAGCTAGTTCTATAGAGAATAACTAGGTCTGAATGTGTGTCAACAATTTAGGAAATGCATTTTAGTTTCAATGTAGACAATGCCATGCTACAATCTATAACCCAAGATGTTGTCTTCACCTACATCAGAAGCTGTATCTAGGCTTCTCTGGTGACTGCTGTGTGACCAACTATATTAGCCCCTAAATCAGTCTTTTGGAAAGCAAAGATGCAGCAATTTCTACTGCATGGCAACCTCCATGCACCAGCAGCCAAAAGGGTCAATTCAAACAAAAGTTGAGAGAATGAATTTTTTTTATTTTTTGCTGTTTTATACTTACCCAAGTGGACACAGCATCAGTTTGATGCTGTATCTGTCCCCCAGCATCTCTGTACTGAGAACCGAGCAATCACTCGGTTTTCAGAGCTCCGAGTAGAAATGTGTAGACTGTTGTCAGTAATAGCTCCGTTCTTCTCCCTCCTTGTTCATTGGAGCATTGAGATGTGGTTGGGGGGGGGCTGTCTTAGGCTCTCAGCAGCTCGCTGAAAGGCTGAGATGGGGGTCAGTCCAGGCACCTGGTGGATCCAGACTCAGTGGTTGGGGGCATCGTGTTATATGCCTGGACTGACATCCAGTGACGTCAGCAGAGAGCGGACTTCAGACCACTCGCTGCTGAAAACGGGTCACAGGAGTGCAAAACGAATTGCACTAATGACACATAAGGAGAAGTGCAGCCAAAAAAAGCTTTGGCTATACCGCTCCTTTAAGTCTTGGAGATTCCACCAAATACAGCTTTCATTCCAAGTTCCTGGCAATGAATGATTCACTGCTGCTACAGTATTTATAATGCTTCTCATACATAAATACAACATATACAACCCACCAGGGGAGCCCAATGCTTATGGGAGGTGGGAAGAGCTGGCAGGGAACAGTCATTTCCAGACACCTCAACAGATAAGGTATCAAGTGAGAGTTAAAACCAGATTAGCACTCATCCCAGACAAATTTTTTTTCCAAGGAAACTAACCATTTAAAAAACACTATAGGATTAAAGTTCAGGCTTGTGAAAGCTCACGCTAAAAATAGGCCTTTCATTAGTTATTGACAACCATTAAAAGATCTGTTTCTAAGAAGCGCAAAAAAAAAAAAAAAAAAAAAAAAAAAAAAAACACCCACACAACACACACCCCCAAAACACACCATGACATATTATAATGCCAAAGAAGAATTGGGAATGTGCTCATGAAGCTTTCTTCTGATCATGATACCCCAGGGTTATCTGCTGTGTTCAACACTTACTCAGACATCGTACGCATCTGGGACTTGTACACATGGGCAATTTCACAGCACACTGCAGTTAATGCCAAGCAGTCAGTACACCATAGTCACAGTTTGAACACTTGTAAAAGAAGTAATCACAATAACATTTTATTGTATTTTCTCATTAGTTTCTTGGCAAACATCACACAGTCTGAATTACAAATATCACTCATATTCAAGGGATACTAAAATCATTGCCCCTGTTTTACAACATTATCCAGGTGATATATTCACTAAAGTTTCCAAACACCACACAAACAAAATTTCCATGGGCACATAATGAAGAATTTCAGGCTGTAAAACCGAGAACTGTGTAACAGAAGGCACCATAAGGCCCCAGGAAATATCCATCTTGCCACATGTGCAGTATAGCACATCCAATATGCCAAAAGCTACTAAGTCTGAAAGCTGGAGCATAGGAAATACCTCAATGTAATGCAAATCACATACATCTCAGTGAGTCATGCGTGCCCTCATGCCACACTGAGGAGTAGAAAAAAAAAAAAATATGGGTGGGGGCAGATTTTGTTATTGAGCCATGAACATTTCACATTAAGCAAGTTTTCTATTTTCATATTGCAAGTTCCCTATGATCTGACATTATGCCAAAGTTCTACTAAAATGTTCACTAGAAACACTTTTGTAAGCATTTTTTTGACTCCATATAACACTATAAACTGGATGTATACTGTATTCATTTGCACTTGTTTAGGTTCTCACTAGATCCAAATTGTAAAAAAACAAAACAAAAAAAAGACAAAAAAAAAAGTTTGTTACAAAACTCTGTAAAAAAGTAGGTTCTCTCTTTCACTGATGGTCACTGACAGGCGGCATTGTAGTGTAAAGTATTGTACGGATGGATGCCAATCAATGATGCCCATTGTGGGCACTGATTGGCATCCCTGGTGGTCTAGGGTGGCATACCTGGTGCTGGGCATCCCTGGTGGTCCAGTGTGGGCATCCTCGAGGGGGCTGCACTGATAATTGATCAGCACCGACCCCCCGAGTAGCAGCTGATCGGCTCTCCTCTACTCATGTCTGACAGACACGAGTGAGGAAAAGCCGATCAAAGGCTCTTCCTATTTACACTGATCAGCCGGCACGGCTGATCACGTGGTAAAGAGTCTGCGTCAGAGACTCTTTACCGAGATAGTAGTTGCAATGTGTCATTCTGACACATTGCAACAACGATCGCCGCGATGCGCGCCCCCGGGGTCGAGCAGCGGCTTAATATCCTGATCACGTCATATATGACGTCCGGTCAGGATATTGAAACCACTTTGCCACCATCATTCTGCTATATGGCGGGCGGCAAGTGGTTAAAAGGGTGCTGTATACATAAAAATATCCAGCTCCGTTTAGCCCATTCTGACAAAGTTCCCCTGACAGACATTTATGCCTTGCATAAGAGCAGTGTGAACAGCAAGCTTTGACAAAGCATTTGCAGAGCTTTTTAGTAAGGTTTGTTGAAGCTTTTAACACCATCATTTCACTAAAGGCCGAGTGGGGATTCCAATTTGAGTGGGTGTCTTGACATCCTTCACAACATGCTGTTCGTGCATGCAGTGTGGTGATCAGTGGTGCGGTGTAGTGCTCGGACACACCACATCTCAGATCACAATAAGGCTGGATTCACACCTATGCAGTTTTAGTGCTTTTTGCAGATTTGCAAATCTGTAAAATGCTAAAAAGCACAAAAAATGCATAGGTGTGGATCCAGTCTAAAGAGCCTACGACGTAGGCGCTTTACCATGTGATCAGCTGTGTCCAATCACAGCTGATCAGTGTAAATAGAAAGTGCCGGTTATCGTCATTCCTCTATTCATGCTGACAACACGAGAGAAGAGCCGATAGGCGGCTCTCCTGACGGGGGATTTGCGCCAATAATCAGTGCAGTATCATCAGTGATCTATATCTATATATTAGAGATATAGATTAATATATATTAGAGATATAGATATATATTAGAGATATACACACACACACACCTGTCAGTACAGCCTCAGGACACATCAGTGAAGAAAAATGTACAAAAATTAACAGAACCAAGAAGAAAAAAATAAAATTATAAAACACTGTCTTTTTCCATTATTTTTTTAGCAAAATATAAAAACACAGTGGTTATTAAATACCACCAAAAGAAAGCTCTGTCTCAAAAAACCCGATAAAAATGTCATATGGGTACAGTGTTGCATGACCGCGCAATTTTCATTCAAAGTGTGACATCGCTGAAAATTGGGCTGGGCAATAAGGGGATGAAAGTGCCCCGTATTGAAGTGGTTAAAGTGCCATTCAACTCCAGTTTGTAATTGAACACAAAACATAATGGGTGTGCCAAATGCCACTTTAACCACTTAAGGACCGGAAGGATTTACCCCCTTAATAACCAGGCCACCTCTTGCGATACGTCACTGCGTCACTTTAATGGACAATTGCGCGGTGGTACGAGGCTGTACCCAAACAAAACTGATACCCTTTTTTCCCCCCACAAATAGAGCTTTCTTTTGGTGGCTTTTGATCACCTCTGCTGTTTTTATTTTTTGCGCGCCACACACACACACCTATTTTGAAAAAAAATATAATATAATATAATATAATATAATATAATATATAAATAAAATAAAAAACACAATTTTTTTACTTTTGCTATAATATCCCCCCATAAAAAATATTAAAACAAACACGATTCAAAACTTTTTCCTCAGTTTAGGCCAATATGTATATACATGTTATTGGTAAAAATAAGAGTATATTGATTGGTTTGTACAAAAGTTAGTGTCTACAAAATAGGGGATATATATTTTATGGCATTTTTATTTTTTTACTTAATAATGTTGGCGAACTGCGATTTTTAGTGGGACTGCGACATTGTGAAGGACAGATCGAACACAACACTTTTTTGGGACCAGCGACATTTACACAGCGATCAGTGCTATAAAAATGCACTTATTACTGTATAAATGTTACTAGCAGGGAAGGAGTTAACACCAGGGATGATCAAAGGGTTAAATGTGTTCCCTGGGAGGTGTTTCTAACTGTATGAGGGCTGGGCTGACTGGAGGAGGAGAAACCGCTGTTCCTAATCACTAGGAACAGACACTCACTCATCTCCCATATGACCAAACAACATGACTGACTAAGCAACAACGATGTTGTTAAACGTGTCAGCTGTTCGTCCTGCTTCTGTTATCACATGTACGTTGACTATTCATTACAATAAAAGGCTTTTATTGGAGTGCGGCTGTCCAGAATCCATTTCTTCAATATTGCTCGTGCTGAGCCTGCACCTGGCTTCAACTTTGAGGGCATTTTCTTCAGTACACCACCTGAAGCTGTTCAACCCTTTTGTACTCATCTCCCGTCAGAACAGGGATCTGCCGTGTTTGCACTGGCAGTACAACTGTGGCGGCTGGACTTTAAGTGGTTAAGCAAGCTGCTAGAAGGCTTTCAACAAGCTTCAAGAAGTGCTGAAGTGTGCTAGTTTGTTTAAAGTGGCAATCAACTCTCCCATTAGGCTCCGTTTTCAACATTAACAAACTAGAGTTGTATGGCACTTTAAAAGCTTCAACAGTTTGCTGAAAGCTCTGCAAATGCTTCATCAAAGCTTGCCGTTTACACAGCTCTTAAACAAGCTGAAGCCAGTGTAAACAGGCCTACCATTGAGGTTATTGCATAGTGCATGCAAATATTTCATGCAGCGTTGGGATCAATGCAATGTTACAAACACACACACTGTAGATGGAAGCTTGAACTATTGAGGTCTATGAACTAGAGCTGGGGGGGGGGGGGGGGGGAGGAAACCACACACACACCTAACATTCTCTCCTCCCTCCCCCCCCATTAAAAATAGATTTACATGTGAAAAGAGACCGAGGACTCTTGCCTGTGGCTGCATATATTTTCAGCAAGATTTTAATTTAACACTTTTTTGTTTTACTTCTGAACAGAACACAGAAAACGTATACAAAACACTAGCAATTCCCTTGAAGGGATGATATAACTGGCAGTGGGAACTTTGACATTTATTAATATTCATAGTGCTGACATTACTTTGTACCTTACTGCAGACAGACCCATTTACAATATTTTCTACTCCCAAAAGTAGACTGCAATGGATTTTGGGATGAAACCAAAAACAAATCTCGAGATAACATACAAACAATGCAGATCATTAGGAACCAAAAGAAGAACCCCAGCAGCACAAGGCTAACCACTCTGCCAGATGTCACAGAACTCTTTCCAACTCCAAAAAACAAACTCTTCCCGCTTAAAGTATAAAGGCAATTTTTATTTTTAGTTCTTTAGGGAGGTTCACCCTATATGTCCTGTCTATGGTCATCACTGAGTGAAATTAAAAGAAAACCCCACATTTTCGTACGACTATGGACCCGACTTGAAGCCCGACTTCAGTTAAACAGGGATCCATACACAGTCGTGTATGAATCTTTAGGGGGAACTTCACACACAAAAAAAAAAAAAAAAAAAAAAAAAAAAAAAAAAACACAGGTTTTTAAAGTAAATAGGTAGCTCCAGACTTCTCCCTCTTTTAGCAACGTCTACCTCTGCCGGTTCTTCTCCGCTGATGTCTCCTAGCCCTCCCCTGTTCTTTTCCCTCTGTCTTCTGCCTTTGCTCTTCCGATGTCGACTCCTCGCTCTCTCCCGTTCTACTGCTGGGTGCACAGTATGCCACTACTTATATTGGCATTGAGCGGGGTCACCAGAGGCCCACCCCTTGTGACATCACCGCCAATACTGCCTGGGGTATTACAGGTGGTGACATCACAAGGGGCGTGCCTCTGGTGGCCTCGCTCCATGCCAATATAAAAATAATGGCACACCCAGAATTAGAGTGGGAGAAAGCATTGAGTCAACATCGGGAGGGAGGTCGAAAAGACATCAACGGAGGAGGCAGAAGACCCGGAGGGGGGAGAAGTCGGAAGAGACCTCAGAGCGGTCTAATAAATTACTTTAAAAATGGCCAGGGTTGTCGGGAAGAGACCCTTGTCATCAACATAGGGACAAGGTGCTTTGGGGTGGGGAGGGGGCGCGCAGGGCTCCCTGCCTCAAAGCATCCACCCGCCGCCTCATGTTGAGGGCATGCGGCCTGGTATGGTTAAGGAAGGGGGCGCTCGCTTGTCACCACCCTCTTTCCTGCCCTGTGTGTTAGAATAAGGGTCTAGTATGGATTTTTTTGGGGGGGGCCCAATGCAGTTTTTTCAGTATAGGGATTTAAAAATAGACACCACAAGTCATACAAGTGTGAAATGGGCCCAAGATAAAAAAAAAAATAAAAAAATAAAAAAATTAAGTCAGATTTCAGGCATCCCCTGCAGCAAAAAATTTAAATTTTCGAAGAGATGCCTTCTAAAGGGATGCAGTTTCAGCAGATTCCCTCATTAAGGCTCTGCAGGTGCACAGCCGATTGAGGATTATGAAAGCAGACGCACCTACAGACAGAGGCACAGAAAAATTTCTCCAGAACAACAAAAGGTAGGAATCTGCAACAAATTTTGTTAGAATCCTTGTAATGTAAATAGATTACCCAGGAGGGGAATATTTGTCAACAAAAGTGAAGTATGCTTTAATGAAAAAATACAATATTTACTCAGAAGTTAAAACATGAACACAAGTGCAACACCCTCTATTTACAATATGTCTGATACCAACAAATACCCAATCCAGAGACGGAGATTCAAACAGGCATTAAATCTAGGACAATGTTCTTTCATACACGTGGATCACATGTAGGTAGCCAATTAGTCTGATTCCACCATAAATCCAAGATGTTCAAAATTACTCCATTCTGAAGAAGAAACCCCCCCCCCCCCCCCCCCACACACGCTTTGCTGAGATGTCTCCCTTCCTCGGGACTGGGTGGGTGTTGCCATATGATTTGTGTTATTTTATATCCTAAGTATACAACATTTACAATATCATGACAGCGTTTACATATTAGTGTGTCTATAGCATGCTTGCCTAATCAGAATATGTATGTGTAGGAGATGGATGGTAAAAGTTCTTGGGGTTGGAGCCCCACAAGAAGGGGAAAATAATCACCGTAGGCCTGGAGCCAGACTAGTGGGGCGAATTGTGAAATGTATACGTTTAAAATATCATGGAGTCTACTATATAGGAACACATGATATAACAATGTGATAGTGAAATTACTATCGTGGAAAACGAGTATTCCTAACTCACAGTTCTAAACTTACCCCATGGAGTAACATTAAAGTGGTTGTAAACCCCTACAGTCCACTTTTTGCTACAGGTAAGCCTATAATAAGGCTTACCTGTAGCTACCCTGGATCTCCTAAACCTGCACGGTGTAGGAGAGAACCCCTGTATCTGCATACGTCATTGGCACATGCGCACTGAAACAATGGCACGTACGTGCCGTTAACGGTAGCTCCTGCGTGCATGCGCAGGAGTGACTTCATGGCGGCTCCGGCCAAATCACAGCGCCGAAGCCGCAATACCTGTTAGCAACTGCAGGGAGAAATGTCACCAGCCGGTGCTGTGTACAGGCACCATAGCGGGGCTTCGATCTCAGGTGAGCATTACATAATGCGCTTACTAACTCATTATGCCTTTGTCTTACAGGTCAGGTTTAAATGAACATATCATGTGTTCCTATATAGTAGTCTCCATGAGATTTGAAAAGTATACATTTTACAGTTCGCCCCACTAGTCCTGGGCTGGGGTGATCAATTTGCCCTTCTTGTGGGGATCCTGTGTCTGACCAAGACCTTTTACCATCCAGCTCCATCCATCAGGCAAGCATGCTATACAACAGTGATGGCAAACCTTGGCACCCCAGATGTTTTGGAACTACATTTCCCATGATGCTCAACTATACTTTAGAGTGCATGAGCATCATGGAAAATGTAGTTCCAAAACATCTGGGGTGCCAAGGTTCGCCATCACTGAAATATATATATATATATATATACCCAATATGTAAAGTTTATTATGATATTGTAAATGTGGATACTTATGATTGCTCCATTTTGTATCCTATACAACACCCACCCAACCAGTCCCGAGGAAAATCTTTGCGAAATGCGTTACTTTTCAGAATGGGAGTCATTTTGGACAATCTAGAGGATTTATGCTGAGATCACACCAACTACCTACATGTGATCCAATTGTCCTAGCTTGAAATGCTTATTTTGAATCTCCATCTCCGGATTATCAGATATAATGTGAATAGAGGGTGTTGCACTTGTTTTTTATTGAAGTTTCGACTTATGGAGAAATAAAATAGATTTTTTTTTTTTTTTAATTAAGCTGCCTTGTGTTCTGTCGACTGTAGAGCTTAAAATTGCACAGCCTCACACAGGACTTTTTTTTTTTTTTCAGTTAAAAAACACACACACTGCATGTGAACAGCCATCATAGGAAGCAATGGTTTTTCAGTCGATCTGCAAATCTATGCATTCTAGAAGGCATCAGCTTCACATCAGTGTGAACCAGGACTTAAAGGTTGCTTCACCCCAGGCTAAAGATGCTGTTTTGGAAAGATGGGAAAGAGGATTGTGCACGTCACCGATGTGAAAGGGTCATATTCCTCGACTTCAAACACCTTGTTTGTGATATCTATCCCACAGGATACACCTTAGGAGAGGTGCTCCTGCGAAGTTGGAAAGAAAGCAGCCATCTGAGGCTCCTGGTCACTTCATATACACCAGGAAATAAGGATTAGAGTAGAGTATAAAACCATTTAGCATAACAGCTGGTCTATTCCACTGACAGACAGAAATAGTGTGTGTGGATTCTTGCTGCTATAATGACCCTGGATTCTACTCATTTGTAGTCTCATGCAACTAACCAAACTTTCCAGGATTCCAATCTAAAAATTAGCATTTCAAACACGACATCTGTTAACTAAAAAGTTCCATGTACCCACACAGGTTAATATGCCAAAAACATCTTCACATAAATTCAATTCATTCTGCAGTTTACAAACTCGTACATTAGCTAAAAATTAAACAAGATTTGCTCTTGCTTTCTAGGAATGCCGTACCACTGACAAACATTGCTGTCCATGCCTGACCTCTGAGCAGAAAGGTCCAGTGAACAGCATACTGGCAAACATATCAAAGAACAAAGAAGCTGCTATCCTAAAGAGAACCACAAGGACTTGATGTTTGTCACAAATAACACCAGATCTACTGTTTGACATACGCTATCCTGGAGGTGACTGCACATTACAGCCCTATGTCGTTTTAAGGTTAAACCTCTTTTCTTATTTTAGTGAGTGGCCACGTGTCTTGTTAACCACTTCAATACAGGGCATTTTCACCCCCTTCCTGCCTAGGCCCATTTTCCTGTGGCCATCGCAATAAGCGTACATTGGTTGGTTTGCGCAAAAGTTATAGGGTCTACAAAATAGGGGATAGAGTTGTGGAATTTTTATTTATTTTTACTAGCAATGGCGGCGATCTGCGATTTTTATCATGACTGACATTGCTGTGGACATATTGGACACTTGACACCATTTTGGGACCACTCACATTTATACAGTGATCAGTGAAATAAAAATGCACGGATTACTATATAAATGTTACTGGCATGGAAGGCATTAACACTAGGTGCGATCAAGGGGTTAAATGTGTTAGGGAGTGATTCTAACTGTAGGGGGAGGGGACTCAAGGGTAGACGACCGATCAGTGTTCCTCTGTACTCGCAACACACGATCGATCGGTCTCCTCTCCCCTGACAGGACGTAGATCTGTGTGTTTACACACAGATCCATGTCCCTGCTCTGTATTACCGGCAATCACGGGTGCCTGGTGGACATCGCGGCTGCTGGGCACGAGCATCGGCTCCCAAGCGAGGCGACGCACGCGCTCCCCCTAGATGACCAGGAAGTTGAGGACGTCATGACTCTCGCCCCCCGGAGGGGAGATCCCTACTGCGGACATCGTTTGACTATGGGCGGGGAAGCAAGTGGTTAAACTCCCTTTTGTGAAAAAGTTTTATCCCTATTGTGGGGTCACCAGTACGGTATTTGTAAATTGAAATCATATCCCCTCTCAAGTGTCTCTTCCCCAGAGAGAATAAGTTCAGTGCTCACAACCTTTCCTCATAACTAATATCCTCCAGACTCTTTATTAGCTTGGTTGCCCTTCTTTGCACTCGCTCCATTTCCAGTACATCCTTCCTGAGGACTGGTGCCCAGAACTGGACAGCATATTCTAGGCGAGGCCAGACCAGAGTCTTGTGGAGCAGGAGAATTAGCGTTTTTTCTCTTGAGTTAAAGAGGAGGGCCAGCTTTTAAAAAAAAAAAAAAAAAAAAAAAAATTAAAAAGTCAGCAGCTGCAAACACTGTAGCTGCTGACTTAATAAGCAGACTTACCTGTCCAGGGCGCCCGCGATGTCTGCCGCCCTCGGATCCCGGCGCCGCCATTTCAACTAAGGGAAACAGGCAGTGGAGCCTTGCGGCTTCACTGCCCGTTTCCTACTGCGCATGCGCGAGTCACGCAGCGCTTTGTGAATGGGGCGTGCTGTGTTCTGGGACACACAGTTCCCAGAACACAGCGCGACCCATTACCCAGAAGACGCCGCACAGAGGAGAGAAGACAGAACATCACCGCGGAGGAGGAAGAGGCAGATCAGGACGATATGCCTAGCAACAGACATTTCTGGTAATTTTAAAAAAATATATATATTTTTTTGCAAATTTTTAATGTACTTTTGTTTTTCAGGGTGGCCCTCCACTTTAATCCCCTTTTTAATGCATGCCAATATTACATTTGCTTTATTAACAGCAGCTTGGCCCTTTTCCATCCTAGATCCCCCCAGAGGTTCTCCCCCCAGTGTATAGATTGCATTCATATTTTTGCCACTCAAATGCATTATTTTACATTTTCCTACATTAAACCTCATTTGCCATGTATCTGCCCACCCCATTAACCACTTCCCGACCGCCGCACGACGATGTACGTCGACAGCATGGCACGGGCAGGCATATGGGCGTACATGTACGTCCTTGCCTTCCCGCGGGTCGGGGGCCCGATCGGGCCCCCGCCCGGTGCCTGCGGCGGTCGGTTTTCGTGCGGGAGCGATCCCGGACGAGGGGGCGGCCATTCGTTCATGGCCACCCCCTCGCGATCGCTCCCGACGAATGGGAATCGTTCGTGACATCACTTCCTCTCCTGTAATGTAAACACAGGAGAGGAAGTGATGTATTCTCTCCTCCGTGTCGGTATTTTTCGTTCCGACACCGAGGAGAGAGGATCGGTGAGTTGCACCAACACGTCACTACACAGTAGAACATGCCAGGCACACTCACACCCCCCCGATCACCCCCCCCAATTACCCCTGCCCCCCAGTCACAGTGACACCAATGTCATTTTTTATTTTTTTTTTGCATTGGTGTCATTTGTGACTGTAATAACTGTTAGGGCAGTTAGGGTTAGCCCCTTTAGTTCTAATGTACCCCCCTAACCCCCCCAATAAAGGTTTAACCCCGTGATCACCCCACGTCGCCAGTGTCACTAAGGCTGGGTTCACATTGCAGCGGTTTATGAGAACGAATGTGAATCGCACCGCACTGCAGTGCAAATCACATCCGATCTCTGTGTGATTCGAGTTCAGCCATTCGCCGCACCCGCCGCAAATTCGCACGGGACCCTTTTTTTGGCCCGCAGCAGAATCGGATCGCATGGGTGTTCACACCATGCGATCCGAGTTTGCAGATCGCACTGCGATATGCGAACTGATCTGGGGGTGTCATTAACATTTCACTGACACTCCCAGCAGTTCGCATAGGGCAGTGTGAACTGCCGCCGGGAGGCATGCGATGCGGGAACCCGCCGCGGATTCGTGGCGTTCCCGCATCGCTCCAGTGTGAACCCAGCCTAATAAGCGATCATTTTTCTGATCGCCGTATTAGTGTCACAGGTGACGCTAGTTAGGCAGGTAGGTATTTAGGTTCGCCGCAGCTTTTTATAGCGCCAGGGACCCCCATATACTACCGCATAAAGCCCCCTGACTGCCCCCTAGTTAACCCTTTCACCAGTGATCACCATATAACTGTTACAGGTGACGCTGGTTGGTTAGTTATTTTTTTTTTATAGTTTCAGGGCACCCGCCATTTATTACCTAGTCTCACTAGTGTACCCCTAAAATTAGGGGTGTCTACTTTCCAAAATGGGGTCATTGGGGGGGGGGGGGGGGGGTTTGTGCCATCTTGGCATTTTATGGCCTTCAAAACTGTAACGCCCTTAGAAAGCCTGAAGGCGGTGCTTGGTTTTCGGGGCCCCGTACGCGGCTAGGCTCCCAAAAAGTCCCACATATGTGGTATCCCCGTACTCAGGAGAAGCAGCAGAATTTATTTTGGGGTGTCATTTCACATATGCCCATGGCATGCATGAGCAATATATCATTTAGTGACAACTTTGTGAAAAAAAAAAAAAAAAAAAAGTTTGTAATTTTCCTGCAACTTGTGGCAAAATATAAAATATTCCATGAACTCAACATGCCTCTCAGCAAATAGCTTGGGGTGTCTACTTTCTAAAATGGGGTCATTTGTGGGGGTTTTGTGCCATCTTGGCATTTTATGGCCTTCAAAACTGTAATAGGTAGTGAGAAGTGAACTCAAAAATTTACGCCCTTAGAAAGCCTGAAGGCGGTGCTTGGATTTCGGGGCCCGTACGCAGCTAGGCTCCCAAAAAGTCCCACATATGTGGTATCCCCGTACTCAGGAGAAGCAGCAGAATTTATTTTGAGGTGTCATTTCACATATGCCCATAGCATGTGTGAGCAATATATCATTTAGTGACAACTTTGTGTAAAAAAAAAAAAATATATATATATTTTTTTGTCATTATTCAATCGCTTGAGGCAAAAAAATAAAATATTCAATGGGCTCAACATGCCTCTTATCAATTTCCTTAGGGGGTCTACTTTCCAAAATGGGGTCATTTGGGGGGGTTTTGTACTGCCCTGCCATTTTAGCACCTCAAGAAATGAGATAGGCAGTCGTAAACTAAAAGCTGCGTAAATTCCAGAAAACGTACCTTAGTTTGTAGATGTGACAACTTTTGCGCAAACCAATAAATATACAATTATTGACTTTTTTTTTTACCAAAGACATGTGGCTGAATACATTTTGGCCTAAATGTATGACTAAAATTGAGTTTATTGGATTTTTCTAATAACAAAAAGTAGAAAATATTTTTTTTCAAAATTTGCGGTCTTTTTACGTTTATATCGCAAAAAATAAAAATCGCAGAGGCAATCAAATACCATCAAAAGAAAGCTCTATTTGTGGGAAGAAAAGGATGCAAATTTTGTTTGGGTACAACATTGCATGACCGCGCAATTACCAGTTAAAGCAGCGCAGTGCCAAAGTGTAAAAAGACCTCTGGTCATTTACCAGCAAAATGGTCCGGTCTGAAAGTGGTTAATTTGTTCAGATCTTTTTGCAAGGTTTCCACATCCTGCGGAGAAGTTATTGTCCTGCTTAGCTTAGTATCATCTGCAAATACAAAGATTGAACTGTTTACCCATCCTCCAGATCGTTTATGGACAAAATAAAATAGGATTGGTCCCAGCACAGAACCCTGTGGAACCCCACTACCCACCCCTGACCATTCTGAGTACTCCCCATTTATCACCACCAGTTTTCAATCCATGTACTCACCCTATAGTCCATGTCAACGTACCTTATTTTGTACAGTAAACGTTTATGGGAAACTGTCAAATGCTTTTGTAAAATCCTTATACACCATGTCTACAGGCCTTCCTTTATCTAGATGGCAACTCACCTCCTCATAGAAGGTTAATCGATTAGTTTGGCAAGAACTATTCTTCATAAATCCATGCTGATTACTGCTAAGGATACCATTCTCATTACTAAAATCTTGTATATAGTCCCTCATCCCACGAGCTTGCATACTATGGATGTTAGGCTAACTGGTCTAATTCCTGGGGATGTATTTTGGGCCCTTTTTAAAATATTGGTGCTACATGGGCTTTTCTCCCATCAACTGGTACCATTCCAATCAGTAAAAATTAGGAACCATGGTCTGGCATTTACTTGACAGAGTTCCCCAAGGACCCTCAGGTGCAAGCCATCTGGTTCTGGTGACTTGTTAAGTTTTGTACTGTTTACATACTTAAAGAATTTCTTGGGATTTTTTTGCTCTCCTCTGCTACGTGTCTTTTGTGTTCTATCCTAATTGCGCCCTTACATCTATTGTTGCATCCTTTACAAGTCTGAATGCTGATGATGATCCCTCAACCTTGTATTTTTGAAGGCCTTCTACTTTGCTTTTACATGCATTTTTAAATTGGAGTTAAGCCATCCAGGACTTTTGTTCGCCCTTTTAAAATGTATTTCCCATTGGGATGCATTGGCTAATGCCCTTATTTAATATGCTTTCAAAATCAAACCCATATCTCCTCCATGTTCTTTTTTCCTAAGATTTTATCCCAATTTATGCTGTCTAGCAATACCATAGTAGGGGAGGTAAAAAAATAAAATAAAATATATATATATATAATCATCAAGTCCAACCTATAGTTGGCCCTTTTGAAATTCAGTGTCTTTGTATTCCCCTTATGCTTCCCATTTGTGCGATTTATACTGAAGCCAAATGGCCTATGATCGCCGTTTCCTAAACTGCCCCACATTTCCACATACGTGATCAGGTCTGTATTGTTGGCAACTCTAGATCCAGTAACGCTTTATTTCTAGTTGGCACATCTACTATCTGACCCATTAAAATTCTCCAAGATATTTAGGAACAGACGAGCCTTAGATGCATGCATGGTTCCCTCTGCCCAGTAAACGTCTGGATGAATTAAATCCCCCATCCTTGCTGCTTAGGCCTCATGTACACTGCTGCTGCTAAACAGACGTTTAGGAGCAGTTGGGCATTTTCTTCAACTGCTGCTGAACTCTCCATGTTATCTTATCAGTACATGTACACAGGGTAGCTTACAGTCGTTTCTAGGCAGTCGAGTTTAGAGGCTTTTTTTGGAATGCAAAAAAATGGGTTCAAAAGCTAAGTTTAGAGGTATTTCAAGCTCCAAACACTTCTAAATGCAGTAACTCACGTTTCATTTACAGGCGTTTAATTTTTGCCTATTTTTTGTACATGAAGCCCAAGCCAAAAAATTGTGATAGGAGATCTGTCTCTCCCTGCTCCAGTTTAGGGGGCCTATAGCACACTCCAGTATTTTCCCTTTAGCTTCATCCCTTTGAAGCTCTACCCATATTTTCTGCTATGCACTAAACTTTTTTTTCCCCACAAATAGAGCTCTCTTTTAGTGGCATTTGTTCACCCCTTCGGTTTTAATTTTTTGCGCTATAAACAAAAATAGAGTGACAATTTTGAAGATAAAAGCATTATTTTTTACTTTGTTATAATAAATATCCCCCAAATATATAATAAAAAAAAAAAATTTTGTTCCCTCAGTCTAGGCCGAAAACGTATTCTACATTTTTTTTTTACCAAAAATAATGCAATAAGCAAAAGTTATAGCGTTTACAAAATAGGGGATAGTTTTATGGCATTTTTAATAATTTTTCTTACTAGTAATGGCGGCGATCAGTGATTTTTATTGTAACTGCGACATTATGGCAGATACAGACATTTTTGATACTATTTTGGGACCATTGTCATTTATACAGCAATCACTGCTATACAAATGCAGGGATTCCTGTGTAAATGACACTGGCAGTGAAGGGGTTAACCAGTGGGTGGCAGTGTAGGGGTTAAGTGTTCCTAGGGGTGTGTTACTAACTGTTGGGGGCTGGGCTCTCTTTTAGTGAACACTGATCTCTGCTCCAATCACATGGAGCAGAGATCAGCGTCACTTGTTGCTAGGCAGAACGGGGAAATGCTGTTTACAACGGCATCTCCCAGTTCAGCCGCCCCGTGAGACGATCGCGGGTATCCCAGCGGCGATCGAGTCCACGGGACCCGCGACCAGATTTACAGGGGTCCCGACCAGCACGCCTGCGTTTAAGATTGGACGTACCTGTACGCCAATATGCCTGCCCGTGCCATCCTGCCGACGTAAATCGGCGTGCGCTGGTCGGGAAGTAGTTAAGGTAGGCCAAGGGTCGAATTTAGAAAGAATTTTCTTTCGAAAGTCTTATTTAAGAATTTTCCTTTGAACTTCGCACCATTAGTGGGCCGCAGCAAGTCGATTTTCATGCAGTAATCGAATTTAAAGTAGTCGGGCATGTTGGAAATTTTTTGAAAAACTAACAATTTTCTAATCAATGATGGGAGAATTGTGTGAGAAATGTACAATAGAAAAACAAATGCGCATGAGTGCAAGAAAATAAAAATTCCTGGAAAGAGGAGAAGATTCCCAGCCACAAAAAATTTCTGCAGCAACATAAGGTGAAATGAAAGGCTTGGTTGGTCGAATTTCGAAATCAATGGTGGCACCAACAGATCACAAAATTTCTGATTTTCAAGAGAATTTTTTTGAAATTTGACCACGTACAGCCAGACTTTTGGAAAGGCAGGCATGCTGATTACACATGTTTTGGCTGGGTTCATAATAGACCCAAGGATAGAGCTCAGGGCTCCACCCAACAGATAGGAGGTCGGTGCATGGGAGTCGGGAGTCGGGAGTCGGGAGTCGGGAGTCCCCCCCCCCCCCCCCCATCCGCTCTAGAAGTCAAAGGGGCTGCATAGGGCAGCCAGAGTGTGCATGTCTGCAGGAAGCAGATGTAGTCCACAACAGAGCAGCAACAAGCTTATTGCGAGTAAGCTTGACTGGAAGGAAACCTTTGTGTTGGTCTGATGAGCAAATCTAAGACCCAGGCTTGAGGCCTGAAGCAGCCATGTGGCAAGCGAGTAAGCCAGGAGGCTGAAGTGTTACAGCAATGGTGAAAGCCCTGCATCGGAAATTGCTGTCTTGTGAGGTTTTTCCATTCCTTTAAATAAAAGGGGGCTGCCATGCCCTTAAAAAATGCAGTTCTGGACTGGCACAACTTCTTGAAAATGCATGCACCACTTGAGTTTAATCACCCCGATCTTCACAGTATGAATTTTATTATGCACCAAGCACTTTATGTGAATTATGGATTTTTGGTAAGTTGAACAAAACATTGTATCGTGTAGGAGGTGGTGGTGTATTACAGCACCAGAGCGGGTTGCATCTTTGCACTGTTTACATTAACATTGCATGGTGGCATATTGGCGTTTGCATTATAATAGTGATCACTAAGGGGGAGATGAATTTTAGCACTACACAGATACATGCGTTTTCCCACAGACATACCAAAGTACCTTTTTTACCAATCGATAAAAAGCTGTCATGTGACCCAGATCCTTCCCAGCCATCTGCAGGGAAACATAAGCAGGAGCAGCTTCTAACCCTCTGTTACTGGTCACATGTTCAAAAAATGGAATTACGTACCGGTAATGTCTTTTTCCAGGAGTCTTTCAGGACAGCCACCTTAGAGAGACACCGGCTCCTCCCCTCTGAAGAAACACCGCCTTCATTTTCATAATTTAAGCCTCCTCCTCCCTTCGTTCCTCAGTTCTTCCAGAGTACCTCCAGCCAACTGGGGAGACACAAGAACACGTCAAACAAATAAACTTTTTAAGTCTTACCTGACGGCCTCATTTAATGAGTTCCCGATGATCTGCAACAATTTGGGTGGGAACCGGTGCTGTCCTGAAAGACTCCTGGAAAAAGACATTACCGGTACGTAATTCCATTTTTCCCCAATCGTCTTTCAGGACAGCCACCTTAGAGAGGATAAGCGAGTATATCACCTTAGGGTGGGACTACTGCCTGCAGCACCTTACGACCAAAGGCTTGGTCTTTGGCTGACAGAAGATCCAGTCTATAGTGTCTCACAAACGTAGAAAAACTGGACCACGTTGCAGCTCTACAGATCTGTTCCGGAGATGCACCAGCCCACTCTGCCTGAGAAGTTGCCACCGCCCTGGTTGAGTGTGCTCTAATCCCAGCTGGAGGATCTAATCCCCCTGCCACGTATGCCTGCCCAATGGCTAACCTTAACCATCTAGCTATCGTACGCCTAGAGGCTTTGGAACCCTTCCTGGCCCCTGAAAATAAAACAAAAAGCGAATCAGTCTTTCTGAACTGACTTGTGCAGTTTAAATAATAAAGAACACATCTTCTAACATCCAGCTTGTGAAAAATGTGTTCCTGTTCTCTAACTGGATTTGAACAAAACGTAGGTAGCACAATCTCCTGCATCCTGTGGAAACTAGAGGCTACCTTAGGTAAAAAGGCCGGATCCATCTTCAAAACCAGACGATCCAGAAAAACCTGAAAAAAAGGGAGCCCTGACAGAAAGGGCTTCGAGTTCACTTACTCTCCTTGCTGTAGTGATCGCCACCAAAAACACCGTTTTGAGAGTGATCAGCTTTAACGAGCAAGATTCTAATGGCTCAAAAGGTTCCCCTGTGAGAACCTGTAAAACTAAAGAAAGATCCCAGACTGGGAAGTGGGAGCTTGCAACCGGCCTCTGCCTACCTAGGGCCCTGAAAAACCTTACGACCCAAGGATCTGACGCTAGATGTTTCTCCAAAAACACACTCAAAGCGGAAACCTGACCCTTTAGTGTTCCAAACGCTAACCCCTTATCCGCCCCTGCCTGTAGGAACTCTAGGACGGCTACAGGGCTGTGCACGTTGAAGGAACCCTCTGAACACCAGCTGTTAAACCGCCTCCATACCTTTAAGTAAATGGACTGGGTTTCCTTTTTCCTACAGTTTAGAAGAGTGGCTACCAACCGGTCTGAGAAGCCCTTGGCTTTCAGTAATTCTTCCTCAGAAGCCACACTGCCAGGTTCCATCGTCCTACCTGAGGACATAACACCGGACCCTGAGACAGGAGATCCTCCTGCAATGGGAGAATCCAGGGGGGTTCTACAGACAGGCCCTTCAGGATCGAGAACCACGGCCTCCTGGGCCAGTGAGGTGCAACTAGAATAAGGGTAGTGTTCTCCACTTGAAACTTCCTTAATACTGCCGGAATGAGCACGGGAGGGGGGAAGGCATAGCACTTGGAGAAACCCCAACTCTGTGCTAGTGCGTCCACCGCCAATGCCCCGTCCCCCCTGTTTATGGAGAAGAAAGTGGCTACTTTCGCGTTTTTCCTTGCGGCAAAGCGATCTATTGAGGGAATCCCCCATCTCTGGGTGATCATTTCGAATATTTCCTGTTTGAGAACCCAATTGCCTTCTCTCAGAGTTCTCCTGCTGAGAAAATCTGCCACCTGATTTTGTTCTCCCTTCAAGTGGATTGCTGAAAGGGACAGGATATTTGCTTCGGCCCATCTGAGGATGGCTTCCGCTAGGGCCCATAAGGATTTGCTCCTGGTGCCCCCCTGTCTGTTGATGTAAGCTACCACCGAGGAATTGTCTGACCTTACCCTTACGTGATTCCCCCGGAGCTCTTTCTGAAAGGTCCTGAGAGCTAGATCTACTGCCCTCAGCCCCCTCCAATTCGAGGATCTCCTCGAGTCCCTCTTTTCCCAAATACCCTGTATTAACCGGGAATCTAGGTGTGCTCCCCAACCTGAGCTGCTTGCATCGGTCGTGACCACCCTGGAGGTTGGCATGACCCACTCTAGACCTTGGGACAAATTTGCTCCCTTCCTCCACCACCAGAGGGACCTCTTTACCTGATCTGGAATCGAAACCAGAGAATCCAAAGATCCCTGGCTGTGATCCCAAATTTTCAGAACAAACAACTGTAGAGGGCGGTAATGTAACCCTGCCCACTGAACCGCTGGAAGAGCGGATGTCAGCAACCCTAGTGCCGACATGATCTTCCTTACGGAGATCTGGTGGTTGCCCTGAAGAAACAACAGAGCCTTGTCTACCTTTTGAATTTTCTCCAAGGGAAGAAAGACCCTTTGAACTGTTGAGTCCAACACGTACCCCAGGAAGGTGACCCTCTGGGAAGGAATTAAGTTGGATTTCTCCAGGTTCAGGAGCCAACCCAGGCTTACTAACAAGTTTCTTGTGACCTGTAAATCCTGAATTAACTGCGTTGGGGAAGGTGCAAACAGAAGAAGATCGTCGAGATATGCGATCACCGAGATTCCCCTGAGACGCAGAAATGCCAGAACTTCTGCCATCACCTTGGTGAAGATCCGGGGGGAAGAGGTTAGCCCGAAAGGAAGTGCTCTGAACTGAAGGTGTAGTACTTCCAACGGAGTTCTCACTGCTAGCCTGAGAAAACGCTGGTGGGACTTCGCGATGGGAATATGCAAGTATGCATCTTTCAGATCTATTGATGCCATAAAACAGTTCGGTGGAAGGAGTGCTTTTACTGAGTAAACCGAATCCATCCGAAACCTTCTGTAGGTAACAGACATTCAGGGGCTTCAGGTTCAGGATGAGCCTGAATTTTCCCGAAGGCTTGCGAACCACGAAAACGTGAGGAGTAGAAGCCTCTGTTTGTCTCTCCTACTGGAACCCGTACTACCACCTCCTGGTCTTCCAACTCCTGCAGGGAGGAAAGAAGGGCAGCTGACCTTTCTGCGCATTTTGGCAGCTCGGTGACAAGGAACCTCAGAGGAGGGAGCTCTGAAAACTCCAAATGGTAGCCTTCTCTGACGATCCCCAAGACAAACTGATTGGAGGAAATCATTTCCCACTGTGGGAGGAAGGCCCCCAACCTTCCTCCCACCGTGACCCTGTCAGAGATTTCTTGGGCTGTTCAGGAGGGCGAAAAATTGCTCCCCTGGGGCTCTTGCTCTTGAGTCCCCAACCTTTCTTCTGCTGAACAGTACGGCAGGCAACAACCCTTTTCTGGGGACGAGTCCTTCTTTTGGCTTGTTCCCCAAATTTCCTTTTAACAGGAAAGGCCTTTCTCTTGTCTGCTGTGCGATCTAGCACCGCTTCAAGACCTGATCCAAACAGTAGATCTCCTGTAAAGGGGATTCCACAAAGTTTAAGTTTGGACGCATTGTCTCCAGGCCAGGTCTTCAGCCATAAGGCTCTCCTGGCAGAGTTGGTCAGAGCCAAGGACCTTGCCGATATTCTCACGGATTCAGCCGAAGCGTCCGCTATGTAGGCTATCCCTTTAAGAAGCATGGGAAAAGAGGAGAGAATAGTCTCCTTTGTTGTCCCTGCTTCAATGTGTGCGCTAATCTGGGTGAGCCAATACTCCATGTTGCAGGCCACCACTGTGGTTGCCATGGCTGGCTTAAGATTTCCCTGTGATGAATCCCAGGCCCTTTTAAGAAGGCAGTCCATCCTTCGATCCATAGGGTTATTAAGTACCCCCATATCTTCAAAGGATAGATCCGTGTGTCTGGACACCTGGGAAAAAGCAGCGTCTAATCTGGGAGATTTATTCCAGACGAGAGTCTCTTCCTCCGAAAAAGGAAACCTTCGTCTTAATGCCCCGGAAAAGAAAGGTTTCCTTTCGGGATCCCGCCATTCCTTCTTGATGGTATCGATCAAGACGTTATGCACTGGGAACACCCCCTTTTTTTGTTCCCCCATGCCCTTGTATATCTGATCATGGAGTGACAATGTCTTAGTTTCTTCTTGGATGCCTAAAGTGGTATGAATAGCCCCCAAGAGCTCATCCACATCCTCCAGGGAAAGCTTATACCTCGAGACTCTGTTGGATTCCCCATCCAACACCTCGGCGTCAGACTCCCCCTGGGAGTCTGACACGACACTGTCAATTTCTTCCTCAGCTTCCTCCCTGGGACCCCCTGGATTCTCTCCCCCTGCAGGAGGAACGTCCGCGGGGCTGGATGGTACACTCTGCTGCGCTGGTGTAGGAGTGCTTAAGGGCTGGGGCCACTGGAGAAAAAGTTTTTGAAGGACTGAAAGGTACCAGAGAGTTCCTTCATAGAAGCTACCAGATCTGCACCCTGCTCTGCTGCCTGTTCCCTAAGTAAATCCTCAATACATTGTTTACAAACTGCTTTGGACCAGGAGTCTCCCATAGGAGTTCTACATGAAGGGCACTTCTTCTTAGAACCATGGGGGGACTTGCTCGTGGCTTTCTGAAAGACACAAAACACAGGAAGGAGCAGCATAAGCCTAAAATAAAAGAAACACTAGCGCTACATAGAGGACCACCGGGAGTGCCCCACCCTAGGATCAACCATCACCAGGATCCCAGACGCACTACCCTTCCCCCCGACCACCAAGGAGGAACACCAGTGGAGCTACTGGATACAAGTAAGGGAACACCTCCCCAGGGTTCCTCTTACCTTTGAGTGGCTGGTGCTGTTATCTCCGGGAGTTCTTGAAGCCTCTGCTTCGGACATTCTCCCGTTGAGGAAGCGTGGTACGAACGTGCCTCTAACAGCTACCTGTGCAACTGTAGAAAGAGAGGCTGCACCAGCCGAACGCTAGGTTCCCCTTCACGTGCCGCGTCCGGAACCGGAAGACGCGGATCGAACGAAGGGGTCCGCCCCCACCGGAACTGACGTCGCCCGCCTACCGGTCCGGCTTCCAGCTCCCAGCCGGCTGCATACACAGGGGAGCCCTGGACGCCTTCGTTCAGCGCCCCACTGGACGAAACGCAGGGATGAACCTCTCCAAAGACTTCCTGCTTTCCCCAAGCGAAGATTGGAGTGCGTGTAAAGGTCAGTCGAGTTTCAGCTTCCCCAGCCGACCGGACTGTTTGTTCCGTTGAAACACCCGCGGGTGAACGAACGGACGACCCCACAAACTTCCTGCTTTCCCCAAGCGGAGTTTAGGGTATATGGACAGTACGAACACTTCAGCTCCCCGCTGATAGGACTGTCCCGGACCGACCGATAAACGGTCGAATAGCCGAACGGGGCCGGGGCTCCGCTCGGATAGCTTCAGTTTCACCAACCGAATTCAGCCTTAAGGTTCCTTGGCGGTGTCTCCCCGCT
The DNA here is from genome assembly GCF_037356315.1 of Lithobates pipiens. Lineage (NCBI taxonomy): Eukaryota > Metazoa > Chordata > Amphibia > Anura > Ranidae > Lithobates > Lithobates pipiens. The sequence continues at coordinate 133,058,311 of NW_027507718.1, forward strand.
GGAGGAAACACCATAACTGAGGAACGAAGGGAGGAGGAGGCTTAAATTATGAAAATGAAGGCGGTGTTTCCTCAGAGGGGAGGAGCCGGTGTCTCTCTAAGGTGGCTGTCCTGAAAGACGATTGGGGAAAAAATAAATAAAAAGCCTTTGGAATACAGGGCAAAAAGTTATTAATATCAATAAACAGTTTAAAATTGGAATACAAGTATATATATTTGGATGAACTCTTTATTCTTTTGTGGCAATAACATGATGGGGGTGACAAATTTCTGCCAGTCACAGGCTGTGTCACACCCCACTAACCTGTCTATTAGAATGAGAGGTGAAGCCTCAATCTATGTGCAATATCCCAACCCCATTGTGTTTAGCTGGTTAATGGGCATTGAGGTGGGGGAGGGAGGGAGTGGGCTGTCATTTACCACTGTGTATATGCGCGCACATGTGGGACTCTATAGTCACATGGGATGACAGGGAGGAAATACTCAGCATGGAAATTTACTGAAAACTGAGCATGTGCAGAGTTGCCACCACAGCTGCAAAATCCCTAGCTGAATGGGGGGCATGAACAGAAGGTGGAGATAGAGAACAGCAGGATCAACCAGAATTTTTGCAGAAAAAAAAAAAAAGTGTGTGAACTTGGGTTTTAAGTGCACCAATCCTAAAATAGCTTTTTCTCTGGTTCCTCCCACTCTTTTTTGATTGAATCTATCAGTGTGCTATGAACCGGAAAGACCCTAACTGAATCTGTCTTTAGGGTCTGATACATCCGGTCATGCAAGGACAGGGAGACTGGCTCCTCTCTCATTTCGAGCGTCTCATAAATCACCCCTAGTAAGGCATCAACCTCCTCGAGTGAGAGCCTGTATCTGGGAGAGCTTGATCCTTGAACAGGAACATCTCTGGATGATGCCGCCTCACTTAGGCCATCCAGAGAATCAAGTTCCTCCTCCTCTGATTCGTCACCTTCCACTGGGGTGGAAGCAGAGGGAACTGCGGCTGGTTTTGGGGTTTCAAGGTTCGCCAACATTGCTTTGATGGACTCCATTTCTTTCTGTACTCCAGAAATCAAATCCTTACAAGCTCCCGTAGCTTCCTTATAGACCAATTTGTCTATGCATGGTTTGCAAAGGGGCTTAGACCATCCTTCTTTTAATTTACTCATACATGAAGGACATCTCTTCTTCCCCCCCTGACCTCTCTGGTTCTTTGGGCAGAGCCTAAGGCAAGAGAAGGAGAGAAGAAGGAAGGGAAAAAACAGACAAGCTAACGTCAGCGAAACCTTAGCAAAATAGGACGCCTTCACCAAACACCTATGTGCACCCCACCAACCGCTAACAGGATTCGCAAGACTCTTTAGTCCGGATCCTGTTTGAGGGAGGGAGGAAAAAAACACCTGGACCATTTCAGAATGCCTTTGCATTGATTAGTCCATTACTCCCCCCCCCCCCCCCCCCCCCATCTGCCAGCCCTGTAGGTACAAGGAACCTCTGTGTTTGCCTACCTGAGCTGGTTCGGCTCCACTGCCACTCTCCACTGCATCCATATTCGATCGGAATCATGCCCAACCGCCTGGAGGCTTTTCCCTTCGTAAGCGATGCAGCGCGAACGCTTTGTGGCCACGGCTTTTTAAAATAGCCGCCAAGGTCCCAAACGTCCACGCTCGCCGCGCGACCCGGAACCGGTAGTGGATTGCCGGAAATCCTCTATCCTCCTCCTGCGTTCCACAGGCCGGAACTCGATGCCTGTGCCCGCTCCCCACCTGACTTCGCGCCCAATTTTGAACCTATTGTCAGGTGGGGAAACGACAGCCCTCCCCGGGCTTCAGAAGGAGAACGCTGGTTCGTAGCTGCTGTCAACCCGACCGGAGGACTTCAGATGTCTGTTACCAACAGGTACCCAGAACTCCTTCCCCGTCTCTTATGGGCTATCCCACCGTCAGGGGAAGGAGAGCTCCTGATCCAGCCTCCTCCTCCGGTGGAGGAAACACAGACTAAAGGGGAAGGGACGGAGACCGCCCTTTAATGATCTTGTTTTTTGTTTCCTGCCTCTGGAGGTGGAGCCTATCTCCTTAGTGCTGTCCTGGACAGACGACTAGAGAAAAAAAACATTTATTGGCTGCTGACATCCTGTTTGTAAGACCACTGGCTTCTAGCGCTCTCCTAAGCTCAACCAGCGACCCCTTGTAGTTCTCTGAAAATGAGCAGGGAGGAAGCAGACATATTGTGGGTGGCAGGGCGGGGTCTCTCAAACCCCAGTCTGTGCTGCCCATGGAGGCGGTGTCGTCCTCTGCTCCTGCCAGCAATCCGCCCCTCCACTATGTTTTTGTCCCAATGACTGTCACCTTTCCAGAACACTATGGAAAACCCAAAAATGTGTTGTCACCAAAACAAGAGGCAAGAGAAAATTTTCCAATAGGAAAACATGTTCTGTTGACAATAGGGGATATGGAGAGATCTCTCACTTCCTCTCCCAGAGTCAAAGCAGGAAGTGAAAGAAATAGGACACAGGAGGGGAAAAAAATGAAATTACGTACGGTAATGTCCTTTTCCAGGAGTCTTTCAGGACAGCCACCTTTGAGAGACACTGGCTCCTCCCCTCTTAGGAAACACCGCCTTAATTTTCATGATTTAAGCCTCCTCCTCCCTTCGTTCCTCAGTTCTTCCAGAGTACCTCCGGCCAACTGGGGAGACACAAGAACACGTCAAATAAACAAACTTTTAAGTCTAACCTGACGGCCTCATGTAATGAGTTCCCGATGATCTGCAAAAAACTTGGGTGGGAACCGGTGCTGTCCTGAAAGACTCCTGGAAAAGGACATTACCGTACGTAATTCCATTTTTCCCCAATCGTCTTTCAGGACAGCCACCTTTGAGAGGATAAGCGAGTACCCTGTCTTAGGGTGGGACCTACTGCTTGCAGCACCTTTTGACCAAAGGGCTTGGTCTTTGGCTGAGAGAAGATCCAATCTATAGCGCTTCACGAACGTAGAAAACTTGAACCACGTTGCGGCTCTACAGATCTGTTCAGGAGACACACCAGCCCACATTGTCTGCGGAGTTGCCGCTGTCCTGGCTGAGTGTGCTTTAATTCTAACTGGAGGCTTTAATACCCCAACCGCGCAAGTCTGCCCAATGGCTGACCTTAATCATCTGGTTAGCGTACGTCTAAAGGCTTTGGAACCCTTCCTAGCCCCTGGAAGTAACACCAAGGGTAAATCAGACTTCCTGAACTGGCTTTGTGTAACCAAAATAATGAAGGACACGTCCAATAAGATGTGTTCCTGTTCGCTCACTGGTTTTGAACGAATAATTGGCCGCATAATCTCTCGGACTCTGAGGATTAGAGACTACCATTAGGTAAAAAGGCCAGAATGGTCTTAAAAACTGAATGGTCTGGAAAGGGAGTGCCTTAACAGAAAGGGTTTCGAGTTTACTCACTTTCCTTGCTGCAATGATCGCCACAAAAAACAGTTTTGAGAGTGATCAACCATAACCAGCCAGATTCCAATTGCTGAAAAAGGTTCCTTTGTGGGAACCTGTAAAACTAATGAGTGACCCCAACTGGGAAGGGGGGCGACCAAAGGCTTGGTCTTTGCCTACTTAAGGCTCTAAGAACCTTACTATACCAAGGTCTGATGTTAGATGCCCTTCCAGGAATACGCTAAAAGCGAAAACCTGACTCTTCAATGTTTATGGGGCTAAACCTTTATCTGCCCCTGACTGCAGGAACTCTAGAACGGCTACGAGGTTGTGCACATTGAAGGAGTTCTCTGAGCATCAGCTGTTGAACCGTCTCCATACCTTCAAGAAAATGGTCTGAGTTTCTATTTACCTGCAATTCAGAAGAGTGGCTATTAAACAGTCCGAGACCTTTTTGCCCTTTAGCAATTCCTTCTCAGTAGCCAAGCTGCAAGAATCCACCTGGGGACCGCAGACTGGACCCTGGGAAAAGGGACACTCCTAGACCGGGAAAACCCGGGGGGGGGGGGGGGGGGGTTCCACTGACAGGCCCTTCAGAATGGAGAACCACGGCCTCCTGGGCCCAAGAGGTGATTAGAAAATAGGTAGTAATCTCCACCTGAAAACTTCCCTGACCCTGCAGGAATCAGAACGGGAGGGGAGAAAGCATAGCACTTAGAGAAACCCCAACTCTGTGCTTTAGTGTGTCTGCTCCCGACCTCCCATCTCCCCTGTTCATGGAACAGGAGATGGCTTCCTTTGCGTTTTCCCTTGAGAAAAAGAGAGGTCTACCCAAGGAATCCCCCAACTCTGGGTGATCCATTCGAAGAACCTCCTGCTTGAGAACCTGGTTGCTCTGAGGAAATCTAATATCAGGATTTGCTCTCCTTCAAAACAGATCACTGAAAAGACAGGATTTTAATATTCGGCCCATCTGAGGATGGCCTTCGCTAGGACCCATAAGGATCCGCTCCAGGAGTCCCCGTCCTGTCGACGCAATCCACTGCCAAGGGATTGTTTCCATGACTCTTACATGAAGTCTCCAGAGAACTCTGAGAGGTCCTGAGAACCAGATCTACTGTTCTCAACTCCCTCCAATTTGAGGATCTCTTAGATTCCTACCTCTCCCAGGTACCCTGTACCAAACAGGAGTCTAGGTGTGTACCCCAACCTAAGCCGTTCGTATCGGTTGTAACCACCCTGGATACTGGGAAACTCCATTCTAGGTCTTGTAACAAATGTGCTCCCTTTCCCAAAGGGACCTCTTTACCTGAGTTGGAACCAAAGAGTCCCAAGACCCCTGACTGTGGTCCCAAAGCTTCAAGATGAATAGTTTACAGAGGACGGTAACATGACCCCGTCCACTGAACTGCTAGGAGCGTGGCTGTCAGTAAACTCAACCTGCCTAACTGAGTTTTTGACGGTTGCCCTGGAGAAACAACAGTGCTCTGTCTATCTTCTGGATCTTCTCCAAGGAGGTAAGACCTTTTGTTCTGTTGAGCCCAGCACCTATCCCAGGAAGGTGACCCCCTGGTAAGGAATTTAAGTTGGGTTTCTCTAGGTTCAGAGGCCAACCCAGGCTCACTAACAGGTCTTTTGTTACCTGTTGATCCCAAATCGACTGCGTCAGAGAAGGTACAAACCGGAGAAGATCTTCAAGACACACGATCACCGAGACTCCCCTGAGACGCAGGAATGCCAGAACTTCTACCATCACTTTGGTGAAGATAGGAGGAGGAAAGGGATAGCCCAAAAGGGAAGTGCTTTGAACTGAATGTGTAGCACCCCTACAGAAGTTATCACTGCCAGCCTAAGGAAACGCTGGTGGTTCTCTGCAATGGGAATATGCAGGTATGCATCCATACTATCCATGCCCTGAAACAGTTTTGGTGGAAGAGGTGCCCTCACCCAGTGACCAAAACCAACGAAAGCAATCTGTAGGTGACTAAGACACACAGATGTTTCAGGTTCAGGATGAGCCTGAACTTTTTTCCCCAAAGGCTTGTGAACCACAAAAATGTGAGAATAGGAGCCCTTCCTATATATCCTGCTGGGACCTGTATTACCACTTCCTGTTCCTCTAACTCCTGAAGAGAAGGGCACATTTTGGCGGCTCAGTGACAAGGAGTCTCAAAAGAGGAGAGCTCTGAAAACTCCAAACGGTAACCTCTTACGATGATCCCCAACACAAACTGATTGGAGGTGATCATCTTCCACTGGGGGAGGAAGGCCCATTTTTTACTGCTCCCCATATTTCTTCTTAAGGGGAAAGGCCTTTTCCTTATCAGCCGTGCGATCTAGCACTGCTTCAAGACCTGGCCCAAACAGCAGTAAACAGTAGCAGTAACAGCAGTCTCCTGTAAAAAGGATTCCAGAGCTTTGCTTTGGACGCCTTGTCCCCCTGCCATGTCTTCAGCCTTAAGGCCCTCCAGGCTGAGTTGGTCAGAGCCGAGGACCTTGCATACATTCGCATGGATTGAGCCGAAGCACCCGCAGTGTATGCTGACTCCTTAAGCACCATAGGAAAGGAGGATAGAAAAGTCTCCTCTGCCGTCATTGCTTCATGCATTAATCTGGATAAGCCAACACTTCATATTACGAGCCACCACTGTGGCTGCTATGTCAGGCTTAAAGATTTTCTTATGATAAATCCCAGGCATCCTTCAGAAGTGAATCCATCATTTCAAACATAGGGTCTGAAAGTATTCCCATGTCCCTGAGGACAGGTCAGTATGCCTGGACGTCTGAAGAAAGGTAGTCTCTAACCTGGGAGATTCTATTCCAGACAAGAGCTTCCTCTTCCGCCCAAGAAAAAACCTTTGCTTTAATGCACCAGAAAAGAAAGGTTTTCCTTCGGGACCCTGCCATTCCTGATGGCATCGATCAAGACATCATGAACCGGGAACACCCGCTTCCCCCAGGTCCTAGTACATCTGATCGTGGGGTGACAATGCCTTCTTCCTAAAGTGGTATGAATAGCTCTCAAGAGCTTATCCACTTCATCCAGGGGGAAGTTTATATCGAGGGGTTCTTTTGGGTTCCCCACCCAAGCCCTCACCTTTATCAGATTCCCTTGGGAGTCTGAGACGGCACTGTCAACTTCTTCCTCAACTTCCTCTCTGGAACCCTCTAGACTCTCCCTTAACCTGCAGGAGGAACATCCATCGGGTTAGGTGGAACACTCTGCTGTGCTGGTGAAAGAGTGCTCTGGAGCTGAGGCCACTGGACCTTCACAGAAGCCGCCAGATATGCACCGTGTTCTGCTGCCTGTTTCCTGATGGCGCTCAAACAGGGACCTGAACCCTCTGAGGCCACTGGAACCTTAGGTTAAAGGTCTGACTGAGCTATCCGGTGCTTCAATACACTCTTTACCAAGTGCCTTTGAACCAGGGATTCCCCCAAAGAGGCTCTATATGAAGGACGCTCCCTCCTAGAACCAAGGGGAGACTTGCTCATGTCCTTCAGAGACCTAGAGATAAAAGAGCAGCATAAAATCCTAAAAAAAGAAACACCAGCACTGCTTAAGAGGACCACCGGGAGTGCCCTCCCCTAGGATCAATCTCCATCTGGATCTCAGATGCACTGCCCTTCCCCCCGACCACCTAGGGGGAAAAAACACCAGTGGAGCTACTGGTTGTAAGGTAAGGGAACCCCTCGCCAGCGCTTTTACCTTTGAGTGGCTGGTGCCGTTACTCCTGGAGCTCCCGAAGCCACTGCTTTGGACATTCTCCTGTTGAGGAAGAGTGGTACGAACGTGCCTCCAACAGCTACCTGTGCAACTGTAGAAAGAGAGGCTGCACCAGCCGAACGCTAGGTTCCCCTCCACGTGCCACGTCCGGAACCGGAAGACGCGGATCCAACGAAGAGGTCCGCCCCCACCGGAATTGACGTCGCCCGCCAACCGGTCCGGCCTCTGGCTCCCAGCCGACTGGATACACAGGGGGGCCTTGGACGTCCTCGTTGCAGCGCCCCACTGGGCGAAACGCAGGGATGAACCTCCCCAAAAACGTCCTGCTTTCACCAAGCGAAGATTGGAGTGCGTATTGAGAAAAAGGTCAGTCAAAAGTTCAGCTTCCCCAGCCGACCGGACTGCCTGTTCCGTTAAAACACCCGCGGGTGAACGGACGGACGACCCTGTAAAACGTCCTGCTTTCCCCAAGCGAAGTTTAGGGTGTATAGACAGTACGAACGCTTCAGCTCCCCGCTGATCCGACTGTCAAGGGCCGACCGATAGACGGTCGGGTAACCGAGTGGGGCCGGGGCTCCGCTCGGATAGCTTCAGTCTCACCAACCGAATTCAGCTAAGGTTCCTTAGCGATGTCTCCCCACCGGAGGAAACACCATAACTGAGGAACGAAGGGAGGAGGAGGCTTAAATCATGAAAATGAAGGCGGTGTTTCCTAAGAGGGGAGGAGCCAGTGTCTCTCAAAGGTGGCTGTCCTGAAAGACGATTGGGGAAAAATAAAATAAAAAAATCTGATAGACTGCCAACAATGATTACTGTACCCAAAATTAAAAAGGTTTAGGCTTTGCCTATGCAGGGTAAACAAATGTGTATTAAGGGCCAACTCCACCTTTTTACAACACAGTTGGGGTGTAACATGATTGCGAGCAGACTGCACGTGCTGCTGCCCCCCCCCCCCCCCCCCCCAACAGCATGCATACGTTCTTCTCTCCCTTGGAAGCCATCACTTATATTTTGCTCAGCTGTATGGACAGAGCCCCATACAGCTGCATCGTTCACTCACTGCACATGTAGTACATGGACACCTCCTCCAGCTCAGTAGCTGAAAGTCCATACCTTGAAAAAGGACAGAGCTGGGAGGAACAGTCTGCAGGAGCCTGTGCACTGTACTCCCTATCCACTGATCAGGGTTGCAATGCTTTGAAGGATAATTTGCAAAAAAAAAAATAAAAAAAGTTTTTTTTTTTTTTTTTTTTTTTTTTTTAGCAGATATAGGGCACTTGGTATTTGTTTTGTTTAGTAAACAAAAGGTGGGGCCGATCTTTAATGCTTTTCTCCCCAATAGAATGTCATCAGCTTTTCTTTCAGGAGTATGAGAGAAGGCCTATCAGACTCAAAACCTCTACATTTTCTAAGCATTGTGCACACAGGTTTCAGCTTGTAACAGAACAGTGTGTACAGCAAGCTTTTACAAAACATTTACAGAGCTGTCAGGCAGCTTCCAGCAAATATCTTGGAGCCTTTTTAAAAGTAGCCTTCAGCTGCAGTCTGTGGCTGTCAAACACAGATCATAATGAGAGTGCTAGCTAGCACTTCATACAAGTTGCTAGCAGGCTTTCAGAAAACTTCAGTGCTACTTGAAACTTGATAAAAACCTACTTGAAAACCTACTACCAACTTGCTTGAAGTGAAAGCCAACTCTTTCATTTCGATCTGTGTTTAACATAACTTCAACTAGAGCTGAAGGCTGCTTTTTAGGCTACATGCACATAGGACATTTGACTGTGCACCGTAAAGACACTGCATATTTCCGGTGTTCCAAATGTCCCTGAGCGGCGTACAGCTACACATTAGGTGAAAGCCACTGTACACAGCTATGTGTTACTATTTACATATTATAATGCACAGATGCACTTGTAAGCAGGTTGCCTACTTTTGTTTAGTCAGGCTACCCAGCTGCCCATGTTGGAAGGGAAGGGGTTAATGCTTGTGTCACCTTTCCTTGTAAATCATTTTACTCTGCTAAAAGCCTGGTCTGAAGTTACTCAAGGGGTGCATGCGGGGTCCTGGCGCCCCTCTAAGGAACCTTGGGTCTGAACTAGCACATCGGGGTCTGTGAAACATCACAAGCTTAATTTGCAAAGAAGTTGCTATGAGTAACCAGAAGGAACAGCAACCAGTCATTGATGTGGTACCCGATTAAGTGACATGTTCTCCAGGGGTGAGGGGCATCGGTATTCGGCTCTCTCCCTAGCTGTGTCGGTCGGTCAACAGAAGCAGATTAGCATTACGGAAATCTATTACCTGGCCACTTTGTATGGAAAGAGAAGGGCTTGAGTGGAGCATGCATGAGGTCTGCGATATGTGCTCGGCGGGACCCCATTCTGTTACGGGAGTGTTGCAACAGAGGTATACTGACTGGCGGAGTTGGCATAGACTCTGCATGCCCCTCCTAATGAAACACAAACCTGTTCCATGTGCGTAGGACAAGGGACAACATCTCCTGGAGGAACTCCACATACACTACACACAAGTGGCTCATCTCTTGTTGGGCGACTGCCTTAATGTTTGACTTTCACATGACCGTTGCCCTCACCTGGTCCCAGGCATTGGCGAGCATGTACTCGGGCAAGGGGTTACCCCTGTGCTGAGAAGTGGGACCCCGTTCATCACCTGACAGCCCTAAAGAACTCACTCCGGGGTAGGACTTCCATGTGACCAACACTTGGCCCCCAATAAGTTAATGGAGAACATATGGAGGAGGTGTTATCCACCTACTGTAACACGAACCCTACCCATACACACTACCTAATGCAAAAAGCTACGTACAGACTCCTTCACCCATTCAGGTCAATAGGCAGCTGTACACAGCTCAAGAACATTGGGACATTGGAAATTTGCAGTGTCTTTATGCTGCATGGAGAAATGTGACCATGTGCATTTAGCCTAAAGATTCAACAAAGCTTCCTGAAGCCGGCAAAAAACTAGATGCTGAAGTGTGTAGACCCAAACAAACAATGAGTTGATCTTATGAACTCCCTTTTGCCTTATACATCTGTGGCAAGAAATTACCTGTAGCTATGTACTGGGTCAGAGGCACACTTCCTGTGGCATCTCCAGGGAGCAGACTTAGCCCCTCCCACTTCTCATGTTGTGCAGTCATTAAGGGATAAAACATGGAGAAATGCACATATTAGAGATACAAGCTTAATCGCCCTTCTGAAAATTCTAGAGTCCTGTCTTTTACTGAGCTGGTATCAAAACCCTCAGATTCACCGACTTGGATAACCTAAGTTAGGGGAAAGGCACCAGTACTTAGCTGCTTACTCCGTTTGGGTCAGCAACTAGCTGCATTGAAGCCAGAGAATCAGCATGACAAGTCAACTAGCATTTTCAGAAGGAGCAATAGAAATATTATATATATATATATATATATATATATGTATATGTGTATATATATATGTATATGTATTTTTTTGTTTCTACCCCCCCTTTTTTTTTTCTATATATATATATATATATATATATATATATATATATATATATATATATATATATATATATATATATATATATATATATATATATATATATATATATATATATATATATATATATATATAGAAAAAAAAAAGGGGGGGTAGAAACAAAAAAATAAAGCAATTAAAGCAGTTTCATGTGCCTTTACTTTATACTCGTTTTATTTCTTTTAAGCGACAGTTGCTTACAGAAGCATAAAACAGCAGTACAGATTTACATAAAACCCAGGCCAACTGTGCACTGAAAGTTGTAATCAAAAGACCTGGGTGTAAAACATTCAGCCTGTCTGCACCCATCCACAGTACAGAGTCAATGTGGTTACCTGCTTGATTCAATATCTTCAAAATTTCAAGAGCCACAAACTGACTTATTTAACTCCAGACTCACCATCCTCAAGAGGCAGGCAGCCCTATATTTCTTGGCTCTTGGTCTTGGGTAGCCAACACAAATATTTATTTTTTTTGTTCAACCAGCATGCTGGATGAAAATAAAGTAGCAGATTCCCGCATCCACATCAAGCCTCTCATTAAGCCTTCCCCACAGGCAGAATACAACGGTCAGTGGTGTTGCCGGATATAGTTGGCAGCACTGATCAATCAGGAAAAAAAAATCGCTGATAGTAAACAAGTTGATTAATAGATTGATTTGTGGACAACCAGCTAGCCCATACACGGATCGAAATTTGGCCAGTCCCCGATGCACCAGCCAAATGTTGTTCCATGTATGGTGGCAGTGTTAACACAGATGCTGCACTATGGAGGGGAGTATTTATTTTTTTTCATATACCCCATTTAAGAAAATTGTTATTCTTTAACAAATAGGACTAAAACCCAATACAAAAAAAATAAATAAAAATCAAGCCTCTGTTGGTCACTAAAAAGCCTGGCACATCTTTGCTCTTACTTTCTCATGAGAGACAGAGGTTGGGGCCTTAGTAAGCTGCATCAACTTTACCAATACTTTTGGTGGGGGGGTGGATCCTGCTCCTTTAAAGCATGTTACATTACACAGTGCCTGGTTGATCCTGCCAGTTTCTACCCTCCCCCATGTAAACCATGGTGCATCACAGCTGCCGAGCCCTGACACCGTGGTCAGTTTACGTGCCTCCGTCATCCACAGCCCTGCTCGTGTCCCTTCCTGCCTGTCAGCTTGCGACAGTGCCAGACCCCTCCTGCTCCTCGAATAACTAACATGTATGCACCATCAGCATGGTCTATTGCAGCGGGGGGAATCTTGGCCCCTTCCGCTGCATCGGTCAGATCTCGGCTCTGAAATAAGACATTTACAACTTTTTTTTTTTTTAATAAAAATAAATCACACACACACACACACACACACACACACACACAGCAATAGGAGACATCGCTGATGGGTACATACATGTTAGCGTGGTTTTACAACCACTAAGAAAAGACTCCGGCAACTTCCTACAATAGGATGAATTGTGACTATAGCATGATCAATTATTTGCTATCTGAATGAGAAGAAGCAAAGTGAAAAATTTACTCAAACAATATCCAAACTTGTGAAAAAATAAAAAAATAAAAGATTATTGCGCGGTACATTATTGGATGACTGAAGCCAGTACAGCTTTGACTCATTCACTAAGCCCAGTAAAAATTCACTTTTAAAAGATTAGTAAACAGCCTGTACTAATTTAGTAAAGCAACCCTATTGTAACACCCACACACATTTCATCCCCTTCACCACTCTATACAGCAAATGTTTTAGGAAGGGGGAAAGGGGAAAAAAAAAAAAAAAAAAAAAAAAAAAAAACACACATCCCCCTTCCTTGCAATAATGATCTTGAAGATTGTAAGCCAACTTTATGAAGAATCTTGCACCTATAAGTCACTGAATTCTGCAAAACATTCACTATGACTGGGCTCAAATTATGGTACCACATCCAAACAGACTGATCATAAGAAGTATAGAAATAAGTGGACTTTTTGGGTACCCACAGGCACATTATGAATTTAGAATGTGTAGCTAGTGTATGGTGCAGGCAAATCAACTGTTTAACATGTTTCTTTGAAGGAGGTGCACGATAGTCACTGTCTTGTGAATATGCACAGCCGTGTCACACATTTCACAGAGCCTGTGGATAGGGAGGAGGATATTACTGCTCTAACTCAATTAGTGAAGAAAAACAAAGAGCTGCTACACAAGAATGTGACAAAAATTCAATGCAAAAGATCAGTGAAAAATGTAGCGCTAAAAATATAAACAAACATTGAACAATATATCAAGTATTAATAAAATAAAAAAAGCATCTAAAATATAATGAATATAAACCTGCGTATACAATAAGTAGAAACATAGGTGAGAAAGTCCCAAAAGATAGAGAATAATTATATATACACATACATATCTCTATCTCCACACACCACGAAAAATTGTTGCTCAGGAGTGGGGTACACAAAGACCTCAGCAGGCATGTAGAGCATCAGGGATAGTGTGTCCTCCACCTGAGATAAGGGGTATACACTCTTACTGGAAATAGTGGTCTCAAATGTCAGCGACAACCAGTCAGTCAATCAAGTGAGGATACCCCGATCAACAGATTTCCAAAACCATCCAGATTGACTCGTTGTTGCTGGCATTTGAGACCACTATTTCCAGTAAGAGTGTATACCCCTTATCTCGGGTGGAGGACACACTATCCCTGATGCTCTACATGTCTGCTGAGGTCTTTGTACCCCACTTCTGAGCAACAACTAGAGAGATAGAGACACACACATCTTAGGATTGTTTCACCTTTGGGACTCTCACCTGTGTTTCTACTCATAATATATACACACGTTCTGTTTTATATTCATTATATTTGAGTTTTTTTTTTAAATCACAAAGTTTCTTTACACACAACACTTAGGCCTCGGTTCACACAGGGGCGACTTGTCCAGGCGACTTTGCCGCCTGACAAGTCGCGCTTCGTTCTGTACTATGGAACCGTTCTAATAAGTCGCTCCGACTTAGAAAAAAGGTTCCTGTACTACTTTGGGGCGACTTCCATTGACTTCTATACAGAAGTCGTTTTGTAAGTCGCTGCTGATCGTGTGCAGGTCGCGGCGCTGCAAGTCGTCCGCCCCTGTGTGAACCAAGCCTTAAATTGTTCAATGTTTATCGTTTTATATTTTTAGCGCTAAATTTTTCACTGATATTTCACAGAGCACGCCTTCTAACCTACAGGAGGTGCTGAGGGGAGGAGTCAGTACCGCAATCAGCAAGGTACCATGGGATATGTAGTCCTTAGAAAATTAAAATAAACAGCAAAAGGAGACGCTGCAAAGCATGCAGGGAATCCAGGATGTCATGGAAAGACAACCACCAGATAGACAGCACTGACAAAATGAAGGGGAATTTTTTTTATGTAAACATATTGGATTGTCAAATAACTACAGTTTGTATTGCTGACTTTATAAAAAATAAAAAAATAAAAGTGTATGCTGTGACCACAGAACTCTTAATTTACACTCTGCTGCATGTCCATTTTATATGGTTATGTCAACTCAAATATTCAAGACAATCTCTGATAACTTATCTCTAAAGTAACAATAAAAGCTAATCTCTAAAAAGAGACCCACAAACAGCCACTTTTTTAGAGGGCAACTAAGCAGCAGCTTCCAGCCATTCAGGAGGCAACCCTGCCACTTACTAGATGCCCTTTTTTTGCCTAGTTTCCCCTTGCTGAATGGGAATTGAAAATGGAACTAATGGGCTGCAACCACAAGTCAAGCATTTGCAGCATGGCCTCATTTATTAGAATGAGCAAGTTTAACAAGCAGTGCCACCTGACAATTTAAGCTGCATTCAATTTTCTTTGGCCGCAAGCATTATACCATGTGAACAGCCCACTTCTGCTGTATGTAAGATTTTATTTGGGTGGCTGTGAGGGAGCAGTAAAACCCCCTCCCCACATGTGTGAAAGATCCTAGTAAATTAGATACTCTGACATCAGCTTTCAAACCACAGATTTCCTACCCTGTCTGGAGACTTATTTCTGACACATACTCCTCAGCTGCAAGTGTCCCTATGTGTAACTGATTAGGCCATCCATATCAATGGTCAGATCTGATCAATATAGAAGGCTCTGGCAAATTGCCAAATGGTCACCTAAAAGGAACATACATGAACCACGGCAGATTGTGCACTGTTGCAGCTCCCATTGAGGGGATTTAACATCCTTAAAGTAGAATAGGTCTTCAAAATTACCCAGGCAAAATACTTCTTCACAAAGCCTAAAACGCCATTGTCAAATAATTTAGGGGGATTATGAATACTCCAAGGCAAACATTCGCTCTTTGTTAGCCATCAACCACAGCCAATGTCATTCTAGCATACAGAGGCTAAATCATCATCATAAGACACATGTACTTACTGGGGGTCTGTTTTGTGGAAACATCTTCAACAGAGGTAGGGCGACTTGTCTCAAGTTCTATTATGGACCTGTCCTGGAAAAGAACAGATGAACACAGTCTTCAAAACAGCTGATCATTTACTCTGGTATAAAACGTTTAGCTAATGCCATAGAATAATCGAAATAGTCAGCTATTAAAACTTCTTATAACCACTGGTATTTAAAAAGCACCTGCTACTTTATTTTTAAACTGCATGTACAGTTTTGACTTTTTTGTATTTTTAGTTCCCCCCCCCCCCCCCCCTTTCAAATTATTTTTCTTGCGTTGTGGGATTTCTTCAGGTGCATCATCAGATCTGGTTCTCCATTGCTTCAATTTGACTATGGCTCTCGAGCAACAATTTCATCATCTAATCTACTTTGCTGCTGCGTACTTCTTTATAGCCCATTAATTCTCCCTTATACCTTCTCATTGCTTTACAGGGCCACACAGCTTTTACAACACTTAGGCTAGATGAACAACCTGAGAAGTGAAGTATAAAGAACTAGAAGGGAAATAAATGGTTTGTAACAGTTAGCATCCTACAGCTTCTTCCCTTACTAGCAGAACCAATGACTAAAACTGAGGAACTAGTGCTTCTAGCCTGTATTGTGTATGGGAAGCTACTATTTAGGGAGAGAAGCAAGTCAGAGTGAAGAAGTTTCAAACACATAGTTCCGCCTGACAGGGCGCACTGCCTTTCTGTGGAATCCAGAGAGCAGCAATTAATCTCCCACTAGAAGCTGTAGAGTCTGGAAGGGAAAAAAAATAAAAAATATCCTCCCTCTTCTCTATTCTGAAGAAAAGCAATGCAACCTGGCAGCAGCATTGAATGTATGAGCTTCTAGTCTGGCGTGTTGCTAGACAGCCAAAGCCAAGTCTCGCGGTTTCTCTTTTTTTTTTTTTTTTTTTTTTTTTTTTTTTTTGTAGAGGCAACTGTCAAGTTGTTTTGAGAAGGACAAGCAGAATATTTGTTTGGTATAGGTCAATATCAAAATACCACAGAAAAAAAAAGGAAGAAGTAGGGGCGTATATAATGTAAGGGAACATCTGCATGCTACAATACAACAAAAAACAAAAGCTATGGAAGAGAGTTTTCAAATAGAAAGGTGTAATTATACACATCATGAAGCTTAGGTATGAATTTTATTTCATTAGTCTAGCTTGGACCATTGTAAGTATAATTATATATCATACCTGAGCAGTCCCTGTGGAAATTGTACAGCAATGTAAGAGTCATCTCTATTACAGTGATAGCAGAGCCTTCTGGGTCTTGTGCAGAGCGGCTGCCCTTCTGCATTGTAACTACAAAGGATCACTCACTCGGCAATGTCGCCATTCACAGATCACCATGCATTATAATAATTAGCAGAATACAAGGAGTTTCCCAATTGGATGTGGTGGGGCTGTGTGCGGGGAAGACATCACTCTCCACCTCATCCAATAAGAGAATGTCTTGTATTCTTTAAAGCTAAAAAAAAGTATTATAATACAGCTTACCAATCATTAGATGTGGTGGCTGTATTCGTTCTCTTTTAGTTTTCTCCCTAGTTATCTGGCCAGCAACACACCTCCAGCATTAGACAACTGGAGGAATGAGCACAGTAGACAGCAGCATTGTCACTCTTGGGGGGGGGTAAACGTATTAGATTAAAATATAACAAATTGAAGCCAAAATCCAACTCTGGGATAAAGATTTTGCATGATTAAATAAAAGCTGGTCATTTTAATCACCCCTTCTAGTGTTAAGTGGTTTGTCTCATCCATGTAGACTGATACATTCTGCTGGGGAGTTTGTGGCTTTGAAAGAACATACTTACTAGCTAGATCACCAGATGAAAAAACAGAAGAATGCCTATAAAAACAAAACTCCTAGACCAGTCGTCACTAAATGGCGGCCCGCAGTCCGAACAAGGACCGAGCGACGCTCCTGTCTGGACTGTCAGGCTGCCAGTGTACAGCACCAGATTCCCACTGCACTGTTCCATTCAGCAGTCACTGGTTGCTGGGACCATGGGCATCCTGCAACCAATGGCATTGTGTGTGTGTGTGTGTGTGTGTGTGTGTGCCCCACACAGCTCCGTCTGTCCATTCAGACACAAAACCCAACCTGCCCCCCGAATGGCTAAATGACTTTTGCTGAAGCCAATGGTGCCGTGCTGCTGCGTCTCAGCCAATCAGGAGTGTTGCGGACAGCGTAGACATTCATGGACATCACTGGAGAGAGATGGGGTTGCTACACACAAGTCCCCCCCCCCCCCCCCATCTTAAAAAGGGGTTGTAAACCCTCGTTTTGTTCCCCTTAGTGCATCCTATGCATTAAGGTGAAAACTTCGGTGACTTACCGCATGCCCCCCCCCCCCCTACCGTTTTACTCACCAGAGTCCTGTGATTCTTCCCCTCTGCCTGTTGTCTCAGCTCTCGATTGGATAGATTGATAGTAGCGCAGCCATTCACTCCTACTGTCAATCAAATCCAATGACTCTGGCGCCAGGGGGGCGGGGTTGAGTCTGGCATTCTACGTCTAATGTTGGACTCAGGAGCACGCCCGCAAGGAAACCCCCCGGGAGAGCGCTTCTCCTAGAGGGTTATACGATACAGGGGAGGAGCTACCAGCGCTGCCAGGGGACCCCAGAAGTAAAATATCTGGACCACTCTGTGCAAAACGAACTGCACAGTGGAGGGAAGTATGACATATTTGTTATAAAAAAAAAACCCTGCAAGGCAAAGGGATAATGAGCACGCATACTAGCTCATTATGAAATACTTACCTTAGATTGAAGACCCCGTATTGCAGCCCGATCTACGCCAATGGAGCCGCCATCTTGCCCTCAGCATTTCTTTTGGGTTCGCGGCTCCAGCGCTGAGAGTGGCCAGAGCCGCAATGTCACTCCTATGCATGCACGCAGGAGTCTTCTTCCCGGCAAGGTCTGGCAGCATCTGCCCGACCTTCAGCCGGGCATTCAGAGCGCATACGCTGTCGTCATCAGCGGCTGTATGCAAAGGGAATATCTTCTAAACCATACAGATTTAGGAGATATTCATTTTACCTACAGGCAAGTCTTATTATATGCTTACCTGTAGGTAAAAATGGCAAATTGGGGTATACAACCACTTTAAGAAAAAATACTTCCGCCTTTACTTTGTGCTTTTTTTTTGGCCAATTTGGCTGTTGGGCAAATTAAAGATGCAAAACCTGTTAAAAAAAATAAATAAAGAAGATAAAAAAAAAAAAAAAAAAATACCTGCCTTTCTTTCTGCAGCATCTCCATCGAATTCTATTAAACCAAAAAGCACCATTTTACATTTCGAAAAAAAAAAAAAAGTCCCTGTTGCTTTCCAAAAATGCAGTTGCAAAAAATAAAAAGCATAGATGTGACCGTGTCCCATAGGAAACCATGTTAAATGGATGGACTATAGTGCGCTTTTGCAAAAACGCATAGGTGTGAACCAGGCCTAAACACGATCGGAAAGACTCAGTTGAGGGGCGATTATTAATTTGATCTTAATAGGGCGCACACAGATCACATGACCAAAACAACATGCTTGCCAATTCGGAAATCTACCCAACATCTATGATAACTAAAAAATACATCCCTTTTAGACAAACTTCCTCTGAACAGACCGTGAATAAATACTTCCACATGTTGCAAACAGAAAATAGCACATTATTGTCTACAGTATTACAAAGGAAGTGAATAATGAGGAACTACGGTCACTAAACTGGCTTGTTTACATAGGAGCAAGCATTATTGGGCTCTGAAGAAAGCCAACCTACATCACCAAAAGTACTTCAAAACAGTCCTTTATCAGCTATATTCTACAAGTCATAAACGCACAAAGCAGACACCTTGTTAAATTACAGGCACAGAAAGCCAGCAAGAGAGGGATGCAAGGAGGAACAGGGTGTGTAGGTATACCGAGAGGTGTGGAGGAAGGCTGAGGGGTGCCTATGCCTTGAAGGCAGCCACAGAAACATGACGGCCTATCCCGAGTTTGAAGCCTTGCCAGAGGAGATCAGGGAGGAGAGGTGCTGACAGATCCGGAGGAAACCCATGGCACAGAGAACACAGACTTGTGGTAAGAGTGAAGTGTTACAAAAGTAAATATATAAAATATTGAAAGCGTATGTTTGGTCAAAACTTTTTCCTTTATTTTTGGAGAGAGCGGTAAAGGATTAGACTGCCTGTTGTGTTCCTACTATCCTCCATTAGAAATTCCCCATGCTTAGGGCTCATTTACATTTGCATAAGGTGGCCAAACAAAAAGGAAAAAAAAAACTTCCATTTGAGCTGTATTTTTACCGCCACCCAACCACTCCCCCTTAAGCTCCAAAGGCAGTGGATGGGTTGAACATATGTTACAGCTGCAAGAGTTAAAAACTCCCTGTTGTGTGCAGTACCACCAGCTAAAGGTGATCCATTAAACACAATGAAATGACCCCCTGAGAGAGGAAGCTCCAGCAGCAACGCACAAATAGGAGTCTGATTTGATTGCCGTTTGTGTCCCTGATGTGGCTTCTGCCTCACTTCCTGTCTGAAAACCACCGTAAAGCCTTGTTCACACAGGGTACACTCAATACCGTATGCAGTTTACCTGTACAGGCAGTCCCACTGACATCTATTGGCTGCATGGACAGATCCCTGAGCACAGACGGTGTGGGTTCAGGGGCCTGCAACCATACCAATGTCAAATTGAGATACAGCCACTGTAGCCCAATAGACATCAATGCATCTCATGCAAAGAACACCTGTGTGGGTAAACACTGCAATCCATGCGTTTACGGTATTGTACATCCTGTGTGAACGAGGCCTAAATGGGACAGTATGCCCTGGTCCACACCGAAGCAGCTTTGAATTCACACTACTTCAGCACGATCAATCCAAGTTGAACCTCGAATTTCATTTTTTTTTTTTACAGAAGTCAATGCAATTCACAAGGTAAACCACAAAAAGATTGTGCAGGAACCATTTTGAGTCGCAAAGATATGAACGGTTCCATGGCCAGCAATGGGGTGCAACTTGTCATGTGATTTTGAACTGTCAAATCTCAATGGTGTGAACTAGGGTTCAGAGCCTTTTCACACAGGTGATCCAATCAAGTCTGCCTGTTGGTTTGAGGCAGCCCTGAGCGGAAGCTCCATGTTTTTCTATGGACTGACGGGTGTAAATGGATTTGTGTACCCGCATACCTCCAGGTCCAATCAGGCCAGCAAAATATAATAAATTTGGGGAGGACAACTGCAGCCTCTTTCGCTTAGGAGGATCGGAGGCAGCCAGGTGTAAAACTGACAATTAGTCCCAAGTGGGCCCTGTCCATGTCCGCTCTATGTAAACTGAGTGGGCAAGGCCTGTCATCCATCCTGCTCTGCTCCATTCAGAATGGAAGGGTGCCCATGTGTAAAGTCATGTTCACACTAGGTGCAGCGATTGGTGTTTTCCTATCCCATATGCCCTAACACTGCCTTAAGGTGGGCTATAGATAAATGTAGACATACTGCACTTTTACACACCACAGCTCAACTGAAATCGATGAAATGTCCCCTACATTTAAAAAAAAAAAAAAAAAAAAAAAAAAAAAAGGGGGGGGGGGAAATCAAAACAAAAAGTAAACAGGCCCCTTTCAGATAGGATGGACTCCATCAAGTGGACCTATCATCTGCCTGCTTAGTGGAGAGACCCCCCACACAGCCCACTGTTCTCTATGGGGCGGTCGGTTTGGAAATGGACCTGTTCATTTCCATCCAACAGTCAACCAATCCAGTCGATGGATGGGGATCCACATCGATCTGTTTTTGCGGTCAGATTCAACTCACATCCGCTGCTCCACAGAGAGATATGGATGGTCCAATAGGGCATGGCTGATAAAAACTGACAGGTGGACACAATTGGTCTGTCAGTGTGAAAGGGGCCCAACAGTGCAAGGCACCGTCCCCACACACACAAACACACAACAGGGACCAACCTGCATGCTGGCAGTGTTCTTTGTAGCATACATGACGATCCCAGATTTGTGTGCTGGCGATTGGGGTGGTGCTGTGCATTATAACATAAAGGCACCACCAGCGCACAACAGGGACCATCCCGTAGATGAAAATTTTTTTTTTTTTTTTAAATGTCCTTTAGCATATAGACCAGTCACCCTGATGGGGTGGCACTGAACCTTGTAACAACACAAGGCCCTGCTGGTGCACAACAAGGACCATCCCGCAAGCTGACAGTGTTCTTTGTTGCATACAAGAAATTCTCTGTTGTGCGACGGGGGTGGTGCTGTGCATTATAGCAACATAAGGCACCACCAGCGCACAACAAGGACCATCCACTAGGTTAAAAAAAAAAAAAAAAAAGTGAAAACTGTTCTTTAGCATATAGACTGGTCACCCTGATGGTGGTGGTGCTGTGTAACACCACAAGGCCCCACTGGCACAAAACAGCGACCATCTTGCATGCTGACCATGTTCCTTGTCGCATACAGGACACCCTCTGTTGTGTGCTGGCGATTGGGGTGGCGCTGTGCCTTATAGCAACACAAGGCACCACCAGCGCACAACAGGTACCATCCCATACGTAAAAAGAACGTCCTTTAGCACAGCGTTTCTCAACTCCATTCCTCAAGGCGCACCAGCAGGTCATGTTTTCAGGCTCTCCATTATTGATTTGATCAGTTTCACTGCCTTAGTAATGACCGCAGCCGTTTCCTCTGAGGGAAATCCTGAAAACATGACCTGTTGGGGGCGCCTTGAGAAACACTCTAGAGTAGACCGGTCACTATGCTGGGGGCGGCGCTTTGTAACAACGCAAAGCCCCGCCGGCGCACAACAGCGACCAGCCCACATGGTCAAAGCGCCATTTCGTATAAGGCCACCCCTACACAGAAAATGTCCCAGCATGCAGCAAGTGTGAATGGGGCAAACCCCCCTCAGACCCCAGGGTATACATTTCCCCCCATCCAGCTAAACATTTCCACAATAAAAGTTGTATGTCCCTGGGGGAAGTGACCCACCTCCTACAATGGCCCCCACCATCTCTCCTTGTATATCAATGGAAGTGGGCAATACACAACAACACAGGATGGAGATGGCTCAGGATCTATTCCCCCATATCACCTCCAGACAATGGTCGGCCTCATGTCCCTCCAGCATACACACATCTTCCTCCTGTGGTCACCCCGGTGCTGTGTCCCTCTCCCCTGTCTGTATACAGCACACATACGAGGGATTCTCCCTTCCCCCCTCCTCTCCTCATAGGCCTCTCTGTCTCCCCCACCTCCCCCCCGGATCGCCCCTTCTCACCGGGCCCCGAGGTAGGAGGAGCCGGTGTCCAGTCGGGCCCAGTCTCCCGGTGCTCGGTGCAGCCCCTCCCTCCGGCTCAATCAGCGGCCGCCAGCTCCACGTGGGTCCGGGCTCCTGCAGGCTGCCCCAGCTAACTCCAGCCAATCCCGCTCCGCTCTGCCCCACGTGGGCTCCGGTTGCTTCTCCCTCATTGGCTGCGAGCCGCTGAGCTGCCAATCAAAGTGATAGTGGACTCCTTTAACCCCTGAAAGCCTGGAACTTTAGAGTGTGGCTTCAAGCCTTAACCCCCTCAGTCTCCTCTCCTAGCTCTGTGAGGGCTTTGGGAGGAAACAGTACCGCAAAACAAAAGAATACAACCTTCCTGAGGGCCAGTCTTGTCACCTCTGTGAGGAACATGGACTTATTATGCCATATTCCACCAGGTGCGGTAGGACACGAATTCAACGCGCTCTCAACGCACACCAAAATGCCTTCTTTTATAAAAGGCGCGTTGCCGGTGCGGCAGAGTGCACCAAAATAAGTACGGTGTGCCCTACTTCAGCACAATGAAATCCACCACCTTGTACCAGGCTTTGGTCAATAGAACTTAATATAACATCACTTTATATTTAATATTGTAAAGCGCTGCGCAAACTGTTGGCGCTACATATTTTTAGATTGTAAGCTCTGACGAGCAAGCCCCTCTGATTCCTACTGTATTAAAGTGTATTGTAATTGTAACGCGCTGCGCAAACTATTGGCGCTATATATATCCTATATAGTAATATATTAACCGCTTGCCGACTGTATACTGTACATATTTTTAGATTGTAAGCTCTAACAAGTAAGGGCCTCTGATTCCTACTGTATTAAAGTGTATTGTAATTGCAAAGCGCTGTGCAAATATAAATCCTGTATAATTATTATTATTATTATTATTATTATTATTATAATACAGGGTTTATATAGCGCCAACAGTTTGCGCAGCTCTTTACAACATGAGGGCAGACAGTACAGTTACAATACAAATCAATACAGGAGGGATCATTAGAGCTTACAATCTAGAATAATAAAATACTGGTGGCAAGGCGGCTCTCCTGTGGAAAATCATGTACCTGTACATGATTTTGCACTTCCGGGTCTGAGGCGCGTACACAAACGTGTCACTAAGTGCCGGTTCACACTAGTGCGATGTGAGAACCCTGCGAATCAACTGCGGGTTCCCGCATCGCACCGGACACGCACGGCAGTTCACACTGCCATATGCAAACTGCTGGGGAGTGTCATTATATGTTAACGACACCCCCATTTCAGCTCGCATATGGCACTGCGAACTGACAGTTCGGACATGAATCGGATCGCATATGTGTGAACACACATGCAATCCGATTCTGGTCCAAACAGAAAAAAGGGTCCTGTGCGTGTTTGCACCGAATGCGGTGCGATATCAGCCATACTATCTGTATGGCTGACATTGCACCGCACAGACATCGCATGTAATGCGAACAGCAGTGGTGCTACGAATTACATGCAATATCTGCAATCGCAATAGTGTGAACCGGCACTTAGTGTCCCATTTGTCCACCTCAATGTCGCAGTCCTGCTATAAGTCGCTGATCGCCGCCATTACTAGTAAAAATAAATAAGAGCCCTTTCACACTAAGGTGGTTTTCAGGCGTTTTAGCACTAGAAATAGCCTCTAAATAACGTCCTGAAAACCGCCTCCCATTCATTTCAGTGTGTCTTTTCACACTGGGGCCGTTAGGAAAAATCCCGCAAGCAGCATCTTTGAGGCAGTTTGGGAAAACACCCCTGCCCATTAAAATGAACGGGCAGCGCTTCCAAATCACCTCAAAAGCACAGCAACACAGGCACTTTTAACCCCTTCTTTGGCCGCTAGGTGGATATGTTTCATAGCAGAAAGTAAAAAAATCTTGTTTTTAAAAAAAAAAAAAAAAAAATTTTTTATTTATAGTGCAAAAAATAAAAACCGCAGAGGTGATCAAATACCACCAAAAGAAAACTCAGTTTGGGTACAGCGTCGCACGACCATACAAATGTCAGTTAAAGTAAATGCAGTGCCGTATCGCAAAAGATGACCTGCTCATGACCGGGGGTAAACCTTTTGAAGCCGAAGGGGTTAATAATAAAGTTTTATTAGTAATAATAAAAAAAACAAGGTAAACCTTGTGGTGAGCCACAAACAGCGCGGCTGTCATCCTACAAGCACATCGGCAGCTGCGTTCTTGTGCAGCCGCTGCTATGAATGAGCCCTAATGGTTCGTTCGCTCATTCACACGGGCGGTTAGGTAGTGAAAACAGACGTCTGAGCTTTGCTTTTACCACCCCCCAATTGTGCAACTTGAAAAAAGGGCATGCAACCACTCAGGGCTGTACACATGCCGGCACAAAAATGAAACCCCTCTTCATGCTCGGTAGCCAGTACCTGCACTGAACACAACTCATTCAAGTGAATGGGGCTACCAGCAACCATGTGCCATGCATAAAATTGCGATGCAGTGGACTGGCATTTTTTAGGATTAAACCAGCAAATGAGGAGGCAGCATATTGCTTCCCACAGAGTGGTGGCAAAGGCTGCTGCCCAACTCAACAAGGCCTACAACTTTTTTTTTTCTTCAATAAGCTTTATTGTAAAGGAAACTTTAACAGACTGTTATTACTTATGTGTTTACGCACCTTGCAGTCCGCTTACATGCATTTACACACATTGCGCTGAAAAAAGTAGGGCGCATCCAATTTTTTTTTTTTTTACATTTTAGCAAAAGGATTTTGCAACCTAAAGTAGACATAAACCCCATTATTAACATGTGAATGACATTTCAAAAATGCTTTTAAATCTGTAACGCTCATGAAAATAATATCCGGTGATCCTGTCATAAGGTCCCATTCACATATCACTCAGCGGGAACATGGGTTTCTACGAGCAATTTAAAAAGAGCAATATACACGCGGAAAAGCGTGTTGCACATAGGGCAGTGCATTCACTTGAATGGGCTGCGCTATGCATGTTTGTCACATCACAAAATGTTCAGGGACCGCATTTTGGCTCTGAGCCAGGCACAATTTTACATGCGTGTTTTCCCACAATTCTCACATTTTGCAGCGTGTTTGTGGTGCCGTTCAAGATGCCATTCAGGATGAATGGCACTCAAAAGCACCTTGTGCGTTTTGCCACAATTTAGAAAGAGCGATTGATACGTAGGAAAGCGTGATGCACATAGGGCAGCCCATTCACTTGAATGGGCTGCTCAATGCGTGTTTGTCACGTCAAAAAAAGTTTAGGGGCCAGATTTTGGCCCTGAGCCAGGCACAATTTTACACTCTGTAATTCTCATGTTTGCGCCATGTTTGGGGTGCCATTCAGGAGAAATGGCACTTAAAAGCTCCTTGTGCTGCAATTTGTAATCCTACGCAGTTTTGCGTCAATTCTGCCTGCGATCTCAAATTGCTTGTATGTGAATGGGGCCTAATGGCCCGTACACACGATCCGAAATTCAGACAACAGATTTTCCGTTCTTTTTTTGCATGCTAGTCACATATCAAAAATGTTGAGTTTACTAAAGTTACGAAAATTCTCTTACGACAGAATAAAAAATCTGAAGTGATGTGTATTTCTATTGTATTTTCGGACAACAACTGTACTGAATAAATGAAAACCGTATGATCTTCTATCATACGAGAAACATTTTTGGGCTTGTCCCATGGGATAATATCGGATGAACTGTCGTCTCTCGAAAATCTCTGTACTAACGATCATTTTATCATACGATCGCTGTATTTTTTGTCCGATTTGCGGATCGTGTGTACGGGCCATAGAGTGTGCTTGTTCAGGCACTCCCTGTTAGAGGGTGTCCATGTCTCCCAATTGTTCCTGAGGTTGTCACCTTGTCATATATTCTTCTGAAGGAGACAAGAGGCCTTTTAAAGCACATTACATGTGCATTGTCCACTGTTCTCACCATCAGGAGACCATTTCTGAGAAATATCATCCAGCCATCACCGCATAAACAGGATGCAGTAGTAAATGGGATGCAGGAGATCAGCAGCTCTGAGATGCCACCAAGGATGAAAAAAGACGAAAGCAGTTAGCTAAAAAAAAATCATAAAAAATGATTTTATGATTTACAGCATATTAGCAAACTAAATGTCATTAAGTCATCCCCCGTTCACACCTGAATGTCTTGTCAAGCAATTACCAAAGCATGACAACACTCAAGATGAATAATCCCATTATTCTCAATGGGCCTGTTCACACCTGAGCGTTGTGTTATTTGTCGCCTTTCACGTGAAGCTTGAAAAAGTGCATGAGTTTCTTTGAAGCAGAAATGTGGGTTTTGGCTCCAAAGGTTTTCATGGGAGTGCCTGAAAAATGTTAAAAGTCTATGGGACCAAAGGTACGTATATATGCTCCTGTATTACAAGTCATGTGCACAGATGTGCAAATTAAAATACTGTATAATGCTGAAAACTTTATTAATGGCATGGTAATATTTGATGTGCTCATACACTGAAGGGATGTGACTAGGGGGACATAAACAAAGGCAACCTGACCTGGACCAAGAAAGGCAAGACCTTAGAGCGGTCAGGACTCCTTCTATCGCTTCATCAATTTCCTAGAAGAAATATTAGAAAATACTGTATACATCTCATCACAAGAAGAAACTATTGATATATCTGTAACTTAAAGTGGTTGTAAACCCTTCTATATACCCATTGAAGTGACTAGCCTCAGATAATACACAGAGATGAAACAAATTCTCTGTTATAAGTTCTACCTGTTTATCTGCGGTCTTCTCTTTTTTACATCCACTCAAAGTGCAGAATTCTTAAAGCTTGTCTGAGTTGTTAGAAAACAGAGGGCAGAGAGCTGAAATTGCACTCTGCACAGCTCAGTGTGGAGAGCTCTGAGAGCTGATTGGAAGGTACACACTCCCCTCCACGCAGCACATAGAAACAGAGCTGAGGGTGTCAATTAGCCTCCCCGTCACCTTTTTTTCTCTTGGTGTCAGAAGTGATTTTTGCTGATAGCAGAGGAATAAAGCAGCAGACAGAGATGATGCATAGTGCTCTAAATTGAAACAAATTCACATTATAGAGGTATATACTTTGTTTATGTAGCGGCGGCTCCTGAAGAGCACGCGCTATGCAGTTTTCAAAGTTAAAGTTATGCCTGAACTGCAGTTTGGTTTGGGTACAATTGTCTAAATTTAGACTTCAGCATCAGTCTGACTGGACTGTGAGATGTTCAGCCTGGCCACAGGGAGCACTGTCTCTTCTAGCAGGCATGGAACTATGGTCTGGTTAGGTGCTTAAGTTACTCTCTCTTGGAGCCCACCCAGTGGGAGTGGCACTCTCGCTGTGCTTTCTGGGAGAGGGTATTTAAGATATAGACATCACGTGGTTCGGGGTTTCTGGTCCAGAATGATGTATTGACTTCATGGTCATGGTCCTCCTGACCAGCCTCCATGAAGGCTATGGCCTGGGGTGTGGATCCACCCAATCTTGGTGTCTCGGGCTGGCTAGCCTGAGGCAAGGAAACTAAAGGAGGATTCTGAGGTGGTTGGGTGCCGTCTCCGGTTTGGGAGAGACCCAGTGACTTCAAGCTTTCCAGGGGAGGACTCTTCAAAAGAAGACCACGTACGGGTTGGTTTCTTAGTAAGAGCCTGGAAAGGCTGAAGTGCCCAAGAGAATCCGGTCTCATGGATATCACCAAGCTGGCTGAAAGATCCAGGTATCCTAAGCCCCTGTACACACGGTAGGAGATTCTGCCAACCAAATCCATCGGATTTTGTCCGTCAGATTTAGTCTGACGGATTGTGTCCGAAACTGTTGCATACACACGGTCGGACTAAGTTGTCGAAAAATCCGATCTTTCAGAACATGATGACGTAATTTCGTTACGATGGGACTACATTCAGGCTAGTAACCAATAGCTTTGATGTAGGAATTTGATCTGAGCATGCGTGGCACTTGGTCCGATCAAAATTCGCTACACATGATCGGAGTATGTCCGATCGAACCAGTTGGTCGGGAAATATTTCCAACATGTTGGAAAATTGGGTCCGACGGATATTCGGATGGAATCAGTCCCATGCATACCACACACAGTCGGATTATCCGACGGCATGGTCCGATAGGACACATTCCGACAGATTCTCCGACCGTGTGTACAAGGCTTAAGAGTGTTCTCAAGTTTAGTTTCCCTACGTGTTCCAATGACGCGGGAGGCGGGGCCGGATGATACAGTGAGCAGCTATAGCTGCCGGCTGTATCACGGGAGCGCGCCCGCAAGCACTTCTAACCATGCGAGGGAGCTCGCATGAACGTGAGAAGTCCTTGCGAGGGGAAAGCCGAGACAGCCGCTGAGGGACCCCAGAAGACCAGGTTCAGGGCCACTCTGTGCAAAAGACCAGGTTCAGGGCCACTCTGTGCAAAACGAGCTGCACAGTGGAGGTAAGTATGACGTGTTTGTTATTTAAAACAAAAAATACCTTTACAATCCCTTTAAGGTATCCAGGAGTGGCACAATAAATATGGCCTAATTTTGTCCATACACTTTATAATCTGATATTACAATCTGTTTAGATTATCAAAACTAGTAATATGAGGACACGTCTAAACGATATATTTAATTTGTTTCAAAACAGGCAGGCCCTTGTACTGCATACTTGATGGTAGCTTTAATAGTGGCCATAGACACTGTGATAAATATTTGATTGAAATTGGTTAAAAAAAAATGATATGTTCGATAGTGGATTTCAACTGATAGGTGGAAGATCCGATCTTAATTTATCAATCATATCTCTGTTTCCACGATGTGATCTCATAAACCATTTAATCAAAATGCAGTCTGATTCATAAACAAAGCATCTCGGTGCTGCTGATTGATCGTTATTACAAACCTTTGGCGATCGACTCAGTTTGATCAAATCCAATCTAAATCGAGTGTAAATCATTGGTTTAAATTCAAAAGCAGGACACCACAAGTTCTATGTGCTTGTGTGGGTTTCACGCTGGTAAGGTAATTGGTTCCTGTATGTGTGTGTATGATGTATGATGTATGATAGGGGCCATGGATTGTAAGCTCCTTGAGGACTGATATGAATGTACAATATGTAATACACTTTGCAAATTGTCAGTGCTATATAACTAAATGTAATAAATATATAAAATTAATTCATTGATCAGATGTGAATTTATGCCTATTTAATTGATTACTGATTTGATCGTTTTGCCCGAATTGCACATGGATCAGATATTACAATCAAAGTATGTATGGTCACTATATAGGGGATTTTACATTCAGATTATATAGTGTATAGTCCTTAAGGTTCTCTCTTCTGCCTCCTCCCTTATTATTATTATATTATTATACAGGATTTATATAGCGCCAACAGTTTGCGCAGCACTTTACTCCCTCTTACACAATTAAAAAAAAAAGTAAATACGGTTTTTAAATTAAATTTGTGTCTTTATCCTCACCTAGGTGAGGGTGATATATCTATACCCCTCATATTGCATACATGCTGCAGATGTGTTTGGGAGCCCCACAGTGTTTCTGCACATCTTCTAGATTGTAAGCTCTAACGAGCAGGGCCCTCTGATCCCACCTGTATTGATTTGTATTGTAAGTGTACTGTCTGTCCCCATATTGTAAAGCGCTGCGCAAACTGTTGGCACTATATAAATCCTGTATAATAATAGTAATAATAGTGTGCAAGATCCAGTGAACTGGCTCCAGGGAAGTGTGACGTTTATGGGATCTTGCACATGCACTAATGATGCACATGCAAACATGCGACAGGGCTATGCCAGGTCCCATAGACCTGGCAAAGGCCCACCATGGCATGTCTGTGCATGCATCAGGTCTCAATTTCAGGAAGACTGCACCAGAAAAGTGCAGTGTAGGGGGAACTTTGTCTGCAAGCATGACAATGCTGGACTCAGTGGATTAGTAAATACGGACTAGGGACAAGTATTTGAAATATGCAGTTTTATTTTTGATAGTAAGGGTGGCATTCCTTTTTATGGTGGCTATACACGCTTCTATTTTATTATCTGATCCACGTGTGATGCGATGAAAACGATCAAATGGGCAAACAATCGAAATGGGCATAGTTTACCTTGCAATTGATTTAGACTCGATTGACATCAGATTTAATCAAACCGAATCGATCGCCTGGGACAGAAATCATTGATCACGTTGCACTGACCGGCAGCACCGAGATGCTATGTTTGTGAATTTATTTGTATTTTGATCAAATCGTTTAGGAGATTGCATGGTGGAAAAAACAAAGATACAGTTGATAATTTACAAATATACCTTCTATTGTTCAAAATCCACTTCAATGCGTGGGTCATATTCATCTATTAGGTTGTAGACTATAGATTCATTACTCCAATTGGGGGGGGGGGGGGGGGGGTGATCGATTGGAAAAGAAGTTGACCATTTATTAAATGCATGTATGGACATCATAAGGCAGACAGAGTGATTGGATAGAAATGAATAAGGTCATCAGTGGTTCTCAGAAGATCACCAATATATAATACACTCCAGTAATATTGTTTCCAGTATTCAGACGATATGAACTGGTTGTTTTCCTGGGAAGAAGTACTACTATGGGGGATCTCCTAATATTTCCAAGATGTACGGTGGATGAGAAAGATGTGGTGGCACAATGGTACCATCATGAGGAGGACAATGATGATGATGATGCTACATCTCCTGTATCCAAACCTGACAAGTCGGACTCCCCATGTCTCCTCTGGAGACTGCTAACAGGAGAGAGAAGGGGAGGCTTTTTTTTCCTGCACTCCCCCTAATCCTTTATATCTCTCCCCCCTCCTCCTCTTCATCCATCTTCTCCTGAATCTGCTCAGCCCCCCTCCTCTCACATACCTTCTTGTTTGCATGGAATGCTCATGGGGATGGGGGGTTAACCCTGAAGAAGGATAAACAAGATTAATACAATAGAGGACCTCCCTCCAATCCCTCTCCTTATTCAAGCCACCATCTCCCTCCTCCCTTCCCTTTTTGCCCCCCTTTTCCTTCCTTTTTCTCTTCCCTTTTGTTTCCTTTTTCTTGGCCTCTGCCCCCCTCCTCCTCCTCTTTATAACAAGGTCCCTCTAATTACATCCTAAGGGTGCCTGCACTGTTAACCCTTTCTTCTAGTCGCTGCCTGCCTGCCATTAGATCAATCTGCATTTTATTATGTTGCCAGGCTTTTTTTTTTTTTTTTTAATGCCATTTTAGAATGCTTCCTTTATGAAAATCTGCCATACCATAATGTTTAGGTTGAGCTACATTAAAGTTGGTCCTTTGATAATGATATGTGGAAAATTATAAGTAACCATAATTTGGAAAAATACACTAACACGCTGAGGACAAAAAAATAAAATGAAAAAAAATAAATAAAGAGTTGCTTACCACATGTACCCATAAATCATCCATTTTCTTTTATAATTGTTCTCTTCCAATAAGAATAATAAATCTATAGTGATAAGCCACACACACGGGTTAGTAGATTTCGGGATGTGATCGTAACTTAAATTATCAATAAGTTATCAATAATAATAAGTTATCAATACGTTATCAATAATAATAAGTTATCAATACGTTAATAATAATAATAATAATAAGTTATCAATACGTTATCAATAATAATAATAATAATAATAATAACAAGTTATCAATACAGCTCTGTTTCCATCATGTAAACTCATAATCTGGAAAAAGTGTAATTAAAAAAATGTAATTTAATGTTAAATGGTACCTACATCCTAACTTGTATAAAGAGTAAATATTGGACTGAGGCTATCATGGACTTTCATGGTACCGTACAAAGGCTTGACATACACAAGATAAGTATAAGATTTTTTGTTTATTTTAGGAAGAATTATTGATTCAACCACTTCAGCCCCGGAAGGATTTACCCCCTTAGACCCCTTTCCCACTGAGGCACTTTTCAGGCGCTTTTACGCAAAAAAAAAAAAAAAAAAAGCGCCTGAAAAGCTCACAGAAAACAATTTCAATTAAAATCAATGAATGCTTTCACACTGGGGCAGTGCGCTGGCAGGGTGGTAAAAAAACGCCCCTCTCCCTTGAAATGAATGAAAAGCTCTTCAAAAGCGCTGTGTTCATGCCTCATACACAAGACCGTTTTTCTGTCAGAATAAACTCTGGCGGTTTTTCCGATGGAGTTCCGCTGAAACTGACTTGCCTACACACAATCACACCAAAATTTGATCGTTTAAAACGTGGTGACGTACAACACGTACGACAGGACTAGAAAAAGGAAGTTGAATAGCCAGTAGCCAATAGCTGCCCTTGCGTCGTTTTAAAATAGGAATCGGTTCTGTCGGAAAGATTTAAAACGTGTTCTATTTCTAGGCCTGTCAGAATTTTCGAAAAAAAAAAGTCAGCTGAAGCCCACACACGATCAAAATATCTGATGAAATTATTACATCTGACTTTCTCTGCTGGAAAGTCCGACCGTGTGTACACGGCTTCAGTGTCAGTTTAGAAGCGCCTAAGTGTGAAAGGGGCCTTAATGACAGGCCTTTTTTTGCGATATGGCACTGCGTCACTTTAACTGACAATTGCATGGTCGTGTGATGTTGTACCCAAACAAAATTGATTTCCCTTTTCCCCACAAATAGAGCTTTCTTTTGGTAGTATTTAATCACCTCTGCAGTTTTTATTTTGTACATTATAAACAAAAAAATAGCAACAATTTTGAAAAAAAACAAAACAAAATGTTTTACTTTCTGCTATAAAACATGTAAAAACAAATTTATTTATCAATTTAGGCCAATTTGTTTTCTGCTACATATTTTTGGTAAAAAAGAATCCCAATAAGCGTATATGGATTGGTTTGTGCAAAAGTTACTGTGTCTACAAAATCAGGGATAGAATTATGGCATTCTTATTGTTTATTTATTTTTTACTAGTAATGGTGGCGACCAGTGATTTATAGTGGGACTGCGACATTGTGGCAGACAGATCGGACACCTAACCGTAATTTTTGATACTTTTTTGGGAATCAGTGAGATTACTATAGTAATCAGTGCTGAAAATATGCACTCTTATTGTACTAATGAAACTAGCAAGGAAGGGGTTAACATCAGGGGCGATCAAGGGGTTAACTGTGTTCCCTCACTGTGTGTTCTAACTGATCCCCGTTCTGTCCCTGCAGGGAAACGATTGCAGGTGGCCGGCGGACCCATTCATTGGCCCCCCCTCTGGTCAATGGGAGTGCGCGCGCTATCCACAGATCGCCGTGTACAAGCCCGATGTACACCTACGGCAATTTGCGCAGCCGAGCCAACCTGCCTCAGTATAACTGCAGCAGCTGGATCGGAAAGTGGTAAAAACAGTCATACATATAAAAAAAAAAGGCAAGATGTGTCATTATAAGACACTCACTAACTCTATAAAATCGCAGATGCAGTGACAATGAAGGGCAACCACTTTCATGTTATCTAATACTATCTGTGTATCTAGCGCTCAATGTTTTGCCAACGAGCTTCTGCTTCTTCAGGAGCTACATTATAAATTATAGAGCAAGCATCAACTTAAATTCTATAAACAGAAAAAAAGGAGGAGATAGTTATAACATTTATAGATGTAACAAAAATGTATACAATACACATGTGATAACAGAGAATGCACATATTTTACCCCGGATGTGTGTGTAAACTCATAATCTGAATGGTGGTCATACACCTATTAGCTTGTAAGCTCTTATGAGCGGGGCCCTCTTAAAGTGGTTGTAAAGGCTAAAGATAACCCCCCTCCCCTATACTCACTGGAGCCCCCTTGATCCAGTGATGCCTATGAGAGACTTGGCTGTCCTTCTCTCTCCTCATTGGCTGAGGCACAGCATTGGCTCCCGCTGCTGTCAATCACAGCCAGTAAGCCAAAGTGGAGAGAGTAGGGGAAGGGGCAGCTCTATGTTTTATGGACACATAGAGCGAGGCTCGTGAGCGAGCACACACCATTGTCCCCATAGCAAGCTTCTTGCTATTGGGGGTACTGGTCAAAGGGAGAAGCCAGGAGCGCCAGAGGGGGGCTCAAGAAGAAGAGGATTGGGGCTACTCTGTGCAAAACCATTTCACAGCGCAGGTAGGTATAATATGTTTTACCTTTGGAATCCCTTTAAGCCACTTGTATTTTATTGTATTGTACTTTTTGTCTTTATATTGTAAAATATATTAAAGCGGGGTTCCACCCTAAAGCGGAACTTCCGCTCATCGGATCCCTCCCCCCCTCTGGTGTCACAATTGGCCCCTTTCAGGGGGGAGGGGGGTGCAGATACCTGTCTAAGACAGGTATTTGTACCCACTTCCGGACATAGACTCCCACGGGAGTCTATGCCATTTCCTGTCCCGCCGCGCTGTCTGCTGGGACACACACGGGTCCCAAAGACAGCGCGGACCATTCCCATTGCGCTGCTCGACTCACGCATGCGCAGTAGGGAACTGGGAAGTGAAGCCGCAACGCTTCATTTCCTGATTCTCTCACCTAGAATGGTGGCGGCAGCAGCCGAGAGCCGATCTATCGATCAATCTTGCCTGCCGACATCGCTGAACCCCGGGACAGGTGAGTGTCTATTTATTAAAAGTCAGCAGCTGTAGTATTTATAGCTGCTGGCTTTTAATATTTTTTTTGCAGGTGGAATCCCTCTTTAATAATAATAATAATTATTATATTATTATATATATATATATATATATATAGTAAAATATATTAATAATAATACATACTTCTATTTTTTTTAAATTAGATAGATATGCAATCCAATCAAAACAATCAAATCAGCAGACAATCTTATGGTGGCCATACAAGCTTTGGCAAATGATCAATTCATTCTCCAATCGATCTCTTCTGATTTCTCTCTGAAATAATCAATTTATAGTCGACAATCTATTTGATCAAAATCCGCACATGGGGAAGTGGATTTCAATGATTAGTTAAGATAAATTATTGATCATATATCTTCCCCTCAGAATATAAATCAATCGGAAGGGAAGGTTTGCTTTTTAAATTGTTTGCAGATTTGATCGTTTTGATGCACAGCAATTGAATAAAAGAATTGAAGCATTAAAGGCCAACATAAAAGTTAAAACTTTCCTTCCTAAGTCGACTGGGCATGGCAGAAAATGATGTAAAGTTTTGCATTAGTAGGCAACACTGAGATACTTTGTTCATGAAAATGATAGGATCAGATCATGAGATTACATGGTGGAAACAAAAAAGCAATCCATGATCATAAATTATAAACATATATTAAGGATTTATCAAAATCGACTTCCCTGTGTGTGGCATTTTCATGGAATAGTTGTCAATTACAGATCGATTATTCCTATTGGAAGAGATCGATCAGAAAATAAATAAATAATTTATCGAAGCTTATATGGCCACCATAAGCAAAATACGATCTTATTAAAGAACAACGTTTCTGAGTGTTGCCAACTAATGCAAAACTATTCATAAAATTCCACCTTGGCCAATCAACTTAGTTTGATTGAATCTGAGTGAAATTGAGCCCTTGTACACACGGTCGGAGAATCAGTCGGAATGTGTCCTATTGGACCGTGTCGTCGGATAATCCGACTGTGTGTGGTATGCATCGGACTGATTCCGTCGGAATATCCGTCGGACCCAATTTTCTCATGTATAGAGAATTTTGATCGGACCAAGTGCCACGCATGCTCAGATCAAATTCCTACATCAAAGCTATTGGCTACTAGCCTGAATGTAGTCCCATCATAACGAAATTACGCCATCACATTCTGAAAGATCGGATTTTTCGCCAACTTTGTCCGACCGTGTGTATGCAACAGTTTCGGACAAGATCCGACGGACAAGATCCGACGGGCAAAATACGACGGATTTGGTTGTGGAAATCTCCGACCGTGTGTACAGGGGCTGAGTCCAATTGGAAGAGAAGTAACAGATATCTGATTGCATATTCTAGCATTTGGATTAAATTGGTCAGATAAAAAAATCAAAGCATGTGTGGCCACCATAAAATATAGAGGCGATTTTAGTTCAAAGTGTTTTTGCCTACCCTGGCTCAAATCTATGTTTCTGCCAATAGATATATTTATGATACTACAAAGGTTTCCTACCATAAATGTGATGTCATTTCTTTATCCTTTTTTTTTTTATTATTCGAAAATTGTACTGATTAATTTGTAATTATGTAATTAAAAAGATAACAAAAAGGTAAAAGTACAGTAGCTAAGCTGGCCATACACTGAGTGAATTTCAGTTGTTTGCTCAGTGGGTCATCCTGTCATACCCTCCCACCCAACATCCTTCAATTGAAAACTGTCCAGTCAGATGTAGTTGCTATTCAGGTATACTGACAGCTGCCAGAGCGTTGTATGGTCATTTTTTTTTTTTTTTACTCCAATCAGCAGCGGACCATGTCATTCCCCACCTTGCAGCACACTTAAGCTGGCCATACACCATACAAATTTCTTATTCAATTTTCTTTAGATTTACCTTCAACTATGTAGTGCAAGAGCTCACCTGATTGCATACAGATTGAAAGTGTTTAGGTTTGACCTCCTATTATATGGTTTTGGTAAATCTAAAGGAAAGTTGTACAAGAAAATTGTATAATGTCTTAAACAATGAGGTGGGATGACATAGGCTAAATACGGGCATCTGTTTCCATGATGTTTCCAGCATCCCACCACTTTGCTTATGCCTGCTGCAGGCAGGGCCGGCGTTACCTATAGGCAAGGTAGGCACCAGCCTAGAGCGTACATTAGTCAGGGGCACCATGCCGGCATGCCACTGCCATGTTAAACAAGTGTGTCGCCCCTATGAGCACATGTGGAGGAGGAGGGGAGAGTTGATTTGGACATTTTTGGAGTGCATGAAGAGGCACATGGTCCTCCCAGACCTCGGCAGGTTGAGAGACTTTCTGGCCGACACTGATCCTCCTCTACGGTCCATCCCTGACTTGGGAGACCATAGCTTTGTTCTGGGGGGGGGGGGGGGCTGTGACTATGAAATCGTTTATTGCAGTGATTTATGATTTTTACATTAGGCTTCCTTTTTTATACCCCGGAGCTTCTAAAACAAAATGCATTTTAACTGCATTGCATTACAGTGCATCTTGGTGAATAGCTGGTTGTTAAGGACAAAAAACAGCTATTCATTAGTTGTTCAGGAGACCAAACATGACATGAGTCCTTAACAACCAGCGATAATGCCTCCCCTAGTACCTCCTTGGTGGTAAGCATGCTCCAGCTCCTCTTGTGCAGGAAAAATGCTACCACCAGAGGAAGGGGACAGGACATGAGAGGGGAGGAGAGGGGGTGACTGGACCGAATGGAGCACAGAATGGTAATGGTGACAACCATAGGGGGAAGGGAGAGGGCAGGGGGCATTGTTTCCATATCCACTGATTGTTAAGGAAGCCGACATGTGCCAGCACCTTAACAATCAGCTATTCACTGGATGTTAAGGATGCCAGTAGGTGCCCACTTCTTAACAACCATCATATTTTGTCACATTACCCCCAGGGTGTGTTTTTGCTGCATTTCCCATTGGTTTCAATGGCAGGTGCATCTTTGGTGCACTTTTTAAAAGCACACCAAAGATGCAGCAGCAGGGCAACGATTTAAAGTGGAGTTCCACACAAAAATGGAACTTCTGCTTTTTGGAACCCTCCCCCCTCTGGTGTCATATTTGGCACCTTTCAGGGGGGTGCAGATACCTGTATAATCGTCGCTGGTTGCTGTTGTTCTAATATCTTTCTTACCATTTGGAATCAGACCATCCTATGCTAGGCCCTCTATGCACACATAGGCTAGGTCCACATTGTGTGTCTGCACGTTTATGTTATATTTGTAAATTTTTTAATGATTTTGATGCGTTCCCATTGAAATCTATAGGACCAAAAATGCACATGTTGCACCAAAAAAAAAAAAAATCATCTGGAATTTCCTCAAGTTGCATAGAGGAGAATCATACAGTGTGAAAGGTCCCCATATAAACAAACAGTAATCCTGTTGATGTGTATCAGCCAACAACTGTAAAATTACACAGGTGTGAACAGGGACTTATAGATCGCCTTTGCGCAGAGACATAGATGTGGCCAGCTCCCTAGTCCTCTCCTTGTCCTTTTGATCAATTTTAGTGTGTACAGGGCTGGCGTTAGTATAATGCCACGTACACATGATCAAATTGTCTGGCAGACTTAGTCCGAACGAACTTGGCCACACACAGACACTCCTGAAGTCCGGCGATTTCTAACGTGATGACGTACAGCGCGTTAGACGGGACTAGAAAAAGGAAGTTCAATAGCCAGTAGCCAATAGCTTCCTTCTCGTACTTGCTTCTGAGCATGTGTCATTCTTAGTCCGCCAAATTCTTAGTCTGGACAAATTTTGAGTCAAAACTACTTTCTAAGTCCGCCGGACTTTACGATGAAAAAGTCCGCTGGAGCTCACACGCGATCAAATTGTCCGGCGTAATGTGGTCTGGCAATCGATTGTGTGTACGTGTCATTAGGAAGCTTAGGAAGCCACATTAGGGTGCCCGGATGCACCTTTGCCTATGTAGACAAAAATCCTTGCTGCCGAGCAGGGAATAACATGTCCACAGCTGACATATCTGGGGTCACTAGGGTCCCCATTTCAAATCCTATCCAAATCCTAGCTAGGATATTACCTGCCTTGAGTTTACATGTTTTCCATGTGTCTGTGTGGGTTTCTTCCCAAGACTAAGGCATCCATAGGCAGTAGAGAGTGGTCAGATGTAGAAGCATGACATGACCCTCCTTGGGTATCTCCATTCTCCAGCTAGCCTCTTAAAGCAGAACCCCCCTCCCCCCCCATTTTTTTAAGCCTCTACGTACCTGGTGCCTATCAGTGCTCTTCAGTGCCACTTATCAGTGCCCCCTCAATAGTGCCCACCAGTGCAGCTTTTCAGTGCCCATCGGTGCAGCCTCATCAGTGCCCATCAGTACAGCTTATCAGTGCTCATCAGTACCCATCAGTGCCGCTTATCAGTGCCCATCAGTACTACCTCATCAGTGCCCATCAGTGCTGCCTCATCAGTGCCCATTAGCTAGGCCTCATCAGTGCCCACCGTTGCAGCTCATCAGTGCAGCTTTATCAGTGCCCATTAGTGTCATCTCATCGGTGCCCATTAGTGCGCATCAGTGCAGCCTCATCAGCGCACATCAGTGAAGACGAAAAATTACTTATTTGCAAAATTGTATAACAATTTTTTTGTTTATCAAAAAAAGAAAAACTTAGTTGTGATTAAAAACCACCAAAAGAAATCTCTATCTGTCTCAAAAAATTATAAAAATGTAATTTGGGTACAGTGTTGTATGACTACATGATTGTCATTCAAATTGTGACAGCACTGAGAGCTGACAATTGTGGTTAAAAGTGTATGTTCATTCAAACCTTTTTTTTGTGTGCATAGAATAGGGGTGAATTAGAAACCTTGTCAAGTATTTACTGCTTTTTGGGCTACTTTGAAGAGATATGATGGTGATAACTATTTCACTGCAAAGGAAGCAAGAGAAAATCTGCAGCAGAGACATCCACAAGAAAGTGCTGAAGAAATTCTAGCCTTCCCCTACTCTACTAAAAAAAATTGTTCATTGAGAAAATGCAGAAAGTGCTTTCTGGAAGGTGCCAGTCCTGAGCAGGTACCCACCTGTATTCACAATGCAGCAGAGCAGCTGCTCGGCACAGGATGTAGAGGCTTGTGGAGATCACTGTAGAATCGGTGCCTACTACCTCTAGATTGTAAGCGCTAACGAGCAAGGCTCTCTGATTCCTCCTGTATTGAATTGCATTGTAATTGTACTGTCTGTCCCCATGTTGTAAAGCGCTGCGCAAACTGTTGGTGCTATATAAATTCTGTATAATAATAGTAATAATAATAAAGTGATTTCAATCAGCCAGGGGCATCTCACAAGTATGGTATAGGCATACTTACATATAAATCTGTAAAAATATCTATACCTTGAATTCAGCTTTAAGCTACTGACATCTACACTGGGCGAGACACTTAGTAGTGGGTAGTGATGGACGAACGTTTCGCCCGGCGGTCGTTTCGCGGCGAATTTCCGACATTCGCGGTCCGCACGTTCGAACGCCTTTTTCCGTCGTTCGCCGCGGCGGACTTACGTGTTTAATGTATACAAGAACTTTAACCTTTGGTGACACGTTTATCATGTGATACAGGACAGCCAATTGAGACATGACAGCACATGGACACTTGTACATTCCCCCTAACCTATAAATACACCCGATCCGGTGCCCATTTTACATTCTTTCTTCTGTTACGATAGGGACAGGTTCCTGTGTGGAGTAGGGAGAGATAAACCACTAGCTATTTGGTACACAAAAGTTCTTTTCAGGACTGGTATAGGTGTTAGGTGTTGATAGGTTTGCTGTGCTGCTGATTCTTGCAGCAGCCTGAGTGTCTTTTGTTAGTTTAGAGAAAGGGAAAGGACGGTGTATGCTACAGGGACAGCCAGATTAGTCTTTCATCATCATCATCATCATCATCATCATTAGCTGTTACTATCAAGGTCCACAAAAGAGCTGTTCCAGTAACCACTAATCGTTCTCTTTTTTTGCCAATTTGTATAGGGACAGGAAGGAAGCAGTGTTGTCAGGCAGTGAGGGTAATTTTAAAGACTTGCTGTTATTATTAGTTCCACAAAGGTTCTTTTCAGGACTGGTATCAGTGGTACAGTAATAGGCTTGTACATGTATAATATTCTTTCTTCCAAATATAGAAAGGATATTATACTTGACTGCTGCCCTTCTGCTGCAGTCTGCTAAACATTCACAACTCACTTGTTCCACAAAAGTTCTTATAAGGACTGGTAACTTGGTATAGGGTGCTACGGTACATAGGCTTGAGTGCGGTACAGTCTGCTGTTCTGTAAGGACCGCTATCGGTCCACAATAGATAGGGTTGACGTGCACCACTGCTGACCGCTGCCCTATACTGCAGCAGTCCTTCAGCGGTATAGGGACTGACGTACAGTCTGCTAATCACTAACACACAACCTGCTTGTTCCACAAAAGTTCTTATAAGGACTGGTAACTTGGTATAGGGTGCTACGGTACATAGGCTTGAGTGCGGTACAGTCTGCTGTTCTGTAAGGACCGCTATCGGTCCACAATAGATAGGGTTGACGTGCACCACTGCTGACCGCTGCCCTATACTGCAGCAGTCCTTCAGCGGTATAGGGACTGACGTACAGTCTGCTAATCACTAACACACAACCTGCTTGTTCCACAAAAGTTCTTATAAGGACTGGTAACTTGGTATAGGGTGCTACGGTACATAGGCTTGAGTGCGGTACAGTCTGCTGTTCTGTAAGGACCGCTATCGGTCCACAATAGATAGGGTTGACGTGCACCACTGCTGACCGCTGCCCTATACTGCAGCAGTCCTTCAGCGGTATAGGGACTGACGTACAGTCTGCTAAACACTAATACACAACCTGCTTGGTCCACAAAAGTTCTTATAAGGACTGGTAACTTGGTATAGGGTGCTACGGTACATAGGCTTGAGTGCGGTACAGTCTGCTGTTCTGTAAGGACCGCTATCGGTCCACAATAGATAGGGTTGACGTGCACCACTGCTGACCGCTCACCTATACTGCAGCAGTCCTTCAGCGGTATAGGGACTGACGTACAGTCTGCTAATCACTAACACACAACCTGCTTGTTCCACAAAAGTTCTTATAAGGACTGGTAACTTGGTATAGGGTGCTACGGTACATAGGCTTGAGTGCGGTACAGTCTGCTGTTCTGTAAGGACCGCTATCGGTCCACAATAGATAGGGTTGACGTGCACCACTGCTGACCGCTGCCCTATACTGCAGCAGTCCTTCAGCGGTATAGGGACTGACGTACAGTCTGCTAAACACTAATACACAACCTGCTTGGTCCACAAAAGTTCTTATAAGGACTGGTAACTTGGTATAGGGTGCTACGGTACATAGGCTTGAGTGCGGTACAGTCTGCTGTTCTGTAAGGACCGCTATAGGTCCACAATAGATAGGGTTGACGTGCACCACTGCTGACCGCTCACCTATACTGCAGCAGTCCTTCAGCGGTATAGGGACTGACGTACAGTCTGCTAATCACTAACACACAACCTGCTTGTTCCACAAAAGTTCTTATAAGGACTGGTAACTTGGTATAGGGTGCTACGGTACATAGGCTTGAGTGCGGTACAGTCTGCTGTTCTGTAAGGACCGCTATCGGTCCACAATAGATAGGGTTGACGTGCACCACTGCTGACCGCTGCCCTATACTGCAGCAGTCCTTCAGCGGTATAGGGACTGACGTACAGTCTGCTAAACACTAATACACAACCTGCTTGGTCCACAAAAGTTCTTATAAGGACTGGTAACTTGGTATAGGGTGCTACGGTACATAGGCTTGAGTGCGGTACAGTCTGCTGTTCTGTAAGGACCGCTATCGGTCCACAATAGATAGGGTTGACGTGCACCACTGCTGACCGCTCACCTATACTGCAGCA
Organism: Lithobates pipiens; assembly: GCF_037356315.1. Classification (NCBI taxonomy): domain Eukaryota; kingdom Metazoa; phylum Chordata; class Amphibia; order Anura; family Ranidae; genus Lithobates; species Lithobates pipiens. Next base: position 133,101,233 of record NW_027507718.1, read on the forward strand.
GTCCTTCAGCGGTATAGGGACTGACGTACAGTCTGCTAATCACTAACACACAACCTGCTTGTTCCACAAAAGTTCTTATAAGGACTGGTAACTTGGTATAGGGTGCTACGGTACATAGGCTTGAGTGCGGTACAGTCTGCTGTTCTGTAAGGACCGCTATCGGTCCACAATAGATAGGGTTGACGTGCACCACTGCTGACCGCTGCCCTATACTGCAGCAGTCCTTCAGCGGTATAGGGACTGACGTACAGTCTGCTAAACACTAATACACAACCTGCTTGGTCCACAAAAGTTCTTATAAGGACTGGTAACTTGGTATAGGGTGCTACGGTACATAGGCTTGAGTGCGGTACAGTCTGCTGTTCTGTAAGGACCGCTATCGGTCCACAATAGATAGGGTTGACGTGCACCACTGCTGACCGCTGCCCTATACTGCAGCAGTCCTTCAGCGGTATAGGGACTGACGTACAGTCTGCTAATCACTAACACACAACCTGCTTGTTCCACAAAAGTTCTTATAAGGACTGGTAACTTGGTATAGGGTGCTACGGTACATAGGCTTGAGTGCGGTACAGTCTGCTGTTCTGTAAGGACCGCTATCGGTCCACAATAGATAGGGTTGACGTGCACCACTGCTGACCGCTGCCCTATACTGCAGCAGTCCTTCAGCGGTATAGGGACTGACGTACAGTCTGCTAAACACTAATACACAACCTGCTTGGTCCACAAAAGTTCTTATAAGGACTGGTAACTTGGTATAGGGTGCTACGGTACATAGGCTTGAGTGCGGTACAGTCTGCTGTTCTGTAAGGACCGCTATCGGTCCACAATAGATAGGGTTGACGTGCACCACTGCTGACCGCTCACCTATACTGCAGCAGTCCTTCAGCGGTATAGGGACTGACGTACAGTCTGCTAATCACTAACACACAACCTGCTTGTTCCACAAAAGTTCTTATAAGGACTGGTAACTTGGTATAGGGTGCTACGGTACATAGGCTTGAGTGCGGTACAGTCTGCTGTTCTGTAAGGACCGCTATCGGTCCACAATAGATAGGGTTGAAGTGCACCACTGCTGACCGCTGCCCTATACTGCAGCAGTCCTTCAGCGGTATAGGGACTGACGTACAGTCTGCTAAACACTAATACACAACCTGCTTGGTCCACAAAAGTTCTTATAAGGACTGGTAACTTGGTATAGGGTGCTACGGTACATAGGCTTGAGTGCGGTACAGTCTGCTGTTCTGTAAGGACCGCTATCGGTCCACAATAGATAGGGTTGACGTGCACCACTGCTGACCGCTCACCTATACTGCAGCAGTCCTTCAGCGGTATAGGGACTAAGAGTTTTGTCACAGGGTCATTTAAAAAATGACAGGCAGAGGAAGAGGCAGGCCCTTCCGCAGGGGTGGTAGGGGTAGGGCAGGAGCAACAGGCTTGAGCCAAAGTGGGAAGTTGCAGAAGGTGCGTTCAATTACTTTAAAGGATGCACCAGACTTGGTTGAGTGGCTCGCTCAGCCTTACTCTTCTGCACCCTCCTCATCCTCTCGATCTGCACCCTCTTCTTCACTCTCTGCTATGTGCACCCCCAAAGACACTACCACCAACAACACCACCACCACCACCACCACCACATACCTTCCGCTTGAGTCACTGGAATTATTTTCCGATCCATATCAAGAGGACATTTCTGATGCGCAGCCACTCTTGGTATTGGATCAGGAAGAGGAGGTAGCAACAAGCGCTACTCAGCAGTCTGACGCCAGTACCCAGATCAGCCCAAGGAGGAGGTTGGTCCCCGGTGTTGCTGCCTACTCCGAGATCTCTACTTATAGCGGTGGGGAAGGTGACGTTGATGATGACGTGTCTAGTGATGTCACGTGGGTGCCCACAAGAGAGGAAGAGGAGGGGAGTTCAGAGGGAGATATGGACCAGCAGATAGGGAGGAGAAGCAGCAATGACTTACATTGCACAGCAGGGACAAAGCAGACTGCAAATGTATCAGGAGCGAGTCATCGACCATGTACGGTCACATCTGGCGCTCCCAGGACACCGGCACATGGCTCCGCAGTGTGGGCTTTTTTTAACGTGTCCGCTGCTGACAATAGCGTTGCCATCTGCAATCTTTGCAGTCAACGCGTTAGTCGCGGTAAGCCCAATACTCACCTAGGGACGACCGCCTTAAGAAGGCACATGAGCAGCCATCACCGAGCCCAGTGGGAGCAACGGAACACACAAAGCCACACTGCAGGCTCTCACCGTCCAGCCTCGTCTTCTACTTCTCCTTCTCCTCTCTCCTCACAATTGTCCTCCACTCCACCTTCCATCACGCCAAGCTCACATTTTTCTGCAAAAAGGCAGGCTTCCGTGGGCCTAATGTTTGAGCGTAAAAAAATGATGACGCCGGATAACCCTCTTGCCCAACGGTTGGCGGCTGGCTTGTCAGAACTCATAGCCCGCCAACTACTGCCATATAAACTGGTGGACTCGGAGGCCTTTCGCAAATTTGTGGCCATTGGAACACCACAATGGAAGGTCCCAGGAAGGAAGTATTTCTCAGAGAAGGGCATCCCAGAGCTATATGGCCATGTTCAGCGGCAAGTGAATGTATCTCTGGCACACAGTGTCGGTGCCAAGATACATCTGACCACAGACACGTGGTCTAGCAAACACGGGCAGGGAAGGTATATCAGTTTTACTGCCCACTGGGTGAACCTTCTGACGGCCGTCAAGCATGTAACCCGTGGCACCCGTGTAGATTTGGTTTTACCGCCACGGATTGCATGCAGGCCTGACTCTTCTTCTCCTCCTCCTACTCCATCCTCCTCCCTCTCCTCCTCAGCTGCCTCCTCCTTTTCCGCTGCTAGCGTCTCTTCCACTGCACCGCCCAAGCTCCCCAGAACCTATTCCACATGCCAGGTGAGACGTTGCCATGCCGTGCTGCGTCTGTTGTGCCTGGAAGCAAAGAGCCACACTGGCCCGGCACTCCTTTCAGCTTTGCGTTCACAGGCAGATGAGTGGCTAACACCGCTCAATTTGACAGTTGGTAAAGTGGTGTGTGACAACGGTGCCAATCTGCTTAGCGCATTGAAACAGGGCAAAATCACGCACGTGCCGTGCATGGCACACGTCTTAAACTTGGTCGTGCAGCGATTCCTTGTCAAATACCCTGGGGTCCAGGACATCTTGCGGCAGGCAAGGAAAATCTCGGCCCATTTCAGAAGATCTTACACGGCCATGGCTCGCCTTGCTGACATTCAGCGGCGACACCATCTGCCGGTCAGACGTCTTATTTGCGATTGCCCGACGCGATGGAACTCAACCTTCTATATGCTTGATAGGCTGCTCCAGCAGAAACGTGCAGTTAACGTCTACCTGTATGAACTCTGCGAAAGAAACGGTTCTGGGGAGCTGGGTTTTTTTTCACCGCGCCAGTGGCTGCTCATGCGCGACACATGCAGACTTCTTCGGCCATTTGAGGAGATCACCAAACTGGTCAGTCGCAGCCATGGCGCCATCAGTGACATGGTACCTTATGCCTTCTTTCTGGAGCGTGCATTGCGTCGTGTCATTGATCAGGCTGTGGAGGAGCAGGAGCGGGAAGATGAGGAAGTCGCAATGCTGGATGAATTCCCAGGGGGGGCTACTCTATCTGAGACAAGTCAACAACAGGAGTCTGATGAGGAGTCAGAGGAGGATGGTGCCGGGGCGGATGAGCAGGAGCAAGAAGAGCATGCTTTAAACCTTTCTGGGATCCCTGTTGTGCGAGGATGGGGAGAGGAGAATGAAGAGGACGACATTATCCTGGATGATGAGCAGGAGCCAGGCCACCACACCGCTTCCACTTTAGTGCAAATGGGGGCCTTCATGCTCCAGTGTTTTAATAGGGACCCCCGTATAAAAAGCATGAGGGTCAAGGACCAGTACTGGGTGGCAACGTACTTAGACCCCCGGTACAAACACAAAATGGCGGAAATGTTACCGCCGTCGCAGAGGGCTGTCAGAATGCAGCACTTCCAGGCCTTGCTTCGAGAAATGCTGCATTCTGCTTTTGCGTGCGCTGGCAGAGGAGCAATTCCCACTCCCAGAGAAGGATTTGCGGGTACCAATCCAACAGCGCCTGCAAGAAGAGGCCGGTTTGAAGATGTGTTGGTGACTTCGGATATGAGGTCATTCTTTCAGCCGACCCATCGACAGGTGTCATCCGGATCCAGCATCAGGGAACGCCTAGACCGTCAGGTGTCCGACTACATTGGGTTAACGGCCGATGTGGACGCTCTGAGGAGTGATGAACCCCTAGACTACTGGGTGGGCAGGCTTGACCTCTGGCCAGAGCTTGCCCAATTTGCAATCGAACTGTTGGCTTGCCCCTCATCCAGTGTCCTGTCCGAAAGGACGTTCAGCGCAGCAGGGGGGATTGTGACCGATAAGCGTACTCGCCTAGCTCACCACAGTGTTAACTACCTCACATTTCTAAAAATGAATGAGGCATGGATCTCGGAGGAATTCAACACATGTGACCAGTAGACCATGTATATGTCTATAAACTATTTTTTTAATCAAGCACACAGACCTTCTTAATTCATTTGGCTCACTTCCTTGACCCAAAAAAGCACACCGTACTATATGCCCCTACCCTCCTCTTTGAAGAGGTTGAGCGGTGTCATATTTCTACTGGGGCTGCTTATGATATCCCTGTGCTGTGCTGACTTCCTCCTGGGGGTTCTTATTATGAAGGGATCACACTATCCCTGTGCTGTGCTGACTTCCTCCTGGGGGTTCTTATTATGAGGGGATCACACCATCCCTGTGCTGTGCTGACTTCCTCCTGGGGCTGCTTACGGTGCTGCTGTCAGTGCTGTATGTCACGGTGCTGCTGTCAGCGCTGTATGTCACGGTGCTGCTGTCAGCGCTGTATGTCACGGTGCTGCTGTCAGCGCTGTATGTCACGGTGCTGCTGTCAGCGCTGTATGTCACGGTGCTGCTGTCAGCGCTGTATGTCACGGTGCTGCTGTCAGCGCTGTATGTCACGGTGCTGCTGTCAGCGCTGTATGTCACGGTGCTGCTGTCAGCGCTGTATGTCACGGTGCTGCTGTCAGCGCTGTATGTCACGGTGCTGCTGTCAGCGCTGTATGTCACGGTGCTGCTGTCAGCGCTGTATGTCACGGTGCTGCTGTCAGCGCTGTATGTCACGGTGCTGCTGTCAGAGCGCTGTATGTCACGGTGCTGCTGTCAGAGCGCTGTATGTCACGGTGCATGTGTCATTCCGGTATGTCACGCTGCTGGTGATCATCTCCTGCACCCTCTTCTTTGCCTACCCTGGTCCCTGACCTTCCCTCTCCTCCATTGCCTTCATTAGCTCCATAGTCCTGAATTGTTAGAACAATTTCCCAAATAAAATAAAAATGCTTGTAGTTATCGATCCCAAATTCACCTCATACATGTATTATGTCATTGTCCAGATGGTGGGACTACGTTTTACCCCCTAATAATTACCACGTGGCCGCAAATTCGACATGAAGGTTTGCAAAGTTCGCCTCCCATTGAAGTCAATGGGGCCCGCGGCGAACGTTCGGTTTCGCGAACGTTTGGGTCCGTTCGCATTTCGCGTTCGCGAAACGTCCCGTCGGAAGTTCGTCCATCACTAGTAGTGGGCATTAACAGGGGGCATAAGAGACATTACAGAGAGGACCAATGAGTTATATAACAGGGATATCTTAGCATTAGCATTAGCATTAGAGTATTGCTGTTAAAAAAGCTATTACATACAATTTTTAAATATGATTGATGAATGCAATTAAAAACTCTCCTTAAAGCAACACTAAAAGTTGCTTTTCATTTCAATCTAAATTGTATCTCTTTTCATTCAATAAACTGGTAGATAGTTCCTTCACTCCCTAGATGTGACTTTTTTTTTTTTACTCAACTAAATGTGTAATATCCTTGTAATAACCTTCTTGTGGAAATGGCTATTTAGCCTAGTGGAAATAAAAACATTTCAGATGATTTAATAGAACTAATTAGTTTATATGAGAGAGCCATTAATGTGTGCCATGAAAATTCCATGCCATCACTCCTAAACTACAATGCTGATATAGGGCATGAGAAATGCATAGCTTTCCCATTAACCTAGGCGTTCCATCAAAGCAAAACAGATTGATCAGCACAAGCATTCGATGCACATCTTCTCTCTTTCTTATAGTGTACAGTAGTTTACAATATTTGTGTATTGCTAGTGTGCTCATTTCTATGTATACTGTAGGGTGTAGTAGTAGCAGCAGTCACATTTTCACCTGATCTCTACAATCTGTGTGGGGAAACTTTGCACCCATGTATTGAACGACCAAGCGGTATCATCCTTTTGGTCATTGAATAAGTGGATGTTACATGATGGTATACATATACTGTCACTATTTATGTTAATGTCTGCATGACTTGGATGCCAAACAGCCAGATGTTTCAGATTTGGATATTAGGTATGTAGGCTTGGGGGAGCCTCCTCAGTGAAGGCATTCAAGAAAGACGGGTGTGCAGTCTTACCACAGACAGATGGTGCAACCCAAATTCATTTCAACTCACCACACATCAAAGCAAATATTCAACACACTTTTTATGCCACAGGTGTCAAAGAACTCTGGGTGGGTGTTAAGGATCAAGACTAAATTTCTTAGTCTACATCAAAGAAAACCCTTACTGCTTACATTTGGTGAACAAATTATCATTCTACCTGCCACAAATTCTCAACCCTATCATGGCTTCCAAAAAATCAATACAAATTAATACATGGTTCTTAGACATGTAGAGCTAAATGATGTTTTATTTGAAGGGTGTGCTTTTCAGTAGGCACTTAGAGCTAGCCAGGGATGGAATAATTCTTCATCAGATATGAATAAAATTTGAAAAAACTCTTCAAACAGCTGCTGTATTGCACTAATGGTTGCAGTGACTAAGCTAGACATTCTTTCACTTGGGGCAAAGACTCTGTCCAGTTCCCCTGCCCTAGAGAGAAGTTCTCTATCCACACACTCTCAGTCCCTTGCCCAGAGAGGGAAGTGTAATAAATACGTAGATAAGCCATAGGATGGTAATAATAATAAAAGTTTTGGTAATTGTGATTTCAAGCCTCCTGGATTAGGATGGGCGTCGCCGTGGAAGAAGTGAGCAAAAAAAAACTGGTCTTAAGTCTCGTAAAGACGGTACAACTGTTGGCAAGGGATTGTCTGTTGTCCTAAAATCTTACCTTTAATACACTCCTTTTGATAATTTTTGTCCAACTTTCGGCCAACAAATTATCGATGGCAGGCTAATAAATTTTCGGCGGACAACAGTTAGATTTTTATATGGTCAGTACACAAATCCGTCACACAAACGTCGAAACACTCATGCTCGGAATCAGTGCTCACTAAACACAAAATTAGCAGAAGCCCCAAAGGGGGGCGCCCAAGAGCTGAACTTCCTCATAGTACGTTACTAAGTTTGTGTTGCACGACAATTGTGTACTGCTAGTATGCAAGACAAGATCCTGGCACACGCCCTTAATACAAAAGTCAGACGCTCAGTTGGCCAACAATCGTATCATGTGTATGAGGCTTTAGACTTGATTCACATCTATGCATGCTGCTTCTGACAGTCTACTGACTGGAATGGTACCAGCTGATTGGAGAAAAGCCAATGTAGCATTAATATTTAAAGGACTCAAAATACATCCCTGGGAATTACAGACCAGTTAGACTAACATTAATAGTATGTACACTCTTGGAGGGGATGATAAGGGACTATATACAAGATTTTGTGGTATACACTATACGATTTTAAAGACCTGGAGGAAAGCAATAATGGATGGTAACTACTGGTACCATGGCACCATCCCCTGCCCTACTGACACCGTCCACTGCCCTACTGACACCGCCCACTGCCCTACTGACACCATCCACTGCCCTACTGACACCGTCCACTGCCCTACTGACATCATCCACCTCCCTCCCCACAGACTCCCCTTCCCTTATATCGGTCCCCCACTCAATTAGATCAGGGAACCCACTCATCAGTGTCCCCTGCCCTGAAAGACCCCTTATTGGACTGCCTTACCAAGAGCTGCTTTGAGCCAGAAAGTGTGGGACCTGGAGTTTGATGGTGGAGCTCCTCTACTGTAGTGCTGTTTCAGGATTCAGGACACATCTGAACTGGTGCACTCACTCACAAGGCTGCTGTTCGCAATTATTGGGGCCCCATACAGCTATACTCATGGGACCCCCATCCCCTGAGGAGGTAAAGATTTGGGCGGAAGGGGGGAGGGTAAAAGGAAGAGGTGAGAGAGAGGCGGTGGTGAGGGGGGGTGAGAGAAAGGCGGTGGTGAGGGGGGAGAGGGAGAGGCAGTGGCGAGGGGGGGTGAGAGAAAGGGGGAGGAGGCAGGAGAGAGAGGGTGAGAATGGGGGTGGGGTGAGATGGTGGAGGTGAGAGAAAGGGGGAATAGAGAAAGAGTGGTGGGTGTGAGAGAGGGGGTGAGCAAGAGGCAGAGAGAGAGAGAGAGAAAGATGACACAGAGGAGGGGGAGCTGACACAGAGGGGGGGCAACACAGAGGAATGGGAGCTGACACAGAGGAAGGGGAGCTGACACAGAGGAAGGGGGGTGACACAGAGGATGGGGTGTGACACAGGGAAGGGGGGGTGATACAGAGGAGGGGAGTGACACAGAGGAGGGGGTGACACAGAGGAGGGGGAGCTGACACAGAGGAGGGGGAGCTGACACAGAGGAGGGGGAGCTGACACAGAGGAGGAGGGTGACACAGAGGAGGGGGTGACACTGAGGAGAGGGAGCTGACACTGAGGAGGGGGGGTGACATAGAGGGGGGGTGACGCAGAGGAGGGGGGTGACACAGAGCATGGGGGGTGACACAGAGGATGAGGGTGACACAGAGAAGGGGGTGACACTGAGGAGGGGGTGACACTAAGGGGGATGACACTGAGGAGGGGGGTGACACAGAGGAAAGGGAATGACACAGAGGAATCGGGTGACACGGGGGGGTGACACAGAAGAGGGGGGTGGCGCAGAAAAGGGGGTGACACTGAGGAGGGGGGATGACACAGAGGATGGGGGGTGACACAGAGGATGGGGGTGACACTGAGGAGGGAGGTGACACAGAGGAGGGGGGATGACACAGAGGAGGGGGGATGACACAGAGGGGGGGGGGTGACACTGAGGAGGGGGGTGACACAGAGGATGGGGGTGACAAAGAGGAGGGGGTGACACGGGGGGGTGACACAGAGGAGGAGGGTGACAGAGAAAGGGGGGTGACACAGAGGAGGGGGGGGGGTGACACAGAGGAGGGGGGTGACACTGAGGAGGGGGGTGATGGGGGGTGACACTGAGGAGGAGGGTGACACTGAGGAGGGGGTGACACAGAGGAGGGGGTGACACAGAGGAGGGGGGTGACACAGAGCATGGGGGGTGACACAGAGGATGAGGGTGACACAGAGGATGAGGGTGACACAGAGGAGGGGGTGACACTGAGGAGGGGGTGACACTAAGGGGGATGACACTGAGGAGGGGGGTGACACTGAGGAGGGGGGTGACACAGAGGAAAGGGAATGACACAGAGGAATAGGGTGACATGGGGGGTGACACAGAGGAGGGGGTGACGCAGAGGAGGGGGTGACACTGAGGAGAGGAGATGACACAGAAGATGGGGGGTGACACAGAGGATGGGGGTGACACTGAGGAGGGAGGTGACACAGAGGAGGGGGGGATGACACAGAGGAGGGGGGATGACACAGAGGAGGGGGGTGACACTGAGGAGGGGGGTGACACAGAGGATGGGGGTGACACAGAGGAGGGGGTGACACTGGGGGGGTGACACAGAGGAGGAGGGTGGCAGAGAAAGGGGGGTGACACAGAGGAGGGGGGGTGACACAGAGGAGGGGGGTGACACTGAGGAGGGGGGTGACACAGAGGAGGGGGATGACACAGAGGAGGCGGGATGACACAGAGGAGGGGGTGACACTGAGGAGGGGGGGTGACACAGAGAATGGGGGGGTGACACAGAGGAGGGGGGTGACATAGAGGATGGGGGGTGACACAGAAGATGGGGGTGACGCCGAGGAGCAGACAGAGCAGATGAGACCTCAGGAAACACACATCGAGAGGCAGGACTCCGGGAGCAAGCAGGCACGATTATCATATCCACAGTGTCGCCCGCCTCCACACATGACCAGCACCATCGCCATTCACAGACCCCCATGTCTGCCGCCCTGAACATGGCCCATTCGGCCAATCACAGGGCACCCGCCGGCTCAGAGCGCAGCTCTGTGTCTGTGTGATAGTGATAGCGCGCAAGGGATAATGAGCGCAGCCCCGCTAGATGTTGCGGCCGGGGACAGAGATCCGGCTGCCACTGGCCACAGGACGGTGTAATGTGTGCCCGGGTTTCCAGCAGGCGGAAACCCGGGCACATGTGTCAAAACCCGGACTGTCCGGGTCAAAACTGGACAGGTGGCAACCCTAGCGATCAGTACAGATCACTCACACTGTTCATTCAGAAAAGAAAGAGGATGGTAAATGACATATTTACCGGCCCCTTCCCCGACTCTCCATCCTGGCACATACCACAGCAGTCCAAGAGAGGCAGCAGTGTTGCAGGGGGTAAGGACAGGGGAGACCCAGGCAGCAGAAAGGAGAGGAGGGGTGGAGGGGGCGGTATTTACAAGAACCGATACATTTGGCTGTATTTTTTCCTCCTGCAGCCACTGAATTTGGCTTTCAGCGGCTGCAGGAGGAAAATACAGCCGATTGGTTCTAGCACACGCTGTCGCCCTTCCTGTTCAGGTCTGACTTCAAACCAGCAAGGCAGCAGGCTGAATCCCCGGGGTCCAGATCCTGGTGGCAATGCGGGCTCGCAGAGCAGCTGGTGGTAAAAATGCAGCTCAGCTGGTTCAGTCCAGCCTGATCAAACCTCTTAAATCCCAGCTAATGTCAGCACTGCAGAAAATTTGGCACCCCTCCCCCCCAAGCTGTCGCTGGGGCATGAGTCCCCCTGCCCCCCCAGCTTCAGCCCTGAATGGTCGTTACCCCTCGAGAAAGCTAGAAAAAATATCTTAAGACTGAGGTTTAGCTAAAAAGACAAAAAAAAAAAAAAACAACTCCTACAGCTCAATACCTATTAAGAAGTATGTTCCACATTGTGCAGGCAGCTGGATCTTGGGGAAATCCTCACTGCAGGGGTGCCTGTCCTCTTCCTGTTTCTGAACTTTCAGTGCTGCAGTTATTAAACAGCTTCAGGTCTTCAGGCAGAACAGCAGTACAGATCATCTGAAGGAACACAGCCCTCCTCCCTTCTCCTCCATTGAGAAAAGCTCTTTCATAGATTACACTACTTGTAACATGATCTGTGAATGGTAAAGAGAATCCTGTGATTCACAGATCATGTTACAAGCAGTATAATCAATAAAAGAATGTCTCTCAAGGGAGGAGGAGGGAGGAGGCGTGTCTCCCTGTGAGAATATGTGTAGTGCTGTTCTGCCTGAATACACAACGCTGAAGTTTCCAGAAGTTCAGGGACAGGAAGAGGAATACCTGTAGTTAAAATGTTTCCAGGATCCAAGTGTCTTCTACTTCATTACAGGTAGGTGATGTCACTTAAGTATTAGGGATTTATTTTTGTAAAATTTTAGCTTTAAACAAGATAATTTTCAAATATCCAAAATCATTCTCTGCATGCTGACAGATGTGATCAATGTACACAATTGCACAGTAACTTTTGGTGGGTCAAAAAGCTCACAGAGTGTGTGCCCTGTCATTTAAAGTATCATACCTGTGCGTAGCACAGTGTCTAAGTGGTTAGCAATTCTGTCTAGCAGCACTTACCGTATATACTCGAGTATAGGCCGACCCGAATATAAGCCGAGGCCCCCAATTTACCCCCAAAAAAACTGGCAAACTTATTGACTCGTGTATAAGCCGAGGGTGAGACATGCCTGTCCATCCCTGTGTGTGTGTCCGTCCATCCCTGTGTGTCCGTCCATCCCTGTGTGTCCGTCCATCCCTGTGTGTCCGTCCATCCATCCCTGTGTGTGTGTGTGTGTGTCCATCCATCCATCCATCCCTGTGTGTGTGTGTCTCCATCCATCCATCCATCCATCCCTGTGTGTGTGTGTCTCTATCCATCCATCCATCCATCCCTGTGTGTGTGTGTCTCCATCCATCCATCCATCCATCCCTGTGTGTGTGTGTGTCTCCATCCATCCATCCATCCGTGTGTGTGTGTCTCCATCCGTGTGTGTGTGTGTGTGTGTGTGTGTGTGTGTGTGTGTGTGTGTGTGTGTGTGTGTGTGTGTGTGTGTGTGTGTGTGTGTGTGTCCAGCCTACCTGTGTCCCGAGCCTTTGTCCCGAGCCTCCGTCCCGTGTCTTGCCTTGCCTTCGTCCCGTCCCGTCCCGTCCCGTGCCGTGCCTTGCCTTGCCTCCGTCCCGTGCCCTCTTCGTCGGCGGCCATTGTAAAATTCAAAAGCCGCGCCTCCTCCTTCGCCTGTGATAGGCGGAACACTGAATTTCCCAGCAGCCTGTGTTCCGCCTATCACGGACGTCGTATCATCCTCGTCCGTAGTACGAGGATGAGCGGATGCCCGTGATAGGCGGAACACAGGCTGCTGGGAAATTCAGTGTTCCGCCTATCACAGGCGAAGGCGGAGCCGGAGGCGCGGCTTTTGAATCATAGAATGGCCGCTGTCTGTCTGCTCGACACGCTGATCGAGCGGGCAGACAGCGATGACTCGAGTATAAGCCGAGGGGGGCACTTTCAGCCTCAAAAAAGAGGCTGAAAATCTCGGCTTATACTCGAGTATATACGGTAGTTTGTTGGCTCAAATCGCTACCATGGCACTACATGCCTTGAGTTTGCTTCTTCTCTTGAGTTTCTCTCTGTGCCTGCATGTGTTTTCTCCAGGTACTCTGGTTTCCCTCCACACTCCAAATACATGCTAGTAGGTTCATTGGCCCTAGTACATGTATGTATAAATGTGAGTTAGGGACCTCAGACTGTAAGCTCCTTTAAGTGTTACTAAACCCAGGAGCCTGCATTTACTATATCTGGTCTCCCACATAACATGGAAATGCAGGACCCATGACCCTCTGTCCAGGACAGTGCTGATTGGCCCAGTGCTGATTACATGCACTTTCCCAAGAAAAATGAATCCAGAAACTCTGTCTTATGCCACGTATACACGTAGTCGTCTATCCGACGGACTTAGAGCCGTCTATCCGACGTACTTAGTCTGGCGGACTTCCCGCCAGACTGTCCATCGGACTTTCCCAACGGGCTACTTGCCCACACACGGCACTTTTTCAGCGGACTAATACGGCGTACTAAGTCCGCCGTACTATCCGCCCTACTGAACGGACTCGCCCACGCACGCGGAGGAAAGTCTGCTCATTTCGAGCGCGTCTACAGGTAGGCGGGGCCCGCGAGGGAGACGCCGCTGGCCCCGCTACCTGGTATGGACTTAAAGGGGAACCCCAACGCCGAAAAAAATCGGCGTGGGGGTCCCCCCCAAGTCCACAACAGACCCTTGTCCGAGCACGCTACCCGGCCGGCCAGGAAAGGAGGGGCGAGCGAGCGCCCCCACCCCAAAGCTCCTTGTCCCCATGTTTATGAGGACAAGGGCCTCTTCCCGACAACCCTGGCCGTTGGTTGTCGGGGTCTGCGGGCGGGGGGCTTATCGGAATCCGGGAGCCCCCTTTAATAAGGGGGCCCCCCGGATACCGGCCCCCCACCCTATGTGAATGAGTATGGGGTACAATGTACCCCTACCCATTCACCTGTAAAATAAAGTACAAAAAAAAACAACACACAAGATAAAATAATTTATTGCACAGCTCCGGGGGTCTTCCGTATTCGGGGGTCTTCTCGCCGGACTCCTCCGCTATCTTCTTGTAGATCTTTTACTAGCGGAGGAGCCCGGCTTTCTTCTTCGTTGCCGCGGCCTCTTCTTCCGACTTCAGGGGTCTTGTCCCCCTCTTCGATTCTTCTGTTGCCGCCGCCGCCGCCGCCGCCACCGCCTTCCGTTCTTCTTCTTCTTCTCCTTCTTCTCCTGGAGATGTTGACTCGACGTTCTCTCCGGCCGCAATGCCAGGGACGCGCTGTGCAGCGACTTATATAGGGACAAGGGGCGGTGTCACATGGGTTGATGTCACATGGGTTGATGTCACATGGCGACAGTCCCAGCATCCTCCGGGACTGTGACATCGTAAGGGGGCGGGGGTCACCATGTGACATCAACCCATGTGACATCAACCCATGTGACACCGCCCCTTGTCCCTATATAAGTCGCCGCGCAGCGCGTCCCTGGCATTGCGGCCGGAGAGAACGTCGAGTCAACATCTCCAGGAGAAGAAGGAGAAGAAGAAGAAGAATGGAAGGAGGTGGCGGCGGCGGCGGCGACAGAAGAATGGAAGAGGGGGACAAGACCCCCGAAGTCGGAAGAAGAGGCCGCGGCGACGAAGAAGAAAGCCGGGCTCCTCCGCTAGTAAAAAAGCTACAAGAAGATAGCGGAGGAGTCTGGCGAGAAGACCCCCGAAGACGGAAGAACCCCGGAGCTGTGCAATAAATTATTTTATCTTGTGTGTTATGTTTTTTTTTTGTACTTTATTTTACAGGTGAATGGGTAGGGGTACATTGTACCCCATACTCATTCACATAGGGTGGGGGGCCGGTATCCGGGGGCCCCCTTATTAAAGGGGGCTCCCGCATTCCGATAAGCCCCCCGCCCGCAGACCCCGACAACCAACGGCCAGGGTTGTCGGGAAGAGGCCCTTGTCCTCATCAACATGGGGACAAGGTGCTTTGGGGTGGGGGGGCCGCACGGCCCCCCCTTCCCCAAGGCACCCCCCATATTGAGGGCACGCGGCCTGGTACGACTCAGGAGGGGGGGGGGGCGCTCGCTCGCCCCTCCTTTCCTGGCCGGCCGGGTAGCGTGCTCGGACAAGGGTCTGTTGTGGACTTGGGGGGGACCCCCACGCCGATTTTTTCCGGCGTTGGGGTTCCCCTTTAAGTCCATACCAGGTGGCGGGGCCGGCGGCGTCTCCTTCGCGGGCCCCGCCTACCTGGAGACCCGCTCGAAATGAGCGGACTTTTCTCCGGGCGGGAAAAGTCCGCTCATTTCAAAAGTACTGGCACACACACGGCCAGATTGTCCGCCGAAATGCGAGTCCGGCGGGAAGATTGGAGTGCAAAACTACTTTCTAAGTCCGCCGTACTTTCGGGTCAAAAAAGTATGCCGGAGGCTACACACGGTGGGATTGTCTGGCGGACTTCAGTTTGCCGGACTTTTCCACCCGATTGTTTGATCGTGTGTACGCGGCATTATTCAGACATGTTATGGGGACAATGCAGGAAGAAGAGGATATGTGCATACAGGATCAAACAGGCTTTTTACACAATGCAGAGGATTAACCCCTTAGGTTCCACAGTGAGTATAACAAGCCTGCTTTTGCTGCATGAACACACTGATTTTACTGTTGTGGGTTTAGTAACACTTTAAGGGCAGGGACTGATGTATATGTTCTATATATATGTAAAGTGATGCGTAAATTGACAGCGCTATAAAGGTTCATGTAATAAATAATTTCCCTTCTCTAGAAGTTATTAGTGTAAAGCACAGATCCAATTTTTTTCTACTCCCCCAAATCTCTCTTTTTTTTTTTTTTTTTACCAGCATGCGTATGTAAAGTCTTCTGCACAGTCACAGGACAAGCTGGGGTCATTTTTCATCCTCTACAGCACGTGTCAAATGTGCTGTGCATGGATTCCAATAGGGGGGGGGGGGTGTTTTGAAGCACGTGATTAGAGCCAGAAGCTCTAATGCCCCATACACACGGTCGGACATTCCGACCACAAAATCTGTTGTATTTTTTACGAAGGGATTTTGGCAGAAACTTGTCTTGCATAAACAAGGTCGCACAAAGTTGACGGAAAATCCGATCGTTCGGCACAAGGTGACATACAAAATGTACGACGGGACTACGTAGAGGCCAGTAGCCAATAGCTTTCGTCTCAAATTTTTTTCTGAGCATGCGTGGCACTTTGTGTGTCGGAATTCTCTACACACGATCAGAAAAAGTCCAATCGGATTTTATTGTCGGAAAATTTTAGATCCAGCTCTCAAAATTTTTCCATCGGAAATTCCGACAGAAAAACTCCGATAGAGCCCACGCATGATCGGATTTTCCGACAACATAATCCAATCTGACTTTTTTAGTCTGAATTTCCAACCATGTGTATGGGGCATAATAGGCTTCACAAAAAGGTGGGCTCAGGGTGCAGAGTACTGCGCTCCAAGCCCCCTCAATGTCAGGGCTGGCTTAGCCCTTCCTTCTCTGGGCTGACTGCTCAGCTGTCGCTTAATTGCCAGCTCTCTTCTCTCTCCACAGTTACCAGCTGTTCCTGATGATGCTCGTCTGACCTGCCTACTTAAAGCAGTCCAGCTCACTTCACCTCTGCCTTCCCCTTGGTCACACCACTAGAAACCATCTCCTGTGGTTTGTTTAAAGACTGGCTTGCTGACATCCCTTCTGGCTCCTTATCCTGCTTGCTGTTGCTCTACTTGGATCCCTGCCTTCTGGTCTGGCTGACTACCCAATCTATTTACTGGACTCTGGCTATGCTTGACTACGCTTTTTCTATTTACCTTTTTATTTTTATTAATAAACAAGTGTGATTTAATTGTACTTCTGCCTCAGCCCGATTCATGGCTTCTGACACTCAGTTGTGTGACGATAGCAAATGAATATTCGCTATTTTCACACTAAATCAGGAAGCGGGTCTGAGACCTGTTTCCCGATTGGCCAAAATGTCGGGCGATCCTATTGGATGCCTAGGAGAAGGAGGAGGAGAGAGGAAATGCACGGTGGAAGCCATGGAGGAAAGGACACGGGAGCCACTGCTACCAGCCCGCCATGGTGAGGAGCCGCTGCCCGCAATCCACCGCTGGCCACCTAAATGGGGTAAGTGCTGGACAGGGAGGACGGGGTACTTTGTCATCCCCCTTAATGAAAAACCCACCAGCCTTTGAGGGCAACCATAATGCTGATGCGGCCCGCAATAAAATTGAGATGGACACCCCTGCTCTACAGCATCAGTAGTCCTTTCTCCTGCACAGACCCGTGCTTCTGTCATTAAGCGCGAGAGTCAGTCTATGCAGCATTCTATTGCAAGCGTTATTATACATAAGCCTGAGCTTACAGCAAGTGGGGTGCATGAAACTGGACGTCAGAAGAAGGGCAGTGTTAGAGGACAACACTGGAGCACAAAAAGATTGAACATTAAATACAATCATGGAGATATGTTTTTAAAGATAACCCTCCCATTTCTCTCATTTCTTTTATGATACCCCATAATCTGCATGAATAACAGGTTCCACTCATCTCTATGGCTGTATGAAGCTGTCATTCAAATACAGCATGGGTGAGCAAAGAAAGGGACATTGGCATGCACAGGCATGCCTTACCATGCATTTTTTGACCACCAATGTTGTTGCTTACCCTCACAGAATGGAGTCTGTCATTCAGAAAAAACCCTCTAGCTGCTGAGGAAGTGCAGAGCAATGAGCTGCATCATCGTTTATTCTAACCGAGCCCTGTGGCTCGTGATTCTGGTGTCACTAGACAGCTGTGGTCCCACAGTTATGGCTAGGTCACTTACAGACGGTCACCGTGGTCAGAGAGAAGAAGCCCTTTATAAGTATAACCTGTCTCTATGTTTAGCCTCCATCTATTTCTGTCAGATCTATTTGAAAAAATATGTTTTCTTTATTTGTGCATAGTATTAGCTATAAAATCTATTGATGGGGACAAATGTATTTATTTTTTTCCATATTTTCAGCCTTTTTTCCCATATAATTTAAAAAGTGAAAAGCCTATATATAAATGTATGGTGCCAGAAAAAAAGTAATTTCTATACTGAAAAAAAGTTCAGCTGCAAAGACTAAAAAAACAAAAGAATACTTGTCAAGTTGTCACATCTGAAAAACGAAAAACTGCTTTGTTCATGAAAGTGAACGAATGGAAAGCCCATGAAAGTAGTGAAAGGTGATTTAAAATGAAACTGCAGGCAAACCACTAAATACACATATATTTACTTTTTATCTGCCAAAGATCTGTAATTCTGTAAGTAAATTTTGTTTTTTAAATACATTTTACACAATGCACAGCCAGACAGGTGACACATGCAATTTACAATTAAAGCAACTCTATTGGTAAAATAAAAAATAAAAAAAGTTTTTTTTAAAAGGGCCGGTCTGTAAAAAGACTTTCCTGGAGCCAATATGGCACTAAACAAAGTATCCACAGGACTAGTGATGACTGTAACGCTGTGTGTACACGACCGGACTTTTTGACAGCAAAGGTCCGATGGAACGAATCCGTCGGACAATTCGATCGTGTGTGGGCTCCATCGGACCTTTGCTTGGCAAAAATCCGACAGACTTTAGAAATAGAACATGTTTTAAATTTTCCCGCCAGAACTCCACCGGACTCCTAGCGGGAAACCCGTTCGTCTATAAGCTGGTCCAATGGACCAAATACGACGCGCGAGCAGCTACACCAGCTGTCAGAGAGAATGTTTCCAGCGCAATAGGATCGTGCTGGTTCTCGGCGACAGGGTACTGTACATCTCGCACTTGCTGCAATAGGAAAAACACATTTTCCTATCGCAGCGAGCGTGAGGGGGAATGCCCCTCCATGGAGCATACCAGTCCCTTAGGTCTGGTATGGATTTTAAGGGGAAGTCCCTATGCAGAAAAAAGGCCTGGGGGTCCGCGGGAGAGAGCGTCGTGCCAACATCGGAAGAAGAGAAGAAGGAAGAAGAAGACGACGACGATGACGAAGGAGAAAGCTGGGCCACCGCTAGCAAAAGAGTCGCAATAGAGCAGAAGATAGCGGAAAGCACGGAGAAGTCGGAAGAAGACCTCCGAAGTCGGAAGAAGACCCCCAGAGCTGCCTAATAAACTACTTTAAAAACCTGTGTAGTGTGTTTTTTTATTGCCACTTTTTCCCCCAGGTGAATATGTAGGGGTACGATGTACCCCATACTTATTCACATAGGGTGGGGGGCTGGGATCTGGGGGCCCCCTTATTAAAGGGGGCTCCCGGATTCTGATAAGCCCCCCACCCGCAGACCCTGACAACCAACAGCCAGGGTTGTCGGGAAGATGCCCTTGTCCTCATCAACATGGGGACAATGTGCTTTGGGGGGCCCCCCTTCCCCAAAGCACCCATCCCCCATGTTGAGGGCATGAGGCCTGGTACGGCTCAGGAGGGGGGGGGCTCGCTCGTCCCCACCCCCTTTTCTGATCAGATAAGGGTCTGGTATGGATTTCAGGGGGGACGCCTATGCCGTTTTTTCAGCAAAGGGGCTTCCCTTTAAAATCCATTCCAGGCGACGGGGCTCGCAAGGTGTCAATCTCACCGATAAAAGCGGCGACATTAGTCCATGTATGGGCAAGTCCGTTCATTTGGAAGTCCGCCAGACTTCCCGACGGAGTTCTGACGGAGTTCCTAGTCTGCCGGAAAGTCCGGTCATGTGTGGGCAAGTCCGCCGGAATTCTGGTGGAAGTCCATCGGACCCTAGTCTGCTGGAAAGTCCGGTCATGTGTACAGGGCATAAGTCCTCGTGTATACATGGCGTTTTAGAAAACGAGCTGCAAAGCTAGTACCAACACCAGGAAAAGTGGCTGTAAAAACACTCTTTTAGAAGCCTTTTGCTTTGGCGCTAATCACATTTTCATTAAGCAGCGTTTATCTGCCCTCTTCTATTTTTCACTCCCAAATCCAATCACTACAGCTTAAAAAAATATTTGATGTATACAGCGTTAACACACGTTTTGCCACGTCAAGCATTTTTACAGCTGTAATGCTCCAGAATGCACTGGCCCTGGGCTTTTTTGAAGCATGAAAAGGCCTACAGCTCCTAAAATCTTATGTGTGCATGAACACTTAAAATAGCAGTGCCCCAGATGATGCCAGGTATGACGAAACACATAGGGAGAGCCCGTTGTGACATCACTATGTCGTTATTGGTAGCAACTGGGAAGCTTACTGGTGTACACCCGCGGTTTTTACATGTGAAGACCGCTTTTATTTCTGGAGGATATGTGAGTGCTATTACTTTTTAACGACATATTACAGAGTTACGCTTTAGAGATAGTTTATCTCTATACAACATGTGGAGCTTAAGGCTATCGAGGTTACAGTGTTAGCGAGGTTACACCATCAAGGATTCAAAGATTGTTACAACATATGCGCCAATTGACCTATCTGTTGTAGGTGGTCAATTCTGTCTGGTAAGCCTTGAGTTTGATCACTCGATGGAGGCTTTGGGCACAGCACTTGTTCCTTCCTTTTTTTTCATTGGAAATGGTCACTGCAATTTTTTTATCAGGGACTAATATTGGGATATAACTTTATTTAATGTGATTTTTATTACATACAATTCATGACACTGTTTAGGTGATAAGCACATTATATTCTAATTTTTAGTGCAACATTTTTTATCTTAGATAGAATAACATGGAGAGACATTTTTAAGCTGTAAAAAAAAAACACCTGACGCCCCTAAGAACAGCTGTAAAAACATCCTGTGTGCATGAGGCTTAAATCTTTCCCTAAGACAGAGTACACTCATTCCCTCTTTTGTCCTAAAAGAACTTGGCCAAATGTTTCTCCTGCCTACTGCTGGTTAGTGGCATCTATCTGGGGTTAGCCCCTCCCGAGTAAAGCTTTAAGCCTTGTATACATGATAAGAATATTGGACGAATGAGTGTCCGTTTTTTTTTTGTTGTATGCTTGTCTCATATCAAAAACAAATTGGTTACTAAAGTTATGAAAATTCTCGTACGACAGAATACAACTTCAGAAGTGATGTAATGTGTTGTATTGCATTCTTTCATTTCTGAGCATGCATGGTCTTGGTGAAATTATTTTCTTTGCACAAGTACAACACTAATTACATGAAAATCGCTCATTCTGTTATCGTGCAAGAAACCTTTTTATGCTTGTCACATCAGATATTTTTGAATGAACTGTCTTTATCAGTTCTCGAAAGCTGTGTACTAGATTATTGGACGATCACTCCACTCCAAAAGCAGTATTTTTCGTCTGATTTTCTCAGCATGTGTACTGTAGTCTTTAGGTTACTTAGTGTGCCATTAAGGCTGGGAGACCTTTCTGTGGATCTTTTGGGTCTTGTTGCTATCTGACTATTAGGCTCCATTCACACGAATGCGTTTTTTCATGCTTTATTGCAGAAACGCAGGACATTATTTTTTAAATGGGTTCCTATGGAACACATTTACATCAATACATTTTTGTGCCTCTGCATTTTTGGAATGGGTCAGGGATTTTTTTCCTGCAGTATGCAGCGTTTTGCATGTAATAGACTTCAATGGACCCCCATCCAAAACGCAACTACCACGTTTTTACCACGATATTGCAGCGATTTGCACCTTGTGGGTTTTTTTGCTTTACAATCATTGTATATAGCCGGTTGCTGAGGAGCGGGCCAGGAAGCTGACCAAAAAATCGTGAAAAAAAAACGCTTTAGGTCCCCTACCAAGGTCCATAGCAGGCCCTTTGGGTCTGGTATGGATTTGGAGGGGACACTCCCATGCCAAAATTTCAAATAGAAATGGTGGGGGTCCCCCCAAAATACATACCAGACCCTTAGTCGAGCATGCAGCTGAGCAGGTTAGAAAAAGGAGGGGAATAGCGAGCGCACTCCCCTCCTAAACCACACATGGCCGCATGCCCTCAACATGGGGGATGTGCAAAAGCAAAAGCACCTTGCCCCTATGTGGATGGGGACAAGGGCCTCTTTCCGACAACCCTGGGTGGTGGTTGTGGGGGTCTGTGGGCAGAAGGCTTATAGGAATCTGGAAGCCCCCTTTAACAAGGGGACCCGGCCCTCCCTATGAGTATGGGGTACATTGTACCCCTACCCATTCACCAAAAAAAAAGAAGTATAGTGTTACAAAACACAAGAGATGGTTTTTGATAAGTCCTTTATTTAAAATCTTGTCTTCTCCCTCCAGTCTTACTACTCCCTCTTCTCTCCCTGGTGTTTTTTTCTCTCTCTACTTTCTTCTTCCTCCAGTGTTTCTTCTCCCCCTTCTCTCTCCGGTGGTTTCTTCTCTCTCTTAGATCTCCTGTGATGTCTTCTTGTCCATCGCCACTGCCAGTTAAAAATAAAATAATAATAATAAAAGAAGAAGACATCACTGGAGAGCTAAGAGGGAGAAGAAATCACCAGAGAGAAAAGAGGAAGAAGTCAGCGGAGGGAGAACAAACCCCCCAGAGAGAGAAGAGGGAGAAGGAAGACCGGAGGGAGAAAACACGATTTTTAATAAAGGACTTGTCAAAGACCAGCTCTTGTGTTTTGTAACACTACACTTCTTTTTTTTTTGGTGAATGGGTAGAAGTACAATGTACCCCATACACATTCACATGGGGAGGAGGGCGGAATCTGGGGGTCCCCTTGTTCAAAGGGGCTTCCAGATTTCGATAACCCCTCTGCCCACAGACCCCCACAACCATCACCCAGGGTTGTCGGGAAAAGGCCCTTGTCCCCAAGGCTCGCTCGACCCCTCCTTTTCTCGACCTGCTGGGTTGCATGCTTGGATAAGGGTCTGGTAAGGATTATGGGGGGACTCCCATGTCATTTTTAAAAATAATTTTGGTGTAGGGGTGTCCTCTTCAAATCCACACCAGACTCAAAAGACCTGGGGTGGACCCCACAAAGTTTTTTTTCACAAATTTTTTTCGCCGGCAATTTTTTTTGTTACATTAACCTGTCAGCGGGGAGCTTAGCTGACAGCTGATAAGTCATCAGTTGTTAAGGATGCAGCAACCGGCTTCCTGCTTCTTAGCAACTGGCTATATGCAGTGAATGTAAAAAAACAAAAAAAAACTCACAAATCATGGCAAAATAGCTGTAAAAACACGGTTAAAAAAACATGGAAAGCAAAGCAAACAGCACAGCAGAAATGCTCAAAAGCAACATGCATAGACGTGAATCGAGGCTTAATTATACAGTTTTTGCAGTTGCTGCTTTTTCTGTGCCTTTTTATCTTGCTTTTTTCCCCCCATGTCTCCACTTTGTAAGCCCCTTCCTTCGCCATTTTCTTCCCTGTACCTTTGCTCCATCTGCCTTTCTGTCCATTTTCTAGTACGTATGCATTTTGTGTCATGTAATTTTTCTGTGTCCATTTACATGCCTCTAATCTCTGCATTCTCTCTGCTTGCAGCCATGCTCACCAGAGCTAAAGAAAAGGTCCAGGCATGATTGCCAACATTCTAGAAGCCATGATTTCCAGATGCAGTAAGAGACAAAAATGGAAAAGTAACTAAATTGCATCTCTCATGCAACAAGTATTACAAGAATTCATGGCTGGCCTGGCAGCACAATTCCCTCAGTCGGCAGCACCTCCTACACGACTTGTCACAAGCCAAAAAACATTCTTTTAGCCTTCAGCATCTCAAGGAATCCCACCAACCCAGCCCTTAGGCCACCTTGAAGGAGGAGGAACTGGAGAAGTGAGACCTAACTCCTACAATATTTGACTAATAGAACCATATATGTCAGCTATCAAAGAGGCCATCCAATGGAAAGGAATTTCGATGTTTGCCTAGTAAACCAGCTATTATTATCCAGTATTATTCACAGCTAAATAAACATTAAGAACATTTTGCATTTATGCCTTTTTTTTTACTTTTAAGAGACTCTCAGGAAGAATGGAAGAAGGTGGAAAGAAAGCCACCCTACTTCAATAGACTTTCTAAGCTTTATCCATTGCCAGAGTCAGTCACTATAAATTGACTGATTGTGAATGCCTCTGTAATGCATCTGGCCTGAAATGTATCCTTCAGGTATGTTCTTGACAGAAATCTTATAGCTGATAAGAAACACCTCTAGACCTTCTGTCGCTCTTTGCTGGCCTTGGCTCTTTTTGCAGACTCCACTTCAAAGCACAGCTGGTGAAAGATTCCTTTCCATGGTCGTTCTCTTTACGTTGAGACAAGCACAAGGTCACTGGCAGTAATTCAAGGCTCATTACCCAGGATCATCATTTTAGAATATTAAGATATCCTCCCAAATAACCACAAAAAAACATCTCCTGTGGTAGGGCTCCCAGATGTCCTTTCAAAAAACTTGAAGCAGACTTCACCCTTCCAGGAAAAATTTATTCCGTTTTGTCTTTTTGCCCACTCAGGCCTGTGCAGTTAGAACAAAGATAAAGCGCAGGTGTGGGTGGAACATTGTGCACACTCCTGAATTCTGATCACAGTTACTCAAGGGCATTACTGGCCATTTAAGAAATCCCCCCATTTGTTGTTTGTTCATCCCAACTTCACATTCCATTTCCCAGAAAAAAAGAAAACATCTTCCAACAATACTTCAATACACTTCTTCATCGCTCGGGACTGAGAAAGGACCCAAGAGTCGCAGAGATATGCAGGACTCTGTATCTCGGCGGCGCCATTTTTAAACTTCAAGACTGCAATGACAAGGCTGCAAATGACACTGGACAAGGTTGCAGATGGATGGGCAAGGCTGCAGATGGACACTGATAAGGCTGCATTGATGGGCATTTAAAATGTAAGATTTTTCCTTAAACTTCCCTCCTAAAACGTTTTTTTCCTTAAAATTCCCTCCTAAACTTGGGGTGCGTGTTATACACTGGCGCGTGTTATAAGCCGATAAATACAGTAATGTATAGAAGGTAGGGCCCGAAAGTGACTCAAGCCCAGGGGCCCCCACCACCCTAAGTCCTGCTCTGCTCATGGGACTTGTAGTCCCGCAACAACTGAAGGGCCAAAGGTTGAGCACCAATGCTCTAGACCTGCAGGATGCATATTTTCACATTCCCACCCTTCCAAATTTCCATTATTTTCCTCTGTCGACCTGCAGTTTACTTGCCTTTGCTTTGACCTATTGATATCCCCAAGAACGTTGGATCGCAATTCTAGTTCCCCTGCAGGAAGCGCAACTATGCATGTTTCAGTACTTGGATGATATTCTTCTACTAGCAAGGGACGGACACTCTTTTACTTCACAGACAGACCTTGATCTCAACTCTCCAGAAGTGTGGCTGCCTCCTAAACTGACAGAGGAGCACACTGGATTCAGAAAAACAGCTCATCTATCTCAGGGCACTATTTGACACCTCCAAGAGCATGGTCTCATTGCTAGGCGGCAAGATCATGGTACTTCAGTTGGGTTTAGATAGCCTTCTCCAACAATCTCTTCTCAAATAGACATGCGCAATTTGTTTTGTTGCAAATTCGTTTTTCAATTTGTTAGTTTGAAAACCTGTTTAACAAATTTTTCCAAAAACAAAAATTCGTAAAATTAGAAAATTCAAAAATTCGTAAATTTGAAATTCATAAATTAGAAAATCCGAAAATAAGAATGAAAACCCAAAAATACAAAAAAGCTAAAATCCAAAACTTCAAAAGAACGAAAATCTGAAAAATAGAAAGAAAACCCCAAAATTTGAAAATCTGAAATAATAAGAAAAAATAACTAATACTAATTAATAAATTATAGGTATTGGAATTTCCTTTCAAATTTGGCTGTTAGTGAACGTAACGAATACGAATTTATCTGCAATTACGAATTATCCAAAATAATGAATGCCGCTTCTAAATAAATGGAAAGTAACTAATTAATTATAATAAATAATAATAAAAAACTATTCGTTAGTTATTATTAGTTGGTTATTATTTCAGATTTTCACTTTTTCATATTTTCGTATTTTCGAATTTCCAAATTTCGCATTTTCAAATTTGTAATTTTCGGATTTTGAATTTCGATCATAACGAATGACCAGAAAAATGAAAAACAAAACAAAAACAAATGAAACTAAAACAAAAAAACAAACAAATTTTTCACAGTGCACATGTCTATTCTCAACATCTCTTCCTTGAAGTCTCCCATCCTGCATCCCTATGATGAAGTGGGCCCACTGAGTTTCTGGTAATGGTAGAGTCTCTAGAACCTCTATTATGTCTTATTTCAGGACAGAATTTGTCTGCATTTTTCAGCTTTGCTTACATTTTGTGGTGTGAATGGGACACCTACAGTAGATGTGCAAAAAAACATCAGTAAGGCCAGCCATACACTGTTCGCATTTGAACCGTTAGTGGGCAGGCTGAATGTACCAAGTTGATCAATCAATCAACTTGGGTACAACCAGCCTGCCAGATTCTCTTGCGATCTTGCGATTATCACTAGCAGCTGTTATAGCTACTAGCAATAATCATTGCCTTCACCCGCACGCCCCCCCCCACCGGGAGCAGACAATTGCTTGGCAGGGGGGATGCCTCTGTCAGCACTGTCTGTGCTAATTTTTACTGTCTGTCAGTAATAATACTGATGGTTGGCAACACTGGACTGGGGGGGAATCGTGAAAATTTTGCACCGTGTACCAATGATTCCTGGAATTTTTTCTCCCACTGACCAATGATGAGGGTAATTTTTCGCCCACTGACCAATGATGAGGGCCATTTTGTCTCCCACTGGCCAATGATGAGGGCCATTTTTTTCTCCCACTGACCACCAGCCACCCACTAATTAGTGTAACATGCTCTCTGTACAGTTACATAGTCCTGACTGATGCATTCTGAAAGCTGGGGTGTACTTTGCATACTACAAACCAAAGTATTTATTGCCCCAATAGTTGCTGGTTTATATGTAGCTTTAATGAAGTTCTTCTATAACCCTATGTTCACATCTATGTGTTTTTTGGTGCGTTTTGCAGTTTGCAGAAATGCACTACAGTCCATTTAACGTGGTTTCCTATGGTACTAGTTCACATCTATGTGTGGCTGGTGCTTTTTTTGGAAAGGGTCAGAGAATTTTTTCCCACGATTTGCAGCTAATAGACTTCAATGGAGCTGCACCAGAAATGCAAGTGGTACATTTTGGAAGTGTTTTACGTTTCTTATGCCCCCATACACAAAATCTGTTAGAAAAAATCAGATGGATTTTGTGGTCGGAATGTCCGACCGTGTGTATGGGGCATTATTTTACCACTGTATATAGCTGGTTGCTAAGCAGGGGGCTGGGAAGCCGGCCGCTGTGTCCTTAGCAACTGATGAGTCATCAGCAGTCAGCAGGGTTCCCCGCTGAAAGCTGCATGTAAAAAAAAATTTGGCAGAAAAAAACACCATGGGGTTCCCCCCCCCCCCGAGTTCCATACCAGGCCCTTTGGGTCTGGTATGGATTTGGAGGGGACCTTCATCCCAAATTTTTTTTAAAACTGCATGGGGTCCACCCTAAAATCCATACCAGACCCTTATCCGAGTATACTGCCCAACAGATCAGGATAGGGAGGGGACGAGCGAGTGCCCCCCCCCCCCCGAACCATACCAGGCAACATGCCATCAACATAGGAGGGATGGGTGCTTTGGGGCAGGGGGGGCTCGGCGCCCTCCACCCCAAACCACCTTGCCCCCATGTTGATGAGGACATGGGCCTCTTCCCAACAACCCTTGCCTGGTGGTTGTCGGGGCCTGCGGACAGGGGGCTTATCGGAATCTGGAAGCCCCCTTTTACAAGGGGACCCACAGATCCCGCCCCCAACCTATGTGAATAGGTATTGGGTACATCATACCCCTACCCATTAACCAAAAAAGCTGTGAAAAGTTTAAAAAAACAAGAGACAGTTTTTGACAATTCCTTTATTAGTAAAATAGCTCAGAGCTGCCGTAACTCCCCATATCGTCTCTCTCGATGTTGTCTCTCCGCTATTTTCTCCCTGTGCTGTCATCTCACTGGCACCGCCCCCGTATTCTTCTTCTTCTTCCTCGCTGTTGCCGGTTACCTACAAAAAAAAGCTGGTCTAAGAGGCGTATGCCTATATAAGAGGCGTCCGAGAGCGGGGAACATAACAACGCAATAATACAGCTTCGCAACAAGACCAGCTTTTTTTTTATTTTTTAGAGGGTAACTGGCGATGACGAGGAAGAAGAAGATGGAGATGACGACATGAGGAGGAGGAGAAGGAGGAGGAAGAAGACGACTACACTGGGAGATGACAGCAGGGAGAAGATGACCACACTGGTAGAAAACGGCAGCGGAGGAAGGCAAGGGCTTCGGGAGAGACGACACCAGGGGAGACGATTCCGATAAGCCCCTCGCCTGCAGACCCCAACAACCACCAGGCAAGGGTTGTCGGGAAGAGGCCCTTGTCTTCATCAACAATGGGGTAAGGTGCTGTGGGGGGGCGCAGAGCCACCCCTGCCCCAAAGCACCAATCCCCCCCATGTTGAGGACATGTGGCCTGGTATGGTTCAGGGTGGGGGTGCTCGATCGTCCCCTCCTTTTCCTCACCTGCTGGGCGGCATGCTCTGATATGGCTTTGGGGTTGCCTCCTGTCATTTTATTTCTACATTTTGGTGTGGGGGTTCCCTCTGAATCCATACCCATACTAATCCCGAAGGGCCTGGTATGGACCTGGGGGGGACCTCCACGCCGTTTTTTTGCAAATTTTTTTGCCGGCAAATTTTTTTTTGTTACATTCTTTTGACTCATTTCTGGCCCCCTCCTTAGCAACCAGCTTTATACAGTGTGTTTTACAGTGCGTTTAAAGAGAGAAAATAAAATCAAAGCTGCATGCAAAAATACATAAAAAACGCTGGTTTAAAAACGCAAAATGCACTGAAAAATTTGCATAAAAAATTCATGAAATGCAGCCACATAGGTGTAAACCTAGACTAAAGGCAGGCTCAGAAAAAATAGCATATATAATGGAAGTGTTTTTATGTGTGTCATTAAAACTACCTCTTGTGGTATGGTAAGTAGGCTCAGATTCTATTTAGCCATGCCTCCTAAACCGCAACAAATATGCAGTGCTTTGCAGCCACATACAATTTTCACCACATCATGCATCACGCACCACATAACCCTTCACCTTCATGTCTCTGTGTTGAAATTCAGTTGTTCTGTGTGAGCAGTTTCTGACAGTATTTTTGGTCCATCAAAGCACCCCATACTAGTCTTTTTAAATATTAAAGCAGTCTGTTACATATGAATAGTAATTAGATTGCAAGTAGCCAAAAACATCCTTACAATAAGCTGCAGGTGTTAATGCCTATTTGTGCTTGCCCTACCCCATCTCACAATTCTATACTTGGCCAAACAGTGGACCCGCCTCACTTTTTTTCTGGTGAGCCCCAGGTACCCCAGTCCAGCCCTGGCCTAAGCAAACAAAAAAAGTGTCCTTGTGAATGACTATTGATTATTTTAAATAGTTATGCAGAATTCATTGTCACTTTAAGCAGTTAAGCATAGATCAGTCAACTATGAGGCCGCGTACACACGCGCGGACTGTTCGCCCAACTTTGTCCGTCCAACAGTTTCGGCAAACAGTCCGCTCAAACTTAGCATGGACGGACATGGCCACACACGACGGACGAACAGTTTGCTGAAACCGTGCGCGATGACGTGAACGGCACGTACGACGGGACGAAAAATACGACGTCCTATACACTGCATTATAGCTTTCGGCGTGAAAATCCTTTCTGAGCATGCGCGCAACTTTGTTTGACGAACAAGCCTACACACGGGCGGACTGTTCGCTCAAACAAGGTTTCAGCGGACAGTTTTTCGGAATTTCCGAAAAACCTTGTCCGTCCAACTGTCCGCTGAAACTGTCCGCGGAAAGCCCACACACGAGCGGACTGTCCGCCCAAACACTGTTCAGCGGACAAAGTTGGGCGAACAGTCCGTCCGTGTGTACGCGGCCTGATTTGTTTTGTTACTGCACTTTGTTCATTGCTTTATGTGTGCTAATTCCTTTTATATGGAATTATAAAAAGATTTTCTGCAGAGATAAACATTTGTGTAGTGATAAGCAGGGCACAAGGCAGATTCTTACTTATATATCATGAAAAGTGAATTTGCTCAGCATACAGCTCTACTGTATCTTAAAACGCTTCATGAAAAGAAGATACTAAGGGTTATAATAGAAATATTACAAAGAATGGAGTCAAAAGCAATGCTGCTGGTGAAGAGTCTTTGTTTTATAAGCTGTATGCCTGTATTTTCCACTTTTATATATTTTGTGGTCTATTCAGAAAAGCAGCTAAAAGGGAAAATGAGAAAGGACATTTTCCCCATTGTGAGCAATCAAAATTTTTGTTTAATGTTTTCCATAAAATGAATGGTAAAACATGATTGGTTGCTCTTGGCTTTCCATTGCCATGAGAGGGCAAACAGTTATTGGGGTGCTATCCATAAATATACAAAGTGTATGTGACCACAATAACCAGGACAGAGGGGGACTGATGACAAGCCGTAGCTCAATGCGAGAAGCTGCCCTCATCCGGCCAATAGCGATGACATCACTTGCTATGCCGGAATTGCTGGGGATGGAAGCCACTGGTGGAACATTCACCTCACAGCTCTTAGGGTGCAAGCTGACATCAATGGTCCTGTCATCATGATGACATGTTTTGCATGCCTGCACCTTGTCAAGTCATGGTGCAAGCTGGTGTCAATGGTCCTGCCACAATGACAACATGTTTCACATGCCTACACCTTGTCAAGTCTTGACTTGACAAGGTGCAGACACGCGAAACATGTCATCATTGTGACAGGACCATTGACCCCAGCTTGCACCCCAAGCGTTATGAGGTGTGCATTCCACCAGAGGCTTCTATCCCCGGCAGTTCCGACATAACGAGTGACGTCATCGCTATTGGCAGAGTCTCGCATTGAGCTACAGTTTGTCACCAGCCCCCTCGGTTCTGGTTATTGTGGTCACATACAGTGGCAGATCAGCTTCTCCTTTTCGCTTGGCAGTCACCATCCAGTCCAGCTGCCCTCACCATCGCTGTGATCCGCCATCCATCCAGACACATCCCTGACCGCTCTCAGTGTAGTGCTCATGATGGACAACTGTTATTATTATTATTATATACAATTTATATAGCTGTTGTTAGTACACACCCATGGCACTTCTTTGACCAAGCTTATCCCTTCTTATTTTTAATAAACAGCAAGGTTTCATATGACTATGGTGTGGTTCACATAATCTTTGGCCCATCCATCAATTATAAGCTTTCTTTAGACAAATATTGTGGATTCAAGCACTTTTAAGAACACTTGCTGCTTGTTTTCCAGTTCTTATCTCTACATGTCACTGAACCCAAATTTTATTGCTACAGTAAGCCAATACATGTAAGCCAATACATTCCACAAAGAATAATAATACAAATAAAGACAATCTTTAAGAAAATTGCATCCTGTGTGTTCAGAATATAAATTCCAAATCAGTTGTGTTCAGAATATAAAGACACGTCCCTTGTGCTAGAAATCCAATCCATGGGTGTCACAGTGGTGTAGTGGGTAGCACTCTCGCCTAGCAGTAAAAAGGGTTGCTGGTTGGAATCCCAACCATGACACTACCTGCCTGGAGTTTGCATGTTCTCCCTGTGCCTGCGTGGGTTTCCTCCCACACTCCAAAGACAGGCCGGTAGGTTAATTGGCTTCTGTCTAAATTGGCTCTAGTATATAAATGTCAGTTAGGGACCTTAGATTGTAAGCTCTTTGAGGGTAGGTACTGATGTGAATGTACAATGTATATGTAAACGTGCTGTGTAAATTGACAGCACTATATAAGTACCTTAAATAATAATTTAAAATCCACCAATATCTTCATGAGCCATAAGAACACAGTAATATTGTCCACAAAAACTTTGATCAACGAATCCTCATCCTCTTCTTTAAGGTGATTGTAAAGGAAAAAAAAATAACAAAAATGTCTATACTTACTTGCTCTGTGAAGAATTGCACAGAGCAGCGCCAGTCTTCTTCACCGACACTCCTTGCTCCTCGTCTCTTGATGGTGCCTCCAATAGGAGCCAATTCCCATGGGGGCACTCGGTGAGGCTGCATCGCACATTGCACATTGCATTGATGGGCACTGGTCAGGCTGCATTGATGGGCACTGGTCAGGCTGCATTGAAGGGCACAGGTGAGGCAGAATTGATAGACACTGGTGAGGCTGCGTTGATGGGCACTAGTGAGGCTGCACTGATAAAGTTGTTGTTTATATTTATTTTTGTAACTTAATTCTGCATAAAACATTTAAGTGTAATTTCATGGGATAATTTACGAGGGCGTGTTTAGGGGTGGAATTAGGGGAGGGGTAGGGTAGGGCGAGTAACCCTTAAGGTCTGGCTAGTAGCTCAGGACTTGAAATTCTGTGCCCTGTTATAGGTATTTATATAGTGCTGACAATTTTCGTAGCAATCTACATAATGTGCATTCACATAAGTCCCTGCACTCAAGGAGTTTACAATCTAAAGCAGGGGTGATCACCATTTTGAACAGCAAGGACCACCAAAGTGATTTGGTAACCGATCGCAGGCCACAATGAAACTAAATTGCTCAGTGTTTTGAATAGCATAATGAACATTCTCCTCTTGGAGCCACTGAACGCTGGAGGCTGAGAAGCTGGATTTGAGCAGTTGCAGGAGGAAAATGGAGGGGATTCATTCCTATATATGCCGCCCCGGCCTCCCCTCATGTCCAAGTGTAAAACAGTATGTGGCAGGGAGGTCACACGGACCCCCTTAAAGCATATGGTGGGGTTGCCAGAGCGTAAAAATACGTCTCAACTTAAATAATCACATTTTGTTACTTTGCAGCCTGAAATGAAAACAGACAGTTTTTCTTTTATCCAGCTGTATTTACTCAGCGCAACTTAGAACATCCAAGTGAAAGATATAACACCAACATGTAAAAAAAAAAAGATCGAAAACAGAATCATTGGGTTGGGAAAAGGATCCCCCCCATTGTGTCAGTATTTTGTTGAACCACCTTTTGCTTTAATTACAGTCTTTAGTCTGTTGGGATAGGTCTCTATCAACTTTACATAACTAGACTTTGCAATATTTACCCACTCTTCTTTGCAGAACTGCTCAAGTTCAGTTAAATTTGATGGTGACCATATGTGGACTGCAGTAAGTAATTTCACAGATTTTCAATGGGATTCAAGTGTGAGCTCTGACTAGGCCATGCAAGGACATGCACCTTTTTTTCCTTCCACCACTGCGTTGATAATTTTTGCTGTGTGCTTTGGGTCATTGTCATGTTGGACAACGTTCTGGCAGAGGGCAGCAGATTTTTCTGACATATTGTTTGGTGTTGAGGCCAAATAATTCAATTTTAGCCTCATCTGACCATAACACCTTTTTCTATGTGGCCTCAGAATCTTCAAGGTGCATTTTGGCAAAGCTCAGTCAGGACTGACTAGATCCGTAGGCGCAGAGTAAATCTGGGCCTGCAATAAACGCGCATAGTCATGTTGTATTCCATGCACCATAAAGTTACTGTAAATTATTTCAAAGCACTGATGATATCACCTCACAAAACATGACTTGGGATGTTACAAATAATAGCACAAAAACATATGTTTATCACAACAGGTGCACATGGTCGTCAACAATATCCAGGTTTTCTGTGACATTTGGTACACCACCATGAGTATGAACTGTTAACCACTTGACCTCCAGAAGGTTTTACCCCCTTCATGACCAAGGTATTTTTTGCTATTTAGTACTAGCTATTTTAACTGGCAATCGCTCAGTCATGCAACACTGTACACAAATGAAATTTATATCATTTTTGCACACAAATAGAGATTTCTTTTGTGGTATTTGATCACCACTGGGCTTTTTATTTTTTATAATATTAATGATAAAATAACAAAAACAAAAAAACTATATTTTCTACTTTCTTTTATAAAACATATCCAATTAGAAAAAAAATAAAATCAAATTACTTCATAAATTTAGGTCCACATGTATTCTGCTACATGTCTTTGATAAAAAAAATAAAAAAAACCCCAATAAGTGTATGTTAATTGGCTTGTGTAAAAAGTATAGCGTCTACAAACTATGGTAGATATATATATTGAAATTTACGCAGCTACGACACTATACTGTAATGGTAGTGATCATTGACTTATAGTGAGACTGATAGGGTGGCAGAAATCTGGCGCTAACAGACACTGTCTGGGAGGGTCACTAACTGACACTGTGGTCGCTAGTGACAATAATACAGTGATCTATGATAATACTGTACACTGACACTGTACTAATGACACTGGCTGGGAAGAGGTTAACAACTAGGGGCAATCAAGGTGTTAACTGCATGCTTAAAAATGTGTAATGTGCGCTGATTTTACTTTACTATTTGGCTGTTTTTTTGTCCCTGGTTTTTTTTTTTTTTAGGAAGAAAGAAACAGACAGATGGCTGTTCCTATGTACACAGAGTTCTGTGTTTTTGTAAACACAGAACACTAATCAGCCGATTTAAGCCTAGATCATTGGCTGAAATGAAGTGGCGGTGCATCCAAAAGGGCGCACAGGCACTGCCCCCTCTCTAAAGCCACTCCGTCTATGACCTCTCCACCAATCAGGTGCTCGGGTCCATTACCCATCACCTGACTGGCTGAAACAACAGGCTCTGTGATTAGACGCCTATCAGGAGGAGAGGACAATAGTGGATGCATGGAGGACACCGCTCGCCACCATCACCCGCTGCCCCACCGAGACAGGGTAAGTGCTGGCCAGATGGCGTTGGGGGGGGGGGTCACAGTGGTGGCATTCAATGGCACAGTGGCTGCATTTGATGGCACAGTGGTAGCATTCGATGGGCACAGTGGCAGCATTCGATTGGGCACAGTGACAAGATTTGATGGCACAGTGGCAGCATTTGATGGGCATAGTGGCTGCATTTGATGCCACTGTAGTTGCATTTGGTGGCACAGTGGCAGCATTTGATGGGCACAGTGGTTGAATTTGGTGTTAAAGTGGCAGCATTGATGGGCACAGTGGCTGCATTTGATGGGGCACAGTGGCTCCATTTGATGGGGCACAGTGGCTCCATTTGATGGGGCACAATGGCAGTATTTGATAGGCACAGTGGTATCATTTGATGTCACAGTGGCAGCATTAGATGGGCACAGTGGCAGCGTTTGATGGCACAGTGGCAGCGTTTGATGGGTACAGTGGCTGTGTTTGATGGCACAGTGGCTGCAATTGATGGGCACAGTGGCAGCGTTTGATGGGCACAGCATAGGAAAATAAAACGACACTTTACAATCACTTTAGGCTGGCCTTACACCCCTAGATTTCTTTCAATCAGCCTGTTGCCTGAGCAAAAGAAATTGAACAGATTTCTCTATCCATGCTAAAAAACAAGGATGAACTAATCTCCTACAGTGTCCATTGCATTCTGACAGAATACTTGAACAGTGGCTGCGATCTGATTGGCTGTAGCTGTTGTTCAGCTGAAAATTTCCTACCCAGCTCCTTCAATTTTTCAATTGAAAGGTGTCGGGCAGAGTGGTACTGACAAAGTCATCCACAGGGCAAATTTTGGGTGGTTCTTTCATCAGTAACAGGCCAAAATTTGTTGTTTATGGTATGTGTTAGAGATTGGCCAAACACCCCCGGGCCAAACATTGTGAAGATTGGACCCAAACAC
Source organism: Lithobates pipiens (assembly GCF_037356315.1). Classification (NCBI taxonomy): domain Eukaryota; kingdom Metazoa; phylum Chordata; class Amphibia; order Anura; family Ranidae; genus Lithobates; species Lithobates pipiens. Next base: position 133,136,773 of record NW_027507718.1, read on the forward strand.
CGAACCTCATTGAAAAATTAAAAGTTTCCATTTTGAAGGCTTGTATGCAAGTTATTGGTCCATAAAAAGGGTATGGGGTCCTGGGTACTGCCCTGGGGGGACAAGAAGCAATGTAAACTTTTTTTTTTTTAACAATTGTTTTTAAAGGAGCAGTGATTTTAATAATGCTTAAAGTGAAACAATAAAAATTCCTTTAAATATGGTGCCTGGGGGTCCCCTTAACCTGCCTGTAAAGTGACGGACCTGTAGCATGTATAGAGCTTTCTGCAGCAAAAATATAATTTCTATAGAAATAATGTATTTAAATGTACTTCGCAGCTGCAAGGTATTGCTGCCACCTGGCAATACCATTTTTTTTTTTTAACTGTGCGGGGTCACCCTCTCAGTACATACCAGGCCAAATTCTTTTTTTAAAAATGACGTGGGGTCTCCCCCCAAAATCCACACCAGACCCTTATCCAAGCACACATCCTGGCAAGCCAGGAAAGGGGGATCGAGCGAGCGCCCCCCTTGTGAACCATACCAGGCCACATACCCTCAACCTCCACGCCAAAGCACCGTTTCCATGTTGATGGGGACAAGAGCCTCTTCCCAACAACTCTGGACTGTGATTGTGGGGGTCTGCAGGCAGTAGACTTATCGGAATCTGGAAGCGCCCTTTAACATGGGGGGCCCAGATCCCGCCAACCCCCCCACTCTGGACTGTGATTGTGGGGGTCTGCAGGCAGTAGACTTATCGGAATCTGGAAGCGCCCTTTAACATGGGGGGCCCAGATCCCGCCAACCCCCCCCACCCCCCATGTGAATGAGTACCCCTACACATTCACCAAAAAAGTGTAAAATAAAAATAAAAACAGTAGACGAGTTTTTGACAATTTCTTTAAAAATAAATAAATATGTAGATCTGGCGCCACTACCACCACTGGATCTGGAAAAAGAAGAAACAAAAATGCTCCGCCGTCAATGAAGGCTGATTGCCTACTGCAGACTGTACAAATGCTAAGAGACCCAGTATTAAAAGGAGGAACAGCACTGTCTGCAGATATAATTACATATCCAGGCAACAGCACATTCCATTTCAACTTTCAGAAAGAAATGCAATGCATACAGTTGCAGGGGAGTTGTGCTGGCTTTCAGAAGCTAAAACAAGTGGTGTGGAGGTAATATAACACCTCCTTATCCCCTGGTAAACACCCTCTGAGAAGCGATTCACGGCGGATTGCTCTTCAGAGTGAGAACGATAGTGTAAACTAACACTTACAGCAGTGATGAGCTTGCACGTGTTCAAAGATCTGAACCCACGTATGTGTGCTAGGTTTGCCACCTCATTCCTTTAAAATCAAACATATATTAATTACACAGGCTCTGTGGCTTATTAAGATGGTAATTAAACTCACTTGATGCCTTATTTGCAATAAATTAGACTCAGCACCTGTGTAATTCATATGTTTGGATTTAAAAGGATGAGGTGGCAACCCTAATGTGAGCCCACCAGGGAGTTGCCATATGTGAAGGACAATCATCTGCGGCCGAGTCATTTCCTGCCCCCGCAGCCACGTGTATACGTGCTTCTTGTATACATGTGGCTGGGGGGCAGGGAATGCCCTGGCCGCAGATGATGATTGCCCTGTACAGGTGAGATGCTTCCTGGCGGGCTTGCACACATGAGTTTGGGTGTTCAAACACGCCTGAGCTTATCTCTTTTTAAGAGGGGGGGGGGGGGGGCAGAGCCAGGGCAATATGTATGTTGTCATGCTGGTGCCAGGAAGTGCAGTTCTGGCAACTGTTAGTGATTATTCTGCATTATTATTTGTTTTACATTGGCTCAATCATGAGAATACTGGAGCTCAGGCAACCTATAATTATTTGCTATGTACAATAAACTGATGTCGGGGCTAATAACATTAGTGAGTAGATTGCTTTCTTTTAATGTAGGTCCTCTTCCTCCATGGGAGGATATTGTTGTGTGCAAATACTTGAGGTGGGTGTGGTTGGCTTGTGTTAACCAGTGCCAGGATGCGTTTGATCACCTGTCTGGAGCATGTGTTGAGGGAGAGGAGAAACAGTCAAAACAGGAATGTGACCCCCACTTCACCGGAAGTGATGCGTGTCTTGTTTGCTTTTATGTTCGTGCCTTTCTAACATGCTGCGCAAAGCTCTAGTTTGCTGCCATCTGCTGGCTTTTCTGAAATGGCTTCTCATCATTTTTGTGATATTAACTTAGACCCCATACACACTATACAACTTTTGTTGTCTGATTTCCTTTAGATTTACCAAAGTCATATAGTGCAAGGGCCTACCTGATTGCATTCAAATTGAAACTTGAGGTTTGACCTCATAATATATTACAGAAAATTGTATAGTGTGTATCAAGCTTTAGGTCTGATTTACACCTATGCATTTTAGTGCATTTTGCAGATTTGCACTACAGATTGTGTTCCATGGGAAACCATGTTAAGTGGAATGCAGTGCAAATCTGCAAAATGCAAAAAGCAGTAAAAATGCATAAGTGTGAATCAAGACTAAGGCCGCATACACACGGGCGGACTGTCTGACGGACTTGGTCCGCTGAAACGTGTTTCAGCGGACAATCCGCTCGTGTGTGGGCTTCAGCGGACTTTTTCAGCGGACAGTCTGGCGGACTAAGTCTTTCGGAATTTCCATAATATTGTCCGTCCAAACTTGGTTTCAGCGGACAGTCCGCTCGTGAGTAGGCTAGTTCGACGGACTAAGTATGGCGCATGCTCAGAAAGGATTTACACGGCGAAAGGTTGCATTGCAGTGTATTGGACGTCGTATTTCTAATCCCGTCGTACGTGCTGTACACGTCATCGCGCAAGCTTTCGGCGGACTGTCTGTTCATCGTGTGTGGTCAAGTCCGTTCATTCGAAAGTAGGACGGACTGTCTGTCGGATTGTCTGACGGACTTAGTTGGATGGATAGTCCGCCCGTGTGTACGCGACCTTAGGATTTATTCTAGCACTTCACACCTACGCATTTTTAGTGCTTTTTGCATTTTGCAGATTTGCACTACAGTCAATTTAACATGGTTTCCTATGGAACACGTTCTGTAGTGCAAATCTGCAAAATGCAAAAAGCACTAAAAATGCATAGGTGTGAATCCAGCCTTAGGCCTGATTCACTGCTATGCGGCTTGCAGATTGCATATTCCAGGTGCATTTTGTGTTTTTCAATACACGTTTTTGATCCTTTAACCACTTCCCGACCAGCGCACGACGATGTACGTCGACAGAATGGCACGGGCAGGCATATTGGCGTACATGTACGTCCAATATTCGTTGCCGCCGTGCCATCGGGAGCGCGCCGCCGGCGGAGCGCTCTCGCGCTGGTCGGGACCCCCGTGAGTCCGGTCGCGGGACCCGCGGACTCGATCGCCGCGGGCATCCCCGCGATCGTCTCACGGAGCGGCCGAATGGAGGAAATGCTGTATAAACAACATTTTTCCATTCTGCCTAGCAACTAGTGACGCTGATCTCTGCTCCATGTGATTGGAGCAGAGATCAGTGTACACTAAATGAAAGCCCAACCCCCCCACAGTTAGTAACACACCCCTAGGAACCCTTAACCCCTACACTGCCACCCATTGGTTAACCCTTTCACTGCCAGTGTCAATTACACAGGAATCACTGCATTTATATAGCAGTGATTACTGTATAAATGACAATGGTCCCAAAAATGTGTCAAAAATGTCCGATGGGTCCCCCACAATGTCGCAGTCACAATAAAAATCGCAGATCGCCGCCATTACTAGTAAAAAAAAAAAATAATAAAAAATTATTAATAAAAATGCTATAAAACTATCCCTATTTTGTAAACGCTATAACTTTTGCGCAAACCAATCAATAATCGCTTATTGCGATTTTTTACCAAAAATATGTAGAAGAATACGTATCGGCCTAAACTGAGGGAAAAAAATGTTTTTTTATATATTTTTGGGGGATATTTATTATTACAAAAAGTAAAAAATAATGCATTTTTTTCAAAATTATCGCTCTATTTTTGTTTATAGCGCAAAAAATAAAAACCGCAGGGGTGATCAAATACCACCAAAAGAAAGCTCTATTTGTGGGAAAAAAAGGACGTTAATTTTGTTTGGGAGCCACGTCGCACGACCGCGCAATTGTCAGTTAAAGCGACGCAGTGCCGAATCGCAAAAAGTGGTCTGGTCTTTGACCAGCAAATTGGTCCGGTCTGAAAGTGGTTAAAGTCTATGGAACCAAAAACCAGAAAAAAAGTCCCTGGCCCTTTCCATAAAATGCACAGATGTGAACATAGGAAACCATGTAAGGCTCGATTCACACTAATGCATTGTTTGATGCATTTGCATTTTGAAGAAATGCAGGGACATTTTTTTAACATGGGCTCCTATGGAACATGTTCACATCAATGCATTCTAGTTCCTCTGCGTTTTTGGAAAGGGTCGGGGACTTTTTTTCCCACAAAATGCAGCGTTTTGCATGTAATAGAATTCAATGGACCCACATCCAAAATGCAAGTACAGCATTTTTACTGTGATTTTGCCGCGATTTGCGTTGTGCGTTTTTTTTCTTTTTTTTCCCACTATATATAGCTGGTTGCTAAGGAGGGTCCGGGAAGCCGCCACAACGCCCAAACATCAGAAAATGGGGTGTATAACCAGTGGCTCGATGCACAGTCTGATTGTAAGCCCAAACAACATCTCCTACATACTGCGGCCAATGTTCTCGATGTTCTTGCTCTAATGTGCAAATCAATCCCAACAATGTGCGATTAAAGTGTTCACAGGCCCTATTTCCCTGGGGGTGGTAAGGAGTAGTATGAGACTTCTGAATACCACTAAGCCCTTGTACACACAGTCTGAGATTCCGACGGAATGTGTCCTATCGGACCGTTTTGTCAGATATTCCGACTGTGTGTGGTCTTCATCGGACTGTTTCCGTCGGAATATCCGACGGACCAACTTTTCCAACTTGCCCGTAAAATTTTCTGACATAATGCTCCAATCGGACATACTCCGATCATGTGTAGCCTACTCCGACGGACAAAGTGCCACGCATGCTCAGATCAAATTCCTAGACCAAAGCTATTGGCTACTAGCCTGAACGTAGTCCCGTCGTAACGAAATAACGTCATCACGTTATGTATAATTGGATTTTCCGACAACTTTGTCCGCCCGTGTGTATGCAACAGTTTCGGACAAAATCCGTCGGACAAAATCCAATGGATTTGATTGTCAGAATGTCCGACCGTGTGTACAAGGGCTAAGATGGCACAGCTCAGAAAACACCTTGGACTCACTTGGGCGGACAGAATACATTTGGGGCACCCGTAGGGCTGGACTACATGGGTCCAGAACAGTTTAGCTGTGGTGGCGGCAGTCTGATCTTTAGTTGGCACCATGATAGTGAACTTAGAGAAGTGGTCCACAAACACCAAGGCATAGCGATACCCTGAAGAGGTGTCAGTCGCTGTTAGTAAGTCCATGGCCAGTATTTCAAAGGGTTCTCCTGTGCTCACTACCAAAGGGGTAGTTTTCTCTGTTCTCCCTTTGTGAATGGCACAGCTCTTACACCCCTGACATGCCTTCTGCATCTACTTGGATAACTCCAGACAAAATATGTACTTACGAATAAAGGCCTCCGTCCATTCTGCACAGAAGTGTCCTCCAATATGGTGAAAGACTTGACAAACCTCTAAGGCAGGAGTCTCAAACTGGTGGCCCTCCAGCTGTTGCAAAACTACAAGTCCCATGAGGCAGTGCAAGGCTGACAGTTACAAGCATGACTCCCACAGACAAAGGCATGATGGGCCTTGTAGTTTCACAACAGCTGGAGGGCCACCAGTTTGAGACCCCTGCTCTAAGGCCTCCGACTGAGGGATAATCAGTTGATAAATAACTTGCAGGTCCCCTGGACTTGGGTTGACGCCTCCTGCAGAAGGCAAGTTAAGTCCAGTTCTTTTAGGGCGCTCATGTCCAACACCACTGGAATTTCTGGGAAGGAGGACTTATGGGTCACCACGGCCCCGACCCTAGGGAGGGTTTGCTCATAAACTGTCATGGACATCCAAGTGACCCTTACTACTGGAATTGGTAGGTTGTTAGCAGCTTTGAGCCTCAACCAGGAGGGGTCCAGAGTTGGGGTTGGCCCAAAAAGTTTCTGGTAGAATGAATAGGCCATAGTGGTGACTTCTGATCCAGTGTCCACCAGACATCTGGCCGGCTGTCCGTTGAACATCACTGTCGCCACTGGGCACCCAGAAATCATTGTAGGATCACGTTGAGGCAGTGAATGAACATTTCCCATGGGTCAACCCTCCACCACAGGAATCTCTAGTTTAAAGGATGGTTTTGTAGGTTCTGGGCTCCCCGTCTCACACAATTCCTTGTGACGTGGCCTAACCGTTCACACTGCCAGCATTTTCCGTAAATATCGGGGTATCTCCAGAGGGGGTAGATTGCCACCCAGGGTTGTTCGGACCCGCTCTGCAGAGCTGCCACCTCTTGCCTGAGGGAGGCAACCATATCAACTAGGTCTCATATGACCTTTTCCATTGAGGGTAACCCCGCATTTGAGGCGGTGGAAGGGCATGGGGCATAGGGCAGTCGCTTTCTCCCACTCCACTGGCCACCTAGCTCCATGAGTGAGGGTAACCTGGCTTCTGGCACCAACCCATTTATGGTCCGGCTCTTCCTGTTCCCTCTCAATGGCCTCTTGTAGGATAGCAGCGAACTATCAGCCCTCACTTGATCCCTTAAGGCTCTCTTTAATGAAGAGGACCATACACCAGTGAGGAACTGGTCCCGGATAAGCTGATCAGGGTTAGGGACCCCAGTTCTGGTGGGGGGCCATTTTCTCCTCCAACCGACACCAGATTTCCCGTAAGGCTACTGCAAATTGAGGGATAGTCTCTTGGTCGTGTTGCCCATGACAATAAAAATTCTCACCATACAGGCTTTCTAGGCGGCCCACAATAGCTGTTCTGCTATCCCTTTCCTTCTCTGGCAGAACCATTACAGCCCAGCTGGCTTCTCCTTCTAGCGCATTAACCGTCAAATCTGCAAAGTGTGCTGTGGTATTTCGAACAAGAGGACTGAACTGTCTAATGTGTGTGAGGGGGGCTGACATATATAGAGGTGTGTGGGTGTGAGGGGGGCTGACATATATACAGATGTGTGTGAGGGGGGCTGACATATATACAGGTGTGTGTGTGTGGGGGGGCTGACATATATACAGGTGAGTGTGTGTGGGGGGGGCTGACATATATACAGATGTGTGTGAGATGGGGTTGACATATATACAGGTGCATGTGAGGGGGGGCTGACATATATACAGGTGTGTGTGGGGGCGCTGACATATATACAGGTGTGTGTGGGTGGGCTGACATATATACAGGTGTGTGTGTGTGGGGGTGGCTGACATATATACAGGTGTGTGTGTGGGGGTGGCTGACATATATAAAGATGCGTGTGTGGGGGGGTGGCTGACATATATACAGGTGTGAGGGGGGCTGACAAATATAAAGGTTTGGGGGGGCTGAGTGCGTGCAGTTGAGGTGGCCGGTGTTTGGATTCAGTAGGATGGCCGATAGGCAAGCTCTGGGGAATGTTGGTAGTCAGGCTGGGGGGGGGGGGGGAGCATGGTGCTCAGGCCTACAGCTGTGTAAGGGGCTAAAAAATTTCTGATGTCTGCCCTGTCTGTCACCTCCCCTCCTGTTTGATGCTAGTTAGTTCAGTTCTAGCTAGACCCTCAATGTTGGGCTGCCATATATACAGGTGTGTGGGGGGTGGTTGACATATATACAGGTGTGTGTGTGGGGGGTGTTGACATGTATACAGGTGTGTGTGTGTGTGGGGGGGCACTGACATGCATATAGGTGTGTGTGTGGGGGGCGCTGACATATATACAGGTGTGTGTGTGTGTGTGGGGGGGATGCTGACATATATACAGGTGTGTGTGGGGGCGCTGACATACAGTGGTGTGAAAAAGTGTTTGCCCCTCCTCATTTCCTGTTCCTTTGCATGTTTGTCACACTTAAAGAGGGATTCCGCCCAAAAAAAAAAATATTAAAAGCCAGCAGCTATAAATACTACAGCTGCTGACTTTTAATAAATGGACACTCACCTGTCCCGGGTTCCAGCGATGCCGGCAGCCGAGGCCGATCGACCGCTTGGGCCTCGGCTGCTGCCGCCGCCATTCGAGGTGAGGGAATCAGGAAGTAAAGCGAATCGGCTTCACTTCCCGGTTCCCTACTGCGCATGCGCGAGCTGCGCCGTGCAATAGGAAATCTCTGCGCTGTCACTGGGACCCGTGTGTGTCCCAGCAGACAGCGCGGCAGGGCAGGAAATGGCGTAGACTCCCGACAGGTATACCCGACAGGTATCTCCACCCCCCTCCCCCCTGAAAGGTGTCAATTGTGACACCGGAGGGGGGGGGGTTCCGATCAGCGGAGGTTCCACTTTAGGGTGGAATCCCGCTTTAAGTGTTTCGGAACATCAAACCAATTTAAACAATAGTCAAGGACAACACAAGTAAACACAAAATGCAATTTGTAAATGAAGGTGTTTATTATTAAAGGTGAAAAAAAATCCAAACCATCATGGCCCTGTGTGAAAAAGTGATTGCCCCCTAAACCTAATAACTGGTTGGGCCACCCTTAGCAGCAACAACTGCAACCAAGCGTTTGCGATAACGTGCAATGAGGCTTTTACAGCGTCCTGGAGGAATTTTGACCCACTCATCTTTGCAGAATTGTCCTAATTCAGTTACATTAGAGGGTTTTCGAGCATGAACGGCCTTTTTAAGGTCATACCACAACATCTCAATAGGATTCAGGTCAGGACTTTGGCTAGGCCACTCCAAAGTCTTCATTTTGTTTTTCTTCAGCCATTCGGTGGTGGACTTGCTGGTGTGTTTAGGATCATTGTCCTGCTGCAGAACCCAAGTTCGTTTCAGCTTGAGTACACGAACAGATGGTCGGACATTCTCCTTCAGGATCTCTTGGTAGACAGCAGAATTCATAGTTCCTTTTATCACGGCAAGTCTTCCAGGTCCTGAAGCAGCAAAACAGCCCCAGACCATCACACTACCACCACCATATTTTACTGTTGGTATAATGTTCTTTTTATGAAATGCAGTGTTCCTTCTACGCCAGATATACTTGGACACACACCTTCCAAAGAGTTCCACTTTTGTCTCATCGGTCCACAGAATGTTGTCCCAAAAGTCTTGGGGATCATCAAGATGTGTTGTGGAGAAATTGAGACGAGCTTTGATGTTCTTTTTGCTCAGCAGTGGTTTTCTCCTTGGAACTCTGCCATGCAGGCCATTTTTGCCCAGTCTTTTCCTGATGGTGGAGGCATGAACGCTGACCTTAACTGAGGCAAGTGAGGCCTGCAGTTCCTTGGACGTTGTTGTGAGGTCTTTTGTGACCTCTTGGATGAGTCGTCGCTGCGCTCTTGGGGTAATTTTGGGCAGCCGGCCACTCCTGGGAAGGTTCACCACTGTTCCATGTCTTCGCCATTTGTGGATAATGGCTCTCACTGTGGTTCGCTGGATTCCCAAAGCTTTGGAAATGGCTTTATAACCCTTTCCAGACTGATAGATCTCAATTACTTTCTTTCTCAATTGTTCCTGAATTTCTTTGGGTCTCGGCATGATGTGTAGCTTTTAAGGATCTTCTGGTGGACCTTACTGTGTCAAGCAGCTCCTATTTAAGTGATGCCTTGATTGTGAACAGGTGTGGCAATAATCAGGCCTGGGTGTGGCTAGAGAAATTGAACTCAGGTGTGGACAACCACAGTTATAGTATGTTTTAACAAGGGGGGCAATCACTTTTTCACACAGGGCCATGGTGGTTTGGATTTTTTTTCACCTTTAATAATAAACACCTTCATTTACAAATTGCATTTTGTGTTTACTTGTGTTGTCCTTGACTATTGTTTAAATTGGTTTGATGTTCCGAAACACTTAAGTGTGACAAACATGCAAAGGAACAGGAAATGAGGAAGGGGACAAACACTTTTTCACACCACTGTATATACAGGTGTGTGTGTGTGTGTGTGGGGGGGGGGGGGGCACTGACTTATATACAGGTGTGTGGGTGTGAGGGGGGCTGACATATATACAGGTGTGTGTGAGGGGGGCTGATATATATACAGGTGTGTATGTGTGTGTGTGGGGGGGGCTGACATATATACAGGTGTGTGTGTGGGGGGGGGGGGCTGACATATATACAGGTGTGTGGGTGTGAGGGGGGGACATATATACAGGTGTGCATGTGTGTGGGGGGGCTGACATATATACAGGTGTGTGTGGGGGGGGGGCTGACATATATACAGGTGTGTGTGTGGGGGGGCTGACATGTGTACAGGTGTGTGTGTGGGGGGACTGACATGCATACAGGTGTGTGTTGTGGGGGGGCTGACATATATACAGGTGTGTGTATGGGGGGCTGACATGTATACAGGTGTGTGTGTGTGGGGGGGGGGGCTGACATATATACAGGTGTGTGTGTGGTGGACGCTGACATATATAAAGGTGTGTGTGTGTGTGTGGGTGGGCTGACATATATACAGGTGTGTGTGTGGGGGTGGCTGACATATATACAGGTGCGTGTGTGGGGGTGGCTGACATATATACAGGTGCGTGTGTGGGGGGGGTGGCTGACATATATACAGGTGTGAGGGGGGCTGACAAATATAAAGGTTTGGGGGGGCTGAGTGCGTGCAGTTGAGGTGGCCGGTGTTTGAATTCAGTAGGATGGCCGATAGGCAAGCTCTGGGGAATGTTGGTAGTCAGGCTGGTGGGGGGGGGGGGGGCATGGTGCCCAGGCCTACAGCTGTGTAAGGGGCTAAAAAAATTCTGATGTCTGCCCTGTCTGTCACCTCCCCTCCTGTTTGATGCTAGTTAGTTCAGTTCTAGCTAGACCCTCAATGTTGGGCTGCCATATATACAGGTGTGTGGGGGGTGGTTGACATATATACAGGTGTGTGTGTGGGGGGTGTTGACATGTATACAGGTGTGTGTGGGGGGGGGGGGGCGCTGACATGCATACAGGGGTGTGTGTGGGGGGCGCTGACATATATACAGGTGTGTGTGTGGGGGGCGCTGACATATATACAGGTGTGTGTGGGGGGGGCGCTGACTTATATACAGGTGTGAGGGGGGCTGACATATATACAGGTGTGTGAGGGGGGCTGATATATATACAGGTGTGTGTGTGTGTGGGGGGGCTGACATATATACAGGTGTGTGTGTGTGTGGGGGGGGGGACTAACATATATACAGGTGTGTGGGTGTGAGGGGGGACATATATACAGGTGTGCATGTGTGTGGGGGGGCTGACATATATACAGGTGTGTGTGTGGGGGGGCTGACATGTATACAGGTGTGTGGGGGGGGCTGACATGCATACAGGTGTGTGTTGTGGGGGGGCTGACATATATACAGGTGTGTGTGTGGGGGGCTGACATGCATACAGGTGTGCATGTGTGGGGGGCGCTGACATGCATACAGGTGTGTGTGTGGGGGGCGCTGACATGTATACAGGTGTGTGTGTGGTGGACGCTGACATATATAAAGGTGTGTGTGTGTGGGTGGGTGGGCTGACATATATACAGGTGTGTATTGGGGGGGGGCTGACATATATACAGGTGTGTGTGTGTGGGGGGGGTGACATATATACAGGTGCGTGTGGGGGGGGGGGGTGGCTGACATATATACAGGTGTGAGGGGGCTGACAAATATAAAGGTTTGGGGGGGGGGCTGAGTGCGTACAGTTGAGGTTGCCGGTGTTCGGATTCAGTAGGATGGCCGATAGGCAAGCCCTGTGGAATGTTGGTGTCTGTCACCTACCCTCCTGTTTGATGTTAGTTAGTTCAATCCTAGCTAGACCCTCAATGCTTTTTTTTTTCATGTTCCTACAGTTATTGTTAGTACTTCAGAGAGACAGGGCTTAGAAGAGATACTGTCTCACACTTCTAAAGACTGGAAGAACATCCTCTTTACTGCAATAATCTTTATTATTATTATTTTACAGGATTTATATAGTGCCAACAGTTTGTGCAGCACTTTACAATATAAAGGGAGACAATGCATAAACAATACAATTCAATACAAGACGGTTAGGAGGGCCCTGTTCCTGCAGGCTTACAATCTAATAGAGAGGAGCTGGTGAAACAAAGGGTAGTAACTGTGAGGGAAGTAGAAGATTTGGTTGTTAGTTGAAGGCAGGATAGGCTTCTTTTAAGAGATTAGTTTTCAGGGATCGCCTAAAATTGGAGATAACAGATTAGGGTAGTGAGTTCCAGAGGACGGGAGAAGCTCTGGAGAAGTCCTGGAGATGAAAAATATATTAAAACATTTCTTAATCCAAATAGTGATGCAATCAATATGACAGTGCCTTGTAAAAGTATTCATACCCCTTGAAATTTTCCACATGTTGTCAAGTTACAACCAAAAAGGTAAATGTATTTTATTGGAATTTTATGTGATAGACCAACACAAAGTAGCATATCATTGTGAAGTGGAAGGAAAATTATATATATAATTTTTTTCTCACAAATAAATATCTGAAAAGTGTGGCGTGCATTTGTATTCAGCCCCCTTTGCTCTGATACCCCTAACTAAAATCTAGTGGAACCAATTGCCTTCAGAAGTCACCTAATTAGTAAATAGAGTCCACCTGTGTATAATTTAATCTCAGTATAAATGCAGCTGTTCTGTGAAGCCCTCATAGGTTTGTTAGAGAACCTTAGTGAACAAACAGCATCATGAAGGCCAAGGAACACACCAGACAGGTCAGGAAAAAAGTTGTGGAGAAGTTTAAAGCTTTGAACATCTCACAGAGCACTGTCAGAGCACATAATCCGAAAATGGAAATAATATGGCACAACTGTAAATCTACCAAGACATGGCCCTCCACCTAAACTGACAGCCAATGCAAGGAAAGCATTAATCACAGAAGCAGCCAAGAGGCCCATGGTAACTTTGGAGAAGTTTCAGTGATCCACAACTCAGGTGGGGAAATCTGTCCACAGGACAACTATTAGTGGTGCACTCCACAAATCTGGCCTTTATGGAAAAGTGTCAAGAAGAAAGCATTGTTGAAAGAAAGCCATAAGAAGTCCCAATTGCAGTTTGCGTTGAGCCATGTGGAAGAAGGTGCTCTGGTCTGATCAAAGCAAAATTTAACTTTTTGGCCTAAAAGCAAAATACTGTGTATGGCAGAAAACTACCACTGTACATTACCCTGAACACACCATCCCCACCTTGAAACATGGTGGTAGCAGCATCGAGTTGTGGGGATACATTTCTTCAGCAGGGACAGGGAAGCTGGTCAGAGTCGCTGGGAAGATGGATGGAGCCAAATACAGGGCAACCTTAAAAGAAAACCTGTAAGAGTCTGCAAACAAACTGAGACTGGGGCGGAGGTTCACCTTCCAGCAGGACAATGACCCCAAACATATAGCCAGAGCCACAATAGAATGGTTTAGATCAAAGCCTATCCATGTGTTAGAATGGCCAAGTCCAGACCTAAATCCAATTGAGAATCTGTGGCAAGACATGAAAATTGCTGTTCACAGACGCTCTTCATCCAATCTGACAGATCTTGAGCTGTCTTGCAAAGAAGAATGGGTAAAAATGTCACTCTCTAGATGTGCAAAACTGGTAGAGACATCCCCAAAAAGACTTGCAGCTGTAATTGCAGCGAAAGATAATTCCACAAAGTATTGACTCAGGGAGGCTGAATACAAATGCCTGCCACACTTTTCAGATATTTATTTGTAAAAAACTGTAAAAGACATTTATCATTTTCCTTCCACTTCACAACTATGTGCCACTTTGTGTTGGCCTATCACATAAAATCCCAATAAAATACATACACGTTTTTGGTTGTAATATGACAAAATGTGGAAAATTTTAATGGGTATGAATACTTTTTCAAGGCACTATATATTCCTATAAAGTGCTTAGCTTCAAATTTTATAGAAAAAAGTGCTGAAGTGCTTCAGGTAAACATGGAGTGTAGTGTGCCACACTTCCCTCTTGTATCCCTACTCACCAGAAAAAATGGGCCCTCGGCTTTTCAGTCTGGGGGTCAGAAAAGCTTATATCTGGCGGTGGGGTGCCACAGGACTTTTTTGGTATCCTTAATTTGGATCTCCAAGTTGCTGCTTCTTAGAGCAGCTAAAATACCACCAGGCTCAAAGAAGAAAGAAGGTACTCATAGTGAAGTACTGTATAAAATAGGTTTATTAGCGCAATTAAAATTCACTTCCAAAACGTCTAGAACAACAGGCGTTTCAATAATAGGAAGGGCTCTTCCGGGTTACCGCAGCTGGGTGTGCGTTCCACGGATGGCGGAAGTGACATCATTGGTTAGGGAACCTGGAAAATGCATCAACGCGTTTCTTCTCTTGCACAGGGCTCGAAAGGAGCAGCAACTTGGAGGCCCAAATAAGAATACCAAAAAGTCCAGTGGCACCCCCCACTATATATAAGCTTGTCCGACCTCTAGACTGATACAAGAGGGGAGTGTGACACACTACATGGCATGTTTACCTGAAGCACCCTCAGCACTTTTTTCTATGAAATTTGAAGTACCAAGCACTTTATAGGAGGATAATATATTGTACTTATTGATTGCATCACTATTTGAATTAAGAAATTGTTCACAATATTTGGACTTTCAACATATTTTTTATCACTTAATTATTAATTAATTTATATTATATTATATTTTTATTTGTATTATATTATTTGGCAACACTGTAAGCACTGTAATATTGAAAAATTGATTTGTTAAGTGATTTAGCACGTGGTATACAGTAGCTGCAGGGGATTGAATCTATTATTTACCACATAGCGTGAGTATTTATATGTTTATCTAAAGTCCTTGAGACAAGCATGGGAGGAGGAGACAAGGGAGCTAGATAGCAAGAAGTCTTGGGAGGAGTGGAGAGGACGGTTTTGGTGATATTTGGAAACAAGATTGGTGATGTAGGTCAGGGGCCGAGTTGTAAATGGCTTTATATGTTATTGTTTTGAATTTTATTAATTGGGCAATTCAAAGCCAGTGGAGGGATTGGCAGAGAGGAGTGGCAGACACTGAACGGTTGGTAAGGTGGATGAGTCTGATAGCGGCATTTATGATAGACTGAAGAGGGGATAGCTTACCGAGAGGTAGGCCTGTAAGGAGGGAATTACAAAAGTCAAGGAAAGAGAGATAACAAGCGAGTGAACAAGTTGCTTAGTGGTTTCAATGGTTAAGGGAAGTATTTTGGAGATGTTATGGAGGTGAAGTCTGCATGATTTGGAAAGCGATTGCATTGGGGACTGAAAGGACAGGTCAGAGTCTAGGATTACACCTAGCACCCTGGTATGAGGGGAGGGACTGATGGTTGTATTATTGATCTCGATTTAGAAGTCGGGGGGGCATGGGTTGGAGGAAAAATTATAAGCTCAGTTTTAGACAGATTGAGTTTGAGGAAGCGGTGTGACATCCATGTTGATATGTCAGTTAATAAGTTAGTAATGCGAGAGGAGACTGAAGGAGTGAGGTGAGAGATAGACTTGTGTGTCGTCAGCATAGAGAAGGTACTGGAAACCATGGGAGTTTATCAATTGACCAATGGAGGTGTAAATGGAGAAGAGGAGGGGTCCAAGGACATAACCTTGTGGTACCCCTACAGAAAGAGGAGGTGAATAGGAGGAAACATAGTTATAGATGTAGCACTGAGCCCCGAAGGAGTGGCTGGTTTAATTGGGCTTACCGTTACCTTCTTGACCGTGTGTACGTCTAGGGGTTTCCCGAAGTAGATGGCCCAAAGAATTGCAGAAACTGACACTGGATCCACTTTTGGAATATTTATTCGACAACAAGTAGACAAACCAGTCTCTGAATGAAGGGTAGAGGGTTGGGTAGGAAGTTCAGGTACTCTTGGAACTGCAAAAAATGGGAAATCTCTCACTATAGAAATCCAGAGAATTATCGCTTACAACTGGATTCTCCCAGCTACCGGATAGACCTCCTCTCACTAGCAGCCGATAGAGTGTTTAAGTAAAGCAAAGTCTGCCCCAGACTTGGATGTAGAACACTTGTGAATAAAGTTTCTGCCACAGACTTGAATGTAGAACACTTGTGAATAAAGTCTCTGCCACAGACTTGAATGTAACTGAAGGATGTAGATAAATTTAGAGAGCTATCATATGGTACCAGAATCTTGCACCTGGTCCGTTGATACCGTATAAGTGTAGATTCACTTGGTGTCTTTCAACAGATGAGATGGCACAAGACCACCTTTGAATCCTCCTCCCAGTTACTTTCCCTCGGGCTAGCTAGCCCAGAGACTTGGAATTAGATGGATCCGCACCCCAGGCCAAGAGGGCCATGGGGGCTGGTCAGGAGGACCAGGACCAAACAGACAGAAAGATCTTCTGGACCAGTAACCCCGTAGCAAACGATGTCAGTACCTTAAATACCCTCTCTCAAAATGCACAGCAAGATGACACTCCCACTGGGCTGGTTCCAAGAAATAATGGCACTCAATACGCCCAGCCAGACTGCGTTCTCACACTTGCCAGTGGTGACAGCAACACCTGTGGCCAAGCAGAACCCAGTGCAATCCAGCTAGACTGGTACTGAAACCATAATTTGGTATAATTAACCCTAAAACCCAACTGTGGCTTTAGGAATTTTAAATAGGAAAAACACATAGCGCATGCTCCTCAGGAGCTGGCGCTACATAGGTAACACTGAAGTAGCACTGTGATAGGTAGCAGGAGAACAGGGAGAGAGCAGTCTTGAAGGCCAAGAGAGTTTTTGAGGAGAAGGGGATGGTCAACAGTAACAAAGGCTGCAGAGTGGTCTAGTAGTATGAGTATTGAGTAGTGGCCATTGGTTTTAACAGTTAGTAGATCATTAGTCAGTTTCAGTAGGGCAGTTTCAGTGGAGTGTAGTAAACAAAAGTCAGACTGTAAGGGTTCAAGAAGTTTGTTGTCAGTGAGGTAGGAGCTCAGATGGTTGTAGACCAAGGGTTCTAAAAGTTTTGTTGCAAATGGGGCAGGGAGATGGGTCTTAACTTGTTCAGGCTGGTGGGGTCCAGTGAGGGCTTTTTAAGTATGGGGATAATCAGTGCATGTTTTAGAGGGGAGGGGAAGGTGCCAGTAGAGAGGGAGAGATTGAAGATGTGCGTGAGAGAGCATAGGGCAGGGATCTCCAAACTATGGCCATCTAGCTGTTGTGGAACTACACATCTCACGAGGCATTGTAAACATCTGACATTCATAGACATGACTAGGCATGATAGCAATTGTAGTTCCTGGTTTTAACAAGGTCAAAAGAAGTGTTGAGAGTGGTTTTGTACAGGGTATGTTAAGTGGGATAGATGTTTGTGCAGCACAGATGTCCCCACGAATTGCATCAATCTTGTTTTTGAAGTGATTGACAATTTTGTGAGCAGTGAGCGAGTTACTGGCTGGAGATGGTGGTGGAGAAAGTAGAGAGTTAAAGGTAGAGAAAAGACTAGGACTAGAGGACAGAATATTAATGAGCGTGACAAAGTAAGCTTGTTTGGCAGCACGGAGGGAGGAATTGTATTTTAAAAAGGCAGATTTTTATAGGCTGAATGCATGATGGGATGTGGTTTTATGTCACCATCGATCCAGAAGTCTCTTAAGATTTCTGGTGTCATCGGTCTACCAGGTTGTAGTGTAGTGAGAGGAGCAAGAGAATCCAGTGTGAATGAAAGTGAACTGTTGTAGACAGACATGGCCAGGTCAGGGCAAGATAGGGGTGAGAATTTGTCATGAAGGTGGTCAGTTGCATCATAAAAAAAAGAGAAGAATTAAAATATCAAAGGTTTCTGCGGGTACTTGTTTTTTGCTTGGAGGACCAGATGGTTGGAGGCAAGGACATTGTGAAAGTGATGAGGTTGTGGTCAGAGAGAGAAAGGGGGTGTTGGTAAGGTTGTGGGGGTGCAAAGATGGGAGAAAACAAGGTCAAGGGTATTACCATCAGATTACTACTACTACTATCAGAGTGAGTGGAGGACTGTGTGCATTGTAGGTCATAGGATGAGGTTAAGTAGAAATATTGGGATGTAACTGCGCTGTTAACATTAGTGGCTATGCTAACCTGAAGTAAAATTAAGTTGGATTCTATTTCTGTGTCTTATTGGAGTGGCACAGAGTCTGAAGTGTCCACACCATGGGCATTGTATCCTCAGTGCATATAGCTAGGACACTATTGGTTGTGGAGACAGGGCCATAACAAGGAATTACTCATCCCCATTCAGCAGCTTGGTGAGATTCCCTAGCCAACAGCTGAAATTAAACAAAGAGGTGGGATGCCGGTGACATTGTTGTCCAAATATGGCTATTGCCATAGTCATATAGTAGTTTCATAGTTAGCAAGGTTGAATAAAGACACCAGTCCATCCAGTTCAACCTGAGTGAGTGTCTACAATTGTCCCTATCCCTGTACATTGCACACTCACATTGGTCCCTACCCTCAAGGAGCCCACAATCCAAGGTCCCCATTCATATACTAGGGCCAATTTTGGACAGAAGCCAATTAACCTACCTGCATGTCTTTGGAGTGTGGGAGGAAACCCACGCAGGCACAGGGAGAACATGCAAACTCCAGGCAGGTAGTGTCATGGTTGGGATTCAAACCAGTGACCCTTCTTACTGCTAGGTGAGAATGCTGATCACTACACCACTGTGCTATGTGGATACAATCATACTTGGATAATGATGCTGCCAGCATCTCTTCCTCCTTTGTTCAGGTGTTGTTTGGGTAATCTCTCGACTTGGCTGAATCAGCAAATGAATGGGGCTAAACATGAATTATCAGTTGCTAGGAATCTGGCGGCCGAATTCCTGCATCAAAACTGTCTGTGTTGTTGAGGAAATCAAGCAAATTTCTTTCCTGCAATGTGTGCTTGCAGGAAAGAAATTTGCTCCGTGTATGGCTGGACTGAGGCACATAATCCAGATTCAATTGAAGACAAAGCTGTTCGGTTTCTGAATAAAGCCCAGCAACAAAAAAAATCATGATTAAAGGTTATAGTTGGTCATTTGGCTCCTTAGGTGGTGCTATGGTGGCTTTAATGTAGGGTAGTTGATCAGAGGATTGCAAGAGACAGGGTAGGTGTGTGAGAACCCTGTCAAAAATTGTAGAAAGCTGACAGAGCAGATAAAAAAAAGGAAAACAATAAGCGAGAAAAAGGTTAAGACCGGACAGTGAGAGAGCCTCAGGCAGAACTGTGGGAGATGTTGTTTGTATTGAAAGAAACAAAGGCAGAGCAAGGACAAGAGACAAAGAAAAAAAATGAAAGAAGCTGTAATGTGGTGAGCTGGTAAATTAGACATAATCATTTAAACCTCAGAGACACAATACAGGAGAGAAAGACAGAACCCTCCTCAGTAAGGACAGGGATTTTTAACACCCATAAACTTGGTTATTTTTTACAATATGTATTAACATATATATATATATATATATATATATATATATATATATATATATATATATATATATATATATATATATATATATATATATATATATATATATATTTACTTCTTTTTATTAAGTTTGATCATATAATAATACAAAAGAGAGCCAATTGGACATACTCTGGCTAAAGAGAAGTGCAAACAAAAGAAAAAAGAAAAAACAAGAGTACACTTGGTTCCAACCCAAACAAGCTTTTAGTATCCGCATAATTATATAAGCCCTCTCCACTACAGTTTTGTTTTGTGCATAAAAGACCATTGCAAAGTACTACCACCATTGCAGGGGTCACCCGTGCACATGATACCTTGATATCTGTGCACATGGTGGTTGGTAACTAATCTGAAGGACATACCTAAGGAGAGACATTAGTAGAACCTGAATTAAAGTGGTTCTAAAGGCTGAAGGTTTTTTTCTACCTTAAAGTGTATGTAAACCTACTCTCATCCTTCTAAACTACTACCATAGGGGTTATCTATAAGGATATACACGCCTCCTGTATGTATCTTTACCTAACAAATGTCTCCCCTCTGTCTGTTATGAGACCCGAAAAACTGCAGATTCTGTGGGTGGGTCTGTTGTCTGGAGCTCGGTGGGTGGAGTCGTGATGTCAGTAGACTCCCCGTCCACCTTTACACTCCCCTTGTCAATATGCATTTTCTCCTGTGTATTTCTTACACTGAACTTCTGCTATGATCTCTAACATCCAGTGAAAAGACAGGAAAGGAACAACATGACTTCAGGATGCCCATTTATGCTGAGGTGGGGAACATCCAATCCTGGCAGAGCAGCAGAAGAAAGGAGTGGGAGGGAATTAAAAAATAATACATGTCTCAGGCTAGAGCACGAGATATGTAAATCACCTGTCACTCCCAGCAAGAGGGAGGATTTGACAAAGTTTTTCTCTGTTTGTCAAGATTTATCTCACTGAACAATAAAAGAGGATTGCTCAGAGCTGGATTAACTCTTTGTGGCAAGACTGGGCTCAAATGATAGGAAATCGTATACTCTACATTATGACATAAAAAAAAAAAAAAAATTTTGGGTTTACATCTACTTTAATGCATGAACAATGTCCATTCACAGGAGCATGGCACAGGAATGAGGCTTCTCGAGCAGAGGCGGCTCTAGGCTTTGTGAGGCATTAGGCAAAACTTAAACATGAGGTCCCACTCATGCCCATAATAAGACAAATAATTCAAGCGATAAAAATTAACTGTATAAGAAGGGTACAGGGGGAGGGTAAGTGGACACAGTACAGGGGGCAGGAGGGAACAGTACAGGAGGAGGGTAAGTGGACACAGTGCAGGGAGCAGAAGGGTACAGTACAGGGAGAGGGTAAGTGGACAAAGTACAGGGGGCAGGAGGGTACAGTACAGGGGGAAGGTAAGTGGACACAGTACAGGGGGCAGGAGGGTAAGTGGACACAGTACAGGGGGCAGGAGGGTACAGTACAGGGGGAGGGTAAGTGGACAAAGTACAGGGGCAGGAGGGTACAGTATAGGGACAGTAAAGTATAATACGGAGCTGCTCTCGCAGATCCTAACTATTCTGGCAGGCTGTCACTGGGGAAAGAAAGAAAAGAACATCCATCATATAAGTGTGTACCACAGTAAAATGTTATATAGTGTGATAGATATCAAGAATAATTAATATATGTACATTCCAAAGTGCTGGTACAATAAATAATAAGCATAAAACATACAAGTCACACAAAAAAATCCAACAAAACTGTGCTGTGATAAACTTGAGCAGACCCACTGCAAACTATTTGCTCAGACTTCAGTTGACCATCACCAAAACAAAGCACATTCCATTTGCTTACCAAAAAAATGAGACTCCTTAAACTTATGAGGTCACATGCACTTGTCATCTGCTGGATATTTACAACCACTTCACTCAAAAATAACACTGCAGGCATAGTAGCTTGGTCCGGTACCAACAAGAGGCAACCCCGTAAACACAAAGAATAAAGCAATACCAGGACAAGGGTGGCACAGTGGTATAGTGGGTAGCACTCTCACCTTGCAGTAAAAAAGGTCGCTGGTTCAAATCTCAACCATGACACTACCTGCCTGGAGTTTGCATGTTCTCCCTGCCCCTGTGTAGGCTTCCTCTGGGTACTCCAGTTTCCTCCCACGCTCCAAAGACATGCAGGTAGGTAAATTGGCCCTAGTATATGGATGGGGACCTTGGATTGTGGCTCCTTGAGGGTAGGGACCCATGTGAGTGTGTGATGTACAGGTATAGGGACAATTGTAGACACTCACTCAGGTTGGACTGGTGTCTTTATTCAACCTTACCAACTATGAAAGTAAACAATTTGTTGCTTTATCCTAGTAAAGTTTGCTGTAAATACATTACTTTAATAAAGCAATGCCCTGGTAATGCATAAAGTATGTTTTATTCTTTGCATACATGGGTTTGCTGTGGTTGGTACCTGACCAGGCAGAGTGGGGAAAAGATGCTCCTGGGAGAAAGTTACTAGAACTGTCACTTTTTTGGTAAGCAAATGGTACAGTATGTGCTTTGTTTTGGTGATGGTACACCAAAGTCTGTGAAAACAGCTTGCAGTGGATATGCACAAGATTATCACAGCACAATTGGAGAGTGTGTGTGTATATTTAGGCACTTTCACATGAAGGATCCAATCGGGTCCACCTGTCAGTTTTTCAGGCAGACCTGATCGGACCCTCCATTCTCCTCTATGGAGCGTTGGATGGACTTTTGTCCGTTTCACCCGCCTATCTTCAATCCGACCCAACAAAAACAAACTGAAGGGGGATCCATTACCCTTTGTCTGGGCTGATCAGGATGAATGTCAGTTGGGTATAAACAGACAGGCGGTCTGTTTACACCTGACTGCCCATAGAGCAGTATGGACTGTGTCTGCTTGGCATAAGTGGAGCAGATGCAGACCTGTTAACCTCTTGCTCTGCTCGGAGGGTAGTCAGCAGACAGACTCCCTGCTGAGCAAAGCACAGTCTGTCCCATGTGAAAGGGGCCTAATTGATGTTTTGTCCCATCACCTTTGCTCTGCCTTCCCCCATGTACTCTCTAACTGCCCCATCTCTCTTATTCCCTCGCTCTGTCCTTATATCCTCTTCTCTGCCCCATCTATACCTCCTCTATCTCTCTCTAGATGTCCCTATTATGTACATGCAGCAGGCTGTGTGTAATCAGTACAGTCCGGCATGATACAGCACCTTACCTCTACCTTCCTCTGAGGATCCATGCCATTCCTGCTACTGTGTTTGCTGGCCCCTCCCCCTGGTCTCACTCAGCCCCTCCCCCGTCCTCTCACTTACCTCCAGTTCATCAACGAGTATGTTGGAATGGAGGCGGCTCTGGTACCACCCACGTGGGAGGGGATTCTATTGGAGAGAAGCAGCAACTGATCGATGTACTGAAAAGAAAGTCCAGCATGTACCTTTCATGTGGGAGGAGGAGGGGCCATGGAAGCCGATGAAAGTGAGTGTGGAGGCTGAAGCTCGCAGTGCTCGGCGCTGCATGTTACCGGTCTGATGTCTGCATTGCTGAGCAGGGCATTGCCAGCACACTTGAGGGACTATCAGCTTCAGTGCCCGCCCTCTCCTGCCCCTCTAAGGAGGTCTTATACTAGTGGCAGCGGCCAGCCCTGCTGAGTGGCTCTATCTGTGATCTGGAGCTGTAAGCCTCAGAGGCGGCTCTCTAATTAGACAGATCAGGTGGCCGCGAGGCCCCTCCCAGTGCGGGGCCTAAGGCAACCGCCTTATATGCCTAATTAGAGAGCCGCCTCTGTTCTCGAGTGCCCCATAGCAAGAGGCACTGGCTCGGGGCTGGAGCCAGGACCGCTGGTGGTGGACCCAAAAAGAAGAGGATCGGGGCTACTGATCACTTTGGTGGGAGCTAGTGGGTTAACCAGGTCTAGTATGCAGATATCCATCTTCAGAGGGTTTTGAATAGTAGTTAAAATAAAGATAAATCTTAAGAGGTCAGCACAAAATATTTGTATCTGGGAGCAATTCCAAAACATATGAGCATAGTCTGCCAGATTAACTAAGCATCTCCAATAGCTAGATGAGACAGAAGGATATATCTTATGTATTTGTAGGGGAGTGAAGTATGCAAAATTTTAAACTATATCAATCCGTCTATGCATAAATTAACTGGAGGCTCTGAGCAATGACTATTCCCATGTCTTAAACTTCTCCTGCGCTCTGGTGTCAAGGTCCTCAGTATGTGGTGCAATCGGCTTCACAAGGTAGTGCCTAGCATCTTGCAGCCCTCCTCAGAATGATGGGTATTCAAAGGCTAAAGGAAACAAAACAAAAAAGGAGGGCGCACCGACCTAGTGCATTACCACTGATAGAGCTTTATTCAAATCAAACACAAAGCAAAATGAATACTCACAAACGAGTATTGATAAAAGGCATAATCAATACAGCAGGGTCCACTTTTCTGAACATCAACAAGCCCGGGCCTGGTATCAAGTAAATTGACCAATACCCCAACGCAATGGCTGATGCGTTTCAGGGGAGAACGGGCAATGGCCCTCCACCTGCTATCTCTGCGCAGAACGGAGATTATTATTAGAAATCAGTTGTATGACACATCGGGGATGTCTTGCTGTGTCAGGTATAGTATATCAGAACACTGATAGCTGATGTCCCGCCTCCCGCTGTTCAGAACACAGATCGCTGATCTCTGCCTCCCTCCGTTATTGGCACAGTGCGCTGTCAATCACAATAACGGTAGAGGGCGGGACATCAGTGCTCGGTGTTCTCATATACTATAAATATAAAAGATGTTGAGCTAAACCTATACACAAATATGTGATATCTATATCAAGAAGTCACTTGAAATGAGTAAAAAAGTGATCATAACAAAAAGTCAGAACAGTAAAGAAATAATCACAAATAACAGTGAGCAATATATATAAAAAATATATATTATAAAAATATCTTAAAGCGGAGGTCCACCCTAAAGTGGACCTTCCGCTCATCGGAACCCTCCCCCCCTCCGGCGCCACAACTGGCACCTTTCAGGGGGGAGGGGGGTGCAGATACCTGTACAATACAGGTATCTGCACCCACTTCCGGGATAGCTCTCTGCGGAAAGGGGCGTAGATTACATCCCTTTCCGCAAGTGCCCGCCCCTTTCCGCAAGTGCCCCGCTGCCTGCTGGGAAACACACAGATCCCAGAGGCAGCGGGGACCGTCCTTATTGCACAGCGCGACTCGCGCATGCGCAGTAGGGAACCGGGAAATGAAGCCGAAAGACTCCATTTCCTGATTCCCATACCCAAGATGGCGGCGGCAGCACTCAAGAGACGATCTAGAGATTGGCTTCGGGTGCCGACATCGCGGGCGCGCTGGACAGGTAAGTGTCACTATTTTAAAAGTCAGCAGCTGCAGTATTTGTAGCTGCTGGCGTTTAAAAAAAAAAAAAAACGCGGAGTCCCGGTGGACTCCCGCTTTAAGGTGTGAGTCTTGTATGTGCTATATCTATTTAGGACATCAACGCTCCAGAAAAAGACAGTCCATACAGAAACAAATAAGAATTCTGGTGCATCCAAAATGTTGAAAATTCTAAGTGATCAAAGGGGAAAAAGTGTTGGCACCACCACCACCCTTAGGGATAAGGCTTACCGAAACCCACAGACCTGAAGGGGCTTATACTTCTCAAATCGTGATAAGCTTGTAAATAATATCCAGAAGGATGCAGCTGTCATCAACGCTTTACATAATATGACGTCTCAGGAGATGTGTAGCGAGGTTAGAAGGGAAAGGGCAGTCATCAATTAGCCACGTGTTCATACGTTGAAAACCATATCAAAGAGAACACTGCTTAGTGTAATAACGTCAAGGGATATTTATGTAATCATAAACGTAGATTAAAAACACTCACATTTGTGTAGTTTGGAAAAGGCTTGTCAAGATCATTAAAAGTAGCGTAATGTTGATGTTGTTGGTGTAGTCCATCCGACGTGTTTCATCCTCATAGACATCATACTTGGATAATGATGCTAACCCAGATGACGGCCTATTGCGATTTTTTTTTACCATAAATATGTGGTATATATATATCGGCCTAAACTAAAGAATACATTTTTTTATATTTTTCTTTTGGCGGATATGTATTATAGCAGGAAGTAAAACAAAAATGAGAGAGGTGATAAAATCCCACAAAAAGAAAGCTCTATTTGTGGGGAAGAAGGGACAGTTTCGCTTGGGTACAGCGTTGCACGACCGCACAATTGTCAGTTAAAGCGACACAGTCAAGTATCGCAAAAAAATGGCCTGGTCAGGAAGTGGGTAAATCCTTCTGGGGCTGAAGTGGTTTAACAAATCCTCCTACATAGGTTATACTTGTTTATCTCCAGTCTTCTTTTCCCTAAACCCATTCAAAAGGGCAGAAACATGTTAAAATCTGTCAGCATCTGTCAGGAGCACAGAAGAGGGGGTGGAGAGGCTGCAGTAACAGTGTGTGAGAGCTGATTGGAGGAAAGGAACACACCCCCTCCACACAGCAGAAGAACTGTGTTTTGAATAGACAAACTGGGCTCTCCCTCCCAATACAAATGTATTAATTGTGTTGGGAAAACTTCTCAGAAGTGACTCATACTGATAACAGAGGAACAGCAATTGGAGCTTTGGAGAGAGATAAGTAAACACCACAGATATAGCTATGACTCAGGTTTACAGCTACTTTAAAGCGGAACTTTACTCTCCTAATCAACATTAATTATTTGTAATCCTTATGCTGCTAGCAATTGTAAATAGATAGGAAAGTATATCATATTTACGTGTTTTAAACTTTTTTTTACATTTCTTCAGTTACTTCCTGATTTCTTGGCTAGGCAAATTATACCATACAGTCCAGGAGTCTTCAGCAGGGGAGGAGAGATGAAGGGGTTATCCCAGCTAAGCACACTCTCCTGCCTGCATGCTTGAGCTCAGGGAGGATGTATTCCAGGAAGTAAATGCTCCATGATCCTCTGGATCAACTGTGCATATAGGATTGTGTATATAGGATTGTATGATATTTTTCTTTTATTGGTTGAACTAGATGGACTTGTGTCTTTTTCAACCTACCTAACTACAGTATCTCACAAAAGTGAGTACACCCCTCACATTTTTGTTAATATTTTATTATATGGCACTCCCACCACCATACTTGACTGTAGGCAAGACACACTTGTCTTTGTACTCCTCACCTGGTTGCCGCCACACACACTTGACACCATGAACCAAATAAGTTTATCTTGGACTCAACAAACCACAGGACATGGTTCCAGTAATCAATGTCCTTAGTCTGCCTGTCTTCAACAAAACTGTTTGTGGGCTTTTTTGTGCATCAATTTTAGAAGAGGCTTCCTTCTGGGACAACAGCCATGCAGACCAATTTGATGCAGTGTGCGACGTATGGACTGAGCACTGACAGGTTGACCCCGCATCCCTTCAACCTCTGCAGCAATGCTGACAGCACTTATATGTCTATTTCCCAAAGACAACCTCTGGATATGACACCAAGCACATGCACTCAACTTCTTTGGTCGACCATGGCGAGGCCTGTTCTGAGTGGAACCTGTCCCGTTAAACCACTGTATGGTCTTGGTCATCATGCTGCAGCTCAGTTTCAGGGTCTTGGCAATCTTCGTATAACCTAAGCCATCTTTATGTAGAGCAGCAATTCTTTTTTTCAGATCCTCAGAAAGTTCTTTGCATTGAGGTGCCATGTTGAACTTTCAGTGACCAGTATGAGAGAGTGAGATTATTAACAACAAATTGAACACACCTGCTTCCCATTCACACCTGAGACCTTGTAACACTAACGAGTCACGTGACACCAGGAATGGGAAAATGGCTAATTGGGCCCAATTTGGCCATTTTCACTTAGGGGTGTACTCACAGCTTGCAGGAAAGAAATCTGTATGATTGCCCCATCAACACAGACAGTGTTGACAGGGTAATCTGCAATTGTTTTTTCCTGGCGGGGGAGCGGGACGAATGAGGGAAGCCGTCCCCACTGGGACAAGACAATGATTATCTCTAGCGGCTACAGCAGCTGCTAGCGATAATCGTAAGAGAATTCGGCAGGTTGGTTGCACCCAAGTTGATGGATCGATCAACTTGGTACATTCAACCAGCCCATTATCAGTTAAAATTAATTTGAACCATGTATAGCCAGACTTAGATGCACCAAGTGTTTGAGCATTAATAAATTAAATTTGCCAGATAATGAATTTATTCTGGCCATTGGAAAGAATGAGTGCTCCATGCGCTAAATGTGTTATTTTTCTGCCTGTAAATGCTCCTCTTCTAATATGCCTTTAAATGCCTATGTTATGCATGGACACATAGGCTAACAAAGATGTGTTTACAGTTAAAAAAAAAAAAAGTCAAACGCCTGTAATAGCGGCATTTTTTAAGCCCAGTGTGCATGAGCCCTTTAAGTCACTCAATCTTTACCAATTAAGAATAAACATATATTATTATATACAATCATTTCATACTTACCGTATTTATTGGCGCATAACACGCGCTGGCGTATAACACGCAACCCAAGTTTAGGAAGGAATTTAAAAGAAAAATACTTTTAGGAGGGAAGTTTAAGGAAAAAAACTTACATTTAAATGCCCATCAATGCAGCCTTGTCAATGTCATTTGCAGCCTTGCATTGCAGCCTTGTCAGTCATTTGCAGGCTTGTCAGTCATATGCAGCCTTGTTAGTCGTATTCAGCCTTGCATTTGTAGCCTTGTCAGTCATTTGTCGTTTAAAAATGGTGCCGGTAGTTCTCAGCTGTTCTCGGTGGCTCTCGGGTATTTTCGGCTGCACTCGGCCATTCTCGGCTACTTTTGGCCACACTCGGCCGTTCTCGGCGGCTTTTGGCTTTCCGAAAGCCGCCGAGAACAGCCGAGTGCGGCCGAAGATAGCCAAGAACAGCCGAAGATAACCGAGTGCGTCCGAAAATACACGTAAACCGCAGATAGCAACAGAAAGCCCTAGCAACAGCTGGGGATCGGCGTATAACACGCACTCCCTGATTTTAGGGGGAAAAAAGTGCGTGCTATACGCCGATAAATACGGTACCTACTCTTTGTGTAGGTATCCAGCGGGATGTCACCCTACTCCTTCCCTCCTCGCCAGGAAACTTTCCCTATGTGTTAGAACGGCTCAGTCAAATTCCAGACCTAAATTGAATTGAGAATCTGTAGCAAGACTTGAAAATTGCTTTTCACAGACGCTCTCCATCCAATCTGACAGATCTTGAGCTATTTTGCAAAGAAAAATGGGCAAAAATGGCACTCTCTAGATGTACAAAGCTGGTAGAGACATACCCAAAAAGTCTAATGCCGTGTACACATGAGCAGACTTTCCGTCAGAATAAACTCTGACGGTCTTTCTGACGGAGTTCTGACCAAACGGACTTGCCTACACAAGATTACACCAAAGTCCATTCGTTTCTAACACAATGACGTACGATGGGACTAGAAAAGGAAGTTCAATAGCCAGTAGCCAATAGCTGTCCTTGTGTCGTATTTGGTCTGTCGGACTAGCATACAGACAAACTGTTTTCCCGATAGGAATTGATTCTGTCGGAAAGATTTAAAACATGTTCTATTTTTAGGTCCATCAGACTTTTTGAAAAAAAAAGCCCACACACGATCGGAATATCCGATGAAATGATTCCGTCTGACCTTTTCTGATGGAAAGTCCGGTCGTGTGTACACGTCATTATAGTTACATAGTAGGTGAGCTTGAAAAAAGACAAAAGTCCATCAAGTCCAACCTATGTGTGTGATTATATGTGTCAGGGCTGGCTTAGCCC
Organism: Lithobates pipiens; assembly: GCF_037356315.1. NCBI lineage: Eukaryota > Metazoa > Chordata > Amphibia > Anura > Ranidae > Lithobates > Lithobates pipiens. The sequence goes on from NW_027507718.1 coordinate 133,166,108, forward strand.
TTTTTTCTCTGGGCTGGCTCAGCTGTCGGCTAATTGCCAGCTCTCATCTCTCTCCACAGTTACCAGCTGTTCCTTATCCAACTCGTCTGACCAGGGGCATACCTAGACTATTTGGCACCCGGGGCGGATCCTATATCTGGCACCCCCCCCCCCCAGGTGGGCAGTCGGCACACCGCACATTGACATAAAATTACGTCATGTGTAGCGCCTCCATGCTCTGTGGCCTGTGCTGCTGCCAGTGGCATTACTAGGGCTGGTGTCACCTGGTGCAGTAAAACACGGTGTCACCCCCCAAAAAAAATATATTTTCCTGTTTTCTGAAAATGCGCCAAAGATGCAAACTTTTGGTGCATTTTCAGAAAATGCAGAAAAAAATAGAAATCTACAGCACTGCATCCATAACTGATGGTAAAATGTAGGAAGACCCCCTATACATTACATAGCCCGTACCTCTGGACCCCTTCACATTACACAGCCCCCACACCTCTGGACCCCTTTAGGCCCCTTTCACACTGGGGTGGAGTGTGCGTCGGCAGTAAAATGCCGCTATTTTTAGCGGCGCTTTTCGGCCACTAGCGGGGGGCTTTTACCCCCACTAGCAGCCGAGAAAGGGTTAAAACCACTGCAAAACGCTGCTACAACTATGCCCAGGGCTCAAGTCCTGCGGGAACGCATGGGAACGGAGTTCCTGTACTTTTTCCACAACAGGAACACAGTTCCTGTTAGCAGCCATGTCCTGCAAGACTTTGAAGTATGGGAGCTGTGTGGCAGGTGCTACATCAGCAGCTGCCGACACAGCTCGCAAAAGTAAGTGCCGCACACCTGACCATTCAGGCATTGCCAGTTGGGGGGCCCCATGACAGCTTCTGCTTCGATCTACCTGTCAATCACAGCTAGCTGATGGGCAGATCAGGTCTAGGTCTAGCTGATGGGTAGATCAGCTATTCTGCTCACAGGACATGCAGGGAGAGAGGTGAGCTGAGGGAGGAACATCAGTTTGGGGTGGTAAGCTGAGCACAATACCTGGCAAAGTTTAATGCCAGGAGGGAAATTTATGTGGAAATATGTGAAGGGTTGGAATAGCAGCGAGTGTGTGTTGGAGCCCTGCAGAGTTTGCAGCCCCCCAAGCTGACATACATCTCCTAAGCAGGAACACATCACTATCTCCCCAAGCATTCTGTCCAAATAATGTGCAGCTAATTTATGACATTTCCGTTTAACCCTGTGTTATCCAAACTCTATCCAAATTTATTATTATCAAGGATTTTTTTTTTATGTACTAACAGTTAAGCTTTATACACACAATTGAAAAATTGGATGAAAAATACCACTTTTGAAGCGTTCGTGCATATGAGCGTATCATTTTTTTTTTTGGTGGGGGAGTGGATCTTGGGTGGGAGTTCCCACACTTTTTTCCCCAGGACTTGACCCCTGACTATGCCCCATTGATTTTAATGGGCAGGAGTGGTGTATACATCACTCCAAAGATGCTGCTAGCAGGACTGCCCTGCCAGCGCACCGTTCCAGTGTGAAAGCCCTCGGGACTTTCACATTGGAGACGCAGAAGTGGCTCTTTCAGTGCGAAAGGGGTCTTACATTGCATAGCCCCCATTGACACCAATGCTGTGGGGGTAATTATAACATCCACTGACATCATTGCTTGGGGTTATTAACAAATGGGCTTATTTTACTCCTGCTCTGCCTTGCTGCAAAAAAAAAAAATTTAATTTACAGCCTATTATGCATCTGTAGAACAGAAATAAAATAAAATTATGGGCGCATTGGAACTACTAAAATAAATACTGTTAAAATTTATGAGTGATATCTGATTTGAAATATTTAAAGGGGTTTTAAACCTTTGCGGTTTTTCACCTTAATGCATCCTATGCATTAAGGTGAAAAAAAAACAACACACTTGTCAGTCACCGGCCCCCCAATCCCCCTTTTACTTACCTGAGCCCCTTCATCTCCTCGGCGGGGACGCGCTGTCCTCCTCTCCACGGAGTCCGGCTTTGATTGGATAGATTGATAGCAGCACAGCCATTGTCTCCCGCTGCTATCAATCAAATCCAATGATGTGGGTGCTGGGGAGTGGGGACAAGTCATAAACTTGGCGTATGTGGACGCCAAATGAATGAATCAGGAGTGAGTCAGTAAAATAACCCCCACGTGAGAGTGCTTCTCCTAGGGCGTTATCTAATTCGGGGAGGAGCCACTGAGGGACCCCAGAAGACGAGGTTCAGGGTCACTCTGAACAACAAACCTTTAGTACCACTTTAAGAGCTCATTTATACCAGAAGGTGGTGCAGGAAATCCATGTTCTGTATGCGTTTCCCACACTGCGTTCAAAACGCACTGGGTACGTGATCTCCTGCAGGTTTATATATGTTTTTCTAAGGACACCTTTAACACAATGGCAGTGCTTTTGCCTGCTCCAGATTTCATGGTACCATAGTATCATGCAATTTGGTGCAGTACGCTTTTGAAAAAGTAGTGTGTGCATTACATTTTTGTGCGATTTAATGTGATTTCATCCCAGTTAAATGAATGAGTTGAAAATTGCACCGCATGGAGTTGCACAGGAATCCAGAAGGCATTTCTAAAGCTGCATTGGAAAAACAACAAGCAAAATATGGAACAGCATGCAAGTAAAGTCCAATCAAAAAATGACACTCAGGTAAAATTTTATTGAAAATAATTTGCACTCCAATCACTGAATCACCCTTTAAACTAAAAGCAGTGAGTTAGCACATTAGTCAGTGGTGGACACAGCAGCCTCCCCCCTCCCCCCTTATTAGACCAGGTCAGGGAGGCAGAAACAAACACCCCACCCTCTTCTCACAGCACACCAGCTGAGGGCAGCGACCACCATGCCAACCCACACCCCCTTATCACAAGCTCACCTCGGAGGACACTGGCAGAGAGGGCAGCTGGCTCAGCTTCAAGTACACCAGGGCAGCAGCTAGCAAGGTCTGGAAAACAGTGTGCGGTAGCAGCTGCACCGCTCGGGCGGAGAATAGTAACAGGCTTGGCTCGGAAGCGCAGCAGTGGTGGGAGGAGCAAGGAGGAAAGCAAAGAGTAAGACCAGACCATTGCTGCCGCAGCACGGGGGTGATCTGGCTGGAAAAAAAACAGCCATAGAGAGCTGCCAGGGCTCTCCCCACCCTCTGTAAGTGGTGTCACCCGACCCGGGTGTGGACTGCACCCCCATTAGATACGCCACTGACACCCCCCCAATGTGTGTCACCCGGGGCGGACCGCACCCCCCGCCCCACCGTTGGTACGCCCCTGCGTCTGACCTGCCTACTTAAAGCTGTCCAGCTCACTTCAGATCTGCCATCGCCTTGGTCACTTCACAAGAAACCATCTCCTGCGGTTCTGTTTAAAGACTGGATTACTGACATCCCTTCTGGCTCCTTATCCTGCTTGCTGTTGCTTTACTTGGATCCCTGACTTCTGGCCTGGCTGTTTATCCGATCTGGTTATTGAACTCTGGCCTGGCTGACTACTCAATCTCGTTACTGGACTCTGGCTATGCTTTGACTACGCTTTTTCTATTTATCTTTTTATTTAATAAACAAGTGTCATTTCATTGTACTTCTGTCTCAGTCTGATTCATGGTTTCTGACAGCCACATGCCCTCAACATTGGGAGGATGCTTTGGGAGGATGCTTTGTGGGACCGCAGACCCCCACAACCACCGGCCAGGGAATCCCGGCAGCCTGACTAATCTTAGCTGAGGAGGACGGGGCCACCCGTCACCTGACCCCGCGCCCCCTCTGACGCAAGGGGAGTGCCGGGCTTCCCCAGTGACGTGCGGGTGACCCCGCCCCCCCGATGTAATGGAAAGCTGCATTACATCAGAGGGGGCGGGGTCACCCTTACATCACTGGGGAAGCCCGGCTTTCCCCTTGTGTCAGAGGGGGGCGGGGTCAGGTGACAGGTGGCCCCGTCCTCCTCAGTAAGACGTGTCAGGCTGCCGGGATTCCCGCAGTGTCTCCGGTGGAGACAGGATGGATGCGCTGCGCTGGACCATCGGTAGAGATTCCCCGTAGCTGGATCAGATCACCCATCGCTGAACCCCGGAGAGATAATCATCCATTGCTGGATAGCAAGAGTGAATTACCACCGCTGGAATCTTTTTTTTTTTTTTTTTTAAATACCCAGAAGGAAGACCGAGGGAAGATGGAACTGCCTACAGTGGTATGTAAACATGTGTGGTTAGTTTCATTCCGAATTAAAACTCGAACTAATTTTCATTAGAATAGTACCGAATTTTTTAATTAATCCAAAATAACGAATAAAATTGAATAAAATATTCTATTTCTTTATTTTCTATTCTATTCTATTCTTTTTGGAAATTGGAAAACTATTAGAATGCCAGAATGTTTCGAATTAGGAAACTATTCTAAATTGATTTGAAAATGAATAAACAAAACGAATCCTGAAAATAAATGAAACAAATTTAAATAAATTCATGTAAATAACTAATCAAAACAAAACAATTTTTTTTCGTTCTGCACAGTCTTTTTATAATGTGCTAGTATGCATACTGCCACATTATGACTTAAACTGTCCAGGGGTCCAATTCTTTTTTTCTGCAGTTTACTACCGCTTGAATGGAAATCCAGAACAACATACTGAAAGAGTCCCTGGGAACTATAATGCCGTGTACACACGACCGAACTTTCTGGCAGACTAGGTCCCACAGAATCAGTCCATTGGTGTGGGCTAATCCGATCGTTTTTTGTTTAAAAGAATCAGACGGACCTAGAAATAGAACATGTTTCAAATCTGTCTGACGGACTCAATTCCTATCTAGCTCGTCTGTATGCTGGTCCAACGGACCGAATACGACGCAATAAAAGCTATAAGCTACTGGCTATTAAACTTCCTTTTTTAGACCCGTCTAACGCCATCACGTTAAAAATGAATGGACTTTGATTTGTTCGGAAAGTCGATTTGTTCGGAAAGTCCATTTGTTCGGAAAGTCCCGCCGAATGTCAGGAGACCATCGGACCTACAGTAGTCTGTCGTGTGTACGCGGCATAAGACTTGCATGTGAAGTCATATGAAGGAAAACTTTAAACAAGCTCAATAGCTTCTGTTAGATAGCTCCCACACAGCAAGGCTTCCCTCGTTTGGTGCCCAATGGTAGCTTAGACCATAGAAATACAGAAAGGAGCATCAGACCAAAGCATACAAAACCGTTATAATTGTTGGTTAAAAGTAATATACCAAAAAAGAATGTGTTTTGGAGCTACCCAACAATTTTTTCATCAGGGCTACAAGAATATGCAAAAAAGTAATGTTAAAATGATGAAAATGTCTAGATAGGCATATTAGTATATATCATAGGGATGAGCTTCGTGTTCGAGTCGAACGCATGTTCGACTCGAACATCGGTCGTTCGTGCGTTCGCCGAATTCCGAACGTTTGGGCCGTTCGCGGCAAAATTCGTGTGGCCCACAATGCACTGCGATGGCGCAATGCATTGCTGTCTCACGATTGGCCAAGCATGCACTGTGACCCCGCATGCTTGGCCAATCGCAGCGCCAGTAGCGGGAAGAGCAATGGTTGGCCACAGGCATCCTGCCTGTGGCCAATCATAGCTCAGACTGTGTAGTGCACGCCCCACACTATATAAAGCTGCCTTTCAGGCGGCCTCGTGTAGTGTTTGTTAGCATCTGAAGCAGTGGGTGTTCTGTGTACCTTCAACACAGTTACACACCAATCGTTTTTGGCTGATTTACTATTTTGCTCTTGTGTAGTGGTTACTGTCTGTGCCCTGACCGCAGTATACACCACTATATTCACCTCACCTATATAGCTAGTGATCTAGCTTTAATAATAGAGCTTGCAGTCAGTAGTGTTAGTGCGTGCTGTCTGCGTGCTCTGTACCCAGTACATACCACTATATACACCTACATAGCTGTTCTCTATTTGAGCCCGATTGTCATTTGCTGGAGTTATTGGAAGTTGTGTGTGCCTCCAGCACAGCACAGTATACATCTGTATATACCCCTTTAACTCTGCTGTTTTCTTGTTATTGTCTGCGTGCCCTGACCGCAGTATACACCGTGATATTCACCTCACCTATATAGCTAGTGGTCCATCTTTAACAATAGAGCTTGCAGTCAGCAGTGTCACTCAGGAGATAGTGCGTGCTGTGTGCCTGCTCTGTACCCAGTACATACCGCTATTATCCACCTACATAGCTGTTCTCTATTTGGGCCCGATTGGCATCTGCTGGAGTTATTGGAAGTTGTGTGTGCTTCCAGCACAGCACAGTATACATCTGTATATACCCCTTTAACTCTGCTGTTTTCTGGTTATTGTCTGCGTGCCCTGACCGCAGTATACACCGTGATATTCACCTCACCTATATAGCTAGTGGTCCATCTTTAACAATAGAGCTTGCAGTCAGCAGTGTCACTCAGGAGATAGTGCGTGCTGTGTGCCTGCTCTGTACCCAGTACATACCGCTATTATCCACCTACATAGCTGTTCTCTATTTGGGCCCGATTAACATCTGCTGGAGTTATTGCAAGTTGTGTGTGCTTCCAGCACAGCACAGTATACATCTGTATATACCCCTTTAACTCTGCTGTTTTCTGGTTATTGTCTGCGTGCCCTGACCGCAGTATACACCGTGATATTCACCTCACCTATATAGCTAGTGGTCCATCTTTAACAATAGAGCTTGCAGTCAGCAGTGTCACTCAGGAGATAGTGCGTGCTGTGTGCCTGCTCTGTACCCAGTACATACCGCTATTATCCACCTACATAGCTGTTCTCTATTTGGGCCCGATTGACATCTGCTGGAGTTATTGGAAGTTGTGTGTGCTTCCAGCACAGCACAGTATACATCTGTATATACCCCTTTAACTTTGCTGTTCTATAAAAAAGGCATCTGCAGGAGTTAGTGGGTGTTGTGTGCCTCCAGCACAATATAAACTACCCAACTACTGTTTTACCCAACTCCCTTCAGGCCATTACCATGTCTGGAAGGCCAGCAAGGAGAGGCAGACAGGCGCGAGTCGATAAAAGAGGGCAAGCAGGCTCTGTGTCTAGAGACAACAGTGCTGGTCGGGGACGCGGTGCATTGTCATCAGCACGTGGCCATGGGACATGCTTGTCCTTCTTTTCTGCAGCTGGACATGTTGAACCGCAACATGCCAACGACTTGGTAGAGTGGATGACCAAGCCCTCTTCATCCTCCTCATCCTCTCTCACCCAGTCTCAGGGTAGTAGAAAAGCAGCTGCTAACACATCGTCGTCCCTCCTCTCAATGTCATCATCAGTGACTCCTTCCCTAGACCCACCACGTCCTCCTGAGGAGTCTCCTGAACTCTTTGAGCACAGTGTTGGGTACATGCTCCAGGAGGATGCCCAGTGTTTGGTGGGCTCTGATGACACTCAGCTAGAGGAAGGCAGTAGCGTGAGCACAGAGAGAGGGGATGCTCAAGAAGGACAGCAATCTGGCAGTCATGTTCCACAAGCTGCAGCATACTGCCAGGTTTGCTACAGCGATGAAGAGGGAGGGGATGATGAGGGCACTGACTCCACGTGGGTGCCTGGAAGGAGGGAGGAGGAGGAGGAGGAGGAGGAGGCACATGTCCAACGAGGCAGGATGCCCTCCGGGGGCCAGCTTAGGGGCAGCACACCGACTGAATCACACCGCAGAGCTCCGCCTGCGCAGAGCGCTTCCTCTGCGCGTTATTCTAAAAGTTCTTTGGTGTGGGCCTTTTTTGAGACGAGTGCATCAGATCGCACCGCTGCTATTTGCAACATATGTCTCAAGCGTATCTCACGTGGCCAAAACATCAGCCGCTTGGGCACCACATGCTTGACCAGACATATGTTGACCTGCCATGCAGCTCGTTGGCAAGCATACCTCAAAGACCCACACCAAAGAACAAAGCGGACCTCTCCTTGCTCCTCATCAGCTGGCATCTCCAACCCCACTAGACCTTCAGTCCTCTCTGAAACCTGCTCTGAGAGGAATGAAGGTGTAGAATTAGGTGTGTCACAGCCAAGTGCTTCCGGGAACTCTGCTAGTGGTACATCCACGTCCGATTATAGCAGACAAATGTCCCTGCCCCAGCTGCTGGACCGGCGGAAGAAATTTACTCCCAGCCATCCACATGCCCAGCGGTTGAATGCTAGCTTGGCTAAATTGCTAGCACTTCAACTGCTGCCTTTTCAGTTGGTAGACTCGGCCCCCTTCCGTGAGTTTGTACAATGTGCGGTTCCTCAGTGGCAGGTCCCCAAACGCCACTTTTTCTCACGGAAGGCAATTCCGGCTCTCTACCGGCATGTGGAAGGCAATGTCCTTGCCTCGCTGGACAGGGCGGTCAGCGGTAAGGTGCATATTACCGCTGACTCATGGTCCAGCAGGCATGGACAGGGACGTTACCTGTCTTTCACGGCCCATTGGGTCACTCTTCTGGCTGCTGGGAAGGATGCAGGACAAGGTGCAGTAGTATTGGAGGTTGTTCCGCCACCACGCCTCCAAAATGCTACTATTGGTTGTGACACACCTCTCTCCTCCACCCCCTCCTCTTCTTCTTCCTCCATGGCCTCTTCCAGTGCTCTGTCCTCAGAACCAGCGGTGCTCCGTAGGCGTTGCAGGGGCTACGCAAGTACGCAGGCAAAACGATGCCATGCCATGCTTGCGCTGGTTTGTTTGGGGGACAGGAGCCACACTGGGGCGGATGTTTTGTCAGCTCTGCAGGGGCAGGCCGAGAGGTGGTTGACGCCACGCCAGCTTAAGCCAGGAATGGTGGTTTGCGACAATGGCACCAACCTCCTCTCCGCCCTCCGACAGGGACAACTGACCCATGTGCCCTGTGTAGCTCACGTCCTTAACCTGGTGGTGCAGCGGTTCTTGGGCAGGTACCCCGGCTTACAGGATGTCCTGAAACAGGCCAGGAGAGTCTGTGTGCATTTCCGCCGATCATTTAATGCCTGTGCTCGGCTGGCTGAGCTCCAAAAGGAGTTGAACCTGCCCAAGAACCGCCTTATATGTGACATGCCCACCAGATGGAACTCAACATTGGCCATGCTGCAGCGGCTGCACACGCAGCAGAGGGCCATCAATGAGTACCTGTGCGACTACGGCACCAGGACAGGGTCAGGAGAGCTTGGTTTTTTCTCACCACGCCAGTGGGGCATGATCAGGGATGCATGCACTGTCCTGTCACCGTTTGAGGAGGCCACAAGGATGGTGAGCAGTGACAGTGCATGCATCAGTGACACTATACCTCTTGTCCACCTCTTGGAGCATACGCTGCGTGGAAATAATGGACAGGGCACTTGAGGCAGAACAGAGGCAGGAAGAGGAGGACTTCCTTGCCTCTCAAGGCCCCCTTTATCCAGACAGTGTTCCTGCTGTGCCACCCATCACACAGGAAGAGGGTGAGGAGGAGGAAGAGGAGGAGGAGGATGATTGTGTCAGCATGGAGGTGGAGGCTGGCACTCAGCATCAGCAGCAGCAGTCTTATAGGGATGATTTACAGTCCCAAGAAACACGTGGACTTGTACGTGGCTGGGAGGAGGTAGCTGCGGATCATGTTGTCCTTAGTGACCCAGGGGACTCCGGACCGAATGCCTCAGCTAACCTACGCTGCATGGCCTCCCTGATCCTGCAAAGCCTGCGGAAGGATCCTCGTATTCTTCGGATCAAGGAGAGGGACCATTACTGGCTGGCCACTCTCCTTGATCCACGGTACAAGGGTAAGGTTGCCGACCTTATCTTGCCATCGCAGAGGGAGCAGAGGATGAGACATCTCCGGGAGGCCTTGCAGAAAGCTCTGTGCAACGCGTTCCCAGAGACTGGGAGGTCACAAACTCCTGGTCCTGGACAACGTGTTGCTGAGGCATCAGTCAGAAGGAGCGGTGGAGAAGGTGGCCGTCTGACTGATGCTTTCAGACAATTTTTTAGTCCGCAGCCCCAAGGTATGATTGGTTCCAGCACCCATCGCCAGCGTCTAATTTACATGGTGCAGGAATACCTAGGGGCAAGGTCAGACTTGGACACCTTTCCCACTGAAAATCCTCTGGCTTACTGGGTCTTGAGGATGGATCACTGGCCAGAGCTTGCACAGTATGCAATTGAGCTACTGGCCTGTCCTGCATCCAGCGTTCTTTCGGAACGCACCTTCAGTGCTGCTGGTGGCTTCGTTACCGATCACAGGGTGCGCCTGTCCACCGAATCAGTTGATCGACTGACCTTCATCAAGATGAATCAGTCTTGGATCACCCACAGCTACCAAGCACCTGAAGCTGATGTAACCGAATAATTTTTTTTGAAATACCACATCCCTTCAAGACTGCCTATGCTGATGCTGAGTGACTGTCCTGTTATGTTGATTGTCTATCCTCTTCCTCCTCCGCTGATATGTTGGAAGAACATTTTTGGTTCTGGGTGATGCCAGCAGCCCAATTTTTCTGCCCCTGTTTAACAGGGGCGTTTAAGTACAATTTTTGATGCAATGCTTTGCAGCAGGGCTAATTCCTGCAAAAAAACTAGAGTATATGGCAGAGGTTGCAGTGTGATGGCACCAGTGCCTAAGGCCCAATTTTTCTGCCCCTGTTTAACAGGGGCGTTTAAGTAAAATTTTTGATGCAATGCTTTGCAGCAGGGCTAATTCCTGCAATAAAACTAGAGTGTATGGCAGAGGTTGCAGTGTGATGGCACCAGTGCCTAAGGCCCAATTTTTCTGCCCCTGTTTAACAGGGGCGTTTAAGTAAAATTTTTGATGCAATGCTTTGCAGCAGGGCTAATTCCTGCAAAAAAACTAGAGTGTATGGCAGAGGTTGCAGTGTGATGGCACCAGTGCCTAAGGCCCAATTTTTCTGCCCCTGTTTAACAGGGACATGTAATTACAATTCTTGATATAATATTTCACAGGAGGGCCCCTTCCTGTGCCCACCCAGAGTAACTGTGAGGACTTATAGTGTTGTGGCACCAGCACCACAACCACCAAAGGTCAATTTTTCTACCACTGTTCAACAATGGCATGTAATTACAATTCTTGATATAATCGTTCACAGCAGGGCGCTCCAGCGGCCACCAAGAGTCACTTTGAGGGCTTACAATGTTGTTGCAAAACCAACACCTTGTTCCGCCATTTCTGCAGAGCATATAGGGCAGGCCCCTACTTTCAAACATCCAATTTACAAACATCTCCTACTTGCAAACGGAAGGAGACAACAGCAAGTGAGATGAAAAAAGATGGACGACAAAACAAATTATACAGGGGTGATAACCCTTCCCTATGTTTTCCAAAAAGCTTAAAGATATTTTTTTTGACTGGAGCTACACTTTAAAAATGTACCGGTTGAAAATGACAAACAGATTCAACTTAACACAACAAACCTACACAGTCCCTGTCTTGTTTGCACCGCCTGTATACTGCTGTTCTGAGTATATAGGGCCTGGGGGCCACACGCATTTCCTTTTTTTTAATATGGGTACAGGGTTCCCCTTAATGTGCGTACAAGACCCAAATAGGCTGGTAATGGGCAGGGAGAGCTACCCATGCCATTTTTCTGAATGATTTTCAACCATATTGCAGGAACCAGATATAACATTAAAACCGCAAGCAGTTTTAAATGGTGTTATTTCCGTTTAATGTCATTTTGTGCAGGGACTGTTCTAAACATGGCAAACACGTGGCACTTCACAGGCATACTATAGACACCCCCCAGGCACCATATTTAAAGGAATATTTCACTTTTTTTTTTCACTTTAATCGTCATTAAAATCAGTGCTCCCGCCAAAACGGTAGTTTTTAAAACTTTTTTTTGCAGTGACCCATGTCCCCTGAGGCAGGAGGCAGATCGCCAAACCCTTTTTAGCATACTATCTTGCATATTAGCCGTTAAAATTAGCACTTTCCAATTCGAACGTTCGAGTCCCATAGACTTCAATGGGGTTCTAACGTTCGTGCCGAACGCGGGGGGTCGTTCGCAAGTTCTGGTGCGAACCGAACCGGGGGGTGTTCGGCTCATCCCTAATATACCATATAAAATCCAGAACATTACATAACAACAAATTTGTTACATGAACTTCAGTTCCTAACAAGTTTGTTATTATTATTCAATGTTCTAGACCAGTGATGGCGAACCTTGACACCCCAGATGTTTTGGACCTATGCACTCTGCATAATTTTTCACCATTATAACTATGTTTTTTGCTTATTCTTGTAGCCCTGATGAAGGAAAAGCATTGTTGCCCCTAAAACTCATTGGCTGTTTGTATCTGACTTTTTTTTTACCAACAATTAAAATGATTTTGGACTCGTACCTGACTTTGGTTTGGTGCTTCTTTCTGTATTTCTATAATCAGAACCTAATAGAATTATCTATGTTGTTAATCATTCCAACTTTGGTTAAAAGTTCAGTTGCATTACCTGTCCACACGATCCGGTCATCGATGTACCAATGATAAAGCAAGACATTTGAATCAAGAAAGAGCAACAAATTAGTTTTCTCTAACTACCTATTTCAGTATCCAATGTTGAAATACTTTTGAATCTGAAGTAATCAAGGGTTAAGATAACCTGTGGGCAGGTGCAGTTTGTACTTTCCACTGTACGTGGTGCTCAACTGCAGCGGCAATGCACATAGGGGAAAAAGTATAGAGGAACTTGGTTTCCTTGGTCACAGGGAGGCAGCTATCTAACTGGATGCTGGTGCCCCATGTGACTCTGGCAGCTATCTTGGGTCAGGTAGCGCCTATTTAAGACTGGCTGGTTGCGCTTTATGCTTGTAGCTAGCATAGGGAAAGGATCCCATCTCACAAGCAACAGTACTTAGAGATAGGCAAAGGTATTGGAGGAGTAGGGACATTGCAGGGCCTACGTCTACCTCCCAGGAAGCCTTCCCTTTTTGGTGTGAACCGGCCAGCTCGCATTCCGCTCCTCATGGCAGACGCTGTGGGAATCTTCCAATCTGCATTTCACTGGTTTACCACTGTCTCTGTTGTAAGTGGAGCCAGTTGGATGAGGTCCCTGCTGGGCCTATTGTATTTGCTGAACTTTTCTACAAGAAAAAGGTTACTGCCAAACTTGGACTATGTGTGTTCACTGCCCACTGCACAACGCTGCACCTACTCACAAACCCATAAAAGCGTACTCATAAAGAGACTGAATGAGCAACATGAATATAGTTACATAGTTACATAGTCAGGTTGAAAAAAGACACAAGTCCATCTAGTTCAACCATAAAAATAAATAAATAAATAAAAATATCATAAAATCCCATAAACACAATCCTATACCTGCAGCTTTCTCTAAAGCTTCATGGACAGATTGGATTCCTTTTTTGAGAGGAATCACTGTATACAACCAATAACTATCCATTTTAGCTAGACTTGTGATGCATTATATGCATAACATGGGTCAAATCCATTATAAAGGATAGTGTTCTAATGACAGTGGGCTGCAAAACAAGGGTTTGAAGCCAGGAACCTTTGGCAGAAATAATTGGTTGCCCTGGTAGCCCAGAGGTATCCTTATGAATTTTTGAAATTGTATATATTTTTAGGACAGTGTGAAAAGCCGATGGTCAAAAACTGCAGTTCATTGCATGTAATGCAACCATACGAACGAGCATTTTTAAATAATACAGTCAATAATACGTTTGTATTGAGCTGATGGGTCATTTGGTATTGAGGTATACGTTTTGGAGTCTGCCAACTGAAGTAACAATTAATGCTGGCGATATGATATATCCAATGATACTACCGCAACTCCTTTGCCTGCTCGTAAAACATATTCCTCTGCCCTGTTTTGCCAGCCTGCCTATTAAAACTTCTTGTATAAGTGAGGTCTGGGCCTGTAAAAGTCTTTGAAGATACCTCCCAGCTCCCACACAAATAGCTTTAGAAATACCAACCAATACCAATCTGTAGTCTTAGTGTTTAGACCCAGTGGTTTTAAAGTGCCTCCATTGATCCTCTGCCTTCACTATGCTTCTAAGGTTATGGTGTAGGGTTTAAGGATATTATACAATTTAGGTCATTATTTTAACTGAGTTTAGTATGCATCACAAAGCTTTCATCATGAATGTTCCACTATTTAAAGTAATTAAATAAAAGTGAGATATACTTGTATTAAGATAAAGTCACATGACCCCATTTAATGGTTTGAATTAAATCATACCTTTTGTAGGTTCAAATGAATCGTTTTTGTTTTACCAATTAAATAAAAGCATATAAACTTGCTAAACACATAATAGATACATTTCTGCAACAATACTGCCACCTACTGATAAAATACAGTTAGTGCATATCTTTCATGTGAAAGTGTGCATTTTGTATTTTATTTATTTCGTTTTTTTTTAAATGTATTACAGGTACTGCTTATATAGCGCTGTCAATTTACGCAACGCTTTACACATATATTGTACATTCCCTGTCCTCAAGGAGCTTACAATCTAAGGTCCCTAACTCACAGTATACTAGGGCCAAATTAGGCAGGAGCCAATTAACCTACCAGCATGTCTTTGGAGTGTGGGAGGAAACTGGAATACCTGGAGGAGACCCATGCAGGCACAAGGAGTACATGCAAACTTCATGCAGGTAGAGACGTAGTTGGGATTTGAATCAACAACCCTAGTGCTGCCAAGCAGACATGCTAACCACTTAACACTGTGCTTCCCACAATATGCTCTTAAAGGCTAAGTTCACCTTTGGAGCATGTTACATGGTACACGTGTAACATATTCCCAACCTGCCCCCCACACTCTCGATCCCGCTTTTCCATGACAGTTGGTGGGGTTCGTCTCCCTGCAACCACTGTCACAGTTTGACACACGACCGCATCATTTATTCACAGGAAACTACAAGTTTCACTGTGGCAAATGGCTTGTAGTTCTCAATGGATCATGAGTGTACCGATTAGCATGCTTGTAGTCCATTCTCACCAGTAAGGATGAGCTAAGGCGTGTTCGCAAACAGCATGTGCAGAGCCCGCCAGGAAGTCTGCAATGGGGAGCGCTAATGACAGGCAGTGAGACATTGTCCCGATAGCTCATAGAGAGGTACAGCAACATAGCTGCAGGTACATAGCTGCAGGTAGTGTCTGCCTGACAATGCACTAGCAATCCACTGCTCTGCATGCTTCTGTAAAAAAAAAAAAAAAAAAAATTATATATATATATATTTATATAAATTATTATATTTTATTTTAAAAAAGTGAACTTATCCTTTAATAAGCAAATATTTTATTTTTATTTTTTTAAACTTAGTATTTATTGTGAGGTTATATTTCTGTTCAGGTTACTACCAGCTTTGGTGGAAAATATGTGCCTGTTTATTAGTAGATCTCAAATTAATTCCAAACTGCCTTTTTGTTTGTAGCACAACTTGCCAACAGAAATCGGGTGCATTAAATTGCCTAATTAGAAAAGCAAGTCAATAGAAAAACGTATTAAGTTGATCCTGCATTTGCTATTCTCCCAATTTCATACCAAGTACCACCAAAAAAAAGATCATTCAAGACTCATTGAAGAGTATTGTAATCATCACTGGGGTGATGGTGAAGGACCCTGTCTTCGAGCCCCAAGCCCAAGGTCACCCCCCCCCCCCAGACTAGGGAGCTCCCTCAAAGGCCCTGACAGCCTATTACTCCATTTCCAGTTCTTCCACCCAACAACAACCACCCAGCTGGGCTGACCCTGGGTATTTAAGGAAGTTTGCCCCCTGCCAATCCAGGTTGAGGATCGGTCAGGGCTCCTTAGAACACCCCAGGCAGCTCCACCTCTCCTCTCCTTCTAAAATCCTCTAGAAGAAAGAGGGAGGCAGGGGTGGCCTGTCTATTAAGGGCACACGAGCACCGCACCCTCTGTCACGCCACCCCCTCTATGTAGAATAGATAGATTCATGCATTGCATGAATCTATCCATGGCCGCTTTAGCCACCCCCTATCCAGGCGTATGGCCCCTTTTCAGACACCAGGCACCTGAATTACAGCTGCAAGTTTTTTTTTTGAAGCACTTGATTAGAGCCACAGGCTCTAATAGGCCTTAAAAAAGGTGGACTTGGAGCGCAGAGTATTGTGATCACAGTCCACCGAGATGTGTTAGAAAAGCAAATTAATATTTGCTTTTCTAACACTGAACCGACTCTCCGTCAATCAGGTGGCACATGTCTAATACCTGTCACCTGATTGGCTGAAGGCACAGGCGATCCCATTGGCTGCCTAGCAGAAGGCAAGAAGAGATGCATGGAGGACACAGGAGCCATCCCTTGACCTGTGCTACCCATCCCACAGCTCGCCACCATCACCCGCTGCCTGACCCGCCACCACGATGGGGTAAGTGCCGGTCAGACAGCAGGTGGGTGGGCGAGAGGGGGTGTCACAGTGGCTGCATTTGCTGGGCACAGTTGGCTGCATATAATGGGCATGGTTGCATTTGCTGGGCACAGTTGCCTGCATATGATGAGCACACTTGGCTGCATATGATGAGTACACTTGGCTGCATATGATGGGCACAGTGGCTGCATTTGATGGCACAGTGAGGCTGCATTTGATGTTTTTGTTTTACAGCCCGTTCACACCTGAACGTTTTGTAGCCCTACGCCTGAAGCTACAAAACGCTGGAGGGGAAAAAATCCATTATTCTCAATGGAGATGGTTCACATCTCCACTCCATGTCGCCTGAAGCCCTACGCTTGAAGCTCAAACAAGTTCCGGACCCTTTTTTGTCGCGCGAATTGGGCTGATTTGGGCGTTTTCATTCCCATAGAAACTAATGGAAACGCTCGATTCGAGCGTTTAGCGCGACAACGAGCGTTTCTACGGGCGTTTTGACGCTGTATCTGCTCAAGAAAAAATAAGCAGATGAAAAATATTTTTCCTATTGGCTGAAAAAAAACCGCCGAAGTTAAAAACGCTCGTTGTCGCGCGTTGTAGTGTGACGAAACGTTTGTTGTCGCGCGTTGTAGTGTGACGAAACGCTTGTTGTCGCGCGACAAAACGCCGGTAAAAACGGTCAAACACGCTACGCTCAGGTGTGAATGCAGCCTTAGTATTTTTCAGAAATGTTCAGTTCGTCTGTGCCCCCCAAAAAATTGAGCACCAGCCACTACTGGAGGGAGGTCTCAGTGAGGCTGCCTGTGAGTCACCAACTACTAAACTCTGAGCCACTCCCAACCCACACAAACCAAAACAAACACTCCTGGCTGCCAGCCAGGCCTGCCTAAATTTACCTACACTACAGAACAAATATCTTACTCTACACCTAGCTAAGTAGAGGGTGTTATACCAACAATAATGTCAGGATCCACCCTGAATGCCTGACTGGCAGTTTCAGACTCTCAGCATGCCGCTGAGAGCCTCAGCGAGCCGATCTCACCCCCTCCACAGCCCGGAGCTCCATAGAGCGCTGAAGGGGCAGAGCAGAGAGCTGGTGACTGACAGTCACTGCTCTGTGCTCAGAGTGGACCCAAGAACTCAGCGATCAGCGTTCTTTGATGAGTTCTCAGCGTAGAGTTGGTGAGGCACAGTTGAAGCTCAGATTGATGCTGCAGCCATCTAGGTAAGTATGAATGTTCACTATTTTTAATTCCTGCACTCTTCTTTTAAACACCTTTCTTCAGCAATTATTCCACTACTGAAGGGAATTAAAAGCTCTGATGGTGTCTCTGCCTTGCAGAGTAAGTGCCAAAAGATCCCTGGGCCGCAGGTTGGGCACCAGGGTTCCAAAGCCAGCAATGTGACTGGTTGACCATGCATAGACAGCCTGCAGAGGTGACTGATAACAACATGTGCCTTGCTTAGGGTTGCCACCTTTTCTTCAAGCCAAACCCGAACACTTTTGCGGCACAGGGCAATATTTTTTTCTTTTTTCAGTAAACACTATAGGATTATAAAAGGCCTGTGATATATTTGGGTTCCCCAAGGAGAGTAGAAATGTAGCGCACAGAGGGCACCAGTGGGTGCGGCCAAATTGCTCTTGCTGACATCATCAACCCACCCTTCAGTGATGCCGAACCTGATCTCAAACAGCTGCCCGCAGCGGCAACAGATTTGTGTATGACTATCTGGGTTACTTGGGGAGCCACAGCCTGGTCTGAATAATGTGTCCGGGTTTCAGATGGACTGAAACCCGGACAGATGATTCAAAAACCCGAACTGTCCGGGTGAATCCTGGACAGGTGGCAACCCTAGCCTTGCTGCTGGCAATATCCAGCTCTGCTTTTTCTTATTATTACACGCCAGCTCTGCTTTTTCTTATTATTACACGCAGAAATAACAGATACAAAACACAGACCTCAGATTAAGGTATGTTTTACATGCAGCTACACTGACACACATTTAATTATATGCCTGGAATTCAGTTTTAAAGGCCTAGGCAGATATCTAAGACACAAATGAATGCAGCCCTGTAGTCATTAATACAATATTACATGTGTTTTTAAATGCATGCAGTGCATGTACCTAAATTTGATTTGGTATCTCACAGTCTCTGTATAGCAGGGCTGGAGTAAGAGAGGAATAGCAGTATAAGGAGCCAATTAGTTTATGTGCTAGCAAGAAACATGGTGGTAGGAGGGGAGAGCAGAGTGACAAAGAGATGAACACTGTGATGCTTCTACTTTCACTGTCCAGTTACAGGCTAGGCAGGTCCAGGTCAATTTGGCCTTAGAGGAAGTAGGTTGAATTATACCCCCCAACTTTTTAAGATGGGAATGAGGTGCACCTTTTATCAAAAGTATGTAGGCATAAGACATACCCTGCCACACCCCTTTTAATGGAGAATTATACAAAAAAAAATGATTGGTTAAACCCACAAGTGCTTTTTTCCACTACTTTTCCTTTATAGTGGCTCTTGACAATTACAAATGCAGCAAATTAGAATTTGGATGAAAGGTTTAGGACTAGGAGACAAATGAGAGGGAAAGAGGGACAGCGGGACATTGCTCCAAATCAGGGACAGTCTCTTGTAATCTGGAACAGTTGGGAGGTATGGTTGAATGATGCTGGCCATCAAACTGAGGAAAACTAGGGGCAAAAAAAGCACTGTAGAGAAAAGCTCTGCATTGAAGGTGAATTTTGGAGTACAAGCTGTTTTTATAATTTTATATTTTAATGGGATATATGTTTTAACTTTGTCTTTTTTTGGACTAGGAAATGCCTTTGTGCCATACTGCTCATCCATCCTCTTATCGCAACTGTCACGTATTAACAGGTGGGTTATTAACCACTTCAATACTGGGCACGTTCACCCCCTTCCTGCCCAGGCCAATTTTCAGCTTTCAGCGATGTCGCATTTTGAATTACGATTGCGCGGTCATGCAGCACTGTACCCAAACATTAGCATTTTTTCCCCACAAATAGATCTTTCTGTTGGTGCTATTCGATCACCACTGGGGTTTTTATTTTTTGCGCAATGAAAATTTTGAAAAGAAAAAAGTTTTTCTTTGTTTCTGTTACAAAGCTCTGTAAATAAGTACATTTTCTCCTTCACTGATGAGGCTGCACTGAGGGGCACTGATGAGGCTGCACTGAGGGGTACTGATGAGGCAGCAGTGATGGGCACCCATAGGTGGCACTGATAGGTGGCACTGATGAGCAGCACTGATAGATGGCACTGGCAGGCATCATTGATGGTCACAGAGTGCTATCCCTAATGGCCACTCATTGGTATCCCTTGTGGGCTGTAGTGGGCATACCTGGTGGTCTGCAGTGGGCATCCCTGGTGGTCTCCAGTGGGTATTCTCGATGGGTCTGCACTTATGATCAATGCACTGATTATTAACGCAGACCTCCCCCCTATCAGGAGATCAGCCAATCATCTCTCCTCTACTCGTGGCTATCAGCGTGAATAGAGAAAAAGACGATAAATTGCACTTTCTGGTTACCTTGTGATCAGCTGTGATTGGACACAGCTGACCACATGGTAAAGAGCTTACGTCAGAGGCCCTTTACCAAGATCAGAGATGTAGTGTTTCAGACTGATATACCACTGATCGCTGCGCTGCGCGCTCCCGTGGCTTATCCTGCTGGAAGTCATATGACGTCCAGCAGGATAATACAACCACTTTCTGGCCATCATTTTGCTATGTAGCGGGTGGGAAGTGGTTAAAAACCTAATGTTCAGGTTCAATTCTGCCAACATTGTAATCAAAAATAAATGATCTATGGTTTATACTTTAAAAGATCAGCAGATCACTTGGAACTCAAATTCACCTTTACCCCTCTATACAGGCTTATATTGACCTTAAATTAGAATTCTGGGATATACCTAACACTTTTAAAAATACTTCCTCCCCCCTCCTAACACCTGTAATGACTAACTTATGTAAGAAAGATCTGAAAAATGATTTATTTTCTGACCACTCCGGTCTAGGTATTTGATTCAGCTTCCTTGTGTCAGCCCAAGGCAGATGCAGGGGAGAGGAGGGCCCATAGTAAGCTTGTAGGTGAAATCACTGGGGGGAGAGGACATTTTTAAAATGACCGTAGTTAGGTAGTTTTTATTATTGACATGTCATAATAAATGACTGCAAATCCCTACTCCAAACAATAATTTACAGACTTTTTTGCTACAAATATATTACACCTTAAAGTGCAACTGCAGTTAGGGTTGCCACCTTTTGTTCAGGCCAAACCTGAACATTTTACATATTCACTATAAGATTGTAAAATACTTGAGAGTTGTGACACCTTTGTGTGCCCCTAAGAGAGTAGTAATGTGGCTCACGTAGCGCTTAGATGGCTGTGCCACAAGTAAGAGTCTCACAGACATATATAAGCCTCACAACAATCATTTTGAGGTTGGGGACAGTAAAGCCACGTGGTTGAACAAACTTTTTACTACCTCTATCTACTCCCCCTTTAGCTTCAGTGGCCCAGCCCAGGTTGTATAAATGTTGTGGCTGTGGCAGAAAGTACACCTCCAGGTGAATGGGGCCGTGATAGACCTGCTCTCCAGCCGTATGCATTGCACTTAGTGGCGGCACAGTGATGCTGCATGTAAGGGATGTAACAGATGCATGTAACAGATGCTGCTAAAAATTGCATGTGTTCTATTCATCACATGTGAAAATAATCTGAAAAGCTATCCAAGCATGGATTGCTTTTTAGAGGAGTGGCAGTCCTTTCCACCATTCTAAATGAGTTCTAAAAAGTAGTTCTGGTCCTACAGGATTAAAGGTCAAAATTAAAAGTACATACATACACACAAGCATATAAACATACAAATGCTCACATACATATACTGCTGAGCAGGGAATTAGAAGAGTGACACAAGACATTTGTCTTAGGAAGGGGGGCAAAAGTATAAATCTGGCCTTGTCAGTGGGCAAACTCACAGCTTCTCTGTGGCGTTCAGCACCCTCATGCAAGCCTGTGCAGCACCATGCTGCCGACAACCCCTGGGTAGCGTCATGCCACTGACAACCCCTGGGCAGCCCATGCTCCCGTCAACCCCTGGGCAGGGCCATGCCATGACAACCCCTGGGTAGCGCCATGTCATGACAACCCCTGGGTAGCGCCATGCCATGACAACCCCTTGGTAGCGTCATGCCATGACAACCCTTGGGTAGTGCCACGCTGCCAGAAAACTCTGGATGTCTCAATAACATGTGGGCACCTCCATTCCACCAACCCCTTGGAACCTCCATATCACCAATAACACCTGGTCACCTCACCTCCATGTGGCCAACACCTTGGCACAAGTACCTAATTTATCAGACCTGGAGATGCCTATACTTAGTTATCAGAGCAATGGCAAACTGCATTTAACACAGTACAGAGAAGGCTGTCCTGGGCACGGTCCCTGCCTGTCACCTCCTGAGATCTGCAAGTCTTGTTAGCCTCACCTGGTGCAGAGCACCGATACCAGTTGGTGCTGTCACTGATCTCTCCTCTAAGCCTTACCATAGGACTCCCCCACCACAGACATCCAGACCCTTGGCTCCCTGCTCCAACTGCACAGTGTATGCATCCAGCATCCCAATGCATAGACTCCACCCCCGCTGATGCCAGTGGGATTTAACCACCTCCTGATTCCCCCAGCTCACTGGCAGAGCTCCTTCTGCTCCCTTTGCCTGCCCTAATCACGCTCCCACTCAGCTGATGTACTGTTTGGCACCCTGGTTGAGAAAGGCTACTGTAGATGTACAATGTATTGTTTAATGTGTCTGGGTCTTAGGTGGACAGGGACCCAGACACATGATTGAGAACCCAGACTGTCTGTGTGAATAACGGACAGGTGGCTACCATAACTGCAGTCTGCTCACAGAAATTTGTAATAAAAACATCTTTGCCATTCTGAAGCTTTCCTCCAACCACTTTGCATATTATTTTCAGAAACAGCTGCCTGTTCACCTCCTATATATATATATATATATATATATATATATACTAAAAGAAAGGGAAAAAGCAGGGGTGGTAAGGGGAGAAGGGTTCCTGGGGGTTTGTTGTACCAACCACAGAAGGGGGGATAAACAAGAGGCCAGGTCACTTATCAACAGGTAAAGGCTCCAATAAACACTCCTATGAGGAAGTCACTGATCACATGATGAAGTCAGGAAGTAGGCCATCGTTACATATGCTTACACTGATATGTTTTCTTAAGAGGCTGATGTGTTTTATATCTTAAAAAAGGCGATACTATTTTGTGCACTGGATTGTAAAGTGCACTTTATTTGTGAGTAGTTTTTCTTCCTTTTTTCATAAAAACTAAGTTTGTTTTAATACTACACCATGAGAGGCATAGTTCTTCTTTTTTGGTGAGTGGGCTGGATCTGGACAGACTGACAGAATGGAATGCAGGCAGATTTCTGTATGCATTAGAAAATTATTGGAGGATTGTAACCCAGATCTGTGGGAAAGTGCTGTTTGATCTGCTGAATATCAAACCCTCCAAAGAGATATATAACACTGCCAAAGTATCAACTGTATATTGATGTGTACAATGGATCTTGGCCCAAATATCGCCTTGTGTCTTTTTAACAAGGCTATGTCTTTTTAGAGTTTTGTAATAAAAAGTGGTTTTATATATAAATGGTTATGCATTTTCTTCTTTGGCTGCCTTCAAAATCCCATAAGAGGGTCTTTTCCCATTTCAAGTGCTGTTTGACCTTACCCCCTGCGGAGGTCAGACATAGAGACCCGAAAAAATATGAGAGGCTTCCCTATCGCTTCCATTTATGCATTACATGGTTGATCACCTAGCTTCTTAAAGGTGCAGGAACGTTTAAAGGCGCAGTGGCATATATTTTTTATCCATATGTACAAGAAGAATGAGGAGATTATAGATGGTGTGGAATATACTAACCCTTTATGGAAATTCATCAGTTGGTAAAACAAAGCACATCTAACTTTTTCTTTTTAATTAAAGGGGTTGATAATTTCTGGTGAGTGTGATGTGCAAATATTTGGTGAAGAGGATACAGCACAGTTTTTTCTTCTCACGAAAAGTGGTCAGAATTCCTTTTGGACTGTTTATATCACCAAGCACTTTTCTTTCATTTTTGTTTATATTGGATTGCAATATATGAACATTCTCTTTTTGGATCATTTGGTTTCATTATATTTGAAAAATAAAATATCTTTTTGGAGTTAAGGAGAGCACCGTCAGGATCTTTAGAGGTGTTAACCTATTTAAGATCTCTTGTTTATATCCAATAAAGACTTGTCAAATCCTAATAGAAGAAAGCATGTAATTCATGGCTATATGCAGAGACCTTATATTGCAAGGTAGCTTCTATCTTTAATTGGGAACTCAAGTGGGAGGAAGCAGAAGGATGTAGCTACCTCTGACCTTCATTTAGCGGGTCTGTAGCTGGAAGTGGAGTCGCCTGTGGGGACTAGGGTTGAAAGAGACTCCATAGACAACTGCTAGGTGGTACTCATGGAAAAACAAGGGGAGAGATGGCAGGACTTAATGAGTTTGTGTTATGCCGCGTACACACGACCGGACTTTCCGGCAGACTAGGTCCTATGGTCTTCCCGACTGACTTTTTGGTGGAGTTCAGAATGAACGGACTTGGCCACACAGGAACGGACTAAGTCCATTTGAAAGTCCATTCATTTTGAACGTGATGACGTGAGACGGGACAAAAAAGGAAGTTCAATAGCCAGTAGCCAATAACTTCCCTTGCGTCGTATTTGGTCTGTCGGACCTGCATACAGACAAAGTCTGAAACGTGTTCTATTTCTAGGTCCGTCTGATTTTTTTTAATGAAAAACGATTGGATTAGCCCAAACACAATCGGATTGTCTGACAGACTGAATCATTCGGACTTAGTCTGCTGGAAAGTCCGGTCGTGTGTACACGCCATTAGATGTACTCAGGCGATCCACACTATAAAGACTACTGTTCAGGAAGTTGTGTTATGGAGGAATTGTGATCTGCACTGTAAAGACATGCTTCAGGAAGTCATGTTAATGACTGGTGTTTTTGAAGAAGAAGAGATGTTATTATGCCAATGTGATTTACAAAGAGATGTTCAGTAAAACATTGAAAAGCACCTTGAGTGGACATTCTGTTTTCTGGTTAACAGGCCTCATGCTGAGAGTATGTAAGAAGGATGGCCTCAGGTCAGGAGACCATGTTTAAATCCACAGGTCTGGGCCATCTGTGAGAGAGTCTTGACTCGTCGCTCCCTCCGCTCACAATGGCTCCGACGCGACGCGACGCGACTTATATAGGGACATCACCGGATGATGTCCCCGCCCATTATGGTGTCACAGTCCCAGAGGATGCTGGGACTGTGACATCATAATAGGCAGGGACATCATCTGGTGATGTCTCTATATAAGTCGCTGCGCGCCCGGTCCCCATCATTGTGAGCGGAGGGAGCGACGAGTCAACATCTGAAGAGAAGAACAGAAGAACAGAAGGCGGCAGGGACAGCGACAACGACGACAGCGGCGACAGAAGACTGGGCCACCGCCTGTAAAAGAGCTATAAAAAGGCGCAGTGGCCCGGCAGAAGAACCGAAGAGGGGGTCCAGACCCCCGAAGTCGGAAGAAGGGCGGCGGCGAGGAAGAAAGCCGGGCTCCTCCGCTAGCAAAAGAGCTAGAAGAAGATAGCGGAGGAGTCCGGCGAGAAGACCCCCCGAAGACGGAAGGCCCCCGGAGCTGTGCAATAAACTATTTTTACCCTGTGTTGTGTTTTTTTTTGTGTACATTGTACCCCATACTCATTCACATAGGGTGGGGGGCCGGTATCCAGGGGCCCCCTTATTAAAGGGGGCTCCTGGATTCCGATAAGCCCCTCGCCCGCAGACCCCGACAACCAACGGCCAGGGTTGTCGGGAAGAGGCCCTTGTCCTCATCAACATGGGGACAAGGTGCTTTGGGGTGGGGGGGCGCGCGGCCCCCCTTCCCCAAGGCACCCCCCCATGTTGAGGGCACGCGGCCTGGTACGGCTCAGGAGGGGGGGGGCGCTCACTCGTCCCCCCCTTTCCTGGCCGGCCGCGTAGCGTGCTCGGACAAGGGTCTGATGTGGACCTGGGGGGAATCCCCATGCTGATTTTTTTCAGCGTTGGGGTTCCCCTTTAAGTCCATACCAGGTGGCGGGGCCAGCGACGTCTCCTTCGCGGGCCCCGCCTACCTGGAGACCCGCTCGAAATGAGCGGCCTTTTCTCCGGGCGGGAAAAGTCCGTTCATTTCAAAAGTACGGCGGACTGGCATACGCACGGCCGGATTGTCCGCAGAAATGCGAGTCCGGCGGGAAGATTGGAGTGCAAAACTACTTTCTAAGTCCGCCGTACTTTCGGGTCAAAAAAGTCTGCCAGAGGCTACACAGGGGGGATTGTCCGGCGGACTTGAGTTTGCCGGACTTTTCCACCCGATTGTTTGATCGTGTGTACTCGGCATTAGTGACACAATACAGCAGAGTTCTTTCCTAAGAAGTGGGGTGGGTCCTGGGCCAGCTTGGCAGGAACCACTGTCCAATCCAGATCCTTTATATGTTTAAAAACAATTTGGGCCTGCACATGTGCCTTGCTATATTTCAAAAGTGGTGAATGACACTGAGAATTTGACTTTCCAAAAGAAAGGGAAATCCAGAGTTTGGGGGAAATAACTAGGTGAAAACACAGTCAAATATAGACAGTGAGTATGTTTAATAAATTTTCCAATCGGCACTCATTGGCAGAAAAGTGTCAGATCACTCATTCATTAAGTTATAAATTTGCCCCTTAGCACCTAATAGAGTTCATACATGCACAGTCAGGAAGGTGAAACCAAAAGAAGGGTGTAAAAGAATTAAGTAATAAGTAACATAACCAAGCTTATGATGAATCTGCAAGTCCAGACAACACAGAACGCTATGTAGATATTGTCACTAGTGATTATGTGAAGGTGGTGTTATAACGTTTGCAGTAAGTGGTTTAAAGCAAAGCAATCATGTAAAAACTAGTAAAACTGCATTGTGTGTGAAGTTAACAACCACCATGTACCTCTTGTAGCTTGATTTACTTCTAAACCTTGCTGGGGGACCTCCAAGCTCAGATTTTGACTCCTAATTTACAAAAAGCCAGGATGTATGTAAATCCTAACAATGAATCTCTCTTATTTGCACCTGCTAGGTCTGTTAACCACTTCACCCCCGGAAGGATTTACCCCCTTCCTGACTAGAGCAATTTTTGCGATTCGGCAATGCGTCGCTTTAACTAATAATTGTGTGGTTGTGCGATGTTGTACCCAAACAAAATTGACGTCCTTTTTTCCCCACAAATAGAGCTTTCTTTTGATGGTATTTGATCACCCCTGCGGTTTTTATTTTTTTGCGCTATAAACAAAAAAATAGCGACAATTTTGAAAAAAAACACATTATTTTTAACTTTTTGCTATAATAAATATCCCCAAAAAATATGTAGCACTGACCCCCGAAAGAGCTTCTGGTTTTAGTTGGGCTTACTGTTACCTTCTTGACCTCGCCTTCGTCTAGGGGCTCCCGTGGTAGATGGCCTAAAGAAATGCAGAAACTGACACTGGATACTCTTTTGGGTTATTTATTTAGAAGATAACACAGTTTCTTAATAAAAATAGAGGGTTAGGAAGGAAGTTCAGGAACTTTTGAAACTGCAAAAATTAGAAAGTCTCTTATAGAAGAAATCCAGAGAATAAACCTTTCACAGCTGGATTCTCACAACCTCCGGATAGACCTCCTCTCCCTAGGCCTAGCAGCCGGTAGGGTGTTAAGTAAAGCAAAGTCTCTGCCACAGACCTTGATGTAAATGAGGGATGTAGACAAATTTAGAGAACTATCATAAAGTACCAGTATCTCTCAGCCGATCCGGCGATACCATATGAATATAGATCCATAAAGTGTCCTTCAACTGAGCCTCCAGGCTCCTTCTGAGAAACCAGCCTTGCACATGGCTTTCTCCCAAAGAGTCCTCCCCTGGATGCTTCTCCAGCTGCTGGGCGTCTCAGTAGATGAGACGGCACCGGGCCACCTTTGAATCATTATGGTCTCATATCCATTCAGGCCTGTCCCTGCAGTTGCTTCGCCTCGGGCTATCCAGCCCCAAGGCTTGGAATTGCATGGATCCGCACCCCATGCCAGGAGGGCCATGGGGGCTGGTCCGGAGGACCAGGACCAAACAGACAGAAAATCTCTTTTGGACCGGAACCCCCGAAACACGTACCGCAGTACCTTAACCACTTGCCGACCGCCGCACGACGATGTACGTCGACAGAATGGCACGGGCAGGCATAAGGGCTTACATGTACGTCCTTGCCTGCCCGCGGGTCGGGGGCCCGATCGGTGCCTGCGGCGGTCGGTATTCGTTCGGGAGCGATCCAGGACGAGGGGACGGCCATTCATTCATGGCCACCCCCTCGCGATCGCTCCCGACGAATGAAAATGTCCGGTGACATCACTTCCTCTCCTGTAATGTAAACACAGGAGAGGAAGTGATGTATTCTCTCCTCCGTGTCGGTATTTTTCATTCCGGCACCGAGGAGAGAGCATCGGTGAGTTGCACAAGCACTACACTACACTACACAGTAGAACATGCCAGGCACACTCACCCCCCAATTACCCCTGCCCCCCCAGTCACAGTGACACCAATTGCTTTTTTTTTTTTTTTTTTTTTTGCATTGGTGTCATTTGTGACTGTAATAACTGTTAGGGCAGTTAGGGTTAGCCCCCTTTAGTTCTAATGTGCCCCCCTAACCCCCCCAATAAAAGTTTAACCCCGTGATCACCCCCCCTCGCCAGTGTCACTAAGGCTGGGTTCACATTGCAGCGGTTTATGAGAATGAATGTGATTCGCACCGCACTGCAGTGCAAATCACATCCGATCTCTGTGCGATTCGAGTTCAGCCATACAGATAGTATGGCTGAATTCGTGTCGCACCCGCCGCAAATTCGCACGGGACCCTTTTTTTGGCCCGCAGCAGAATCGGATCGCATGGGTGTTCACACCATGCGATCCGAGTTTGCAGATCACACTGCGATATGCGAACTGATATGGGGGTGTCATTAACATTTCACTGACACTCCCAGCAGTTCGCATAGGGCAGTGTGAACTGCCGCCGGGAGGCATGCGATGCGGGAACCCGCCGCGGATTCATGGCGTTCCCGCATCGCTCCAGTGTGAACCCAGGCTAATAAGCGATCATTTTTCTGATCGCTGTATTAGTGTCACAGGTGACGCTAGTTAGGCAGGTAGGTATTTAGGTTCGCCGCAGCTTTTTATAGCGCCAGGGACCCCCATATACTACCGCATAAAGCCCCCTGATTTCCCCCTAGTTAACCCTTTCACCAGTGATCACCATATAACTGTTACAGGTGACGCTGGTTGGTTAGTTATTTTTTTATAGTTTCAGGGCACCCGCCATTTATTACTTAATAAAGGTTTAACCCCCTGATCACCCGGCGGGTGTCATTTGTGACTGTAATAACTGTTAGGGCAGTTAGGGTTAGCCCCCTTTAGTTCTAAGGTACCCCCCTAACCCCCCCAATAAAGGTTTAACCCCGTGATCACCCCCGTCGCCAGTGTCACTAAGGCTGGGTTCACATTGCAGCGGTTTATGAGAACGGATGTGATTCGCACCGCACTGCAGTGCAAATCACATCCGATCTCTGTGCGATTCGAGTTCAGCCATACAGATAGTATGGCTGAATTCGTGTCGCACCCGCCGCAAACTCGCACGGGACCCTTTTTTTGGTCCGCAGCAGAATCGGATCGCATGGGTGTTCACACCATGCGATCCGAGTTTGCAGATCGCACTGCGATATGCGAACTGATCTGGGGGTGTCATTAACATTTCACTGACACTCCCAGCAGTTCGCATAGGGCAGTGTGAACTGCCGCCGGGAGGCATGTGATGCGGGAACCCGCCGCGCATTCGTGGCGTTCCCACATCGCTCCAGTGTGAACCCAGCCTAATAAGCGATCGTTTTTCTGATCACTGTATTAGTGTCACAGGTGACGCTAGTTAGGCAGGTAGGTATTTAGGTTCGCCGCAGCTTTTTATAGCGCCAGGGACCCCCATATACTACCGCATAAAACCCCCTGATTGCCCCCTAGTTAACCCTTTCACCAGTGATCACCATATAACTGTTACAGGTGACGCTGGTTGGTTAGTTATTTTTTTTATAGTTTCAGGGCACCCGCCATTTATTACCTAGTCTCACTAGTGTACCCCTAAATTTAGGGGTGTCTACTTTCCAAAATGGGGTCATTTGGGGGGGGTTTGTGCCATCTTGGCATTTTATGGCCTTCAAAACTGTAACGCCCTTAGAAAGCCTGAAGGCGGTGCTTGGTTTTCGGGGCCCCGTACGCGGCTAGGCTCCCAAAAAGTCCCACATATGGGGTATCCCCGTACTTAGGAGAAGCAGCAGAATTTATTTTGGGGTGTCATTTCACATATGCCCATGGCATGCGTGAGCAATATATCATTTAGTGACAACTTTGTGAAAAAAAAAAAAAAAAAAGTTTGTAATTTTCCCGCAACTTGTGGCAAAATATAAAATATTCCATGGACTCAACATGCCTCTCAGCAAATAGCTTGGGGTGTCTACTTTCTAAAATGGGGTCATTTGTGGGGGTTTTGTGCCATCTTGGCATTTTATGGCCTTCAAAACTGTAATAGGTAGTGAGGAGTGAAGTCAAATATTTACGCCCTTAGAAAACCTGAAGGCGGTTCTTGGTTTTCGGGGCCCCGTACATGGCTAGGCTCCCAAAAAGTCCCACATATGTGGTATCCCCGTACTCAGGAGAAGCAGCAGAATTTATTTTGGGGTGTCATTTCACATATGCCCATAGCATGTGTGAGCAATATATCATTTAGTGACAACTTTGTGAAAAAAAAAAAAAAAAATTAAAGTTTGTAATTTTCCCGCAACTTGTGGCAAAATATAAAATATTCCATGGACTCAAAATGCCTCTCAGCAAATAGCTTGGGGTGTCTACTTTCTAAAATGGGGTCATTTGTGGGGGTTTTGTGCCATCTTGGCATTTTATGGCCTTCAAAACTGTAATAGGTAGTGAGAAGTGAAATCAAAAATTTACGCCCTTAGAAAGCCTGAAGGCGGTGCTTGGTTTTCGGGGCCCCGTACGCGGCTAGGCTCCCAAAAAGTCCCACATATGTGGTATCCCCGTACTCAGGAGAAGCAGCAGAATTTATTTTGGAGTGTCATTTCACATATGCCCATAGCATGTGTGAGCAATATATCATTTAGTGACAACTTTGTGTAAAAAAAAAAAAAATAATTATTTTTTGTCATTATTCAATCGCTTGAGGCAAAAAAATAAAATATTCAATGGGTTCAACATGCCACTTATCAATTTCCTTAGGGTGTCTACTTTCCAAAATGGGGTCATTTGGGGGGGTTTTGTACTGCCCTGCCATTTTAGCACCTCAAGAAATGAGATAGGCAGTCGTAAACTAAAAGCTGCGTAAATTCCAGAAAACGTACCTTAGTTTGTAGATGTGACAACTTTTGCGCAAACCAATAAATATACAATTATTGACTTTTTTTTTACCAAAGACATGTGGCTGAATACATTTTGGCCTAAATGTATGACTAAAATTGAGTTTATTGGATTTTTCTAATAACAAAAAGTAGAAAATATCATTTTTTTTCAAAATTTGCGGTCTCTTTACGTTTATATCGCAAAAAATAAAAATCGCAGAGGCAATCAAATACCATCAAAAGAAAGCTCTATTTGTGGGAAGAAAAGGACGCAAATTTTGTTTGGGTACAACATTGCATGACCGCGCAATTACCAGTTAAAGCAGCGCAGTGCCAAATTGTAAAAAGACCTCTGGTCATTCTGCCACAATATATGTATGGTGGTTGGTCCGTTAATGGTGAAAAAATAAATGAAGATGACATAGAAACAAACTTAAAATCAGCAGAAAAATTATAGCTAAGGGGAGAAGGCCAGGAAGGATTTAATTAGTGCTGATTAGGGTTAACAAGTAATTATTGTAAATACCTTACATGTAAAAAACAATAGACCCTCTCATCAGTCCAATCTCTACCAGGTATGTGACAAATGCAGTTAGAATTCTTGGTGTTAGGTGTGTGTCTAGTACTAGAACATAAAAAGCACCTTAAAGTTGAATGCACATGAGACACATAATGCGTCATACATGCATGTGCATGTAAACGCCAATGCAAAAAAAAAGTATTGGTGCCTACTATAGTATGGCTACATACAGTCATTCACTATGGCCAGCTGTATGCTCCACGTGAGGCTCTCTAGGCAAGGAGAAATGCCAGGATTTGATGCATATTTGCTCTACAAACCCATCCATGTACATGAGCCCATACAGTAGGTGTATTATTATTATTATTATACAGGTTTTATATAGTGTCAACAGTTTGCGCAGCACTTTACAACATGAGGGCAGACATTACAGTTACATTACAATTTGGTACAAGAGGAATCAGAGGGCCCTGCTCGTTAGAGCTTACAATCTAAAAAGGAAGGGTCAATTGAGGGGTCAATGTGTATATAAAGACAACAATATTTAAGAATTACATATGTAACTTTTGTTTCCAACCAATACTTCACTACAGTTCTGCTTTACTGCCCTTCTAACAATGTCTATGGGTCAGCACACGCATTTTGAAAATTATGCGCTGCCTTTGTGGCTGATATCTAATTGCTTCTGGAGGCAGAATGATTGCAAGTGGAGTGTTTGCTCCCTCTACTGGAAAAACGTCAAATCTTTGCATTTAAAACAATCCTAGAACTATAAAAGCACGTAGAAATGTTAATGGCATATATATATATATATATATATATATATATATATATAAAAAGGTATACACCGCAATAGTAAGTCAAAATATACTATAGGTCAGAAATCTTTTTCACATTAAAGTAGAACTAAAGACAAAACTTTATTTTTAATTTTGGATAGAGTAAGGGAGGGTTATAACCCCTGACAGTCCCCCCGACAGTGGAACTTTACCTTCATTTCCTTTCACATAGCAAAAAAAGGAGGTGGAAATCCCCCAATGTGACTGAATCCCTGGTTGTCACCAGAACTAGTGTATATTGGAAGATTTCCCTCTATTCCTGTCCTGGTGACAATCCAAAATGTGGGATTTTATTCACCATTCACAGTATTCTCTGTTGAAATTACTTTAAAATGATTTATACGGTAAATAGACCCCTTAGTATTTCTTAGTTTCGCTGGTAAGACAAAAGCTACAGTTGCCAGATGCACTAACATTTTGTTGTCTATAGAGAGGGTGTTGCAGATCTAATTACGTTACAGAGTTAATCAAGTCTGGGGTGTGTTGATTGGTGCACTGGAGTTAGTGTCGTCAACCTCCCAAAGCGAAATCTACTGACAGGACACCCAAAATTTACTGACAGCACCAAGTTTTTACCGACACAACACATGAAATTTACTGACAGAGCCAATTATTATTATTTTTTTCAAATAACTGTTTTATTTGTATAACACATTACATTACACTTTATGCACTTCAATGCAGAATCACCAGTATGCAGCATGTATTCATAACGTAGTGGCCTACAGATTACAGTCGGGTATAAACCAGAGCAAATAACATTGTTCACGAACAGCGGGGTCTCCTCTGGAGGTGGCTACCCGAGTCCTCAGTCAGCAATCTCCAGCAAGTGAGCCCGCTCTGAGGCAGCTTACATCAGGCTACATCTCTGTGTGCAAGTATGTAATATTTAGAGATGGACGAACTTCCGACGGGGTGTTTTGCGAATGCGAACCGCGAACGTGGCCGAAAGTTTGCGAACCGCAAAGTTTGCGGCGGGTCCCATTGACGTCAATGACAGGCGAACATTTTTCCAGTCACAAAATAATTACTAGCTGTGCACACATAGACCCACCACATGGCCACTAACATAACACATGTATGAAGGGAATCTGGGATCGACAACTACAAGCATTCTTTTTTTATATGTGAAATTTTGATAATTCAGGACTCAGGAGCGCATGAAGGCAATGGAGAAGAGGAAAGGTCAGGGTAGGCTATGAAGAGGGTGCAGAAGATGATCACCAGCACCGTGATATAGAACACTGACACCAGCACCGTGATAGAGTGCACTGACACCAGCTCAGTGATATAGAGCACTGACACCAGCACCGTGATAGAGTGCACTGACACCAGCTCAGTGATATAGAGCACTGACACCAGCACAGTGATATAGAGCACTGACACCAGCACAGTGATATAGAGCACTGACACCAGCACCGTGATATAGAGCACTGACACCAGCACAGTGATATAGAGCACTGACACCAGCACCGTGATATAGAGCACTGACACCAGCACAGTGATATAGAGCACTGACACCAGCACCGTGATATAGAGCACTGTGATATAGAACACTGACACCAGCACTGTGATATAGAACACTGACACCAGCACCG
This sequence comes from Lithobates pipiens, assembly GCF_037356315.1. Classification (NCBI taxonomy): domain Eukaryota; kingdom Metazoa; phylum Chordata; class Amphibia; order Anura; family Ranidae; genus Lithobates; species Lithobates pipiens. The sequence continues at coordinate 133,199,968 of NW_027507718.1, forward strand.
TGATAGAGTGCACTGACACCAGCACCGTGATAGAATGCACTCACACCAGCACCATGATATAGAGCACTGACACCAGCACAGTGATATAGAGCACTGACACCAGCACAGTGATATAGAGCACTGACACCAGCACCGTGATATAGAGCACTGACACCAGCACAGTGATATAGAGCACTGACACCAGCACCGTGATATAGAGCACTGTGATATAGAACACTGACACCAGCACTGTGATATAGAACACTGACACCAGCACCGTGATAGAGTGCACTGACACCAGCACCGTGATATAGAGCACTGACACCAGCACCGTGATAGAGTGCACTGACACCAGCACCGTGATATAGAGCACTGACACCAGCACAGTGATATAGAGCACTGACACCAGCACAGTGATATAGAACACTGACACCAGCACCGTGATATAGAGCACTGATACCAGCACCGTGATAGAGTGCACTGACACCAGCACCGTGATATAGAGCACTGACACCAGCACCGTGATAGAGTGCACTGACACCAGCACCATGATATAGAGCACTGACACCAGCACCGTGATAGAGTGCACTGACACCAGCACCGTGATATAGAGCACTGACACCAGCACAGTGATATAGAGCACTGACACCAGCACAATGATATAGAGCACTGACACCAGCACCGTGATATAGAACACTGACACCAGCACCGTGATAGAGTGCACTGACACCAGCACTGTGATATAGAGCACTGACACCAGCACCGTGATAAAGAGCACTGACACCAGCACTGTGATAGAGTGCACTGAAACCAGCACTGTGATATAGAGCACTGACACCAGCACAGTGATATAGAGCACTGACACCAGCACTGTGATATAGAACACTGACAGCAGCACTGATTCTAGCAACTCGCTGCTGGGCACCAAAAAATATGACACCGCTCAACCTCTTCAAACAGGGGGGTACGGGCATATAGGACGGTGTGCTTTTTTTGTACAAGGAAGTGAGCCAAATCTAGAAAAAAGGTCTGTGTGCTCGATTAAATAAATTGTTTATAGAAATATACATGGTCTACTGGTCAATTGTGTTGAATTCCTCCGAGATCCATGCCACATTCATTTTTATAAATGTGAGGTAGTCTACACTGTCGTGAGCTAGGCGAGTCCGCTTATTGTCACGATCCCCCCTGCCGCGCTGAACGTCCTTTCGGACAGGACACTGGAGGAGGGGCAAGTCAACAGTTCCATTGCAAATTGGGCAAGCTCTGGCTAGAGGTCAAGCCTGCCCACCCAGTAGTCCAGGGGTTCATCACTCCTCAGAGCGTCCACATCGGCCGTAAACCCGATGTAGTCGGACACCTGTCGGTCTAGGCGTTCCCTGATGTTGGATCCGGATGTCACCTGTCGATGGGTCGGCCGAAGGAATGACCTCATATCAGAAGTCACCAACACATCTTCAAACCGCCCTCTTCTTGCAGGCACTGTTGGATTGGTACCCGCAACTCTGGGAGTGGGAATTGCTCCTCTGCCAGCAAAATCAGAATGCAGCATTTCTCGAAGCAAGGCCTGGAAGTGCTCCATTCTGACAGCCCTCTGTGAGGGTGGTAACATTTCCGCCATTTTGTGTTTGTACCGGGGGTCTAAGTACGTTGCCACCCAGTACTGGTCCTTGACCCTTATGCTTTTTATACGGGGATCCCTGTTAAAACACTGGAGCATGAAGGCCCCCATTCGCACTAAACTGAAAGCGGTGTGGTGGCCAGGCTCCTGCTCATCATCCAGGATAATGACATCCTCCTCGTTCTCCTCTCCCCATCCACGCACAACAACAGGGATCCCAGAAAGGCTTAAAGCATGCTCTTCTTGCTCCTCCTCATCCGCCCCGGCACCATCCTCCTCTGACTCCTCTTCAGACACCTGTTGCTGACTTGTCTCAGATAGATTAGGCCCCCCTGGGAATTTATCCAGCATTGCGACTTCCTCATCTTCCCGCTCCTGCTCCTCCACGGCTTGATCAATGACACGATGCAATGCACGCTCCATAAAGAAGGCATAAGGTACCATGTCACTGATGGCGCCATGGCTGTGACTGACCAGTTTGGTGATCTCATCAAATGGCCGCAGAAGTCTGCATTCATCGCGCATGAGCAGCCACTGGCGCGGTGAAAAAAGCTCCCCAGAACCTGTTCTGCCGCAGAGTTCATACAGGTAGACGTTAACTGCACGTTTCTGCTGGAGCAGCCTATCAAGCATATAAAAGGTTAAGTTCCATTGCGTCGGGCAATCGCAAACAAGATGTCTGACTGGCAGATTGTGTTGCCGCTGAATGTCAGCAAGGCGAGCCATGGGCGTGTAAGATCTTCTGAAATGGGCCGAGATTTTCCTTGCCTGCTGCAAGATGTCCTGGACCCCAGGGTATTTGACAAAGAATCGCTGCACGACCAAGTTTAAAACGTGTGCCATGCATGGCATGTGCATAATTTTGCCCTGTTTCAATGCGCTAAGCAGATTGGCACCGTTGTCACACACCACTTTACCAACTGTCAAATTGAGCGGTGTTAGCCACTGATCTGCCTGTGAAAGCAAAGCTGAAAGGAGTGCCGGGCCAGTGTGGCTCTTGGCTTCCAGGCACAACAGATGCAGCACGGCATGGCAACGTCTCACCTGGCATGTCGAATAGGTTCTGGGGAGCTTGGGCGGTGCAGCGGAAGAGACGCTAGCAGCGGAAAAGGAGGAGTCAGCCGAGGAGGAGAGGGAGGAGGATGGAGGAGGAGGAGAAGAAGAGCCAGGCCTGCATGCAATCCGTGGCGGTAAAACCAAATATACACAGGTGCCACGGGTTACATGCTTGACGGCCGTCAGAAGGTTCACCCAGTGGGCAGTAAAAGTGATATACCTTCCCTGCCCATGTTTGCTAGACCATGTGTCTGTGGTCAGATGTATCTTGGCACTGACACTGTGTGCCAGAGATACATTCACTTGCCGCTGAACATGGCCATATAGCTCTGGGATGCCCTTCTGTGAGAAATACTTCCTTCTTGGGACCTTCCATTGTGGTGTTCCAATGGCCACAAATTTTCGAAAGGCCTCAGAGTCCACCAGTTTATATGGCTATCAGTTCTGACAAGCCAGCCATCAACCATTGGGCAAGAGGGTTATCTGGCGTCATCATTTTTTTACGCTCGAACATTTGGCCCACGGAAGCCTGCCTTTTTCCAGAAAAACATGAGGATGGCATGATGAAAGGTGGAGTGGAGGACAATTGTGAGGAGAGAGGAGAAGGAGAAGTAGAAGACGAGGCTGGACGGTGAGAGCCTGGAGTGTGGCTTTGTGTGTTCCGTTGCTCCCACTGGGCTCGGTGATGGCAGCTCATGTGCCTTCTTAAGGCGGTCGTCCCTAGGTGAGTGTTGGGCTTACCGCGACTTATGCGTTGACTGCAAAGATTGCAGATGGCAACACTATTGTCAGCAGCGGACACGTTAAAAAAAAACCACACTGCGGAGCCATGTGCCGGCGTCCTGGGAGCGCCAGAAGTGACCGTAAATGGTTGATGCCTCGCTCCTGATACATTCGCAGTCTGCTTTGTCCCTCCTGTGCAATGTAAGTTCTTCCTGCTTCTCCTCCCTATCTGCTGGTCCATATCTCCCTCTGAATTCCCCTCCTCTTCCTCTCTCGTGGCATCCTCTCTTGTGGCATCACCCATGTGGCATCACTAGACACGTCATCATCGATGTCACCTTCCCCACCGCTATAATTAGAGATCTCGGAGTAGGCAGCAACAGTGGGGACCAACCTCCTCCTTGGGCTGATCTGGGTACTGTCATCAGACTGCTAAGTGGCGGTTGTTGCTACCTCCTCTTCCTGATCCAATGCCAAGAGTGGCTGCGCATCGGAAAAGTCTTGATATGATCAGAAAATAATTCCTGTGACTCAAGCGGAAGGTATATGGTGGTGATGGTGTTGGTGGTAGTGTCTTTGGGGGTGCACATAGCAGAGACTGAAGAAGAGGGTGCAGATCAAGAGAATGAGGAGGGTGCAGAAGAGTAAGGCTGAGTGAGCCACTCAACCAAGTCTGGTGCATCCTTTGACGTAATCGCACACACCTTCTGCAATTTGCCACTTTGACTCAAGTCTGTTGCTCCTGCCCTACCCCTACCACCCCTGCAGAAGGGCCTGCCTCTTCCTCTGCCTGTCATTTTTGTAAATGACCCTGTGACAAAAGTCTCTAGAGAAGTGCAGTATGTATGTGGAAGAAGGTATATAACACCCCGCTTCAATATGTCGTTTTAGGGGCCACTGGTCTATCACACCAGTTATAATACTTTTTTTTGGATTGCGTTTGTCACTCTTTGTAGTATCGCTGCAGAAACGCTCAGCAGTCACAATGCTGCACAGTGGAAACGCACTATACTATGTTTTCTATATGTGCAAGTATTTTATACGTGTAATACACACCTATGTACTGCACACCAAATAGTACACCTATACCAGTCCTTACAAGGGCCTTTGTGAACCGAGTAGCTAGTGATGTGCAGACTGTACCTCAGTCCCTACACTGATAAAGGACTGCTGCAGAATACGTCAGCAGTAGTGCACCAGCACCCTATATATTGTACAGCTATACCAGTCCTTACAAGGACCTTTGTGAACCGAGTAGCTAGTGATGTGCAGAGTGTACCTCAGTCCCTACACTGATAAAGGACTGCTGCAGAATAGGTCAGCAGTAGTGCACCAGCACCCTATATATTGTACAGCTATACCAGTCCTTACAAGGACCTTTGTGAACCGAATAGCTAGTGATGTGCAGACTGTACCTCAGTCCCTACACTGATAAAGGACTGCTGCAGAATAGGGCAGCAGTAGTGCACCAGCACCCTATATATTGTACAGCTATATCAGTCCTTACAAGGACCTTTGTGAACCGAGTAGCTAGTGATGTGCAGAGTGTACCTCAGTCCCTACACTGATAAAGGACTGCTGCAGAATAGGGCAGCAGTAGTGTACCAGCACCCTATATATTGTACAGCTATACCAGTCCTTACAAGGACCTTTGTGAACCGAGTAGCTAGTGATGTGCAGACTGTACCTCAGTCCCTACACTGATAAAGGACTGCTGCAGAATAGGGCAGCAGTCAAGTATAATATTCTTTCTATATTTGGAAGAAAGTATATTATACGTGTACAACCCTATATACTGTACTACACCTATACCATACCAATCCTTAAAAGGACCTTTGTGGACCTAATAGTAACAGCTAGTGATTAAACTGACTGTCCCTGCTGCACTGACAAAAGACAGGCTGCTCCAATCACAAGCACAGCAGTGCACTGAACCCTATATACTGTACACCAAAACCAGTCCTTAAAAGGACCTTTGTGGACCTAATTGTAACAGCTAGTGATTAAACTGACTGTCCCTGCTGCACACAGCGTCCTGTCCCTCTCTGCACTGACAAAAGACAGGCTGCTGCAACAATCACTAGCACAGCAGTGCACTCAACCCTATATCCTGTACTACACCTATACCATACCAGTCCTTAAAAGGACTTTTGTGGACCTAATAGCTAGCGATTTGTGTCACTGCAGTCTCTCCCTGCTCCACACAGCAACCTCTCCCTATAATGACACAAGAAAGAATGTAAAATGGCCGCCAGATCAGGTCTATTCATAAGTTAGGGGGAATGTCCAATTGTCCATGTGCTGAAATGTCTCCATTGGCTGTCCTGTACCCCATGATGGATGTGTCATCATGGGTCAAAGATCTTTCACACTGTAAACACATAAGTCCGCCGGGCGAACAGCGGCAATAGTCCACCGAACGGGTGAATCGCGAACACACAAAATTTGCCGCGAACCGACTGCCGGGCGAACAGTTCGGCCATCCCTAGTAATATTATCAACAGTACTCTCAGAGGAAATAATAAAAAGAAAAGAGAAAGCAGAAGAAAAGAAAGGAAAGAGGGGAAGAGAAAGGAGGGGAGAGATAGGAGTGGGTAGTCATCAGGGCTATTCTGCACGTCTGCTCAGGTCCGTTCCTCCCGGAGGTTCCAGGGATTCCACACCACATCATGCGCTTCCAACCGATCCCGAATCCTGGCGGTCATCTTCTCCATCAGCTCCACGTCCCTGATTCTAGCATTGAGAGCACCGGGGGTAGGAGGTTGTGTCTTTTTCCAATGCAGGGCAATAAGGCACCGTGCGGCCGTCAGGACATGTCGGGAGAGTTTCTTTTGGGCTCTCGAGAGTTTAGGATAAGGAATACCTAGCAGAAAGGTTTTGGGAGTCAGGGTCAGTTGCTGATCTAGAATACGGGCTAGAAGTTGCTGGACCTCTTTCCAAAAAGGAACTATGTGGGGGCACTGCCAAAAGATGTGGAAGAGGGTACCCTTGGACTCCAAACACCGCCAGCATCTGTCAGGTGTGGAGGGGTAGATGGCATGGAGGATGTCCGGGGTCATATACCAAAAGTAAAGGATTTTGTATGCATTTTCCCTGTAAAGTGTACATATGGAGCTTTTGGATGCCTGTGACCATATCACCTGCCATTGCTCTCCAGTGATTTCCTCACCAAGAGCTTCTTCCCACTTGAGCATATATGCATGTTTGCCTTTAGATTCCAGGGAATGCATTGATTATTTTATAAATATCAGATATCATTCCTCTATGGGCAGTGCCTGCTAAAATTATATTTTCGAAAGAAGAAGGTGGAGAGAATTGTAGGCCGGGCGATATGGTCTGAGCAAAATGTTGTATTTGCAGGTAGCTGTAGAATCCCTGGCGAGGGAGGTCGTGTTTGGATTGGAGGTCAGCATAGGTCAGCAGCTTCCGCGACCTGGGGTCCACCAGGGTCCCCAGATGGAATAGATTCCGTGAGGACCAGGGGTGTGACATCTGTTAAGTTAAACTATCTGGCACCCTGGGATTGCAGATGAAAGAGGTCAGGAGCGACTTATCCGAGGACAAATTATGTATCTGGGAGAGCTTGCGCCAAAGGCGTTGCAATTGAGACATAGATCCCAACAAGCGGGCATGGGGAATCAATGTCGCCACACTCCAGAGCATGCTATTGGGGTGAGTCGGGGCTATCCAAAGCTTTTCAATTTCTGACCACCGGTTATAGGACCTCTGAGTAAACCAAGAGGCAACTGCGCGGAGCTGAGCCGCTTGATAATATTTAATGAGGTCCGGAAACGCGAGGCCCCGTCCGCACGCGAAGCAGCCATTACCGAGCGAGGTATTCTATGGTGTTTATAATCCCATGTGAATTGAAGTAGATCCATTTGAAGTCTCTTCAGGTGGGTGTATGGTACAGGATTGGGAAGGGTTTGGAAAAGATAAAGGAGTTTTGGGAGAATCGTCATTTTCAACTAAGCTATCCTACCAAAAAGGGAAATTTAGTGCTTCCGCCATTGCGATAGTAGGAGCCTGATAGTCCCATACAGGGGAGGGAAGTTTGCCTGATAAAGAGAGGCAAAGGTGGGGGTGATGTTGATCCCCAGGTACCTTAGGGAGGTAGTCTTCCAATTGTAGGGAAAGTTGGAACGTAGGTGGTCTACCTCTGGGGGCGGGATATTAACTGGGAGGGCCTTCGATTTGGATGCATTTATTTTGTAGCCCGACAGGGCGCTATATCGGTCCAATTCCTTGTGTAGATTGGGCAGGGAGATCCTAGGTTGGGTCACGGTAAGGATAACGTCGTCTGCAAACAACGAAATCTTAAACTCCTTGCCCCTAACCGGTACACCCATTATATCTGGGTTACGTATGATGGACGCCGCCAAGGGCTCCACACAGAGAGTGAATAGCAAGGGTGAAAGAAGGCAGCCTTGGTGTGTGCCATTGGAGACCGAAAAGGTCAAGGAAGTCGCGAATGGGGTCTTTACTTGAGAAGACGGAGTGGAGTAGAGGTGTTTTATGGCTCGTAGGAATGGTCCCCTTCAGAGGCGGCTCTTTAATTAGGCAAATTAGGCGATTGCCTTAGGCCTCGCCCTCATAAGGGCCTTGCGGGCCGCGGTCGCCTAATTTGCCTGACAGTGTGTGGGACCCGGGAGTGGAACGGTTAGTGTGCGCAAGCAAGCCGGCTGCCTGTACCGAGGTGAGCGAGCGGGCAGGAGCTGCACATAGACGCCGGCACCATGCCGCCTGTCTGAGCTGATGATGAGCCTCTGCGGACGAGTTAGATGACATCATCTCGGCTCAGTCAGGCTGCATCCATTAACAGGCTCCACCGCTGCGGCGCCATCCTCCTCCTAGCCTTTCCCCCAGTCGTCGGCCCCAGTGCATAGTGGGAGTTGTAGTTCACAGCAGAGACAACAGACTTGGCCCTCTGGTGCCTTTGCTCTGCAGAGACTACAACTCCCAGATTGCACTGCATGAGGGAGCTCAAAGACAACATCACCTGTCACCGGCTTCTCATGCTGCCTTGCCTTTAGTAGTATAGGGGACCGACGAGCAGGTACAGTACATCATCATGCTGAGTGTACATTACCCTGTCTTTTTATGGTCTCATGGCCAGTACCCGGTCTGTCCCTGTCTGTCTCAGGTCTGCCTCAGTCTGTCTCTGTCTCACGGTCTGTCTCTGTCTCACGGTCTGTCTCACGGTCTGTCTCTGTCTCACAGTCTGTCTCACAGTTTGTCTCACGGTCTGTCTCTGTCTCACGGTCTGGGTCTGTCTCACGGTCTGTCTCACGGTCTGTCTCTGTCTCACGGTCTGTCTCACGGTCTGTCTCACGGTCTGTCTCTGTCTCACGGTCTGTCTCTGGTCTGTCTCTGGTCTGTCTCACGGTCTGTCTCACGGTCTGTCTCTGTCTCACGGTCTGTCTCTGTCTCTGGTCTGTCTCTGTCTCACAGTCTGTCCCTGTCTCACAGTCTGTCTCACAGTCTGTCTCTGTCTCACAGTCTGTCTCTGGTCTGTCTCTGTCTCACAGTCTGTCTCTGGTCTGTCTCTGTCTCACAGTCTGTCTCAGGTCTCACTCTCTGTCTCACGGTTTGTCTCACGGTCTGTCTCTGTCTCACGGTTTGTCTCACGGTCTCACTCTCTGTCTCACGGTTTGTCTCACGGTCTCACTCTCTGTCTCACGGTTTGTCTCACTCTCTGTCTCACTCTCTGTCTCACGGTTTGTCTAGCGGTTTGTCTCGTGGTCTGTCTCTGGTCTGTCTCCGTCTCACTCTCTGTCTCACGGTCCTCTGTTTCAGTGCTGTGTCTTGACCTAGGCCGACAAGGTCCAGGCCTAGGGCGGCACTTTGCAGGCGCGGTAAAAAAGCCGCTTGCATGAAAAAAAAGCCCCCCTGACCCATCCTCCCAAGTCCCGGCTCCAACGGCCGCCTCCTGCACAAATACTGCCCCATGTAGGCGGCTTGCTGTATGTAGCTCCTCACTTGTAAATATTATGGCCGTGCTTGGCCAGGGGGACTGGTACCATCATAAGCGGCCGGTGACTCTCCAGACCGGCTGCATGTAATTTGTCCCCTGGCAGCATTTGATGGGGCACAGACGGTGGCAGCATTTGATGGGGCACAGACGGTGGCAGCATTTGATGGGGCACAGACGGTGGCAGCATTTGATGGGCACAGTGGCACTGCAATTGATGTTTTTTTCAGTTTTTTCCAAACATTTTGAGCATCAGCCGCCACTGGGTGGGATCATCATTGTGCCGCTTCTCCTTTCTTGTTGAATGACAGGCTGAGGGTATGTACATTCCAGTGTGGGCTTTGAGGAAAGCCATTGAATGAGGCTGGCTGACGTTCAAACTGGAGGGCTTATTTTATTTTTAATGGGCTTTTTTTAATTTATTTTGCTGCAGTTTTGCTTTCAAAATGAACGCCAGGCAAACAGCTATTCACACACGTGAAATTTTTCATCTACCAAAAGATTTATAATTCTGTGAACACATTTTTGTGATTCATATACCTCTGCCAGACAGTAAAGCCAGAATGGTACACCACCTTCTCTATTACAGTTAAAGCGGGATTCCACCCTAAAGTGGAACCTCCGCTGATCGGAACCCCCCCCCCCCCTCCGGTGTCACAATTGACACCTTTCAGAGGGGAGGGGGGTGGATTTACCTGTCAAAGACAGGTATTTTCACCCACTTCCGGGCATAGACTCCCACGGGAGTCTACGCCATTTCCTGCCCTGCCGCGCTGTCTGCTGGGACACACACGGGTCCCAGTGACAGCGCGGAGATCTCCTATTGCGCGGCACGGCTCGCGCATGCGCAGTAGGGAAGTGAAGCCGATTCGCTTTACTTCCTGACTCCCTCACCTCGAATGGCGGCGGCAGAAGCCGAGGCCCGAGCGGTCGATCGGCCTCGGCTGCCGGCATCGCTGGAACCCGGGACAGGTGAGTGTCCATTTATTAAAAGTCAGCAGCTGTAGTATTTATAGCTGCTGGCTTTTAATATTTTTTTTTTTGGGCGGAATCCCTCTTTAAATAATACAGCAGTGTTATTTACCCTCTCCCTAAACCTGCTGATAATGAAGAAGCATTACATTGATAAGTTAACAATTATGCTCATTCTGTTGTTTTCCCCTATCAGCATCCTCCATCATGTCTGCGCAGTCTGAGCATTGCCTTTATCATTGTCTGCAAATAGTCTCTGACCGTCTCCTGTATCATTGTCCGCACATAGTCTCTGACCGTCTCCTGTATCATTGTCCGCACACAGTCTCTGACCGTCTCCTGTATCATTGTCTGCACAGTCTCTGACCGTCTCCTGTATCATTGTCTGCACAGTCTCTGACCGTCTCCTGTATCATTGTCTGCACAGTCTCTGACCGTCTCCTGTATCATTGTCCGCACACAGTCTCTGACCGTCTCCTGTATCATTGTCTGCACAGTCTCTGACCGTCTCCTGTATCATTGTCCGCGCACAGTCTCTGACCGTCTACTGTATCATTGTCTGCGCACAGTCTCTGACCGTCTCCTGTATCATTGTCTGCACAGTCTCTGACCGTCTCCTGTATCATTGTCCGCACACAGTCTCTGACCGTCTCCTGTATCATTGTCTGCACAGTCTCTGACCGTCTCCTGTATCATTGTCCGCGCACAGTCTCTGACCGTCTACTGTATCATTGTCTGCGCACAGTCTCTGACCGTCTCCTGTATCATTGTCTGCACAGTCTCTGACCGTCTCCTGTATCATTGTCTGCACAGTCTGACCGTCTCCTGTATCATTGTCGGCACAGTCTCTGACCATCTCCTGTATCATTGTCTGCACAGTCTCTGACGGTCTCTTGTCTCATTGTCTGCACAGTCTCTGATATCTGTCTCCTGTATCGTTGTCTGCACAGTCTCTGACCGTCTCCTGTATCATTGTCTGCACAGTCTCTGACCGTCTCCTGTATTATTGTCTGCACAGTCCCTGACCATCTCTTGTATCATTGTCTGCACAGTCTCTGACCGTCTCCTGTATCATTGTCTGCGCACAGTCTCTGACCGTCTCCTGTATCATTGTCTGCACAGTCTCTGACCGTCTCCTGTATCATTGTCTGCACAGTCTCTGACCGTCTCCTGTATCATTGTCTGCACAGTCTCTGACCGTCTCCTGTATTATTGTCTGCACAGTCTCTGACCGTCTCCTGTATCATTGTCTGCACAGTCTCTGACCGTCTCCTGTATCATTGTCTGCACAGTCTCTGACCGTCTCCTGTATCATTGTCTGCACAGTCTCTGACCGTCTCTTGTATCATTGTCTGCGCACAGTCTCTGACCGTCTCCTGTATCATTGTCTGCACAGTCTCTGACCGCCTCCTGTATCATTGTCTGCACAGTCTCTGATCGTCTCCTGTATCATTGTCTGCGCGCAGTCTCTGACCGTCTCCTGTATCATTGTCTGCGCGCAGTCTCTGACCGTCTCCTGTATCATTGTCTGCACAGTCTCTGACCGTCTCCTGTATCATTGTCTGCACAGTCTCTGACCGTCTCCTGTATAATTGTCTGCAAATAGTCTCTGACCGTCTCCTGTATCATTGTCCGCACAGTCTCTGACCGTCTCCTGTATCATTGTCCGCACACAGTCTCTGACCGTCTCTTGTATCATTGTCTGCACAGTCTCTGACCGTCTCCTGTATCATTGTCGGCACAGTCCCTGACCGTCTCTTGTATTATTGTCCGCACACAGTCTCTGACCGTCTCTTGTATCATTGTCTGCACAGTCTCTGACCGTCTCCTGTATCATTGTCGGCACAGTCTCTGACCGTCTCCTGTATCATTGTCTGCACAGTCTTTGACCGTCTCCTGTATCATTGTCCGCACACAGTCTCTGACAGTCTCCTGTATCATTGTCTGCACAGTCTCTGACCGTCTCCTGTATCAATGTCTGCACAGTCTCTGACCGTCTCCTGTATCATTGTCTGCACAGTCTCTGACCGTCTCCTGTATTATTGTCTGCACAGTCTCTGACCGTCTCCTGTATTATTGTCTGCACAGTCCCTGACCATCTCTTGTATCATTGTCTGCACAGTCTCTGACCGTCTCTTGTATCATTGTCTGCGCACAGTCTCTGACCGTCTCCTGTATCATTGTCTGCACAGTCTCTGACCGTCTCCTGTATCATTGTCTGCACAGTCTCTGACCGTCTCTTGTATCATTGTCTGCGCACAGTCTCTGACCATCTCCTGTATCATTGTCTGCACAGTCTCTGATCGTCTCCTTTATCATTGTCTGCGCGCAGTCTCTGACCGTCTCCTGTATCATTGTCTGCACGCAGTCTCTGACCGTCTCCTGTATCATTGTCTGCACAGTCTCTGACCGTCTCCTGTATCATTGTCTGCGCACAGTCTCTGACCGTCTCCTGTATCATTGTCTGCACAGTCTCTGACCGTCTCCTGTATAATTGTCTGCAAATAGTCTCTGACCGTCTCCTGTATCATTGTCCGCACAGTCTCTGACCGTCTCCTGTATCATTGTCCGCACACAGTCTCTGACCGTCTCTTGTATCATTGTCTGCACAGTCTCTGACCGTCTCCTGTATCATTGTCGGCACAGTCCCTGACCGTCTCTTGTATTATTGTCCGCACACAGTCTCTGACCGTCTCCTGCATCATTGTCGGCACAGTCTCTGACCGTCTCCTGTATCATTGTCCGCACAGTCTTTGACCGTCTCCTGTATCATTGTCCGCACACAGTCTCTGACCATCTCCTGTATCATTGTCTGCACAGTCTCTGACCGTCTCCTGTATCATTGTCTGCACAGTCTCTGACCGTCTCTTGTATCATTGTCTGCACAGTCTTTGACCGTCTCCTGTATCATTGTCTGCACAGTCTCTGACTGTCTCCTGTATCATTGTCTGCACAGTCTCTGACCGTCTCCTGTATCATTGTCTGCACAGTCTCTGACCATCTCTTGTATCATTGTCTGCACAGTCTCTGACCGTCTCCTGTATCATTGTCAGCACACAGTCTCTGATCGTCTCCTGTATCATTGTCCGCACACAGTCTCTGACCGTCTCCTGTATCATTGTCTGCACAGTCTCTGACCGTCTCTTGTATCATTGTCTGCACAGTCTCTGACCGTCTCCTGTATCATTGTCGGCACAGTCCCTGACCGTCTCTTGTATTATTTTCCGCACACAGTCTCTGACCGTCTCTTGTATCATTGTCTGCACAGTCTCTGACCGTCTCCTGTATCATTGTCGGCACAGTCTCTGACCGTCTCCTGCATCATTGTCCGCACAGTCTTTGACCGTCTCCTGTATCATTGTCTGCGCACAGTCTCTGACCGTCTCCTGTATCATTGTCTGCACAGTCTCTGACCGCCTCCTGTATCATTGTCTGCACAGTCTCTGATCGTCTCCTGTATCATTGTCTGCGCGCAGTCTCTGACCGTCTCCTGTATCATTGTCTGCGCGCAGTCTCTGACCGTCTCCTGTATCATTGTCTGCACAGTCTCTGACCGTCTCCTGTATCATTGTCTGCGCACAGTCTCTGACCGTCTCCTGTATCATTGTCTGCACAGTCTCTGACCGTCTCCTGTATAATTGTCTGCAAATAGTCTCTGACCGTCTCCTGTATCATTGTCTGCACAGTCTCTGACCGTCTCCTGTATCATTGTCCGCGCACAGTCTCTGACCGTCTACTGTATCATTGTCTGCGCACAGTCTCTGACCGTCTCCTGTATCATTGTCTGCACAGTCTCTGACCGTCTCCTGTATCATTGTCCGCACACAGTCTCTGACCGTCTCCTGTATCATTGTCTGCACAGTCTCTGACCGTCTCCTGTATCATTGTCCGCGCACAGTCTCTGACCGTCTACTGTATCATTGTCTGCGCACAGTCTCTGACCGTCTCCTGTATCATTGTCTGCACAGTCTCTGACCGTCTCCTGTATCATTGTCTGCACAGTCTCTGACCGTCTCCTGTATCATTGTCTGCACAGTCTGACCGTCTCCTGTATCATTGTCGGCACAGTCTCTGACCGTCTCCTGTATCATTGTCTGCACAGTCTCTGACCGTCTCTTGTCTCATTGTCTGCACAGTCTCTGATATCTGTCTCCTGTATCGTTGTCTGCACACTCTCTGACCGTCTCCTGTATCATTGTCTGCACAGTCTCTGACCGTCTCCTGTATTATTGTCTGCACAGTCCCTGACCATCTCTTGTATCATTGTCTGCACAGTCTCTGACCGTCTCTTGTATCATTGTCTGCACAGTCTCTGACCGTCTCCTGTATCATTGTCTGCACAGTCTCTGACCGTCTCCTGTATCATTGTCTGCACAGTCTCTGACCGTCTCCTGTATTATTGTCTGCACAGTCTCTGACCGTCTCCTGTATCATTGTCTGCACAGTCTCTGACCGTCTCCTGTATCATTGTCTGCACAGTCTCTGACCGTCTCCTGTATCATTGTCTGCACAGTCTCTGACCGTCTCTTGTATCATTGTCTGCGCACAGTCTCTGACCGTCTCCTGTATCATTGTCTGCACAGTCTCTGACCGTCTCCTGTATCATTGTCTGCGCACAGTCTCTGACCGTCTCCTGTATCATTGTCTGCACAGTCTCTGACCGCCTCCTGTATCATTGTCTGCACAGTCTCTGATCGTCTCCTGTATCATTGTCTGTGCGCAGTCTCTGACCGTCTCCTGTATCATTGTCTGCACGCAGTCTCTGACCGTCTCCTGTATCATTGTCTGCACAGTCTCTGACCGTCTCCTGTATCATTGTCTGCGCACAGTCTCTGACCATCTCCTGTATCATTGTCTGCACAGTCTCTGACCGTCTCCTGTATAATTGTCTGCAAATAGTCTCTGACCGTCTCCTGTATCATTGTCCGCACAGTCTCTGACCGTCTCCTGTATCATTGTCCGCACACAGTCTCTGACCGTCTCTTGTATCATTGTCTGCACAGTCTCTGACCGTCTCCTGTATCATTGTCGGCACAGTCCCTGACCGTCTCTTGTATTATTGTCCGCACACAGTCTCTGACCGTCTCTTGTATCATTGTCTGCACAGTCTCTGACCATCTCCTGTATCATTGTCGGCACAGTCTCTGACCGTCTCCTGTATCATTGTCTGTACAGTCTTTGACCGTCTCCTGTATCATTGTCCGCACACAGTCTCTGACAGTCTCCTGTATCATTGTCTGCACAGTCTCTGACCGTCTCCTGTATCAATGTCTGCACAGTCTCTGACCGTCTCTTGTCTCATTGTCTGCACAGTCTCTGATATCTGTCTCCTGTATCGTTGTCTGCACAGTCTCTGACCGTCTCCTGTATCATTGTCTGCACAGTCTCTGACCGTCTCCTGTATTATTGTCTGCACAGTCTCTGACCGTCTCCTGTATTATTGTCTGCACAGTCCCTGACCATCTCTTGTATCATTGTCTGCACAGTCTCTGACCGTCTCTTGTATCATTGTCTGCGCACAGTCTCTGACCGTCTCCTGTATCATTGTCTGCACAGTCTCTAACCGTCTCCTGTATCATTGTCTGCACAGTCTCTGACCGTCTCTTGTATCATTGTCTGCACAGTCTCTGACCGTCTCTTGTATCATTGTCTGCGCACAGTCTCTGACCATCTCCTGTATCATTGTCTGCACAGTCTCTGACCGTCTCCTGTATCATTGTCTGCACAGTCTCTGATCGTCTCCTGTATCATTGTCTGCGCGCAGTCTCTGACCGTCTCCTGTATCATTGTCTGCGCGCAGTCTCTGACCGTCTCCTGTATCATTGTCTGCACAGTCTCTGACCGTCTCCTGTATCATTGTCTGCGCACAGTCTCTGACCGTCTCCTGTATCATTGTCTGCACAGTCTCTGACCGTCTCCTGTATAATTATCTGCAAATAGTCTCTGACCGTCTCCTGTATCATTTTCCGCACAGTCTCTGACCGTCTCCTGTATCATTGTCCGCACACAGTCTCTGACCGTCTCTTGTATCATTGTCTGCACAGTCTCTGACCGTCTCCTGTATCATTGTCGGCACAGTCCCTGACCGTCTCTTGTATTATTGTCCGCACACAGTCTCTGACCGCCTCTTGTATCATTGTCTGCACAGTCTCTGACCGTCTCCTGCATCATTGTCGGCACAGTCTCTGACCGTCTCCTGTATCATTGTCCGCACAGTCTTTGACCGTCTCCTGTATCATTGTCCGCACACAGTCTCTGACCATCTCCTGTATCATTGTCTGCACAGTCTCTGACCGTCTCCTGTATCATTGTCTGCACAGTCTCTGACCGTCTCCTGTATCATTGTCTGCACAGTCTTTGACCGTCTCCTGTATCATTGTCTGCACAGTCTCTGACTGTCTCCTGTATCATTGTCTGCACAGTCTCTGACCGTCTCCTGTATCATTGTCTGCACAGTCTCTGACCGTCTCTTGTATCATTGTCTGCACAGTCTCTGACCGTCTCCTGTATCATTGTCAGCACACAGTCTCTGATCGTCTCCTGTATCATTGTCCGCACACAGTCTCTGACCGTCTCCTGTATCATTGTCTGCACAGTCTCTGACCGTCTCTTGTATCATTGTCTGCACAGTCTCTGACCGTCTCCTGTATCATTGTCGGCACAGTCCCTGACCGTCTCTTGTATTATTTTCCGCACACAGTCTCTGACCGTCTCTTGTATCATTGTCTGCACAGTCTCTGACCGTCTTCTGTATCATTGTCGGCACAGTCTCTGACCGTCTCCTGTATCATTGTCCGCACAGTCTTTGACCGTCTCCTGTATCATTGTCTGCGCACAGTCTCTGACCGTCTCCTGTATCATTGTCTGCACAGTCTCTGACCGCCTCCTGTATCATTGTCTGCACAGTCTCTGATCGTCTCCTGTATCATTGTCTGCGCGCAGTCTCTGACCGTCTCCTGTATCATTGTCTGCGCGCAGTCTCTGACCGTCTCCTGTATCATTGTCTGCACAGTCTCTAACCGTCTCCTGTAGCATTGTCTGCGCACAGTCTCTGACCGTCTCCTGTATCATTGTCTGCACAGTCTCTGACCGTCTCCTGTATAATTGTCTGCAAATAGTCTCTGACCGTCTCCTGTATCATTGTCTGCACAGTCTCTGACCGTCTCCTGTATCATTGTCCGCGCACAGTCTCTGACCGTCTACTGTATCATTGTCTGCGCACAGTCTCTGACCGTCTCCTGTATCATTGTCTGCACAGTCTCTGACCGTCTCCTGTATCATTGTCCGCACACAGTCTCTGACCGTCTCCTGTATCATTGTCTGCACAGTCTCTGACCGTCTCCTGTATCATTGTCCGCGCACAGTCTCTGACCGTCTACTGTATCATTGTCTGCGCACAGTCTCTGACCGTCTCCTGTATCATTGTCTGCACAGTCTCTGACCGTCTCCTGTATCATTGTCTGCACAGTCTCTGACCGTCTCCTGTATCATTGTCTGCACAGTCTGACCGTCTCCTGTATCATTGTCGGCACAGTCTCTGACCGTCTCCTGTATCATTGTCTGCACAGTCTCTGACCGTCTCTTGTCTCATTGTCTGCACAGTCTCTGATATCTGTCTCCTGTATCGTTGTCTGCACAGTCTCTGACCGTCTCCTGTATCATTGTCTGCACAGTCTCTGACCGTCTCCTGTATTATTGTCTGCACAGTCCCTGACCATCTCTTGTATCATTGTCTGCACAGTCTCTGACCGTCTCTTGTATCATTGTCTGCGCACAGTCTCTGACCGTCTCCTGTATCATTGTCTGCACAGTCTCTGACCGTCTCCTGTATCATTGTCTGCACAGTCTCTGACCGTCTCCTGTATCATTGTCTGCACAGTCTCTGACTGTCTCCTGTATTATTGTCTGCACAGTCTCTGACCGTCTCCTGTATCATTGTCTGCACAGTCTCTGACCGTCTCCTGTATCATTGTCTGCACAGTCTCTGACCGTCTCCTGTATCATTGTCTGCACAGTCTCTGACCGTCTCTTGTATCATTGTCTGCGCACAGTCTCTGACCGTCTCCTGTATCATTGTCTGCACAGTCTCTGACCGTCTCCTGTATCATTGTCTGCGCACAGTCTCTGACCGTCTCCTGTATCATTGTCTGCACAGTCTCTGACCGCCTCCTGTATCATTGTCTGCACAGTCTCTGATCGTCTCCTGTATCATTGTCTGCGCGCAGTCTCTGACCGTCTCCTGTATCATTGTCTGCGCGCAGTCTCTGACCGTCTCCTGTATCATTGTCTGCACAGTCTCTGACCGTCTCCTGTATCATTGTCTGCGCACAGTGTCTGACCGTCTCCTGTATCATTGTCTGCACAGTCTCTGACCGTCTCCTGTATAATTGTCTGCAAATAGTCTCTGACCGTCTCCTGTATCATTGTCCGCACAGTCTCTGACCGTCTCCTGTATCATTGTCCGCACACAGTCTCTGACCGTCTCTTGTATCATTGTCTGCACAGTCTCTGACCGTCTCCTGTATCATTGTCGGCACAGTCCCTGACCGTCTCTTGTATTATTGTCCGCACACAGTCTCTGACCGTCTCTTGTATCATTGTCTGCACAGTCTCTGACCGTCTCCTGTATCATTGTCGGCACAGTCTCTGACCGTCTTCTGTATCATTGTCTGCACAGTCTTTGACCGTCTCCTGTATCATTGTCCGCACACAGTCTCTGACAGTCTCCTGTATCATTGTCTGCACAGTCTCTGACCGTCTCCTGTATCAATGTCTGCACAGTCTCTGACCGTCTCTTGTCTCATTGTCTGCACAGTCTTTGTTATCTGTCTCCTGTATCGTTGTCTGCACAGTCTCTGACCGTCTCCTGTATCATTGTCTGCACAGTCTCTGACCGTCTCCTGTATTATTGTCTGCACAGTCTCTGACCGTCTCCTGTATTATTGTCTGCACAGTCCCTGACCATCTCTTGTATCATTGTCTGCACAGTCTCTGACCGTCTCTTGTATCATTGTCTGCGCACAGTCTCTGACCGTCTCCTGTATCATTGTCTGCACAGTCTCTGACCGTCTCCTGTATCATTGTCTGCACAGTCTCTGACCGTCTCTTGTATCATTGTCTGCGCACAGT
Organism: Lithobates pipiens; assembly: GCF_037356315.1. NCBI lineage: Eukaryota > Metazoa > Chordata > Amphibia > Anura > Ranidae > Lithobates > Lithobates pipiens. Next base: position 133,219,419 of record NW_027507718.1, read on the forward strand.
CTCTGACCGTCTCCTGTATCATTGTCTGCACAGTCTCTGACCGTCTCCTGTATCATTGTCTGCACAGTCTCTGATCGTCTCCTGTATCATTGTCTGCGCGCAGTCTCTGACCGTCTCCTGTATCATTGTCTGCGCGCAGTCTCTGACCGTCTCCTGTATCATTGTCTGCACAGTCTCTGACCGTCTCCTGTATCATTGTCTGCGCACAGTCTCTGACCGTCTCCTGTATCATTGTCTGCACAGTCTCTGACCGTCTCCTGTATCATTGTCCGCACACAGTCTCTGACCGTCTCTTGTATCATTGTCTGCACAGTCTCTGACCGTCTCCTGTATCATTGTCGGCACAGTCCCTGACCGTCTCTTGTATTATTGTCCGCACACAGTCTCTGACCGTCTCTTGTATCATTGTCTGCACAGTCTCTGACCGTGTCCTGCATCATTGTCGGCACAGTCTCTGACCGTCTCCTGTATCATTGTCCGCACAGTCTTTGACCATCTCCTGTATCATTGTCCGCACACAGTCACTGACCATCTCCTGTATCATTGTCTGCACAGTCTCTGACCGTCTCCTGTATCATTGTCTGCACAGTCTCTGACCGTCTCTTGTATCATTGTCTGCACAGTCTTTGACCGTCTCCTGTATCATTGTCTGCACAGTCTCTGACCGTCTCCTGTATCATTGTCTGCACAGTCTCTGACCGTCTCCTGTATCATTGTCTGCACAGTCTCTGACCGTCTCCTGTATCATTGTCTGCACAGTCTCTGACCGTCTCCTGTATCATTGTCTGCACAGTCTCTGACTGTCTCCTGTATTATTGTCTGCACAGTCTCTGACCGTCTCCTGTATCATTGTCTGCACAGTCTCTGACCGTCTCCTGTATCATTGTCTGCACAGTCTCTGACCGTCTCCTGTATCATTGTCTGCACAGTCTCTGACCGTCTCTTGTATCATTGTCTGCGCACAGTCTCTGACCGTCTCCTGTATCATTGTCTGCACAGTCTCTGACCGTCTCCTGTATCATTGTCTGCGCACAGTCTCTGACCGTCTCCTGTATCATTGTCTGCACAGTCTCTGACCGCCTCCTGTATCATTGTCTGCACAGTCTCTGATCGTCTCCTGTATCATTGTCTGCGCGCAGTCTCTGACCGTCTCCTGTATCATTGTCTGCGCGCAGTCTCTGACCGTCTCCTGTATCATTGTCTGCACAGTCTCTGACCGTCTCCTGTATCATTGTCTGCGCACAGTCTCTGACCGTCTCCTGTATCATTGTCTGCACAGTCTCTGACCGTCTCCTGTATAATTGTCTGCAAATAGTCTCTGACCGTCTCCTGTATCATTGTCCGCACAGTCTCTGACCGTCTCCTGTATCATTGTCCGCACACAGTCTCTGACCGTCTCTTGTATCATTGTCTGCACAGTCTCTGACCGTCTCCTGTATCATTGTCGGCACAGTCTCTGACCGTCTCTTGTATTATTGTCCGCACACAGTCTCTGACCGTCTCTTGTATCATTGTCTGCACAGTCTCTGACCGTCTCCTGTATCATTGTCGGCACAGTCTCTGACCGTCTTCTGTATCATTGTCTGCACAGTCTTTGACCGTCTCCTGTATCATTGTCCGCACACAGTCTCTGACAGTCTCCTGTATCATTGTCTGCACAGTCTCTGACCGTCTCCTGTATCAATGTCTGCACAGTCTCTGACCGTCTCTTGTCTCATTGTCTGCACAGTCTCTGATATCTGTCTCCTGTATCGTTGTCTGCACAGTCTCTGACCGTCTCCTGTATCATTGTCTGCACAGTCTCTGACCGTCTCCTGTATTATTGTCTGCACAGTCTCTGACCGTCTCCTGTATTATTGTCTGCACAGTCCCTGACCATCTCTTGTATCATTGTCTGCACAGTCTCTGACCGTCTCTTGTATCATTGTCTGCGCACAGTCTCTGACCGTCTCCTGTATCATTGTCTGCACAGTCTCTGACCGTCTCCTGTATCATTGTCTGCACAGTCTCTGACCGTCTCTTGTATCATTGTCTGCGCACAGTCTCTGACCGTCTCCGGTATCATTGTCTGCACAGTCTCTGACCGTCTCCTGTATCATTGTCTGCACAGTCTCTGATCGTCTCCTGTATCATTGTCTGTGCGCAGTCTCTGACCGTCTCCTGTATCATTGTCTGCGCGCAGTCTCTGACCGTCTCCTGTATCATTGTCTGCACAGTCTCTGACCGTCTCCTGTATCATTGTCTGCGCACAGTCTCTGACCGTCTCCTGTATCATTGTCTGCACAGTCTCTGACCGTCTCCTGTATAATTGTCTGCAAATAGTCTCTGACCGTCTCCTGTATCATTGTCCGCACAGTCTCTGACCGTCTCCTGTATCATTGTCCGCACACAGTCTCTGACCGTCTCTTGTATCATTGTCTGCACAGTCTCTGACCGTCTCCTGTATCATTGTCGGCACAGTCCCTGACCGTCTCTTGTATTATTGTCCGCACACAGTCTCTGACCGTCTCTTGTATCATTGTCTGCACAGTCTCTGACCGTCTCCTGCATCATTGTCGGCACAGTCTCTGACCGTCTCCTGTATCATTGTCCGCACAGTCTTTGACCGTCTCCTGTATCATTGTCCGCACACAGTCTCTGACCATCTCCTGTATCATTGTCCGCACACAGTCTCTGACCATCTCCTGTATCATTGTCTGCACAGTCTCTGACCGTCTCCTGTATCATTGTCTGCACAGTCTCTGACCGTCTCTTGTATCATTGTCTGCACAGTCTTTGACCGTCTCCTGTATCATTGTCTGCACAGTCTCTGACCGTCTCCTGTATCATTGTCTGCACAGTCTCTGACCGTCTCCTGTATCATTGTCTGTGCGCAGTCTCTGACCGTCTCCTGTATCATTGTCTGCACAGTCTCTGACCGTCTCCTGTATCATTGTCTGCACAGTCTCTGATCGTCTCCTGTATCATTGTCTGTGCGCAGTCTCTGACCGTCTCCTGTATCATTGTCTGCACAGTCTCTGACCGTCTCCTGTATCATTGTCTGCACAGTCTCTGACTGTCTCCTGTATTATTGTCTGCACAGTCTCTGACCGTCTCCTGTATCATTGTCTGCACAGTCTCTGACCGTCTCCTGTATCATTGTCTGCACAGTCTCTGACCGTCTCCTGTATCATTGTCTGCACAGTCTCTGACCGTCTCTTGTATCATTGTCTGCGCACAGTCTCTGACCGTCTCCTGTATCATTGTCTGCACAGTCTCTGACCGTCTCTTGTATCATTGTCTGCACAGTCTCTGACCGTCTCCTGTATCATTGTCGGCACAGTCCCTGACCGTCTCTTGTATTATTTTCCGCACACAGTCTCTGACCGTCTCTTGTATCATTGTCTGCACAGTCTCTGACCGTCTCCTGTATCATTGTCTGCACAGTCTCTGACCGTCTCTTGTATCAATGTCTGCACAGTCTTTGACCGTCTCCTGTATCATTGTCTGCACAGTCTCTGACCGTCTCCTGTATAATTGTCTGCAAATAGTCTCTGACCGTCTCCTGTATCATTGTCCGCACAGTCTCTGACCGTCTCCTGTATCATTGTCCGCACACAGTCTCTGACCGTCTCTTGTATCATTGTCTGCACAGTCTCTGACCGTCTCCTGTATCATTGTCGGCACAGTCTCTGACCGTCTCTTGTATTATTGTCCGCACACAGTCTCTGACCGTCTCTTGTATCATTGTCTGCACAGTCTCTGACCGTCTCCTGTATCATTGTCGGCACAGTCTCTGACCGTCTCCTGTATCATTGTCTGCGCACAGTCTCTGACCGTCTCCTGTATCATTGTCTGCACAGTCTCTGACCGTCTCCTGTATAATTGTCTGCAAATAGTCTCTGACCGTCTCCTGTATCATTGTCCGCACAGTCTCTGACCGTCTCCTGTATCATTGTCCGCACACAGTCTCTGACCGTCTCTTGTATCATTGTCTGCACAGTCTCTGACCGTCTCCTGTATCATTGTCGGCACAGTCCCTGACCGTCTCTTGTATTATTGTCCGCACACAGTCTCTGACCGTCTCTTGTATCATTGTCTGCACAGTCTCTGACCGTCTCCTGCATCATTGTCGGCACAGTCTCTGACCGTCTCCTGTATCATTGTCCGCACAGTCTTTGACCGTCTCCTGTATCATTGTCCGCACACAGTCTCTGACCATCTCCTGTATCATTGTCCGCACACAGTCTCTGACCATCTCCTGTATCATTGTCTGCACAGTCTCTGACCGTCTCCTGTATCATTGTCTGCACAGTCTCTGACCGTCTCTTGTATCATTGTCTGCACAGTCTTTGACCGTCTCCTGTATCATTGTCTGCACAGTCTCTGACCGTCTCCTGTATCATTGTCTGCACAGTCTCTGACCGTCTCCTGTATCATTGTCTGTGCGCAGTCTCTGACCGTCTCCTGTATCATTGTCTGCACAGTCTCTGACCGTCTCCTGTATCATTGTCTGCACAGTCTCTGATCGTCTCCTGTATCATTGTCTGTGCGCAGTCTCTGACCGTCTCCTGTATCATTGTCTGCACAGTCTCTGACCGTCTCCTGTATCATTGTCTGCACAGTCTCTGACTGTCTCCTGTATTATTGTCTGCACAGTCTCTGACCGTCTCCTGTATCATTGTCTGCACAGTCTCTGACCGTCTCCTGTATCATTGTCTGCACAGTCTCTGACCGTCTCCTGTATCATTGTCTGCACAGTCTCTGACCGTCTCTTGTATCATTGTCTGCGCACAGTCTCTGACCGTCTCCTGTATCATTGTCTGCACAGTCTCTGACCGTCTCTTGTATCATTGTCTGCACAGTCTCTGACCGTCTCCTGTATCATTGTCGGCACAGTCCCTGACCGTCTCTTGTATTATTTTCCGCACACAGTCTCTGACCGTCTCTTGTATCATTGTCTGCACAGTCTCTGACCGTCTCCTGTATCATTGTCTGCACAGTCTCTGACCGTCTCTTGTATCATTGTCTGCACAGTCTTTGACCGTCTCCTGTATCATTGTCTGCACAGTCTCTGACCGTCTCCTGTATAATTGTCTGCAAATAGTCTCTGACCGTCTCCTGTATCATTGTCCGCACAGTCTCTGACCGTCTCCTGTATCATTGTCCGCACACAGTCTCTGACCGTCTCTTGTATCATTGTCTGCACAGTCTCTGACCGTCTCCTGTATCATTGTCGGCACAGTCTCTGACCGTCTCTTGTATTATTGTCCGCACACAGTCTCTGACCGTCTCTTGTATCATTGTCTGCACAGTCTCTGACCGTCTCCTGTATCATTGTCGGCACAGTCTCTGACCGTCTTCTGTATCATTGTCTGCACAGTCTTTGACCGTCTCCTGTATCATTGTCCGCACACAGTCTCTGACAGTCTCCTGTATCATTGTCTGCACAGTCTCTGACCGTCTCCTGTATCAATGTCTGCACAGTCTCTGACCGTCTCTTGTCTCATTGTCTGCACAGTCTCTGATATCTGTCTCCTGTATCGTTGTCTGCACAGTCTCTGACCGTCTCCTGTATCATTGTCTGCACAGTCTCTGACCGTCTCCTGTATTATTGTCTGCACAGTCTCTGACCGTCTCCTGTATTATTGTCTGCACAGTCCCTGACCATCTCTTGTATCATTGTCTGCACAGTCTCTGACCGTCTCTTGTATCATTGTCTGCGCACAGTCTCTGACCGTCTCCTGTATCATTGTCTGCACAGTCTCTGACCGTCTCCTGTATCATTGTCTGCACAGTCTCTGACCGTCTCCTGTATCATTGTCTGCACAGTCTCTGATCGTCTCCTGTATCATTGTCTGTGCGCAGTCTCTGACCGTCTCCTGTATCATTGTCTGCGCGCAGTCTCTGACCGTCTCCTGTATCATTGTCTGCACAGTCTCTGACCGTCTCCTGTATCATTGTCTGCGCACAGTCTCTGACCGTCTCCTGTATCATTGTCTGCACAGTCTCTGACCGTCTCCTGTATAATTGTCTGCAAATAGTCTCTGACCGTCTCCTGTATCATTGTCCGCACAGTCTCTGACCGTCTCCTGTATCATTGTCCGCACACAGTCTCTGACCGTCTCTTGTATCATTGTCTGCACAGTCTCTGACCGTCTCCTGTATCATTGTCGGCACAGTCCCTGACCGTCTCTTGTATTATTGTCCGCACACAGTCTCTGACCGTCTCTTGTATCATTGTCTGCACAGTCTCTGACCGTCTCCTGCATCATTGTCGGCACAGTCTCTGACCGTCTCCTGTATCATTGTCCGCACAGTCTTTGACCGTCTCCTGTATCATTGTCCGCACACAGTCTCTGACCGTCTCCTGTATCATTGTCTGCACAGTCTCTGACCGTCTCCTGTATCATTGTCTGCACAGTCTCTGACCGTCTCTTGTATCATTGTCTGCACAGTCTTTGACCGTCTCCTGTATCATTGTCTGCACAGTCTCTGACCGTCTCCTGTATCATTGTCTGCACAGTCTCTGACCGTCTCCTGTATCATTGTCTGCACAGTCTCTGACCGTCTCTTGTATCATTGTCTGCACAGTCTCTGACCGTCTCCTGTATCATTGTCAGCACACAGTCTCTGATCGTCTCCTGTATCATTGTCCGCACACAGTCTCTGACCGTCTCCTGTATCATTGTCTGCACAGTCTCTGACCGTCTCTTGTATCATTGTCTGCACAGTCTCTGACCGTCTCCTGTATCATTGTCGGCACAGTCCCTGACCGTCTCTTGTATTATTTTCCGCAAACAGTCTCTGACCGTCTCTTGTATCATTGTCTGCACAGTCTCTGACCGTCTCCTGTATCATTGTCGGCACAGTCTCTGACCGTCTCCTGTATCATTGTCCGCACAGTCTTTGACCGTCTCCTGTATCATTGTCCGCACACAGTCTCTGACCGTCTCCTGTATCATTGTCTGCACAGTTTCTGACCGTCTCCTGTATCATTGTCTGCACAGTCTCTGACCGTCTCTTGTATCATTGTCTGCACAGTCTTTGACCGTCTCCTGTATCATTGTCTGCACAGTCTCTGACCGTCTCCTGTATCATTGTCTGCACAGTCTCTGACCGTCTCCTGTATCATTGTCTGCACAGTCTCTGACCGTCTCTTGTATCATTGTCTGCACAGTCTCTGACCGTCTCCTGTATCATTGTCAGCACACAGTCTCTGACCGTCTCCTGTATCATTGTCCGCACACAGTCTCTGACCGTCTCCTGTATCATTGTCTGCACAGTCTCTGACCGTCTCTTGTATCATTGTCCGCACACAGTCTCTGACCATCTCCTGTATCATTGTCCGCACACAGTCTCTGACCGTCTCCTGTATCATTGTCTGCACAGTCTCTGACCGTCTCCTGTATCATTGTCTGCACAGTCTCTGACCGTCTCCTGTATCATTGTCTGCACAGTCTCTGACCGTCTCCTGTATCATTGTCTGCACAGTCTCTGACCGTCTCTTGTATCATTGTCTGCACAGTCTCTGACCGTCTCCTGTATCATTGTCAGCACACAGTCTCTGATCGTCTCCTGTATCATTGTCCGCACACAGTCTCTGACCGTCTTCTGTATCATTGTCTGCACAGTCTCTGACCGTCTCTTGTATCATTGTCTGCACAGTCTCTGACCGTCTCCTGTATCATTGTCGGCACAGTCCCTGACCGTCTCTTGTATTATTTTCCGCACACAGTCTCTGACCGTCTCTTGTATCATTGTCTGCACAGTCTCTGACCGTCTCCTGTATCATTGTCGGCACAGTCTCTGACCGTCTCCTGTATCATTGTCCGCACAGTCTTTGACCGTCTCCTGTATCATTGTCCGCACACAGTCTCTGACCGTCTCCTGTATCATTGTCTGCACAGTCTCTGACCGTCTCCTGTATCATTGTCTGCACAGTCTCTGACCGTCTCTTGTATCATTGTCTGCACAGTCTTTGACCGTCTCCTGTATCATTGTCTGCACAGTCTCTGACCGTCTCCTGTATCATTGTCTGCACAGTCTCTGACCGTCTCCTGTATCATTGTCTGCACAGTCTCTGACCGTCTCTTGTATCATTGTCTGCACAGTCTCTGACCGTCTCCTGTATCATTGTCAGCACACAGTCTCTGACCGTCTCCTGTATCATTGTCCGCACACAGTCTCTGACCGTCTCCTGTATCATTGTCTGCACAGTCTCTGACCGTCTCTTGTATCATTGTCCGCACACAGTCTCTGACCATCTCCTGTATCATTGTCCGCACACAGTCTCTGACCGTCTCCTGTATCATTGTCTGCACAGTCTCTGACCGTCTCCTGTATCATTGTCTGCACAGTCTCTGACCGTCTCCTGTATCATTGTCTGCACAGTCTCTGACCGTCTCCTGTATCATTGTCTGCACAGTCTCTGACCGTCTCTTGTATCATTGTCTGCACAGTCTCTGACCGTCTCCTGTATCATTGTCAGCACACAGTCTCTGATCGTCTCCTGTATCATTGTCCGCACACAGTCTCTGACCGTCTTCTGTATCATTGTCTGCACAGTCTCTGACCGTCTCTTGTATCATTGTCTGCACAGTCTCTGACCGTCTCCTGTATCATTGTCGGCACAGTCCCTGACCGTCTCTTGTATTATTGTCCGCACACAGTCTCTGACCGTCTCTTGTATCATTGTCTGCACAGTCTCTGACCGTCTCCTGTATCATTGTCGGCACAGTCTCTGACCGTCTCCTGTATCATTGTCCGCACAGTCTTTGACCGTCTCCTGTATCATTGTCCGCACACAGTCTCTGACCGTCTCCTGTATCATTGTCTGCACAGTCTCTGACCGTCTCCTGTATCATTGTCTGCACAGTCTCTGACCGTCTCTTGTATCATTGTCTGCACAGTCTTTGACCGTCTCCTGTATCATTGTCTGCACAGTCTCTGACCGTCTCCTGTATCATTGTCGGCACAGTCTCTGACCGTCTCCTGTATCATTGTCCGCACAGTCTTTGACCGTCTCCTGTATCATTGTCCGCACACAGTCTCTGACCATCTCCTGTATCATTGTCCGCACACAGTCTCTGACCATCTCCTGTATCATTGTCTGCACAGTCTCTGACCGTCTCCTGTATCATTGTCTGCACAGTCTCTGACCGTCTCTTGTATCATTGTCTGCACAGTCTTTGACCGTCTCCTGTATCATTGTCTGCACAGTCTCTGACCGTCTCCTGTATCATTGTCTGCACAGTCTCTGACCGTCTCCTGTATCATTGTCTGTGCGCAGTCTCTGACCGTCTCCTGTATCATTGTCTGCACAGTCTCTGACCGTCTCCTGTATCATTGTCTGCACAGTCTCTGATCGTCTCCTGTATCATTGTCTGTGCGCAGTCTCTGACCGTCTCCTGTATCATTGTCTGCACAGTCTCTGACCGTCTCCTGTATCATTGTCTGCACAGTCTCTGACTGTCTCCTGTATTATTGTCTGCACAGTCTCTGACCGTCTCCTGTATCATTGTCTGCACAGTCTCTGACCGTCTCCTGTATCATTGTCTGCACAGTCTCTGACCGTCTCCTGTATCATTGTCTGCACAGTCTCTGACCGTCTCTTGTATCATTGTCTGCGCACAGTCTCTGACCGTCTCCTGTATCATTGTCTGCACAGTCTCTGACCGTCTCTTGTATCATTGTCTGCACAGTCTCTGACCGTCTCCTGTATCATTGTCGGCACAGTCCCTGACCGTCTCTTGTATTATTTTCCGCACACAGTCTCTGACCGTCTCTTGTATCATTGTCTGCACAGTCTCTGACCGTCTCCTGTATCATTGTCTGCACAGTCTCTGACCGTCTCTTGTATCATTGTCTGCACAGTCTTTGACCGTCTCCTGTATCATTGTCTGCACAGTCTCTGACCGTCTCCTGTATAATTGTCTGCAAATAGTCTCTGACCGTCTCCTGTATCATTGTCCGCACAGTCTCTGACCGTCTCCTGTATCATTGTCCGCACACAGTCTCTGACCGTCTCTTGTATCATTGTCTGCACAGTCTCTGACCGTCTCCTGTATCATTGTCGGCACAGTCTCTGACCGTCTCTTGTATTATTGTCCGCACACAGTCTCTGACCGTCTCTTGTATCATTGTCTGCACAGTCTCTGACCGTCTCCTGTATCATTGTCGGCACAGTCTCTGACCGTCTTCTGTATCATTGTCTGCACAGTCTTTGACCGTCTCCTGTATCATTGTCCGCACACAGTCTCTGACAGTCTCCTGTATCATTGTCTGCACAGTCTCTGACCGTCTCCTGTATCAATGTCTGCACAGTCTCTGACCGTCTCTTGTCTCATTGTCTGCACAGTCTCTGATATCTGTCTCCTGTATCGTTGTCTGCACAGTCTCTGACCGTCTCCTGTATCATTGTCTGCACAGTCTCTGACCGTCTCCTGTATTATTGTCTGCACAGTCTCTGACCGTCTCCTGTATTATTGTCTGCACAGTCCCTGACCATCTCTTGTATCATTGTCTGCACAGTCTCTGACCGTCTCTTGTATCATTGTCTGCGCACAGTCTCTGACCGTCTCCTGTATCATTGTCTGCACAGTCTCTGACCGTCTCCTGTATCATTGTCTGCACAGTCTCTGACCGTCTCTTGTATCATTGTCTGCGCACAGTCTCTGACCGTCTCCTGTATCATTGTCTGCACAGTCTCTGACCGTCTCCTGTATCATTGTCTGCACAGTCTCTGATCGTCTCCTGTATCATTGTCTGTGCGCAGTCTCTGACCGTCTCCTGTATCATTGTCTGCGCGCAGTCTCTGACCGTCTCCTGTATCATTGTCTGCACAGTCTCTGACCGTCTCCTGTATCATTGTCTGCGCACAGTCTCTGACCGTCTCCTGTATCATTGTCTGCACAGTCTCTGACCGTCTCCTGTATAATTGTCTGCAAATAGTCTCTGACCGTCTCCTGTATCATTGTCCGCACAGTCTCTGACCGTCTCCTGTATCATTGTCCGCACACAGTCTCTGACCGTCTCTTGTATCATTGTCTGCACAGTCTCTGACCGTCTCCTGTATCATTGTCGGCACAGTCCCTGACCGTCTCTTGTATTATTGTCCGCACACAGTCTCTGACCGTCTCTTGTATCATTGTCTGCACAGTCTCTGACCGTCTCCTGCATCATTGTCGGCACAGTCTCTGACCGTCTCCTGTATCATTGTCCGCACAGTCTTTGACCGTCTCCTGTATCATTGTCCGCACACAGTCTCTGACCGTCTCCTGTATCATTGTCTGCACAGTCTCTGACCGTCTCCTGTATCATTGTCTGCACAGTCTCTGACCGTCTCTTGTATCATTGTCTGCACAGTCTTTGACCGTCTCCTGTATCATTGTCTGCACAGTCTCTGACCGTCTCCTGTATCATTGTCTGCACAGTCTCTGACCGTCTCCTGTATCATTGTCTGCACAGTCTCTGACCGTCTCTTGTATCATTGTCTGCACAGTCTCTGACCGTCTCCTGTATCATTGTCAGCACACAGTCTCTGATCGTCTCCTGTATCATTGTCCGCACACAGTCTCTGACCGTCTCCTGTATCATTGTCTGCACAGTCTCTGACCGTCTCTTGTATCATTGTCTGCACAGTCTCTGACCGTCTCCTGTATCATTGTCGGCACAGTCCCTGACCGTCTCTTGTATTATTTTCCGCACACAGTCTCTGACCGTCTCTTGTATCATTGTCTGCACAGTCTCTGACCGTCTCCTGTATCATTGTCGGCACAGTCTCTGACCGTCTCCTGTATCATTGTCCGCACAGTCTTTGACCGTCTCCTGTATCATTGTCCGCACACAGTCTCTGACCGTCTCCTGTATCATTGTCTGCACAGTCTCTGACCGTCTCCTGTATCATTGTCTGCACAGTCTCTGACCGTCTCTTGTATCATTGTCTGCACAGTCTTTGACCGTCTCCTGTATCATTGTCTGCACAGTCTCTGACCGTCTCCTGTATCATTGTCTGCACAGTCTCTGACCGTCTCCTGTATCATTGTCTGCACAGTCTCTGACCGTCTCTTGTATCATTGTCTGCACAGTCTCTGACCGTCTCCTGTATCATTGTCAGCACACAGTCTCTGACCGTCTCCTGTATCATTGTCCGCACACAGTCTCTGACCGTCTCCTGTATCATTGTCTGCACAGTCTCTGACCGTCTCTTGTATCATTGTCCGCACACAGTCTCTGACCATCTCCTGTATCATTGTCCGCACACAGTCTCTGACCGTCTCCTGTATCATTGTCTGCACAGTCTCTGACCGTCTCCTGTATCATTGTCTGCACAGTCTCTGACCGTCTCCTGTATCATTGTCTGCACAGTCTCTGACCGTCTCCTGTATCATTGTCTGCACAGTCTCTGACCGTCTCTTGTATCATTGTCTGCACAGTCTCTGACCGTCTCCTGTATCATTGTCAGCACACAGTCTCTGATCGTCTCCTGTATCATTGTCCGCACACAGTCTCTGACCGTCTTCTGTATCATTGTCTGCACAGTCTCTGACCGTCTCTTGTATCATTGTCTGCACAGTCTCTGACCGTCTCCTGTATCATTGTCGGCACAGTCCCTGACCGTCTCTTGTATTATTTTCCGCACACAGTCTCTGACCGTCTCTTGTATCATTGTCTGCACAGTCTCTGACCGTCTCCTGTATCATTGTCGGCACAGTCTCTGACCGTCTCCTGTATCATTGTCCGCACAGTCTTTGACCGTCTCCTGTATCATTGTCCGCACACAGTCTCTGACCGTCTCCTGTATCATTGTCTGCACAGTCTCTGACCGTCTCCTGTATCATTGTCTGCACAGTCTCTGACCGTCTCTTGTATCATTGTCTGCACAGTCTTTGACCGTCTCCTGTATCATTGTCTGCACAGTCTCTGACCGTCTCCTGTATCATTGTCTGCACAGTCTCTGACCGTCTCCTGTATCATTGTCTGCACAGTCTCTGACCGTCTCTTGTATCATTGTCTGCACAGTCTCTGACCGTCTCCTGTATCATTGTCAGCACACAGTCTCTGACCGTCTCCTGTATCATTGTCCGCACACAGTCTCTGACCGTCTCCTGTATCATTGTCTGCACAGTCTCTGACCGTCTCTTGTATCATTGTCCGCACACAGTCTCTGACCATCTCCTGTATCATTGTCCGCACACAGTCTCTGACCGTCTCCTGTATCATTGTCTGCACAGTCTCTGACCGTCTCCTGTATCATTGTCTGCACAGTCTCTGACCGTCTCCTGTATCATTGTCTGCACAGTCTCTGACCGTCTCCTGTATCATTGTCTGCACAGTCTCTGACCGTCTCTTGTATCATTGTCTGCACAGTCTCTGACCGTCTCCTGTATCATTGTCAGCACACAGTCTCTGATCGTCTCCTGTATCATTGTCCGCACACAGTCTCTGACCGTCTTCTGTATCATTGTCTGCACAGTCTCTGACCGTCTCTTGTATCATTGTCTGCACAGTCTCTGACCGTCTCCTGTATCATTGTCGGCACAGTCCCTGACCGTCTCTTGTATTATTGTCCGCACACAGTCTCTGACCGTCTCTTGTATCATTGTCTGCACAGTCTCTGACCGTCTCCTGTATCATTGTCGGCACAGTCTCTGACCGTCTCCTGTATCATTGTCCGCACAGTCTTTGACCGTCTCCTGTATCATTGTCCGCACACAGTCTCTGACCGTCTCCTGTATCATTGTCTGCACAGTCTCTGACCGTCTCCTGTATCATTGTCTGCACAGTCTCTGACCGTCTCTTGTATCATTGTCTGCACAGTCTTTGACCGTCTCCTGTATCATTGTCTGCACAGTCTCTGACCGTCTCCTGTATCATTGTCTGCACAGTCTCTGACCGTCTCCTGTATCATTGTCTGCACAGTCTCTGACCGTCTCCTGTATCATTGTCTGCACAGTCTCTGACCGTCTCCTGTATCATTGTCAGCACACAGTCTCTGACCGTCTCCTGTATCATTGTCCGCACACAGTCTCTGACCGTCTCCTGTATCATTGTCTGCACAGTCTCTGACCGTCTCTTGTATCATTGTCCGCACACAGTCTCTGACCATCTCCTGTATCATTGTCCGCACACAGTCTCTGACCGTCTCCTGTATCATTGTCCGCACACAGTGTGTGTGTGTGTGTTTATATATATATATATATATATATATATATATATATAGATATATATCCTATGTTTAATGATATTTGATTAAAGAATAATTGGTCTGTGAAAATGATATAAACTGAGTTCATAGGATTTAAGGCTTTTAATATATGCATTTTTGCAGTTCATTTTTATCACCTATATTATTTTTCCCATTATGGGCGTGAGTGGGGCCTTGTGCCTAAGTTTTGCCTAAGGCCTCGCAAAGTCTAGAGCCGCCTATGGTCCCCTTATCCCTATATGTGTCAAGGTGGTGAACAGGAAGGGCCACCCCAGCCTATCAAAGGCTTTTTCAGCATCTAGAATAATAAGTAATGACGGCACGCCCTCCCTGGTCTTTATGAATGAGGGAGGGGAGGACCATATTGAGCCGCATGGACAACAGTTTTGTGAAGATTTTTAAGTCTGCGTTCAGTAGCGCTATGGGCCTATAATTGGCGCAGAGGATAGGGTCTTTATCCGGCTTAGGGATCAGGGTAATAAAGGAGCGCTGCATGTCCGAGGAAACGGGAGTGTTTTGTAAAAAGGTGTTGTATAGTTTACTCATGCACGGGAGTAGAAGGGGGAGGAACTCTTTATAATATTCATAGGGTAGTCCGTCCGGGCCTGGGGATTTATGTGCTGGCAGGGATTTTATGGTCAGTTCTATCTCTTCCTCTGTGATTGGCATATGAGCCTTCTCCACCCGATGAAGTGCTAAGTTACTAAGTGCCATACGGAGATTCGTTATTTTTTTGAGGAGTGTCAGGGACGAGGAGGATTGTAGTTTAAGTTCCAGATTTCTAAGCTCTCTTTCAGTATTTAGTTTAGTGGTCGCGACATCCCTCTTCATAGCTGATGAAAGTGCCAAGCATTTACAGCGTAAGACCGCTTTGTGGGCCTCCCACAGGTTAGGGGGAGTGATGTCCGGGGTGTTGTTTTCTGCAAAGTAATGCTTCAGAGTGGAGACTAGCTCCGCTTGGGAGGGAAGGTGTTGTAAGAGAAAGGTGTTCAGTCTCCAGTTATAGGGCCGGACGACTGGGGAACCCAAATCCGGGGGCTAGTGGTTTCTTAATGTCCAGGCACCAGTCCACTGATCCGCAAAAAAAAGAAAAAAGAAATCAGACCTTTCTCCCTATAGCCACAAAGGCGGAGGAGAGCGATAAAAGGAAAAAAGACAAAGAAGGTTGAGTCCAGGAGTGTCAGCCATGTCCCTGTCTGGTATTCTTCTTGGGCGCATGCCAGTTTCGGGGGCCGTTGCTGAGGGGGAACCTTCTGCCACAGTGTAGGCGGAGTAAGCGGGGTACGAGATCCCAATCTGGCAGTTGGGGAGAGCGGACTCCCAATTCCTCACAAAAGGTGCGTAGGTCTTCCGGGTACCGTAAGGAGGCCGACTTGCCTTGGTGTTTGGCGGTAAGGCAGAAGGGGAATCCCCAGAAATAGGGAATGTTTTCATCCTGCAAAGTGCGGAGCAGGGGCTGGAGGAGTCTGCGCTTTTTCAGGGTAATCCAGGAAACGTCCGGGAAAAGTTGCACTGGAGTGTCCCGGAAGATCACCGTATGGGCCAGGCGAGCTTGACGCATGATGTCCTCCTTGAGGGGGAACGAGTTAATCTTACAAATAATGTCTCTGGGGCTGGAGGTAGCATTCTTAGGTCGCAGGGCCCTGTGTGCTCTATCCATCTCAATGAACTTAATGGTGGGTTCCCCCAGGAGATTATTAAAAACTTCCTGTAGAATAATCTGTATGTCCTCGGGGCCGTCTGCTTCCGGGATACCCCGTACCGTAATGTTATGTCGGCGCCCCCTGTTATCCAAGTCCTCCACGTGTCGCTGCATATCTCGCAATAACATACGAAGATCGGCCCCTTGTATTTGGGACCTGGGAATCGCAAGCTTGGTGTCCTGAATCTCCTCCTCGGCCATCTCCACCCTGTCCGCAAGGTGTTTAAGGTCGGATTGAAGCATTTGTTTTTCCGATCTGCAAGTTGATTTGATGTCTTCGATCAATTGCTTAAAGTCCTCTTTAGTGGGGATCGCTTGCAGATATACCTGCCATTGTGGATGCAGAGGTGGGGGGCAGGGCTCTTCAGAGTCGCACTGTGCCGGGTGTAGACGAGGCGGCAAGGGCCGGGGACTCACAGGCCTGTTCCCAGATACTGAGGGAGTGGGTCTAGGTGGCGAATCCCACTCTCCTGCCCATGAGGGTGTGTGGGCTGGGGGAAATGGACGGTTCTGTCCCCCCCACTTGAGGGGACAAATTTGGGGGGCACACCGTGCGTGTGTAGGATGCCGGGGTTCGCTTCTAAATTGCAGGGGGCTAAGGGCCCTTGGAGGGGCCAGTCTCTGAGTTTTGGGTGGTAGCGACAGAGTGTCGGCATCCTGGTGGGATCCACCCGTTCCCCCGGGCCCCCGCCGTGTCCAGGTTAGGGGCTCCCCAGGGGGTAGGGACGGAAAGTCCATGGAGTCTGGGGAGGATGGTGACCCCAGAGTTGCAGCAGGGACACAGGGGTCCGAGGTTGCCCGGAACAGCTGGGGGAGTGCCTCTGAGTACTGTGTACCCTGCAGGGATAGTTCAGGCCCGGTCCTGCCGGCCCCTGGCTCTGTGCATCCCCACTGGTATTCCCCATGCCGAGTACATAGTCCATAGACTGATGGGGGGGCTGTCTGCCCAAGAGGTGAGGTTACGGGGCAGCTGGGATGAGGTGCTGATGTGCCCCCTGGGGATGCGGATCCTAGTGGAGCTGAGGGGAGAGGGGCGGCGTGGCAGGCTTCAGGCCTAGCTGTGCGGCCTGAATGGCGGCCGGGACAGGGGATGGACTCACCGCACCGGAGGTAGTGGGAGCCAAGGCCTTCCCTTGGCTGGTCCTGTCTGCTTCCGGGCTATGCTGGCGGCTGGTAGGCATATTGCAGGCCGGAGATGGAGCCCGGGAAGGCGCGGCGGCCGTGTCCAGCACCATTTTGGAAGATCCGCCGGCCGGGAGCTCCGTCGGCGGAAAGAAGGAGCGGAGGTCCGATGCGGAGCCTAGCGGGGTAGCGGAGGATCCCCGGGCGGTAGATGAGCGAGTAGCCCTGGATCTACCCATCAGATGGGCACAGATTGTCCCTATGGGTGCCGTGTAGCGATGGCTGGCGGGAAAGCGAGGGAGTTAGGCTTCCATCAAGGTCGGCTTCCGGTCACGCCCCCCCCCAGAGCCAATTTTTTAACAACACAACACATTAAATTTACTGACAGAGCCAATTTTTTTTACTGACCTTTCAAAAAATTACATAAAATGTACTTTTCAGTGCAAATATCAATATTTAAGCTACAAACATGTAAAGCGGGCAAAATAAGTATTGAACAAGTCACCATTTTTCTAGGTAAATATATTTCTAAAGGTGCTATTGACATTACATTTTCACCACATGTCAGTAACAACCCATGCAATTCATACATGCAAAGAAACTAAAACAAATAAATTAAAAAATGAAGCTATGTGTAATAAAATGGGATGACACAGGGAAAAAGTATTGAACACACTAACTGAAATTTATTTAATACTCGTACAAAATCCTTTGTTGATATGGAGAAACTAGTTACGTGCACAGGTGTGATTTTGGCCCATTCTTCCACACAGTCTTCAAATCTTGAAGGTTATGTGGACTTCTTTGATGAACTCTGATCTTTAGTACTTTCCATAGATTTCCTGTTGGATTCAAGTCAGGTGATTGTCTGGGCCATTCTAGCAGCTTTATTTTCTTTCTTTGTAACCAGTCGAGAGTTTATGGCCTCAACAGTGCTCACTGGAACACTCAGAAGTTTAGAAATCCTTCTATAACCAATGCCATCAGTATGTTTTGCAACAATAAGGTTGTGAAGGTCTTGAGAGTTTTTTTGCTTTTACCCATCATGAGATGTTTCTTGTGTGTAAGACCTTGGTATTGGGGCACCTTTTTATAGGCCATCAGTTGAGACTGAACCAGCTGATATTAATTTGCATTGACAAGGAGCAAGATTGCTTTCTAATTACTGATATATTTCAGCTGGTGTCTTGGCTTTCCATTCCTTTTTGCACCTCCCATTCTTCATATGTTCAATACTTTCATTCCATTTTATTACACATAACTTAAAGTGGATATAGACCCTCACATATACCCAGTGAAGTGAACAGCCTCAGATGATACACAGAGATTAAACAAATCTCCCTACATAAGTTTTACATGCATATCTACTTTCTTCAGCTTTATATATTCTTTAGAAAGTTCAGATCATGTTAGGAGATTCTCTCTTCCTGTTCAGCACTGCAGTGAAGCCTGGGCATAAAGGCAAGACAGCTGATTGGAAGATAAGTCACACATCCCCTCTCCTCATAGGAATGGCGGGGCAGTTGCTGATACTGTACCCAGCATAACCAAACCTACAAGATTGTCTGGAGTTTGTGGACTATTATTGATAATAAATGTCAATCAATTATAATTTTTAATTTTTACAATTTTATTATAATTGATTGACATTTATTATCAAGTACCGAGATAGTCCGCAAACTCCAGACAATCTTGTAGGTTTGGTTATGCCGGGTACAGTATAAGCAACTACCCCGCCATTCCTATAACTTCTTGTTTTCAAAAAATTATTGATTCGGATGATGGTACATTTATCTGTTTGTGATTTAATGTTTATCTGAGGCTAAAACTTACCTTATTGCCCTCTCCTCATAGGTAGAGACTTTCAAAACTATTTGTTGAATAGTTCAGCACTCTGCTAATCTATTTATAGAATCCTGTCCCAACACAAAACTCTGCTGCTTTCATCACGTGTCTGAGAACTTGTCAGAAGTTATGAGGCTGATTACAGAAGAACGGAGCAGGAGAAAGCCACGGGACTTTGAAGAGAGATAAGAAAACGCTGCAGATATATGTGCCCAGCTCAAATTTAATGAATTGGGTTTACATCCACTTTAATTTCTAAATGTATTTATTCTGGTTTATTTGTATGTATGGATTGCATGGGTTGTTACTGACATGTGGTGAAACTTTTATGTTAACAGCACCTTTAGAAATATATTTACCTAGAAAAATGGTGATTTGTTCCTGTCAGGGCTGGCCGCTCAGCTGTCGGCTAATTGCCAGCTCTCGTCTCTCTCCACAGTTACCAGCTGTTCCTGATCATGCTTGTCTGACCTGCCTACATAAAGCTGCCCAGCTCACTTCACCTCTGCCTTCGCCTTGGTCACATCACAAGAAACCATCTCCTGCGGTTCTGTTTAAAGACTGCTGACATTCCTTCTGGCTCCTTATCCTGCTTGCTGTGCTCTACTTGGATCCCTGACTTCTGGCCTGACTGATTACCCGATCTGGTTATTGAACTCTGGCCTGGTTGACTACTCTCTCCGGTTACTGGACTCTGACTATGCTTTGACTATGCTATTTCTATTTACCTTTTTATTTTTATTTATTAAACAAGCGTGATTTAATTGTACTTCTGTCTCGGTCTGATTCATGGTTTCTGACAGTTCCATACTTATTTTACCCACTGTATCTAGTGCTATTAGTAATGTGTTTAAGGTATAACAAAAGGCAAAAAACAATTAATACATTTACATGGAGGTCAGGTTAATATAACCCCCGTTACATCAGAGTCTGCCGGGTTTCCCAGTATAGTGCAAGGGGAAACTCTGCAGACCCAAATGTAAGGCTAACTTATTAAATACTTTCTTCAGCTCTGTGTATGCAAAGGAGCATGGGGGAGCTCATGTCTGTAATGGGGGTGGTAGTGACGCAACCCCAAATCCACAATAGCTCAAAAGTGATATGGTCCAGAAATATTTGGACAGAATAAAGGTGGATAAAGCACCTGGACCTGATGGCATCCACCCACGGATCCTAAAAGAATTGAGCTCTGTAATTTCAAAGCCATTGTATCTAATTTTTAGGGACTCATTAGTGACAGGAACAGTACCACTGGATTGGTGCAGGGCCAATGTGGTGCCTATATTTAAAAAGGGAACAAAGTCTTTACCAAGTAACTATAGACCTGTTAGTTTAACTTCTATAGATGGGAAGATACTGGAGAGATTAATAAAAGACCACATAGACAAGTTCTTGCAGGAAAAAAAATATTTTAAGCAACAGACAACATGGATTCATGAAAGACAGAAGTTCTCAGACAAACTTGATTTCTTTTTATGAGGTGGTAAGTAAAACCTTGGACAGAGGGGTGGCGGTGGACGTGGTATACTTGGATTTTGCAAAAGCGTTCGATACAGTTCCGCACACATGGCTCAAGTGTAAGGTAAAGTCTACAGGTTTAAAAAATATCAATTTGTAAATGAATAGAAAACTGGCTAAAAGACAGAATTCAGAGAGTAGTGGTTAATGATTCTTACTCTGAATGGTCTAAGTTTATCAGTGGTGTACCCCAAGGTTCAGTGCTGGGACCCTTACTTTTTAATATCTTTATAAATGATATTGGGTCTGGGATCAGAAGTAAGATTTCCGTCTTTGCAGATGACACCAAGATATGCAGTGGAATAACGTCCTTACAGGATGTCTCCAATTTACAAGCCGACCTCAATGCTCTGTCTACTTGGGCCACTATGTGGCAGATGAGGTTTAATGTTGAGAAATGTAAAGTTATGCACTTGGGGGCTAAGAATATGCATGCATCATACATGCTAGGGGGAGTACAACTGGGGGAATCTGTGGTGGAGAAGGATCTGGGGGTTTTAGTAGATCATAAGCTCAATAATAGCATGCAATGCCAAGCTGCGGTTTCCAAAGCGAGCAAAGTCCTTTCCTGTATTAAGAGAGGTATGGACTCCAGAGAGAGAGATATCATTTTGCCCCTGTTCAAATCATTAGTAAGACCTCATCTGGAATATGCCGTTCAGTTTTGGGCACCAGTTCTCAAAAAGGATATCGGGGGAACTGGAGAAAGTGCAGAGAAGGGCAATCAAACTGATAAGAGGCATGGAGGAGCTCAGCTATGAGGAAAGATTACAGCAACTGAATCTATTCCCTCTTGAGAAGAGGAGATTGGGGGATTTGATCAACAAGTACAAATATATAAGGGGTCCATATAGTGAACTTGGTGTCGAGTTATTCACTTTACAGTCAACAAAGAGGACAAGGGGGCACTCTTTACGTCTAGAGGAAAAGAGATTTCATCTCCAAATGCAGAAAGGTTTCTTCACAGTAAGAGCTGTGAAAATGTGGAATAGACTCCCTGCAGAGGTGGTTCTTGCCAGCTCAGTGCATTGCTTTAAGAAGGGCCTGGATTATTTCCTAAGTGTACATAATATAACTGGGTACTGACATTTATAGGTAAAGTTGATCCAGGGAAAATCTGATCGCCTCTCGGGGGATCAGGAAGGAATTTTTTCCCCTGCTGTAGCAAATTGGATCATGCTCTGCTGGGGATTTTTGCCTTCCTCTGGATCAACTGTGGGTATAGAATTGGTTTTATGGGATTATATGATATTATTTTATATATATATATATATATATATATATATATATATATATATATATATATATTTTTTGTGGTTGAACTGCATGGACTTGTGTATTTTTTCAACTTGACTATGTAACTATGTAAAAGGGAACACTGTGGACTCTGATGTAAAGGAGAAATCTGAGGAGTCTAATGTAAGGGGGAATTCTGTGCAGAGTTTTTCCTTACATCACACTCCAGAGTTCCCCTTTACACCACAATCGACAAAGTCCCTGATGTAAAAGGGGAACACTGCAGACTGTGATGTGAAGGGGAACTGTGATGTAAAGGGGTCTCTGGTCACCAGTGTCCCCCTTACACAAGAGTCCGCAGAGTTGCCCTTTACATCACAGTCTGCAGTATTCTCCCGTACAGTGCAAGGGAGTACTCTGCAGACCCTGATGTAAAGAGTTTGCATTTTCTGTGCTGTATCTGTGATTATTTTACCAGATCAGGGCAAGTTATGTTATAGGTATATCAGCTGCTTGGTTACATTTAACCTCTTCAGCCCCGGAAGATTTGGCTGCTGAATGACTAGACCATTTTTTGCGCTTTGGCACTGCGTCACTTTAACTGATAAGTAAGCGGTCATGTGGCGCTGCACCCAAACAAAATTGATGTCCTTTTTCCCCCACAAATAGAGCTTTCTTTTGGTGGTATTTTATCATCTCTGTGGTTTTTATTTTGTGCGCTATAAACAAAAAAAGAGCGACAATTTTGAAAAAAACACAATATTTTGCACTTTTTGCTATAATAAATATCCCCATTTAAAAAAAAAAAAAAAATTTTTTCCTCAATTTAGGTCGATATGTATTCTTCTACATATTTTGGTGAAATTTGCGGATATTGATTGGTTTGCACAAAAGTTATAGCATCTATAATATAGGGGATAGATTTATAGCATTTTTATAATTTTTTAAAAACTTATAATGGTGCCGATCTGCGATTTTTTATCGGGACTGCGCCATTATGGAGGACACATCGGACACTTGACACATTTTTGGGACCATTGCCATTCATACAGTGATCAGTGCTATAAAAATGCACTGATTACTTGCTGTTCATACTTGGTATGAACAGACGATCAGTCTCTTCTCCCCTCAGAGACCCGGGATCTGTGTGTTTACACACACAGATCCTGGTTCTCGGTGTGTCACCAGCGATCGTGTGAGCCCGGCGTTGATCGTGACCGCCGGGCACTCGTATTGGCTCCGGGGGCAAGTAGCAGTGCACGCTTGCCCCTAGTGGCCACAGGCCAAAGCAACGTTACATAACGTCCTTTCACCCAGCCATGCCATTCTGCTGCCGCTGGTCGACAAGTGGTTAAAGAAAATTTTATTTCCACTGACCACTGACACAGAGACACCAGCTCCACTAACCACTAATACAGGGACACCATTTCCACTGACCACTGGCACTGAGACACCATTTCCACTGACCACTAATACAGGGACACCATTTCATATATACAAAAAGCCTGTGATATTGATAACACTTAACTGTGGCAAAATTAGACTAGAACTAGACGAGGGTGCTTCCCTATACACCTAAAGGCCACTTAACCAAAATGTAATCTTTATTTTAAATCATAAAAAGTATGTAAATGACCATTAGGGATGAGCTGGGTATTCGAGTTGAACTCTGTGCCATAGCAGTGCATTGCTGGCTGATGATTGGCCAAGCATGCACTGTGACCCACATGCTTGGCCAATCACAGCGCCGGCAGCGAGGAGAGCCACAATTGGCCACAGGCAGGATGCCTGAGGCCAATTATAGCTCAGGGGGTTTAGTACACGCCCCACACTATATAAGGCCGTCTGCGCTGCGGCCTTGTGTAGTGTGTTGCGGTGTTCATAGAGAGAAGGATA
Source organism: Lithobates pipiens (assembly GCF_037356315.1). NCBI lineage: Eukaryota > Metazoa > Chordata > Amphibia > Anura > Ranidae > Lithobates > Lithobates pipiens. The sequence continues at coordinate 133,242,926 of NW_027507718.1, forward strand.
GGCAGGCACAGTGTTTATATTTCTTCTGATTGAAGCTAGCGCAGTTACAGTGGGTGTATTGTGCCCCCTGCACAGTATACACCTGAAGCTACCCCAATTGTTGGTGTTGTTCTGTTCCTATACCACAGGCAGCTGCAGCAGTTACAGTCGGTGTATTGTGCCACCTGCACAGTATACACCTGAAGCTACCCCAATTGCTTGTGTTGTTCTGTTCCTATACCACAGGCAGCTGCAGCAGTTACAGTCGGTGTATTGTGCCATCTGTGCAGTATACACCTGAAGCTACCCCCAATTTCTGGTGTTGTTCTGTCCCTATACCACAGGCAGCTGCAGCAGTTACAGTCGGTGTATTGTGCCACCTGCACAGTATACACCTGAAGCTACCCCCAATTGCTCCTGTTGTTCTGTTCCTATACCACAGGCAGCTGCAGCAGTTACAGTCAGTGTATTGTGCCACCTGCACAGTATACACCTGAAGCTACCCCCAATTGCTGGTGTTGTTCTGTTCCTATACCACAGGCAGCTGCAGCAGTTACAGTTGATGTATTGTGCCTACTGCACAGTATACACCTGAAGCTACCCCTAATTGGTGGTGTTGTTCTGATCCTATACCACAGGCAGCTGCAGCAGTTACAGTCAGTGTATTGTGCCACCTGCACAGTATACACCTGAAGCTACCCCCAATTGCTTGTGTTGTTCTGTCCCTATACCATAGGCAGCTGCAGCAGTAAGGCCCCATGCAGATGAGATGCCGGTGCAAACTCTGCTCGACACATGTTTTTAAAAGCTGAAACTGGCGTTTAGAAGTGCCTGTTTTGCTGCGATTTTTACCGCCATTTAGTGGCATTTTACCACGTTTACGTCTAGAAGCGCTTAGTTAAGCTAACATCATAGACCCTCCCCAAGCTATAAAAACAGTATTATTAACTATTTCAGCCATTTTGTGATACCAGAGTAATTAGCAGCAGCTGTGAGAGCAGCAGTGTACTTGTATTTACAGTGCCTTGCGAAAGTATTCGGCCCCCTTGAACTTTTCAACCTTTTGCCACATTTCAGGCTTCAAACATAAAGATATAAAATTTAAATTTTTTGTGAAGAATCACCAACAAGTGGGACACAATTGTGAAGTGGAACGAAATCTATTGGATATTTTAAACTTTTTTAGCAAATAAAAAACTGAAAAGTGGTGCGTGCAAAATTATTCGGCCCCTTTACTTTCAGTGCAGCAAACTCCCTCCAGAAGTTCAGCGAGGATCTCTGAATGATCCAATGTTGTCCTAAATGACTGATGGTGATAAATAGAATTCACCTGTGTGTAATCAAGTCTCTGTATAAATGCACCTGCTCTGTGATAGTCTCAGGGTTCTGTTGAAAGCGCAGAGAGCATCATGAAGACCAAGGAACACACTAGGCAGGTCCGTAATACTGTTGTGGAGAAGTTTAAAGCCGGATTTGGATACAAAAAGATTTCCCAAGCTTTAAACATCCCAAGGAGCACTGTGCAAGCGATCATTTTGAAATGGAAGGAGTATCAGACCACTGCAAATCTACCAAGACCTGGCTGTCCCTCTAAACTTTCAGCTCAGACAAGGAGAAGACTGATCAGAGATGCAGCCAAGAGGCCCATAATCACTCTGGATGAACTGCAGTGAACTACAGCTGAGGTGGGAGAGTCTGTCCATAGGACAACAATCAGTCGTACACTGCACAAATCTGGCCTTTATGGAAGAGTGGCAAGAAGAAAGCCATTTCTCAAAGATATCCATAAATAGTCTCGTCTAAAGTTTGCCACAAGCCACCTGGGAGACACACCAAACATGTGAAAGAAGGTGCTCTGGTCAGATGAAACCAAAATCAAACTTTTTGCCCACAATGCAAAACGATATGTTTGGCGTAAAAGCAACACAGCTCATCACCCTCAACACACCATCCCCACTGTCAAACATGGTGATGGCAGCATCATGGTTTGGGCCTGCTTTTCTTCAGCAGGGACAGGGAAGATGGTTAAAATTGAGGGGAAGATGGATGCAGCCAAATACAGGACCATTCTGGATGAAAACCTGTTGGAGTCTGCAAAAGACCTGAAACTGGGACGGAGATTTATCTTCCAAGACAATGATCCCAAACATACAGCAAAATCTAAAAAGGAATGGTTCACAAATAAACGTATCCAGGTGTTAGAATGGCCAAGTCAAAGTCCAGACCTGAATCCAATCGAGAATCTGTGGAAAGAGCTGAAAACTGCTGTTCACAAACACTCTCCATCCTCACTGAGCTCGAGCTGTTTTGCAAGGAAGAATGGGCAAGAATTTCAGTCTCTCGATGTGCAAAACCGATAGAGACATACCCCAAGTGACTTGCAGCTGTAATCGCAGCAAAAGGTGACTCTACAAAGTATTAACGCAAGGGGGCCGAATAATTTTGCACGCCCCACTTTTCATTTTTTTATTAGTTAAAAAAGTTTCAAAAATCCAATAGATTTCGTTCCACTTCACAATTGTGTCCCACTTGTTGTTGATTCTTCACAAAAAATTAAAATTTTATATCTTTATGTTTGAAGCCTGAAATGTGGCAAAAGGTTGAAAAGTTCAAGGGGGCCGAATACTTTCGCAAGGCACTGTAGTGCGTCACTTGCCACGTCACCTGCCACAAGTTGTGGATTGTCCACTTGCCACATGACTTGCCACATCACCTGCCACAAGTTGTGGATTGTCCACGTGCCATGTCATTTGCCACAAGTTGTGGATTGTCCACTTGCCACGTCACTTGCCACAAGTTGTGGATTGTCCACTTGCCATGTCAAATGCCACAAGTTGTGGATTGCCCACTTGCCACAAGTTGTGGTTTGTCCACTTGCCACATCACCTGCCATGTCCCCGCCACAAGTTGTGGATTGTCCACTTGCCACGTCACTTGCCATGTCACTTGCCACAAGTTGTGGATTGTCCACTTGCCATGTCACTTGCCACATCACCTGCCAAAAGTTGTGGATTGTCCACTTGTCACGTCACCTGCCACAAGTTGTGGATTGTACACTTGCCACAAGTTGTGGATTGTCCACTTGCCACGTCACCTGCCACAAGTTGTGGATTGTCCACTTGCCATGTCATCTTGGCCTGAGTGTACTATAATTTGGCTTCTTCGCATAAGGCTTGCTCACTGTGGCGCAAAATCAAAGTCTGCCAAAGAGACACCAGAATTTATCCCAAAAAATCTCTCATTTTGTGAGTGCACTAAAATGTGGCCTCATCATACGGACTGGTTCCCCAAGCCGTTGTTTACAAACTAAAGAAAGCTTGCAGCTGGAAAAATCTATATATATATATATATATGTCTTTTTTTTTTTTATATATATGTCAGTTTTGCTGAGGCAGGTTCCATCACGGTACAGATACACCACTTTACAGGCAGACTAAAGCCTTGTACACACGGTCCGATTATTGGACAAATTTTCGTCAGTTTTTGTTTGATGCTAATCTCAAATCAAAAGTGAAGAGGGTACTCACCATCAGAAAAGTTTCTGATGACAGAATTCAACATCAGAAGTGACATAATGGGTTGAATTGTTTTGTATGTGTTCGTCCATTTCTGAGCATGTCTAGTCTTGCTCTTCAGATTTTTTTTTTTTGTCAGAAAACCGTACTAATGAAAAGAAAATCGGATGCTGTGGTCAGATCAGACAAAAATTTTCAAGCCTGCAGATCCAGTTTTTGTCTGCCGAAAATTTGTAATAATGTTGTCAAAAGCAGCAAGCCAATGATCAGAAAGCATGCGTGTTTGTACTTTTGACTTTTGTGCGACGGATTTGTGTACTGATCATGCGAAAATCAGACGTCAAACTGTTGTCCGCTGAAAATTTACTAGCCTGTCATCCAACATTTGTTGGCTGAAAGTTGGACAACAATTGTCAAAAGGAGCATACTAACGGTAAGATTTTAGGACAACAGTCTGTCAACAGACAATCTACTGACAACAATCATACTGTGTATGAGACTTATGCCCCATACACATGGTCGGACATTCCGACCACAAAATCTGTCTGATTTTTTTCCGACGGATTTTGGCCTTGTCTTGTCTTGCATACACATGGTCGCACAAAGTTGTCGGAAAATCCGATCGTTCGGAACGAGGTGACGTACAGAACGTACGACGGGACTACGTAGAGGCCAGTAGCCAATATCTTTCATCTCCAAATTTTTTCTGAGCATGCGTGGCACTTTGTGTGTCAGAATTCTCTAAACACAATTGGAAAAAGTCCGATCGGATTTTGTTCTCGGAAAATTTTAGATCCAGCTCTCAAGCTTTTTCTGTCGGAAATTCCGACAGAAAAAGTCTGATAGAGCACACACACGATCGGATTTTCCGACAACATAATCCGATTGCACTTTTTCCGTCAGAATTTCTGACCGTGTGTATGGGGCATAAGAGTTTCAATTTGTATGCATTCAGGCAGGCCCTTGCACTACATGGTTTTGGTAAATCTGATGATAAAAATCTGCAGAAAATTGAATGGTGTGTATGGGGTCTAAGGGGACCCCCAGGCACAAAATTTAAAGGAATGTTACAGCCTTACTCCACAATGGATTAAATTAATTATTTTCCTCAAAATTCTACAAACAATACCCCATAATGACAACATGAAAGGAGTTTGTTTGAAATATTTGCAAATTTATTAAAAATAAAAAAATCACATAAGTATTCACAGCCTTTGCCATGACACTCAAAATTTAGCTCAGGTACATCCCATTTCCACTGATCATCCTTGAGATGTTTCTACAACTTGATTGGAGTCCACCTGTGGTAAATTCAGTTGATTGGACAAGATTTGGAAAGGCACACACCTGTCTATACAAGGTATCAAAGTTAACAGTGCATGTCAGAGCACAAACAAAGCCATGAAGAAAATGTTGAACCATTTTGAATACCTTGGATGCACTGTATAAGCCTTCAAAATGGGAACCTTTGGTTTTTCAAGTTTGGATCCCATAGACTTTAATAGGGTTCGTGTCCAAACTTTTTTCATATTCAGGAGTTCTGGTGCAAACTGGGGGGTTGTTCGGCCCAACTCTGCTCAGCAGTCTGTAAAGGGAACATTGATTAGGGTAATAGCATTGATCTCTATTATCCTGGGTTCACACTGGTATGACACGACAGTCATAAGACTGTGGATCCGACTTCAATGAACAGGATCCAACTTTGATCCCGACAATATCAGGCCCTTTGTGTCTGATGTGAATCTTGAGGGGAAACTGTGCCAAATAATAGGATTTTTTTTTTTTTCCAATAAAATTTTTTTTTTAAAAAATAACATAAATCAGTTACAATAATAAAGATGTCATATATTTCTCCAAGTAACATAAAATGTACATAATGAGAGATCCAAGCCAGAACATATTGTAGGCAATTCACATCCATTTGTCGTCAGTTAAGATACAAAAAGAAAAAAAAAAATATTCTCCAAACAGAAGGTAGGAAGTGCATTCAGGGAAGAAGTGTAATAGGATTTTTATATACAGCTTACCTGTAAAATCCTTTTCTTGAGAAGTACATCACGGGACACAGGAGCTTCATTACATAGTGGGTTATATAGGCACCTCTGGTGATTGGACACTGGTTAACCCTCAATTAAGGAGAATTCCTCCCCTATATAACCCCTCCCATATGGAAGGCACCTCAGTTTTGTAGAAAAGCAATAAGAAACCACGTAAAACCCAAGAGGGGCGGGAGCCCTGTGTCCCGTGATGTACTTCTCAAGAAAAGGATTTTACAGGTAAGCTGTATATAAAAATCCTATTTTATTGATCATACATCAGGGGACACATGAGCTTCATTACATAGTGGGATGTCCCAAAGCAATGCTCATTTTGAGGGGAGGGAGACACAGATCAGAAATATAGACAGCCATGGACCGGAGGATCTAACCCGCAGCCTGCAGTACACTGCGCCCAAAGGTGATATCCTCTTGCCCTCTGACATCCACCTGATAGAATCTAGTGAATGTGTGGACTGATGACCAAGTTGCAGCCTTACAGATCTGAGCCAGGGAGGCCTGGTGATGCACTGCCCAAGAAGCACTTACAGCCCTGGTTGAGTGCGCTTTCACTTGAAAAGGAAGAATCTTCCCCTTTACACCATAGGCCTGAGAAATAACCTGTCTAATCCACCTTGAGTGGATTTTGATGCCGCTTGGCCCTTCCTAGGGCCTTCCGGCAAAATAAATAAGCAATCAGTCTTTTTTATCTGAGCAGTTGCCTGAAGATAGGTACTGATTGCCCTTACCACATCGAAAGTGTGCAAAGATTCTTCTTCTGCGGACTGTGGATCCGGAAAAAGCATGGTAGGATTACATCTTGATTCAAATGGAATCCCGAAACCACCTTAGGCAGAAAGGACCTGTTGGGACGCATGACCACCCGGTCCTTATGAATAATTAGATATGGTTCCTTGCTGGAGAGAGCTGCTAGCTCTGACACTCTCCTAGCCGAGGAAATGGCTACCAAGAAAACCAATTTTTTAGTCAAAGAACTAATGAAGCCAGATGCAAAGGTTCAAATGGTTGCCCCTGCAAAGCTGAGAGAACCAAATTCAGATCCCATGGGCATACCGGAGGTTTGACTGGCGGTCTTCTCCGCATGGCCCCCTGGATGAAAGCCCGCACCAGGGAATGTGATGCAAGTGGCTTCTGAAAAAACACTGACAAGGCCAAAATCTGCACCTTGATAGTGCTTACGGCCAAATTCATTTCTAGGCCTGACTGGAGAAAGGCCAAGATCCTGCTAATGACATACTTTCTAGGATGCCATTCCCTGAGTTCACACCAGGAAACATATGCCTTCCAGATTTTGTAGTAAATAAGCCTGGAGGCCGGCTTTCTGGCATTGACCAGAGTAGAAAGGACTGGCCCCGAAAGCCCACGATCCCTCAGAATGTGGGTCTCAGCAGCCAAACCGTCAAATTCAGACTGTGTAAAGCAGGATGGTAAATTGGACCCTGTGAGAGCAGATCTGGCCAGAGAGGAAGGACCCACGGCCTGCCTACTGCCAACTTCATGATCTCTGCATACCAAGGTTGCCTGGGCCAAGCCGGGCTACCAAAAGAACTGACTTTGTTTCCCTCTTGATTCTTCCCAGGAACTGTGACAGAAGTGGTCATAGGGGGAAGGCATAAATTAGATTGTACTGATCCCAGGGAACTGTCAGAGCATCCGACCCCTGAGCGAGTGCATCTCTTGTCCTTGACACAAATTTGTCCAGTTTTCTGTTGAATCTGGACGCAAATAGATCTACGTCTGGAGTACCCCACCTGCGACATATGTTCTGAAACACATTGGGGTGCAGAGCCCATTCTCCTGGGCACGACTGCTGGCGGCTCAGAAAATCCGCCTGCCAATTTTCCACTCCTGGAATGAAGACTGCAGAAAGGGATGGAACATGCCTTTCTGCCCAGGCAAGTATGCGATTCACCTCTTTTTGTGCAACCAGACTCCTGGTACCACGCTGGTGATTGATATAGGCCACTGCTGTGGCATTGTCGGACTGAACCCAAACAGGGAGACCCCGTAGTCTGTAAAACCACTTTATGAGAGCCATATAAACAACCCGGATCTCCAAGACATTTATGGGCAATAGCTTCTCGATCGCAGACCATTTCCCTGCGAGCACGTCTCCTCCAACACTGCTCCCCAGCCTGTCAGGCTGGCATCTGTCGTAATAATCTTCCATGGAAGAGGAAGAAAAGTTTTGCCTTTCAGCAAATTCTCGGTTTGTAACCACCAAACGAGACTCTTGCGTGTCCCTGGGGACAGACACATAGGAAGATCCAAGGCCTGGGGCTTCCTGTTCCACGCCGCAAGGATGCATCTTTGCAGAGGCCTTGAGTGGAACTGGGCGAATGGAACGGACTCGAAAGGAGGCGACCATTTTCCCTAACAGTCTCATGCACAACCGAATGGGGGAAGATCTTCTGCCCAGAATTAGGCGCACCAGACCCCCAATGGCCAAGGCCTTTGTAGAAACACCCCGCCTTGAGCGGTGTCGATGACCATACCCAGGTACTCCAACCTGGTAGCAGGCTGTAGGGACGACTTTTCTAGGTTTATAATCCAACCTAGGCGTTCCAGGTGGTCTAGTGTTCTGGTAACACTGTGGTTCAGGAGCGCTACTGTTTTCTCTATGAGAAGCAAATCGTCTAGATAAGCCATGACGGCTATACCCCGAGCTCTTAGGTTTGCCAAGAGAGGGTCTAGAATCTTTGTGAAGACTCGAGGAGCCGTAGCGAGCCCGAACGGCAAAGCCACAAAATGAAAATGGCGCCGCTTTACCGCCAACCTTAGATACTTTTTGTGTGCGGAAATTATTGGCACATGAACATATGCATCCTTGATATCTATTGATGCCATAAACTCTCCCCCTTGCAGGGAGGAGACCACAGCGCGTATTGACTGCATTCGGAAGGACCGGATGCGTAAAAACCGGTTCAGATCCTTCAGATCCAGGATAGGTCTGACACCTCCATTTGGCTTTGGAACGGTGAAGAGATTCGAGTAAAACCCTGAACCCTGTTCTTTTGGGTTCACTTTTACTATCACCCCCTGGAATAGTAAGTGATCTAAGGCCAGAAATAGCGGTCTTTGCTTTACTGGGTCCCTGGGGATCCTTGACCTTAGAAAGCGAGAAGGTGGAATCTCCTGAAACTCTAGCTTGTAGCCCAGAGATACCGAGGAGACTACCCACTTATCCTGGATCTCTTCCAGCCAGGCTTCTGCAAACTGCAGGAGCCTTCCCCTCACTCGGCCGAGCAGGGGCGCCCCTTCACAAGGAAGCTTTTGGGCTCTGCTTGGCAGGCTTTCGCCCCCAAGTCTTTTTCTGCCCCTGGGCCCGGCCTTGAGCCTTTCCTGTAGAGGGAGGTTGGGAAGGCCGTCGCCACTGCTTAGAGCTTGATGCTGCGAGAGAGAGAGAACACCTAAATGATGGACGTTTGCTCCTTTTGATTGGAAGGAGAGTAGATTTACCCCCTGAAATTTTTTGGACTAACTTGCATGATAGCTCAGCTGCCCAATTTTTTAGCCATAGGGGCCTTTCGCATGTGTACCAAAAGGAGAGACAAACGAGATGCTTGTTGGACAGAATCCAAAATCGCATCAATCATAAAACACAGAATTTGAGGTATTTCTGCATAGTTCTCCACTTCCTCACTGGGAAGGAGGCCATGCATCTGCTTAACTTGTTCCTTGAGGAACTGGCACAACCCCACGGCTGCGACTGTAGGTTGCACTACTGCGCCAGTCATGGAAAAGGAGGCTTTCTTGAAACATATTTTATTAACATGCATCATAACAGTTACACAGCGTGGATCAATAGTTGGTGTGCAGGATTACAGAACATTTTGTGACAATGTATCACGTACTTTGTATATACAACGGGTGTCAAGACCCGAGCAGTAAAGCAGAGTGGGCATGAAATGATACATTCAAAAATGCACAACAAATGTGTGAACTGGAAGAATATAAGATAATAGACACTTAAGGACGAGGTAATGAACCTTCCTAAGTTTGTGGGTCAATCCCGGATAGGGATCGTCAGCTTGCGTGATAGACAATTTTCAGTGAGGGGGACATAATAGGGGTCGGGGAAGGAAGGAAAGAGGTGTGAAAGAGAGACTAGGAGGAACAGGGATGGGGAAGTGGAGTGAGGCAGGAGGGGTAGGGCTGGCCGGCGCGCCCGGGCACAGGGGTCCATAAAGAACAAAGGTTCGGGTAGTATTGAACATGCTATATCAGTAGTCTGATGTATCTAAATGGACATCAACAGGCAAAAAGTGATCGGCCCATGGTTGCCAGATTTTATTGTGCTTGGGGAGACGGTCTAAGAGTTTGGCTTCAGTCCTACTGTGAATCATGGCCTGTGTTACCCTATTTTTAACGGCAGACAGGGGTAAAGTTGGGGATTTCCAGGCGCGCGCTATGGTTTGTTTCGCTGCAGTGGTAAGCTGGAAAAAAAGTTTCAGTTGATTGCGAGTGCAACATTCGGGTGATTTATTAAGTAGAGCGAAGACAGGGTCTGGCTGTAAAGTGAGTTTAAATAAAGTGGATGCCATGTGGAACACCGCTACCCAGAATTGCTGGGCTACCGGACACGTCCACCAAATGTGCAGGTGGGTGCCAACAGTGTTACAGCCCCTAAAACATAATGCCGAGTATCCTGGAACGTATTTGGCGATTCTAGCTGGAACTAGGTACCAACGCATTAATACTTTAAAATTGGCCTCAGAGGCGACAACATTTTGAGATGCGTTCTTGGTATTAGTCCAAATCTCGCCCCAGGTGTCAGCGTCTAGGTCTTTAGACAGATCAGTCGACCATCTTGTTGCGTATGGTGGGAGGGACGGGGGGGGGGAGATTAAGGTGAGCATATAGTTGCGATATGATACCTGGGGCATGTGGGTCTGAGTCGCATATTTTTTCAAAGAATGATATGTGGTGTTGGGTCGGACTGGGCTTAGGAAGGGATTGTAGGAAATGTAATACCTGAAGGTAACGGAAGTATTCCGCACGGGGGAGGTGATACTGTTCATGGAGTTCGTGGAATGTTTTTGGTACTCCGCCCCTCAAGAGGTCTAGGACTCTGGTTATGCCTGCTCCGAACCAGGTTGTAAAGAGGCCTGGTTCAGTGAGAGCCGGGGGGAAGAGCGGGTTACCAAAAATAGATAATAGTGGGGTGTGCGAGGATATGAGTGCGGAGGATTTGCGAGAGGCGTCCCAAATTTTCAGGGAATGCGTAGTAACTGGGTTTGTAAGGGAGCCCCTCTTGGAATGGGGCAACCAGAGTAGGTTAGAAATGGCAATGGGAAAAGGAGGCTTTCAATAAGTTTTCCAGCTTCTTATCAGTTGGATCCTTAAATACCAGAGCATTATCCAAAGGACAGGTCAGGTTTCTATTCACGCAAGAAACAGCCTCATCGACAGATGGGGCCCCCCTTTTTTTGGCGAAACTTTCCTCCAGAGGATAAAGCATAGAAAACCTTTTAGGAGGAGCAAACAGTTTATCGGTATGTCCCCAATCCTCATACAACAATTTATCCATTAAGGGATGAATTGGAAAGGAAAAGGCAGTCTGTGGGATTTTCCTGACTCCCAGGGAAGAAACAGAGGACGTAGCGACCTCAGCAGCAGGCCTTCTGAATGTGGTATGCACCAATTCAGTATAATATTGCACCTGTTTTCTGAGCGCCTGGGAGGAGGGGACTCTCTCCTTTTCCTGATTCATCCGACTGCTCATGATCCCTGTCCCAAGTAAGGGATCTCTCCTCATTGTTAGAGGTGTCATCTGAAAGAGGAATCTCAGCAGAGGGAGGGGATCTACCCCTTTTCCTGCTATCTTTTAGGGAAGCTGAAATAAAATTCATGATTCTCCCTTCAAAACCCTCCAATGTAGCCCTAAGGGAGTCCTCAGTGACATATACCGGGGCTGAAATATTAGGAGGGGCTGCAAAACCTGACAGGGGCACTGACTCATCCTGTGAGGCTGGCTCCAGTCTTGCAGGGGGGATGGTAATCTACAGGCATTTTTAAAACCCCTAGACCTAGGCGGTGATTTACCAGTGGCTTTGTTACCTCCCACTGAGACCCTCTTACGAGGAGACATAGTCGTAAGCTACAAAGCAGAGGTACTAGTACAAAGTGCAATCACTGTTGTGCTCAAAGTCTCACAATAAATATATATATATACATATATATATATATATATGCTGAAACTGCACAACCTGATGCTGAGTAGGTGTCTTAGGTTTGCCTGGATCCAATCCCTTAGGATGCTTACTGCCCACAGCTCCTGTGTCTCCACTTACAGCCCCCTGGCGCTCTGGGCTTTTTAAAATTGCCGCCTGGCGCCTGCACAGTACAGCGCCGTGCATGCCAACGTGCACGGCTCGCAAACCACACCCCCCCTCTATTAGCACGGGAGCGCGCTTAACGCGTGTGCACGAGGACCACCGGATGTCCAGGGGGTAAGGGGACCCCCAGACTACGTGGGACCCCTGTATTACCTTTATTGTGGCAGGGATTGCAGTGGAGACGTGAGTCATCTGGGAGAACCAGGCTTCACTGAGCGTGTGTATCTGAAAGGCATGTAAGTGTGCATCAGGCTGCTCTTACTCCCTCTAGTGGTGGAAACCAGGTAAGACATACAACTACTCAATGAAGAAATCCATAATATACATTTATATAGGATTAACTTCCCTTACCTGTCCTCGCCGCAGGAATTACTGAAAACAGACAGATTCCAGCCTTCACCCATCACGGCGGGCAGAGTTGTGCCAACCTTCAGGATTTTTTGGGGTTCTTTCTCAGAGGAACCTCCTTCCTGGACCTTGTAAAAGACTCTGCCAGAAACTTTCGTGCCACTATGTAAGTAGTACACCAAGTCTGGTTTTCCCAGAGCCCAGTCTTCCAATAGGAGAGGACTTACAGGCAAAACCTCGTTTCTTCGGATGACGAGGCCCGGGTACCATACCATCTTGGGAGTCAAAATATCGGCCCGAGATATGGATCTGGTTTTTTGTAGCCCTTAGGCCCCCGCAGGGACCTGCACAGAGCTTTCTTCATAGCACATGTTTTACGTGACCAACCACCATAGACACTGGCGAAAAAACTGAGGTGCCTCCCATATGGGAGGGGTTATATAGGGGAGGAATTCTCCTTAATTGAGGGTTAATCAGTGTCCAATCACCAGAGGTGCCTATATAACCCACTATGTAATGAAGCTCCTGTGTCCCGTGATGTATGATCAAGAAAAATAAGGCATAGGGTTTCCCCTCCAAGAGTATACCAAACCCTTTGGTCTGTTATGGATTTTAAGGGGAACCCCTATGACCCAAAAATGCCCCCCAAAATCCATACCAGACACCTATCCGAGCATGCAGCCCAACAGGTCAGGAAAGGGGGTGGGGAAGAGTGAGCAGCCCCCCTTCTGAACCATACTAGGCCACATGCACTCATCATGGGGGGAGGGTGCTTTGGGGCAGCGAGTTCACTGAGCCCCCCCCACCCCCAAAGCACCTTGTCCTCATGTTGATGGGGACAAGGGTCTCTTCCCAACAACCCTGGCCGGTGGTTGTTGGGGTCTGCGGGTGGAGGGGCTTATTGGAATCTGGAAGCCCCCCTTAACAAGGGGGACCCCAGATTCCAGCCCACCCACCCTATGTAAATGAGTATGGGGAAAAATGTACCCCAAGACATTCACCTAAAAAAAAAAAAAGCATCGAAAGTGTGTAAGGGCCATACGGCCCTTACGCACACGCATCTCAGAACATTACTGGAACAGTTTGAATCCCAATGCCACAAATATCTCTAATGTGTTGAAACATTTTAGAGATGTACACAGGGGATATATGTCCTCTTTTTCATTTTGTGGTATACAGAGGATTTTGGCTGCAGCCGTGGGGGGGGGGGGGGGGGGGCAGATATCACAGACTTTTAGAACGTGAAGTTTACTGGATACACAGGATTCAGACCCACATCCCACAGGGATGCCTTCTGTGGTATATCCCCAGCGAAAAAGCATGGCCACACACTCTGATCCTCACTTCCTCTATTAGATCTGCAGTTTCTGATAGACCGCCCAAGCATTACATATACTCAACATTACATGCGGCCCTGTGATAATGCTGAGGGCCATGTTTGAGGCCCCCTTTAGCTCACAAGTTGACAATGACTGGTATAGTGTATGGCCAAATTTATACACCTAAAATTAACTAGTTGGGCTTTCAGTGCCATTAATTAGTGCCACCCAAACGTAGAAGCAAACACACATTTTGGCAAAAATGTGTGACAAAATGCGTAGTAAAAAATGTGCAAACTGCAACATGCAAAATGCCCCATGAGCTACTTTACTGCGTGTCACTGGAAAACCGCTCCAAGTACATGCTCTCCCCCCTCCACTATGTGAATGGAGCCTGAAAGTGAAATTGGTGCATTCACACCCTTCTCCCTCCCTGAGCTGGATTACAAGAACATTGTCAGCTGAGTTTCTCCCTCCCATGTACTTGTATAAAACTGGCCGTACAATGCAATCTGATTGTACAATTCCCTTTAGATCAGGGATATGCAATTAGCGGATCTCCAGCTGTTACATAGTTAGTCAGGTTGAAAAAAGACACAAGTCCATCCAGTTCAACCCTAAAAACAAATAAATAAAATAAAAAATAATCGTACAATCCAGATACCCAATTTTATGCCCACAATTGATCCAGAGGAAGGCGAAAAAAAACCCCAGCAGAGCATGCTCCAATTTGCTACAGCAGGGGGAAAAAATTCCTTCCTGATCCCCCAATAGGCGATCGGATTTTCCCTGGATCAACTTTACCTATGTTAGTACCTAGTTATATTATGTACATTCAGGAAAGTATCCAAGCCTTTCTTAAAGCAATCTACTGAACTGGCCAGAACCACCTCTGGCGGGAGTCTATTCCACATTTTCACAGCTCTAACTGTGAAGAAACCTTTCCGTACTTGAAGATGAAATCTCTTTTCCTCTAGACGTAAAGAGTGCCCCCGTGTCCTCTGGGTTGACCGTACAGAGAACAACTCAACACCAAGTTCACTATATGGACCCCTAATGTATTTGAACATGTTGATGATATCCCCCCTTAATCTCCTCTTCTCAAGAGTGAATAAATTTAGTTCCTCTAATCTCTCCTCATAGCTGAGTTCCTCCATGCCTCTTATCAGTTTGGTTGCCCTTCTCTGCACTTTCTCCAGTTCCCCGATATCCTTTTTGAGAACTGGTGCCCAAAACTGAACGGCATATTCCAGGTGAGGTCTTACTAATGATTTGAACAGGGGCAAAATTATATCTCTTTCTCTGGAGTCCATACCTCTCTTAATACAAGAAAGGACTTTGCTCGCTTTGCAAACAGCAGCTTGGCATTGCATGTTGTTATTGAGCTTATGGTCTACCAAAACCCCCAGATCCTTCTCCACTATGGATTCCCCCAGTTGTACTCCCCCTAGCATGTATGATGCATGCATATTCTTAGGCCCCAAGTGCATAACTTTACATTTATCAACATTAAACCTCATCTGCCACATAGTCGCCCAATTAGAAAGTGTATTGAGGTCGGCTTGTAAATTGGAGACATCCTGTAAGGACGTTATTCCACTGCATATCTTGGTGTCATCTGCAAAGACAGAAATATTACTTTTGATCCCAGACCCAATATCATTTATAAAGATGTTAAAAAGTAAGGGTCCCAACACTGAACCTTGGGGTACACCACTGATAAACTTAGACCATTCAGAGTAATGCCCCGTACACACGAGAGGGATTAAGTCTGACAAACCTCCGACGGAGTTCCGCTGGAGTTCCGACGGAGTTCTGGCGGATTTTTCGACCGAACGGACTTGGCCACACACCATCACACCAAACTCCGACGGAGTCGAACGTGATGACGTACGACGGGATTCGACGTAGGAAGTTCATAGACAGTAGCCAATAGCTGCCCTAGCGTCGGTTTTAGTCCGTCGGAGTAGCACACACACGAGCGAACTTTTCGAAGGGGACCGGGTCCGGCGGAGTTCCGTCGGGAAAATTTAAAGCATGCTTCATTTCTAAAGTCCGTCAGACTTTAGCGAAGCTAAAGTCCGTTGCAGCCCACACACGATCGGATAGTCTGACGGACTCGGTCCGTCGGAGTTTGGATGTCGAAAAGTCCGCTCGTGTGTACGGGGCATTAGAGTCATTAACCACTACTCTCTGAATTCTGTCTTCTAGCCAATTTTCTATCCATTTACAAACTGATATTTCCAAACCAGTAGACTTTACCTTACACATGAGCCGTGTGTGGGGAACTGTATCGAATGCTTTTGCAAAATCCAAGTATACCACGTCCACCGCCACCCCTCTGTCCAAGGTTTTACTTACCTCCTCATAAAAAGAAATCAGATTTGTCTGACAACTTCTGTCTTTCATGAATCCATGTTGTCTGTTGCTTAAAGTGTTTTTGTTCAGCAAGAACTCGTCGATGTGGTCTTTTATTAAACGCTCCAGTATCTTCCCAGCTATAGAATTTAAGCTAACAGGTCTATAGTTACTTGGTAAAGACTTTGATCCCTTTTTAAATATAGGCACCACGTTCGCCCTGCGCCAATCCAGTGGGACTATTCCCGTCATTAATGAGTCCCTAAAAATTAGATACAATGGCTCTGAAATTACAGAGCTCAATTCTTTTAGGATCCGTGGGTGGATGCCATCAGGGCCAGGTGCTTTATCCACCTTTATTCTGTCTAAGTATTTCTGGACCATATCACTTTTGAGCCATTGTGGATCATTTGGGGCTGTGTCACTATCACCCCCATTATGGACATGCGCTCCCCCATGCTCTTTTGTGTACACAGAGCTGAAGAAAGTGTTTAATAAATTAGCCTTCTCTTTGTCCCCAGTCACCAACTCTAGATTGTTTTGTAAAGGGCCTACATGTTGACTTGACCTTTTTACTATTAATATATTTGAAGAATTTTTTGGGGTTTGTCCTACTATCTTTTGCAATCTGTCGTTCGTTTTGAATTTTTGCATCCTTGATTTCCTTTTTACATATTCTGTTAATTTCTTTGTAACATTTAAATGACACTAGTGATCCTTCATTTTTATATTTTTTAAAAGCTCTTCTCTTACAGTTTATAGCTTTTTTAACTTTGGCCGTGAGACACATAGGTTTTGTTTTTAGCCTTTTAAACTTATTGCCCATGGGAATATACTTTGCAGTGAGGTCCCCAACAGTCTTTTTGAAGAATTCCCATTTCTGTTCTGTGCCCATTGAAGCGAATATTCTCTCCCAGTCTAAGTCCTGGAGAGTAGCCCTCTTCCTCGGAAAATTAGCTCTCTTGAAGTTAAGTGTTTTTATCTTACCCGTATGTATTTCTTGTTTAGCGCTAACATCAAAGGAAATCATGTTATGATCACTGCTACCCAGGTGTTCCTTTATCTGGACATTAGTAATAAGCTCTGCATGGTTTGAGATTACCAGGTCCAACAGAGCTTCATTCCTAGTTGGGGCCTCAATAAACTGGACCATAAAATTGTCCTGTAATAGGTTTATCATTTTTTTGCCCTTTAACTGTCCCAGCAGTGCCATTACTCCAGTCAATTTCTGGGTAGTTAAAATCCCCCATTATTATCACTGTCCCAGCCCTTGCAGCCCTTTCCATCTGTGCAAGGAGCTGAGTCTCCACCTCCTCATTCACATTGGGTGGTCGATAACAAACTCCAACGATTAACTTTGAACTACACCCATCTAAATGCAGTTCCACCCATAATGCTTCGGACTCATCACACTCTCCACCCACCAGGTCCTCTTTCACACTTGCTTTGAGATCACTTCTCACATAGAGACAGACCCCGCCACCTTTCCTTTTTACCCTGTCTCTCCGAAAGAGTGCATAGCCAGGAATATTAATAGCCCAGTCATATGAGGATTGAAGCCAAGTTTCAGCAATACCGATTACATCATAGCTCTCCTCATGCACCACAGCTTCCAACTCACCTATTTTGCTTGGCAGACTTCTGGCATTGATGTACAAACACTTTAATGCATTATTACATTTTGCTCTGGTGTTTTTCATATTATTTTTAGTAGTACAAATTGCACTATAGTTTTCAATGGCTGTTTGCAACATGGGAAATTTCTTGTCACCTGCCATATCCCACCCCCCATCTATCCCCATTCCACCCTCCATTAATGTCTGACCCCTAACTGACCTGTCTGCCCAATGTACTTCTGGTTCACCCTCCCCCCTCAAACCCAGTTTAAATACTCCTCCAGCCTTCCCATAAACCTCTTCCCCAGCACAGCAGACCCCCTTCCATTCAAGTGCAAACCATCATTAGCATATAGGTTGCACCCCAATGAAAAGTCAGCCCAGTGCTCTAGAAACCCAAATCCCTCCTCCCTGTTGTAGAACTACAATTCCCATGAGGCATAGCAAGAATGACAGCTACAAGCATGACACCCAGAGGCAGAGGGATGATGGGACTTGTAGTTTAGCAACAGCTGGAGGTCCGCTAATTGCATATGTAATAGGATGACCCACCTGAACAATCTATTCTGTTTGCATCAAATCAGGCAGGCCCTCGCACTACATAGTTGATGATAGATCTAAAGGAGATTAATGGCCACCTTAAAAGTGGTACTAAAGGCTGAAGGTTCTTTTTTTTACTTTCATGCATTCTATGCACGAAGGTAAAAAAAACTTTCATTATGTCGCTGCCCCCTAAATACTCACCTGAGCTCGATCACAATCAGCCATTGGCTCTTGCTGCTGTCAATCACAGACATGGAAGAGGGAGCAGGGCCAGGGCCAGAGCCGAGCCCCATTAGTGTGTCTGATGGACACACAGTGGAGCTTGGGAGTGAGTACACACGGCTTGCCCTATAGCAAGCGACTTGCTACAGAGAGGAGAAGCCAGAATCACCATCTGGGGGGTGAGAAAAGGAAGATTGTTTGCTTCTCTGTGCAAAACCATTGGACAGAGCCGTTAAATATAATAGGATTTTTTTTGGTCATACTTACCTGTGAAATATTTTTCTTGGAGTACATTAAGGGATACAGGGCAACCATAATAATGACTATATGGGTTATATGTCACCTACTGGTGGATGGACACTGGCAGATAGTCAAACAGGAAGTCCTCCCCTATAACACCCCTACTATACAGGAAGGACCTCAGTTTTGTAGCAAAACAATGAATATCCCAAAAAAGATGGGCGGGACCTCTGTGTCCTGTGATATACTCCAAGAAAAGGACAGGTAAGTATGATGAAAAAATCCTATTTTCTTTATTGTACATCACAGGACACAGAGCAACCATAACTACTACTATATGATATGTCCCAAAGCAATGCCCTTGAGGGGAGGGAGACACAATTACAGAAACTGCCACCTTAGAAGGACTCCTTCTGCTGCCCACAACATACTGTGGCCAAAGCAGTATCCTCCGTGGCTTTGATATCTATCTGGAAAAAATTCTGTGAATGTATGAACAAAAGACCATGTAATAGCCTTAAATCCTGAGCAAGATGGTGGATGGCCCAAGATGGCCCCACACACCTGGTAGTGAGCGCTTTACCAAAAAAGGGGTGGGGAACCTTGCCCTTTCAAGCCATAGGCTTGAATAATTAACTGGCAAATCCAATGAAAATAGTTAACTTGGATGCCACCTGCCCATCTTGGGCTCTACTGGCAGCACAAACCAGGATTCCTGACCTGTACCTACAAATCAAGTAATTCTGACCACCAGAAGTACCTCTAGAATATGCAGTGATCTATCTCCTGCCAAACGAGGATCAGAAAGAAGGCAAGACATTGTCTTGATTTAAGTGAAAACGAGACACCATTCTAGGCAAAAAATGGACGAGGATGCAACATCACCTTATGATGCGAGACCAAAAATAGCTCCTTGCATGAAAGAGCCACCAACTCTGACACTCTACTTAGGGAAGAGATAGCCACCAAAGAAGTCACTTTCTGAGATAAAGGACCAATAGAATCCCCCGATGGGTTAAAAAATAAAATAAAAAAATGGCCTCTGCAAGGACAGTCAAGATCAAATTCAAGTCCCAAGGACACAAGAATGGCCTGACAGGCAGGACTGTCTACGTTACACACTGTATGAAGTATGAAACAAGGAGTGGGAAACAACATTCTCTGGAAAAAAAATAAATAGGGACGAACTCTGACCCTTAAGGCCAATCTCCTTTTCCATACCGAGAAAAAGAAAATCTCTCAATCCCATATTCCTGTGGGTGCCACTTTCTGGCTTCACGACAGGCAAAAAAAATTTCCAAGTCCTGTAATTGAAGTTCCCCAAAGCTGGATTCCAGGGGCTCAACAGTGCTGAGGTACAGGACTCAAGACCATTAGGTCCCGCTGGATTGGGAGTGTTCAAGAAGCGACCCCAACAAAACTTGCTATGGTGGTGTACCAAGCTCTCCTGGGATAATCCTGCTAAAATTATTATCAGTGGTACCACCTCCCGGATTCTTTGCAAAAGATGTTGGAGAAGTTGAAGAGGGAAGCGTCAAATAAGGGAGAACTGTTCCCCAAGGTGTTACCAGTGGGACCCGTATCCTGGACACAACCTGTCCCAACTTGTTGCAGAACTTGGAATCTAGTAGATTCACCTGCAGAGTTCCTTTTGTCACTATTTTATAACTGGAATATGCACGGACGATAGAGACAGTCCTTGTGCTGTCCCAAACAGAATGTGGTTCACCTTCCTGAGCCGCATGACTCCGGGTGCCGCCCTGGTGGTTGATATATATGCCCCTGCAGAGGCTTTCCCGGATAGAACCTACAACTGGTTTGTACCATAATCCAGAGAAAGGTGTACTGGCCAAAAACTCCAAGAAATCTATGGGCAGTATACACTCCTGTGGAGACCAAGTCCACTGAACTGTAGCCACCCTCAAACCAAATTGAGAAACTGTCATCAGTGGTTATTAACTTTCAATACCTGAAAGGAAGAATTCAACCTGTCTAGATTCTGAACTATCAACCACCAATCTTCAGCTCTGCAATGCCCCGGGAACAAAAGCCTCCTGCAACACAATGCCTGGATCCTCAAGTTCCAGACAAAAAGAAGGATCCTCTCCAAGACCTGGAGCAGGACTGTGAATAAGGATTGTGCTTCAACCTAGATACAGCTTCACACTGCAAAATGTATCGAAGGAAAATCTGGACCAACTGCTTCCTGAGCAAAGGTTATTGAGGGTATACTGAGATTGACACCCCCTGCATCTTCAGCAAGTCCAGCAAAGGAGCTAGGAACTTTGTGAACCTCAGAAACTGTGGCCAGGCTGAAGGATGGTCACAAAAAAGAAAACATATGACTTTCCACTGCAATTGTCTTTGATGAGGCTGGAAACAACCTGGCACATGAAGCTGTGTTTCCTGATGAATACGTGTCCCACAATCTACCTCTTGCAGAGGTCATCATTGAAAAGACCGAGCCTGAAACAAAATGATGACCAGCGGGTTGAGGTCTAAAGATAGACCTCATGTCCCTATTCAGTTTTGAAGCTGCTACCATTTAATTGTTCTACAATAATAAGCCCATAACCTTTGCTCCAAAAACCAACGCAAGGCAAAGATTGACTAAGGAAGGAGCAACCAACTCATGGCAATCTCCCATCCAAGTATTAACCAGGCTTGATCCGAGATCAGGCACCCCAGCGGCTCAGATCATCTTGATGCCATTGGTCCAACAGGAGAAGAACATTGCCAGACCACTTAACCTGAAGGCGGTGTGCCTGCTTCACCCTTCTAAGTAATTTAACTAGTCTAACAGATACATAATAACGTGACTGTGTTAGACAAAGTAATACACAGTTCCACAAGGATGTAGGCTAGACCAGTGATGGCAAACCTTGGCACCCCAGATGTTTTGGAACTACATTTCCCATGATGCTCAGCTACACTGCAGAGTGCATGAGCATCATGGGAAATGTAGTTCCAAAACATCTGGGGTGCCAAGGTTCGCCATCACTGGCCTAGACAATGCTGGTCTACCACTATACAACTCCATAAGTATGCGGGTATAAAATTACTCTTGTCATTCATGCATCTATGTATGCATCTCAAGGAAATAAGCACATTTGTATGCAGTCCTAGGCAAATAAGTACATACGTATACAGTTTAATGTAAATAAGCACATATGTATGCAGTTAAAACTAAGCATATACGTATGCAGTACAAATGAAAACATGCCAGCATGCGTTTAAGCAATATGCATTTATGGAGGCATGCGTTTATGGAAGCATGTAGGTATGTGCTTAAGCAAATATGCGTTTAGGCAAAACACGAAAGCGCGTGTCCATGCAAACACGCACTTACGCAATACGTGCCCATGGAGACCTGCATTTACGGAATAAGCAAGCATGCGTTTATGTTTAATATATAAAATATATTACGTAAAACGCATCTATGCAAATATGTTCCTATCCACCATGTGTTTATGCAAAAATGTATACTCTATGCAACATGCATACACACTTATGCCCACACGTCTATACAAACATATGCTTATAAAAACCTACGTCTACGCAACAGGTGTCCACACAAATGCACAGTCACAGCCAGCCTTGGGGGGCTGCATGCTGGGTGGATGGGCTCTGCAAACTTGTACCTATGCAGGTTTGTGTTCTATGCAAGTAAGCATGTATACTAAGCTGCACCTGGGCCCATACTAGCTATAGTCAGTATTAGGCAAGTACATAGGCAATGCAGCCGCTAAGCTGTTCCAACAGCCTAAGGCCTCTTCCACACCTGTATGACCCATCCTGTGACTGCAAGGTCACCTGACAAGTTGCATCAAATGATTTACAATGAGTATCCTTGCGTCTTCAAGTCGCAGTGACTTAAAAGTAGCTCCTGCACCACTCCGGTCTGACCTTGGCATGATTTGAGGTCCACAGGCCTCAAGATTACACAGGCACTGCTTCACTCCGCTGCAAAATCGCATCAAAGGTGCAGCCAAATTGACTGTCTTTCAAGTCGCACAAGTGTGAAAGGGGAGCCCAAAACTAAGCTCCTGCAGACCCAATGCATGCTATTCTGGAGACACAACTCCTTCAAGTGCACTGATGCCCATGTTCTTCCAAACGTGCTTATGCCACATGTAGGTATGTATGTAACATCTATGCAAAACATGTGTTTAGTCAAGTATGCATTTAGGCAACAAATCTGCAAGCATTTATAATATGCTGCACCTGCCCAACTGCACTTGGTCTCATACTAGTTTAGCATATATGCATGTCATGCAGCCTTTTCCTGCTTTAGCCTAAAAGCACATTATTCGGACGTTTTGTAAGTATGCACCTGATCAACTGCACCAGGCCCCATACTATTTTTCTGCGAAATGCATCGTATTCTGCAGACCCAACACTTTGACCTACAGTTGTACAGACACTCTTACTCCCACAGAAGGCCCGGTGGCTGAAGCAGAGTTAAGCCTTGTTCACATGCTACGATTGTCGGCAGGGGATTGTCTGTTGACAGACTTTTGTCCTAAAATCTTACCGTTAGTACGCTCGTTTTGATAATTGTCCAATTTTTGGGCAACAAATGGATGGCAGGCTAGTAAATTTTCGGCGGACAACGGTTTGACATCAGATTTCCATATGGTCAGTACACAAATCCGTCACACCAAAGTCGAAAGTACAAACGCACATGCTCGGAATCAATCCTCACCAAACACAAAATTAGCAGAAGGGGTCCAAAGGGTGGCAAAAGCCGAAATTCCTCATAGTACGTTACTACGTTTGTGGCACAATTATGTACCGTTATTATGCAAGACAAGATCCTGGTACGCACCCTTTTAACAAAAACCAGACACTCAATTGGCCATCAATCGTACCGTGCGTACGAAGGCTAATTGTCTATTCAAGTTTTCTCTGCACATATGCCAATGTAACATTCTATATGAACCAGATATTTCCCTATTGCCATTACTTTTACTTTCCTGCCATGTGCTTACATTACTCAGTTGTAGAATGTAAACTTTCTCCCCTATTGCAGCTGCTTTATTATTCAGCTTCATTTCTCCTCCCATCCCTGGCTGGATTCAGATTTCCTTTCAGCTTCTTCATTCACTTCTGCTCCATATTCAGCCGTTTGACAAACTAGCACAAACTACTCCTAAACGGCTTTACATGTCATAACGTTACTTGAAAAATGATCAATCCCATTCCTACTAAATGTTTCTGCTCGCCTTTTAGTATGAAACATTCTTCTTTTTATTTTATTTTTTTCGTTTTTGTTCCCTGACTTCCCAGCAGTGCTCACTCCCTCGTCTCCCTGCTCCCCAGGCTCTTTGCCAGCAAGTGGATACTTTTAGCCTGAGTAACATCCTCTACGGCAGAGCCTTCTTCCCGTCCTGAGTATTTGAAGTGGAGGCACACAAGAGGGAAGGGAAACTCGTTCCTCTACTCTTAACACAGGATGTCAAAATGTCCCACCCGCTTGGTGAAACAATGTGCATCTTCTATGGAATTCAGATATAGGTATCTATTTATAACTTTCCTTTCAATTTTTTGCCAATCACATTAAGAGGCACATGTCCCCAAACTGTTTATAATTACCTATTCAATGCAACCAGTCTGCTTTAAACATCACTGAACATATGGAAATCAAGTTAGAATTAAAGTACATGACACTTCAAACACCAAGGAACAGATTAAAAAAGCATCTGTTTTTTCTCATTGCCAGAACACAATAAATAAGTCTACGTGCAATAGTAATTAAGCTGATTTTTTTTTATGGTAGCAATGTGTTTATTTTTAATGCTCAACAACCAGCAGAGAATTTGTATTCGTATGTGGGTTTAAAAACACAAGCTGGAAAATGACAGCTCAAAAGGGAAAGATGGTAAAATTGGGCTAACGTTCTTTGGTATAATCAGAGTAAAGAAAGTTAAATGTTAAACTTCATACAATAGTTTGGGTAAAATTAAATCAATTTGCAATACGTCTTTTAATAAAATGTAATTTACTTTGTTATATTTTACAAAAATGGGTTAAAAGAATCAGACATCTATAAAAGAATGCTTAGGCATGTAGCAATTTACTATTTACTAAAACTTAGTGGTGCTCAGGTACAGCACAGTTTAGTGTGCTCCAAATCAATGTAGCAGTTTCTCTGCCAAAGTGTTAATAAAGGATTGATATTCCACCAATAGCTACATTAAGTTTAAAAAAAATGATTCAATTTGTATCAATTTCACAAACTGTAATTTAAAGTTAACTTGCCTATGCAGAACAAACCAATGGAGTTCACGTAATGTGGAATTCTAGGAACCACCTAGAAAATGCTCACCCCCCCCCCCCCCCCCCCCCATAACACCTATTTTGACTAATCTGTGTAACAAAGAGCTGTATATTTGCCTATTTTCAGGTTGATCCAGTCCAATCATGCAATTTAGTTCTCCTGTGTCAGGAGAGGAGGGGGTGCTGGCAACAGATAGGCCATCAAAGCCCTATGGGGGAGACTTCATGCTCCCAGGCATTACTAGCCATTGTTGGAGCACCCTCTCATCTCTGCAGCTGGCACAGGGGCATTTATGTGACCGGAAGGTAAAAGCCTGAAAAAAAGGTAAAATATACAAATCTTTCTTACACAGGTTTGTTAGAATAAGTGTTATGTACATCATTTGCCTTTCTCCCATACAACATTGCTGGTGTTTACAGATTGATGCTCAGGCACCAGGGGAGGGCTTGCAGCCTTAGGCCTGGGGGGGGCGCAAGTCCAGTCAATTGGCCCACTGTAACCCCAAATCAGCTCACTATCCATGCCTACCTGGAATTACCAGGTCACCCATGGCTAGTGGCCAGCAGAACCCACAGGCCATGGTCAGCTCCGAGCAGGACCCACAGGTCCATGGGCAACTAGCAGCCTGTGGGTCCTGTTGGCCACTGGCCATATCCCAGTAGGATTCACAGGCCTTGGCTAGCAGGACCAAAAGGCCATGATAAGCTCACAACAGGAAACACAGGTCATAGCCTACAGGACCCACAGGAAATGGTCAGTTCCCAGCAGGACCCCACAGGCCATCATATACTGTACCATTCCTGAGACTTTTCTGCAGGTAATCCCTCTCTGTAGTGTGGGGATAAGGTCAACCATTGCTCAGGCAAAGATAGCAAACCGCGCCCCACCCAGGTGGAGGAGGGAATAGGGAGAATAGTGCCATAATGTTTGACATGTGCTGTGGGGTCACTGGAAGGAAAAAAAAATGCTGCTGCCTTGCTGTCAGTGACTGATTGATAACTATGTCAGTGCCATGCAGTGCACTGTGATAAAATGTAGCAAAACTATTTTATTGCAGCTTGCTGCACCACGCCTCTGGACTGAGCTGCAGTGTAAACAGGGGACATAGAGAACAGTTGTATTCTATGTGCTCTAGCAGTGACTGGTCTTTTTCCAGTGTGGAAAAACACCAGTCACCACACTAGTGGGAAAAAGCCCTAATTCGGTAGTATAAGTTAATGGAGAGTGAAGGCATGCATGTGCTAGATGCATGATTCTGACAGAACTATTGCATTAGTTAAAAGTAAGCTAGGATGGAAAGGGTGTGAGCCCAAGTGCATCTGTGGAATGCCCAGAGCCAAGACCAGAGGCTACAGTGATTTATATGAGGAGAGCAGAGGGCAGAACTATAAAACAGGAGAGAGGAAAAAATGATTGGGAAAAAGATAAGTTGATTGGTGCAAGCAGAGTCTGACTTGCCTACTGCAAGGTTGTACCAGCCGGGAGAGATGAGGCAGGAGTGAAATGAGCCCAGAACAAATGAAAGAAACTGAACAGAAACAAAGGTGATGTTTCCCGGAAGGAAATTGAGGTTATAGGAGTGAAGAGCACTTGATACATTGCAGGAAGTAGGAGAGTTAACACAAAGCAAGTGCAGCTGCCTGGAACAGAGCAGCAGGAGAATTACAGTTTGAAGTTGCTGGTTGGCTGGCTGGGTCTCCCTGTCAGGAGTTGTAGTTTCCTGCTTAGCTGCTCAGCTCCCTCCAGTCTCCACCCACTGCCACCAGGAACTTGAGCGTAGTCTGGACTACAACTCCCAGAATGCAGTGCAGCAGCAACACAGCCAATTGGCGGCCGACATCCTCCCGGCCGACATCCTCAAAAAATAAAGTCAGCAGGCAGCAGCCGGAGATATTCCCCTCGCAATGCGCAGTCAGCGGCACATGCGCACAGGGGATTCTTGGCTGAAAGTCCAGCAGACGCCAGACCCTGCCGGAAAGAGATCCCCACGCCCATGCGCAGGAGTGACGATATTGCGGCTCCGGCCACTCACAGCAGCGGAGCCGCAATACCCCAGAAGACACGCCGAGGATCAGCAAGATGTCGGGGGCTCGTTCTAAGGCAAGTATTTCATAATGAGCCAATATGCAGTGCATACTGGCTCATTATGACTTTTCCCTTGCAGGTCTAAAAACAAAAAAACATGTCAGTGGGGTTACTACCGCTTTAAGTGAAACTGCTTTAGCCTGCCTGGGTAGCACAGGTAAAAGGGACAATACCCACAGTACTTTGGGTTAAAGCTTAAATTCAGCAAACATTTAAATATGGAATTAATACACTTTTGTGTTCTGCCTGCCCTGGATTTGTAATTCTGTGCAGCCAGTTTAGGCCTTGTTGACAGCCATGTGAGTACAGCCCCGAATGCAGAGTGTGCAAATACAGTCCTTGTAAGAGTATATGCTGTAGTACACCCATGCGAACGAGGCCATAGAGTTTCCAACCCACCTCAACCCCTAATATTGAAGGAGCCCAGCCTGGTTAAGAACAGACCGCTAGCTTATAGCAGAATGAAATCAGCCCATGTCCGCTGCAGCAGAGTCTGAATGGCTCCTAGTGCTGTACCTTCTAAGGAAAACAGGAGAAATATATTAAAGGGCAACTCCACTTTCGTGGAGGGAAAAAAAAAAAAACAGCTATGTGTGTAGAGCGCATTTGGGTGGCAAAAATAAGAATGCAATCTACTCACTGGGGGAATCTAGGATGGAAAAAGGACCTGGGGGTCCTAGTAGATGAAAGGCTCAGCAATGGCATATAATGCCAAGCTGCTGCAAGCAAGACAAACAGAATATTGGCATGCATTAAAAAGGCGATGAACTGCAGGATTAAAACGATAATTCTCCCACTCTACAAGAATCTGGTCCAGCCGCACCTAGCGTATGCTGTTCAGTTCTGGGAACTAGTCCTCAGGAAGGATGTACTGGAAATGGAGCGGGTACAAAGAAGGGCAACAAAACTAATAAAGGGTCTGGAGATTAGTTATGAAAGAAAGGTTACGAGCACTGAACTTATTCTCTCTGGAGAAAAGACGCTTGAGAGGGGATATGATTTCAATGTACAAATACCGTACTGGTGACCCCACAATAGGGAAAAAACTTTTCCACGCAAGGGAATTTAATAAGACACGTGGTCAGTTACTAAAATCAGAAGAAAAGCGGATTAACCTTAAACTGTAGCGGGTTCTTTACTGTAAGAGCAGTAAGGAAGTGGAATTCCCTTCCATAGGTGGTGGTTTTAGCAGGGAGCATCAATAATTTCAAAAAATATTAGATAAGCACCTGGACTACAACATAC
This sequence comes from Lithobates pipiens, assembly GCF_037356315.1. Classification (NCBI taxonomy): domain Eukaryota; kingdom Metazoa; phylum Chordata; class Amphibia; order Anura; family Ranidae; genus Lithobates; species Lithobates pipiens. The sequence continues at coordinate 133,271,071 of NW_027507718.1, forward strand.
AGGGATATACAATGTAATACTGACATAAAATCCCTCATAAGTTGGACTTGATAGACTTGTGTCTTTTTTAACCTCCGTTAATATGCAACTATATACAATTGCGACTCAAGTCATATTGTAACTGAGGTTTATTAGAAATTCCTTCAGAACAACAAAACGTAGGAATCTGCAACAAAGTATGTTAAAATCCTTCTAATGTACATAGATCACCCAGAGGGGATTTTTCTTCCCCCTTAACAAAATTGGAATTACTCTAAGTATACTAGCTGTATTTAAAAGTTTAATCCAGTTTAAGGGAGTACATTTAGGTGAATACAAAAGGGTTGATTTACTAAAACTGGAGTGCGCAAAACCTGGTGCAGCTGTGCATGGTAGCCAATCAGCTTGTTCAATTAAGCTTTGACAAGAAAACCTAAAAGCTTATTGGTTACCATGCACCAGATGTACTCTCCAGTTTAGCAAATGGACTCCAGAGTTTTTTGTTTATATATACACACACACACACCTGCCTGGAGTTGAGCTTAACCTCCTCGCGCCCGCCCTATAGCCGAATGACGGCCGTAGAGCAGGCGCCTTCGTTCGGGCGGTCGTCCCTGGACGGCCCGATGTTTACTTCCGCAATGCGCGCCCCCGCGGGCGCGCATCGCGGAAGTTCTGTGTTCGCCGTGTCCCCCGGGGACAGGCAAACACAGATCGCTGTAAACGGCCAATCACAGCGGCCGTTTACAGCGTGATCGGCGTGTCCAATGGGAGATGATCTCATATGTAAACATATGAGATCATCTCTCGGCGCCGCTCTCCCTCCTCGCACAGACAGTGCGAGAGGGGAGAGATGAACGGCTGCAGCGGCAGCCGTTCTGCCTGTGGGATAGAAAAAAAAAAAAAAGTAAAAAAAATAAATAAAGTTCCATCCTCCCCCAGCAGTGCCATCTGCCGCAATGCCATCCGCCCCAATGCCATCTGCCCCAATGCCATCTGCCCCAGTGCCATCTGCCCCAATGCCATCTGCCCCAGTGCCATCTGCCCCAATGCCATCTGCCCCAGTGCCATCCACCCCAGTGCCACCTGCCCCCAGTGCCATCCACCCCAGTGCTACCTGCCCCCAGTGCCATCCACCCCAGTGCTACCTGCCCCCAGTGCCATCCACCCCAGTGCTACCTGCCCCCAGTGCCATCCACCCCAGTGCTACCTGCCCCCAGTGCCATCCACCCCAGTGCTACCTGCCCCCAGTGCCACCTGCCCCAGTGCTACCTGCCCCCAGTGCCACCTGCCCCAGTGCCACCTGCCCCCAGTGCCACCTGCCCCCAGTGCCACATGTCGTCAGTGCCATCAGTGCCACATAGTGCCATCTGTCATCAGTGCCACGTATCAGTGCCATTTGTCATCAGTGCCACCTGTCAGTGTCACGTGCCATCTGTTGTCAGTGTCACGTGTCATCAATGCCACTTATCAGTGCCATCTGTCATCAGTGTCACACGTCATCAGTGCCATGTATTAGTGCCATCTGTCATCGGTGCCACGTTTCAGTGCCACGTGTCTTCAGTGCCATGTATTAGTGCCACATGTCATCAGTGCCACGTATAAGTGCCACGCGTCATCAGTGCCACATATTAGTGCCATCTGTCTTCAGTGCCACCTGTCATCAGTGCCACGTATAAGTGTCCTCATTGCCACGTATCAGTGCCATCTGTCATCAGTGTCACGTGTCATTGTCCTGGTGCTTCAAAAGTGTAATAAATAGTCAACAAGTTAGATGTGTAATTTATGTTCCTAGAACACATGATGGCGCTCCCTGCATGTTGGGCCTCTCTATGTGGCCAGGCTGTGAAAAAGTCCCACACATGTGGTATTGTAATACTCAGGAGGAGTAGCAGAATTTATTTTGGGGTGTCATTTGTGGTATACACATGCCACGTGAGAGAAATAACCTATTACAATGACAATTTTGTGGAGAAAAATAAAAAAAATGAAAAATCTTAATTTTGCAAAGAATTGTGGGAAAAAAATGACAACATCAAAAACCTCCCCATGCCTCTTACTAAATACCTTGGAATGTCTACTTTCCAAAAAGGGGTCATTTGGGGGGTATTTGTACTTTCCTGACTTGTTCGGGTCACAAGAAGCGAGATAGGCCACCAGTACATCAGATGTGATCAGTTTTGTGCGATTCGCACCACAGCTTGTAGACGCTCTAACTTTCACAAAGACCAAATAATATCCACTAATTTGGGTTATTTTTACCAAAGACATGTAGCAGTATAAATTGTGACCAAAATTTATGAAGAAAAATTAATAATTTGCATAATTCTGTCACAGAAACAAAGAAATATGCGTTTTTTTTCAAAATTTTCGGTCTTTTTTCATTTATAGCGCAAAAAATAAAAACCCCAGAGGTGATCAAATACCACCAAAAGAAAGCTCTATTTGTGGGAAAAAAAGGACAAAAAATTCATTTGGGTACAGTGTTGCATGACTGAGTAATTGTCATTCAAATTGTGAGAGCACCGAAAGCTGAAAATTGGTCTGGGCAGAATGGTGTTTAAGTGCCCAGTAAGCAAGTGGTTAAGGACGCCTTCACACATAATCAGGCTTTTCCACACTCAAATTCTATTCATCATCACCATTGTACATTAAAAAATTCTTTGCTATGTGCCCCATTAACACCACAATGCTGGCGTGATGTCTGGTGCAGAAAGCTGCCGTAAAATGCAGACATGTAGCATTTTACCACAGTGCACCAACAGGCACTGTGCTGCTGTGCAGAGAAATAAATGCCTGAAAGGGCACAAAGAAAAACTCACCACACACATCGTACTGCTCTATGCTGGAATTCTCACCATAAAGCTGCTCGCACCAGGCCGGCTTGTCTGAACGTAGTCTTAAGCTGGCCAAACTGAATGGTTTTTCACCATCCAGACAAGCGAGGTTGATGGATGTCATTCTGACAGCAGTGACTTCATCATTGACAGAATACACCGATCAGCGCCTCCAGGAACAAAAATGTACCAACAATCCAGTTCAAGAGGAGTCAATCATTAGATTGACTCCTGTGAAACAAGAACGGCCAAAGATGGATCGAGATTTGGCCGGTCCCTTTTGAACTAGACAAATTTTGATCCATCAATGGCCAGCATTAGAGCTAGATGGCTTAAAACCTACCTTTATACTAAACAAAAGATCACTATCCCTGCACAAGAGTAAACATTTTTGTTCACAACTAAAAAGATATATCTGTTAAACTTTCCTTTTTTTAAGGACTCCTAACTAAAGGGCTATTGGGCCTTGGTAGAAAAATTTAGCTACATGAGAAACTGACTTTGTGCTCCAAGAAGCTTGCATCAGCCAATAAAGATGACGGTGCACAAATATAACTTGCTGGTTGAACACACACACAAAAAAAAAAAAAAAAACAACACCTGTTCGGCATACATGAAAAAATTTACTTTTTACAGTATATGCTCCAGGGGTGTCGGTTACCAGGAGCATGCAACTAGTTCAGGTATTGGGCCAGGGGCACATAAAAGGTGGTCAGGAATTATATTTTTGAAGATGCATACTGCAAGGCTAAGTCAGAAATGGTAGCTCATATTTTTGCCCTGCAAGGTTTCCCGTAACTAATATTTAACTCTGAAGTGGGTTTTTATGTTCAATTGAAGTTGAATTAGTCATTTACCTCTAAAAACAATGTGTGTAGAAATACAGGTTCCTTGCAGTATAAGGGGTAAGATTTCTCATCCAATGGCATCCCAAGGGGACAATAAGATCTTTGGCCAACAAAAGCACTCACCAACACAAAACAATTCTGCTTTCTCTCCTCACTGAGCACCAAGATGACTGTACCCACGTATGTCCTTATATACTACTTAAGCAGAGTTGTAAAACAGCCAACTGTATTGCAGCACATTCGAGAACAGGTAAATGTCCCTCAGCCTATCGTCCCCATTTAAGGGGGAATGGTAAGAAAACTTGTTTTATTTTTTCACACTGCTCATGGAGTGGCATGGAGTGAGAGTCGTAGAGTTTATGAATATAGGAGTGCATGTTCGAGGTAGACATGAGGCATGTGCACAAGGTCTTCAAATGGAATAAAAAAATCATACTTAAGCAGGTTAGAGTAATAAAACACCACATTAATAGACGCAGAAACGTTAAACCCATTCACAGCCAAATGAAGATGGGGTGATTGCTTTATTTACAGCCCACAGACTTGGCGTATAGTACATACACAGTTAAACCCATTAAACTTAATATATACAAGTGTTAAGGAGGCTTTTTTCCTTTAACCTCTCCCCATAGCTCCATAGGTTCTGGTCATTCCTTTGACAGTGGAGAGGTATAAAGCAGTGGTTTCAATTCAAGTTACACGCATACTCATTCTATGCAAAAAGAAAAGGATAACTGCTCTACTGCTTGATTTCTCCTGCATACAGAAGAAAAGCAGTCAGATTGTACACATCACAAAGAGAACACAAAATGGACCCATGCACCCACGATTCCCAGCTCATACCAACCTTTGGCAGGTAGAGAGTAGGGAAACAAACACTCCGAATGCCTACCTAGCACACATACAAATTTTCATATTGCACACAGAGCTCTAATCTTGCTCATTCATTTCATAACAAATTGGAAAGATACTTACAAAACATTTAATCTTATACACAATTCAAATATAGAGATATCAATATTTCTCTCTTTATACATTTATATAAAAAGTTACTTTGGCTTTTGTGCTGAAAAAAAAGAGATGGTCACAAATTCTCGTTTAAAAAAAAAATTCAAGCGTGTCTCTTCCAGGAGAAACCCGCCTGTTCTGTCCATTAGCCTCTTGAAGCGGCCAGCTGATGTAGATATAGGCCTTCTAGCCAGGGAAAGCTCAACAGTTAAGTTGGTGCAGCTCAGAGGGGCAGAGAAAACTCATGATCCTCCCAGGTATACAAAGTGATTCTGGTCTGTTTCACACAATTGAAGACTTGGTTTAGTCTCAAGAGGGTCTTTGGTACACTGAAGAGGTGGCCTGACTTTGAAGAAATCAGACACATAACGCACCTGTGGAGAAACGTTATATAGAAACCGATAAGAAAAATGGACTTGTATAAGGGAATTATTTAAAAGAAAGACAGACTCTGAAATTTTTCTTAAAATGTGCATGTTTGAGGTAGACTTTACACTAGAAGAATGCATAATGAGGATGGAGAGAAAATAAAAGGATTTTTATAAACGTAAAAGTGATTAAAAAACAAAACAAAAAAAACGATCCTTTACAAACATGTCATACTTACCTCCACTGTGCAGCTCGTTTTGCACAGAGTGGCCCCAAACATCCTCTTCTGTGGTCTCCCGGCAGCTCCTCCCCGCATCAGATAACCCCCTAGAAGAAATCGCTCTCCTGAGGCGGTTACCTTGTGAGCACGCTCCGAAGTCCAGAATTTGCGTTCACAGACACGAATGCCAGACTCGGCCCCGGCGTCACTGGATTTGATTGACAGCAGCGGGAGCCAATGGCTATGCTGCTATCAATCTATCCAACCAAAAGCCAGGACCCCATGGAGAGGACAGCGTGTCCTGCTGAACAGATGAAGGGACTAAAATAAAATAAGTATAATGGGGGGGGGAGTGACTGCCACGTGTTTTTTCACATTAAAGCATAGGATGCATTAAGATGAAAAACACAGGGGTTTACAACTCCATAAAAATCACTGATCTGAATCATATATTTATATAAAAGAAAATCTGTATAATTCATTCAGTTTATTAGGCTAGTAATATGAGACTTACTGTGAGCGTGGCAACAAGTGCCCCTTGAAGAAGTCCCACCAGAACATCACTCCAGTGGTGTTTATAATCAGATACACGTGTATATCCAACATACAAGGCAAAGGACAAAAGGAAGAATTGTACAGTGGGCCTCAGAAGGCGAGCCCACTTTCCACACAACCGGGCCTGGATATATAACTGGGAATAAAAAGAACATTTTCATTACAAGGGCTTGATGGAAACATTTGCATTCAATTGACAATCTATAGTCTAGGAAAATAAAACATTTTCTCTGTTTAAAAAAAAAAAAAAAAAAAAAGCCCAGATGTAAAAACATGATTGGTCACATGATAATAAAATGCAGTGTACACAATACAAATTATGTACCTCCACTGTATGGCTCAGTCTACGTTAGAAAGGATTTCTGTTTTGTTACTCAAGACAATTCAAAGGTGTACATGTAGCATTTCTAAGAAGTTTCCAAAACAAGAAGTAAAATTTCCTAATAGAATAGTCACATAAAAGCAGACACTGAAGTGGAGATATATTTAATGCATCATAAGAGCACAGGTATAGCTGTAAAAATGCTTACCGAGAGGAACAACATGCAATACATTCCAAACGAAGAGTGCCCAGAATAGAAAGAAAGCCTAAAAAAAAAAAAAAAAAAAAAATGAAAAAAAATTTGAAATAGGAACACTCATGATATTAAAAACATTTTTTTTGCAAAAACAATGAATGCTGTTGATGGCTGCACTATGGAAGTGGTGCAAAATTCCAAACAGGGAAAGATTATGTGCAACTTGCTGCTGCAATCATAGGTACAGATATACTACTCCAGGTTCCAGTGATCTAGTTAGGATATCATTTGGGTACCTTACCTGTTTACTTGATAGAAGTACCCCCCCCCCCATCATCAATTGCAGCCTCATTGTGCCAAACGCAGCCACTGTGCCCCATCTAATGCAGCCCTGAGCCTCACTTACCTCACAGGCAACTCCGCTCGGGCAGTGTGTTCCACGGAGCTGCCATCACTTCCGGTTTCTCTGGAACAGGGAAACTGAAAGTAACCTCTTAACTTGAGCAAAGCTCCCAGCCGTAGTAATATTATGGGCAGAAGCTGTTCGGCGCTTGGATTGCACCGCAAAGCAGGTCAAAAGCCTGCAAATGAAGTGCCTCGTCTGCAATCTCATGACTGCATTGGCGTGGTGCTTCCCATAGTGCACTGTGTCCGATGCCCGAACACAGTGCACTTAAAGAACATTTTTTATTTTATTTATTTTTTGACGGTGGCACAGTGGTGAGCACTGTAACCTAGGAGTAAAAAGGGCCGTTGGTTCGAATCCCAACCACGACACTATCTGCCTGGAGTTTGCATGTTCTACCTGTGCCTGCGTGGGTTTCCTCGGGTACTCTGGTTTCCTCCCACAATCCAAAGACATGCAGGACGGTTAATTGGCTTCTGTCCAAAATTGGCTCTAGTATATGAGTTGGGACCTTAGATTGTGGGCTCCTTGAGGGTAGGGACCAATGTGAGTGTGCAATGTACAGGGATAGGGGTAGACACTCACTCAGGATGGACTGGTGTCTTTATTCAACCTTACTATGAACTATGACTGCTGGGGGGGGGGGGGGGGGTGTCATGCTTCCCCTATGGACGGGCCACCACTGTGCCTTGTGTTATGTTTAAGGGAGCAATCCTCACCCACATCTGCAGTGTACTTTCAGCCCCACAGTGACTGACTAATAGATAAATCAGTGCTAGTACTTAGTCTACAGGATCTCATGAAATTTACATGGCCTATTATCCACAAAGCTTTTTATTTTACTTTGACTTAACAAAAGACTTCAGCGCTGCTTCTGTAACAAGGTCTTTGGTATTGTGAATTAGGTGAATTTTGATGCCTGAAATATTGGCTTTTATTTACTCAAACAGTATTATCAAAATGAAGTGACTCACATGGCATTTACCACATGCAATAAGTGCTACCGCAAGTGCCAAGTGTCTTATAACAACAGATTTCAGCTTATGCAATAAAAATAAATAAAACAAACCAAACTTCCAATTAAAGTAACTGTTTATTTAAACAAAATGCTTTTGTTTATGCCACTCACCTTGACTCTGTTACATTGGCATGGCTGCCCCGACATTCCAATTCTGTCACATATGCAGAGCAGTTAATCATTTTCCAGTCAGGGTCACACACAGCTATAAAGTTGGGACGTGGTCGGCCTATCATGTACTTGGCTAGATCTGTAAGAGACTGACTGACGGAGGCACCAAACAGAAATGTTCCTATCACCTTGTAGAGGGCAGCCACGTAATTATTACACTCTGAGCGGGAGTACAGGCGCTTTGAAAATACCATATACATTTCTCCAGAAGTGATCTGTGGAAAAAGAACAGTGATGAAATGAAATTCTCTGTTGTGGACAGGGAAACAATTTGTACTCACTAAGGTTCCATTCACAGAAAACTCGAAAAACGCATGCCGCACTTGTGGTGCCACTAATTATTAATGGCACTCCAAACACAGGAAGCAAACAAGCTGAAAAACGGCAAAACCCTGCATGAGCTACTTTGCCAAGCATAGGGCGGCATATTCTAAATCAATGGGCTGCCTTATGCGTGTAGCGGGAAAAAAACATGTTTCAAATCGCTTGTGTGAGCATGGCAACATTTTAATGGCTTTGAAAAAAAACTTTGGAAGTCATAATGAAGTAGCTTCAATGATAAAATCTAGACAATTAAAGAAATATAGAAACATGATATATTTAAGCAAATTAAGCCGAAAAAAAGAAAAAACAGAGCCAAACAACTTCATTATATACTTTTAAGGGAAACCTGTGCTGAGAGATTAGTCTCCTACAGCCGACTTCTACTAAAAGCTCTAGTTACCTGTGCTGTCCAAATCAGGGAGGGACTGACTGACCATTTTGGCAGTCGGGCAATGCTTAAGAGAGGCTCCTGGCAGAGAGAAGATCAGGGTTCGGTGTCCAGCAGGGAATGCGGTGGCTGACTGTCAAAACTGTATTCAAAGTCAGGCAGATAACACCCCCCCCCCCGCCCCCCCAATCTTCCAGAGGAATGGAAGAGGAAGGAGGTGGAATCTGCAGCAACCTCACCCGTATCCCTTTGTCCACCCACACTGCAAACCCCGGCATACAGCCAGTGCTGCTGTGCCGGTGAAGGGGATTGTGTGGGCAGGGAATTTGAAACCTGTAGCAGAGCTAGATTGACAATCTGGATGGCAGCCTTGTGAGTGAACGGTGACGGAACTCTGTATTAGAAAAGGGGGTATTGTATTGATAGGATAACAGTGCTGGGGGATATCTAGGGTGTATGGGGGAAACAATTATGCGGGGGGGAATCTGGGGTGATTATAGTGCTAAAGGTATCAGGGGCAAAGAGGAGTGAAAGTGAGAGAATAATAAAGAGCAGAGGGAACATAGTGCAGGGGATTTCGGGTGGAAGTAATGGGTAGAGGGATCACAGTGCGAAAGAGGGGGTATCATGGGGAAAATGGGTAGCAGGGCTACAGTGAGGGGGCCAACAAGGTTGGGGATTTGGAGGAGTAGAGGGGTCACAGTGTGGGTGGTATCGGGGATGTCAGGGCAGGAGTATTGGGCTGAGAATAGATAGAGGGGGAAATCGGGGGGAGAATTCGTAGTCAGAGATGCTTCATGGCTGGTCATATGTTGCCTCCTCACATTTGCGGTGTGGCTTTGAAAAGAGAGTGGGAGTTTGATAACAATTTGGCACAGCCTTCTACACTTAAAATGGGTTGTATTAGGTGTGTGATGTGCCATATGGACAGACGTGAGGGGCTGCATAAACTTCTTTAGGTGGGTGGTGGGAACCACAGCTCAACGTCCTGATTTTACTGCCAACTGGCCACCCATGCGAATGAGTTCTAAAGCAATGGGGGAGAGTAGAGACATTGCATAAACGGGATCAGTGCATTGATTATACAATTTAACCTTGTGCGTATAGAATGCCAATTTTCTGAGTTTGGGCAGTGAAACAGGGGGCCCCATAAGTTGTCAGTTCGGATCTGATCTTAATAATCCAGTAGGTTCCTCACTTTCCAAGTCCCTGACCTGAAACATGTATGCCAGGTGTTCTGAGCCAGTGAAGGACAAAAGTACTAAAGCGAAATGATTAGCACAACAAGAAAAATAACATTTTCGAAGGGGGGTCTGCATTGGCAGCGTCTATACTTTTCTCAGTACTGGTTTTATGCAACTGTTAGGATAGAAGTGTGACTGCATAAATATAGTTTTTTTTATGCTCACGATAGTATAAATCCTTATTATAAGCAGGTTCTCTTCAAAAGGCATAAACCACTCTACATTAGGTCTCTATAAATACTTACAATTATAACTGTGCAGGAAATGGTGACTCCAGCCATTAGACCATGAGTTATGGTGTCTTCTCGGTATGGATATCTAATTGATTCATCATCACAATAGAAACCTCGTTTGTATGGCCTGTTTACCAGTGTCATAATAATGAACGGCAAGGATGCTGAGGGGAAAAAAAAATGCAACAGAAAACAGTCAGATACAGAACAGATACCTTTTCTTTTGTGAAGTGTGAGATTACAGTGATTTTAAAGTGGTTGTAAAGGCTAAGGGTTTTTTTTTTTTTTACCTTAATGCATTCCCTGCTTTAACGAAAAACAACAAAAAAAACACAAACACACCCCTTTTATTTTCGCCCCCTAAATACTTTTTATGAGCCCAATTACAATCCGGGACTCCTGAGAGCAACAGCGCTGCACTCTCCCCAGCCTCAGTGGACTCTCCATTGGCTCCCACTGCTGTCAATCAAGTTATAAGGGAGCGAGCCGCAATGTGTGTTAATAGAGGCACACAGTATGGCTCAGGATCAAGCCTGCACCACTGCCTCCATGGCAAGCGGCTTACTATGGGAGCATGTAGAAGGAAGGAGGTGCATGGAGAGGCAGATCGGGGCTGCACTATGAAAAACTATTGCACAGTAAAGTATAACATGTTTGTGATCGTAAAGGTTCCTTTTTTTTTAATCACAATGTATTCTGGTAAGCAATAAAATGGTTGTTTTTTTTTTTTTTTTGCTCAATTGTTTTCAATGACCTCTAGCTTCAGAGTGATGTCACAGTTCAGTGAAACCTGATTTATTCTCTCACTTTCTCATAATGATCTGGGACAAAAAAAAAAAGACAGGAACGGAAGGCAGTGTGCACATATTTCCTTCAGATGCTTTGTAAAGGGTGAAAGTTCAAAGAAAAGGAAAAAAACATACAAAAAGCAGAAAGAAAACTACAAATCAAGTGATGTAATTGTAAACAAATTGTTTGGTGTCTGATATGTTAATTACATGCTGAGGGTGCAGCACATGGATTACCAGGACAAGTCTAAACTTTACTTTGTCTTCTACCCGGTCTAGCAGGTTTTGACTGATAGAAAAAGCACCATGTCCCTACACAAGTTCTCTCACCAGATTTCTTTCATCTGATAGTAGTAGTTGGTACAAATACCATTAGCCCTTTAACCCTGGTTTGAAATATCTACATTACCAACTTTAGTGTCTTGTGCTAGCTTTAAAGATGCCGATACATGGGAAAACATGGGTAGCCATCTACAGCATGAAGAACATGGATATTAGGTATCCTCATTCGCATAACAAGTGGCCATCATTTAGGCATGAGTTACAAAGGTTTTTCACAATTTTGGAAGTGCATGTATGTAATTTTATGCCTGGATAACTTTAATGGTTATTACCAGACTTGTGAATCTGTAGCATATGTGGACTTGTGCTTTAATAATTTTTTTCATTAAAATAACATGTTATACTGACCTGCTGTGTGCAGTGGTTTTCCACAGAGTGGGCTGGATCCTCCTGATCTCGGGGGGGGGGGGGTTGGTGTCCCACGCCTGTCCTCTTGGCTCTTACCTCCTGTTGGGTGCCCCCCCCCCCCACAAGCAGCTTACTATGGGGGCACCTGAGCCACTGCGCTGTGTGTCCATTCAGACATGGTGCAGCGATTCGGCCCACCCCCTCCATCTCCTGATTGGCTCACTGGCTGTGATTGACGGCAGTGGGAGCTAATGGCCAATAAGGGGTGCGAGTCCCCAGAGAGGCAAGGCTCTTTTGGACATCACTGGATCAAAGTGAGCTCAGGTAAGTAATAGCGGGATCTGGGGGGGCTGCTGCATACAGGTTTTTTTACTTTCATGCATGGAATGCATGAAGGTAAAAAACCTTATGCCTCTACAACCACTTTAAGTGGTACAGGTATTCATTGAAAGTAACTGGAAAACAGTAGTGTGACACATGTTTAAGTTCAACAAATATTTGAAAAAAATCTGCATTACCCAAAAAATAAAGCCCAACACTGACTAATATATTTTTTAAGGTGTAAAGGTTTCTGTGAAGAACACCACATGTGTTATAAAATGTTATAAATCAGGTACGGTAAAATTTGAATTCTCCAAAATGTAACATTTTCTGACTACAATTAGGGTTTTTGCTCTTTCCTGAAAATGTGAAAAGACTACCTTTGTTTTTGTCATTCAAGGCAGCATATCTGTTTTAATGAATTCCCAATCCTATTAGAATGGCATAAGACAATTTGATCAAAAGAACGGCAACCTACTGAACCAAAGTAATCTGGTTGGACATTTACGATTAAGCTGTCTGTACACAGAAGTAGCGCTGTTTCAGAACAGTTTGTTCATGATGCCCAGAAAGAGCAATGTGCCAAGAACGGACAAGCCACAGAAAATGTCCAGTCAGCAGCATTTGGCATTCTGGCTTTATCCCATTCACAGTCAAATAAAAAAAATAAAAAAAGTTCGGATGCCTAGGGAATACAGCTAACAGAGGTTCCCCTGTCATGCACATGAGTTTAAATCAGAACTTATAAAAGGAAAAAAAAAAGTTATTTTAAGATTTAGCCTACAATGTATATAGAAATGTTAAAGCTAAACTCCAAGCACAAACATTTAAAAAAAAAAGTTTTAAAAAATTACCATGGGGTAGGTGGGTTTGGCTGCAAATCCTCAGTGCTAATCCATACATAGGTCAGAAAGTACAGCTTTTGCCACGGCCCTGACATTTATCTGGCCATTTTCTCCCTTGTACAAAATACAAGGTGTTCTAGGAATGGGCAAGGGGAGAGGAGGGGCAGATAAAGGACAGGTTTGCCAAGCCACAGGTTTCATACCCAGAGCACCAGAGTTACAGATATAGCTGAACTTTGACATACCGTATAAATATGTATGAATTAGCCAGGCCAGCAGTGTAAACTAAAATCAGGCTCTACTGCACTGTAGAGGGCTGTCACAGCTTGAAATGTTTTTCAGGCACTGCAAGACCTCTTTCACACTGGGACCGCTCTGTGCTAGTGGTAAAGCATCGCTAGTTTTGGTGGTGCTTTGCAGTAGTTTTAATGGCCCTTTTAACCCCCACTAGCGTCAAAAGAAAGTGTTAAAAGCACTTGAAAAACGTTGCTGCTGAAGCGCTTTGGCAGCGCTGCCCATTAATTTCAATGGGCGGGGGGTGCATACACCGCTCCTCCACTGCCCCAAAGACGCTGCTTGCGGTACTTCTTCTAATGTCCTGCAAGCACACCGCCCTTAAGCTTTCACATTGGAGTGGCATGAGAGGCATTTTTCAGACACTTTTCAGGCGCTATTTCTAATGCTAAAACGTCTGAATAATGCCCCCAGTGTGAAAGGGACCTAAAGCTTGCTTACAGGAGGAAAAAGCAAACAGAGTGTCGCTAATCACTATGGGAATGCCATTTCATTAACCAGTCTGGTAAACATAGGTTTTATAAAATGAAGCTAAATGTTTCCTATAGAAAATACATGACAGTGAGGAATACCTTGATTACTTTTGCACTTCAAACAAACTTCAAATGTTGACTGTAGGATGTCTACTTTCTATTGTCAACATTCCTATAGTAATGGTATCTGATGGATTCATATCAGGGCACATAAAAACCTATACCAGATCATTTGTCATAAAACTAAGGTTAAAGTAGAACTGCTACTTTTTTTTAATTTTGGGTAGAGTAAAGGAGGGTTTTAACCCATCAGACTTTTTTTTGCCATTTGTGTCCCATTGGGGAGATTTCCCATCACTTCTCCCATTGCCATACAGGAAGTGAGAGGCATCCCAGAAAAACTAAGGGAATCCCTTTGGGGCTCCCCAGGTCATCAGAACTAGTGCCCCCAGTGAAAGATTTCCTTTCGTATTGTCCTGGGGACAGGCAAAAAAAAAAAAAAAAATCTGTGATTTTCTTTTACTTTCAATAAAGGATAACAGTTAAAATGGGGAGGTGAATCTCCCAAATGGGGCACAGACAGCATTAAAAAACAATGGCACAAGTTCAGGCCCAGCTCTCCAGCCCTACCTATGCCAAGAGTGAGAAGTGCCCAGCACACAGCTAATGAGTGCCAAGGACGGCCTGAGTGTGCTGAGAAGAGGCACTTCCAGACAGTGAATGGGCTGACAATAGTCGAGCCCTGATATACACTATCCTATACCCACAGTAATTCCAGAGGAAGACAAAAAGGGTTTAATTTACTCCAGTGGAGGGAAAAATGCTTTCCGGGTCCCGCAGAAGGCAGACATTCCCTCAATCAAACCCCCTGGCGTTGTTAACTGTAAAGATTAGTATCCAGTTATATTTTGTGCATATAGCCATGCACTCAGTTTTTTTAATCTAATGAGCTGACCAGAACTAGGGCCTTTTACATTGGTAAGCAGTAGATCTCCACTACGATTTGCTAGTATTGTGGATGACTCTGGTACCCTGAACTATAAATCGAGTACCGCTTCCAAAGGTACCCTCATGGACAGACGGGACGTCATTCAAGAACCCAATCAAGCACAGTATTGTCATGGTTTAATACATAGTGTAAGCCAGCACAAACTAGGGGGGCCTGGGAGGTGGTCATTAAGATAGAACCCAAGTCAGATAATTAGACCCTTCTAGATCACTTCAGTCTGGCCCCTTTTGCAGGTACAGCTAAATGAAAGATTAACATTTTTTAACTACTTACTGTCCTTCCACAGTAGTTTTACTGGGGGCAGGCAGCACAGGCAAGGTGGACAATGTACCTGTACGTTGCTGACTTGCTACCACGTGCCTCCTGCTGACCCATGCAGTGATTGGACACAGCAAGAATTTGGCAGATAATTTCAGCCAAAGATTTGGGCTGAAATTAGCCGATTGCCGTTGTCCAATCAGAGTTCTGTTTTACAAAAAAAAACAAAAAAAAAAACACAACACACAGGACTCTTGCTACCGGGAACAGCGATCTGGTTGTTTATTCTTCCTGCAGAGCAGGGGGGAAAAAACAGCTAAATCAAAAAGTAGAAGCAGCACTTAACATATTGCTAGGCACACACAGCGCCTTGCTTGCTTCTAGATGTTAACCCCTTCCTAGCCAGTGTCAGTAGTGTGTCAGTGTACAGTATTGTCACTGTATTAGGGTCACTAGCAATGTAAGTGCCCCAGTGACCCTCACAGATATAGTGTTTGTTAGCTAGAGGTCGACCGATATATCGGCCGATATTTGCCGTTTTTTAAATAATCGGCATTGGCCGATTGTGCTGATAAAAAGCCGATTTATAACTACAGGGACTTTGAAATGACTTCTATAAGAAGTCAGTGTAAGGTGCCTGAGTCATCATAGCAACACTTTCCTCCTCTCTGGGCAGACTGCCAAGAAAAGAACTAAATGATACAATGTTTACACTTGAATGAATGAAGTCATCTCAGTGTGTAGAAGTTCTCAGTTTAACCATTTAAAGACAATCTTTTCTGACACTTGTTGCTTACAAGTAAAAATCCTGTATTTTCTGCCAGAAAATCACTTAGACCCCCCAAAAATTATATATATTTTTTTAGCAGAGATCCTAGGGAATAAAATAGCGGTTGTTGCAACATTTTATGTCACACGGCATTTGCACAGAGGTCTTTCAAATGCATTTTTTTGGGGAAAAAAATACACTATTTAAAAATAAAATAAAAACAGTAAAGTTAGCCCATTTTTTTTTTTTTCGTCCAAAAGTTTTGACTACCTGTTTTTATTTAATACATAGGTTTTTTTTTTTTTTTTTTTTTTATCTAAATCATACATACAAGTAAACTGATTGGAGGTTTGTTTTGTTTAATAAATGTTTAAATGTAAGAAATTTTCTGTATCACTTATGAAGGCTGCTTTCACACTGGAGCGGGCAGGCGTTGATGGTAAAACGCTGCAAGTTTTAGCGGCTCTTTACCATCATTTTAGCGGTGCTATTTGGCTGCTAGTGGGGCACATATAACCCAGCTAGCGGCCAAGGAAGAGGTTAAATGCGCCCATGAAGCACTGCTGCCAAATCGCATTGCATGCGCTTCAGCAGTGGTGCCCATTCATATCAATGGGCAGGAGTGGTGGAGCAGCGGTATACACCACTCCAAACGTGCTGCTTGCAGGACTTTTTTTTAAGATCCTGCCATCGCATCGCCTCAGTGTGAAGGCACTCGGTCTTTCACACAGACTGCAGGGGAGCCATTTTGCAGGCACTTTACAGGCGCTATTTTTAGCCCAAAAGCGCCTGAAAAATGCCCCAATGGGAAAGGTGTGTTAGATCAAGGGGGATTAAAAAAAAAAAATAAAAAAATAAAAAAGGAAAAAAATAAATAAATAAAATAAAATCGGCCTAACATATCGGCCCAAAAAAATCGGCATCATATATCGGCTATCGGCCGCCATGATTTCTAAATATCGGCATCGGCCAGAGAAAAACCCATATCGGTCGACCTCTATTGTTAGCGCCAGATTTCCCGCCACCCTATCACAGTCCCACTATACGTCTCTGATCACCATCATTACAGTATAATGTCTATAGCTCAAAATTTCCATTATATATTATATATATTACACACATAGGTTTAGACACAATTTTCACACAAACCAATATACACTTTTTTATACCAAAGACTTGTGGCAGAATACATTTTAATTGGCTATGTCTTAAAACAGAAAGTAGAAAATACTGCTTTTGTTTTATATATAATTTTCATTCTTTTTTTCATTTATATAATTTAAAAAAAAAACAGTGGTGATCAAATACCACCAAAAGAAAATTCTATTTGTGTGAAAAGAAATTATATAAAATGTAATTTACTTACAGTTTTGCACAACTGTGCAATTGGCAGTTAAATTAGCACAGTGCTGAATACCAAAAAAAATAAAAAATGCCCTGGTTGTGAAGGGGGTACAACCTTCCAGAGGTCAAGTGGTTAAAATGATTGTAAAGGTTCCATTCATTTTTTTTTTTAAATTTAAACAAACATGTTATACTTGCCTGCCCTGCATAATGTCTTTTTGCACAGAGCAGACCCAACCCTCGTGCAGGCTTGCTGCCTATTGATACAGACAATGTGGCTAAGCCCCGCCCCCACTCCCTTGTTAAAGTATTTGATTGATGGGAGGGGGAGCCAATGGCTCCCGCTGCTATCAATCTGCCCAGTGAGGGACAGAGGCAGGAGAGTCGCTGCTCTTGTGCACATCACTGGATCAAGATCGGCCACAAGTATAAGGGGGGCTGGGAGGTTTCTTCTGCAATAGGTTTTTATTACCTTATTACAAGGTAAAAACAATCAAGGTTTGCAACTACTTTAAAATCCAGTAATGCATGGTCATTTCCTACTCTGCATGTGCTCAGTTGCTTTGTATTTTTGGCACTGTGCCTAAAAATCAGAGCCATAAGAGGCCAATCAGCTGACAGTTTTAATATTTACTGTTACTGAAGAGAGAAGAAAGAGTCAGGAACACCGCAGACTGTGCTGAGAGAGCACAGACTATAGAGGGAGAAGAGACAAGCAAGAGAGGTGACAGAACAAACTGCCAGTGAGACACAAATGAGTTAAACTTACAAGGATAGTGTCTTATCTTGCTCTCCTTCCTCCCTCATCAGATCTGTGAACTTCAGCACCATAAAGCCTGTATGAGCAATGTTAGTACAGTGATATCCCACCCCTCTGCCAGAACACTGGGTCAGACCTCACAGCCATTGGCTGGGGGTTCTGATCGGATGTCAAACAGCTGCTGTTTTCCCAACATTCCCATTGGACAGAAGCCAGACAGGCTGCTGTACCCGCAGGCCGAATGCATTCTCTGCATTAACCACTTGAGGACCGCCGTATTGCCATTGTACGTCAGCACAATGGCACAGGCAGGCAGAATCACGTACATCTACGTGATTGCCTTCCAGCGGGTGGGGGGTCCCATCGGACCCCCTCCCGCTGGTTACGGCGGTCCGATTCGGTCCAGGAGCGCTCCGTGATGAGGGGATGGCCGTTCGTTTTCGGCCACCCCCTCTGGATCGCTCCTGGCCAATGAGAAGCTTCCTCCCCTGTGTATTGTTTACACAGGAAGGAGGAAGTGATGTCATTCTCCTCGGGGCGGTCTTTTTGACCGGACTACGAGGAGAAGAGTAAAAGTAAGTCTGCACGAACACTACACTGACATGTAAGTACACACAGGCACACAAACCCCCCCCGATCCCCCCCCTGCCCCCCCTCCCCCCCCAGTCACAGTGTCACTGATTGCATTGATCATTTCTTTACTGATCAATGCATTCAGTGTCAGTTGTGACAGTAAAAACTGTCAGGACAGTTAGTGTTAGGTCCAGGGTAGCCCCCTATCACCCCCCAATAAAGATTTAACCCCCTGATTGCCCCTAGAGTTAACCCTTTCACCCCCTTTTGCCAGTGTCACTAAGCGATCATTTTTCTGATCGCTGCATGTGTCGCTAGGTAGCTAGTTATTTTTTTAGGTTCACCGCCAGGTTTTTATATCGCTAGGTACCCCGATATACTACCCAATAATGTTTTTAACCCCCTGATTGCCGCTAGTTAACCCTTTCACCCCCTTTTGCCAGTGTCACTAAGCGATCGTTTTTCTGATCGCTGCATTAGTGTCGCTACAGTCGCTAGGTAGCTAGTTATTTTTTTAGGTTCACCGCCAGGTTTTTATAGCGCTAGGTACCCCGATATACTACCCAATAATGTTTTTAACCCCCTGATTGCCGCTAGTTAACCCTTTCACCCCCTTTTGCCAGTGTCACTAAGCGATCATTTTTCTGATCGCTGCATGTGTCGCTAGGTAGCTAGTTATTTTTTTAGGTTCACCGCCAGGTTTTTATATCGCTAGGTACCCCGATATACTACCCAATAATGTTTTTAACCCCCTGATTGCCGCTAGTTAACCCTTTCACCCCCTTTTGCCAGTGTCACTAAGCGATCGTTTTTCTGATCGCTGCATTAGTGTCGCTACAGTCGCTAGGTAGCTAGTTATTTTTTTAGGTTCACCGCCAGGTTTTTATAGCGCTAGGTACCCCGATATACTACCCAATAATGGTTTTAACCCCCTGATTTCCGCTAGTTAACCCTTTCACCCCCTTTTGCCAGTGTCACTAAGCGATAATTTTTCTGAACGCTGCATCAGTGTCGCTAGTGTCGCTAGGTAGCTAGTTAACTAGGCTCCCAAAAAGTCCCCCACATGTGGTATCCCCGTACTCGGGAGAAGCAGCAGAATTTATTTTGGGGTGTAATTTGACTTCTGCCCATAGCATGTGTGAGCAATATATCATTTAGTGACAACTTTGTGCAAAAAAAAAAAGTTTGTAATATTCCCGCAACTTTTGGCAAAATATAAAATATTCCATGGACTCAACATGCCTCTCAGTAAATAGCTTGGGGTGTCTACTTTCCAAAATGGGGTCATTTGGGGGGGTTTTGTGCTATTTTGGCATTTTATGGCCTTCGAAACTGTGATAGGTAGTGAGGAGTTAAATCAAAAATTTGCACCCTTAGAAATCCTGAAGGTGGTGATTGGTTTTCGGGGTGCCGTGCGCGACTAGACTCCCAAAAAGTCCCACACATGTGGTATCCCCGTACTCGGGAGAAGCAGCAGAATGTATTTTGGGGTGTCATTTCACATATAACCATGGCATGTGTGAGCAATATATCATTTAGTGACAACTTTTTGTAAAAAAATTTTTTTTTTTTTTTTTTTTTTTGTCATTATTCAATCCCTTAGGACAAAAAAAATAAATATTCAATGGGCTCAACATACCCATCAGCAATTTCCTTGGGGTGTCTACTTTCCAAAATGGGGTCATTTGGGGGGGATTTGTACTGCCCTGCCATTTTAGCACCTCAAGAAATGAGATCGGCAGTCATAAATTAAAAGCTGTGTAAATTCCAGAAAATGTACTCTAGTTTGTAGACGCTATAACTTTTGCGCAAACCAAAAAATATACGCTTATTGACATTTTTTTTACTAAAGACATGTGGCTGAATAAATTTTGCCCTCAATGTATGACTAAAATTTAGTTTATTCGATTTTTCTTATAACAAAAAGAAGAAAATATCTTTTTTTTTCAAAATTTTCGCTCTTTTTCCATTTATATCGCAAAAAAAAAAAAAAAAAAAAAAAAAATCGCAGAGGCAATCAAATACCATCAAAAGAAAGCTCTATTTGTGGGAAGAAAAGGACGCAAATTTCGTTTGGGTGCAATATTGCATGACCGCGCAATTACCAGTTAAAGCAGCGCAGTGCGAAATTGCAAAAAGACCTCTGGTCCTTAAGGTGTTTATTGGTCCGGAGCTGAAGTGGTTAAAGTATTAAAACACCCCACCATTTCCTCTCCAACTTCTCTAAATACTTACCACTTCCTCTAGCGATCCAGTGCTATACCCAGATGCGGGTCTTCTCTCCCTTCTTCCTGCGTTTACAGGTTTCAGTGAGGGCTGTGGGAGCAAAGGCTTGTGCTGCTGTCAGTCAGATCCTGTGAGGGGGGGGTGAAGGGGCATGAACAAGCAGCACTGTGTGTGTCTATGAACACACACAGCCTGGCTCAGGAGCAAACTCTGGGGGCCTTTCATACACAGAGCTGGTTTACATTCTTAAAGAGTCACACATTTTTAAAATGCATGACAGTAATTCTGAGGTCATGCGCACAAACACACACACACAGTTATAGCGCTCCATGTGTGGTTCGCTTGAGCTGCTAAAATTAGTTTTTAAAAACAATGCAATAGAACGGTCCAGGGTAAAACGTTTACAGATGTACAGCAAAATCGTACTCCCAACATACTTTTAAGAAAGTAATTCTTACTATTATATATTTGTTATTTTACCATCATCTTTTTTTAAATTATTTTTCTATAGAGGGAGGCCCCTTCAGACCAGGGGCCCAGGGCAGTTGCCCTTTTTTATTCCCCCACAGAAGCTTGCTTATAGGAGCACTCACACTCAAAGAGGTAAGGGACAGCTCTGTGCAATATCATTGTACAAAGTATTCTGCCAGCATAAGCAACCCCTACATTACATTTTTGCCATCAGAAGCAGGTTGGCCTGTTGTATGTTTTTTCACATGGTGTTGTTGTATGGACAGTATCACAGAGTGACTGACATTTGCTATGCGCTGAACATTTCTAACTCACAAGACTAAAAGGCATACTCCAAATCCATATCTGATCAGAAAGCTGTTCACACTTTGCTCTCAAAATGCATTCCAAAATGAGCAGTCATGAGCAAACTACACTAAACATGATACAAACAAATACTTGACTACATGCCTCCAGCTACAAACAATGGGAAAGTGTGGGTCAAAAAAAGAAAAGCAAAATAATGCACATTTCTGTCCAACCCACAGTTTCCATGAAAAACTGGGCCTGACAATGCCAACATCTGCACGTTTTACTCCACAGCTTTTTGCATCTGAAACTATTCTAAACACAGGAAGAAAAAATAAAAGTGTTTAACAGTGCAAGCGTTAAGATAATTCAATTGTTACAGGAAACTGTTAAAGTTATCCAAAGTGTGTTTATATATCTAGAGTTTGACTTTTATGAATAACTTTTCATGTATCTCAGTCAGTCTGTGGATTGCATTTTATGTTAAGCAGAATTCTAGTAAAGCAGCTAAACATACAACTGAAATGCCCAAAACAGGAGCGGCGTTTCTTTACCTGCTGAAGGATTTGTAATTATGGTGATTGAAAAGCTAGGAAGGAAACCACATGATATATTCTTTTCAACTTACAATTTGAGGTTATAGTGCACATCTTCAGATTTATCCTAGTGTGTCACAACTTTGTCTATTTCGTTATTTCCGGTAGGTGCTGTAATTACTCTTGCTATATTTTTAGCTACTATAAAAGCCCAACTTCAAGAATAGTCAAAATCTTCCCTTGCAGTGGGGCTGCGCCCATACCACGTAATCCTAAATTTAGGTCTAGCGACCCCCCCCCCCCCGTCGCCGGATCCACCAATCGTAGAAGCCATACTACAGCCTCTATGAATGACACGGGATCTGTGAATGGAGGCGGCACAGCTATCAGCCCACCCTCCATTCACAGATCCTAGACATTGTAGGGACATGCCCTTATGTTCCTTGTGCTAATTTGTAGGTTTTTGATGTAAGCTAAACCTACATTTTTATGCTTACAAGTATATAAACATTCAGGTCATGTTTTCTGAAAATTAAACGTTATACTAGTAATGAAACACTTAGGGGTCGATTGATTTACTAAAACTTGAGTGCATAATCTGGTGCACAGAGACCAATCAGTCTCCAGGTTTTTCGTCAAAAGAGGGGCTCTAAAGAGGGGCTCTTTATTGCAGAAAAGACGAGCAATGTCTTTTCTGCAATAAAATAAGCCTACCTGCCAGCTCACAACTTTTCACATATGTGCAGCTCAGTTAACATTCTGTGTCCTGCACATGTGTGGGAGTGACATGACCCAGCAATGATATGTCTAAAGACTGGCACCTGGAAGAAGCCAGGAAGAAGTTGTTGACGCCAGCAAGGAACCTTGTGGATGTTGGACCAGAGGGAAGTTTAGTTCATTACATTGTTCCCAGAAAAAGTTGCTCAAATCTAGGGCTAAAACATATATCGCATCCTCACTGCCTTTCAAGTGCCATCTGAAAAGAGATTCACTGCAAATAACTTTTCGGACGGACTCCTATGCAGGTTAGAACAGAAGATTCCATGCAGAACAGTGTGAAATGAAGACGAGGGGGTTTGTCCCTTTGTGATTCCTTCGGCTGTGTGTTATGTATAGGGCCAAACTGTTCTGACAAAAAACGAACACGTTAATTATTATTCTATAGCCCTGACCACGAGTAAATGCATGATGTACGGTATCAAACCCAAAATGTAATATATTTCAGCTTGCCAAACCTTAAACGTCATGGCTAACACACCTTCTGTATTAGAGCGCTCCCACTCTGCATAAATGAGCCCAGGTTGCAACTTCGGACAGCAGCATTGCCAGTCTGGGGGGTGGGGAGTGTAAAGCCTCATACACACGATAGGACTTTGTACAAACTTTCCCTTGGATTTTTGTACAAAGGGCGTCGGCCCTGAACTTGTAGTGCATACACACAGCAGGACTTTTTCAGCCAACTTTCACCAAATCACGTGGTTTTTCTGCTCTTTACCGCCACCTTTGGTCAACTTCTGTATTGTTGTCTGATCTTTTGCATTGGTTCTGAGCATGCCCGTTTGTACTTTGTACAAAAGTCCTATGGTTTTCTGTACACACGATCAGACTTTGCTCCATAGGACTTTTGTTGCCAGAAAGTTTGTCCGTTCGCACAGCCAACAAAAGTCAGATGAAAACCAAAAAAGTTTGTCCGATGGAGCGTACACACGGTCGGATGTTGCTCCAAAACAGCTAATTTGCATGTTTGTTGTCAAAAAGTCTGATTGTGTGTATGGGCCTTTAGACATACTAGAAGATTTAACCACTTGCCACCCTATAGGCAATTGACGGTGGCAAAGTGGTTGCATAATCCTGATCGGACATCATATGACGTGATCAGGATTTTGAGCCGCTGCGCACCCAGGGGGCGCGCATCGCGGCGATCGTTGTTGCGGGTGTCAGTCTGACACCCTGCAAGTACGATCTCGGTAAAGAGTCTCCGATGGAGACTCTTTATCATGCAATCAGCCGTGTCCAATCACGGCTGATCACAGTGTAAATAGAAAGAGCCGGTGATCGGCTTTTCCTCACTCGCGTCAGACGTGAGTAGAGGAGAGCAGATCAGCTGCTCCTCTGACGGGGGGGTCTGTGCTGATCGATTATCAGCACAGCACCCCCGAGGATGCCCACACTGGACCACCAGGGACGCCACCAGACCACCAGGGATGCCCAGCAAAAGGTAATCCTCCCTAGATCACCAGGGATGCCAGTCAGTGCCACAATGGATGCCAATCAGTGCCCATAATGGATGCCAATCAGTGCCCACAATGGGCATCACTGATTGGCATGCATTATTGTTTGGCACTGATTGGCATCCATTAGTACAGTATAACATAATACAATGCCGCCTATCCGTGCCCACCCGTGCCGCCCCACCCGTGATGCCCCATCAGTGAAGGAGAAAACTTACTTATTTACAAACTTTTGAAACGGAAACAAAAAAAACATTTTTTTTCAAAATGTTCAGTATTTTTTCGATTTGTAGCGCAAAAAAAAAAAAAAAAAAACGTAGAGGTGGTCAAATACCACCAAAAGAAAGCTCTATTTGTGGGAAAAAAATGATAAAAAATGTCATTTGGGTACAGTGTAGCATGACCGCGCAATTGTCATTCGAAGTGCGACAGCGCTGAAAGCTCAAACTTGGTCTGGGCAGGAAGGTGTTTAAGTGCCCTGTATTGAAGTGGTTAAATACACAAGTTGAAGCCAAACTTGATCTAACACTTTATAATTAGTTACTGCAACCAATTTTTTTCCTTTCCTTTTACCATAAATAAAACTTATTGTAAGCATCCTTGTCAGTTAAAGGTTTTGTCTCATTCCTGGTGATCGTGTTTTTTTTTTTTGTTTGAAAAACAGATTTTGTGTGTTTGGGTGTATCTTTAATTTCTTACAATGCATTGTTTTTTTTTTTTTTTTTTTTACACACATAGGTAACAGATTGTTTTTAACGCAACATCCAGGCTCTAAAAGACGCTGCATGCATGCCTCTCCTGTGAATCACTGAATGTAATGCACATCGCCTTGCATTACCATTCTCTCTCGGACTTGATGGGCGGGGGAACTGCCAACAGGGACCTGGAAGTGATGTCACACATCACTTCCAGGTTGAAAACTAGAAGGGGAGGAGAGTGGACTGGAGCATTCGAGCGGCAGAATAGGCACCAGGGCGACCTGGGGTTTATCGAGCCCTGGGCTAACATTGGGGCCACTATCGCCAATGCTAGGGGTTATTATAGTGGTCACTGGCACCAATGTGGGGGGGGGGGGGGGTTGCTATCATTTACATTAATGCAGGGAATTATTGCATCCACTGCCACCAGTGCTGGGGATTATTCTTGCTGCCACTTATACTGCTGGGAACTACTATTTCTGTCCCTGACACTAATGATGGGGCATATATTACTTCCACTTCTTTTCCAGTATATGTAAAAACAAATACAGCAGGACCGAAAATCTTCAAAAGGGTACATTGCAGCCCCTTCCTTTTGTATAGGCTGCCTAGCATTCCTCAGATATCATAGGTGTGGTAATACATTGATTTAAACAAAGTAGTGGTATAGAATTGTTAAATAAATTGCCCTTTCGGTCAACTCATCTTTACAACAGCTATGAGGTAAAACAAATACATTAAATATTTTATGTGAAGTACACTTGACCCACCCAGCAGCAGGCCTGCTCATGAGAAGCAGGGCATTCCAACTATTTCACAAGGCAAAAAAGCTACTACTGTAACCTTTTCCTGAGGGCTATTAAATCATTCTAAGGGAAATGATCATAAAAACAATAGTTATCTGGTGTTATGCCAACTATGTAAACAATTTTAATGATATCAATGTGGAAAAATAGAATTGTATCTGTTTAAACAATTACATTGAAACATATTGTAACATTAACTAGATAAGGGTCACAACAGGCACCCGCTCTCTGTAGTAAGTGGTGTGTAGTAGTGGGAAAATGAAAGATAGTTGGACCTGGGCTACATGTATATTCTGCGGATTACCTTTGCTGAAAAACTAACTTCCAGGGAAAGATCGCCGCTATCTTGTGCGGTGATCTAAGTAACGTCCTCCTCCCCCGCTGCCTTCTGGGGGAGGCACAGGTCTCAGAAGACAGCACGGACCATTCAGAAAGTGCTGTGCGACTCACGCATGCGCAGTAGGAAACAGGCTCTGAAGCCGCAAGGCTTTACTTAGTATCCTTTAGTAAGGATGTCGGCGCCTACACACGGAGCCGATGGACGGGTCAGCTTCGGGTACTGACATCGCAGGCTCCTAGGACAGGTAAGTGTCCTTATATTAAAAGTCAGCAGCTGCAGTATCTGTAGCTGCTGACTTCCTTTTTTTCACCCAGGCAGAACTCTAAGGTGAGAAACCGAAATTTCGAAAGGTAAAAAAGGAAGCTCTGAGCCTCAATGCCATCTTTTAGAATTGTGTTCATTCTCAAGGCACACCAGTAGCTGCGTATTTTTGATTAATTGGCTGCTTTATACATGTGAAACATGCAAGATAGGTGTTGGCATCAAGTATGGCTTCCATGTGTAGCTACAGATTTTGCAGGAAGCAGATTTCCTCGCTTTTAGAAGTGAGTAGCATTCCTTTAACATCCAAGTCCCACAAGGCCAAGGATATTGTGCTGTAGGGGTCTTGCGAGAAACTGGGCAAATGGGACTGTCGTATAGGAGGCTACCATCAGCTCCAGGACTCTGTTGCAAAAGGGAAGAGTTGGGCAGCTCTATGGCAAAAGAGTATATCTGGAAGCAGAATATCTAAAGTTTCTCCTGGGGGAAGAAAAACTCTAGCTTGAACTGTGTCCAGTAATAGATACATATTTCATTGGATGAGGCAGTTCCAGAACCAACTTCTAAAGGTTCAGGACCTATCAAAACCTCTGCAAGATGTGGACTACATTATCCACCAGAACTTATGCAGACTGTTCCCTTAGCAAATGACAGTCTAGTTATGTCACATAAGAGATGCCCTGGGAGCATAGTTAGGATAACACAAGGGCCAGCACCTTGGGAAACACCTGAGGTGCAGAAGATAGGTTGACAACGTGGAAGTACAGTGGGCCCCCCGGCACCGCAAAATAATCTGTAATGTGCTGGAAAAATGGGGACATGCACGTAGCATACAATAAATCCCTTTAATGGAAGCCAGAAAGTTTCCTTGGTGTAGGGAACCTTTGGCAAAACTTGTATAGGTTATATGGAATTTCTTGGCCCAAATGAAGACATGTAGGGCTTTGAGAACCAAGATGGGACAGATCATTTTGGTTTGGAAACGGAACAGGTTGAAATAGAAACCCTGGAACTGTTCTGCCACAGAAGACATGCTAGAGCTATATGGAGATGCTAATTTGTGTGGCGACAGGGGCTAACAGAGGTCCCCACACCTGGAATATAGCCGACCACAAAACCTACCTGCTGAGGACAATTTTTTTTTATGAGGATTTCATGGACTTGGATTTGAACTTGCAGGCTGAGGCCTTGGAGTAGCAAAAAGGCCTTTTTCTTGGCCCCGTCTTTCTGGTAAACCTTTCAAGACTAAACCCTGAGCTTCTTTTGCATGGGAAGATGGGTACTCCTGCCACCAGTAGCCTCCTTAACAAGGGCATCTAGGAGGTGCCCTGAAGAGGCATTGTTTCTTAAAAGGCATGAAGAGTATCTGCTTTTGCATGCAGCAGCCCAGCATTCTAGCCAGAGAGGCATGAGTTTCAAATGCTCTATGACCAAATATTTAATTGCCATAGTGATCAGATTACTTACACTTCCATTCCTTAGCTAAAGTCTGGCAGACTAAGATAACAGCCAAAACAGGCTGCTAAGCAGGGCCTGTCAAGGGAGAGCACCACATTGGAATAGAGAATCCAGTTGCTATTCAGTAATGTTCATAAAAGGTGTATATACCACTGGTAGAGAAGCAGTTTTGTTAAAATTGGATACTGAGACCCCCACAAAGGGGGCAGTATATTTTTTACCAAAATCTTCAAGGTTGATGGACCCTTGGAGGGTACAAAGTTTGTCAGGATTTTTTCAGTCATCATAAAGGGCAATTTTAAATAGCAGGTGCACCAGAAAAGTCAAAGGCCCCTTTCACACGGACGATCCATTCAGGTCCGCCTGTCAGTTTTTCAAGCGGACCTGAATGGATGCTCCATAGAGGTCGATGGAGCGTCAGATGTCAGCGGTGACAAGTCTGCTGACATCCGAGCCGCTCCGATCCGAAAAAGTGTGACGGAGGAAAAAAGCTATTTTTCCATCCATCATCGGTCCGTCGTCACCCGATCTTCCATAGGGGAGAGCGGCGCTGTGACAGGTCTGTCCCTGTGCAGTGTGCAGAGACGGACCTGTCCTCTGCCTGCTCAGCGGAGATCACTCTGGCGATCCCCGCTGAGCAAGCGGATATCCACGGGGCGGATCAGCACTGATCTGCCCTGTGAGAAAGGGGCCTAAAACTTTCAATTTAGGATTACTGGCAGAAGACTGCAATCTTGTTAGTCAGGGACATCAGACAGGGTCTCAGTGGCTGAGGTCTCTGTGGTCACTAATATCAGAGGGCAGATCAGAAAGGTTCTGTAGGGGAAGGTGCAAGAGCATGCTGATGGCATTTGCAGTCAGAGTCTGCAATCATCAGTGCCATTTTGACTTATAACATCCTGTGCAGAAGTTATTGTCCTGCTCAACTTTGTATCATCCGCAAATACTGAGGTTAAGCTGGTTATCCCCATCCTCTATATGGTATAGATCCTTGGGGACCCCCACTTACCACACTGGACCAAACCATGCCAAGTACCATTTATTACCATCCTTTGGACCCACCCTGTAGCCTGTTTTCAATCTAGGTACTCAACCTATGGTTCATGCTGATCGACTTTAATTTGTAAGTAAACATTTGTGGGGAACTGTATTGCATGCCTTTGCAAAATCCAGATACACCACATTCAAAGGCCTTCCCCTTTAATTAGATGGCAGATCACTTCTTCATAGAACGTTAATAGATTGGTCTGGCAGGAACAATTCTGCATGAATCCATGCTGATTATCATTAACGATACCGTTTTCTTTACTAAAATCATGGGTAAAGTCCCTTATCAACCACTTCAATAGCTTGCAGACTACTGACGTTAGGCTAACTGGCATCTAGTTCAAAGGGATATATCTGGGCCCTTTTTAAACATTGGTACTACGTTGGCTTTTCTCCAATCAGCTGGTACCATCCCAGTCAGTAAACTGTCCATAAAAATTAGGAACAATGGTCTAGTTCAGAGTTTCTCAACCTTTTTTTAGTCGAGGTACCCTTTAAAATTATAGACAATCTCAAGGCACTGCTTAAAATTATGTACAGTCTTGAAACACCCCATTCTAAAATGAAAAAAAATAAAAAAGAGGAAACTATTCCAATATCTTTACAGAACGCAGCTACATCCACATGTAGGACATGAAAGACATTCTTTCAACGTAAATACACTTTTGCACACTGGTACCAACTACTATTTCAAGGTTTCTCTCTCAATTTCTCTCCATTGGCCAGCTAACGTCACTACAGTGCTGACGGAGAGGGGCACAGGAGGGTCAAACAAGGATGCTATGGTGGCAGACATCCTCCTTATTAACTGATGTCATTGGTTGTTAGAATGCCAGTGTCTAGAAAGGCTTTGTGGAACCAAAAGGCAAGCTTGATCCACCTGGCTTGTATTCAATTTGATACATTTTTTGCCAAGGTATCCTTGAAAAAACCATCAAGGCACCATGGTTGAAAAAAGGCTGGTGGTTGAAAAACCCGGTGACTTATTTATGTTATGTTTTTCAAGTTGATTTCGGATACGGTCTTCTGTTAGGCATGAGGGTACATTCTGTGACATGTTATTAACATTACAATCTTGGGTACTATATCCCCCATCCCCGACTTTTCTTTTGTAAACACTGAGAAGAATGCATTTAATAAGTTTGCCTTCACTTTGTCTTTCGTAACCAATTTCCTTTTCATCATCCTTTATAGTGCTAATATGCTCTGGACTCACTTTCTTACCGTTTATATATTTTTTTTTTTTAAACTCTCCTCCACTATGTGCCTTTTGTAATCTATTTTAGCTACCCCTCTTGCCCTAAAGCTTCCTATTGCATTTGTTGTATTGTTGGAATGCTGACAACCTCAGTCTTGTAGTTTTAAAGGCCTTTTCTTTTGCAAGCATTTTTTACATTAGAGTTTAGCCACCCAGAATTTATTTTAGCTCTTTTAAACTTATTTCCCATTGGAATGCACTGGCCCAGCAAGGAGCGCAATTTAGAGAAGTTGGCCCTTTTGAAGTTTAGTGTCCCTGCATTACCCTTGTGCTTCTTATTTCTGTCATTTATACGGAATCAAATTGACCTGTGGTCGCTGTTTCCCAAGTTGCTCATATTTCCATATCCCTGATCAGATCTGTATGGTTAATAAATCAGCAAGTCTAGTAATGGGTTCTCTTGGTGCATTCACAAACTGACCCATAAAATTATCCTGTAAGACATTTAGAAAATGGCGAGCATTAGACAAATTAGCAGTTCCCTTCTGCCCAGTCTTTATCTGGGTAATTCAAATGGTTGCCAGCCAATCCAAGTTTCTGAAACTCACAAAACTGAAATAATCCTCGTACATTAGCAACTCCAGTTCTCCCATCTTATTAGCTAGAGTCCTAGCATTGATTTACAGGCCTTGCAGTTTTGTCATGTTGCATACTATTTTCTTGTTAGTTGTTATGAGGCTACAATTTGGACTTGCCAGCTTGCTTACTTTGGATTTTGGGATTCTAGTCACCCTACCACTAATGTCCCCAATATCAGCTGAACCTTGCTCAATGCTGGCTAGCTCTACATCTGAGAACAGTACAGTAGGGGAGATTTCTCTACCAATGATGGATAGCTAGTACAGCGGCTCCTCGTGAGCGGTCAGTTTTTTTTTTTGTCCAGCCCTACTGTGTTCACGATAGCCTTGGCTGTATGGATGCATAGAGCAGTGGCATGGGATTGAGCATACAGTGGTGCCCCAGGGCATGCGACTTTCCCTGGGGGCACTGCTCGAGGGGGAGGGGCCAGAAGCACAGATGGGGACCTGAAAAGAAGAAGATTGGGGCTGCCCTGGGCAAAACCATTGCACAGAGCAGGTAAGTATAAAAAAAAATGTCATTATTATTATTTAAAAAAAAAGTTTTAGTATCACTTCAAGAATAACTTAAAAAGAGTTGAAAAGGCCAAACAGCTAGAGAAGGAAAAAACAAAATGGCAGCCTTCATGCTTCTCTTATGACAGGTTTATTTTAAAGGAAACCTGTACCAACAACAACCTGGAAGAGGTCTTTCTGACCTTGCTGTGGAAATTCTAGTTGCCTGGCAAAAACCGGCTTGAATGCTTTCTGAACTTCTGACCAGTAAACTAACCATGGAACAAGTCCTGTGGAAAACTCCTTACCTACATGCTTGCTGCAGGTCAATGACAATGCATAGACACCAATGTATTAATATGAAAGCCTGTCAGACAGTATTGGCAGGTGGTGGGAAATGGCAACCAATATATAGTTTCCCTTTTAACAAGAAAAACTAGGGATGGACAACACCTATGCTCTGTGGAATAAAAGTGCACAGTAGTAGTATTTTTTTACTCTTCTATGTAGTCCATAGGAAGAAAAAAAAAAAAAAAAAAAAAAGTGCCAAGATGTGTTCAAAAACAATTTAAATATATATTTCACAAACCTAGGCAATCAAGCTAAGCATATGATGAGGAAATCTATAAGCAGGTCCTACTTTAGTGAGAACCAAGATATATAAGTAGCTTAAAAGCGGAGTTCCACCCATTTAAAAAAGTCAGCAGCTACAAAAAGTGTATATACATACATACTTACATACATACACAAACACGCAAGAGGTAGAGGCAAAATCACTCACGTGTCAATTTTTCTGACTATAGAATAGGGTAGACGTTTCAAAATACAATTACCAATGTTATGGACACCAAAACACAGACGTTGTGAATACATAAAATCGCCCTCTAAAAAGGACAGATGCAGCATCACTACCCATGTATCCAAATGTATTATGAACTCACAGGTGATGTGAGTACATACATCGCCCTCTAAAGGACAAATGCAGTATCGCAATCCATGTATTCAAAATTCTGTAAGGGGAAAATACCTATACCCAGCCTCATGAATGGTATACTGCATATGATAGACAACTGCATAACTCACTAAGGCCCCCAACGCAGGGCATAACCGGACAAATCCTTTAGGTTATTAAAAAAAACTAACAGTCAAATAAAATAAAAAAATTCTGATAAAATTGCATGTTCAGAAATATTAAACAGTATGAAACAGCTAAGATCCATTTCTATATTCAACCCAGCTGGCATAAGGCAGCCAAGTTCAAAAATCCACCCGGTTTCAGCCTGTGAAACCTGGGTCCTCATATCACCCCCCTCTCCAGTGGGCCAGAACCGTATCAATCCCATAAAACGTTAACGAGGTGGGGTCCTGATGGTTTTGTAACCTATAATGGATTGGAAACATTTTTCCTAAAGCCATTTTTTCATGTTATTGACATGCTCGTTTATCCTCTTATAAAGACACCTAGTGGTTCTACCCACATGAATCAAGCCACATGGGTATGAGAAGATAAATTCATATCTTGTAATACAAGATATGTTGTTTAGCTATCTGATATTCTTTCCCATTACTTCCTTTAAACACTTTTGTTTTTCTTTTTTTTTATCGGCTGTGGTTTTACAAGATATACACCTTCCACAAAACAATAGTATCTAGAAATGTTTTCTTTATGATCTTAGGGGGATCTACTACATTCTTGGCAATCATGTTTCTAAGCCCCGGGGCACTCCTATAAGCAAAGGATGGCTTCCGGGTTAGAATTTTATTCATAGTGGCATCTTTCAAAGGGATAGGCCAAAATTTTATAAGTGACTTTTCAACCTTTTTATAGTCTAAATTGAAACCAGTAATGAAAGCTGCCTTGTATTTATTCTCTTTGTTGAGCTTTCTTTCTAATGGATCGTCTCAGTTTATGTTTGATACCTCCATCCTTACCTTCTGGAGAGCAGAAGGTTTGTATCCCTTTTCAAGGAACCTCTTCAAAAACACCTCAGCTTGGACCCAGTAGTGTTCATCAAGATCACAATTTCTTCTGACCCTGATGAATTGCCCTTTCAGCAAGCCAAGAGTGCTGGCGGGGGTCCCAGGAAGAGGTATGGGGGCACTGTTGCAATACCGATGCTTAAAGCGGGTAAGTAAACAATGTATTTTAGGGGGGGGGGGAATAACTACTTTAACCACTTGCAGACCGAACCATTTTGCTGGTCAAAGACCAGACCACTTTTTGCAATTCGGCACTGTGTGGCTTTAACTGACAATTGCGCGGTTGTGCGACGTGGCTCCCAAACAAAATTGACATCCTTTTTTTCCCACAAATAGAGCTTTCTTTTGGTGGTATTTGTTTCAAATCTTCTTTTTATTATTAATTTTTAGAAAAAATAAATAAAATAATCAACCATAATACATTCTAGTACATTTACAACATTATACATAAACCCCATTCAATATATACCACCTTTATTATCATCAGCATACCCCCATACACACAAAAAAAAATAAAAATAAAAAAAATAAAAAAAAAATCCACCTTACCCTTCTCTCTCCTCTTACCTCTCCCTCCCTTTTTACATTATAAATATTCCCTCAGTCCATTTGAGAGCCTGAACTCTTCCCACTGCTTCCACACCATTGGTAACTGATTATTTATATATCCTTCTTCTCTTATTTGTTTTTCCATGTAACATATTTCGTTCAATTCACATACCCATTCCCACACTGTTGGACTCACTGTTTCTTTCCATTTACGTGCTATTATTGTTCTAGCTGCTGTTGTCATATGTTGTATTATCCCATTTTTCATACTATCCACGGTATCTGATGTAAGAGAGAATAATGCTACCTTCACATCTGGAGCCAATTTTTTTCCAGTCACTTTTTGATATATCTCAAAAACATTTAACCAAAAGTTTTTTAGTTTTTTACAGCTGAACCAAATATGTTCCATTGTCCCTTTTTCTATCCCACACCTCCAACAGTTCTCTGTATTTCCTTTGTTAATTTTTTTTAATGCCACTGGACTCCAATACCATCTCATTGTCACTTTATAATTTCGTTCTTGATATTTTACCGCCGTTGAGGTTTTATGTATTATTCCTAAGATTTTTTTCCATTCCTCTTCTGTAATTATTTCTCCTAGTTCTTCTTCCCATTTTCTTATTCCTATTAAATCTCTAATATCTCCTGTAGGTAACAGCGATACATATACTTTAGATAGTTTATTCTTATGATTCTGCTCTTTTAATATTATCTGCTCAAATTTAGTTAGTGGTCTATTTATTAGGTTTTTATTTGTTTCAACAAATGTTTCTAATTGATGATATTGTAGCCAGTGTTTTTTTACTTCTAATCCAAAATCAGTTAGGTTAGGCATATTTCCATCCACCAGTATCTGGACCAGTCTTATATTCTCCATCTTATTCCATTTCAAATATCTGACGCTTTCCAATGCTGGCTTAAATTCTGGGTTGGACATCAATGGAGACAAGGGTCCAGTCCTGGAGGATAGCTTGCCTTTTTTTAACACAGCATCCCATATTTTTAAAGTAGCTCTTACAAAAATTGGCAGATCCCTATTTTTTTCCCTTAATTCAGGTTTTATCCACGGCAAAAATTTCAGCTGTGTCCCCGCAATATCTTCTTCCAAAACAACCCATTGTTTATTTTTACCATCGTGTTGCCAGTTTATTATTCTAACCAATGAGGCCGCCTGCATATATTTTACAAAATCAGGTAGTGCTAAACCTCCATTTTCTTTTGTTCTAGTTAACGTTTCCCTTTTTATTCGGGAGTTTTTTTTTGCCCATATAAAACTATTTATGGCCTTCTTTAAATCTATCATTATCCTCTTAAGTGGAACAATGGGTAGTGTTTGGAAGATATATAAAATTTTTGGTAATAGCTCCATTTTTATTATATTTATTCTCCCTAGCCATGAGTATGTTATTTTTTCATATTTTTGCAGTTGTTTTATTGCTTTACGTATAACCACATTATGATTTAATTCCTGTAACCGTTTCAGATCCCTCGGGATCATAGTACCCAGGTATTTGATCGCCTCTTTCTGCCATTTGAAAGGGAAATCTTTTTGTAAAAGTGATTGCATTTCTTCTTTTAGAGTAATATTCATCATTTCTGATTTATCGTAATTTACCCTAAAATTGCTCAGTTCCCCAAATCTATCCAGTTCTTTTATTATATTAGGGATTGTTATAATAGGGTTTGTTATATATAGCAATAGATCGTCTGCATATACTGCCAACTTATATTCTTTATCCTTAATTTTAATCCCTTGTATATCTTTATTATTCCTTATTGCATTAATTAAATGTTCCATTACTATTATGTATAATAACGGGGATAGAGGGCATCCTTGACGGGTCCCGTTTGACACTTTTATATACTCTGAAAACATCCCGTTTATTCTAACTTTGGCCCTTGAATTGGCATATAATGCCATAATCCTGCCTAACATTCTAGGGCCTAGTCCTATCTGTAATAGTGCCTCCTCTAAGAACTGCCATCCCACCCTATCGAAAGCTTTCTCAGCATCTATAGTTAGTAAACAGGCTGGGATGGCGGCCCTCTGAGCATGCTCCATCAGTGTGCATGTCTTTATTATGTTGTCCCTGGTTTCTCGCCCCTTTATAAACCCTGTTTGATCTAGGTTTATATATTCTGGCATTCTTAAAGTTAATCTATTAGAGATAATTTTTGAGTATAATCTAATGTCAATGTTTGTTAATGAGATAGGACGAAAGTTTTTACTTAAAGTATGATCTTTTTCTGGTTTTGGGATAAGTATAATATGTGCTTCCGTACTTTGTGGTACAAAGGTTTGTGTTTTAGTTATAGAATTATATGTTTTTTTGAGTAAGGGTATAATTAAATCTTGAAATTCTTTATAAAATCTTGCTGTATAGCCGTCTGGTCCTGGGCTCTTTCCCAGGGCCATTTCAGCTATTGCCCGCTGTATCTCCTCCCCTGAAATTTCTTCTTCCATTTCCTCAATTACTTCTCTAGGGAATCTAGGCAAAGCTGTTTCGTTAACGTATTTTCCAATCTTTTCCGCCCTTTCCTCTTTTTTATTTTCTTGTTGAATTTCTATATTATATAATTTATCATAATAGTTTTGGAATGTTTTTATAATTTCAGTTGGGTCGTATGTTATTTCCCCGTTTGTTTTTAAAATCTTTACTATAGATGTTGTGGGCTGTTGTTCCCTCAGTGTTTTTGCTAATAATTTCCCCGTTTTATTTCCTTGTTGGTACCATTGTGTTCTATTCCTGTCCCTTATACGCAGAGACTCCTCATCAAGCACGGTTTGCAGCTCAATTCTTTTATCTTTTAAGAGTATATTATCCTCTGCCTTCAAATTCTGTTTGTGTTTGCTTTCCAATCTCCCGATTTCCAGCAACAATTGAGTTTTCCTTTGTTCTTTTTCCCTTTTTAACCTACAACCGTGCTTGATGAACAGTCCCCTTAACACACATTTTAAAGTTTCCCACTGCATGGGGAGTGAGGTATCATCTTTATCATGGATTAGCTGAAATTCCTTTATCGCTTGTTGAATATCCTCCACACATTTTTTTTCTTTAAGCAGATTATCATTCAAACTCCATCTTCCTCTTGTTTTTTTATATTCTGTTATTTCTAATTCTAGATATATCGGTGCATGATCAGACCATAAAAATCCTCCTATGTTTGTTGTTGGATTCATCAATAGCCCAGTTTGATTCAAAAAGAGATAGTCTATCCTATGATAAGAGTCGTGAATATTTGAGTAGTATGTGTAGTTCTTATCCTTTTGATGTTGTACCCTCCATATATCAATCAGTTGGTGTTTATCTAATAGTTCTTTAAATTCTTTTAGTTGTTTATTTTTTCTTTGGGAATTAGTATTAGTGGTGTCCCTTTTCATATCCATTATAAAATTCAGGTCTCCCCCAATTATTATTGTTCCTCGGCTGTAATTACCAAAATCACGCGAGATGTTGGCTGTAGCACCCGAAATCTCGCGAGATGTCGGCTGTAGCACCCGAAATCTCGCGAGATGTCGGGTGCATTAGCCGCACTGTCTCCTGTGATCTCCAACAGGAAATTACGCTGATCCCCGCAAGAGACCGCCCATCGCCGCAGGGGTTTGAAATAAAGTACTGAAGATTACAAAAGGTAGGTGAATCAAAAAAAAAAAACAGGTGGCATTATGAGATATATTAACTATAGGCAACAGAATGGGCAAATGTTGTATTTTGAGTGCAGAACCACTTTAAGGCAGCGCTCATAGGAAAACATTTTTTTTTTTTTTACAAGTCATGCAACGTGCTCTCAAAGTCAAAGCGCATGTCGCACCAGTGTGAACCGGGCCTTAACCCCTCTAGCCCCTAAATATTTGGCTGCTGAATGACCAGGCCATTTTTTGCGATTCAGCACTGCGTCGCTTTAAATTACAATTGCGCAGTCATGCAGCTTTTTGGTGGTAATTGATCTCTGCATTTTTTTATTTTTTGCGCAATGAACAAAGAAAGTATATATATATATATATATATATATATATATATATATATATATATATATATATATATATATATATATATATATATATATATATATATATATATATATATATATATATATATATATTCCCCCGCTAGCAGCCGAAAAAGGGTTAAAACCGCCCGCAAAGCGCCGCAGCAGCCCCATTGATTTCAATGGGTATGAGCGGTTTAGGAGCGTTGTATACACCGCTCCAAAGATGCTGTTAGCAGGACTTTTTTCACCGTACTGCCAGCGCACCGCTCCAATGTGAAAGGGGCCTAAGGAACAGGATCTGTGTTTTTTTTTCTTTCAAGGTAACATTGTTCCAATCCAGACCAATGTAACTAAAAACATCCATACTTGGATACAAGTTATTATTTTAACACCATTAATAAATTAGAAAAACATATGCACGTGTGTTAGCTTAATAATCTTTTCTTTTCCGTGAAATATATCAGAAAGAATACACTTAAAAACAAAACATATAACTCCATAGCGTAAACAATTAACTATTACATGATGTTACCTATAAAAAGGTAAACGTGTTTTGCAATAAATATACATGTATATCTTTAGCAAAAGGCACACCTGTCCGTACACAGCGACCTCCCTGTACACAGGAGAAGGCTGACACACCTGGGTGAGTTCTGTAAGACCTTGCAGATCAGGTTTCTCTACATGATTTCCTCAGTGGTTTGAAAGCTCTCTATAGCACCTTCAGGAACAAGGGAGGGAGGGAGGCAATGGAAATGAAATGCACATTAGGCCTCTGTCTGGTTTGCAGTGCCTGTAACTGAGTGGAAAGCTTATTGAACAACAAGCTCAGTCACGTGTCAGTCAGATAGAATAAAATAGTAACTATTAATGAGTTAAATTGCAACAGCATTTATCTATGGAGGATAGCCTCAGTGAGAGGTTTGTTAAGATAGCTATGCATACCATCAGACTATACAATCTATGTACAAACATCTTCAGGTTTACCAAAACTATGCAATATAAGGTCAGATGCAAACAATATATTGTATCTGTATCCCAGACAGGTCCTTGCACTACATAGTTGATGGTAGCAATGTAGGAGATTGTACAATTAGACTGTATAGCGTATGACCATTTTTTAGAGCAACAAAAGGTCTGAAATGGAAATTAAAGCTGACCACGTTATAATCCAATTGTATAAATTCCTTTATATTTGTTGATAACTGTGCAGTGTGAGGTGCATTCCTCATCTAAAATAACACTTTGGCAGGCCCTCATACAATTACATTTTTTGGCTATGGTCCCTGCATCGGTCTCGATGATGTCAGGTGTATGCGACTACCAGACTGCAGGGGAGAAGAAGCTGCCAGAACCAGCACAGAGGAGCCTGTAGGAGTATATGATCAGGTAAGTAAAACTACCTTACCCAGACTCCTAGAACAGGGGTCTCATACTGGCAGCCTTCCAGCTGCTGCAAAACTACAAGCCCCATGAGGCATTGCAAGGCTGCCAGTTACAAGCCTGACTCCCACAGGCAGAGGCATGATGGGACTTGTAGTTTTGCAATAGCTGGAGGGCCACCAGTTTGAGACAGTTAACGCTTGAAGTGTGGGAGCAGCCCCACTTCTAGGGAGGACATTCCCAGGGCTTCAGCTTAAAAGTTTCCACCTCGGACAAGCTACAGCACTAGCACAAACAAATAGTTTACTGTTTCTTCCTTGCATAAAAGACAAAACATTCAACTCTCCCACGGACGTCATGTTTGCATGAAAAGGCGTACATTAACATACTTTAAACAAGAAAAAAAACAAATCAAAAAAAGGACATTGACAAAGCAGGCTGCTTCCTGAACATTTCCATAAATTAACATTTAGAAGGTCTTTGGGCTGTGTTTAATTACACTGGACAGCCAGCAGTGGTGTACAGTATGCCAGTCAAGAAAAGCTGCCTGTAATTTTGGACCAACTGAACAGGCACCTGACTGATACTGGCCAACTGACT
Organism: Lithobates pipiens; assembly: GCF_037356315.1. NCBI lineage: Eukaryota > Metazoa > Chordata > Amphibia > Anura > Ranidae > Lithobates > Lithobates pipiens. The sequence goes on from NW_027507718.1 coordinate 133,310,514, forward strand.
GCCCTGAATTGCCCTGTGACAAAAAATACATTGCATAAGCTTCTACACCACAGTCCTGTTGTCTGATCAAAAAACAGAAATTACATTGTCAGAAGCACTTTCCCAAACAGGTATGACAGCCATAGAAGCTTTCCTAAATTCTTCAGTTTATTTTACAATCTCAAGAGCTGCAAAGTTACAAGAGACCAGCTGAAAATGCAGGAATGATTACACACATACACAAGAATGTATCAGCAGAATGGGAAAGCAGACAACCCATTATAGCTGGATTTCACCAAACAACATCCTCTAATTGAGTAACTGTGAATTTAATTAGACCCCTGGGGATGAAGAGGAAAGGAGGTTACAATAAATATTGGAGGCGATGTCAAGTATAACATGCTAATAATGTCAGACAAGGCAAAGCCTTTCCAAGTACACCAACACAAATATCATGGTCATATTCATGAATGTTGACAACACATCCGCATTGACCGTCTTTGCTTATTTGCCATCTTATCTGCTCTTGTGCCTGTTAATGCTTAATCGCTTGCATAACAGAAAGGGTGTGCACAAACTGATTGAATTTAAAGGCAGCTTATTTAGCTTATTTAAAGGCAGCAAAGGAACAAATGGTCAGCTGTGCACATGTTAGCATTTAACAATGAAAGTTTTGCATTAGCTGAACCAACCCCACAAAAGTACAAAAAAGTTTTCACCTAGCTAAAATACCATCCCCCAATGCAATCATGATTGGAAAAAAATAATTCTATAAAACTAAAGTAACTTTTTTACCATAAAAAATGTTTCCTTTTGAAAAATTCTGACAAAACGCATATCCTAGATTCTCACATACCTGAATGCTACAAAGCACTGTTTAAAAAAAAAAAAAAAAAAAAAAGGATGCACAAATGAGCCTAATAAACTATTAGGTTAAGATCACACTGACGTTAAAAGCAGGTGTTTGAGGGGAGTTAAAAAAACACCCCTCAAACAATGATAGATACAATGATACAATGGACAGCACATAGCTGTTCACATGACAAAAAACTGAAGCTTTATCGTTGCTTCAAAATTGAAGCCTTGTGTTGAGTCAGGAGGCGTTTGAATCCCTTCAAAACCTCCCAGTCTACGGTAACTTTTAGCATAGTAAATGAGCAGAAGCTTTGCTGACTTCATCATCTATTCATTTGCAAGCAAAAATGCATTTTTTTCCCCCCTTTCCTGTGATTGCCTATTCTTTGCAAAGTTGAGATTTGCCTCATTTACCAAGTTCTGGAGCAACTGCACTTTACAAAGTGCACAATATATTTGTTATTAGTAAATCAACCCCATTGGTCAGGCTGGTTCCATGTATTAGTGCATTGCTGGGTCTTTCACTTTGAAAAAAAAAAAAATGAATAAAGCAACACACCTACATTACAGCATGCCACAACGCTCCCAAAAGACAGTCAAGTGCGCTGGGGAAATGAATGGGCTGCCTCAACACAACCACATGTGCACATGGACAGGAAAGTTATCGTACGTCTGTGCCACTGGTCTTTGCAAATACAAAAGGGAAACCATGTTTGTGCAGATGTACGGAGAAACAAACATGCACAGATTTCACATGCAGAATCCTGGGTTCTATCCAATTTAAAGAGGGTAGGGTCAGGGTATATGAGGTATGGGGCAAAGGATTGCTATAACCAGCTATTTACAGTGACCTAAAACAACGAATTGTGAATCTTTATATGCAGCAAGCTCCTAACCACACATTACATTCAATCTTGTACGTTTAAAAAGTGTACAATAATAAAGTATCACTTTATTATCAGTTATTTAGGCAAACCTTTTTTTTAGATTTGTATAGAGAGATTTAAAAAAAAAAAAACGGTCAGGTTTTTTTTTATTGCCGTCTGTGCCCTCTTTGGAATTTTAGCCTATTTGTTCTTTGTATCATTATTCACCAAGAGAGAAAGAAAAAAAAAAATACATTTTGGGTTGTCACCAAAACAGGAAGAGAAAATGTTTCGGATAACAGTCAAGGATTTCCTCACTTCCTATTTTAGCTATGGGACAAGGAAGGGAAGGGAAATTTCCACAATGGGACACAGAAATAAAATATGACTAGCCAAAATCAAAAAGTTGTGATAAATTCTACTTTAAGGGCCAGTTCACACCAGATGCAGTTCCGTGTGCTTTTTTTCTGCACTAAAAATGCATGCACAGTGTTTTCAATGTATTCCAATGGCTCTAGTTCACAATGCAGAAACTGACTGCATGGTGTGAACTAGAAGCCATTAGAATACATGGAAAACACTGTGCATGCATTTCATAAAAAAAAATAAAAAAAAAAAAGTGCACAGAACTTAATCTGGTGTGAACTTGCCCCAAGACCATTTTTATTTATTTATTTTAGATAGAGAAGGATTAGCACTAAGTCTGCATTTACATCTGAGCGGAGTATTCCTGGTGCTTCTGAAGCTTTTTTTCCGGTGTTTTACATGCACTTTTGCATGTATATCAAGCTAGGGAGTTTATTTCCGGGGTTGGGCAAGAAATCGGAATTCCATACTGCAGCCACGAGCCTAGGATTTTGGCTGCTGTTGAGGCACAACTGCCATACACTTGAATAGGTGGCATGAGGCACGGTTCACACTGCCACGACTCAAAGTCACATGACAGGTCACACTCCATTAACTGCAATGGAACCTTCATCACAGCGACTTAGAGAAAGGGTTTTGCACTACTTTGGGGTGACTTGATCATGACTTGCATTGACTTCTGTTAATGAAGTCACAAGTAAGCCTTAATAAAGCAATGGAAGTCACCTGGAAAAGTCGCACGCCTTTCTGGTTGTGGCAGTATAAACAGAGCCTTAGATTGCAATACTGCTCACTGATGCAGTAACAAGACTGCAACAAGGCAGAATTTTTGCCACAGCTGCAAAGCATTGTAACAACATCTTCCAGCTGCCATTGCAATTTAAGAGGGGTGGTAAGACTGTGACCCAACTGCTTGTGTGAGAGTGCCTTACTCAGAATTAATATTTTTTTTTTTTTACGTTTCCCTGCTGTGCAAGATTATATTTTGCCAGGACGCTATGGATATTCAAAAAGTTGATTAAATATTATTCCAGTGATCACATCACAGCAGTAAAGAGCAATGTTTTGGAGCCACATGGGAACCCTTTTGTTAGGCATGGGATATTACAGAGGTCCTACATGGCTCTGAAATGCTGCACTTTACTGCTATGAGGTGACCCCTTGTGTGCTGGTGATATATACTCATGATGTTACAAATCTCAGGCTCAGTTCAAACCATCACGAACTGGAATGCGGGGGTTCCTCGCATCCAATTCACAATAGCAGGAGATTTTGACCGGCTTTCTATAGAGCTGGTTCACACATCTCCACAGCGGGTCCGGTGCGTTTTGCACAAAAATGCTGTGTGTCTTTTGGTCCGTTTCAGATCCGAATTTAGCCCAAAATTCAGGCTAAAATCAGACCTGGAACAGTGAACGGGGGGGGGGGGGGGGCGCACCTGATCCTGCCGTGAGACGAATGCAGCAATAGTGTGAACCCAGCCTTAAGCCGATTGATGCTACAGCACTTGCTTGAACTAAACACTAAACTTTAGAATTTGTTTTGCATAGAGTGGAGAGGGATTAGAACAGTTGTCAGTTTTGTATTGCCATGTCTCTGTTGGACCTCATGCACACTGGACATATTGCCATCTCTCCTGGTAGATAAAATTTAACAGAAAAATGTCTTGACGTTTGTAAACGCATATAGAGAGGAAATAAAACACACAAATATAAGGCAATGAAGTCAACATAATGCTTTCATTGCATTTTTGATGGGTTTCTGGATGCATTTCAAATGCTTTTTTTTTGGCTTAGTTTTCCCCCCATTTCGTTTTTTTAACTGTACTGGGGTCTGCTGTGTTTTTGATGCATTTTTTATGCTTTTTACCGCATCTCAGTAGAGTTCTGTGCAGGTAAAAAAGTAGCATGTTGTACTATTTTTTCTAGAACTGAAAAGCACTGGTATGAACAATTCCACTGGAACCCCATAACCTAATTGCAATGCATTTTTAATGCAGAAAAAGGAAAAAAAAACAAAAACAAAAAAAAGCACAGGCCAGTTCACACCACATGCAGTCCAATGCATTTTTTTTAACATCAAAAACGCATGGATAGCAGGTTATATGGTTTCCAATGGCAAGGAAAAAAAAAATTATAATAAAGTAAAAACATGCTGTATTTTTCTGAACTGTACTGGAATGTTGAAAAATGCATAAAAACACACTGGAATGCACAAAAAAAAAAAAGCACTGGAACACACGTCTTTACTTAAGGTGAATAAAAGAGGGGGGGGAGGAAAAAAAAAAAAAAAAAGACTGGAATGCATAAAAAAACCTGCATGCAAAACGGCATCTGGATTGCATTTCGATGGTGTGAACTGGCCCTTAGTCAGGTATACCATTATCACTGGCTGGTTCACAACACAAAAACGCACACCAGACCCATTCCAGATGTGTTTATGACACATTCCAATACGGTTTTGATGCATTTCCATATGTATTCCAGATGCTTGGGGCACCACTACCCCATAAGGTGATGGGACTTTCCCGAATATGTCATTGTCTCTGAGGTAAGCACAAACACAATGGATTGTAATAAAATTCATATTTTAAATCGATGGTGGCATTAGGCCATATACAAAGTTGACTAAAAATGACACTCAATCCATAAAAGCTTGAGAGATGCTTGTATGTACAGCAAGCCAACTGGCCCATTAAATCCATCTTTTACGCCCTCCCGAAGATCCACAAAAATCTTAACCCCCCGAACGCTGATAGTTTTGTGAATTGGACGCCATACGGAAACAGCAAGTAAATATGTAGACAGCCAACTATGACCCCACGTCATGGAATTACCATCTTATATGAAAGACACTCTGAAGTTGTTAAAAGTAATTGAAGGCCTTACTGTTCCAGCTGGAGCAATTTTAGTGGCTATTGACATCGAGGCCCTATACTCCAGCATCCCCCATAATAAGGGGGGATTGAGGTAGTTTCAGGCTGAGGAAACAGGATAGAAATAATTGGCAATTATGTAACTTTGTTAGAACATATTTTGACATCCAACATCTTCCCGTTTAAGGAGTCCACTTACCTCCAGGTGCAGGGGGATGTGATGGGGACTTTGTGTACCCATCATATGCCAACCTGTACCTGGGGCAGGGGAGATTCTTGTTTTCGGATGACGGTGCCTCAATCTACCTCTGCCACATCGACACAGAGGACCACACAGTTTCTCTTTGTCTTTCTTCCTATGTCACTTACTACCTATTGTGGATATAGTCAATTTTAATGTCATTAATATGGATGATGAGAGGGATCCTGCATCTGAAAATATCTATATATCTATATACTATCCTGCCTTGGATACGATACCCACCAGACCGTTGCGGTGACTCTGACATCACTGTTTAACCCCTTCCCAAACAGCCACTGCACATAAATGGCCGTGTGGGCCCGCTCTCCTGAGTGGATGTTCAGGAACATCGCTCAGGAGGCGGCTGATAGCGCGGCGCAATCCCGGTGCGCTTGTGTCACCCGGACATGGCGCATCTCTGATCGGCAGGAGGGCTCTGCGATTGGTCCTCCTGATCACATGATGGCCATGTGCAATCATGGCCGTCATGTGATGTAACTAAAGAGCTGGTTGCTAGGCAATCGGCACTCCTCACACAGAAGTTGCAGGAGAGGAGAGCGGATCGCTGCAGCCAGCCGGCAGTGAGTATGAGCTGTTAAAACACAAATGTAAAACACATGACCCCACACATGTTGCCACTTAGTAAAAACACCTGTCCCCCACATATGTAACAGTAAAATAATGTGTCCCAGTGATTATCTGCACACATATGTCTGTGATCACCTGCACACATCTGTACATGATCTCACAAACCAATTATACATTTAACTGGATTTTTTTTACTAAAGACATGTAGCAGAATACATGTTGGCTTAAACTTATGACAAAATTTGATTTTATTGGATTTCTTTTAAAAAAGAAAGAAGAAAATATTTTTTTCAAATTTCCGCTCTTTTTTCGCTTATATCGCAAAAATTTAAAAATGGAGTCGTGAATAAATACCACCAAAAGAAAGCTCTATTTGTGAGAACAAAATGATAAAATGTAATTTGGGTACAGCATAGCATGACAGTGCAATTGTCACTGAAATTGCGAGAGCGCTGAAAGGCGAAAATTGGTCTGGGAAGGAAGGGGCAAAAGTGCCCTGTATTGTAGTGGCTAATTACTGGATGAGGGTCTGTTCACTCTAATGACGAAGTCGGTGCAGAGTTAATGTCAAAGAATTTAGTGAGCACTGATATTGTTAAACAAATTACATGTATATATGTAAATTCATTGTAATTGATATTAATGTTATCTTTTTGTAACTTAAATATTGATATAGATGTATGTTGAGCTGCCCAAAAGAAGCAAACAACAAGCATCTCTCAAGCTTTTATGGTTGGAGTATCATTTTTGGTCAACTTTGTATATGGCCTAATGCCACCATCGATTACATGTGTATATTATGTATACTTTGTAATAAATTCATATATTATCATCCATTGTGTATATGCTTACCTCAGAGACAGCGACATATACAGGAAAGCCCCATCACCTCACGGGGGAGTAGTGCTCTCTCTAATTTTGTTTTAACTAAATTTTCTGGAATATGGATAGGACAATCTGTCCCTAGAATTGATCCAAATACACACGGGACTGCATGTGGTGTGAACTGGCCCTGAAAGTAACAAAAATAAATAAAAAATCCCACATTTTGTGGAGGCCCCAGAGCCATAGTAGAGGAGTAGAGCTAATTTTTCACCATCTCCTGGAATATTTGTGACGGAAGATAGAGGAAAAAAAAAAAAAAAAAGTGTGTATAATATATATATATATATATATATATATATATATACACACACACACACATATACACACACACACACACACACACACATAAGCTTTTTTTTGTGCTTTTAGTAGCTCTGCACTACAGTCCATTTAACATGGACACATTCTGCAGTGCAAATCCAAATCTGCAAAATGCACTAAAAATGCATAGGTGTGAATCAGGCCTAAAGTTACGATATGAAAATTGGAAGCAAAATTTTGTCCGATCTGCCGATTTTCTGATCATTAGTACGGTGCTTCCGACAGCCGATTGCATTTATTCATCTGACAAAAGCTGGATGTGCAAGACTATTACATTTTTGTCAGATGTGAAACTCAACGTCTGATTTTTGTTTCATTAGTATGGTTTTTGTACAAAAAAAACGTAAGAGCAAGAAATGAAAAGAATACATACAAAACTATTCACATTACATCACTTCTGAAGTTAAATTCTGTCTTACGAGAATTTTCATATAAGGAGCACTTTCGAAATTAGACTAGCATGTAACAAAAAACAGACAAACAGTTGTCTGAAAATCTGATCGCGTGTATGCGGCTATACTGGGGTAGCACTACGAATTTTCCCCAGTACGGAAAGCAAGAGAAATGTCAACATTTTGAAAACACTCTAGCAGTACACACCAAACTGAGCATGTGCAGAGTGCCCCCAAGGCCCTGTACTATCAGAAGATGGATTGGGGACAGTGGAAGGGGAAGCTCAGAGAAGACAAACCTTGGGTTTTACAAGAAAGAAACAGTCTCTTCAATGGGTGAATACCACATGCAAAGGGAAGCACAGCCTGGGAGAAAAGCTGGTAAAGGCTCATTCTATGTGAAAGATTTGCCCATGTAAGACCACTTTTCCAAAATGTTTATTCAAAAAATTTTTAAACAAGTACAACGTCGACATCTTAGTATGAAGTAATAGTACAGGTAACAAATGAGTTATGAGTCGGTTACATCACAAATGTCCTTGTATTTATGTGAGGTTTTATGTATCCTTTTCCTTATTTTAGGTTTATATAATAAAGGTCAGACCTAAACCGAAAAAAAAATTAACAGAGAAACAAACAGGAGAAACCTCCCCTAGGTGGTGCACAGGAGTTCTCCAACAAGTAGCATGGGGAACCGTGGGGGGAAACCCCAAATCCCTCTGTCACCTCCACTAGGTGTAACCAACTAGTTTAACCTCTTATGCTGCGTACACACGATCGTAATTCGGCTCAAGCTGTCTTGCCTACACACGGTCACATCAAATTCCAAACGTTTATAATGTGGCGACATACAACACATACGACGGGATTAGAAAAAGGAAGTTCAATAGCCAGTAGCCAATAGCTTCTGTCTCATAGTTGAATCTGAGCATGCATGATTTTTGGCATGTCGGAATTGCATACACACGATCGGAATTACCAATAGCATGTTCTCAATTTTCCCAACGGAATAACTTTCTATCAATTTTTGGCTGGTGGAAATTCGGACAGCTAAATTCAGATGGAGCATATACACGGACGCATTTTCCGATGAAAAGCTCTCATCTGTCTTTTTCTGGCCAGAATTCCGATCGTGTGTACGCGGCATAAGTGGACCCAGGGCCCTCTATTGGTCCATGGTTCCTCAGAGGCGAATTCTGGTGAAAAGAAAAGAGAGAGGAAAGGAAGGATAGTCTAATACCCCTTTCACCCTGGGGCGCTTTGTAGGCGCTACAGCCCTAAAAAAAAAAGTACCCTGTAACAGCTTCTGCTGTGTCTTTGGAGCGGTGCGCTTGCAGGACATTAAAAATAAATAAAAAATCCTGCAAGCAGCATCTTTGGAGCGGTGAAGGAGTGGTGTATACACCGCTCCTGCCCATTGAGATCAATGGAGCAGCGTGGCTATACTGACAGCAAAGCACCACTTTGCGGTCGGTTTTAACCTTTTTTCTTCTGCTAGCGGGGTGGTTTTAACCTAGCAGCCAAAAAGTGTTAAAACCGACCGCAAAGCGTCGCTGCAGTGGGGCTTTGCCGGTGGTATAGCTGTGCTGCCCCATTGACTAGCGCTGTTTTACGGCCCCAGTGTGAAATGGGCCTAACTGGACAGAGATGTGGGAAAAAAGCTGGGAGGACCTTCCTGTAACAGATTAATAATTGGCTGCGAAACTGGAAAAAAAAAACACACACACACACAACAATTTGAGAATAGGAATAAAAGGGGAGAATCTTCTAATGGGGGGCACTTGTTGCTGTGACAACTAGGATAGGATTTTCCTCATTCTGCAGAGATTTCCTCTTGCTTCCTGCAATGTTTACAGATCAGGAAGGAAGTGGAAATCTCTCTCCAAGGGGACACTTACTGTACAGAAACCTGGCAGGGGGTTTTAACGTTCCACTCTGCCTAAAACTAAAGAAAAAAAAAGGGATTTGCCTTAAGAATTTAGTTGAACATGAGAAATGTGTGCAGGTAAGAAGGGGGCGGCATGTCCCAGCAGCACACAGGTAAACAGTGCAGCCGCCTGGGGCAGGGAGGAGGAGGAGGAGGAGGAGGAGGGGTGCTGCTGAACCTGGTGGGGGGTGATGTTTGTTATGGAGAGACTCGCTCCATAGATACGGCGAAGAGGCACAACAAAGACGAAGCAGCACCGGGGGGGAAAGGCTCTGGGAGAAGCAGGCAGGGAGGGGCGACACACACGGGACACCGAGTGACAATGGGAAGAGCCTGTGACTGGAGCACGGCACAAAGGCATGAGGAGAGCGCACACTAATCCCCAGGTGGGGGAGAGAAGTTACATACGTGGACGGAGCACAGAGCCAGCAACTTCTTCACATTCCCCAGTCCCGGGACACCACAACTACTTACCGACACACACGCACAGCACGTCCAGCAGCACGTAAACGTTCCTCCGGCCGGGCAACATCCTCCCTCCTCCGCCCGCTCCGGTCCGTGCTCTGGGACCAGACTGACTGAAGCGGCCCCGCCCACCGCCGATCCAGGGAGCCTACCCTTCGGGTGACGTCACGCCGGACTCACCCGCTTCCCTCAATTAACCCCCCGCCCCCTTCTCCCACTGATAACCAGTCATTTAGAACTTGTCACATGGACGGCACTGGGCGCTCCACACAGGGATGTCGCTGACCTGGATGACCCTCTTCCTAAAAATAATAGACCGGTGGACATACATGACTGCTTAGTTATACAGTTCCACATAGGAAAAAGGAAGTTGTCAAAGGAAATCTTCTTAAAGTGGTTGTATAGTTACATTTTTAACTTTGACCTACAGGTAAGCCTATAATTTGGCTTACCTGTAAGCAGTGGCATCGCTAGGGGGTGGATTTTGGGGCTAGGGCCCAGAGTCTCTGCAGGGGTCAACAAGGGCGGGGGTGGCTCTATGGGGACCCTGGAGGCTCTCTGGGGACCATGATTTAAGGGGGGGTGGTGGCTCTCTTTGTACCCTAATTTAAGGGGGGCTCTCTGGGGACCTTGATTTAAGGGGGGCTCTCTGGGGACCCTGATTTAAGGGGGTGGCTCTCTTGGTACCCTAATTTAAGGGGGGCTCTCTGGGGACCCTGATTTAAGAGGGAGGCTCTCTGGGGACCCTGATTTAAGGGGGAGGCTCTCTGGGGACCCTGATGTAAGTGGGGGGGCTCTCTGGGGACCCTGATTTAAGGGGGCTCTCTGGGGACCCTGATTTAAGGGGGGTGGCTCTCTTGGTACCCTAATTTAAGGGAGAGGCACTCTGGGGACCCTGATTTAAGGGAGAGGTTTTCTGGGGACCCTGATTTAGAGGGAGGCTCTCTGGGGACCCTGATTTAAGGGGGAGGATCTCTGGGGACCCTGATTTAAGGGGGTGGCTCTCTTGGTACCCTAATTTAAGGGGCTCTCTGGGGACCCTGATTTAAGGGGGGGCTCTCTGGGGACCCTGATTTAAGGGGGGCTCTCTGGGGACCCTGATTTAAGGGGGAGGATCTCTGGGGACCCTGATTTAAGGGGGAGGATCTCTGGAGACGCTGATTTAAGGGGGAGGATCTCTGGGGACCCTAATGTAAGGGGGGCTCTCTGGGGATATACACACATACGCATATATTATATACATGTGTATGCCTGCCCAAGCATATGATTTTCTTTACTACGCTGCTATGGGCTCTAGCCCCAGATCTTTTGTAGGCTTAGAAACACCCCTGCCTGTAGGTAAAAAGAATATCTACTAAACCTGTACAGTTTAGGAGATATTCCCCTTGCAACGAGCCGCTGACTTCAGCATCGCATGCGCATCGGGGATTCTCAGCTGAAAGACCCTGACGGGAAGAAAACTCCCGCGCGCATGAGCGGGAGTGACGACATCGTGGCTCCGGACACTCAGTGCCATGTCAGCTCCCTCTGCGTGGGTGAAGTGAGATGCCGGCGCCTCGTTCTAAGGTAAGTATTTCATAATGAGCTAGTACGCAGTGCATACTAGCTCATTATGCCTTTTCCCTTACAGGTGTAAAAAAAAGAAGTCAGCGGGTTTACTCCCGCTTTAAAGCTTGTACACACGATCTGAATATCGTACAACCTTTTTCTCTTAATAGTCACAAGTAGAAATTGAATAGGTAAAAAAAAAGGGCACAAAAATTCTCGTACAACAGAAAAAATAATCGGAAGTGATGTTATGTGTTGTAATGTATTTGTATTGTATTTTCGGATGACAAATGTACTGACTAAACAACAGTTGTATGAAAAAAATGTTTGTGCTTGTTCGATCTAATAATTACATAGTGAGGTTGAAAAAAGACCATCTAGTTCAACCATAAAAAAATAAAAAATATCATACAACTCCATATACCCAATCCTATACCCACAGTTGATCCAGAGGAAGGTGAACACCCCCCCCACATAACACTATAATCACCTGCACCTTTTGTGAAGATAAATATTCACTGTGAACTTGTATGGCACTTGCACTTTATTCAGTTTAGACCTATATTGTCTTTGGATACCGTACCATATTGGAATATTTTTACTTATTGCACATGTAATATCCATCACTTATTAATTATTCATCACTGTAGATTTGTTGTGTATTGTTTTCAGTGTATGAATTTAATTAGTATTTCTGAATTACTTTTAGTGTATATAATCTTGCACACGTAGCACTGTATATGAACTAGTATAGCACTTTCATTTTTTTCTTTTTGGAACGCAGCACTATATATATTGATTTTTTTATTATACTTTTTGTTGGGTGGTGTTTGACCCAGACGGTGTTTGCTGCAACCAAGCACTATATATATTTTTTCAGCTCCGGCAGCGTGGGAATATCGATTGTATCTATTGCAACGTAAGGCCACTTTTTCACTGAAGTGGGTTCGTTAGCGGTAAAGCTTCACTAGTTTTACCAAAGCTTTACCACTGTTATAGTGGTGCTTTGAACCCCCCAGAAGGTGTTAAAAAGGGGTTAAAAGCGCCTGCTTAGTGCTGCTTTCAAAGCACTTTTGAAAGTGATTCCCATTCATTTCAATGGGCAAGGGCGGTGGAGGAGTGGTGTATACCCGGATCCTGCACCGCCCCAAAGATGCTGCTTGCAGGACTTTTTTTTTCTGGTCCTGCAAGCACACTGCCCCAGTGTAAAAGCACTTGGGCTTTTTACACTGGGGCTGCAGAAGAGGCAGTTTACAGGCTCTATTTTTAGCTCCAAAACACTTGTAAAGCACCTCAGTGTGAAAGTGGCCTAAGTGAAATTTATGATTTTTGTTGTTTGGTCTGCCCTTTTCACACCCATTCGACTTGTCCTGCGACTATGGACTGCAAAGTCGCAGGACAATTTGTACCCCATGATTTCCAATGAGTACCGTTCTCTTCTGTGCGACCTCAAAAATAGTCCCAGCATTCAATTGTTATAACTTTGATGTGACTTGAGGTCCATAGACCTCAAGATAACACAGGCATTGCTTCATGTAGGATATTCTCTGAAAAATTATGTGACTATTGTGTCGCACAAGTGTGAAAAGGGCCTAAAAATATTAGCATACTCCTTGCATATGAGTAGCATAGTTATTATAGGGTTAGGGTTAGCATAAGGGGGCACTCTTTACGTCTAGAGGAAAAGAGATTTCATCTCCAAATATGGAAAGGTTTCTTCACAGTAAGCTGTGAAAATGTGGAATAGACTCCCTGCAGAGGTGGTTCTGGCCAGCTCAGTGGATTGCTTTAAGAAGGGCCTGGATTATTTCCTAAGTGTACATAATATAACTGGGTACTAACATTTATAGGTAAAGTTGATCCGGGGAAAATCCGATTGCCTCTCGGGGGATCAGGAAGGAATTTTTTCCCCTGCTTTAGCAAATTGGATCATGCTCTGCTGGGGTTTTTTGCCTTCCTCCGGATCAACTGTGGGTATAGAATTGGGTATATGGGATTGTATGATATTATTATTATTATTATTAACTTTTTTTTTTTGTGGTTGAACTTGATGGACATGTGTCTTTTTTAAACCTGACTAACTATGTAACTATAAGGGTTAGTATAGGACTGTGGTTAGCATAGGACTAAGGTTAGGGTTAGCATAGGGCTAGGGTTAGGTTAGGGCTAGCATAGGGTTAGCATATGACTAGTGTTAGCATAGGACTAGGGATAGGTTAGGGTTGGCATATGACTAGGGTTAGGTTAGGATTAGCATAGGACTAGGGTTAGGGTTAACATAGGACTAGGGTTAGGTTAGGGTTAGCATAGGACTAGTGTTAGGTTAGGGTTAGCATAGGATTAGGGTTAGCATAGGGTTAAGGTTATGGCAAAGGACTAGGGTTAGGTTAGGGTTAGCATAGGACTAGGGTTAGAATAGGATTAGCATAGGACTAGGGTTAGGTTAGGATTAGTTTAGGGTTAGCAGAGGACTGGGGTTAGGTTAGGGTTGGCATAGGACTAGGGTTAGCATAGGACAAGGCTTAGGGTTAGCATAGGACTAGGGTTAAATTAGGGTTAGCATTGTAAAGGAAATTTGTAAGTTCTGTATATAATTGTATTCTATTTTGTATGTATTGCACACTGCCCTCATTGGGCACACGGCACTAATAATGTTTTCATTACATGTTTGCATTCTTTCGAGTCCTGATTAGAGTTAGTCTGCCTATGTTACTCCCCTTAATCAAACTGTATTGATTGGTGGTTATATGTTATGTTGTCGCTGTCTACTGTCCATAGGAGTGTTATAGATAAGAAACAGAAGAATAATGCTCTTCACAGGTGTATGTAATACATCTGCTAGATAAAGTAATTTAGAGGCAAGAGGGTATAGGCACACGTAGAGAAGAAAGAAGACTGACCAGCCATTATGGGCATTAAATTAAGTAAGGGAGTGAAGGGTAAGAGACCCTCAAAAATGCCCAGCACAAGAGGAGCGCTATAAAATATATGAAGAATGTGCGGTTCCGCCTATACTGAGCCCCTAAATTAATGGTTAGAGTGGACAGAGTTCCACAATGGGTAAATGGGTTACCAAAGTCCACAGGGACTAATAATCATGCAGAGTAAACAGCTAGAGAAACAGCTATCTATGTGAGCAGAATGGATCAAGGGTGACAATTAACACGAGACAGAGACATTTTGATGTTAAGTTGTGGGATGAATTTGGGGTCAGGCACTACAACTAGTAAAGTCAAAACAGAGAAATGAAAGTTAAAACAGAATAATTTATATGTTGTCAAAGAGGGAAGATGGGATGGCTGCCCATCTGATCATAGAATCATAGAAGCTAGAGTATGTGAAGTATGGGATTACAATACATGGGATGCAAAGAATATCAGAACAAAATAAGGAAAGTAGAATTTAAGCAGGGAATTATTAAAGAGAGAGAAACTGAGAGAATGATATGCATGTGTTGTGTACAAATGGGAAAAATGTAAGTGATTTTAGGGAGGTATTCCTGTATGTGTGTGAATGCTGGAATCTTTAGGCCTCATGTACATTGTTGCTGGTAAACGTATGTTCAAAAGCAGTTGGATGCTTTTTTTCAGCTGCCCCTGAACTCATCCAATGTTATCTTATGTGTACATGTACACAGGTTCGTTTTAATGTAGTTTTTAGGCAGTTGAGTTTAGAGACCTTTTTTGGAAAGCAAAAAAATGAGTTCAGACACGGAGTTTAAAGGCATTTCAAGTGCCAAACGCTTCTAAACAGGGTAAATCGCATTTAGCTACGTTTTGTTTAAAGGCATTTTTCATTTTTGGCCATTTAGAAAAAAAATGTTTTCAAACGCTTCTAAACGCAAACGTGGCATGTAAATGCAGCAAAACGGACGTTTTAAATGTGGGTTACGATCTGTCAAGTTAAATCGTTCAGGAGAGGTAAAAACGTCCCATGTACATTAAGCCTAAGTTCTACATCTTGTGAGTGATGTTAGCTCTCTGCAGACCCCCTCCCTTTTCTCTGTCTCGTAAAAGAATTTGCTGGGATGAGACATTAGTGACAAGGACACCAATGATATGACTACACGTATATCATAACAAAATGTGCAAGGTTAATTTATCTAATGATAAACAATATGATCACAATGATCTTGAATCTGTTTTCCAAACATGGTAAAATAAAGGTTACATTTAACCGTGTATTACACAAATTGAGTATCCTTTGATAGTGGAAATTGTGCATTTAAAAAAGGTAAAAGTAAAATGTCCTCCTTTAAGGAAATATATCTGTGGATATATATGTGGATATATATTATAATTAGGGTGTGATTTTGAGATTATCACTTGAGTATTATCCATTTCATGCTGGGACTGGGAGGGCCTCCAGGGGTGTCCTTGACTTTGCAGGGCTATATCTGAATGATGCCTGCAGCTACAGACATCATTTAGATACCCTTTTTTTCCCCCACACCATAAGAATGATAATAGTGGTTGTTCCACCACTTGATCGTTCTTACGGGCCCTCTAGAGTCTCTATGATAGTTTGGAGGCTGGGCGCGATGTTATGACGTCACGCCCAGCCTCTGCATTCAAAAAAATGGCACTGCCTTGACTGGGAGGCTGTGATTTCTTTTCTTTTTTTTCTTTTTTTTTTTTTTAGGCATTCCAGCCTAGAGGTGAGATATGGGGTCTTACTGACCCCATATCTCACTGTAAAAAGGACTGATCGTGCCATATTCCTATTACAAGGGGTGTTTATAGAAATAAAAGTGATACATTTTTTTTTAAAACTGTCAAACTAAAATAATAAAAGTCAAATTAGCAATAAAAAAAAAGTAAAAAAAAAAATTTAAGCGCCCCTGTCCCATGAGCTCGCACGCAGAATCGAATGCATACCTACGTCCCGCCCACATATCAAAACAGTGTTCAAACCACACATATGAGGTATCGCCGCAAACATTAGTGAGATAGCCCCTAGACCTCCTCTGTAATTCAAAGCATGTAACCAGTAAAAATTTTTAAAGCGTCGCCTAGGGGGATTTTTAAGTACCAAAGTTTGGCGCCATTCCGCGAGCGTGTGCAATTTTGAAGCGTGACATGTTAGGTATATATTTACTCGGCGTAACTTCATATTTCACATTATGAAAAAAAATTGGGCTAACTTTAATGTTTTTATTTTTTTTTAAAAGTGTTCGAAAAATTGCTGTGCAAATACTGTGCGAGATAAAAAGTTTCAATTACTGCCATTGTATTCTCTACGGTCTTTGCTAAAAAAACATATATAATGTTTGGGGGTTCTATGTAATTTTCCAGCAAAAAAAATATGAAATTTACTTGTAGGAGAGAAATGTCAGAATTGGCCTGGGTGCAAAGTGGTTAATTTCTGATATGAGTTTAACAATTTTATTAATAATATAGATATATTGTAACTGGTTTGGACAACCTTTGGTTGGAAATTAAATCCAGGTTATTATTTTGAAATCCAGACCCATCACATCAAGTCCACACACCCTGTTAGGATAGATGCCACCTGCAGCCAGTTGTTTTATAGTTTTTGATCTGGCTGAAAGCTTTCTGTTCTGTCATATACAGATTGTTGGTCCTTTTGTTTTTATTTTTGAAGTCCAAAGCAGAATGTGTGGATTGTGAATTGATGTGCCCCTTTTCCTTGTAAGTGCAGTGGTAAAAGCAGAAGAATACTTTGTATTTATGGACATCTCTGCAGGGTATTGTTATCATATATTATGTTATGACATCAGGAAAATAATGTTAGATGGAAACTAAGGGCCGGTTCACACTGCAGGCGCGGCGAGGCGTCTCCGACTTGCCTCGTCGCGACCTGCGGCGAGCTCAGCGGCGACTTGCAGAGGACTTCTGTATAGAAGTCAATGCAAGTCGCCCCCGAAGTCGCCCAGAAGTAGTACAGGAACCTTTTTTCTGAGTCGGAGCGACTCGAGTCGCTCCTCTCAGAACGGTTCCATTGTACAGAACAGGGGCGACTTGCGGGAGCGAGGCGAGGCGAGTCGTGTCGCCTCGCATCGCCCGCTGTGTGAACCGGCCCTAAGGACTTGTGTTATCTTGCTAAAACTAACAACAGATCAAACAATGAGAAATTATAATACTGCCAGGAAAAAAATTGTCTTTTTTGAAACGTGAACCTGGAGTTCTTACATAAACAGCATGATAGAAAACAAGCCATTGTAATATATTTATGCAAGCTGGACCCAGTAATGAAGGCTTCACACCGACATATCAGAGCTGAAGCTTTATGCAAAGGTGCTACACGTTTCCCCGAAAATGAAACCTAGCATGAGATTCAGTGATGGCTGCACTATAAGCCCTACCCCCCAAATAAGCCCTAGTTAAATTCCTCGTAGGTATTATTTTCAGGGTAGGGCTTTTTTTTGGGTAAACAGGGTAGGGCTTATTTGGGGAGTAGGGCTTATATTGCAGCAATCACAGACAATCACTCTAGGTCTTATTTTCAGGGAAACAGGGTATTACACAAAGTTACAGACATTATTTTGGTAAAATATTTAACTTTTAATGGTCCCACATTCTGCGTAACAAATATACAGCTAAACAAATGTTTGAAAAGGTTCAAAATATGAATTTGTTTTGTTTGTTTATGTACAAATCTTACAATGAAAAATGTGTACATTTAAATCCAGCCAGGTTATTGCCTCGAATGGAGGAGGCTGGAGACAAAGGTAAAACCACATGTGGTAAATTGATGACGTAGGAATCAGCTGCTGTGAGCCCAGTGCAGGACACGCTCCCTGAAGACCCAGATAATAAATTTTTGTGTAGATTTGATCCTGGTTTTATACTGAGGATGGCAATACCCTTCCTGAGTATGCAGTTTATGACCCAGGATACTCTGTAATCAGAGTCATTTGGATCATTTTTCCCCAGCTCACAAAGTAGAGCTCCATGTTTTAGCAAAGCCTGCGAGCTATAAAAAGAGTATATATTTATATAGATAGTTGAGATATAGAGAGCTTTTGGCCTCATTTGAAGGACCAGAAGTTTGTTTTTACTTCAATAGGTAAACCAATCAAGCATGCCAAGTTAATCTGATTGGCTGTTTTCTGCTTTCCAGCTTCTTGCCGAGATAGCCATATAACATTAAAAGTCACACATGGAAGCAGACCAGGTGACTAACGATGCTGCATTACAGCCCTGGACACTTGCTGGGTCTGTGCAACTTACAGATTCCACCCTAGTTCTGGCGCAGTATAGCTGGGATTAATAATTCAACTTTAGGGGACCCCAGAATGGGAAGAACAAGTGGTCCACAGGGGGCAACTTCTTCTGAAACAGGACTTTGGAAAAATATGATCTTTTAGTTCTGCCAGCAACTCTTTTCCCTCCAGCTTGACACATGGACCGTGTCATCAGTCACAAGAATTTATGGCTGCCTTAGTAAAGGAGCGTGCGATAGAGCCAGGGTTCTCCACAGTTGTTTTTATAATATACCACTTCTTGTTTTACCTGTTACTAAAGGTGTTACCAAAAGCTGAACATTTCTCCCAGAGATTACAAAGAGATATCCAAATACCCAAGTCAGGATCTTACGAGTATGCATTTTGTCTGTATGGACATGTTTTCTGGATGTCCAGTGGCAAATACTTATCAGAAGTAGTTTGTATGTACAGAGTGCAGAATCTACAGAGAAATTAATTTTTATAAGATAGTCCTTACTAGAAGATTTGAGGTTTTATTTTTACAATGTAGCGGAAAAAAGTAGAGTAAGAAACTTTTTCCTGAATGTTTTCTTATATTTATCATGCCCCTAAGGAGATGTTGGACTCTCTCCCTATGAGATTTTGTTTGGGAGGGTGTTTCTCACTTGCTTATATTTTGTCTCAGCAGCTGAAGTCCTCCATTTGGATCTCACAGAGAATGTTGCTGATCTTTTAAGGTTTTTGACAAACTCATTTATGTGTTTTCACCCCAATTCCAGATCCTAAAAGTTTGTAAGGATCTAAAACTAATGCCAGATGACTTGTGGATTGTTAAGAGACATATATAGATATATAAGGAAATGTTGGAAGGAAAAACAGCATCTATTTCATGTACAGTTTTGCAAAACTTGAAGGAAAAGTCACCTGGATCCACACCAAACACTGCAAAAATGACTAAATTAAAGAAATCTCTGTGTTTGATTTGTCTCCCTCTTGGAATCACAGTCTAGGGTACTATTTATTCAAATACTTTAAAATACTTACATTTTTAATTGTAAGGTGTGTGTGTGTGTGTATGTGTGTGTGTATGTGTATATATATATATATATATATATATATATATATATATATATATATACAGTGCCTTGCGAAAGTATTCGGCCCCCTTGAACTTTTCAACCTTTTGCCACATTTCAGGCTTCAAACATAAAGATATAAAATTTTAATTTTTTGTGAAGAATCACCAACAAGTGAGACACAATTGTGAAGTGGAACGAAATCTATTGGATTTTTGAAACTTTTTTAACTAATAAAAAAATGAAAAGTGGGGCGTGCAAAATTATTCGGCCCCCTTGCGTTAATACTTTGTAGGGCCACCTTTTGCTGCGATTACAGCTGCAAGTTGCTTGGGGTATGTCTCTATCAGTTTTGCACATCGAGAGACTGAAATTCTTGCCCATTCTTCCTTGCAAAACAGCTCGAGCTCAGTGAGGTTGGATGGAGAGCGTTTGTGAACAGCAGTTTTCAGCTCTTTCCACAGATTCTCGATTGGATTCAGGTATGGACTTTGACTTGGCCATTCTAACACCTGGATATGTTTATTTGTGAACCATTCCTTTGTAGATTTTACTGTATGTTTTGGGATCATTGTCTTGTTGGAAGATAAATCTCCATCCCAGTTTCAGGTCTTTTGCAGACTCCAACAGGTTTTCATCCAGAATGGTCCTGTATTTGGCTGCATCCATCTTCCCCTCAATTTTAACCATCTTCCCTGTCCCTGCTGAAGAAAAACAGGCCCAAACCATGATGCTGCCACCACCATGTTGGACAGTGGGGATGGTGTGTTGAGGGTGATGAGCTGTGTTGCTTTTACGCCAAACATATCATTTTGCATTGTGGGCAAAAAGTTTGATTTTGGTTTCATCTGACCAGAGCACCTTCTTCCACATGTTTGGTGCGTCTCCCAGGTGGCTTGTGGCAAACTTTAGACAAGACTTTTTATGGATATCTTTGAGAAATGGCTTTCTTCTTGCCACTCTTCCATAAAGGCCAGATTTGTGCAGTGTACGACTGATTGTTGTCCTATGGACAGACTCTCCCACCTCTGCTGTAGTTCTCTGCAGTTCATCCAGAGTGATCATGGGCCTCTTGGCTGCATTTCTGATCAGTCTTCTCCTTGTCTGAGCTGAAAGTTTAGAGGGACGGCCAGGTCTTGGTAGATTTGCAGTGGTCTGATACTCCTTCCATTTCAAAATGATCGCTTGCACAGTGCTCTTTGGGATGTTTAAAGCTTGGGAAATCTTTTTGTATCCAAATCCGGCTTTAAACTTCTCCACAACAGTATTACGGACCTGCCTGGTGTGTTCCTTGGTCTTCATGATGCTCTCTGCGCTTTCAACAGAACCCTGAGACTATCACAGAGCAGGTACATTTATACAGAGACTTGATTACACACAGGTGGATTCTATTTATCACCATCAGTCATTTAGGACAACATTGGATCATTCAGAGATCCTCGCTGAACTTCTGTAGTGAGTTTGCTACACTCAAAGTAAAGGGGCCGAATAATTTTGCACGCACCACTTTTACGTTTTTTATTTTCTAAAAAAGTTTAAATTATCCAATAGATTTCATTCCACTTCACAATTATGTCCCACTTGTTGGTGATTCTTCACAAAAAATTTAAATTTTATATCTTTATGTTTGAAGCCTGAAATGTGGCAAAAGGTTAAAAAGTTCAAGGGGGCCGAATACTTTTGCAAGGCACTGTGTATGTATGTATGTATGTATGTGTGTATGTATGTATGTATGTATGTATGTATGTATGTATGTATATATGTATATATATATATATATATATATATATATATATATATATATATATATATATATATATATATATATATATACTATAGTTTTGCCATGTGGAAGTCATATTTGTCTTTTGTATGTTTTCCATTTTAGAATTGTCTGTGTTTTACATATGCTGATAAGTCAGCATACCAACAATTAAGCTAGAAGGCCATTCTGGCCACAGGAGTGTACAACCAGTACTCTTGAAATATGTCTTATCAATCATTTGTTTTTCACAATGAAAATTCATTTTGTATTGAAAAAGCTGCTCAGCTATTATATTCTCCACAATGTTTTGCCTCCTTGGCCAGGACTACCTCCACCAAAGCGTGTGAAGGTTCCAGGTAAAAGGTGATGGCAGGTATGGTTAGTGATCAAAATATTGATCAAAATAGAGGAGATTGTGTAAGTTCTGTATATAATTGTATTCTATTTTTTATGTATTGCACAATGCCCTCAATGTGCACACGGCACTAATTATGTTTGCATTCTTTCGAGTCCTGATTAGAATTAGTTTGCCTATGTTACGCCCCTTTTTACCATAAACGTACAATTCTAATATTAATGTGATACCTACATAATCATGTGTATAAAAACTATTAATTGCATCATAATAAAGCAGAACAGTTATTTGGAAAGATGCAGAGTGTATCTTTTGTGTCTGTTCCCTACTGCAGTAGTTATTAATAATTTACTACCACTAATCAATATGAGGATAGGAGTTGTCTATCTATAAAATTAAATGTCAGCATAGAACTAGGGTTTCATGGTTCTAGGGTCATGGTTATTTAGTGTTAACAACTGACCTATTTTCTTCTCCAGAATTTTGACACCTGCCTTATGGAAACAGGATACAAATTGCAGGGATGCAATACCTCCATGTGAACGGATATTGATAACACTCCAGTAAGTTGACAATTGATGATGAATAGATCCGTCCCATTTAACCCAGTATCCACAATAAAAAACAACATACTTCAAATTGCACATTTTTTTTATTGCATAACATGCAAAGTGCAACTAAAAAAACAAGTGCACTTAAAAAAATGTTCGGGGGGGCGTGTCCGGCAGCCGACCTGGAAGGACGCACGTTGTGAGTGCTCTCCTTCAGCCCGCCGCTACAAGGCACTAATTCGGGGACTTACCTGCGCCTTATGGGGAGATCGCGGGCCACTCGTTCCTCCTCACTCCGGGGAACGCCTCAGCCTCCGCCGGGACCCGCCGCGGCCTTTAAAAACTACTTCCAGCCGCCCGAGGCCTTGCCGGGCGGCGGAAGCAAGATGGCGCCGGACGGCGCGGAGCCACTCGGACGGACTCCTCCGGCCCCCTCTGACCTCCGGACGGATGCCGCACATCAGCCCCCGCTCCCCCCGGAGCCCGCGGGGGAGCGGGAAGCCTTCTGTCACCCCTCGGACCCTGCTCTGGACTGCCGGGAGGCCCCGGATGGGCCGGCCAGGGATCCACTCCTGCTAGGCCGCAGCGACAAGATGGCGCGGATCGGGCGCCCGACGTCCTCCCAGGTATGCCAGCCTTCTCCCCTGCCTGCAACCGCACAGCCCCTGTCCCGGCCTGCCTCCTCCCGGGACGCTTTGCAGGGTAGGCAATGTACAGGAGAGGCCACCCAGGGTTCCCCATCTTCCGCCCCCCCCTCTGTGCTCTGGGGGGAGCAGGCCGCAGATCCACCACCCTCCCTGCTGTATACCCAGTGCTCAGAGGCCTTCCCCCGCCTTCTCCGCTCAGCTCCTCTCCCGAGCACGGCCCTCAGCTCGTCCCTGTCCCCCACATCCCCGGGCATCTTGGAGGACTCTCGGGAGTGCTTGGACTGTCCCCCTAGTGGGGATGCTGGAACGCCCCTGGCGGCTGTGGGGGGGGCCCCAGTGACATGGCCGCGGCCTGCCTCTCCTAAGGCGCAGAGGCCCCCCCGTTCTCGGGACTCTAGCGAAGTCAGGGTCCGTCCAGATGTCACCCCCTCCTATGCCCAGGTGGCCCGGGCCCCTGGCCGCCTCCGAGGAACTGCCCAACTGGACCCCTCACCCTGCCCCCCCCATGCTACCTCCTGGGCTGACCCCAGGGGACCTCTGCCATCGTGGCCCCCCTCTCCCACCCGGGAACTGCAGCGGGGTGAGCCGCCTCTCCACTCTCCGCCCTCCTTGTCTTCATCTCAATGCCGTGAGGCCGTCCGTCCTGACTGGCAGATATACCTGCAATCTATGCCGACGAAAGAGGACTTTAAACAGCTTATTACGGAGGTACAGGCCACTTGCCGCGCTGAGATCCAGTCCCTGCACACTGGCCTCAAACATCTATCTGACCGTGTGGAGATGGTGGAAGAGGAGGTCCAGGAGACCAAGCTGGCGGTCCACCGTGTTCAGGTGGAGACCTCGGACCACCGCCTCCTGCTTCGGGATATGCAACGCCAAGTGGAAGACCTCGACAATAGAGGCCGCAGAAACAACATTCGCATTCGCGGCCTGCCTGAGTCGGAGGGCGCCGAGGACCTTCAGTCTTCACTGCAAATGCTATTCAACGAGATGTTGGGGGAAGACCCGGACAAGCACATTGAAATGGATAGAGCCCATCGGGCCCTGCGACCCAAAGGCCCAGCCTCCAAACCCAGGGACGTTATCTGCAGAATTCACTCCTTCCCGCTCAAGGAAGACATTATGCGCAAGTCCCGCACCATCCGAAATCTGGCCTTCGATAACTCACCGATTCAGCTTTATCCGGACCTCTCCTGGATCACGCTCCAAAAACGGAGGCTGTTGCAGCCTCTTCTCAGAGCCCTGCAAGATAAGAAAGTTCTATACAGATGGGGCTTCCCCTTCAGCCTGACCGCGAGACACCAAGGAAAATCGGCAACTCTCCGCTACCCGGAAGATCTTGTCCCCTTTTGTGACACTCTTGACATCCCTGTCCCTCATCTGCCTGATTGGGATCTGGTCGCCTCTCCCCCTCCGATGCCGGTGATCTGGCAGAAAGTCCCTTCAGCCAAACGGCGCAAAGGCCCGGATCCCCACCGCGGGTCACCCAAGCGCGACTGAAGTACTGGCCCTGTCCAACGGACGTCTCCCCTCTACGGTTTTTCTTTTTCCCCTATTTTTTGGGGTTTTGCTACTTTTTTTCCCCCCCGATTGCCGGAGCTACATGTTTTTCCAGTTTTTTTTCCTCGGGCTGGCCTAGGTTGAGTCTCGGACCGGATCGACTCCCGGGTTACTGCCCCCCCCAGTGGTTTTCCACTTGTTGGTTCCTTTGGTGGAGTGGACTGTTGGTGCCTCCCTAACCCGACTTTTATTTTATTTTTGGGTTGGGGAGCCGATAAGGAACCGTGCGGATCCGGTGTCCCTATAGGACCTCCGGACCCGTTACTTGACAATGTTTTCTTTTATTTTGTACTGTGTTTCTGTCTCTTTTTTTTCCTCTCTCTCTAGGCTCTTTCCTCTTCTTGTTTCCTCAGAAGTGCCATGCCAGTGGTCCTCTCGGTTGCCGTCTCTCCTCCGGTGGTCGCCGCTCCTCCCGAGGCACCTGGGCCTCCAACAGACCGAGCTAAGTATGCCCTATGCTCTACCCCTACTTGACCATGGCTAAGATCCTGTCCCTTAACGTTCATGGCCTCAACTCCAACAAAAAGCGGCACCTGGCACTCAGGGAGTTCCGACAGGCGGGAGCGGATATAGTAATGGTCCAGGAGACGCATTTCAACCGGGGAGACTCCTTTGCGTTTGCCTCCAGGCATTTCCCTCAGGTTTACCAGGCCTTCAACCCGCGGAAGAGAGCGGGAGTAGCCATTCTTTTCCGGCAGGGAGTCCCCTTTACCTGTACCTCTGTGCACCTAGATCCACGGGGCCACTACATTATACTCCGTGGTCTGTGGCGCACGCAGGCACTGACCCTATGCGTCCTCTACGCCCCCAATGTCCATCAACATAAATTCTTATCTAAGGTGTTTTCCCGTTTGTTTAAGACGCCCCCCGGGCTCCTGGTGATAGGGGGGGACTTCAACCTTACTCAGTCCGCACTCCATGATCGCCTGGTGGTGGGCCTTCGGACGCCTCAGGCTAGGACCTTGAGAGACTCCAGGCTCTTCCGCCAAATTACCAGACGGCGGGGTCTTTTTGACGCCTGGCGAGCTTTGCACCCGCAAGACCGCCAGTACACCTTCTTCTCCGCTCCCCACGGCACGCACTCGCGCATTGATAACTTTTTTGTTAATAACACGACACTGCTGGCAGTCCAATCTGCAAATATACTCCCCATCTCCTGGTCAGATCACGCCCCCATAACTCTGACTCTAGCGCTAGACTCCCCCCTTTATAAGCCCTGCACCTGGAGGCTGAATAATTATCTCCTACAGCATGCTCCGGCAAAGGCAGAGCTGGAGTCTTCGCTCCGGCACTACTTTGTTGAGAACGACACCCCAGACATTTCACTTACTACCCTTTGGGCCGCCCATAAGGCTGTCATCCGGGGGCGCTGTATAGCTCTGTCTTCAGCCTTGAAGCGGGACGCACAGACCGCCAGGTTGCTGGCGGAAAAACGACTTAAGACCCTTGAGGCCCGTCTCTTGGTCTCCCCCTCCGTCCCCACCCTTAAGCAAATCGTCCAGACTAGGCAGACACTTCGGGACCTGGCGTTGGGATCGGTTGAGAAAGCTCTGGTCCGCTTACGACAACTGTACTATGACAAGGGGAACAAGGCACAGTCGCTACTGGCCCGGAAACTGGCGGACCCTACGGCGACCTCTGCCCCAGCCCAAATTAAAAATAAGGGGGGGGACCTTTTGACTCACCCCCAGGCGATAGTAGATGCGTTCGCGGACTATTATACTGACTTGTACAACAGACCGGACATCCCCCACAATCCCCCGACCTCGGACCAGTCCGCCCGCATCACCCAGTACTTGGACAACATAGTCCTACCCCGTCTACAAGCCGCGGACCTCCGAGAACTGAATGCCTCTGTTACCGAAGAGGAGCTCTTGGAGACTGTGAAGACCCTCCCCGCCCACAAGTCCTCGGGACCGGACGGGCTCCCCTATGAATATTACAAGGCGTATATACCCCTCTTAAGCCCGTACATGACCAAGCTTTTTAACTCCTTTCTCCAGCAGACCCCGGTCCCGACCGACATGCTAGGCTCGTTTATCTCCCTTATTCCCAAGCCAGACAAAGACCCGACTGTTTGCGCTAGTTACCGACCTATAGCCCTGCTGAACGCTGATTTGAAAATTTTTACGAAGCTCCTAGCGAATCGCCTTAACACAATCCTCCCTTCCCTAATACACAAAGACCAAGTGGGATTTGTCCCCTTGAGACAGGCAGGGGACAATACTAGAAAGATCATTGACCTTATTGACGTGGCGAATAGGGATAACCTAGGATCTCTGGTTCTCAGTTTGGACGCCGAGAAGGCGTTTGACCGCCTCAGCTGGCCTTTTATGGAGGCCACGCTACACCGCATGGGCTTTCGGGGCCCGTATCTGCGAGCGGTGCGGCACCTCTACACCACCCCCTCCTCGCGGGTTAAAACCCCCTTCGCCACGTCCTCTACTTTTGCTATAACTAATGGCACCCGCCAGGGCTGTCCGCTTTCTCCTCTCCTTTTTGCTCTCTGTGTGGAGCCTCTGGCGGCTGCCGTTAGAAGCAACCCCGATATTCGGGGGATCCCGGTCAGGGGCAAGGAATTCAAGATTTCGCTCTTCGCAGATGACGTTATCCTTACCTTGGCTCAGCCCGGGATCCCACTCCCCAACCTCCACTCCGAGCTGGACCGCTATGGGGAACTCTCCGGCTACAAAATTAACCCGTCCAAATCGGTGGCCCTCCCCCTAAACATGGGGGCGTCTGAGACGACCCGCCTACGCTCCGCTTTCCCGTACAAATGGGAAAGCTCTTCCCTTAAATATCTTGGGGTCCTTCTTACACCTTCATTCCACTCCCTGTATCAGGCTAATTTCCCCCCCCTCTTTCGGGCGATTAGGGATTTACTACGTAAATGGAAGGCCCACCACATATCGCTCATAGGACGGATCACGTCTATTAAAATGGTGATCCTCCCCAAGCTCCTGTATCTGTTCCAGACGTTGCCGATCCCAGTCTCGTATGCACAGTTACGCGCGCTCCAGAAGGACCTGTTGAAATTCGTATGGAATTACAGAAAACACCGGGTCCCGAGCTCTGTCCTGACGGCCTCGCGCTCTGACGGCGGTATGGCGTTCCCCGACCTAGTCCGCTACTACCAGGCCACTCAGCTGCGGGCCATAGCCTCCTGGTTTCCCCAGAAGTCTTATAATAGGTGGTCGGAGATTGAAAAGATCTGGCTGGCTCCTATACACCCGAACAGTTTCTTATGGGGAGCGAGGATTGATATAGATTCGGGTCGACTACTGGGGCCGATGGCCCAGCTTCGTCTCCTCTGGCGGAAGCTCTCCCGCGACCACAGCCTCCACTCGGAGTTCTCTCTACTGACCTCCTTCCTCTATAACCCGACTCTACCGACCAGCTTGACCCACCAGATGTCCTGGCCTTGGGCCTCGCGTGACCTGTTCCACTTGGGGCACCTAGTGGACCCCAGAACACGACGGCTGTTGTCCTTCTCGGAACTCCAGGCTAAGCATGACCTCTCCCATCAGACGTTCTACAGCTACCTACAAATTAGGCACTTTGCACAATCTAGGGCCCCTCACCTACGGTTCTCCCCGCCCTCTCCCTTTGAACAGATAATCCTGGCAGGACGGGATCGTAGAGGGTTGATCTCAGACATATACCGCGTCCTCAACACATACCACTTTCAAACGAAGGGGAAGCACTCCTACATGAAACGCTGGGAGGGGGAATTGGGTGAGGAGCTCCCCCTTGAGACCTGGCAGGGGGTGTGGCGCCAGGCAGCCAAATCCTCTCTGTGTACATTGTACAAGGAGAATTTCTACAAAATTCTTTTCTTCTGGTACCAGACCCCGGATATTCTCCACAGGATATACCCCTCTACCTCGGATCGCTGCTGGCGATGTCTGAGGGAGCGGGGCTCCCTGTTCCATATCTACTGGGCCTGTCCCCTGATTGCCCCATACTGGCTTACGACTCGTGAGCTGCTCCAGCGTCTATTCGACGTTCCTGTACCCCACTCCCCTAAATTTTTCTTGATGGGCCTGTCCCAACCCGCTCTGACTAGGCCAGGCCGGAAGCTCCTTAGGCACATCCTGACAGCGGCCCGCTGCCTGATAGCCCTTAACTGGAAGAATCCATTGCCCCCGTCTAGAGAGGCCCTTTACTCTAGGATCAAGGACGTTGAGCTCATGGAGAAGATGACTGCCAGGGTAAGAGACAGGATTGAAGAGCATGACCTGGTCTGGGGGAGATGGCGGCTGCTGGAGGATTGATGGCGAACCGGTGTGGACATGGTGAAGTGGACCGTTGGCACTCTATTTCCTTTTCTCTGTTTTCCCCTCTTTCTTCCCTTATCTCTCCTCTTCTCTCCTTCACTCTTCTCGTTCATACTACTGATGGTCCTTGCTTTGTTTTAAGTTTGGCATGTAAGCTACGCAGCGGACCCCGGGTGGCCTTTTGGTTTCCAGCACGGATAACTGACTTTAGGTGTCTGCCGTCCTGCTGTGCACCCTGGGTCGGTTGGTCTGATCCCGCTGTATTTCCCGGTACTGTACTTTTCTACACTGCCCACTTGCGATGGGCCTCCTGTGTTTTGGAAGCCATGTTACTATTGCTGTATGCCTGTACTACTACTTTTGTTATGCGACCACGAAAACTTAATAAATTGTTATTTGGAAAAAAATGTTCAATGCGACTGATCCAATCGTCAATATAAACTAACATGTGCAGAGCACCAAACATAGTAACGTTACTTTGGCAACATGCCCCTGGTTAGTATTTTAGAACACAAACATTCTATTTTTCATATAAAATGTTCAAGTAGTAGAAAATTTCAAGTATAGTAAGAAAATTCTCAAGTACAAGTAGAAACCTCAAGTATTATCCAAAACATGCAGCTATTTTGTATAAATTGTGTGATATGTGAACCAACGAAATTTCAGTACCTGACCCGCATTGCATCTCTCTCGCATGCAGTTCAAACTGCCCTCGGCAAACTCATTATTTACGATCAAATTTTAGAACAAAGTGTGAAATCGGACAGGAATCTGATCGCATGGGTGTGAACTGCCATGTGGTCAGATTCCAGTGCAGACCCCCCAAAAAATGTTACTGCACTGTTTTAGTGCAAAAGCGAGGCAAGTTCACCCATACAAACTGTGCGGTTGAATTTGCATTGCACAGACTTCGCAGGTGATGTGTGCTGTCAGAACAATAGTGTGAACCTATGTATTCTGCAAAACATAGCAACAATTGGCATAATTAACCACTTCAATACAGGGCAGTTTCCTCTCATTCTGTCCAGACCAATTTTCAGCTTTCAGCGCTGTTGCATTTTGAATGACAATTGCCACACATAAAACTTTGTAAATAAGTAAGTATTCCCCTTCACTGATGAGGCTGCACTGAAGGGAAACTGATGAGGCAGTACTGATTGGCAATGATGAGGTGCTACTGATGATGAGGCACTTATATGCAACATTGATGGACACTGATAGGTGGCACTGGGCTCTAATAGGTGGCACTGGACACTGATAGGTGGCACTGGTGGGCAGTGATAGGTTTCACTGATGGCACTGTTAGGCAGTACTGGCATACACCACTGATGGCACTGAGTGCCATCTTTATTGATTGGCCTGGGCATCCCTGGTGATCATGGTGGGCATCCCTGGTGGTCCTGGCTGGGAATCCTCAGGGGGACTGCACTGGCAATCAATCAGCACAAACTCCTCCTGTCAGGAGAGTCGCCGATTGGTTCTCCTCTACTCATGTCTGGCAGTGCGAGTAGAAGAAAAATTGATAAACATCTCTTCCTATTTACACTGTGATCAGCTGTGAGTGGACACAGCTGATCACATGGTAAAGAGCCTACGTCAGAGGCTCTTTACCTTGATCGGAAATGCGGTGTATCAGACTGACACACCACCGATCGCTGCGCTGGACGTCATATAACAGTCAGGATATCTGAACCACTTCCCTGCCGTCATTCTGCATATGGTGGGCAGGAAGTGGTTAAAGTGCTTTCAACTAAAAATCTGACGGGAACCTGATCGCATGAGTGTGAACACCCATGTGGTCAAATTCCAGTGCAGACCCCAAAAACTTTAAAGAACATGCAATTATGCATAAACATGGAAATATATTCAGGTATATAATTCACAGCTCATCATATGATGGAGGAGCCTCAAAATTGTTAAAACCTGATTGTTGTGATTCTTCTTTAAGGGGGAGGTGGAGGATGTTGGGCTTGTTGCCTATACATAGGCGGTTGAAATGCCCCTCCCTGAACATGTGTACAGTTGTATGATGGGTAATTTTGAGGAGGCAAGGCATAACCTGGGCCATAGCTTAACCCAGCAGCAGCAGGGTATGGCATGTTTCGACCTTGAAAAGAGGTGCCTTGTGATACCGATGGGTTGTTAAATCTAGTTGTATATTGTGCGGATAATATACAGAGGAGTGCAGCGCATATCAGGGCTCAATAAAACATAACAAATGTGATAAAAAGCCCATATTAATCTGAAAGAAGAGCAGAAGGTGGACTAACAGTCCCAGCAGGCAGAGATTCCACGTGAGAAAATTTCAGTGCAAGAGTGACTTTCCCTCCAACTCCAGAGCACTCACTTTGCTCACTTCTAAGTCTGGACCACTGAACTAACAGATGGTCAACAACGCATGTCCCATACAGGTATAACCTCCAGGTAGGGTCCAGGTCCACCGACCAATATCCCAAGGGATAAGTATGGTAAGAGAGAAGCACATCGAAGTGCTCACTGGTAACCTTATTTTACAAGGCTACTCACAAGGGCTCCAATATACAGCGCATATCAGAGCAAACACTGAGGGTATGGAATTCCAGGATGGCAGCGGACGTAGCTCCTCCCCGTATGCGTTATATTTACAAGAACTTCGTCAGTGGGGCGGAGCCAACCAGCGTCACCCATCTTCTATAAGCAAGCTAATCCTCATGGAAACATGACTCAAAATGGAGGCACTCCCCCCAATGGAACCAGAGATACCACTGTCAGACAGCATATCCACAGACAGGAAATAGCAAAATTACATTGCCATTGAAACTGAGGGCAGTAAAAAATACTGACCCCTACTGACCATTTCATACGTTTCATAGAAGGCAGCACAAATAATCTATTCACAAAAATGAACATTAACACTTGCTATCATCCTGTAACCCACACACACAAAACATACCCAAAAACAATAAAAAAAATTATACAATAAAATTAATATCATAAAATAATTACATAAAAAGATTAAAACTCATAGAAATTCATTAAAAAATTCATAAAAAAGGGGTATAGAATATGTTAACCACTTCAGCCCCGGACCAATAAACACCTTAAGGACCAGAGGTCTTTTTCCAATTTCGCACTGCGCTGCTTTAACTGGTAATTGCGCGGTCATGCAATGTTGTACCCAAACAAAATTTGCGTCCTTTTCTTCCCACAAATAGAGCTTTCTTTTGATGGTATTTGATTGCCTCTGCGATTTTTATTTTTTGCGATATAAATGGAAAAAGAGCGAAAATTTTGAAAAAAAATGATATTTTCTTCTTTTTGTTATAAGAAAAATCGAATAAACTAAATTTTAGTCATACATTGAGGGCAAAATTTATTCAGCCACATGTCTTTAGTAAAAAAAATGTCAATAAGCGTATATTTTTTGGTTTGCGCAAAAGTTATAGCGTCTACAAACTAGAGTACATTTTCTGGAATTTACACAGCTTTTAACTTATGACTGCCTATCTCATTTCTTGAGGTGCTAAAATGGCAGGGCAGTACAACCCCCCCCCCCAAATGACCCCATTTGAAAGTAGACACCCCAAGGAAATTGCTGATGGGTATGTTGAGCCCATTGAATATTTATTTTTTTTGTCCTAAGGGATTGAATAATGACAAAAAAAAAAAAAATTTTTTACAAAAAGTTGTCACTAAATGATATATTGCTCACACATGCCATGGTTATATGTGGAATTGCACCCCAAAATATATTCCGCTACTTCTCCCGAGTATGGGGATACCACATGTGTGGGACTTTTTGGGAGTCTAGTCGCGCACGGCACCCCGAAAACCAATCACCACCTTCAGGATTTCTAAGGGTGCAAATTTTTGATTTCACTCCTCACTACCTATCACAGTTTCGAAGGCCATAAAATGCCAAAATAGCACAAAACCCCCCAAAATGACCCCATTTTGGAAAGTAGACACCCCAAGCTATTTACTTAGAGGCATGTCGAGTCCATGGACTTTTTTTTTTTTTTGCACAAAGTTGTCACTAAATGATATATTGCTCACACATGCTATGGGCATATGTGAAATGACACCCCAAAATACATTCTGCTGCTTCTCCTGAGTACAGGGATACCACATGTGTGGGACTTTTTGGGAGCCTAGCCGCGTATGGGACCCCGAAATCCAAGCACCGCCTTCAGGATTTCTAAGGGCATACATTTTTTATTTTACTCCTCACTACCTATCACTACCTATCACAGTTTTGAAGGCCATAAAATGCCAAGATGGCACAAAACCCCCCAAATGACCCCATTTTGGAAAGTAGACACCCCAAGCTATTTGCTGAAGGCCATGTTGAGACCATTGAATATTTTTTTTTTGTCCCAAGGGATTGAATAATGACAAAAAATAAAAATACATTTTTTTTTTACAAAAAGTTGTCACTAAATAATATATTTCTCACACATGCCATGGTTATATGTGGAATTGCACCCCAAAATATATTCCGTTACTTCTCCCGAGTATGGGGATACCACATGTGTGGGACTTTTTGGGAGTCTAGTCGCGCACGGCACCCCGAAAACCAATCACCACCTTCAGAATTTCTAAGGGTGCAAATTTTTGATTTCACTCCTCACTACCTATCACAGTTTCGAAGGCCATAAAATGCCAAAATAGCACAAAACCCCCCAAAATGACCCCATTTTGGAAAGTAGACACCCCAAGCTATTTACTGAGAGGCATGTTGAGTCCATGGAATATTTTATATTTTGCCATAAGTTGCGGGAATATTACAAACTTTTTTTTTTTTTTGCACAAAGTTGTCACTAAATGATATATTGCTCACACATGCTATGGGCATAAGTCAAATTACACCCCAAAATAAATTCTGCTGCTTCTCCCGAGTACGGGGATACCATATGTGGGGGAGCCTAGCCACGTACGGGACCCCGAAAACCAAGCACTGCCTTCCGGATTTAAATATAAAATGCTACCAAAAAAACTGTTAGGGATCAGGCCTGACTCTGCGATCGCTGCAGTTATGTGTTTAGTGTTTTGTACGTGACAGTGATCGATCGATACTGCACTTGGGTGGGCTGGGCAGAGGGGCATAACGCAGGTGCTAGCAGGTATCTGGGCTGATCCCGCTAACAATGCGTTTTTTTGGAACCCTGAACTACTGGGGACGCTAGTATAGATCTGATCAGATCAGATATTGATCTGTTCAGATTCTATACCACTACAGGAGGTTTATGCTTTGCGTGTGGGTGTTAGTGGTACTGGCACTAACCTAGCGCTGCCTGGGGCGACGCAGACCCTGACCCTAAAACCTAATTGATATCACCCGCCGGGTGATAAGGGGGTTAACCCTTCATTGGGTAATAAATGGTGGGTGCCCCGATGCTATAAAAAGCAAACTAACCAGAGTCACCCGTAACACTTATACGGTGATCAGTGGTGAAAGGGTTAACTAGGGGCAATCAGGGGGTTCAAATTTTTATTAGGTAGTATATGGGGGTCCCTGGCGCTATATAAAAACCTGACGGGGAACCTAAATAACTAACTGGCTAACCAGCGTCACCAGTGACACTTATACTGTGATCGCTGGTGAAAGGGTTAACTAGGGGCAATCAGGGGGTTAAAACCATTATTGGGTAGTACAGTGGTGTGAAAAAGTGTTTGCCCCTTCCTCATTTCCTGTTCCTTTGCATGTTTGTCACACTTAAGTGTTTCGGAACATCAAACCAATTTAAACAATAGTCAAGGACAACACAAGTAAACACAAAATGCAATTTGTAAATGAAGGTGTTTATTATTAAAGGTGAAAAAAAATCCAAACCATCATGGCCCTGTGTGAAAAAGTGATTGCCCCCTAAACCTAATAACTGGTTGGGCCACCCTTAGCAGCAACAACTGCAACCAAGCGTTTGCGATAACGCGCAATGAGGCTTTTACAGCGTCCTGGAGGAATTTTGGCCCACTCATCTTTGCAGAATTGTCCTAATTCAGTTACATTAGAGGGTTTTCGAGCATGAACGGCCTTTTTAAGGTCATACCACAACATCTCAATAGGATTCAGGTCAGGACTTTGGCTAGGCCACTCCAAAGTCTTCATTTTGTTTTTCTTCAGCCATTCGGTGGTGGACTTGCTGGTGTGTTTAGGATCATTGTCCTGCTGCAGAACCCAAGTTCGTTTCAGCTTGAGTACACAAACAGATGGTCGGGCATTCTCCTTCAGGATCTCTTGGTAGACAGCAGAATTCATAGTTCCTTTTATCACGGCAAGTCTTCCAGGTCCTGAAGCAGCAAAACAGCCCCAGACCATCACACTACCACCACCATATTTTACTGTTGGTATAATGTTCTTTTTATGAAATGCAGTGTTCCTTCTACGCCAGATATACTTGGACACACACCTTCCAAAGAGTTCCACTTTTGTCTCATCGGTCCACAGAATGTTGTCCCAAAAGTCTTGGGGATCATCAAGATGTGTTGTGGAGAAATTGAGACGAGCTTCGATGTTCTTTTTGCTCAGCAGTGGTTTTCTCCTTGGAACTCTGCCATGCAGGCCATTTTTGCCCAGTCTTTTCCTGATGGTGGAGGCATGAACGCTGACCTTAACTGAGGCAAGTGAGGCCTGCAGTTCCTTGGACGTTGTTGTGGGGTCTTTTGTGACCTCTTGGATGAGTCGTCGCTGCGCTCTTGGGGTAATTTTGGGCGGCCGGCCACTCCTGGGAAGGTTCACCACTGTTCCATGTCTTCGCCATTTATGGATAATGGCTCTCACTGTGGTTCGCTGGATTCCCAAAGCTTTGGAAATGGCTTTATAACCCTTTCCAGACTGATAGATCTCAATTACTTTCTTTCTCAATTGTTCCTGAATTTCTTTGGGTCTCGGCATGATGTGTAGCTTTTAAGGATCTTCTGGTGGACCTTACTGTGTCAAGCAGCTCCTATTTAAGTGATGCCTTGATTGTGAACAGGTGTGGCAATAATCAGGCCTGGGTGTGGCTAAAGAAATTGAACTCAGGTGTGGACAACCACAGTTATAGTATGTTTTAACAAGGGGGGCAATCACTTTTTCACACAGGGCCATGATGGTTTGGATTTTTTTCACCTTTAATAATAAACACCTTCATTTACAAATTGCATTTTGTGTTTACTTGTGTTGTCCTTGACTATTGTTTAAATTGGTTTGATGTTCCGAAACACTTAAGTGTGACAAACATGCAAAGGAACAGGAAATGAGGAAGGGGGCAAACACTTTTTCACACCACTGTATATCGGGGTACCTAGCGCTATAAAAACCTGGCGGTGAACCTAAAAAAAAAACTAGCTACCTAGCGACAGTAGCGACACTGATGCAGCGATCAGAAAAATGATCGCTTAGTGACACTGGCAAAAGGGGGTGAAAGGGTTAACTAGGGGCAATCAGGGGGTTAAAACCAATATTGGGTAGTATATCGGGGTACCTAGCACTATAAAAACCTGGCGGTGAACCTAAAAAAATAACTAGCTACCTAGCGACAGTAGCGACACTGATGCAGCGATCAGAAAAATGATCGCTTAGTGACAGTGGCAAAAGGGGGTGAAAGGGTTAACTAGGGGCAATCAGGGGGTTAAAACCATTATTGGGTAGTATATCGGGGTACCTAGCGATATAAAAACCTGGCAGTGAACCTAAAAAAAAACTAGCTACCTAGTGACAGTAGCGACACTGATGCAGCGATCAGAAAAATGATCGCTTAGTGACACTGGCAAAAGGGGGTGAAAGGGTTAACTCTAGGGGCAATCAGGGGGTTAAATCTTTTTTGGGGGGTGATAGGGGGCTACCCTGGATCTAACACTAACTGCCCTGACAGTTTTAACTGTTACAACTGACACTGAATGCAGTGATTAGTAAAGAAATGATCAATGCAATCAGTGACACTGTGACTGAGGGGGGGGGGGAGGGGGGGGGGTTTGTGTACCTATGTGTACCTATGTGTCAGTGTAGTGTTTTGGTGCACTTACTTTTAGTCTTCTCCTCGTAGTCCGGTCAAAAAGACCGCCCCGAGGAGAATGACATCACTTCCTCCTTCCTGTGTAAACAATACACAGTGGGAGGAAGCTCGTCATTGGCCAGGAGCGATCCAGAGGGGGTGGCCAGAAACCAATGGCCATCCCCTCATCACGGATCGCTTCTGCAGCGAACCGGACCGCCGTATCCAGCGGGAGGTGGTCCGATCGGACCCCCACCCGCTGGAAGGCAGGCACGTACATCTACGTGCTTGTGCCTGCCTGTGCCATTGTAATGACGTACATTGGCAATACGGCGGTCCTTAAGTGGTTAAGGTACTACCTGTCAGAGATAAAGCAATTCAAGTCAAAGTCGAGATTTAACCTATCAGGTTTTAAAACCTTTGCTTAAAAAATCCAGAATTATGTTCTCTGGTTTAGGCGACAGATATAGTTACCCCCCCAGGTCTATCGACCTTCTCTATGCCCCAAAATTTAAGAGCCCTAGGGTCCCTGTAATGACAGATTCTAAAATGTTTGGAGACATATGGGATCTTAATCCTTTTTTTTATATTGTTAACATGCTCTCCAATGCGTACACTCAGGGGCATGGATTGATACTTCTGATTGGTAGAGAAGAAAGTTAATTCTTTGCGTTTTTTAGTGTTACACTTACATTGTCTATGCATCTACCACAAGCATAGCAGCCTGACAAAAAATGAAAAATTCTATTTTCTCCAAAAATAGGTGGGTCAATCACTCCAGGGGAAATGACGTCTCTAAGCATCGAGGCTCATCTGTAAATTGAGGGTGATTGTGGAGAACTACACTCAATACCATATCCTTCCTAAGGACATGACAATGTTTTGAGATAATCCTCTCAAATTGCCTATATTGCAATTATAGTCAAGAACAATTTTATATTCATGTTTATTTGCATGCCTTCCTCCGTTATAGTCAGCGACCAGTGTTTCTCTCTCTCAGAAATTTACCTGCTCAGATTGGTACCCCCTTTGGGGGAATCTAACCAAGACCAATAATTGATCCTGATAATGGGAATCAAGAGTGCAATTACGCCTTAGGTGAATAAACTGGCCCCTGGGGATGTTACACAACCATGTACTGTGGTGGCGGCTATCTAGTGGGATGTACCTATTTCTGTATGTAGGTTTGAAGTAATTGCATGGTCTATAATGGTCCCCTTCCTTAAAATTGTCCAACTCAAGGAACACTATTCCTATGGTATCAATGTTCCAAGAAAGGGAAATATTCTTGGTGTTGGTCTTCAACCCTAACAGGAAGGTTTCAAGGCTAGGCAAATCACTGTCCCACACATAATCTGATCATCAATGTAGTGTTCATAGTATACTAACTGGCCTGAAGAATTGTGGAAAATAGATTCCCACAGGGCCATGAATAAATTTGCCACACTGGGGGCGAACTTGGCCCCCATGGCTATGCCCATAACTTGGAGAAAAAACTGTCTATCATACCAAAAATAGTTTTTGGTGAGGCAAAATTCTAAACACTGGAGAAGAAATTTCTTATTTGAACTACTGATAGCTGATTTATTCAAAGACCATCTGACTGACTATATTGTGAGGAGTTGGGGACATCGTACACTGTTAGGACTTGTGGCCTGACTGAAAGTGATACTGATCTCTTTTGGAATGATATGACTATGAGCATGAACCCTATTCGCATTTTACACACTAATGATGGATGGCTGCGATCCATTTGTGGAAACAAACTTTTCATAAATGACCAATTTTCACCAAGGTCCTTTTGCTGGGTATCTAATAGTTTTTTAAACACATCCACAAATTCCTGAGACTGCTCTCGTACGTTTTTCTTTTTGGATTTTTTTGTGTTGTGTTATCAACTCAGGCTTGGAGGTTGTTAATGATGTGGTTTCTGGGGTGTCATCCTCATGATCTTCAAAAAGTAGTCAGTAGTTATGACCCTTCCACTTCTTCTCATCAAGGTCCTTGTCACTCTCAGAGTCCATGTTGATTTGAGTCCTAAAACAATATTAAAAACAAATTATAAAATTCAAAAATATTACTCCTTGAGATCTATACAAGTTGTTATACTTAGACTCCTTTCACACCTAGCACCTGTAAAGCACCTGAAAAAAAGCCTCATCTGCAATCCCAATGTGAAAGCCCAAGGGCTTTTACACTGGGGCGCTGCGCTGGCCGAACGTCCAAAAAAGTCCTGCAAGCAGCTTCTTTAAGGCGTTTTAGGAGCGGTGTATACATCACTCCTAAAGTGTCCCTTTTTATTGAAATCAATGGGCAGCACCTGCAAAGTGCCGCGGCAGCGGCGCTTTGCGGGTGCTTTTAACCCTTTATTCACAGGCTAGCGGAGGCTAAAAGCACCCCGCTAGCATCTGAAAAGATCCGCAAAAACGACGGTAAAGAGCTGCTAAAACTAGCGATGCTTTACCACTGCCGCTGGCAGTGTGAAAGGGCTCTTACTCTCTCAGCTCCATGACGGGCTTCAAAAACATCAGTTCTTTTATAATGGCAGTTCATGTGAGATGCTTTTTAAATTCTCGCCTAAAGTTGTCACGCATTGTTTTCCAATTTGTGTTTTCATTACTTTAACTGAAAAGATAAAATTCATTTTGATTTGTTTTTATACAAATATCTTGCCACAGGAAATGGCTACACACCTCTACATTATGAATTTTGCACAGGAATGTCTACCATAAGTGAGATTGTGAAGCTAACTTGTGATGCTATCTGGAATCTAAAAAATGTATTTATTCCTATTCAGACTAAAGAGAAATGGGATGAAGTTGCCCAGCATTTCTGGAGGAAAACCAACTTTCAAAACTGCCTAGGAGCAATTGATGGCAAACACATTAAGCCAATAAAACCCTGTCTCAGCGAAAGCCGATATTTTAACTACAAAAAATATTCAATTGTGCTGATGGCTGTGGTAGATGCAGACTATAAATTCCTCTTTGTTGATATAGAAGCATTTGGGAGCTGTGCAGACTCTGTCTTCCAGAATTCAAAATTTGGAAAGTGTCTTGCTGCAAATCAACTCGACTTGCCTGATAACCAACCATTACCCAGGAAACAAAGTCCTGCTATGCCATTTGTTTTTGTGGCTGATGAGGCTTTCGCAATCAATGAACATCTAATGAAGCTGTACTCACAGAGGAATCTCGACCCCTGTAAGAGAATATTCAATTACCGTCTCTGTTGGGCATGCAGGCTAGTTGAATGTTCATTTAGCATTCTTGCCAACAAAGAAAGAGATGGCGTGAATTTTGAAGACACATTGTCACACAATTTTGAATCAAATTTTTCTCATGTCCGTGGTCCAAGAGTGGGTTTCACAATAAAGGATCAGTTGGCACACTATTTTTTGAGCCCTGCTGGTGCACTAAATTGGCAAGGAGATATGATTTAATCCTTACAAATCCAATTTACCCCAACATTGTAAAGTTGCTTGGACCGCTTTTTGTTTAGTTGGTGTATTCTTATATATGTTACACATTTGCTAGCAGGCATGTAATAAAAAGAACATTTTTAGATAGACAAAAATCATATCTTTTTTAAAGTTTATTTAACAATAATAACTAAAATGTTATAACGAATATCAATCCCCTAATTCCAATCCCCTAATGTCAATACTCTAATCCCTACCCCTAATCCCCATACTCTAGTCCCAATCCCCTAATCTCAATACTCTAGTCCAAGTCCCCTAATCTCAATACTCTAGTCCTAATCTCAGTACTCTAGTCCCAATCCCCTAATCTCAATATTCTAGTCCCAATCCCCTAATCTCAATACTCTAGTCCCAGTCCCCTAATCTCAATACTCTAGTCCTAATCCCTTAATCTCAATATCCTATCTTTGAACTATGCTTAACCTATACCCACACCCTTGCACTTTTACTGACTTTTGATGTTGGCGAAGGATGCTCCAATCTGGGATGTGATGGAAAGCTATTTCCCATGCTTTCTTTTTTCTGTTCCTGTTGGCATAGTTAGTGTTCTTCAGATCCCACATTTCAGGATGGATATGTAGGGAGTGGAGGAACTCTTCTGGCTCAAAGCAAGAAGTTTTTGCCTGTCTGTCACTCTCTGCTCTGGCCTGACTCTTATCAATTCTGTCTGCATCCCTTCTCTGATGGTTTTCTCCCTCCACGCTGTCTTCCTTCTTCCTCTCAACAGGATTTCCTGATATCCCAGCATCCTACACTGCACTCCAGACATGTGACCTTCCCACACCTGCGGGGCGCTTTTCAGGTGCTTTTCTGGCATTTTTGAAGCAATTACAATTCATTTCAATGGAGAGGGGCATTTTTGAGGCCCCCTTTTTAAGCTCTCCAAACATGCTCCAAAGATGCTGCCTGCAGGACCTTTCTTACTGCTCCGCCAGCGCACTGCCCCAGTGTGAAATCACCCATTGATATTAATGGGAAGCAGTTTTCAAAAGCTTTCCAGACGCTTTTTTTTGTGAAAGCACCTCAGTGTGAAAGGGGTCAAAATACAAACACATTTTTATTTTAGAGATCAGGGAATGGTTGGATTTCCTTGCCAGCATTTTGTCTTGTCCCCTGTGCCCATAGGTGAGATATGCTTTCTCTTCCTGTCCTAGAGACACAACAGGAAGTCAGAGGAAATTGTAGTGAGGGAAATCCTTTCCTACAGACTGCACCTTTTACCTCAACCAAGGTTTTACCCCCCTTCATGACCAGGCCATTGTTTGCTATTCAGCACTGTGCTATTTTAACTGCCACGGAAATTGTAGTGAAGGAAATCCTCTCCTACAGACTGCACCTTTTACCTCAACCAAGGTTTTACCCCCCTTCATGACCAGGCGATTTTTTGCTATTTAGCACTGTGCTATTTTAACTGGCACGGAAATTGTAGTGAAGGAAATCCTTTCCTACAGACTGCACCTTTTACCTCAACCAAGATTTTACCCCCCCCTCACGACCTGCCCATTGTTTGCTATTCAGCACTGTGCTATTTTAACTGGCAATTGCGTGGCATGCAATGCTGTACACAAATGAAATTTATATAATTTTTGTCACACAAATATAGCTTTCTTTTGTGTTATTTGATCACATCTTGGTTTAAAATTATTTGCACTATAAACAAAGAAATACAGAAATTAAAAATATATATATATTTTACTTTCTGCTATAAAACATATCCAATAAAAAAATAAAGAAAATAAATTTTTTATTATTATTTATTCTGCTACATGTTTTTGATTTAAATAAAGTCCCAATAAACTACGGTATATATATATATATATATATATATATATATATACACAGTTTTTTTTTTTTATACTACTAATGAGGGTGATCAGCTTCCTAAGGACAAGAGGCCTGCACACATGCATATGGTGGAGAGAGATTCTCACCTAGGCAAGAAATTCCAGAATTACTGCTTTGCAGCACAAATAAAGCACTTAAAAAAAGAAAAAAAAAATCCATTTATAGGAAAGGGTGGAGGCAGGGCAGCACAACATGCTCTTCAGGGTGAAGGTCTTGTTTAACCACTTCAATACTAGACAATTTTACCCCCTTCCTGCCAAGGCCAATTTTCAGCTTTCAGAGCTGTCACAATTAGAATGACCATTACGTGGTCATGCAATGTTGTACCCAAATGAAATTTTTGTCTTTTTTCACACAAATAGAGTTTTATTTTGGTGGTATTTGATCATAACTTGGTTTTTAATTTTTTTTTCACTATAAACAAAAAAATACAGAAAAAAAAAAAAAAAAAATATATATATATATATATATATATATATATATATATATATATATATATATATATATATATATTTATACTGGATTTTTTTTATACTACTAATACATGTTTTTGATTTAAAGAAAATCCCAATAAGTGTGTATTGATTGGTTTGTGTGAACGTTATAGTGCCTACAAACTATGGTGGGTGTGTGTGTGTATGTATATATATATATATATATATATATATCACACTGTTTTGTTTTTTTAAACTAATGAGGACGATCAGCTTCCTTAGGACCCGAGGCCTGCGCACATGCATATTGCGGAGAGAGATTCTCACCTAGGCAAGAAATTCCAGAATTACTGCTTTGTAGCACAAATAAAGTACTTAAAAAAAAAAAAATCCATTTATAGGAGAAGGTGGAGGCAGGGCAGTACAACATGCCCTTCAGGGTGAAAGTTTTCTTTAACCACTTCAATACGAGGCACTTTTACCCCCTTCCTGCCCAGGCCAATTTTCAGCGCTCTCACACTTTGAGTGACAATTGAACAGTCATGCAATGCTGTACCTAAATTAATTTTTTTGACTTTTTTCACACAAATAGCGTTTTCTTTTGGTGGTATTTAATCACTGCTGGGTTTTTTGTTTTGTTTTTTTGCTAAAAAAGATAGATAATTGTGAAAAAAAAATTTTCTTAGTTTCTGTCATAAATTTTGTAAGTAAGCATTTTTTATCCTTCACTGATGTGTGTTGATGAGGCGGCACTAAAGGGCACCGATGAGGTGGCAATAGTATGCAGCACTGATGGGCAGTGATAGGTGACAATGATAGGCGGCCTGGATTGGTGACACTGATGGGTGGCACTGATGAGCAGGCATAGATAGGCACTGAAAGGTCACACTGATCTTCATCACTGATGGGCACAGATTGGCCTCACTGATGGGAACAAATTGGCATCACTGAGGGGCACAAATTGGCATCACTGATGGGCATAGGCATCACTGCTGGGCACTATTGAGGCTGCACTGATAATCAGGGCACTGATCACCA
This sequence comes from Lithobates pipiens, assembly GCF_037356315.1. Taxonomy (NCBI): domain Eukaryota; kingdom Metazoa; phylum Chordata; class Amphibia; order Anura; family Ranidae; genus Lithobates; species Lithobates pipiens. The sequence goes on from NW_027507718.1 coordinate 133,353,974, forward strand.
GTGCCCTGATTACCTCTACAGGTCTCCCCTGGGAGGAAATGTCACTAATCGGCTCTCCTCACACATTCTGCCAGTGTAAGGCGAGGAGAGCAGATAAACAGCATTTCCTTGTTTACATGTGATCAGCTGTGATTTAGATACAGCTGATTACATGGGTAAAGTGCCACGTCATCGGCTCTTTACCGAGATTGTGGTTGCATGATGTCCCAGTCGTATGACATCATCCCAGAACAACAGACGTTCCGCTGCCATCATTTGTCTATACACCGGGCAGGATGTAGTTAAAGTAATTGTAAAGAAAACATTTTTATTTAAAAATAAATAAATAACAAACATGTCATAGATACCTGCTCTGTGCAATGGTTTTGCACAGAACAGCCCAGATCCTTCTTTTTCGTGTCCCCCGCTGGCGCTCTGCCACTCTCCCCCCTGCTCCCCCCCCCATACCTCCATGCATGGAATGCTTGAACGTAAAAAACCTTCAGCCTTTACAATCACTTTAACTACATGCCGACCAGCGTACGATAATATATGTCGGCACAATGGCATGAGTGGGCAAATGGGCGTACAAGTACGTCTCCTTTAAATTGTGGCACTTTGGGAGCGCTCCTGCCTCGTACTCCGTGACTCAATGTCCTCCAGGGAGCCCACGATCATGTCATGGAGCAGCAGAACGGGGAGATGCCTTTGTAAACAATTTCCCTGTTCTGCCTAGCAACACTGTCATCGGGAGCAGTGATCTCTGTCATGTTCTAGTGAGGCAATCCCACCTACAGTTAGAATCACTCCCTAGGATACACTTGATCGCTCCCTAGTGTTTAACCCTTCCCTGCCAGTGTAATTTACACAGCAATCAGTGCATTTTTATAGATAGTCCGGTGTGTCCGATAGTCCGGTGTGTCCACCATAATGTCGCAGTCACAATAAAAATTGCAGATCGCCGCCATTACTAATAAAAAAATAATAATAATAAAGATGCCATAAATCTATCTCATATTTTGTAGACACTATAACTTTTGCACAAACCAATCAATATATGCTTATTGCGATTTTTACCAAAAATATGTAGAAGAATACATATCAGCCTAAACTGAGAAAGAAATTCGTTTTTTATATATTTTTTGGGTATACTTATTATAGCAAAAAGTTAAAAAAAATTGAGTTTTTTTTTCCAAATTTTCGCTCTTTTTTTGTTTATAGCGCAAAAAATAAAAACCACAGAGATGATCAAATGCCACCAAAAGAACGCTCTATTTGTGGTGAAAAAAGGACGTCAATTTTGTTTGGGTGCAATGTCACAGGACCGCACAATTGTCAGTTAAATTGACGCAATGCCGTATCACAGTAAGTGCTCTGGTCAGGAAGGGGGGAAAATCCTTCCAGGGCTGAAGTGGTTAAGTAACGGATGTGTATTGATTATTATTGGAGCAAAATAATGCACAGTCATGCACACTTAAGCTTAAAAAACTGTTTTACAGACATCAAAACATTAGTAAGCAATACTTTCACTAGCACCTAAATGCAGGTAAATGCGTATAAACCTGCGTTACTGCTAGGCGCTTTTAGAGATTTTCATTTGAATGGCCAGAATAAATGAATATTCTGGCCACTTAAATTAATAAGCACTTAAGCGCTTGAAAAAACATGGCTTAAGAGTGTTTTTGCGGGAGGGTGTGGCCAAGATGGCGGAGTGAACGGACGTGCTATCGGAGCTCTCCTGGAGTGAAATCCGCTATTTAATCCATAGCTGACACACACACCTTGCTAGCAGGCTCGAAGGTCTCTGGATGCCTTCCAGGACCCCAGGATCCCAGAAGAGGGGCAAGAAGAATAAATTCTCCCCGTCCGTCTGGCCTGAGACTGACGCGGCCTCCTCTGCCCAGGGCCTATCATCGCTCTTCTGCAATATGGCGTCGCAGACGGAGCACGAGGAGGTACGGCCATCGGAAGCCCTGGGATTGTCGGAGATACTGTCGGCAATTACCTCCTGCCGAACAGCGGTCTCGGACTGCCAGTCCACCCTGGCCTCGAAAATTGAGGGGGTGCAGCTGGACATTGGACTGATCCGCCAGGATCTAGACAAGATCCGTTCGAGGGTGTCAGAGGCAGAAAGGCGGGTCGGCGAAACTGAGGATGTAGTTGCTGAACATTCGGCCTCCATCCACACGCTGCAACTGAAGGTGAAGGCCCTGGAGTATAGGGCCGAGGATGCTGAGAACCACAGCAGAAGAAACAACCTCCGCATCGTAGGTTTGCCTGAGGGGATGGAGGGCCGCTCTCCGGCTCGGTTCGCTGAAGGTCTGCTCCGCTCTCTGCTGCCGGAGGCCTCCCTCTCCCCGTACTTTGCTGTGGAGAGGGCCCACCGTGTGCCGCTCAGACCTGGCCCGGAGGGAGCACCCCCCAGAACCTTCATACTCCGTCTACTTAATTTTCGGGACAGGGATGAACTGCTTAGGGCTGCTCGAGTGGCGAAGGACCTTCCCTATGAAAATAACCGCCTTATGATGTTCCCGGATTATACAATGGAGACCCAACGGCAGCGCCGTTCATTTGATGGAGTTAAGGCGGCCTTGCGTAGGAAGGGTTTCAAGTACAGCGTCCTATTCCCGGCTAAACTCCGTGTGGTGGATGGGGAGACGGTCCGCTTTTTTACCAACCCTAGAGATGCCTCAGCCTGGCTGGAAACTCTTCCGTAATGGTGGGACAGAGCTCCCAGATGTTGTGCTGGCTATCCAGCCCGTTATATAGACTGTGCCAAGAATGATGTTGGCTTTCCTGTTTTGGTCTGCCTGCAGTGCTTCTGTGCCCCTATGCCTTTTCTAACTATACCCGCTGCAATTGACCCTGCCTGCGTTGGGGATCCTGCTACTCTGTCTGGCTGCCCTCTCGGGTATTGGGGGACTGCCTGCAAGGAGGCCACCCGTCCCCTGTAACTGTAGCTGTTGCTGGCTGCCGAGGCGAGGTATATTTGGATGGGTGGAGGATGTTGTACACGGGGCCTTCGTGATACGCACTATACACTAACTGCTCTTGTGTCAGAAGTTGCCGTAGCCGCATGGCGGATGTTCTACTCCAGGAACTCCGGACAGAACTGGTGTCTAGTTTTTTATTGCTCCGTTGTTTAACCTTTTTTTTTTCCTTTTTTATCTTTCCTTTTTGTTTTTCTATGACTTCTTGACTTGTCTACATACGGTGGGCGAGCTACTAGGTCATGTTGACCCGCCCATGGTCCGTACCCCTAACCTAGGTTACTACTTGTTAAAGATGGGGTTTTTTGGGACTTATGTGCTCCTTGGTGTTTGGGAAGGTGCACGGGGAGGGGGGTGGGGAGGCCCGCTGTGGCTATGTTTGATTGGGTGTGGGTTTTATGTAGGGGGGGGGGTTTGTTTTTGTTTCTGGTTTTCCAAGGGTTGGTCTTTATGGGTAGCTGTGGTACGCTATGATTGGTTATTCGATACTGGGGGGGTGGGCGGGGGAAGCCGACCTGCGATCCCCACGGGTGTTGGCGCAATGAGCCGGCGCCCGTGAGACGGTAGCCGGGGGGGCCCCTCGCACATTGTTACCAGAATGGTGTTATGGCTCAGTGTGTAGTGGTATCGTGGAATGTGCGGGGGCTCAACTCGGCGGTTAAGAGATCGCTGGTACTTAACTACCTCCGTAGGCTGCGCCCGCAGATATGCGTTTTGCAGGAGACCCACTTAGTGGGCTCTCGGGTGTTGGGTGTTAGGAGGGCGTGGATTGGGCAGCACTACCATGCCACATATTCAAATTACGCGAGAGGGATCAGTGTACTAATTCATCGGTCTTTGCCGTTTCAATTGTTGGATGTTAAAATTGACCCGGGTGGCAGGTATGTCCTCCTCCACGCTCTCCTCTCGGAGATTTCTGTGGTAATAGTTGGTATCTATTTGCCTCCTCCGGCGGATGTACAGTTGCTACATGACCTCATGCAGACAATCATTTTGTACAATGTTGACAATGTATTAATTGCTGGTGATTTTAATTTGGTGATGAATGAGGATCTGGATAGTCTGCAGGCCTCAGCCTCAAGGCGGGATGATCTCGCCCGCTGGGCTGCGGTCTTTGGCCTCTCGGACCTTTGGCGACATTTCCATCCTCCTGATAGGGAATTTACGTGCCTGTCTACCACGCATCGGACTATGTCCCGCATAGATTTGGCATTTGCCTCCTCTGGCTTGCTCCGCAGGGTGACCTCGGCTGAGATCCTCTCGCGGGGTATTTCGGACCATGCTCCAGTGTCGGTGGTACTGCGGCTCTCCGGGGGTGGGAGAGTGCGGACTTGGCGTTTATCCAGGTTCTGGGTCATGGACCCGGAGATCCAAATGGCCATTCCCGAGGCTATGTGTGCTTTTTGGCTAGCTAATGGTAAATTGGGTAATTGTTTGGTGGTCTGGGACACTTTTAAAGCTTGGCTGCGGGGGGAGTATATGTCCCGCATATCTGCAAGAAGGAGGCTGGCTGGGAGATCTTTGGGCGAGCTGGAGGAGCGGGCCAGATTGAGGGAGGCGGAATTCGTGCGCCGCCCGGATGAGGCTCAATATGTGGCCTGGCAGGACGCCTTACGACACCTTTCACTACTCAGAGTGGATCTCACACATAAATCTATGGTTGAGAGCGCCCAGAGGGTGTTTGAGTTCGGGGACAAAAATGGGAGACTGCTTGCATGGTTGGCAAAGGGCCAACGTGGTGTTACCCATATTGCTCGGATAAAGGATCGGTCTGGTGGATTCCTGACTTCGCTTTCAGCCATTGCGTAGAGATTTCTTGAGTTCTACCAGACTCTGTACTCCTCTAGGGTGACCTACGACGATTTGCAGCTTGATCAGTATCTGGAGCGGATTCCTCTCCCGGTCTTGGAACCGGACCAGCGTGCTGCACTCGACAGAGATATCACCCTAGACGAGGTGCAGGTAGCTTTGGATAACATGCAATCGGGGAAGGCCCCCGGGCCTGATGGCATACCCGTTGAACTGTACTCTGTATACCAGGAATTCCTAGCCCCTAGATTCACTTCTCTAGTCCATAAGTGTCTGGAGGCGGATGCGCTCCCGGACTCACTAGCTGAAGCGGTGGTGGTGTTGGTGCCTAAGCCTGGTAAGGACCCGGAGGAGTGTGCGTCGTATCGGCCTATCTCCCTGATCAACGCGGACGCTAAACTGCTGGCCAAAGTATTGGCCCTCCGCTTGAGAGGGGTCATTGAGGACCTGATACATATGGATCAAACCGGGTTTATGCCGGGTAAGGGCACCGATGTCAACATCCGCAGGCTTTTTTTAAATTTGTCTGCCCAGCACACGAACCGGGGGAAAAGAGTCATAGCCTCTCTGGTCGCAGAGAAGGCTTTTGACTCTGTGGAGTGGAAGTTCCTCTGGCAGGTATTGCGTAAGTTTGGGCTGGGTCCTAAGTTTCTTCAGTGGCTGCAATTACTGTACAGGGCCCCGAGGGCGAAAATTCAGGTAAATGACTCTCTCACGGATTCCTTTCTCCTCCAGAGGGGCACCCGGCAGGGTTGCCCGTTGTCTCCCAGCCTTTTTGCCTTGGCTCTGGAGCCGCTGGCGGCTCTGGTCAGGCAGTCTGACCGGATAGTTGGATTTAAGGTGGGCTCTCTGGAGGAGAAGATTTCCCTGTACACAGACGATGCACTATTGTATTTGCAGGATGCTGAGGCATCTTTGCAGACTGCCCTTGAGACATTTGACGAATTTGGACGGTTTTCGGGTATACGGATTAATTGGTCCAAGTCGGTGCTATTCCCATTAGATGTCAGGGCAACGGGTCTCGAGCCTCTGCTGTCGCTGCGTTGGGGTGAGGAATTTACCTACCTGGGCATTAGGGTGACAAGGGACCTCCAATCGTACCACCATCTGAATGTCCGCCCCCTGGTGCAGCAGCTGAGGGATCATTGTGCCAGGTGGACCTCTCTCCCTTTGAATTTATTGGGACGTATTAGCATTATTAAAATGGTCTATCTATCTAAATTTCTCTATTTCTTTCGTAACTGTCCGGTGGGCCTGCCTCGCTTTCTCTTTAGAGAACTGGAAGGATACTTGGGAGGGTTTCTATGGCAGGGTTCCCCCCCTAGATTGGCCAAGGCTACGTTGCAGCTGCCGGTCAGCAGAGGGGGGCTGGCGATGCCCAACCTGCTGCTGTATTATTGGGCGGCCATGCTAGTCACGGTGCGATGGTGGCTGGAGGGGAACAGGGGGAACGCTGCAGCTCGTCTGGAGTCAGTTCTGGTGGGTCCCATACTGGAGCTAGGGGGGGTGATACATTCGGGAGCGGCACATCGTCCTGCACTTGCGGGTCCCACTAGGTCAGTGGTGCGGATCTGGAGGACCGTGGTGAAGCGATTCCCTGGCCCTAGTAGGTGGTCCCCCCGCTGTCCCTTGTGGGGTAACCCGTTGCTTCCCCACTTCAGAACCATCCCAGACCCGCAGCTGTGGATTAGGTACGGTATCAGGACTCTGGGAGATGTAATTTCCAATGGGGCTCTGATCCCCTTCCGGGAGCTGGTGGAGAGGCATGCTGTACCTGGTAGTATGCTTTTTCGGTATTGGCAGTTGCGGCATGCCTTTAGAGCTCAGTTTCGGGAACCGCCCATCCTTGAACTTGATGCACTTGAGGACCTCCTAGCTCAAGACTCAATTAAGAAGCCCCTCTCGGAATTATACTCAGTGCTAATTATTAGCTCATCCTCTAGGTTGGAAACTCTATGGGACAAATGGAGGGGAGACATTCCAACTCTGGTTAGGGAGGACTGCCTGGAGGAGAGTGTTAGGCTGTTAATATCTTCTAAGGACAGGTTGATACAAACGAAGGTCTTACATAGGATACACTTCACGCCTCAGAGGCTGCACAGAGTTTTTCCGGACAGGTCTCCACTCTGCCCTAGGTGCCGCTCCTGTGAGGGCTCCTTCTTGCATATGTTCTGGACGTGTCCACGTATATCGCAATACTGGTCTGCGGTGATGGACTGTATTAATGCGCGGCTCCAGCTAAGTGTCCCTCTGACGGCTGAGCTGGCTCTCTTGGCCATACATGACTATGTACAGAGGCCCAGACCCACCAAAACCTTGATCTCGTTATTACTATTTTATGCCAAAAAGCAAATTCTTCTCAAATGGATCTCGCCTCTTCCACCTACTAGGAGGGCCTGGGAAAAGGCTGTAGATGCTGTACTGCCAATGTATAAATTGACTTATGCTAGTAGGGGCTGCCCGCAGAAATTTACAAGGGTGTGGCAACCGTGGGTGGGTTCCACGGAGTAACTGATTTTGTTTTCCTGACTCCTGGAGGGTTGGGGGTGAGAGACATTTTTTTCTTTCCACTACTACTGCCCCTCTTTCTCTCCCCCCCCCCCCGCTTTTATCTTCTTTCTATTGTCCCTTATCTGGAGGTATGACTTTGGTATTAATAAGATGGATGAATCTGTGGTTTTTCGCTCTGATATGTGTTATACCTTGCATCTGTGCTATATAGTATTTCTTGTACTACTTGTATTTGCTTTGCTCTATCACTAATAAAGACCAACCCTTTTTGTTAAAAAGAGTGTTTTTGCAGCCCCAGTGTGCAAGAAGCCTACGGCCTGGTACACACGGTATGTTTTTTCTGTTTAACTCAGTAGGCTGAATGAAAAAAAACCCCAAAAAAACATAAGAGCTTGCCCTAAACAGGCTGTACTTACTATGCAGTGTTAGTATAGCAATTTACGCTGAGCTATTCTGTTCTGACAGGTGGACTGCCCACCGCCAGAACACACTGGTCAGGGCCCGCATCCATCAGATGCAACCGCTGATCAGATGTCAATCGGCTTATGGTTTTCTAGGACCTATACACAGGGGCCGAATGTCGGCCGATTTCTACTGCATTGGCTGATTTCAGCCAATATTCATCCTGTGTGTACGGGGCTTTAGAATATAATTTAATATCACTTTAGCCACTTACAGACCGGACCATTTTGCTGGTCAATGACCAGACCACTTTTTGCGATTCGGCACTGCGTCGCTTTAACTGACAATTGCGCGGTCGTGCGATGTGGCTCCCAAACAAAATTGACGTCCTTTTTTTCCCACAAATAGAGCTTTCTTTTGGTGGTATTTGATCACCCCTGCGGTTTTTATTTTTTGCGCTATAAACAAAAATAGAGCGCCAATTTTGAAAAAAACACATTATTTTTTACTTTTTGTTATAATAAATATCCCCCAAAAATATATAAAAAAACATTTTTTTCCCTCAGTTTAGGCCGATACGTATTCTTCTACATATCTTTGGTAAAAAAAATCTCAATAAGCGATTATTGATTGGTTTGCGCAAAAGTTATAGCGTTTACAAAATAGGGATAGTTTTATAGCATTTTTATTAATAATTTTTTATTATTTTTTTTTTTACTAGTAATGGCGGCGATCAGCGATTTTTATTGTGACTGCGCCATTGTAGGGGACCCATCGGACATTTTTGACACATTTTTGGGACCATTGTCATTTATACAGTAATGACTGCTATATAAATGCAGTGATTCCTGTGTAAATGACGCTGGCAGTGAAGGGGTTAACCAGTGGGTGGCAGTGTAGGGGTTAAGTGTTCCTAGGGGTGTGTTTCTAACTGTTGGGGGCTGGGCTTTCATTTAGTGAACACTGATCTCTGCTCCAATCACATGGAGCAGAGATCAGCGTCACTAGTTGCTAGGCAGAATGGAGAAATGCTGTTTACACGGCATTTCCTCCATTCAGCCGTCCCGTGAGACGATCGCGGGGATGCCCGCGGCGATCGAGTCCGCGGGTCCCGCGACCGGACTCACGGGGGTCCCGACCAGCGCGGGAGCGCGCCACCAGCGGCGGCGTACCTGTACGCCAATATGCCTGCCTGTGCCATTCTGTCAATGTACATCGTCGTGCGCTGGTCGGGAACCGGTTAAAGTATATGTGTACCTTTGTCTTGTAAAATAACACAATCAATGGCAAAACCATTTGTGTGTGTGTATATGTGTGTGTGTGTATATATATATATATATATATATATACACACAGTATCTCACAAAAGTAAGTACACCCCTCACATTTTTGTAAATATTTTATTATATCTTTTCATGTGACAACACTGAAGAAATTACACTTTGCTACAATGTAAAGTAGTGAGTGTACGGTAGGGGTAGGCAACCTTTTGAGCACAGTGTGCCGAAAAATGTTTTCAAACAAATTGAGCCTGCCGATTTTATGACAAAAAAATGTTAACATCACACTCTCAATCACGAAAAGGATTTTTTATAAAGTAAATGCTGTAAACTACTTGAGTAATAGTGACCAATTAACATCCTGCAATCTCATGCCTTAGATCAGCCCCAAGTCCTGTACCTCCAGTCCTCAGATCAGCCCCAATTCATGCACCTTCACACCTCAGATCACTGTACCCCCTGCAAATCTGTCCCTCCACTGTTCCCCCCCCACTCATCTGTCCCCTTACTGTACCACCCTTCTCTTCTGTCCCACCACTGTAACCCCCCTGCTCACCTGCCCCACAATGTACCTCCTTTCTCATCTATCCCACCACTGTATCTCCCTGCACATCTGCTCCACTGCTGTACCCCATGCTCTTCTATCTCACCGCTGACCCACCTTCTCACCTGTCCTAACACTGAACCCATCTGCTCATCTGCCCCACCACTGTAACCCCCTTTTCTCATTTGCCACATCACTGTTCCCCCTGCTCTTCTGCCCCACCACTGTAACCCCCTGCTCATCTGTCCCACCAATGTACCTCCTTTCTCCTCTTCCCTACCACTGTACCCCCCTGCACATCTGCCCCACCTCTGTACCCCCTGCTCTTCTGCACAACCTCTGTACCCCCCTGCTCTTGTGCCCAACCTCTGTACCCCCCTGCTCTTGTGCCCCACCTCTGTACGCCCTGCTCTTCCGCCTCACCACTGTAACCCCCTGCTCATCGGTCCCACTAATGCACCTCCCTTTTCACATCTGCTCCAACACTTAAACCCCCTTGCTTATCTTTACCACCACTGTAACCCCCTTCTCATCTGGCACAACACTGAAATTCCCTGCTCATCTGCCCTATCACTGTACTGGACTGTGCTCTTCTGCCAAACCACTGTACCCCTCTGAACATCTGGCCCACTGCTGTACCCCGTTCTACTGTCCCACCGCTGAACCCCTTTCTCATCGCTCCCACCACTGTAAACCCCTTTCTCATCTGCCCCACCTCTGTACCTCCTGCACATCTGTCTCACCTCTATAATCTCTGCTCTTCTTCCCCACCACTGTAACCCCATTCTCACATGTCCCACCAATTTACCTACTTTCTCCTCTGCCCTGACACTGTACCCCCTGCACAACTGCCCCACCTGTGTACCCCCCTTCTCATCTGGCCCATCACTGACCTCCCCTGCTCCTCTGTCCTACCACTGTAACTCCTCATCTGGCACAACATTAAACCCCCCGTTCATCTGCCCCATCATTGTAACCCACTTGCTCTTCTGTCCCACCTTCTCATCTCTTCCACCACTGTACCCCCTGCACATCTCCCCCACCATTGTTCCCTCCTGCTCTTCTGTCCCATTGCTAAACCCCCCTGCTGTTCTGTCCCACTACTAACCCCCCCCTGCTCATCTGCCCCACCGCTGTACCTGCCTACTCATCTGCTCATGTGTGTTGAGTTATTTTTAGGGGACAGCAAATTTACACTTTTATACAAGTTGTATACTCACTACTTTACATTGTAGCAAAGTGTAATTTCCTCAGTGTTGTCACATGAAAAGATATAAGCTAAAATTGTAAAGATAAAATATTTACAAAAATGTGAAATGTGTACTCACTTTTGTGAGATATTGTAAATATAAATATATAAACTCAGTGTAGCACTGCCCCTGTGGGGGTTGCTGAGTATAGTCTGCCCTGGGCCTCCCTCTGATTATCCTGCAGCAGACACTTGGGTATTTTCACACTATCACCCGCACACTCTTCCACTCGTTATCCATTGATCAGTCTAGGGTATTTGATTTTTTTTGGTATTTATTGGTAGAACTTGGATAGGAGAAGGGATTAGTGGCAGTGGCGGCTGGTGATTTTTTTTTGGGGGGGTAAACAACCCTCCCTTCACTGTCTGCCGGTCTGTCCAGCACTTACTCCATCTAGATGGCAGGTGGCAGGCAGCAGCTCCTCTCCTCCATCACGGCGGCTTCCGCCTTGCATCTCCTCCCCACCACCTAGCCGTCCAATGGGATATCCTGTCCTTTCAGCCAATCGGGTGACGGGTCTCAAAACCCTCTTCCTGATTGGCCAGGAGGATCAGTGTTACAATGGCAAATATTCATTCGCTATTGTAGCATTCTCTGCACCCCGAGCCCACCCTATTTTGAAGCCTATTAGAGCCTCTGGCTCTATTTAGGTGCTTAAAAAAAAAAACGACCCCCCCCAATTGGAATCCATGCATCCGGTGTCCTGCAAGGGGCCGGGTGCATGGATGGGGGGAGGGCGACATCCGTGCACCCTTAATGGATGGGCCCCCCTGATTAGTGGGATGTTCCAACTTGAACTATGCACAGATGAGGACAACTCTCATTAGACCCCATTAAATTGTTTCGGTTAGCAGATTCAATGTTGAGCCACACTATACCTGTGTGGGAAGATAAGTACTTTGCTTGCTCTGGCAGCAGACTCAATGCACCACTTTTCTTCAGGACACTCAATAGTATCCCTTTTAGCTGAGACCCATCCACTTACTTCACTAGCCTGAAGGGATGGCCCTCACAGAACAGATCCCTGGACGCAGGTCTGTACTCAGTGTAGCCAGAAACAGATACTTCTAGGCACGTCTCCCTCCTAGTCAGCTTTACAGGACATCTGGGTTGCAGTTCCTCAGTTCCGGTCTTCAGGTCCACCACACGAGGCCGCATGGAAGCCTGCACATGGGAGGGGCAGCAGTCACCTGCCTCCAGGAACTGCAAGAAAAACAGAAACGGAAGGCTTGCACACCTAGTGCATTACCAAAGATAATTTAATAATAAGATATTTTTATATAAAAGTGGTTACTCACAAAATGCAACCAACAAAAGGCCATAAACACAGTGCATGGACAAGCAAAGAGCACAGGGTACAGCTAACAAGTTTTGGCGGTGCACCCCCTTCCTCAGAGCTAGGCTAGTCTCGTACACCATGGGCATGCACTTTTATAGGGAATGGTGGAATTGAAAATTGTGTGTGAAAAAGAGACACGCCCTCAAAGGGGCGAAAAATAATTATATATATATATATATATATATATATATATATATATATATATATATATATATATATATATATATATGTATATATATATATGTGTGTATATATATATATATATATATATATATATATATATTTGCACTAATGAAAATGCAATAAAAACCATATCAAAAACCTATAACCAAAACAAAAAACTCCATCATAAATACACAAATAGATAATGATAGTTCATTCAAATATATAGGTGTAGGAACACATAAACACATAAGCAAAAAAGGATACAGGATTGATAAATGGGTCAATCCATGTCTCACCTCTACATACTTGAAGTAGCTACGGGGGGAGGGAGAGGGGGGTTGGGCACTCAGAGGTGTCCAAAAACCACACACTACGATCACTCGACGGGAAGCTTCAGAATTGCCAGGAAGGGGGAAAAAAACCAACAGACGCAAGAAGAATCATCCCTGCTGTAGTGCGCCGATCAGTGAACACCCGATGTCACACAAACACCTTATCAGACCCCAGGGAACCAGCTCAGTACCAGGGGGAATCCACTTACTGGAAACTCAGGAAGAAGCCTGATGACATGTGACATCACTTCTGGGGCAGGAGCAGTACAACAGTGCCCCATGGACATGAATGGGCAAAGATAGATAAAAAAATAAATAAATAAAAATTCTCTGACAAAACTGGACCACTAAGAAATAGTAAATTTATAAATATATAAATTTAATTATATATAAATATAAAATATATATATATATATATATATATATATATATATATATATATATATATAATACATACATAAATAAAATAAATAAAAATTAAATGTTTTTATTGCAATGAATTTTGCACAATGATAATAATTATTACCCAATGTGTAACAATTATGTAGTTTGAAATGGGTATGAGAAAAAATATATGATTCATCATCCACCTGACTCCAGGATCCTGCTCTCCAGCTGAAGAATCCGAGCACATGTGCCCTAGGCATATATACAGTCATCCAGCATGCCTTTTAGCACTTGCTTATGCCAATGGCCATGGTTGTAACTATGCTTATGCTCCCATTTGTCAGGTTTCCCCCCACTGTCCAATAGGCCTTGTCCTATTGGACCAATGTGAAACAGGCAGACAACATGAGCAGCATCTGAGCACAATGAGCAGACCCTATCAATGGATCACTGCTCACTGGTAAGCAGAGAACATCTAAATTTACCTAATAGCCTCCCTGGTAGGCAGGGAAACCCAAAACTGTGCTCTCTCTTTAGCACTTACATACAGTTATGCCCGAAATTGTTGACACCCCAGAAATTTTCCCAGAAAATCAAGTATTTCTCACAGAAAAGTATTGCAGTAACACATGTTTTGCTATACACATGTGTATTCCCTTTGTGTGTATTGGAACAAAACAAAAAAAGGGGGGAAAAAAAGCAAATTGAACATAATGTCACACAAAATTCCAAAAATGGGCTGGTCAAAATTCTTGGCACCCTTAACTTAATATTTGGTTGCACACCTGTCAGTTCACCTTGAGGCGAGGTGACAGGTGCACACCGTAGGGATCAGGAGTGCACCGCAAGGTTGTGGACCCTACGGCTGACTGCTGCAGACAGGGGACAGATCCCACTGGGGTTAGAGCGTAAGATTCCCTGGGGCGTAGAGTCTAAGAGCCAGCAGGTGTTCACCAGCGCCTCTAGTGGTGAGGATGGATTTGGCTGCAACTGGCTCCAGGTCGCGACCCCCAGGGTCCCCCAGCTCACACCCACAGTAGGCAACAGGAAGATAGGGATGGTGAGGGACAAAGCCAAGGTCGGGGCCACAAGCAGACAAGAATAGTCGGGTACACGCCAAAAGGTCAGGATCACAGGCAAACAGGGATAGTCAAGACACGCCAAAGTCGGTAACGGAAAACAGAAGCAGAGCACACGGCAGGAAACAGGAAGCTAACACACAAATGAATACACAATGGTTGATCAGCACTGATGGCCTGCAGTGCACATACTTAGAGGAGAGGTTATAAAAACCACCAGGTGGAAGTGGCTGGCCTCTAGTCTGAACACATGAGGGGAGGTAAGCAAACACAGGAAGATCCCTGCATAACTATGACAACACCCTTTGGAAAAAATAACTGAAATCAGTCACTTTCTATAACCCTCAATAAGCTTCTTACACTTCTCTCTCGGAATTTTGGACCACTCATTCTTTGCAAACTGCTCTAGGTCTCTCTTATTGGAAGGGTGCCTTTTCCCAAAAGCAATTTTAAGATCTCTCCACAGGTGTTCAATGGTATTTAGATCTGGACTCATTGCTGGCCACTTTAGGACTCTCCAGCGCTTTGTTGCCATCCATTTCTGGGTGCTTTTTGACGTATGTTTGGGGTCATTGTCCTTCTGGAAGACCCAAAATCTCGGACGCAAACCCAGCTTTCTGACACTGGGCTTTACAGTGCAACCCAAAATCCTTTGGTAATCCTCAGATTTCATGATGCCTTGCACACATTTAAGGCACCCAGTGCCAGACGCAGCACAACAACCCCAAAACATCATTAAACCTCCACCATATTTCACTGTAGGTACTGTGTTCTTTTCTTTGTAGGCCTCATTCCGTTTCCGTTTTTGGTAAACAGTAGAATGATGTCTTTTACCAAAAAGCTTTATCTTGGTCTCATCTGTCCACAAGGCGTTTTCCCGAAAGGATTTTGGCTTACTCAAGTACATTTTGGCAAACTGTAATCTTGTTTTTTTTATGTCTCTGTCAGCAGCGGTGTCCTGGGTCTCCTGCCATAGCGTTTCATTTAAATGTCGACGGATAGTTTGCGCTGACACTGATGCTCCCTGAGCCTGCAGGACAGCTTGAATTTCTTTGGAACTTGTTTGGGGCTGCTTATCCACCATATGGACTAACCTGCGTTGAAACCTTTCACCAATTTTTCTCTTCCGTCCACGCCCAGAGAGATTAGCTACAGTCAGTGGCGTAACTAGAACCTTCAGGGCCCCGATGCAAGAAACCATTGAGGGCCCCCCTGACCTCCAGCCAGGGCTCTTCTGACTGATCCCGGGGGCAGCAGGACCTGGATAGGAGGGGGAACAAATCCTCTCCATTTTCCTCCTGCAGTTACTTAATTCCTATCAGAGGGAGAGGAGGAGAAGCAGACTTTTAGTGGCTACAGGAGAAAAATTGAGGGGATGTGTTCCTCTAAATGCCCCACTCCCCCATCTAGGTGTTCAGGGCAACATGTGCGCTATCACAATTGTGAACCCTGTAGTTACGCCCCTGGGATGAGTGCCAGTGGTGGTGGTGGGGGATGGGATTAGTGGCAGCAGTGGTGTTTGAGGAGGGATAGGATCAGTGGCATCGGTGGTGGGGGATGGGATGAGTGGCAGTGGTGAGGGAGAGATGGGATGAGTGGCAGTGGGGGGGAGGATGGGAAGAGTGGCAGCAGTGGGGAGGATGGGATCAGTGGCAGCAGTGCTGGTTGGGTGGGGATGGGATCAGTAGTAGCGGTGGTGGGGAATGGGATGAGTGGCAGCATGAGTGGCAGCGGTGAGGGTGATGGGATCAGTGGCAAGGGTTGTGGTTGGGGGGTGGGATCAGTGATGGGGGGTTGAATGGGATGAGTGGCAGATGTGGTGGTGGGAATGGGATCAGTGGCAAGGGTGATGGTTGGAGGGGGATGGGATGGGATGAGTGGCAGTGGTGGTGGGAAGATGGGATCCGTGGTGAGGGTTGGGGGGATGGGATGGGATGAGTGGTGGGGAGGGGAATGGTATCAGTGGCAAGGATGGTCGTTGCTGGATGGTCATGGTGGGGTGGATCAGTGGCAGCAGTGGTTGTGGTGGTGTGGAGGGTATAAATGGTGGTGGTGTGGGGGAGGGGGAATCAGAGGCAGTAGTGGTTGTGTGGTGGGTATCAGTGGCAGTAGTGGTGGTGTGGGGGTATCAGTGGCAGTATTGGTGGTGTGTGGGGGTATCAGTGGCAGTAATGGTGGTGTGTGGGGGTATCAGTGGCAGTAATGGTGGTGTGTGGGGGTATCAGTGGCAGTAATGGTGGTGTGTGGGGGTATCAGTGGCAGTAATGGTGGTGTGTGGGTGGTATCAGTGGCAGTAATGGTGGTGTGTGGGTGGTATCAGTGGCAGTTGTGATGGTGTGTGGGTGGTATCAGTGGCAGTTGTGGTGGTGTGGGGGGTAACAGTGGCAGTTGTGGTGGTGTGCGGGGGTATCAGTGGCAGTTGTGGTGGTGTGCGGGGGTATCAGTGGCAGTTGTGGTGGTGTGCGGAGGTATCAGTGGCAGTTGTGGTGGTGTGCGGGGGTATCAGTAGCAGTTGTGGTGGTGTGGGGGTTTTATTGACAGTAGTGCTGGTGTGGGGGGTATCAGTGGCAGTGTGCGGGGTATCAGCGGCAGTTGTGGTGGTGTGCGGGGGTATCAGTGGCAGTTGTGGTGGTGTGCAGGGGTATCAGTGGCAGTTGTGGTGGTGTGGGGGTATTAGTGACAGTAGTGCTGGTGTGGGGGGTATCAGTGGCAGTTTTGGTGGTGTGGGGGGGTATCAGTGGCAGTTGTGGTGGTGTGGGGGGTATCAGTGGCAGTTGTGGTGGTGTGGGGGTAACAGTGGCAGCAGTGGTGTGGAGGGGGGATCAAGAGATGGGTGCCACTCACTTGTAGATCACTTGGTTCCCCCTGCTTGCTCGGTCTTGCTTGGGTGAGCAGGGAGGCTGGGCGGGCCTGTGATTGAAGGTGTGGACGGAGAAGATGGGCGGAGCAAGTGGGGACAGAGAATTTGGGCGGAGACTGTGCGGGCAGAGGGAATGAGCGGAGAGGATGGGCGAAGCGGGCGGGGACTGTCCCCGATGAGTGCGGGAGCAGAGGATGGGTGGGGAGGATGGGCGGAGCAGTTGGAAAGGATGGGTGGAGCTTACCGGGACTCCGCATAAATGACTATCTCCCGGGCGGCGGCGGGCCCCCTTACAGTGGCGGAGCTCAAGGGCCCAGTCGCAAATGCGACTGGTGCGACCCTGATAATTCCGTCACTGGCTACAGTGTCATGGGTTGCAAACTTCTTGATAATGTTGCACACTGTGGACAAGGCAAATCTAGATCTCTGGAGATGGACTTGTAACCTTGAGATTGTTGATATTTTTCCACAATTATGGTTCTCAAGTCCTCAGACAGTTCTCTTCTCTTTCTGTTATTCATGCTTAGTGTGGCACACACAGACACACAATGCAAAGACTAATGCTGCGTACACACGACCAGACTTTTTGACAGCAAAGGTCCGACGGAACGAATCCGTCAGACATTCCGATCATGTGTGGGCCCCATCGGACCTTTACATGTCAAAAATCCAGCTTTAGACTTTAGAAATAGAACATGTTTAAATTTAAACTCCGGCGGACTCAATTAATAGTGGGAAACCCATTCATCTGTATGCTGATCCGACGGACCAAATACGACACGCGGGCAGCTACAGCCCGCCAGAATGTTTCCAGCACAATCCCATCGCGCTGGTTATTGGTGACAGGGTACTGTACATCCCGCGCTCGCTGCAATAGAAATTAGACATTTTCCTATTGCAGCGAGCGTGAGAGGGAATGCCCCTCCAAGGCCCTGTGGTCTGGTATGGATTTTAAGGGGAAGCCCCTACGTCGAAAAAACTTCATGGGGGTCCCCCTGCTGGCCCCCCACCCCAAAGCACCTTTTCCCCATGTTGATGAGGACAAGGGTCTCTTCCCGACAACCCTGGCCGTTGGTTGTCGGGGTCTGCGGGCAGGGGGCTTATCGGAATTCGGGAACCTCCTTTAATAAGGAGGCCCCCAGATCCCGTTCCCCACCCTATGTGAATAAGTATGGGGTACATCGTACCCCTACCCATTCACCTGGGGGAAAAAGTGTCAATAAAAAACACACACTACACAGGTTTTTAAAGTAGTTTATTAGGCAGCTCCGGGGTCTTCTCGCCGGGCTCCTCTGCTATTTTCTGCTCTTTTGCCGCTCTTTTGCTAGCGGCAAAAGCTCTTTTGATTTTGCCTTCGTCGCCATCCTGGGGTCTTCTTCCGACTTTGGGGGTCTTCTTCCAACTTCTCCTCGCTTTCTGGTTCTTCTCACGCTCTCCGGCCTCTTCTCCCACTCTCCGGTTCTTCTGCCGGGCTCCTCTGCTATCTTCTTCCAGCTCTTTTACTAGCGTTGGCTTGGGCTTCTCTATCAGGGAAGTAATTTGGATCAAGCTCACCATCTCCCTGTGCAAAGACGCACACAAATTCGCCATGCATCGGCGCTCCGGCGCACGCACATTCGCTGCCCTAGTGAGTAGCGTGCGCAAGTACGCACAAGCACACGCATAACGTGAATTCCCTGACCAGCCTATAAAAGGAGCCTTAGCAGACAGACAAGTTGTTGGTTTTTCTCAGCTCACCTGTGTTCCTCTGCTTCCTGTTCCTGTTTACCACTTCCTGTTGTGACCCGGATTGCCTGAAGACTACACTGATTCTCTCTTGACCTGACCCCTGGCTTGTTTAACGGACTTCCTGCTCTTAGCCTTGCTGGCTCCCGGACTGATACCTGCGTTTGACCCTCGGCCTGCCTCTGGATTAACCTCTGTCTGCTGCACTTAGCCTTGCTGACTCCTGGACTGATTACTTGTGTTTGACCCTCGGCCCGTTTCTGCACTTTTCTTACCTGTTTTACAGACTTGCTTGCTACTTACCTTCTGGTCCGGTCCATCCTGCACGAGCCCTCTTCCAGACCTTGACACAGTCAGGTATCCCGCTGGAGGCTCGTGCCTCTAGGTGCAGCAACCGCTCTCTGCATCTTGGCCTCAGTGAGTACCTCTTTGCTGATAGTACAAACCAGCCATGTCAGAGGCCAACAGAACGGGTTCACCTTTGGAGATGTTGTGCCAGCAAGTTACAGCCCTCACAGACGCTGTGCAGAAATTGCAAGAAGGGCACACCCAAATCTACAGTTGTCTTCAGCAATTAGCCGGAACACCTGCACCAGTTAACACAGCACCAGCGTCCCCCGGCGGGGCCTCCCTACCACAGGCCCATTCACCGCCTGCCCTGATGATGGCGACTCCTGAACCAAGGGTACCTACGCCCAAGCGATTTTTGGGTGACCGAAAAAAGTTCAGGGCATTTAAAAACACCTGCTCCTTATATCTGGCTCTGCAACCAAGGAATTTTTATTCTGAAATAGTGAAAGTCGGATTCATCATCTCCCTACTGTCCGAAGAACCCCAGGCATGGAAACATAGCCTTAGGCTGCTTTCACACTGCAGCGGGAGCGGCGTCGGCGGTAAAGTGCCGCTATTTTTAGTGGCGCTTTACCGTCGTTTTAGCGGCGGTGTGCGGGCGCTAGCGGGGTGGTTTTAACCCCCGCTAGCGTCCGAAAAGGGGTTAAACCCGCCCGCAAAGCGCCGCTGCAGGTATTGCAGGTATTGCCGCGGTGTCCCATTGATTTCAATGGGTAGGAGCGGTTTAGGAGCGGTGAATACACCGCTCCTTCACCGCTGCAAAGATGCGGCTAGCAGGACTTATTTCACCTTCCTGCCAGCGCATCGCTCCAGTGTGAAAGCCCTCCGGCTTTCACACTGGAGTTAAAGGGGCCGTTTTTTTTCAGGCGTTACACGGGCGCTATTTTTAGCGCTGTAACGCCTGAATACCGCCCCAGTGTGAAAGCAGCCTTATGGAACAAAGAAGTCCTCTCCTGAACTCTGTGGAAACCTTTTTCTTTAACTCCATGGGTCAGTTATACGACGACCCACAACGTACTGCTACAGCTGAAGCCACTCTGCATGCCTTAACACAAGGAAAGAGACCAGTGGAGGACTATACCGTTGATTTCTGCAAGTGGTCAGCTGACACCGGCTGGAATGAGGCCGCCCTCAGGTACCAATACCGACAAGGCCGACCGAAACTTTGAAGGATGAATTAGCTAGAGTGGAGACCCCCGCCTCTTTGGAGGACCTGATTCAATTAGCCACCAAGCTAGACAGGTGCATTCGAGAGCAGTGCTCTGAGCGCCTTCAGACCCCTCGGCCCAGCTGGATGCTCCCCAAGTCGACCACTCCTTACCCTCCAATTCTGGTCCCTGACGGCCCTTTGGCCTCGGAAGGGGAACCCATGCAGCTAGGACTTGTTCACCTCTGATAAAAAGGCAACAAAGACGACAGGCCAACCTATGTCTGTACTGCGGAGGGGTTGGCCATTACCTTCGCAACTGCCCAGTGAGACCCTGTAAGCCACCTCTGCAATTTGTTATGAACTATCAAACCACAAATCTCACCCAGTCTTATGTTACTCTGTTTCTCTGCAGCTGGCGGAAGAGAGGATTCAACTACTGGCCATAATTGACTCCGGAGCATGCAGTTGTTTCCTGGACATCACTGTGGCTAAAAAGCTTCACATCCCTCTCCATGACAAAAAACAAAATCTTCTTGTCCATTTGGCTGATGGGTCTTTACCTCGCTCCGGACCAGTTACACAACAGACCCAGCCAATTCTCACCATCACGGACTCGGGCCACCAGGAGTTCCTACGCTTTTATTTGATTTCTTCTCCCATGTTCCCTATTATTTTAGGACTCCCTTGGTTGCAGGCCCATGATCCTCAAGTTAACTGGGGCAAGAAGAAGGTCTCCTTTATGTCCTCCTACTGTTCTCAACACTGTTTTCCTCCAGTTCCAGCTCCTTGTATGGCAGTCGTTCCTGCATCCGACAGTCTTCAGCATGTCCCTCCAGTATATCTTGAGTTTAAGGATGTTTTTGATAAGAAGAAGGCCGATTGTCTACCACCTCACCGCTCTTAGGACTGCCCCATCGAATTGTTACCAGGATCTGAAATTCCTTTCAGGCGCATATTCCCTCTATCCGAGACTGAACTAAAGGCTCTCAAAGCCTATGTCGATGAGAACCTGGAAAAAGGCTTCATTCATCCCTCTTCATCTTCAGCCGGGGTGGGTATTTTCTTTGTTGAGAAAAAAGATGGCTCCCTCAGACCCTGCATCGATTATAGAGAACTCAATAAAATAACTATCAAAAACCGATACCCACTCCTCATCATCCCAGAACTATTTCAGCGCTTCTGGACTGCCAATATCTTCTCCAAACTTGACCTACGAGCTGCTTATAACCTTGTCCGGATTCATGCCAATGATGAATGGAAAACAGCCTTCAGGTCCAGGTTTGGGCACTTTGAGTATTTAGCGATGCCCTTTAGTCTGTGCAATTCCCTGGCCACCTTTCAACATCTAGTGAATGACATTTTCAGAGACTACCTTGACGACTTTGTAGTCGTATATTTAGATGACATTCTAATTTTTTCTGCCATCATCAAACTACACCGAGACCATGTAAGAAAGGTCCTTACCATTCTTAGGGAACATAAACTATATCTTAAGGCAGAAAAATGCGAATTCGAGAAGACCGTTGTCCAATTTCTCGGATTCATCATTTCCACTGAGGGGATCACCATGGACCCCCAAAAGGTCAAGGCGATTCTTGATTGGCCCGCTCCAAGGGACAAAAAAGCTGTGCAAAGATTCATTGGCTTTGCTAACTTCTATCGAAGATTCATTGCCGGCTTCTCATCCATTGTTTCTCCGATTACGCAGCTGACCCGTCAACATGGGCGCTTCCAGTGATCCCAAGAAGCTCAGGAAGCCTTCATTAACCACTTCCCACCCGGCCAATGCATATATACGGCCGGGTGGGAGCCGTCTACTCCTGATAGGACGTTCAGGAACGTCCTTCAGGAGTAGCGGGATCCCGATGTGCTCGTGTCACCCGGACACGGCACATCTCAGATCGGCAGGAGGGCTCTGTGATTGGCCCTCCTGATCACGACGGTCGTGTCCAATCACGGCCGTCATGTGATGTAAACAAACAGCCGGTTGCTAGGCAATCGGCTCTCCTCTCCTCACACGGAAGTCACCGCTGAGGAGAGGAGAGCAGAACGCTGCAGCCGGCTGATGATCAGTGAGTATGGGCTGCTTTTTACAGCTTTTTACTCACTGATCATCAGTGTAGTGTAAACACACAACACACCACACAGTACAAACACAGTCCCCACATATGTCCCCAAAACACACATGTCCCCAAAACATACATGTCCCCAAATAATAAAAACACATGTCCCTAATAATAAAAACATGTCCCCCACATATGTCCCACTAAAATCACATGTCCCAATGATTATCTGCACACATATGTACGTGATCACCTGCACACATATGTACATGATCATTTGCGTACATATGTCCCTGATCACACAAACCAATTATTATACACTTAACGGAATTTTTTTTACCAAAAACATGTAGCAGAATACATTTTGGCTTAAATTTATGACAAAATTTGATTTTATTGGATTTCTTTTCAAATAGAAAAAAGAAAATATTGTTTTTTTTCCAAATTTCCGCTATTTTTGCGCTTATATCGCAAAAAAAAAAAACGGAGTCGTGAATAAATACCACCAAAATAAAGCTCTATTTGTGCGAACAAAATGATAACAATTTCATTTGGGTACAGTGTAGCATGACCGCGCAATTGTCAGTGAAAGCGCTAGAGCGCTGAAAGCTGAAAATTGGGCTGGGAAGGAAGGGGGTGAAAGTGCCCTGTATTGTAGTGGTTAAACTAAAATCTTTGTTCACTTCAGCACCCATTCTACAGCATCCAGACCCGCTTTTGCCATTCGTGTTGGAAGTTGACGCCTCCAGAAAAGAATTATGATGCCGGTGACCGAGAGCTATTGGCTATTAAGTTTGCCTTAGAACAATGGAGGTATCTCTTAGAGGGCGCAACTCATCCTATTACAATTTTTACGGACCACAAGAACCTAGAATATCTCAGAACAGCCAAGCGCTTAAGACCACGACAAGCCCGTTGTGCACTTTTTTTTCTAGGTTCAACTTCCACATTTCCTACCGTCCCGGGTCCAGAAATGGCAAAGCGGATGCACTCTCCCAGATGTTCCCTGAATCCCCCCAGTTTACCGAGCCCAGCACCATTCTGTCACCGCAAAATGTCCTCCTTCTTACACAAATCGACCTGGCAACCATCATTAAAACAGCCTCAAGCCACTGTAACGATCCCATAGTGTCTTCCTTGGAGAAACGCAAGGGCACAGGATAAGATCTTTGTCCCTCAGGAAGTAAGGCCAGCAATCTTAAAGACTTTTCATGACCACAAGTTGGCCGGCCACTTCGGAGTATGGAAGACGTCAGAATTCATTTCCCGTTCCTTCTGGTGGCCTGGTTGGAGGCGGACTGTCAGAAATTTGTCTCCTCATGTATTCCGTGCCAACGCAACAAAGGAATTAAAGCCAAACCTTGGGGATTACTGAGACCCCTACCTATCCCTGAACAGCCATGGGCAGACGTCTCTATGGACTTTATGGTGGAGCTGCCACCCTCAGAAGGGTTCACCACCATCCTGGTCGTGGTTGACCGTCTTTCAAAAATGGCCCACTTTTTGCCCATGATTGGTAATCCCTCTGCCTCGGACACTGCCAATACCTTTATTAAGGAAATAGTCAGACTCCACAGAGTACCTAACAGTATCGTCTCAGATAGGGATGCTCAGTTTACCTCTAAATTCTGGAAAGCACTCTGTAAGGCCCTGGAAATCAAGGTCTGTCTCTCATCCGCATACCACCCTCAGAGCAACGGTCAGACAGAAAGGACAAATCAATCTCTAGAACAATATCTCCGCTGTTTCTGTTCCGGCTCCCAGGAAGACTGGTCCTCCCTCCTGTCTTATGCAGAATTTGCATACAACAATTCTGTACACACGGCTACTAACCAAACACCGTTTTGGTCGAATTTTGTATTCCATCCCTCCTTCCTCCCCAACTCCACCCCTGAAACGTCAGCCCCTGCTGTTCAGGATTGGATAGTCTCTATCCAATCAAATTTTGAAAAGATTCAAGAAACCAGGGGACCGCATGCCTCTATGGTGTAGCAAAATTGGTAGCCCTAGTGCTAGCTGTCCCACATGGCTACTGATCCCAGTACCACCTCTTCAGGCCCTGCCAGCCCTCCTAGCTGCAGTTGCCTCTTTTCATTGACCGTGCCACCGCAGTCCTCTCCACTGGCTCAGCACCTATCCCAGACTGCACGCTCCCAGTCCTTTCAGGCTTGCCTCCCAGTCCTCCTGACTGTGTGTCACTCACCAGCGTCCCTGGCTGCAAGCTTGCCGTTCCTCCTGGAGACTTGCCTGACAGTGTTCTCCTGCTATTCTCTCATTACACCTGTGCCTCCTGTCTAGAACACCTCTGTTGGGTCCGTCTGCACTGGGGAGCTCCCTCCAAGGCCACCTACAATAATACTCCATCTCCACCTTCCACCCGAACAACTCCTCCCCCAGCTGAGCTGACACTGAGTTTTTGAGGAGACCTGGCCCCTGCAAATCCAAGTTGGTCAGGGCTCTCAGAATACTCCAGGCAGCTCCACCTTTCCTCTCATCCTTTCTTTTCATAAGATTCTAGCATGTTCTGGAAACAAATTGGAGGTCTCAGTGAGTCATCCAGCTCTCCTTGGATTTCTGCCAACCCAGGAAACAAAACAAGCAGGCCTGGCTGCCAGCCTACACTGCCAAAAATCTAAATTACTCACCTAGCACACTAGACTGTACTACACTAACCCCCCTAACATCCAGCCAGTCCCTTGGCTGGGAACTTTACAAGGGCATCCCATAAAAATACAGTTTTGGAAGGGGAAAAGGGAACAAACTGGGCCAGGACTATTAACAATACATATTAGGTACAAGATATTTGGTTTGTTAATCATCTATGTACATCACACTATACACACACCTGACTATAGGTCCCTGTACAATGGGCCAGAGCAACCCCCCCACCCCCACAGGAACATGCTGATGAAACCCTGTGTTATGAGACAAAAGAACACCATCCTACCACTAACAACTAACTGTGTATCATTTCTGTTGGGGGGGATGTTATCCTGCTGACAGAAGTAATAACATCAAAACCATTTCACTTTTTCCCCTTTTGTTCTGTCAGGAGGGGATTATAATCCTGCTGACAGAAACAAGCAGAGAAAAATACAACACCAAAATTTAACAGTTCTCTTCAGAGTTCCTGCTCGGAGGGGCCCCTCACTGGACTATCAGCCTCCTTAAAGAGTTAAGGGAAGAACTTTGACCTCACCCAGAGTTCATCAGCAGGAACATCCATCTACCTGGCTCAGATCAGGGTGGTATGCTGGCCTTAGTCCTGCAAAAATCAGAAAAGAAGCACAGTCTGCAGTTTCTCACTCATAGAAATGCAGGTTAGATAGTCACTTCTTACCACCCCCTTCTTCTCTGATGGAGACAGAGTGGCTCCTAGCAGGCTGTCCTGCTTTCACAACCAACACTTTGTCTTTGTAGACTGCTCTCCCCCAGCCTCCATTTCTCCCAAATGTCTTTAAACCTGGCCCAGGTCTCCTCATACTCTGGTACCCAAAAAGGCTTGGGGATGTGCAGGTTCTCCCATACCAGGTCATCCTCCCACTCTCCCTGGGAGTTCTACAGGATGTCCATGGTGTCAGAAGGGACATGGGGTAGTCCTGACCCCACTCCAGAGCAACTCTGTGTTGCACTTCCCGCTGGAACCTGGAAAACCTGGGCAGTGCTCTTGGCTTCCATTTTCTTGGCAGGACATAAGCATTATGGGACCCCTTGATCCACTGCCTGAATTGAACTGCTCTGATCTGGGTGGTGGAGGGTCTATTCAAAAAGAGTTGTCTGCTGCTGATGGGGGTTCCTGCAACTTATTCAGCTCCTATAGCCAGATCTGGCACATCTAACACTTTGGACTAGATCTCCCAGACCTGGGAGCCTCCAATCTCCTATCCCTCCGAGCTGCTGTGGGATGACCAATCTGCTATCTCTTCCAGGGACCCGAACTCCGCTTGCAGTCTGGGAGAACCCCAGTCTGGGGGTGAAAGGAACAATCAGACTGCAATAGGTAAAAGAGGGTTTGGGACTGTTCAGAAGAATTAAACTGGCCCCTTACCAGATTGGAGGAGTGAGTTTAGTGCAGGGAGGAAGTAGGAGGCATCATTTGCAGGTGGAAGTCGGTGGTGGAACGTCTGCATAGTCCAGTGCGGCCTGTGAACGAACAAAAAAAAAATCACAGAATGAGCGAGCTGGAAAAACTGTTATGCCAGCTCAGGGCTGCAGCAGAGATCCATGGCCGTGACTGGGTCCAACGCCAGGTCTCCTCATCATTGCAAGGGGTGAGGCAGGACCCCCCTCAGATGAGGCCTGCCTCCACACGTGCGCGGAGGTTTAGGCCTCTGAAGCGCCTCAACCCCAATCACACCCCTAGGCCTCAGCGCCGGCTAGGGAGCCCCAGTTGGGACTCTCCAGGACCTAAGCAGTCACCTGCTGCAGCTAAGGAGGAGCCTGGGAGGAATCCACGGTGGAGTCCACAGGGGGGGACACTCACCCTGCAGTGGCTCTGGTCCCCTCCCTGTCATCCACAAGTACATGCGGCTGGCACTTCTGGTGATGCTCCGGACGGAGTGCCAACCCGGTGTGGGAGAGAGGCTGTGTCAGGCTGCGGCCTGTAATGTTCCTCATTCGGGAGGCCTCGCCTCCAGGTCCTTGTTGGGGCCTGGGAGGGCTGGCCAGAGAGGTGCCTGTGCGGTAACAGGGTCAGCACACAGTGATGACGTCAGCGAAGGGAGCTGGAGCGGAGATGAACGCAGCCCTCGAGGTGGATCCGGAGCACCGCAGCAACCACCGGCTTTGCCCAGAGGGAGAGGTCAATCAAAGGGTCAGCAGTGGAGGACCCACGGGCAGGCTGAGCCCCCTCCAGAAGAAGTACAGAGGAAAGGGAGCTGGCGGGGTGTCCACAGTTTATGAAAAGTTTATGAAAAGTTAGGTTGAGGTGCTCCTGGTGTGGCTCCAATAACTAAGTTACAACGCTTGAGGCGCCAGAGTAGATAGGCCTCAAGCCTGCTCAGTGTCAGTTGCTCTGCTCCTCCTCTGTGAAACTACAAATTCCAGTGAGTCTAACTGTGTGTTAAAGTTAACAAACGGTGGGCCATAACCCGCTAACTAATTGGACCGGAGCTCCGTGTGGTAACTTGGGTCCGGTGACTGCAGCTTGGCTCTCTGTCAGCTGGGCCACTCTGTACTGCTCCGCTGGATATATCCGGTCCCCCACTGCTCCGATGAGTGTCGCTGGACCTTCTCAATCCGGTCACCGTCTCCCAGGCACCGTCAGGTCACTCCACAAACAAACTGAGTTGCGCTCCGCAATGGCTGCGGGCCACTGTCTCCAGGCAGCCTCCTCACAGATCCGCACGCGATCCCAAGAGACCTAAAATGGCTGCTCCTACCCTGCATGCACTGCGTAAGAGAGTGTTCATGGGTAGATCACACAGACTCCTGGGTAACAAGGTCAGCCTTCTGAATCAAAACAACAGTCACGTCCTGTATAAGTCTTTTGGGTTGTTCAGAGGTAACAATATACAAGTGCAATACCCATATTCGGTCACTAGATGGCTCTGGATACGGAACCATAGTAATGTCCATTAACCTTATATTACAGTTTGCATAACCAAATCAATAGACAAGGATGTCAGCTCTACACACTCCCCCCACTTTATCTCTTTGGTCCCCAAAGAGGTTCAAATTGCTAGCTCTATCCTGTATTTTAGCTTCTATATGATCATATAATACGGACAGATGAGCTTCCCACCAGTTGTCATATGATGGGGAGCTATCCTGTGCACTCACAGCTGATACTCCCATGTCTGGTACAGATGTGCCAAGGGGTGAGGTGGAGTTGTCCCTTACTGAATCCAGAGTAGAGGGACCAGACAGTTCAAAGTTCTTTTACTAACAAACTGAGACGCTTCAGAGCATTCGCCTAATGTATCGTAAGTCAGTCTGCGTGGTGGGCGAATGTCTCTCTTTGCACTTTCGGGGTATCCAGTTCTTTTTGACAAATATCTTCATCCCCCCTCTCAGTGTCTGAGGGTGGAGAGTGAACAAGAGTACTGGACTCTTCTGTAGGATGAGTTGCCAGCACAAATTCGGGGCTTCCCCAGAATTATTTGCTGGACTCCCTGAGAGTCCCATTAGTATCTTCCTCCACTTCTGAAAAGATATCAGCGTCTGTTTCTGAAGTTTCTGTAGGCCACAGCCAACTCATCTCTACTTCTTCATCTTCATCTACAGAGGGTGCAAGCTGCGATCTGATTATTGGCCTACACACATCAGTGGATGTGGATGGGAGTTCCACCTCTGTGCCTATTCTAACTGCCTCAGTGAGAGGTAAGAGGTAATTCCGATGCCAGGTCTTTACTGGCCCAGTGTTTCCTTCCGGCTTAATTTCATATACTGGGAGCCCTGAAAGTTTCCTACACACCACATAAGGCTGTGATCTCCAGCGATCGGCCAGCTTATATTTGCCTGGGATGATAATAATTATTGGGGCACTCTATTTAATTAAAAAATATATGCTATTGTAAATGTTATCTACTGAAAAATATACAATAATCCAAAAATACAAAACATATATGTGAAAACAATAATCAAAAGTTTTCCACGCGTGATCCAATGACCATAAGTAATTCCTTCAAAAATTACTTATAATTATCCAATCACACAAAGTCCCATAAATATGCCAATACAGCTTCTTTGATAAGTGATCCCAAATCCACCAAAACAGAAGATCTTGCAGAATGTGATAAAGATGATTCCAAAGAGATTGCATATACCTCCACCAGGAAAACTCAATACAACGACACCCAATCGTGAAATGAAGATACAATCTGCTTACCAGATTCGTTTGACCACTTTAATTAAAAAGTAAGTCAAACAACGCCTGTACAGGTAAGTGCCTGTTCACATGAATGCTGACATGGGTACAAAGGCAAATGTAGGCGGTAGGAAAGAGTAAAAGACATCCATAGCATAATACTGTTTTTATTAAAAAAAAGGGGTATAAAAAACATAGCCAAATGGCTCCTTACATTGTCGTGTGCCCGACCCGGCACTGGGGCTGCTCGCCTTCAGAATTTTTTTTTCAATGGGTAAAATGTTTCCACTCTGTACCGTCATTATGGCGTGCCTTCCAAGCCGTCAGACCGACAACCAGGTAACCGGAAATGGCGTCAGGACAAAAACGTGACCAGGTACCGCTTCGACGTACATTTCGTCATTGAAGTCTTCAGGAAGCGTACCTTTTCACTAAGGTCTGCGTTTTTAAGTTGTCAATACAGGACCAGAAGCAATAGAAAAGACAGATAATGCGCAGCCTCAGTCCTGCTCAAGCAGTTAAAGAGGACATACACTCTAATTAATACCGTTCCTACCTCTACCTGTACGCAAAGATCAATTCACAAATTGATAAAATCAAAACAATAATATTACATAAAAATTTATTTAAATTCATAATACAATTTAAATCTACATTACTTTAGAACAAGTTCCCAAATTAAAAATAAAAATCACATACCAAGTCTGACACTACTTGATTATAGGTATAGACATCATACATATTACATTATTCCCATACTCCAAATATTATTATCTTATTTTATTCCTTCAATAATCTATGTCTCTCCAGTGAATCCCATAATTCTATCCACCATTCTCATCACTTCAAGATACTACAAAAAAGGGGATTATTATTATAAAGACCAATAGCTTTATTCAAAAAAACTTTATCCATACCAAACCCCCTAGGGGCCGGCGATGGACATAATTAAAAAAATAAAAAAATATAATAAAAACCACACTCCAGATTGGGAAAGAGACACAATAGCCTATTAGCACTTTCTCCATTAATCCCACCCCATCCTTCAATCAAAAATGACCTACCCATATTCTCCACAACGGGGGAAAGATTGAAAAAATTGAAAAAATACAAAAAGAAAGGGGGGGAAAGAGGGGGAAGGGGAAAAAGTGGGGAATAATGGAGAAAAAAAATATATAAAGAAACAGAGGAAGGGATCTAAACAATCCCAATTCAATTAGTCATTACATAAAAAGCAATTAAGGTCAAGTTCAATATTCATTCCTAATGGTTGTAAAGTCTTTACTTTATAAATCCATTTCGTTTCATTTTTAGAAATTTCTCTTCTCATATGTGTCCCTCTCCAATGTTTCGTAATTTTATCAATACCATAAAACCTACACAGTGAGGGATCACTATTATGGTATCGTTTGAAATGTCTCGATACACTATGATTGGGAAATCCTTTTTTAACCACTTGCTTACTGGGCACTTAAACCCCCCTCAGTCCCAGACCAATTTTCAGCTTTCAGTGCTCTCACATTTTGAATGACAATTACTCAGTCATGCAACACTGTAACCAAATGATTTTTTTGTCCTTTTCTTCATACCAATAGAGCTTTCTTTTGGTGGTATTTGATCACCTCTCGGTTTTTTATTTTCTGCGCTATAAATGAAAAAAGACCGAAAATTTTGAAAAAATATGAATTTTTCTTCGTTTCTGTGACAAAATTGAGCAAATTAGCAATTTTTCTTCATAAATTTTGGCCACAATTTATACTACTACACATCTTTGGTAAAAAATAACCCAAATTTTTGCATATTATATGATCTGTGTGAAATTTATAGAGTCTACAAGCTATGGTGCAAATCATAAAGATTTGCAAAAAAAGATCACATCTGATGTACTAAGGCCTATCTCCATTCTTGAGACCCTAACAAGCCAGGAAAGTACAAATGCCCCCCAAATGACCCCTTTTTGGAAAGTAGACATTCCAATGTATTTAGTAAGAGGCATGGTGAGTTATTTTAAGTTGTCATTTTTTCCCACAATTCTTTGCAAAATGAAGATTTTTTTTTCCCCCCACAAAATTTTCATTGTACTAGCTTATTTCTCCCACACAGAATGTGCATACCACAAATAACACCCCAAAATACATTCTCCTACTCCTCCTGAGTATAACGATACCACATGTGTGAGACTTTCGCACAGCCTGACCACATACAGAGGCCTAATTTTGAAGTAGCACCTTCAGGCATTCTAGGAGCATAAATTACACATTTCATTTCTCAACCACCTATTACAGTTTTGAAGGCCCTGGAACACCAGGGCAATGGAAACATCCAGAAAATGACCCCATTTTGGAAAGCTAACACCCCAACGTATAATCTATGAGGCATAATGAGTCTTTTCAATGGTTCATTTTTTTCCAGAAGTTTTCGGAAAATGTGGAAAAAAATGAAAACGCATTTTTTTTTACACAAAGTTGTCGGTTTATAAGATATTTCCAACGCATAGCATTTACATAGCAAAAATAGCACCCCAAAATACATTTTCCTACTCCTCCTGAGTATAACGATACCACATGTGTGAGACTTTTACACAGCCTGACCACATACAGAGGCCTAATTTTGAAGTAGCACCTTCAGGCATTCTAGGAGCATAAATTACACATTTCATTTCTCAACCACCTATTACAGTTTTGAAGGCCCTGGAACACCAGGGCAATGGAAACGTCCAGAAAATGACCCCATTTTGGAAAGCTAACACCCCAACGTATAATCTATGAGGAATAACGAGTCTTTTCAATGGTTCATTTTTTTCCAGAAGTTTTCGGAAAATGTGGAAAAAAATGAAAACGCATTTTTTTTTACACAAAGTTGTTCGTTTATAAGATATTTCCAACACATAGCATTTACATAGCAAAAATAGCACCACAAAATACGTTCTTCTACTCCTCCTGAGTATAACAATACCACATGTGTGAGACTTTTACACAGCCTGACCACATACAGAGGCCTAATTTTGAAGTAGCACCTTCAGGCATTCTAGGAGCATAAATTACACATTTCATTTCTCAACCACCTATTACAGTTTTGAAGGCCCTGAAACACCAAGGCAATGAAAACGTCCAGAAAATGACCCCATTTTGGAAAGCTAACACCCCAACGTATAATCTATGAGGCATAATGAGTCTTTTCAATGGTTCATTTTTTTCCAGAAGTTTTCGGAAAATGTGGAAAAAAATTAAAACGCATTTTTTTTTACACAAAGTTGTCCGTTTATAAGATATTTCCAACACATAGCATTTACATAGCAAAAATAGCACCCCAAAATACATTCTCCTACTCCTCCTGAGTATAACGATACCACATGTGTGAGACTTTTACACAGCCTGACCACATACAGAGGCCTAATTTTGAAGTAGCACCTTCAGGCATTCTAGGAGCATAAATTACACATTTCATTTCTCAACCACCTATTACAGTTTTGAAGGCCCTGGAACACCAGGGCAATGGAAACGTCCAGAAAATGACCCCATTTTGGAAAGCTAACACCCCAACGTATAATCTATGAGGCATAATGAGTCTTTTCAATGGTTCATTTTTTTCCAGAAGTTTTTGGAAAATGTGGAAAAAAATGAAAACGCATTTTTTTTTTTACACAAAGTTGTCCGTTTATAAGATATTTCCAACGCATAGCATTTACATAGCAAAAATAACACCCCAAAATACATTCTACTACTCCTCCTGAGTATGGCAATACCACATGTGTGAGACGTTTACACAGCCTGGCCACATACAGAGGCGCAACATGCAAGAAACACCGTCGGCGTTCCAGGGACACATAGCCTGCACATACCAAGAATTACACCCCCAAATACATTATGCTGAGCAAAGGGTAAAGAAAAGATTACCTGTGGTTTTAGAAGCGCAGTTGTCCACAGGAGGATATCACTGGTCCAGGCAGCAGGCAGGGACTTGGTCAGCAACAGCGAACACAGTTTTTCAGGCAGCAGGCAGGGATACTGTCCCTATTACAGTCCAGGTTCAGTGCAGAGATGTCAGCAGTGCCAAAAATATTGGTCCTGGTAGTAGGCAGGTCCTTGTGGTGTGGTCAGTGCGGCATGATGGCAGTAAGTCCTACAGGCAGCAGACAGAAGTAGAGCCTCGTTCAGGACAGAATGGGGATAGGGGTAGAGGCTTCTCCCTCCCAAATCTCTTTGAAGCCTCCGAGTCTCCAGACCCTAATCTAGGAATAAGAAAACAAAGAAAATTGTTTTCTTCTTCCAGAAAAACTATACTGGAGCCCCTCACATATGTGAGACCCCGTGTTGAATCCCACTAGTCCAGTTGCAGAATACAAGATCAGTCCAAGAGGCAGGCAAATATCGTGGTCAAACAGTCCAAGGTCAGTTCCAGATCAGGCAGAGATATGTACAGAATCGTTAGGCAGAAGCATGGTCGAATTACAGTCCAGGGTCAGTTCCAGATCAGGCAGAGGTATGTACAGAATCGTTAGGCAGAAG
Source organism: Lithobates pipiens (assembly GCF_037356315.1). Classification (NCBI taxonomy): domain Eukaryota; kingdom Metazoa; phylum Chordata; class Amphibia; order Anura; family Ranidae; genus Lithobates; species Lithobates pipiens. Next base: position 133,387,506 of record NW_027507718.1, read on the forward strand.
CATGGTCGAATAACAGTCCAGGGTCAGTTCCAGATCAGGCAGCGGTATGTACAGAATCGGCAGGCATAAGAGTGGTCAAATAACAAGCCAGTGTCAGTTACAGAGCAGGCAGTGGCATAAGGGGTGTGAAGGTGTATGAAGGCAGGAACTGAGGATTATGTTTACCATACTTCACTAAACATTTATTGAAGTATGGTAACGCCGAAAACAGTCGCCTATGCAGAGGCCTGGTTGGGAAGGACATTGTGCACAATAATAAGATGTGTCTCTTCTGACTCCTGCTCTGGTACACACCTTACATCTTTTTTGACGTCTTTTGCCTGTTGGTTTGGGGGGGATTTTATCGGGAAAGTGGCGCTCGGAGAGTCGACTAACAACGTCTGATCGGATATTTTCTGGTGGGCCGTTTGGGAAAATAAGGGCAGTGAAAACTTCCTCCTGGTAGCCAAAGAAACGTTTGGGGTTTTGGGTGGCGTTGCGGTAAATGACATAGGAATTATAAATGGTCAATTGAAAAAAATAAATTGCTACTTTTTTGTACCAATGGTATGTCCGTCTTGTGACAAGATATGGTTCCATCATTTGGTCGTTGAAGTCGACTCCTCCCATGAACAAATTGTATTCGGAAATGCATTTGGGTTTCTTTACGGGGCCATTCCTTCTGGGGATTTCCACAAAGGTATCGTTGTGGATAGAAGATAACATATACACATCCCTTCTGTCCCTCCACTTCACTGCCAGAACCTCCTTGTTTCTCAGACTTGCGGTTTCTCCTTTTCGCAGCTTCTTGTTCACAAGACTTTGAGGAAAGCCCTTCCGATTCTTTTTTACGGTGCCACATGCTGGCGTCTTCTTCCGGTGAAGGTTGTGGAACAGGGGCAGAGATGTGTAGAAGTTATCTACATACAGGTGGTAGCCTTTATCCAGTAGGGGGTATATGAGGTCCCAAACAATTTTTCCGCTGGATCCCAAGTAGTCCAGACAATTAGGGGGCTGCAGCTGGGTGTCCTTCCCTTCGTACACCATGAATGAATATGTGTACCCTGTGGCTCGGTCGCATAATTTGTAGACCTTCACCCCATAGCGGGCCCTTTTGCTGGGCATAAATTGCTTCATTCTAAGCCTGCCGCTAAATTTAATAAGGGACTCATCCACACATATGTGTTGGTCCGGGGTAAACAATTTGGGGAATATTTCTGAAAAATAATTCAGTATTGGTCTAATTTTGTAAAGCCGGTCATAATTTGGATCATTTCGTGGAAGGCACTGGGAATTGTCACTGAAATGTAAGAACCTCAGGATGATCTGATACCTGGTTCTGGGCATTACCGCGGAGAAGAGCGGTGAGTGGTGGAGGGGGTGGGTTGACCAGTAGGTACGTAATTGATTTTTTTTTGTTGAGTCCCATATTAAATGTGAGGCCTAAAAAAACCTTGAACTCCTCCACCGTTAGGTCTCTCCATTTGTAGGGACGGGCATAATAAGAGGTCGGATTTTGAAAAATAAATTGTTGTGCATACAGGTTGCACTGGGCCACAATTGACAACAACATATCCTCCGTAAAATTTAATAAAAAAAATCTATTGGGGTAAAATTCTCCGTGTCCACCTGGACTCCTGGCTGGGCGGTGAAAGGGGGAACATTGGCCTCTCCTGAATTAGGAGGAAGCCACAAGGGGTTCTGAAGGGCATAGGGAAGGCCAGCATGGCTCCTAACCCTTTGGGGCTGAGATGACACCCCACTGGTACTTGGCCTTTCTTGCTGGGGCACTGCGGTGCTGGTGGATGGTACTGCGGTGCTGGTGGACGGCACTGCGTTGCTGGTGGACGGCACTTGTGTGCTGGTGGACGGCACTGCGGTGCTGGTGGACGGCACTGCCTCACTAGAACGCCTTTGTTTGATGGGCCGGAAGTGGTTAATATTCGTCAAATGTTCATTAATTCAAATTTTTAGTTGTCTAGTTGTTCGACCTACATATTGCATGGAGCACTGACATTCTAATACATACATCACATGATCTGAATTGCAAGTGATAAGAGGTCTGATCTTATATTCATCTTTTGTCACACATGAACGAAATTGAGACACCTTATTGGGTGTCCCCGGCTCCCTAGTCAATCTGCAAGCTCTACATCTAGTGCAGAAGTGAAAACCGGATCCATCCAAGAAGGTGACCAATTTTTTGGGGGGGGGTCTGGTACATTACGGGCTATTTGGTTTCTCAAACCCGGAGCCCTCCCATAAATGAATCTGGGTTTTTTAGGGATTGAGGACACAAGGTCTCTATCTTTTAATAATATAGGCCAATACTTTTTAAAAATGCCCTCTACTTGTCTATATTGCCTATTGAACCCTGTTACAAAGGCCAATTTGCCCTTAAATTTAGATTTAGGCTTGGGAACCAATAAAGATTGCCTCTCCAACTTATCCACCTTATCTAGATCCCTAGTTAATATCTCTGAGCTCTAGCCTTTTTCCAAAAATCTCTCTGTCAATATTCCTGCTTGTGCATGAAAATCAGCTTCATTAGCACAATTTCGCTTGAGTCTCAGTCGGTAGCTCGACGCGTTTCGTGGCTTTAGTGCCACTCATCAGGAGAAAACACATGTAATAATCTGAAAGATTTAGCATAATTATAAAAGGAAAATGGTAATAATTAGGGAAGGCAGAATAAGGAGAGGGGTATCAACCCCACAACTTAAACTTACTTGTTAAGGTCTAATGCGGTGCCCATTTGGTAATGGGGCAGGAAGAGCAATCCGGACATGGCTCCAATTGGGAGCTGAGGTGGAAGGTCTCGCAGACCGGGAAATATTTATTGCTGTCCGGTGCTTCAAATAAAGTCCCAATTTCCTTCTGGTGTTTTATACACCTTCTTTGCCTAATGCAATAGGTAAAAGAAGGATTGGGACTGTTCAGAAGAAATAAACTGACCCCTTACCTGATTGGATGAGTTTAGTGCAGGATAGGGAGGAGCTGGATAGTTAGTGAAGGGAAGAAGTAGGAGGCATCAGTTGTAGGTGGAAGTCAGTGGTGGAACGTACCGCCCTCCCGTCCAAGAGGAAAAGTTTGGAAGTAATTCATGCAAAAGGTGTGGCGATTGGGGTCCTTGACGAAGGTACAAAATTGAGGTATTTTGATAAAATGGTGGGATCTGTCTCAGGTATGGGGTCCTCCTGGTTTGTCTAGACTACCAGGTAGTAAGGTGTTAGGGGTCTGTGGTCAGTTAGTAAGTCCCCAAGGCGGTGTTTTGCGGCTGGGGACAGAATCTAACTTAGAGGTACCACAGATTCCACAAAGTTTGGAAGATGGTGTCGTCAAGGATCTGCAATCATCTATTCATATAAGGTTTATGTTTGAGTTAATAAAAGGCCAAGCGGACATTTAAATCCAACAGTGGCAGTGTCATTACTGGGGAGAAAGGTGTGGTTAGGTACATAATTGAGTTGGGGCAGTAAGTTATCTGAACCACCTTAGTCAAGCCACTTCACCACTGACTCTTATGTGTATACCATCAAGAATGGGGCATGTAGATTTTTTGGCTGATGTATCTGGGAAGCATATCACTGACCTAGATGCCTTTGGATAGCACATGGCATGTTACATGTATGAATGCTCTCTCTGATATAATCCCTCTGCTTACAGTCGAGGTATTAAGGTCCTGAATAAGCATAAAGCAAAACGTCGACCTCTTTGACCCAGCAGTAATAGGGTTCTAATATGTTATATACATTATTCGGTTATATGAATGAGAGCTCTAATTTTCTTGTTTTTATTCTGTATCAACGTTTATTCTTGTAAAAATGTCTGTAATAAATTGAATTTCATAAGTTTATGTAGTGTTCCTTTTCTGGTACCGGTAAAGTCCACTCAAATGGTCCTATATATTTTAAACAGTCTATATATGGATGTGGTACCCCACCCCCCTTAGCTATCCCTTTTTTTATAATTGAAAAACAACCTGTTTGGAGTTAAATTCAGGTTTGTCTATTAATTATTTCTCCATTCATTCCAATGAATAAACCATTTCTGGTTTAACTAATTCTGGTGTATTCCATTATTGCTGCTGTTATCTAAAAAAAAAAAAAGTTCAAACCCAGGGTGTCAGAGGACTCACAGGGTCAGGGAAACCAGAGGGGTATTGATTTACCTTGTGACCCTTAAGAGGGCAGCACTACATTATCATGTCCACAAAATGGAGAAAATTGTCTAGGTAGGCAATTGGTTAAAAATTTCCTTACCCTTGCACGTATGCCCAGACTATGGACATTAAACGATTTACATATTTGTAACAAGTAGTAAAAGAGCTTTAAGACAGGCCCTATTCACCTCTTTAGCTAATTGTAATGCAAAGTAGGGTCCATTCACACCATACGTGTTGGACTGTGTTGGCATTCTTTCCCAGTGCAGTCTCAATGCATGGACAAAGCAATTTGCCTTGAGCCCACACCATTGTAGCCCAGTGAAAAAAAAAACATTTAAAATGGAAAAATGCCTAAATATATATTTTCTTGAAAATACCCGCCTCCCTACACCCCTTATACCCATTCTGTATAAAAAAAAGATCTGTGTACTTACCTATTTTTAATGCTGTCCTGTCACGTGGTCCCATAGCTTCGGCTCCCCTATGTCAGTGAGTGACTGCTGCAGGGGAGAGTGCCAATGACGGCTAGGTTATGGGTGACATCTCGGTTCCCTGAATTCACATAGCGCCCTTTTCTCCACTGCTCCAAGACCATTTTCTACTAAGTAAAATATATGTTTTAAAATAGAACTATAGGCAAAACTGTTTTTTCTTTTCATTTTGTGAGGTTTATTTTTGCAATTTGTGTCCTATAGGGGAGATTTACCTTCAATCATTGTCCCATAGCCAAAACAAGAAGTGAGTGGAGATCTCTGCAAATTAAGGGAATCTCTTGGGGTCCCCCCAGGTTATTAGAACTATTATTATTGCAGTAGCGCTACCTCCCCCCGGAAAAGCCACGTGAGTATGAGCATGAGTTTGATTCTGTACTCTGCCTCTCAACCCCAAGAACAGTCTCAGGCCCTCTGGGACACCTGGCAATAATGTTAGTGCAAATACCACCAATGAAAGAGACACGTTATAGTAAACACAGAAATAGTCTTTACTGTGAAATTTCTTTGAAATGGTAACAAACAACAACAGTAGACAAAAATATCTCAAACAGATCAACTGTATAATAATGACTGAAAATCAAGAGCAATAGAACTCAATAGTACTGTCTGTCTGCTTTCTGGGTATTCCTCAAGATGAATAACCCAGAGAGCAGAGGTAAACACTTTAACAATGACAAATCACAAAATAACAGACGCTGTATTGGATTGACCACCCCTCTATTTAAATTTGGCTCTATGAGTCCAGGTAGGAGGAGGGCAGAGGAATGTCAGATTTCTTATGTCAGACCTCTCCCTTCTGTCTCCTGACACCACAGGCCCACAAAATCATAAACACTGCACCTAACTCAGTGGTCAATAGCGTACCTTACAAATCAGACCACACCCGCTCACGCACTACATATACTGAGCCCTGGGTATGTATGTGTGTGTCAGTATGGCACCGGTAACTTCAGTCCCTTGGAAGAAGAAGGCCTTTAATGTTCAGCTAGCCACTTTAGTTGGTGCACATAGATATCCTGTTTGGTAGGAGTGATGCAAAGTGTACTGTGTAATTCCTGGAGCAGAAAGCACACTTTTACTGCTTGGCAGCAGATGAGTGCAGCACAGTGTTCTTTCAATGTAGGTAACCACCAGCAACGTTGTCTCCATGCAGTGTCTCTGTATCTCTGTAATGGTCTCTGTATTGGTGAGCGCCCACTCTGGGTAAGTGGGCGCTCACCAATCCTGCGATCAAGGCAAAAAAACGAAATGTCCTGGATCAGGCAGGCTCTTCAGGTAGCCAGACTGGCCACCTAACAACTGGAATGCTTCAAGCCATCTCTACAGGTACGCCTGGAGATTGCACCTGGAATCCCCCTCTCAGGCAGGATTTCCCCAACCGGCCGTGGATGCTTGAAAGGAACGGTACGCCAACCCGGGAGGCAACACCTCTCCCCTGAGTCCGGTCTTCCCCTTGTCTGACTAACTCCCAGTCTCCCAGTCTGACTCCTGTCTTCTTCTCTTCTTCCCCCACTGCATGCTGGGGTGTGTAGTCCTGTCCTCTATAAAAGGCTATGGGGCCATTTTGTGATGGAGACTACATGTCGCAAGATGTATTGCTGCAGCAGCTTTGGCTGGTGATTGTCTCTCTCTCCCCTCTGCCAATGAGAAAGCAGGGGTGGGAGCAAGGAAGACAGCTGCCCATGTGAGCACCACCTATACACAACAAACTCAGTGAGGAGAGGGAGGGGGCTAATTCCCCAGCAGGAGCTGAAAGGCACGCTCACCCATCTGAGAGCCGATCTATGCCTGTGTTAAACCCGGCAGCAGCTGGCTGGAAATGAAGGGCTGCGGGGACCCCCGCTACATTACTAATAATTTTTCCAAAATTTTACTTTCACTTTTGATGATAATGGTAAACAGGACAAATAAAGAGCATGAATCTCCCTAACGGGGACATAGACAGTAATAAAAAAAATGACAGGGGCTCTAATCCCTCTCCACTCTATCCAGAACAATAAAAAAAAAAGGTTTTGCCTTTAGTTGTGCTTTAGGCTAGGTTCACACTAGTACGAATTGGATGTGGTTTGTACAGCAGGAGATTTTATATCTCCTATACATATACATATATGTATATGTGAAGGAAAAAATATAAATATACAGGACATCGCATATTTATACAGGAGAGAAAGTGGGACTTTGTGTGATATGTATATCTCTGCAGTGGCTCTGGTGCGATTTGCACAGGAGCCCTGTGTGTCTTTTGGTTCCGTTTCAGTTCCGAATTCAGCCAAATATTGGGCTGAAATCGGACCTGTGAACGAGAACGCATCGGACTCCTGCTGTGAGACGCTGCATGCTCATATGTAAACCCAGCCTTAATGTTATATCGTGGCTCCACTAAAATAATATTTAAGAACATCTTCAATGATGAACAGCGGTAAATGTTGTGGTTTCATGTTCTTAGAAACTAACAGAAATACAAGAAGACACCGCTATAAAAAAAACACACATTTACCACTATCTGAGGCAGACACTTGTCTTTCTCGAGGGAACACTGCATTATCAGGCAATACTTATGATGATGTCAAAGCAGCTCTGTATGTTATCTGACCAACTTGTTGCAACATCTATAGAGCTGCATGGCAAATAAATAAATGTCATGTTATAACACTGGTAAAATTATATTAAAGCATATCCAAATCCTAAAACAAAAATGTAATATATTGGAGCTTACTAGTCTTTAGATGTGGCGGCGGCATTTATAGGCTAAGAACATTTCCAGCAAATACAGAAAATACTTGTTGATCTTGCAAGAAATGCAGTAGCTGAAAAGAATCTTCAAACATCCTTGTCTTTCTTTTGTAAACTACTAGTCCCATCAATCCACCATATCTTGGAGATGAACAAAGGAAGCTATATTTGCAGTGAAGCTTGTGTGATGACCATGGCACCTTTCATAGATACCATGGAGAAGTGAAGGAGTGTGAACATGATGGGGCAGGAAGTGTGTTATCTGCAGGATCAGGTGAAAATAAAGAGAAAAAGCCTTAAAATAACAAAATGTATTTAGCCACCTCACCTTGTAAACTGCAGTTTATTCATTTTTTTGGTTTTACGTTTGAATACTTTTTAATGCCTAATACAAATAACCAGGTCAGCAGCCTGACAGCATAATGCCGCGTACACACGATCAAACAATCAGGTGGAAAAGTCTGGCAAACTCAAGTCTGCCGGACAATCCCTCCGTGTGTAGCCTCCGGCCGACTTTTTTACCCGAAAGTACGACGGACTTAGAAAGTAGTTTTGCACTCCAATCTTCCCGCCGGACTTGCATTTCGGCGGACAATCTGGCCGTGCATATGCCAGTCCGCCGTACTTTTGAAATGAACGGATTTTTCCCGCCCGGAGAAAAGTCCGCTCACTTTGAGCGCGTCTCCAGGTAGGCGGGGCCCGGGAAGGAGACGTCGCTGGCCCTGCCACCTGGTATGGACTTAAAGGGGAACCCCAACGCCGAAAAAATCGGCGTGGGGGTCCCCCCCAGGTCCACATCAGACCCTTGTCTGAGCACGCTACCCGGCCGGCCAGGAAAGGGGGGGGGACGAGCGAGCGCCCCCCCCCCTGAGCCGTACCAGGCCGCGTGTCCTCAACATGGGGGGGTGCCTTGGGGAAGGCAGTCTTCTGTCGCCGCTGCCGCCGTCTTCTGTTCTTCTGTTCTTCTCTTCAGATGTTGCCTCGTCGCTCCCTCCGCTCACAATGACGGGGACCGGGCGCGCAGTGACTTATATAGGGACATCACCGGATGATGTCCCCGCCCAGTATGATGTCACAGTCCCAGCATCCTCTGGAACTGTGACATCATAATAGGCGGTGACATCATAATAGGCAGGGACATCATCCGGTGATGTCCCTATATAAGTCGCCGCGCGCCCGGTCACCGTCATTGTGAGCGGAGGGAGCGACGAGGCAACATCTGAAGAGAAGAACAGAAGAACAGAAGACGGCGGCGGCGGCGACAGAAGACCAGGCCACCGCCTATAAAAGATGTAGAAGAAGGCGCGGTGGCCCGGCAGAAGAACCGGCGGCGAGGAAGAAAGCCGGGCTCCTCCGCTAGTCAAAGAGCTAGCAGAAGATAGCGGAGGAGCTGTGCAATAAACTATTTTAACCCTGTGTTGTGTTTTTTTTGTACTGTTTTTCACAGGTGAATGGGTAGGGGTACATTGTACCCCATACTCATTCACATAGGGTGGGGGGCCGGTATCCGGGGGCCCCCTTATTAAAGAGGGGTCCCGGATTCCGATAAGCCCCCTGCCCGCAGACCCCGACAACCAACGGCCAGGGTTGTCGGGAAGAGGCCCTTGTCCTCATCAACATGGGGACAAGGTGCTTTGGGGTGGGGGGCCGTGCGGCCCCCCTTCCCCAAGGCACCCCCCATGTTGAGGGCACGCGGCCTGGTACGGCTCAGGAGGGGGGGAGGCGCTCGCTCGCCCCCCCTTTCCTGGCCGGCCGGGTAGCATACTAGGACAAGGGTCTGATGTGGACCTGGGGGGGGACCCCCACACCGATTTTTTTGGCGTTGGGGTTTCCTTTTAAGTCCATACCAGGTGGCGGGGCCAGAAACGTCTCCTTTGCGGGCCCCGCCTACCTGGAGACGCGCTCAAAATGAGCGGACTTTCCTCCGCGTGTGTGCGCGAGTCCGTTCATTTCAAAAGTATGGCGGATAGTACGGCGGACTTAGTACGCCGTATTAGTCCGCTGAAAAAGTGCCGTGTGTGGGCAAGTAGCCCGTTCGGAAAGTCCGACGGACAGTCCGGCGGGAAGTCCGCCGGACTAAGTCCGCCGGATAGTCGGCTACGTGTGTACGCGGCATAACAGGCATTTGGAACATGTTTTATACATGGGTATGTATACGATTTTCAGTTCTAGTTTGGTACTGGTGATGAAGGAAGTATATGCACAGTTGCTAGCTGTCCCGATTTAGCCGGGACAGTCACGAATTTATCCAGGTGTCCCGACACAACCTTGTCCTGGGCTGCAACCCAGGATTCAAGGTCGATTACGGACAGTGTGCCGTGAGTGCCTGCGTCTGTGTTTCACATTGGGGCATGTGTGAGGAGCTTGGGTGTGCTGCTGGGTGGGGTCATAGTGCCCACAAGAGATGGAGAACAAAGAACATGCAAAGACAGATCTCTTCCCCTACCTCCTACCCTAGCAGCTGATGTTTAGGCGGCACTCTCATTGTGGAGTTGCTCTGACTGAGAACATCCCCGGGTGAGGCAGAGCCTGCGAGGCTTGCAGTTTTATTAGATGGGAAACGGGGATGGAGTGGGGCAGTGAGATGATCATGCCTGGCCTGCCTTCTGCTCAGTGCTGGTGCACATGGAGGCTGCAGTGAGAGGGACGGAGGTAAGTTTGTGCTCAGCAACAGCTCAAAACTGTACATGTCTGCAGACAGTCCATTATAGACAGTTTGGCCTCTTGGATTTCTATTGCATACATAGGCATATGCACAGGGTGTGCCAGATGTGCCTGGGCACACCCTAAACACCCTGTGCAGTGCTAATTCTCCCTGCTTCCTGGCACCCCTGTCTCCCCCAAGCAGTGCTGCCAGTTTCCCCCCCTCTCCTGCCAGCTGCTGTGGGGGATGTTTTAAGATGGAGTATGGGCAAAGAGGCCAGTAAATATTTCATTTACCCTTTCCTTTTCTTAATGAACACAGTGAGTGAACTGTACCACCCCTGTGTTCATTCTTAGTAAACTATGTTTGTTTGTGAGACATCAGGGGTCTGTTTAGACCCCTGATATTTCACCAAAGCCCCCCAAAGGGGCTCCTAAAAAATAATTTAAAAAAATATTTAAAAAGATTTTGTACAAAAGAATTACAAAAATAAAATTTTAAAAAATAGTAAAAGAAAAAAAAAAAATTGTAAAAATAGAAAACTACTGACACTGTCCACTGCCCTATTGGCACCAATCTCTGCTCTGCTGATATACACATGTGGGTTTGTGCTCTGGGGTGCACATCCTAATGCAATAGGCTGTGCACACCAATGAAGGTGAATAAAGGTCTGACAGTATGTTGCCCATAGCAACCTGATCATTTCATTTACAAAATCTTTGCTCCTCATGAACTATTCACTTTCAATAATTCAATAAAAGGTGAAATAAAGGCAAATAAAGGCTGTTTACTTTGCAAGCAAATTTGCACTTTGCAAGGGAATTTTCCCTTAGCTTATTTATTGTGGCGACAGTCACTAATTTACTTTGCAAAGCCTATCTAAATGTAAAAGAAAACAAGTATAGAAAACTGTCTTTTGCCTTGCACATGATCGGATGATGGAGATGAGCAGAGTGTCACCTCATTCACTAAGCTAAGGGTGAATTTTCTTTCCATGTCCAGAGTCCCTTGCAAAGTGAACAGACTATTTGCCTTTAGTAAATCAACGCCAATGCGTAAAATTATATATATCATTGCAGCCCTAATGTAAATATTCAGTACTATGAAATGCTAATGGTGATCTCCTGCCACGTACATTATAACTGGCTCATTAAATCATTTATTGGCTTTGTGTTTCTTAGGCCGGCCATAGACAGAGCAAATATGTGCTCTTTACATATGCATATGAAAAAAAGTCAGTGAGCCATCTCTTCCTATGTGGTTAATATCATATATCAACATATATCATATATCAACATATATCAACAGCTGTCAAGGCAGACAAAGTTATTGTGAGAGACGGAGCTACCTTCCATGGCTAATCTACAAATCTCTATATTTTGAATTTTGAACCAAATTTCTGGTTTCAGTACCGGTCCAGCTGGGTTGCACTGGGTTCTCTTTGACCGCAGGCGTCGCTGTCACTGATGGCAAAAGTAGAAACGCAGTCTAGCTGGGTGCATTGAATGCCACTTATCTCTCGGAACCAGCCCAGTGGGAGTGTTTTCCTACTGTGCATTCTGGGGGGTGGTATTTAAGGTACCGACGCCAGGTTGGCTGGGAAGTATTTTCTGTCTGTTTGGTTCTGGTGGCCCTCCTGGCCTGGGGTGCGGAACTATGCATCCTGAGTCTCGGGGCCGGCTGGCCCGAGGCGACACAACTGCAGGGACAGGCTCAAGCGAATTTCGGGGCCTACTGATCCAAGGGTGTTCCGGTGCCATCTCATCTGAAGGGAGAGGCCCAGCAACTGAAGAACCTCAGGGGAGGACTCTTTCAGGAGAAGACCATGAGCAAGGCTGGTTTCTCTGAAGGAGCCTGGAGGCATAGTTGAAGGACGCAACCTTGATCAACACTCATATGCTATCGCCGGATCGGCTGAGAGAAACTGGTACCGTATGTCAGTTCTTTAAATTTATCCACATCCCTCAGTAACGCTCAAGTGTATCTCACAAGTCTGTGGCAGAGACTTTGTCAAGCACCCCACTGGCTGCTAGGCCTAGTGAGAAAGGTCTATCCGGGGGTTGTTAAATCCAGTTTTTATTCTCTGGATTTTCTCTAAAGACTTCCATCTTGCAATCTAAGTGCCTGAACTCACTCCTATCCCTCTATCCTCTATTGAGAGACCTTGCTTTGTTCTAAATAAATAACCCAAAAGGGGATTCAGTGTCAGTTTCCACATTATTTGGGCCATCTACCACGGGAACCCCAAGACGGAGAAGCAAACAAGTGAGGTAACGGTAAGCCCAAATAAAACCAGCAGCTCCTTCAGGGGTCAGTGCTACAGAACTGTATATCCAGTGAGAAAAATTATATATACCTTTTTATTTTAGATTGGGGAATAATTTGAAACTCTGTACTAAGCGATTTATTCTCATTAAGGCAGGCCATAGAAGGTGCAAATTTCTTTCCTGCAACAATTGCTGGCTGTAGCAGTGATGACCTCAAGTAAAATCCGGCAGGCTGGTTGTACCCAAATTGATTCTGCTTACCCATACACCAGGGCCGGCCCTACCATGGGTCCCCAGGCAGCACATGAGAAGGGCAGCAAATTGACGGCCAAGAATTTTTATTTACAGCAGTTTGGTGCGCATAGTCCAGATTAGATGTACAGCTTTCCTCCACCTGGCCCAGCAGGCGCGGCAAGTCTGTCCTTTCCATAAGTTTGTAGCACTCCTCCTCCCCTCCCTTACCTTATTTACACAAGCCAGGAAACATAGCAGGTCCGGACAAAGGGCAGGACCTTTCAAGTTAAGAAGCAGGTTACTAAACAGTGTGGTGGTCCCAGCAATTAATCGCCTGCCTTCCACATGAAAAGTCCCATCCGGACCTGCCTTGCTTCTCCTTTTGTGTAAATAAGGTAGGGGGGGGGGGGTGCCGTGATCTTATGGAAAGGGCAATCTGTAAAAATCGATGCAGGACTGTGATGGGGGGGGGGGGGGGGGGGGTCTGTGATGAGGGGAGTCTGTGATGGGGGGGGGATTTGTGATGGACAGGAGTCTGCGATGGGGGATCTGTGATAAAGAGGAGTCTGTGATGAGAGAGGAGTCTGATGGGGGGATTTGATGGAGAGGAATCTATGATGGGGGAGTCTGTGATGGGGGGATCTTTGATGAGAGAGGAATCTGTTGGGGGGGGATCTGTGATGGGAGAAGAGTCTTTTTTGGGGGGGGGGGGGTCTGTGATGGCAGGGGTGGATCCAGAGTCTAGTCTTGGGAGGGACACTGCCAGAAAATAAAAAAAATTGCGGGCAATTTATTGGGGAAATGGCTGGTGTTGACGCTTCAATCATCATGATACCATGGTTGTTATGGTGTCAGGATGATTGAAGCACATTATTTCTATTATTACATTGTTATATAAAATGAAATAGTTCAACTAACTATAATGCAGGATCAGTGTGAGCCCCCCGAGTGATTCAATTGCCACGTCGCCTGCCACAAGTTACGGATTGTCACTTGCCACACGTTGCGGATTGTCCATTTGCCACGTCACCTGCCACAAGTTGTGGATGGTCATTTGCCACGTCACCTGACACAAGTTGCGGATGGTCATTTGCCACGTCACCTGACACAAGTTGCGGATTGTCACTTGCCACGTCATCTGCCACACGTTGTGGATTGTCACTTGCCACATGTTGTGGATTGTCACTTGCACGTTGTCACTTGCACATCCACGTTGTGGATTGTCACTTGCCACGTCACCTGCCATAAGTTGCTGATTGTCCACTTGCCATGTCACCTGCCACAAGTTACAGATGGAGGGGGGTCTGTGATGGAGAGGGATCTGTGTTGGAATGGTCTGTGATGAGGGGAATCTGTGATATGGAGTTTGACATTTGGATTTGAATGTAATGGTATATCATATAATTTTGCATATAGACAAGGTGCTGTTGTATGTAAATCTGACTTCCTGATAAATGTAATTTTAGTTTTAATTATCATGATATAGAATAATAGATGTGGGGGGTCTTTTGGTGGGCGTGTTTTTTTTGGGGGGGGGGCAGCATTTAATTCTTGAAAGCAGGCAGCACAATGTCTTGGGCCAGCCTTGCCATACACGGATTGGATCTCAGACAGTTCCTGCTAAACTGGTCGAGATTCAAACAATCTATAACTGGCCTTATTGTCAACTTGTCAACAGTTTCACCAGACAATGAGGGGCGGTCTTCATCAACAACAGAGCAAGAAATAAAAACACTATTTTTAAAGTGATATTAAAGCTTGTTTTTTTTTTAAATAACAAACATGTAATATTTACCTGCTCTGTGCAGTGGTTTTGCATAAAGCAGCCCAGAGCCTCCTCTTCTCGGGTCCCACACCGGCACTCCTGGCTTCTCCCTCCTGCTGGTTGCCAAGCTATTTGCTGCGGGGGCACCCAAGCAGGCATGCTCCTGAGCCACAGCTCTTTGTGTCCATTCACACATTGAGCCGCAGCTCAGCCTCATCCCATCTGTCTCCTGATTGGCGCACAGGCTGTGAGTGAAAGCAGCGGGAGCCATTGGTAAAAGCCACTCATGAGTGCAAGTCCCCAGAGAGGCAAGGCTCCGGTGGATATTGCTGGATCGAGAGGGGCCTCAGGTAAGTAATAGGGGGGCTCCTGCACACAGAAGGTGTTTTACCTTCATGCATAGAAATACATTAAGGTATAAAACCTTGTGCCTTTACAATCACTTTAAGTAAACTCATAGCTTCCAAGTGTCCTTCATTTTGATTAACTGTCCTTCTTTTCTCCACAAGTGTTCATATTTTTGGTCTGATGTGTGGACCTTTTAAAAAAAAATTACTCTTAGCTATCAAAAGTGTTTTACGGAAGTCCTGTTTCTCACCAACAATAGCACAATGGTTAAGCCTTGTGCAGGACATCAGATTGATTGAAGATTTGACAAGACCTACATTCCAAATTTAGGACCAAATGGTTTTATTGGTCAGAATTTCCACTCACAGACGAGTGCAAACAACTACTTTAAGATAACAGACTTTCCACACAGTTCATACATACAGCTTGCTAATTTAGACCCACAGACTCATCACTACTATTCACTTCATTACCTCATTCTTTGTATTTACCCCTACCTGCAATAAAGATAGCCTTTCCATCAGGGGTCAAGTCCTGGGGAAAAAAGTGTGGGAACTCCCACCCAAGATCCACTCGCCCACCAAAAAATAAAAAATGATACGCTCATATGCACGAACACTTCAAAAGTGGTATTTTTCATCCAATTTTCGTGTTGTGTGTATGAAGCTTAACTGTTAGTACATAATAAAAAAAATCCTCAATAAATATAAATACAGTAATTCTCTGAATAATCAGCATTCATTCAATTGTGCTTCCATGCAAATGTTCTGATCTTTATTGGGGAATTTTATTTTGTATATAGAGTGTTTATATGGTAAGTTTCCACTTTTCATTGAACAGAGTTTGGATAACACAGGGTTAAACGGAAAGGTCATAAATTAACTGCACACTATCTGGACAGAATGCTTGGTGATGTGTTCCTGCTGAGATGTATGTTAGCTTGAGGGGGGGGGGGGGGGGGCTGCAAACTCTGCAAGGCTCCAACACACACTCGCTGCTATTCCAACCCTTCACATATTTCCACATAAACTTCCCTCCTGGCATTAAACTTTGCCAGGTATTGTGCTCAGCTTACCACCCCACACTGATGTTCCTCCCTCAGCTCACCTCTCTCCCTGCATGTCCTGTGAGCAGAATAGCTGGTCTCCACCTCCGGGTTCTCTCATCATATGGCACTGAAGATAGAGGAGGGGGGGATTCAGCGGGAAACACAGAGCAAGTTTGCAGGAAACTGGGGGGGGGGGGGGGGATGAGGAGACATAAAATCAGGAGGGGTCGGCAGGGAGGAGCGCATCATGAGAGGTCTGACTAAATACAATCTCTTAGCAGCAGGGACCTGATTTACCCATCAGCTAGCTGTGATTGACAGGTAGATCGAAGAGGAAGCTGTCATGGGGCCCCCTATTGGCAATGCCTGCCACACAGCTCTCATACTTCAAAGTCTTGCAGGACATGGCTGCTAACGGGAACTGAGTTCCTGTTGTGAAAAAAGTACAGGAACTCCGTTCCCATGCGTTCCCGTAGGACTTGAGCCCTGCTTTCCATACCGGGTAAACCCCCAATTCCACTTCTTTCTCATTTCTCTTCCCTTCTCTTGGTTGTGTCTTCCTATCCCATGACAATTTGTATACACAACCTAATGAAGCGACTACCATTCCTTTGTTTGGGATCAGTTTTACCCCCAACGCCCCAATAAACACACAGCTTTATATATTCAGGCAGTACTATATTGTAACTGTCAGGAATCAGCAGCAGTGATAGCTAGATCTGCATGGCTACACTCAGAAAACTGGGACTAGAACAAAATCCTTCGAAACACCAGAACACAGCAAGCATGAACATATAAGTTAACCCACCAAGCTTCTTTAATATTGATTGGACTCTGGGCAAACATTTTCTTGGGGCCCCCCTCCATGCAATTTTGCTCCCCACTTGCCTGCACACCATGGACTGGGAAAGGGGCAGGGACCTATCAATAGACAGAAAACTTGTAGGGATCCTAGAACTTCTGGGATCAGTGGTAGTGCTGGGGGGAGGGAAGGGTGTGATCAATGGAAATGCTGATTTATGTTTAGCGACTACCAATATAAAGAGGAGTTTCAACACTGGCAACCGATGTAATATGGGTTTACACTGACCACTAATGTAATAGAATCATTCACAGTAACCACCATGTAAGGAGGGAGACCTTCACACTGGCCACTAGTGTGAATAAAAGTACACCAAGCTCCAATGTAATGAGAAGATTTACACTGACCACCAATGTAAAGGGGATTTACACTGACCACTAATGTAATTGGAGCATTCACAGTAACTACCAATTTAATGAGGGATTTACACTGACCACTAATGTAAGGGGGACCTTCACACTGGCCACTAGTGTGAGTGAAAGGATTCTACACCAAACCCCAATGTAATAAGAAGATTTACACTGACCACCAATGTAACTGAGACATTTAGGCTGCGGTTACATTTGTGTGTGTCAGGAATGCATGCAAAATCACATTCCTGACACCACGCCCTTTAGCAGATACACAGCAGTGCCATTAATCGTTAATGACACCCTCACGCATCGGCTGACATGTGCTGTGCAACTGCGTCATTTTGAAAAAGCATTAGGAACTTTCCTCTGCATTGTTAGCACAGTTACATAGGTAGTCAGGTTGAAAAAAGTCCATCTAGTTCAACCACAAACAAAATAATAATAATAATAATATCATACAATCCCATATACCCAATTCTATATCCACAGTTAATCCAGAGGAAGGCAAAAAAGCCCAGCAGAGCATTATCCAATTTGCTAAAGCAGGGGAAAAAATTCCTTCCTGATCCCTGGAGAGGCAATCAGATTTTCCCCGGATCAACTTTTAGTAAATTTCCCCTATTTCGTCAGAAAATGCAAGTACTGTATTTAGATTTCTGATTTCAGCTTAATGAGGAAAGCTTGCGATTTAATGTAAAATGTTATATGTTACAATATATACTTCTCCTGCTGTATTTGTACCCTGTTTTTGAGAAATAAAGAATGCAAAAAGAAAAAGTGTTATATTACACTCACCCTTTCATTCAAGCTCTATAGTATTGTATTTGTTACAATACCCCACTTGTGGGCAGAGGCGGACTGACCATTGGGCCACTCGGGCACTGCCCGAGGGCCCCATGCCACTAGGGAGCCCCATCAGGGTTGGCAGCCTCAGTAAAACCAGGGACAGTATGCAGTGGCGTAACTAGAACCTTCAGGGCCCCGATGCAAGAAACCATGAAGGGCCCCCCTGAACCCCAGCCAGGGCCCTTCCCTCCGAGTCCGGCGGTGGAACTCCAGGGCGTGGTCACAGGTATGACCTTTGTGAGCCCTGTAGTTCCACCACTGGTATCAGTAGTTTTTATTTATACATTTTTTTACATTTTAGGTGCCCCATTGGGGGACTGTCCCTAGGCAGAATTGGGTCCCCGTCCCCAGAAGAGATGAGGTCCTTTTCTCCAGGGCAGATGAAGTTATTGTCCCCAGGTGAGAAGGGGTCCCTGTCCCCAGGGGAGGTGGGGGTCCCTGTCCTCACGTGAGAAGGGGTCCCTGTCCCCAGGGGGATATGGAGGGGTATGTAATAGTGTGTGCTAGCTGCCTATGCTGCTGCCGGCCATATGTAGAGGGGGCTGCATGGGCCCCCTGCATCACAGGGCCCAGTTGCGGTCGCAACTGCTGCACCCCCTATAGTTACGCCCCTGACAGTATGTAAAAATTTGTGTTTTTTTTACATCTGTCTTTGAAATGTCCCTTTCCGACATCCTTTTGGTCTAAAAATCTAGAGATTATAGCTGTCCCACCTCTTCGGTACCTTCTCAGCCAATAGAAACATGTCTGTGTATACCGTGTGATTGTATATTGTGTGTGTGGGTGTTTGTGTATACTGTGCGACTCCATGATCTCTGATTGCCTGGGGGCCCCATAATCTCCTATAGCTCGGGGGACCCATGAGTTGTCAGTCCGCCCCTGCTTGTGGGTTTAACTAATCTTTATATTAGTTCTACGTAGTCCATGAAAGTGGGAGCATGGCTGAGATGTGTCCTTTACCTACACGCATTGTGCTAAAAGGTGTCAATCTTTTCCATTTTAGAAGGTTGGGAGGTGTGCTGAATTCACTTACTATTTGCTAGTTCTGTGTTAGTAACTGAAGGTAGTAAAGCAAGAGACAGCCATTCAATTTCAGAAGAGGGTAAGCAAGGACAGTCTATTTTTTTTATACTGGTTTCATAAAAGAAAAATAGCACAAAGAGCTTCAGACTGGGAATATTACACCCCGGTGTCACGATTTACACTTAGCTCAAAGCAAATTTACTAGCAATTTTTGTTCGCTCACATTCCTTTTTTTTTTTTTTCGTAATAACATTAAACTATCAGTGTTCCTTTAATTTTCTTAGCAAACGACTGAATTAGCAGTAATCCACTTCCTGATGCAATATTTTTCCATATGGACTGCCAGCTACAGAATAAGCATGTAGCTACTTTGAATTACTGTAATGTAAAATATGAAGTCCTCAAAGACATGAAGTCATGGTCTTGTGCATGCTGCCAGGATATCCCCAGATTGGTCAAAAGCCAGACTTCTCTTCACGAACCATGAGGCTTGACATACAGCGCATGAATAATACTCCCAGTTTATAACCAAGAAGAGCAGAAACTCAATGTATAGTTCACACGTTAACACCGGCTTTACAAAAAGTACAGCTTTACAGAATAATTATTACCTGAGCACGTCACTGCTTTTCCTACATTCATTACACTGTTAATGATCTGTATTTGTTATTACTTTTTATTTTGTCATTGTTTATGAGTTTTGGACAAATTTGAAATTCACTTCAGATCTGTCTGACATAGTTTACTTCACTTTATATGGATTCAAAATAGGGTTTTTCATAATAGCTAGCCAACAATGCTGCATTCAGTGTGGCCAGTGCCGGGACAAGATCATCCAGTGCCCAGGGCAAAAGATGCCAAACTGCGTTCCCCTCCCCTTTCTTTTAAGGTTTAGGGTGCCCCATCCCTGCAATAAACCATTGTGCCCAGGGCAGCTGTCCCTCTTGCCCACCCCTTGTCCCGGCCCTGAGTGTGGCATATCCTCAGGGTCGCTGTTAAAAAATCACTGGGCTCTGTACAGCTTTCCTAAAGGCCCCTCCTGGTCCCTAGCCCAACCTACACACCACCCCCCAAACCCCAACCCTGCCTACACACTGCCTTTCCAACCCAGTCCCCAAACCACTCCTATATACCGCCCCCCACACTTGAAGTAAAAATGCAACTCAGCTAAACAGTTTTACTGCCGCCCTCCCAAACGAGAATCTCACTGTGCCTATGATCATAGCAGTACAACAAGTGTTCTGTAATGGCTGTGTCACATGGCTATTGGATGCTAATGTTATGGCTGTGTGAAAGTACAGTGTGTGTTACAGTGTGGACTGTACCTTCTGGAATAGCAAGTCAGCGTGTCATCAGCATGTCAATGTGTGCTGCTTGCTGTGCACCTTCACCAGCCACTGGGATCTTAGAGCTGCTCTCCCACACATTCACTGTGCCTTGCTGTCTCAAGTCTCTCCTTCAGTCCACAGCACCACACTTACTGAGGGAGGAGTGGGGAAAGTATCACTGGCAACTGTGCAGGGGCATATGCGGCGCTGGCTTCATCCGCCTGCGCCCTGAAAAAGTGAAAAAAGTCCCTCCTCTGCTGTGGCCTCCTGGTGCCCCTTTGTTGACCTAATGGGGCCTTGGGATATGTGTTTTAAGCCCTGGAAAGCAAATAGGAGTGGAGGTGGTCTAATAAATGCATTTACTAATGTATCCAAAAACGAACAATAAAGCTGCCCGGGCCCCCCTGCTGAGCTGATGGTACAGGAAGACCGTCTGTACTGCTTTATCAGTGGCACTGCATGTCCTTGTGTATGTAGTACTTAAAATAGCAAGGAAGCAATGCAGGGCCGGTGGCCACTGGGCTGCTGGACCTACATTTTATGTGATGATGATGGCACTGGGGAGAAGAGCAAGGGACAGTTGGTTGCTGCAGAACCCTGGATGAGGGTAATTATTCCTCTATCCTGCAATACTTAAGGCTGAGTTCATAGTGGCACACGGATCGGTTCACAGCAGGGGTCCAGTGCGTCCCTGTTCACTGCTTAAGGTCTGATTTCAGCCCAAATTTTCTCCTGAATTCAGACCTCAAGCCGCAGAAGACACACAGGGCTCCTGTGAAATTTGTACCGGAGCCGCTCCGGAGATGTGTGAACCGGCTCCATAGAGAGTCGGTCACAATCTCCTGACATGCAAACTGGATGCGGAGGAAACCCACATCCAGTTCGCAATAGTTTAACTACAGAGTACTTAAACCCCCTTCCTGCCCAAGCCAATTTTCAGCTTTCAGCGCTGTCGCTGTTTAAATGACAATTGTGCGGTCATGCTACACTGTACCCAAACAGAATTTTTATAATTTTGTTCCCACGAATATAACTTTCTTTTGGTGGTATTTGATCACCTCTGCATTTTTTATTTTTTGCTAAACAAATAAAAAAATACTTAAAAACTTTTGAAAAAAAAAGTTTTTCTTCTGTTTCTGTTATAAAATTTTGTAAATAAGTAAGTTTTCTCCTTCACTGATGGGCACTGATAAGGTGGCAATGACAGGCACTGATAAGGTGGCACTGATGAGGTAGCACTGATGGGCACTGGTAGGCAACACTGATATGCAACACTGATGGGCATTGATAGGCAGCACTGATAGGCACTCATGGGTGGCACTGGTGGGCACTCATGGGAACTGATAGGGAACACTGATGGGCACTGAAAGGCTGCACTGATGGGTATTTGTCTGTGGCACTGATAGGCGGCACAGCTGTGCACTGATAGGCGGCACTGATATGCAGCACTGATAGATGACATTGATAGGCATCACTGATGGCACTGGCAGGCATTGGGGATGGGCACTGATTGGCAGCTTCCTGGGCACTGATTGGCATTTCCCTGGTGGTCTAGGGTGGCATGCCTGGTGGTTCAGTGTGGTGGCATTCCTCGTTGTCCTGGTGGCATCCTGGTGGTCCTGGGTGCGCATCTGAAGGGGGGCTGCACTGATCAGCACAGACCTTCCTGTCAAGAGAGCAGCTGATCGGCTCTCCTCTACTCGTGTCAGTCAGATGCGAATGAGGAAAAGCCGATAAAACGGCTCTTCTTCCTATGTGGTTGATATATCTCAACAGCTGTCCAGGGAGACAGAGTGATTGAATGAGATTGAGCTCCCTCCAGTACCAAATTTACAAATACAGTAGGGTTTTTTCCTGTAAAAGTATGACACATTGGGGTTATTTATGAAAGGAAAATCCACTTTGCACTGCGAGTGCACTAAAAGTGCACTTGGAAGTAAAGTCGCTGTAGATCCGAGGGGGACATGCAAAGAAAATAAAAAACAACATTTTAACTTGCACATGATTGGATGATAAAATCAGCAGAGCTTCCACTCATTTCAGATCTACCCCTTAGATTTAGAACAACTGCACTTCCAAGTGCACTTGCAGTGCAAAGTGGATTTACCTTTCGCAAATCCCTTTGTACTTATCCTTTGCAGTCCTTCCTTAAAATAATTTTTGGAATTCCTTTAATATGCAAGGATTCTTTAATAACTGACTGGGCGGAGGACCCAGGGCGATTGTTAGTGGGATAAACTAGAGAGTTACTTAGGTTGCTTAGGTTAGCTTTCATTCTGTAATGGTGCTCTAGTCTAAAGTGGCCATAGATGGATCTAAATTTTACTGATTCAGCAGGGACTGATTGAATTTTCCTCTATCTATGGCCATTTCCGTTCAAGATTAGTCGATCTAGGGATCAACTCCTCTCGAACAGGAATGTTTGAAAATTTGTGTTTGATCAGGGCATGTAGCCAGTCACGTGCAGCACCTGCTGTCCAAACACAATAGCACAGCGGTGGGGGCGTAACTAGAAATCACAGGGCCCCATAGCAAAATGTTGTATGGGCCCCCCCTTCAAACAGCCCCCCCACAAAAAAATGGCAGGGCTTAAATTAAATAGTGGGCGTGGTTTAAAATGCGTGGCTCAAAGGGGGTGTGGTTTGAGTCTGAGATGAATGAGGAAAGAAGTAAGGAAGCAAAGAAAAGGGATGGAGGGACAACAGGCCCAGATCCTACACCACAATAGCAATATACGTATTCCAGAACGTTTAACAATCAACAGATAAAGATACTCGAAACAGCTGGTGTTAGCAATTCAATAATCCTCACCTGTACCCAATGTGGCCTGCCTGTTCCCAATGCAGCGTGGCCTGCCCGTGCCCAATACTGCCTCACCTGTGCCCAATACTGCCTCACCTGTGCCCACTTGTGCCCAATGCAGCCTGGCCAGTGCCCAATACAGCCTCACCTGTGCCCAATGCAGTGTGGCCTGTGCCCAATGCACCCTCCCCTGTGCCCAATGTAGCCTCACCTGTGCCCAATGCAGCGTGACCTGCCTGTGCCCAATGCAACATGTCCAGTGCCCAATGCAGCCTCACCTGTGCCCAATGTGGTCTCCCTGTGCCCAATGCAGCGTGGCCTGCCCGTGCCCAATACAGCTTCTCCTGTGCCCACCTGTGCCCAATGCAGCCTCACCTGTGCCCAATGCATCGTGACCCATGCCCAATACAGCCTCACCTGTGCCCAATGCAGTCTCACTTGTGCCCACCAGTGCCCAACGTGGAGCCCTCAAATGGCTGCTGGCAAGTGTGGGGCTGCCTCACAGTGGGACGCCGGGCCAAGAGGTGGGGTTATGTGACGGTGAGCCCTGGGAACACAGGACATTCAAATGAAAGCTATTACAGCTCTCTGCTCGTACAGACAGCTTGCCTCTTCCTCTCCTCACTTCCGCTGTCGGGGGGACCGTGCAGGAGGTGCTCGCCCCCCCACAGTATGCATTCCTCATCCTTCCCACGGGCCCCTCTCAGCTGCGGGCCTCATAGCGGCCACATGTGTCGCTATGGCGGTAGTTCCGCCACTGCACAGCGGGTGGATTTATTTATCCACCTCTATTGTGTGAATGGGGGAAGCTGTTTGTTTTTTATTTTTGATCAGCCATCCCTGTATTTCTGTACACAGCCCAACTTTGGCAATCAATAATGCAGATTAAAGCAACAACTGATTACTGAATCAGGCAAGGTAATGGTGAGGGGGCGCACTGGATATCTTTGCTGCCCTTGTGCTATTGCTGTCCAGTGCATCCCTGTACCTTTAAGCAGGAGTGGGCTCCCTCTTAGGCATAACTAGGACTGCAGTACACTTGGGTGCCATGGCCTCTGCAGCTTACGCATGTATTTGCAAATGTGTGCAAACTAAACCCGTTGGTTTTAACTTAAACTGTTAGACAAGGTCAGTTCGGTTTGTTGTAGGCTGGCTTGTAAGTGAGCTGAGAATTTTTCTTTTTTTTTTTTGACATGCATCACCCTTCCTTGTGCTCCTTGCTGTAAAGGCCAGTTATAGGTTGGGGTGGTTGCCATTAGTTTGTACTGTTGGTAATTGGTCAGGGAACGCACTGGATATCTTCACTGCAATTGTGCTATTGCTGGGTGTCCAGTAAGTCCCTTTACTTTTAAGGAAGGGTTAGCTCCCTCTAGGCATACCTGCCCTTAATCTATCCATTTTTATATATGTGCTCCAACTCAGGAGACTCTCGGAATCATAGTAGAGTTATGACTCCTGTACACTGGGGTGCCGTGAAGTGGCCGCTGCAGCTTATGCATGTAATTGCAATTTTGTGCAAGCTAATTATCTGACATTAGTGCAGCGATTTGCCCTGCTGTGCTATTGTGTTCTGACAAGGAGACAACCCCCCCCCCCCCCCCCCCCCTCCAGAATACTTTGGTCAGTGCTCTGAACTATTGGCTGAAAGTGCTGATCAGGAGCGGATCGGCAGACCTTTTTCGTTCATGTCACTTCAATTTCTGTCCGACTGACTCCAGTACACACAGGCCGAATGTCGGCCAGTTTCTATTAAACTGGCCAATGCAACCCCAAAAGTCAGCCCGTGTGTACTAGGCTTAAGGCTGCCCAAAGATTATTCAGTTATTTTTATTCAACCCTTTGTTCAGCTAGATCAACAGCCAGGCAGCGAAGTATAGAAACCTCCGGAAGAGGCAGAGTCAAGGTCCCAACAGGTAGGCAGGAATCCAAAGACAGGTCAGAGGCAAGCGGGTCCTGGACAGAAAGACAAATATAGGTCAGGTCACAGGTAAAAGTAGAACTAGCTGAAGACCACTCAGAAATCTGTTCTTGTCACAATCCAGACTTAATAGGGCATTTGACACCAATACCAGTGTGTATGAACATGCAAAAGTCTTCTTGTTTAGATGTGTACAGGGTTTTCCTTACAGGGTGGATGAGAGAATCCTACCCCACTGAGCTATTGTATTCTGACAGCAGGGAGACTTCCCCACTGTCAGAATACACTGATCTGTGTTGTAGTCTATAGCCTGTGGCTCTGTGTGTCCATTCACATACGGAGCACAGCTCGGCCTCACCCCCGTTTGCTTCTCATTGGTCACTGGCTGTGATTGACAGTAGCGGGTATCAATGGCTACTGCTACTGTCTCAACCAATGAGGAGGGAGAGACCCAGGAGGAGAGGTGAGGCTGTTGTGCACATCTCTGGATCAAGATGGGGCTCAGGTAAGGGGGGCTGGGGGCCCTGCTGCACACAGAAGGTTTTTTTACCTTCATGCATGAAGGTAAAAAACCTTGAGCCTTTACAACCACTTTAACTCTTGTACCTGCACTGCAAGTTATTGAATCCATTAATTTGGGGGGTGACTATATCTCCCTCATCCACTGGGAATTGCAATGTTTATATATGCAGAGCTTTTTTCTCCATATAATGCCCCTCAAATACCAGTAATCTTTCAAAACCGCTCTTTGGAATCCACATTGTGCAATATATACGGAAATTGAGGCATCCAAAAAATATTAAGGTTAAATCTACCTGTTATAGATAAAAGTTGTGGCCTCTGTTGGTATAAGCCCTTGTACACACGGTCGGACATTCCGACCACAAAATCCGTCAGATTTTGTCCGACGGATTTTGTCTGAAACTGGTGTTGCATACACACAGTCAGACAAAGTTGTCGGAAAATCCGATCGTTCGTAACGTGATGACGTTATTTCGTTACGACGGGACTACGTTCAGGCTAGTAGCCAATAGCTTTGGTCTAGAAATTTGACCTGAGCAAGCGCGGCTCTTTGTCCAATCGGAATTCTCTACAAATGATCGGACAAAGTCCGATCGGATCATGTTGTCGGAAAATTTTATAGCCCAGCTCTAAAACTTTGTCGGTCGATATTCCGACGGAAACAGTCCGATGTAGCCCACACATGGTCAGATTATCCGACAACGCGGTCCGATCGGACATTTTCCATCGGAATGTCCGACTGTGTGTACAAGGGCTAAGATATAAACTAGATATGGAGTACCATCATCCAATTAAGGGAGATTAAGGAAGCTGGGAGATCGGTACCCAACCGATCACCCAAAAAAGAGAACAATTTTGGTACTGGCTTAGACAGCATAAACAGAATTTGTAATAGTCAAATAGATCATTTTTATTAATACACAATTAAAAAACACACATCATTTATGTACATCATAAAAATGCATAGTAGCAATCCATGTGTGTCACCAACATTATGGTCCCTTAAAAGGGAGTGTCACATTATGATAAGTATCCATGGATATCCTAATTCTTAACATGTTTTGCAGTTTTATTATACCACTAGATGCCATCTGCGCCTGCTGGGGAAATGAGTCCTGACTTCAGTGGGGCAGCCTACCTTACTTGTGCATGCTTACTTGAGCATTTTGCGCATGCGTCGTGCGGAAGATCAGACCCAGTGACGTCACACACGGTGGACAGCAAGCGCGAGTTTGCGTCGCTGGGTGTTTGGTGTGCTCCTGTACCTTTAAGGAGGGGTGGCACCTGCTCTCATCTATCCATCAGAATGCATGTGCCTTCACTGCGGGGACACTTATATTTTAGTGTTAGGACCACAGATACCAGGGTGCCTTGACATGGCTCTGTGGCTCACGCATGCGTTTGCAAATGCGTGCAGACTAAAGCCCTGTTTTTAACGCATACTGTTATGCCGCATACACACGGTTGGAGAATCCGTCGGAATGCGTCTTATCGGACTGTGTCGTCAGATAATCCGACTGTGTGTGGTATGCATCGGACTGATTCCGTCCGAATCTCCATCCGACCCAATTTTCCAACATGTTGGAAATATTTCCCAACCAACTGGGCCGGTCGGACCTAATCCGATCATGTGTAGAGCATTTTGATCGGACCAAGTGCCACGCATGCTCACATTCAAATTCCGATACGGAAGCGCTCGTTCAGGTAAAACTACTGCTCGTAAGCGATATAGCACATTCGTCACGCTGCAATGTTAAAAATTCATTCATCAAGCGCATTCTCTTGTTCTTTACAATGCTGCAAGAACCAACTTCTTTTGATGCTCATAGTCACACACACTTCTCCCGAACGGATTTCATTACTCTTTTTTAACCATTTCAGCAATACAATTTTAGTTTGCATCACATCTACACAATTTTAGATTTGTTTTTTTCTTTTTTGGATGTTTTTGTGGGGGGATTCCCTAAAAATCTCCTTTAAAGACACTTTGCTAATTTCTCCTTATTTTTATTTTTTTATTTTTGTGTAAATTTACAACAACATTATTCTATTTTTTTGATTTTGTTTTTCTTTTTTAATCTACAGGAGGTTGTTTAGTGTTAACACCACTTGTTATTTATTTCACTTTGTTTTTTGGAAATGTACCTGCCTGCTCACAAATAAACTGGCCTTTTGGAAGGAAAACACATACACAAGTATTTCATCCAAACAAAAAATACCTTTATTTGGGTGTCAGTAACAGATAAAGAGGGAGGCAGCAATGTTGAAACTGGGGAGATTTGTGAAGCCTTTGGCCCCCAGGGCACACATCAAATATTTAAACGCAAAACTTGGTGGCCTGATGAGTACATATCTGAGGGAGAGAAGTCTGGTCCTGAAGTCCATGAAACCCGGAACACCAGCAGAAGATGACATCTATGTTCCCAGGCTGTGGTACTACAACAGGCTGCATCTTCTGGCAGACCAGACTGAACCCAGGCCATCACTCTCTGGTCTTCCTTCCACGCTTCCTTCCAGGCTGTGGCTGTGGTGCTGGAGGTGTGGCAGAAGGAGGAGAAGGAGGAGGAGCAGGGGCATGGGCCAAATGACACAAATGTGTTTCTGGTGTCATTTGGCTCAACAGACCTGTGTTGAGGGTTTGGAGAATAACCTGCTCACACAAGATCTGTTGCCCCTGCTCCATTTTCTCAAGCTTGCATACAACCATGGCGGCCAAGGCCTCTTGGTAGGTGGGTTTGGCTTGGAGTGCCGCAGAAGCCTCACCAATCAGCCTCAGGGCCGGCTCCTCGACATTCCCCCCCTTTCTCGCCCTTCTGCGTGGAAGGCGGAGGGGAGGGACCTGGCATTCGGTGAGGCTCCTTTGGCTGCCCACCGCCTGGCTGCCGCTTACCCTCGCCTCCTCCTGGCTGCCACTTTCCACAGCCACCTCCTGGCTGCTGCATTCCACACCCTCTCCTCCTGGCTGATGTCTTCCTGTGTATGAAAAAGGGACATCGTTTGAGTTTTTGGTTCATCAAACACACACAATTTTCACATCAACACTGTTGCAAATTGTTAACCAATAGAAATGCTGAGCCCAGCATTTTTCTTTCTTGTCCCAAAGCTTTTGGCCACTACTGTCTATTGATATGTGAAACACTTTCTAAATTCACCAATTAGGGATCAGAAATCAAGTTAACATCATTCATTTTGACTCCACAAATATGTACAACAATACTATACCTGGCTCAAGCTGGGCTCCTCCAGTTCTTCCTGAGTGGAAGGCCTAGGTTGGGCGTCGGAAGACTCATCAGGTGTGGAATGTAGCATAGAAGGACGCATGGAAGGAAGAGTAGAGAGGGATTCTCTGGCCTCAGCCTGGTCTGGCAGAAAATTCATCCTGTCATAATACCACAGGGTGGGAACATAAACCTCAGCTGCTGAAGCACCAGATTTCATGGACTTCAGCAACTTATTCCTCTCCTTCATATATGTACTCCTGAGGTTCCCAATTTTCTTTTTGATATATTTGTCATCTGCCCTGGGGACCACCGGCTTCACAAACTCAACCAGTTCCAACAGTGCTGCCTTCCTCTTTGGTCTGTTACTATACAAAGGGTGCGTGTTTTGCCACAGGATTGGCATGTCTCGATATTTATCGATGAACAGATGGAGGAAGCTGTAGTCATTAAACCTGTCCATAATGTCTGCAAGACACAACACAAGACAAACCCTAATGTCAAGCTAAACTCCACTAATGCAGGCCTCAATCTAGAAGCAGTGTAGCCTAGTGATGTGCCAAGTTCAAAATTTTACCTCTGTTTTTTGCGCGTTCGTCGCCTCAGCTTCTCCTTCTGTTCACAGATCGTACGGACGACACACGCGTGTTACGTTTTATATACAGTGCGCATGCGTGCAACTCCGCCCGCCCCTGACGTTCTTTCCAGACTATTCCCCGCCCCTTTGCTTCTGGTGCAGTGGGGAGAGCACATGGCAGAGAGAACACAGGTGCGCACTAATAATTACACTAACGAGGAGGAGGGTGAGGAAAGGCCGGAGCCTGAAACATCGCGATCCAGGAAGACAAGATTTAAGGCTGCAAATATGTCTTTTGGAGAGATGTTGGAGATGGTCGACATATTGAACAGGACCGACTATGATGGGAAGTATGGACCTTACCCAAACCCAAATATCAGAAAGGCCAAGATCATGAATAAAGTTGTGAAGTGTCTTCTGCCTAATTTTGGTGTACACTGATCCATGGATCAACTGAGAAAACGCTGGTCAGACCTGAAACTGAGGGAGCACGAGCAGTACATAAGGATCAAGCGTGTTCTTGCCAAAAGTAAGTAGTTGTCGTGTGTTCATATGATTATTATTGCTTGCATACATGCTCCATGTGCTTTGAGTTCATGTTGTGCATTTTAAAATGGCCACTTTCAAGTTCATGGTTTCATTCGTTCGTAGGAAACATCGTTCTTCCGGTAAGTATTCTAGCTGAACACAGTGTCCCCAATAATGTTATGACCTTGAAGATCGGCCAAAATAAACAATTGAACAACACTTCCAAACAATGTTTCATATTGTTAATTTTTCACTCTGTGCGTTCATTCTTTATTTTTTTGAAATCTCATAAGGGAGAGAAGACTCGGCAAGTATGAGGACACCAGGGACCCCACCCCTCACAAAGAAGGACAACTTCCAAAAGTACAAACAGAGGAGCAGGAGGAGGAGGAGGAGGAAGGAGAGATCGTGCAGGTTGGGCAAATTGTCACCACAACAGGTGAGTGTCGGAGAACACAGCTTCTGGTAAGCTCATCAATGTATGTCACCATATTTATATTACATGTTTTTTTTTGTTTTGTTTTGTTTTGTAGGTGATGTGGAAGAAGATTTCTGTTTTACCAGTGAAAGTGCCCAGATTGGGGAGATAATGGGGTGCAATCGGGATTGGGAACATATCCTGCAAAACATCAATGATGTTAATTGAAATTTGAAAAACATCATTGATGTTTTGGGGAGAGTGTGAAACACCCCAAACTAGATAGGGTCTTATTTTTGGAATTTTACTAACAAAATGTTGTATTTCTCCAAATTCGACATTTGGAAGATGCACAGAGTGTGTAAACATGCATTATCTCCCATCATGGGGGATCAATGTATGTGTTTTGTGTTTAGTGTCTGAGATGAAGGGGTTGCAGCCCCAAAGCATGTACATTGATCCCCCATGATGGGAGATAGCACATGTTGACACACTGTGTGCATCTTCAAAATTTGGATTTTTCAGGGGTGACACCCCATGTGATGAAGGCAAGATCAGACCAGTTTGTACATACTCATGTCTGATATTGTCTTCACTTTTCAAAGTGGAACTTTGTAAGTTCCTGTGTTCTGTATTTTACAGTTAGATACATGCCTGTTTACACAAAAACAACAATTAAACCAAATTTTGAATAAACTCAGTTTTGGAAACACAAAATTTCTTGGTTGGTTGTAAAAACCTTTTCAAAGCGCACATGTGAATGTGGTTGGATTAAACAGTTCAATTAGCAACAATGTGTGGCTTTTTTTTTTCATGGCAACAAAAATTTATTTGGAGTACAATTTAAGTTTGTACTGAGAAGGAGTGTGATTTAATAAAGGCAACTCCACTTTGCACTCCCAGGGTAGTTTCAGGTGTACTTTTGCAGTGCACTTGTAGTGCATAGTGGATGTGCCTTTACTAAAAAAAAAAACCCACAGTGATGTGTAAATTGTGACAATCATGCCATTTTCCTGCCATGGTGCTGAAAATGAGCACGATTTGGGTCAGTAATGCACTACATACATTAGTTACCAAAAAAGAAGGTGTGTGTGTAGCAGACCCACAACATAATAAGATTATCTGAAGAAGAGACTGTCCCCTCATCTCGCTCTGAACTTGTGTTTGCACTGTTGGTGAAAAAGGCACAACTTGATCAAACCTAATTATACCTACGAGACACATAAAACCAAGCCAAGCAGTAAATGAAGGAGTTTCAGATAAAAATTTATTTTTAAAATGCCGCTCAGACATTGTCTGGCATATCAATGGCCCCCCTACCCACAAAGTAGTCCATGTATTGTGTTCTAACCTCACGGGCGCTTTGGGGGGGGCAAGCCAGGATGAGCATGTTGAAGGCCCGTGAGGTTATCTGCATTGTCCATCAAGTCTGCTTCTTGTTGGCCAACTGAGACCGCATATTTCACAGAAACTTTTTTCAAATAATTGTGAAGAACACAGCACACCAGCACTATGTGATTCAGTTTGTATTCTGCCATGTGAATATGCGTAAGAAAAAGGCGGAACCGGCTGGCCAGTATACCAAAAGTGTTCTCCACCACTCTTCGGGCTCTGGACAGGCGGAAATTAAAAATCCTCTGCTCTGGGGTGAGGGTCCTCATGGGGAAAGGACGCATCAGATGGTTCCCCAGGGCAAACGCCTCATCCGTGACGAAGACGAACGGGAGTCCTTCCTGATTCTCCTCTGAGGGCGGCAAGCCCAGACTGCCACTCTGGAGATGCCAGTAGAACTCTGTCCGTGAGAACACTCCACCATCCGACATCCATCCATTTTGCCCCACGTCCACATACAAAAACTCATATGTCACAGACACCACAGCCAACATCACGATACTATGAAACCCCTTATAGTTAAAATAGTATGACCCAGAGTTGGGTGGTGGGACGATGCGGACGTGCTTCCCATCTATTGCTCCTCCACAATTGGGAAAGTCCCAACGACTGGCAAAGTGGGAGGCCACAGTCTGCCATTCCTGTGGCGTTGAAGGACACTGTGGATTGAAACAAGAACAAAAATTATTAATTTGACCAATCAACATTCCAAGCAGATTACACACAAACATTTTGTGACAAAATTAGTTAAACATTTTGGGAACTGAGTATTTAAAGCCTAAAGTCTAATGTCCCCTTATGAGAGTCATCACCCCCCCATCCCCCCCATCTGATGGGCCCTTGCTAAAAAATGAGGGGGGATGTTTAGGACAGGTAACCCTCTCCACTTGATTGAGAGCTGAATGGCTAAATAATGTGTGATACTTTGGGAAGCCCCTCCTTAGTTAGACTATTGGCAGCCCACCCGACAGGTAAGAAGTGTCAGAATAACAAAAATTAAACAAAATGTAAGCACTTTTTGACATTCTCATATTACATATCCAGATAATTAATAGGTTAAAAGCAAAAAAAAAAAAAAACGTTTCAAGTATTGAGGCAGGCCCTTACACTACATGCTTAGGTGAATTCATCCATAAATGTGAGCATTAAAAAGGTAGGTATAGTGTGTATTCATAGTTTCATAGTTAGTAAGGTTGAATAAAGACACCAGTCCATCCAGTTCAACCTGAGTGTCTACAATTGTCCCTGTACATTGCACACTCACATTGGTCCCTGCCCTCAAGGAGCCCACAATCCAAACTCCCCATTTATATATACTAGGGCCAAGTTTGGACAGAAGCCAATTAACCTACCTGCATGAGTTTGGTAAAGTCAACAGATAGAGGATTGCTATCAGCTGAGCTAGCAGTTGGGGGGAGGGGGGTTCCTAATGAGTTTGGCACAACCCCCCCCCAAAAAAAAACACTCTGCATGAATTGAAGCACACACATCACATTTGTAGACATTTTAGGGGGTGTTTAGGGTAAAGCAATACTATGGAGCTGACAAAAGACATTGTTAAGTGACTAGACTCTAGTTTTATGGGCCAAGAAGAGCATGGTGGGGAAGTGAGGCAAATATGCCTGAGGACAAAGGGGCACAGCATATAAATGAGAGCATATTGCAATGATGGTAATTAGGGAATGAGGAAAGAAATTCAAGACATTAGCAATCATGAAATACATAGAATGTGATGTTAAAGGATAACACTTACCTTCATATAGTCCTTCTGCAGGACCTGAATGATGGCAGAACAGGTCTATGAATAATGATCCCCAGAGCCTGGGGGGAGATGCCTGTAGAGAACTTGAGGTCCTGAAGGCTTCTCCCTGTTGCCAAGTAGCGCAACGTGGCGATGAGCCTCTGCTCCAGAGTGATGGCTTGCTGCATGCAGGTATCCTGCCTGGTGATATAAGGGGTCAGCAAAGCCAGCAGACGGTGAAAAACGGGGTCCGTCATCCGGAGATAATTCCTGAAATCATCAGGATTATTCTCCTGGATCTCACGGAGCAAAGGCATGTGCGAGAACTGGTCACGCTGGCGCAACCAATTCTTGGTCCACAAACGCCTCCCCTCCCTGTTCATGGACCGGGCTTGTGTCAAAGTAACAACCCCAACACGAAGCCCCTGCACAGCAGAAACTCTACGACGAGTACGTAGAGGAAACAGTTTGAAAACGGTCGGCTGGTCAGAACGGACACCAGAAAGCACAGATAAACAGCAAAGCCTGAAAGAACGACCTGAATAGCAGAAGCAAGCAGACAATAAGAACTGCCTTTCAAAGCGTACTATACCAAGATATAGTCCACAATGATCAACAAATACTTACTGACTGCACGCACTGATTATCAGATACGCACCGACAAGCACAAACTGAAGAGCTGTAGCGATCTGAATCACAAATCTGAAAAGCGCGAATCGTCTCTCACCAAACTTCTACTAACATGCGATAGACATGAGATCAGCAGAAGGAGCCCAAAGGGTGCTGGACGTGGAGCTGAACTTCCTTTTTCTAGTCTCGCCGTACACGGCTTACGTCACCGCGTTCTTGGCAACCGCTAAATCAGACAACTTGGCCCGACCGTGTGTATGCAACAGTTTCGGACACAATCCGTCGGACTAAATCCGACGGACAAAATCCGACGGATTTGGTTGGCAAAATCTCCGACCGTGTGTACGTGGGCTTAGACAGGTTAATTTGGTTGTCTGCGAGCTGGTGGTAAGTAGGCTTTGTTTTTTTCCTGGGCATTCCCCAGACATTGTTGTTAACAATTATTTTATGATTGTTTAAAAGTTTTACCGTTAAAGTCAAGGTGTAGTGATGGATGCAGCATGTGCACCAGGATATGTGCGTATCGACCCTGGTTGTTGGGAGGAGAGAAGTGATTTTACCTCAGCTATGTTTGGTTCCCATGTCACCCTATGGGTTAGACAAGTGGATAATATACTCTTGTCATGGGAGCTAGAAAACCTCAGAAAACTGGACATGAATGAAAATAAGATTTATTTGACACTTAGAGCTAAGAACATATTCATCTTTGGGAAAGGGGGGGTGCTGCGGTCCCCCCACCCCAAAGCATGTTGTCATCATGTTGATGAGGACATGGGACCCTTCCCGACAACCCTGGCCAGTTGTCGGGGTCTGCATTCGTGGGGCTTATCAGAATCCAGGAGCCCCCTTTAATAAGGCGGCCCCCAGATCCTGGCCCCCCACCCTATGTGAATGAATATGGGGTATGATGTACCCCTACCCATTCACCTGAGGGAAAAATTGTTAATAAAAAAAACACAACACAGGTTTTTAAAGTAGTTTATTAGACAGCTCCGGGGGTCTTCTTCCGACTTCGGGGGTCTACTTGCCAGACATTTCAAATGAACAGACTTGCCCACACATGGAGTAAAGTCCGTTCATTTTGAACGTGACTCCAGGTAGGCGGGACTAGCGAAGAAAATCAATGTCGCCGCCTCCATCGGCGACATTGACACCTTGCTAGACCCATCGACTGGTATGGATTTAAAGGGGAACCCCTATGCCGAAAAAACGGCGTGGGGTCCCCCAAAGGTCCATACCAAACCCTTATCCGAGTACGCAGCCCGGCCAGTCAGGAAAGATGGTGGTGATGAGTGAGCGCCCCCCTCCTGAGCCATACCAGGCCGCGTGCCCTCAACATGGGGGGTGCTTTGGGAAAGGGGGGTACTGCGGCCCCCCACCCCAAAGAACCTTGTCCCCATGTTGATGAGGACAAGGGCCTCTTCCCGACAACTCTGGCCATTGGTTGTCGGGGTCTGCGGGTGGGGGCTTATCAGAATCTGGAAGCCCCTTTAATAAGGGGGCCCCCAGATTCCGGCCCCCCACACTATGTGAATGAGCATGGGGTATGATGTACCCCTACCCATTCACCTGAGGGAAAAAGTGTTAATAAAAAAAACACAACACAGGTTTTTAAAGTAATTTTTTAGACAGCTGCAGGGGTCTTCTTCCGACTTTGGTGGTCTTCTCACCAGGCTCCTCTGCTATCTTCTGCTCTTTAAAGAGGAGCTGCACCTAAAAAAAAAATATTAAAAGCCAGCAGCTACTAATATTGCAGCTGCTGACTTTTAATAAAATCACACTTACCTGTCCCAGGTTCCAGCGATGTCGGCGGCAGATGACGAGCGATCGCTCGTCTCGCTGCTGCCACCGCCGCCATCCTCTGTCAGGGAATCGGGAAGTGAAGCATGACGGCTTCACTGCCCGGTTCCCTACTGCGCATGCGCGAGTCGCGCTGCGCGTCTCTTATGGTCCCCCGCTGTGTCTCTGGGAACTGTGTGTTTCCCAGAACACAACGGGGGGGGGCGGAGCGTCTGCGGGGGTCTGCGGCGGTCTGGCCGGAAGTGGGTGCAGTTACCTGGATTATCCAGGTAACTGCACCCCCCTCCCCCCTGAAAGGTGCCGATTGTGGCACCGGAGGGGGGGAGGGATAAGATTAGCGGAACTTCCCCTTTAGGGTGAAGAACCGCTTTAACCACTCTTTTACTAGCGGAGGAGCCTTGCTTTCTTCTTTGTCGTTGCTGCCGTCCGGGGGTCTTCTTCCGACTTCGGGGGTCTTGTCCCACTCTTCGTTTCTTCTCCCGGGCCTCCACTATCTTCTTCTAGCTCTTTTACTAGCGTTGGCCCGATCTTCTGTCGCTGACGCTGTCGCCGCCTTCTTCTTCTCGTCTTCTTCTTCCTTCCGATGTTGACACAACGCTCTCTCCGGGCCGCAATGCCAGGGACGTGTTGCGCCGCGACTTATATAAGCATAAGGGCCGAGGTCATGGTGATCTCGGCCCTTATGATGTCACAGTCCCAGCATCCTCCGGGATGTATTTTCATTCATGTTCGGTTTTCTGAGGTTTTCTAGCTCCTATGACAAGAGTACATTATCCACTTGTCTAACCCATAGGGCGACATGGGAACCAAACATCGCTGAGGTAAAATCACTTCTCTCCTCCCAACAACCAGGGTGGATACGCACATATCCTGGTGCAAATGCTGCATCCATCACTACACCTTGACTTAGAATAGACCGTACCCTACAACATGCATTCCATCAAAGTGGCAGATCAGAAGCAACAGTGCCTTATTTAACAATAAGAGAAAAACAAATTGTTGTACTTGTAACTGTCTGTAGTCTGACAACCACAAAATGTAAATGTGGTGTCAAATGTCTCCATTCAAAAATGTTGAATTTTGTAAATTCATCAAAAAATGTTATCATAGAGATTTTTTTTTAAAAACACGCGTTATTTACAAAGAAAATGTATCAAGGGGGTTATAAAACCTTGTGCAACAGAACAGTCAATTATTAATGAAAAAACAGGTGAAAGAACAGAATCATTACACCCTTTATTTTACAATGAAAAGACATAAAGGAAAATTTGCAGAGCCATTGCCATCTATTATTATAGAGATTCATGGATTGATAGAATTGTGGAACCATACCCAAATTTAACAGGACTGGATTATTCGGTGTAACATGCTGGTAAACAGGGAATTTTGGCCCAAAGGTAGTAAAAAAGTAGCTGGAAACTTGTAATTGAAAACAACATGGGATTGAGAGTTTTAATAATTGTCCTCAGGTAATGTACCAGCTAATTTGCCCCTGTTACATGAAGTATATAGGGAAGACCAAAAGAAATTTAAGAAATATAGTAGGAGAACATATAGGAAATATGGTAATGACAAAAGTCCGGTAGCTGTAAAGTTCATGTTTTATAATGGGAAATCCCCAATGGGGCTAAGGGTGAAAGGTATTTGTCACCTAAATACAAGCCCCAGCTAAAGTTATTTCTCCTATAAAAAATTGCTTGGATCTATGAGTGCTCAACACTTCCACTGAAAATGTTAAACCTTAAATTAAAACAGAGATGTATTTATAAATTGATCAAAAGTTGTATGCAATAATATTGGGGAAAGTGAAAGAAATGCATGGGGGGAGGAGAGATGCAGCCCTGTGTCCCCGAAAATAAGACCTAGCGTGATTGTCGGTGATGGCTGCAATATAAGCCCTACCCCCTAAATAAGCCCTAGTTAAAGTCCTTGTAGGTTTTATTTTCAGGGTAGGGCTTAATTTGGGGGAAACAGGGTAGAGCTTATTTCGGGGGTAGGGCTTATATTGCAGCCATCACCGACAATCACGCTAGGTTTTATTTTTGGGGAAACAGGGAACTAACCAAAAAAATAGGGAGACATGCGTCCAGTCCCTAGAACATGTGGTTGTAAATAGGGCAGCCCTACACATGTGCATGAGCATCCTGATGATGCTTGCAGTGTAAGCAAAACATGTCAAAGTGACATCTCCATTCTGCATCCCCACTCCATATGGTGAGTAGGGATGAGCCAAACACCCCCTGGTTCAGTTCACGGCAGAACATGCTAACAGACCAAAAATTTGTGTGAACATGCGAACCCCATTAAAGTCTATGGGACTCGAATGTGAAAAATCAAAAGCGTGAATTTTAAAGGCTAATATGCAAGATATTGTCCTAAAAATTGTTTGGGGACTCGGGTCCTGCCCCAGGGGACATGTATCAATGCAAAAAAAAAGTTTTAAAAACTGAAGTTTTTTCGGGAGCAGTGATTTTAATAATGCTTAAAGTGAAAAAATAAAAGTGAAATTCCTTTAAATATCATACCTGGGGGTGTCTATAGTATCCCTGTAAAGTTGCTCATGTTTCCCGTGTTTAGAACAGTCCCTGCACAAAATGACATTTCTAAAGGAAAAAAAGTCATTTAAAACTGCTTGTGGCTGTAATGTAACATTGCCTTGAGGCCCCCAGGCTCTATATACTCTGAACAGCAGTATCAGGCGGTCCCCGGGTTACAAACAAGATAGGGACTGTAGGTTTGTTGTTAAGTTGAATCTGTTTGTAATTTGGAACAGGTACATTTTTAAAGTGTAGCCCCAGCCTCAAAATGTATATTTAAGCTTTTTGGATAATATAGGGCAGGGTTATCACCTTTGTAACATTTTTTTGCTGTCTGCGCCCTTGCTCAGAGGATTTCACCTCACTTTCTGTCCCAATGCCAATTGGATTTTGAAAATTTGGGGTTATTAGGGAAAGAAGGATTGGTGATAAAGCATCATCCCAACTCCCCACCAGCGCTGCCACTCATCCCAACTCCCCGCCAGCACTGCCACTTATCCCAACTTCCCACCAGCACTACCACTCATCCCAACTCCCCACTAGCACTGCCACTAATCCCACCCCCCACCAAGGAGTAAGAGAAGGAATAAAAATAGCGAAAACATGGAAGGGAGAAGAAAAGAGGTGGAGGAACAAAGAAAAAGGAAGAGAAAGAATAAGAGAAAGAACAAGAAAGACAGCTAGAGAGAGGGATGGGGAAAACAAACAAGAAAATAGGATAGAGAGAGATAAAAGAGAAAGAAGGGATAACAAAGAGAAAGAGTAGTACATCCTAAAATGTACTATAAGGGGTTTTAATACTGTACGAGTGGAAGGGACTCAGGGAGCGCTAAATGTCCATGGGTTAGGGGCGCAAATTATTTGTCTTGCCTTGGGTGCTGACACCCCACCCTTCGAAAATAATTTTACTGTTAGGGGGGCCCCACAACTTGGGAAATTTTATCTAGGGGTCACGGCACTAGTAAGGTTGAGAACCACTGCTGTAAGCCCTCACAGTTACTCTTGGTGAGCGCTGGAAAGGGCCCTGCTGCAAAATATTATATCAAGAATTGTATTTACACGCCCTTGTTAAACAGGGGCAGAAAAATTGGGTCTTAGGCAGTGGTGGTGGTGGCACAACACTGTAACCCCTCACAGATACTCTTGTTGGGCTCAGGAATGGGCCCTGCTGTGAAATATTGGATCAAAAATTGTAATTACAATACAGTGCAGCCGTAGTGCAGTTGCTGCTACTTTTCTGGGGGTGTACACAGTACACAATACAGTGCAGTGCAGTATTGCAAAACAAAATATACGTTATGTCCAGAAGGCCACCAAGGAAATGCAGACGCTCACAGCAGGCCACTAAAAGAGGGCAAACAGGCTCTGTATCTACGGTTAACAGTGCTGATCATGGACATGGTGCATCCTTTGTCCTTTTTTTCTGCAGCTGACCGTGTTATTGAGCCAGAACATGCAGAAGAGTTGGTGGAGTGGATAACAAAGCCGTCCTCATCCTCCTCACCCTCTGTCATCCAGGCTCAGAGTAGTTTTCCTTCCTATGCAGCTGCCAAAGCAGCCTATTCCACCGGCTCCTTGTCCACAGTCACTCCTTCTATAGCCCAGCCATCATGCACGGAGGAGTTCCCTGAACTATTTGACCAGTGTCGGGTACATGCTGCTGGAGGATGCACAGCGATTTGAATGCTCCAATGTTTGTTCCCAGGTTGAGGAAGGGAGTAACGTAAGCCTAGAGAGAGAGGGTGCCCAAGAAGACCAAGAACCTGTCAGTCATGTTCCCCCAGCTGCAGCATAGTGCCAAGTATGCTCCAGTGACGAGGAGGGAGGGGATGATGAGGTCACTGACTCTACTTGGATGCCTGATAGAATAGAGGAGGCACAACTCCAACGAGGCAGGATGTCCTCTAGGGGACAGTTTAAGGGCAGCCACCCTACTGCATCACACTTTCTTTCGTTCCCCCTCTGCTGTGTACCATTAGCTAGATTTAGATATCTTTTTTGGCCACAATATGGCAATAATACATGTTTCTTTGCGTCCCATTCATTCACATAGGATGCCATCGGTAAAAATGGTGTGTTATCCATGTGTCTCCATACACTGAGTTGCCAGTACTCAAGATGGTGCCGTGTGACTATTTAAGGCTCATTCGTAATGACAACGCCACTGGCCAATCCCCAGACGACGTCCTATCGTGACAAAATGCTTAGGGAGGTGCCTGTGGCGGTGACGTCATTACGTTTGATATCCGGAGATTGATGGGACATAGTTGGTAGGCGGACGGAAGCCTGTGGAGATGCCGTGAATTTCGAGACTATCTGTTTACTATTACGCTGGTTGATGATGATCTATCTTGTAAGTGCAATTCTTTTACCTTATTAAATTTTGCAAAAAATACTACGCTATGGAAGCCATCTCTGTTTTTGTCTCATGAGCCAAACAGTTATTTCCTCAGCTTTGGAAGCCGGTATAGGTTGCGGGGTATACCTGAATCTTTTCCCTAATGCTTGGTAAGACTATCTTTATGATAGTCATCTGCAGCTGGTAAGAGGCTTTCACTTTGGGATCTTTTCACTGCCAACTTGTTTGGAGCAGCATTTGCACTTTATGGACTTTGTTTCATGTATTAGTTTGGGAACTGATTAATACACTGTTTTATATTATCATTTGTATGGAGCATTAATTTGCACTTTTATGGATTTTGTTCACATAATAGCATGTGATTTTATTAATGCACTGTTTTGTAATATTTAGTGATCACGTTGCTTAATTTATACACATTTTTCACTTTTTTTTTTTTTACCAATTTTTCTTTTGGTGACTGCTTTAGTTTTCTTTCTAAGAGTTTTTTCACCATTACTCTTAGTTTCACAAAAAAAAATGTTTACTTTTTTATTTTTATATTTGTACAATATTGTATACAACATTATTTTGAGTGCTTAAGTGGTAATCATTTCAGCTTTATGCCAATTGTCAGGGATTTTTCACTAAAATCAGTTTTTTATCATTAATTAGCGCTGCACTTACATATTTTACTGTCTATTTGGAGTTTGGTATCAGACTTTATGGTGCTGGCAGCTTTTTACTATCTGATTGTTCTCTTTAGCGCAGCGTTTACCTTTTTGGTTTTATCATATATATATATATATATATATATATATATATATATATATATATATATATATATATATATATATATATATATATATATATATATTGTGGTAGTGTGGTACCCCACCAGTGTATGGACCCAGCATTTTCAACCAGGTGGGTTGAGGGGCTCCAGGGGAGTTGTTTGTTTGTGAGGACACTGTTTTTTCAGTTTCCTCATTGTTTTCAAAAATCAGTTTTGGGATCTGGAGCCCGGGGATTTCGTAGTGATCCGGGTGGGATGAAATCCCCAGTCCTGGGTCCAGATTTTGGGAGTCACCAGCACACTGACTGGTCAGGTGTGTGTTGGTCTATTTCTAGACACCTGACCATGGTTCTGGGCTCCACCCTCCCGAGGAGTCCAGGCAAGCAAGGGAGAAGCATGCATGTCTGCATGGTGTAGTCAGAGGGCCCAAAGCTGTGGGATGAGCAGTGAGGAAGAGTAAAAGAGGTACAGTCCGTGATCTCTGCTATATGGCCAAGAGGACTGAAGGGTAAAGCACAAATGGCAGTACTGCTGACCATAGAGCCAGGTGACTTGGTATTTTTTTTGTTTATTACTGCTGTGAAATTGAAACCCCTGCGTGGGAAATATTGATGGACATTTTTCTTTTCTTTTTTTTATAAAAGTGGGTCAAAAAGCCCTGAAATTGAGTTTCTGGTGTGGATTGGTCTCGCTAGCGGGTGCTACAATTGAGTTAAACAACCCCCAATATCACTAACTATATATATATATATATATATATATATATATATATATATATATGTATGTAGGAGACTGTATATATATTTTATGCAATGGAGCTCACTGAATCACCTGCCTGCCAGAAGTATAGTAGAAACAGTACAACAGGAACGGACTGCAGCAAGATCTAGCTAAACTGTATGCAGTGGATATATATATATATATATATATATATATATATATATATATATATATATATACTAGTCTGACTGTATATATATATATATATATATATATATATGAAATACACTGCAGCTAACTGAATCACCTGCCTGCAAGAAGTATAGTAGAAACAGTACACCACTAGGAATGGACTGCAGTGAGATCTATCTAAACGGTATTCAGTGGATATATATACTAGACTGACTGTATATATATGAAATACACTGCAGCTAACTGAATAATATGCCTTCCTGCCTGCTCAACCTAAATGACACTCTCTCTCCGTCCACTCTGGCAATGACACATTACACAAGGCCGACGTGCAGTCAGCCTTATCTAGTGTGGGCGTGAACTTAGTCCCCCTGAGCCATGATTGGCGAAAGGCACTCTGCCTTTGGCCAATTATGGCTCTCTTAGCAGAGGGCTCTGTGATTGGCAAAGCATGCAGGTCATGGTGCATGCTTTGGCCAATCATCATACAGCAATGCACTGTGCTCCCGCAGTGCATTATCGGCCGTTACGCGCCGCTCGAATTTGGAGCGAATGGCCCATAATGTTTGGTTTTCGACAAACGGGCGAACAGCCAATGTTCGAATCAAACTCATGTTCAACCCGAACTGAAAGCTCATCCCTAATGGTGAGGATTGGCAGTATGACACAGCTAGTGATGTACCGTAAGGCTGTATAGGATTCTTTATTAAGTACATGAAGTCCCATAAGTATAACTACATCATAATTATAACTGAGGTAAGCAGC
This sequence comes from Lithobates pipiens, assembly GCF_037356315.1. Lineage (NCBI taxonomy): Eukaryota > Metazoa > Chordata > Amphibia > Anura > Ranidae > Lithobates > Lithobates pipiens. The sequence goes on from NW_027507718.1 coordinate 133,430,489, forward strand.
TGGGGAGAGATATTGTGGCTTTAAAAAATTAATTTGGAGGGGAGTGAGCGGAAGTCGACCTGAATGGCAGCCTAGCTTCCTAGCTCTCTCAGCCCTCAACAAGCAGGCAACTTAGGGGACATTCCGCCTCATATTAATGGGTGGCTCCAGGATGACCCGCTCCACGAAGCACAGGTTCCAGACTAGAGAAAACCCTGGGAACATCCATCCATCCACCCAGCTCAGGCTTCCCCCCAAGAGGAACATCTGCAACTCCCCCGCTATCCTCACAATCCTCAGCAGACACAGGGTCCTGATAAATTCCCACCTATGCCTTCACAGTGGCATACCTACTTGCAAGCAATGCCTACCAAAGATGACTTCAGACAGCTAAATGAGGATGTGAAATCCACCTGCCGATCACAGATTCAAACCCTCCAATTGGGCCTTAAACACTTAGCAGATAGAATGGAGATGGCAGAGGAAGAAATTCAAGAAACCAAACTAGCTGTTCACAGGACCCAACTCAAGGGGGAAGACCACCGCTCCCTGCTCAGAGACATGCAACGCTATGTAGAAGACTTGGATAACAGGGGGCGCAGAAACAATATCCGAGTACGGGGTGTCCCGTAGGAGCCGGAGGATGTACAATCCACATTGCAATCTCTGTTTAACAACCTGATTTGCGAGCCCCCAGTTAAACCCATCGAAATGGACAGAGCTCACTGTGCCTCACCGAGACATCATCTGAAGGCTGAGCTCCTATCCCCTGAAAGAGGAAATTATGAGGCAGGCTCATCTCGCCCGCAGAGTGATTCTAGATGACAACCAGATCCAGCTATATGCGGATCTATCCTGGATCACCCTGCAAAAAAACAGACTACTCTAACCACTGCTGTGCACCCTACAAGATGAAAATATCACATATCGCTGGGGATTTCCTTTCAGCCTCACAGCCAAGCACCAAGGCAAAACAGCCATCCTGAGATACCCAGAGGACTTGGCAGCTTTCTGCGACATTCTGGATCTCTGAGCTCCGCAGCCTCCAGATTAGGACCTCATAGCCACTCCACCCCCTCCTCCCATGGTGTGGTAGAGGGTCCCCTCATCCAAACATTCCAGGGGCCTGGAGTCGTCTCTGAAGGGCCGAAACACACAGCAGTGAAGGACCTGACTACACTCAAGATCCGAAGGAGCAGGCACAGCTAAAGAATTGCCTCATTGCCCCACCATTGACTTTGTCCTGGCCAATACCCACAATCGAATCCCCCCTAGTGCCCTGGCTACAGTTTCGGTTAGCATTATGGGTGAGTCTCGGATGAGACTTCAGAGAGAGACTCTCCATTCTACAGCCACCCCCCCCCCCCCACCCAGAATACTGGACTATTAGTACATATGGTTTAAAAGTACTGCATGATTGATCTTGTGTTCCCCTGTGCCCCCCTGGTTCACTCCCTGGGAGTTGGGCCAGGGGCACACATGGGAAGCCGTTTGTACCTTGGCCTATTGGCCTTTTTAGGTCTCAACAAGATGTTCTTCAAAACTAACCACCTTTTTTCTTTTTTTCTAGTCTTTCTCTAACCCTTCTCCTCCCATGTCGTCGTCTGGCTCAGCGAAGGATTTAAGGATCGGGTCTGCAGTTCCTCCCGTGGGGTGCCCACTCCTGACTCCAGTCGTCTGGAACTCCTCCATCCACATCAGATGAGTATCCCTACCCCCCCCCCCCCCTTTCCTGCCCTCATGGCTAAGATTTTTTTCTTTAAATGTCCACTGCCTGAACGCTAACAGAAAGAGGCATCTGACACTGAGGGAATTTAGGCAGTCAGGAGTAGATGCCATAATGGTACAGGAAACACATTTTGACAAAGTGGGCTCCTTTGCGTTTGCATCCAAATACTACTCCCAAATTTGACCACTGTTGGCGCTGCCTAGGGGCTAGGTGAACTCTCATACACATATATTGGGATTGCCCACAGATCGTTCCTGATATGGTTATGCAGTGATCTTCCTGTGTTTGCTTACCTCCCCTCATGTGTTCAGACTAAGAGGCCAGCCACTTCCACCTGGTGGTTTTTATAACCTCTCCTCTAAGCATGGCTCCACCCCAGGCCCTATCAGGGAGCCCTATATTAACCTGTGCACTGCAGGCCATCAGTGCTGATCAACCATTGTGTATTCCTTTGTGGTTTAGCTTCATGTTACCTGCCGTGTGCTCTTCTACTGCTTTCCGTTACCGACTCTGGTGTGTCTTTGACTATCCCTGTTTGCCTGTGATCCTGACCTTTTGGCGTGTTCCTGACTATTCTTGTCTGCTTGTGGCCCCGACCTTGGCTTTGTCCCTCACCATCCCTATCCTCCTGTTGCCTACTGTGGGTGTGAGCTGGGGGACCCTGGGGGTCGTGACCTGGAGCCAGTTGCAGCCAAGTCCATCCTCACCACTCGAGGCTCTGGTGAACACCTGCTGGCTCTTAGACTCCACGCCCCAGGGAATCTTACGCTCTAACCCCAGTGGGACCTGTCTCCCATCCGCAGCAGTCAGCCGTAGGGTCCACAACCTTGCGGTGCACTCCTGATCCCTACGGTGTGCATCTGTCACCTCGCCTCAAGGTGACATGACAGTTTGATCAGCCATGGACCCGGCTGATGTGCCACTTCCTGCAGATGAGCCATTGCAGAGCTTAGTTCGCAGACTTGAGACCCAAGAATCGCATCAGACCCAGGTGATGCGATTCCTTCAGGATTTGGCATCGCGTGTTGAACAGGTTCAGGCCTCATTAGGACCCCTGGTTCAACAACCTCAACTGATATCTGCCGCTGCATCTATCGCATCAGTCGCAGCCACACATTCATTACAACTACCAGCTCCGGTCCATTTCTCTGGGGACTCCAAGACTTGCAGGGGGTTCCTTAGCCAGTGCACAATTCATTTTGAACTTCAGCCCTAAAACTTCCTGTCCGATCGGGCAAAAGTCGCATATATCATATCCCTCCTGTGCGGCGAGGCGTTAGCTTGGGCCGGCCCTCTGTGGGAACTGAATGATCCAGTGGTTTCTAGCCTGTCTGATTTCTTTAAACTTTTTTGGAATATCTTCGAGTAACCGGGTCGTGTCTCCTCAGGGGCTTGCGCTCTTTTACATCTCCGTCAAGAGTCTGCGTCTGTGGGACAGTATGCTCTTCAGTTCCGTATCCTCACAGCTGAATTGAGCTGGAATAATGAGGCCCTAGTTGCAACCTTTTTACATGGCCTCTCTGATAGAGTGAAGGATGAATTAGTAGGAAGATCCCTTCCAGCTGATCTGGACAGTGTCATCACCTTGTGTAACCAGATCGATATTCGCTTTCAGGAGAGGGCCCTGGAAAAAAGACGGCATCACTCCCCGTTCTTTAGGCAGCCTGAGCCCCCAGTCCCTTTCTTTTCGATCCGAGGAACACCCCCTGCCTACTGAGGAACCTATGCAGTTGGGCCGGACAAAGTTATCTCCCAAAGAACGTGCTAGGCGCAGAACTCTGGGCCTATGCCTCTATTGTGGGGCCAAAGGTCATTTCCTTGACACTTGTTCTCTTCGTCCGGAAAAACGCTCAGGGCTAATACATCTGGAAGGTGGAGTATTAGACCCTGAAATATCACCTTCACCTTCTCGTCTTCTCCTTTCTGTGTTGCTTCATGTCGTGCTTCCTCTCGTTCGGTCTCAGCACATCTGGATTCCGGAGCGGCTGCCAATTTCATGGATTGGGAAACTGCATCCTCCATGAGACTTACCCTTTTGCCCCTTACAACGCCATTGGTGGTCTTGGCGATTGATGGCATGGTTCTCCCAGGGGGCCCTATCCGCTTTCAGACTATTCCTGTTAAGATGTCAGTAGGGAAACTCCACCAGGAGTGGATATCCTTCCTTGTCTTACCTAAGGCTTCATCTCCTATCATATTAGGTCTTCCTTGGTTACGGCTCCATTCTCCACACGTTGACTGGTCTGCTGGACGGATCCTGGCTTGGGGTTCCTCCTGTTCCTCTTCATGCCTACTCAAGGGAACCCCAAAAGAGAAACTTCCTGTTACCACCATCCCAGTATCTTCTGCTCTTCCCGCTGTATATAGCGATCTCTGGGATGCGTCCTGCAATAGTCGGGCTGATGCACTCTCTAGGTCATGTGGGTACTCTGGATGAGGGGCCCACCTATGAACCTAAGTCGATCATTCACTCCAGTTCGCATAACCATTTACCTTTGTCTGTCCCTAATCTCCCTTGGACGCACAGCCAGGCTAACTTGTCTGCAAGTTCCACAGTTGCTATGCCCTGTGATGTGATTGAGATGGTCGCTACACCTGACAATACTATTCAGTCGACCTCTGCACCAGTTATGCCAGTCCAGCCCATGCCCAATGAGCTTCCTGCTTCTTGTTCAGCACCTTCATGACCTGGCCTCACCCTACTGCTACTATGTCCATTCAAACCCGTTTAAGAGGCTCAATCCATCCTTTGGATAGAATACCTCATTCGGCCAGGAGGGGTTTTCAATCTTTTTCTCAGGGTTCTCTGCTTTCTGTTTGTGTTGCAGCTATCCAGCTTGACTCTTGTGACATGTCACTTTCTAACCAACCTGACCTCAGGGATCCACTGACCTCTGCCCAGTCTGGTGGTCCTGTTATGGATGCCCAGCTCATCTTTAAGGGTGTGGGGGACCCTGCTCAGACTCCTGATCTTCTCATGCCCTTACCCATTCATAAAAAGCCTTTAGTCCTCAAGTCCTATCGTCCTCTCCCTACCTCTGTTTCGGTCTCTGAGGATAATCTAAAATACCAGGTTAGTCAAGTTTTGGATTCCCGGCTCCGTAAAGGCATTCTTCAGTACCTCGTACTTTGGAAAGGGTTGGGCCCTGAGGAGAGGTCTTGGATCACTGCATCTGAGGTCTTTGCTCCCTGTCTGACCAACCAGATCCGGTGGCTGGACCAGCCTGACGACATCCCATCCTCTTCCTCTCCCATCTCTCTTTTTTCTTTCTTTCTTCTCTCCGTCTCCACTAAGAGTCCCCTTGTGACTCCTACCTCTATCCATATAAGTTACAATGTTTGGTTGATGATGTTTCTCCTGCAACTGCAATGTTATAATAATATAAGTTGAGTGACTACGGCCATCTGAATGTTAGACACAGCAAGTTTAGAAACACAGTAAGATAGGCCATGATGTATATGATAAGATATTGCTTTCCTGTTTTGATAACCAAATATTGCAATCTAAGTGTACCTGTCAAAAACTACTAATAAAATCGTTATTGAAAAAAAAAATGAATTTGTCTGTCGGTAATCGCCTAATGCATAATAGCACTGATGGAGTGGAAAAGTCTCCATTGGGGGGGTTTCAAAAAACTATGATAGTGCTTTGAAATTAACAATTGTGGTGATGTGGAAATAAGGAGAACCCTATATGATTTAGCAGCATTGGGAAAGATCTTGATTTACACAGTAATACAGATCAGATGGTTGATCTTTAACCGCTTCCTGACCGCCTCACGCGCATCTCCCGGTTTTGCCTAGCAACAAGTGACACTGATCTCTGCTCCCTGTGATTGAAGCAGAGATCAGTGATCTATAAAACATAGCCATGCCCCCCACAGTTAGAAACACGCCCCTAGGACACACTTAACCCCTACACTGCCACCTAGTGGTTAACCCCTTCAATGCCAGTGTCATTTACACAGGAATCAGTGCATTGTCAAATGTGTCAAAAATGTTCGATGTGTCCGCCATAATGTCACAGGCACAATAAAAATCGCTGATCGCTGCCATTTAAAAAATATATATATTAATAAAAATGCCATAAAACTATCCCCTATTTTGTAAACGCTATAACTTTTGCGCAAACCAATCAATAATCGCTTATTGCTAATTTTTTTTACCAAGAATATGTAGAAGAATACGTATCGGCCTAAACAGAGGAAAAAAATGTTTTTTTTTATATATTTTTGGGGGCTGTTATAGCAAAAAGTAAAAAATAATGCTTTTTTTCCAAATTGTTGCTCTTTTTTTGTTTATAGCGCAAAAAATAAAAACCGCAGGGGTGATCAAATACCACCAAAAGAAAGCTCTATTTGTGGGAAAAAAGGACATCAATTTTGTTTGGGTACAACGTCGCACGACTGCGTAATTGTCAGTTAAAGCGATGCAGTGCCGAAAGTGCTCTGGTCAGGAAGGGGGTAAATTCTTCCGGGGCTGAAGTGGTTAAGAACTCCGAGAGCACTGTTTTAAATAAAGAGGAGCTACAGTATATATTGTTATTGCAGAGCATATGGATCATTAGCATTTGCTGTTGGGGATGATCATTGCTTCCCTTTGGCACAAGGACTCACATTTTTTTGAAATGAAGAAATAACGTTAGCTGAAATACAGTGCCTTTAAAAAGTATTAATATCCCTTGAAATATTCCATATTTTGTCATGTTACAACCAAAAATGTAAATGTATTTTATTGGGATTTTATGTGATAGACCAACACAAAGTGGCACATAATTGTATAGTGGAAGGAAAATGATAAATGGTTTTAAAAATTTTTTTTAAGTAAAGTAAAGTAAAGTAAATATCTGAAAAGTGTGGTGTGTATTTGTATGCAGACCCCTTTTACGCTGATACTGTACCCCTAACTAAAATCTAGTGGAACCGATTTCCTTCAGAAGCCACCAAATTAGTAAATAAAGTCCACTTGTGTGTAATTTAATCTCAGTATAAATACAGATGTTCTGTGAAGCCCTCAAAGGTTTGTTAGAGAACCTTAGTGAACAAACAGCATCATGAAGGAACACACCAGCTAGGTCAGGTATAAAGTTGTGGAGAAGTTTAAAGCAGGGTTAGGTTATAAAAAAAAATATCCCAAGTTTTGAACATCTCACAGAACACTGTTCAATCCATCATCCGAAAATGGTTAAGAGTACTGCACAACTGCAAACCTACCAAGACATGGCTAAACTAACAGGCCGGGCAAGGAGAGCATTAATCATAAATCCACAGCTCAGATGGGAGAATCTGTCCACAGGACAACTATTAGTTGTGCACGCCACAAATCTGGCCTTTATGGAAGAGTTGCAAGAAGAAAACCATTGTTGAAAGAAAGCCATAAGAAGTCCCGATTGCAGTTTTCATGAAGCCAAGGGAGGCACGGAACGTTCCGCAATATAATGCAGGATAGTGGAGGGCCGGACATGACAGTGCCACACAGAGTTAATTATTGGAGAGGTGGAGCAGAGCTTGTGCAGAGGGGGAGTGGCCATATATAGGAGGGGCGGGGCCGGAAGTGGGAACAGGAGGAGGCAGCTTTTCACACTGCTCCTCGTTTTCTGGCTAAACATGGTGGACATTGACTCCCTATTACCCAGGCTAAGGCAGGTGGCAGCCAGACGGGGACCCAAATGGCTCCAGAGCCAAATTGCGGTGGCCATAGGAGATGAGGCAGGTGGATCCACGGACGATGGCGGGCAGGCCACATGTGCACGGAGGTCGCGCCCTCTGGCGCACTTTTCGCCGGGGCCTGCTAGGCCTGTGCAGCACAGAGGAGCCCGGGGATGACCAATCGGGCCCGCCGGCAAAACTGAGTCAGCAGCCGGCTGCGGGAGAGCCTGGGCGGAATACACGCCGCCGGCTATGCCTGGTGGGTGGGGCCATGGGCCGCAATTGCGCCGTTTCTCCGCCTCCAAATTGCGGACAGGCATCAATGGTGACTCCCCCGGCAGATCTGCGCGATCCTGGGGGGACAGTAGGAGAAAGTCAGCAGCAGGACTAGGACTAGCATTGGGGCACAGAGATGGCAGGGACAGCCATGGCGCCAGAGGGCGGGGCCTACTGGAAAGGAGTGAAGGGGCCAAGAAGATGGGCCAGAGCATAAACCAGCCCGGCCGGGCCGCCAGAGGTGAGGAGCAGGGCGCAATCGGAAGGGGCGGAGCAGCTGGAACAAGTCGGGCCCAGCAGCAGCGTCAGCCCACAGCCTCCAGCTCTCTGGCAGCTGGGAGGTTGCCATTCCCTTCATCCCTGGTGCAGGAAGAAAGGTCTAAAGGCGAAGTGACAGAGGAGGAAGAAGAAAGGCAACCAGCAATGGTGAGGGAGGGCAACGCAGCGGCTGTGGGGAGGTCACCCTGTCAGCCCGGTAAGTCAGTTTCTACTCTACCAATGTCAAATGTAATTGCTGATATGTTGGGGGCGGGGGGAGCTGGGGTGTCAACAAATGTGCCACAGTCGGCAGGGGCAGCTTCTAGCGAGCAAGGGGCAGGCATTAGTCCCGACAGTGCCGGGGTGGGAGCTCAATTGAACGCTTTGTTAGAGGTTCTGCGGGCCTTAGTCAGCCATATTGGCGGAGGGGGGGCAGGGGCAACCCCCACAGGTGGCCTCGTGGGCGAATGGGGGCAGCGGGGCAACAGGAGAGGTAGAGTGACAGACAGCGGTGGAGGGGGCAGGGGTATCGGTGGCCCCAGCAGTTGCGGCGGGTGACAAGATAACCCCAGAGGTCGCAGGCAGGTCAGATGTGGTGCGGATTGCAGACGTGGCAAAATGTATGGTGTACGTCTGCTTTGAAGGCCCGCTGGGAGCACTTTAAAGCCGGAGGTCCGAGACAAGTTATTTAAGGGTGAGTATGTTGAGATTTTCTCACTGTTGCCCCTGGAGAAGTTCAACTTGGATAGGGTTAAGCCAGGTGACTCAAAAAAGGACAATGAAGAGAAAAGAAGGTACAGGTTGATCCCACAGACGTTCGGCAACTGGTTACAGGCGTTTGCCATTATGGCAATCGTCACTGGCGAAAAGAACCCCGAACATTGTTCAGTGCTTTTCTGCTATATGGACTCCATAGGTGAAGAGCACAGGGTTTACGAGGGCTCGGCCTGGCTCCGATAAGATGAACAGTTTCGGAAGCACAGGGCAGTTCGTCCGTCTCTTCGGTGGGATCATAAGGACATCAGCCTGTGAATAAGGCTTATGTCATCAGCGAGGGCCCAGCCTCAGTTTCTTATGCGGGGGGCCGGGGGTAAAACTTCCTCAGGACTGCAAGCCACAAAAGGTAAAGGAGGAAAGGATGTAACCTCTCCTAAGTAGGTATCCCCGACAGGAGAGCAGAGTTACTGTTGGCTGCGGGTTTTCGGGAGGGTTTTAGGATTCCATGCTCATTGGAGGTTATTCATCCAATGGCGAGGAATCTGAAATCAGCCTTACAACATCCAGGGTTGGTGGGGGAAAAGTTGGAAAAGGAGGTGGCCTTGGGTTGCAGGGGGGGCCATTTCCGGAAAAACCATTGCCGGATCTGGTGGTGTCCCCGCTGGGTGTGGTGCCCAAGAAGGAACAAAACAAGTTCTGACTGATTCACCACTTGTCTTGTCTAAAAGGGGGTTCAGTGAATGATTTAATTGACCCTGATGCGTGCACCGGGTCCTATACATCATTTGACGCTGCGGTCCGGTGGGTTAGGCGTTATGGACAAGGGGCACTGATGGCAAAATCGAACATTGAAGCTGCGTTCTGGCTGCGACCAGTTCACCCGGACAGCTTCCGGTTGCTGGGATGTTGCTGGATGGGGCAGTTTTATGTGGACTGATGCTTGCCTATGGGTTATTCCATTTCATGTGCCATGTTTGAGGCATTTAGTTCCTTCATGGAGTGGGTGGTGCGGGACGTGTCGGGCCTGGACTCAGTTATCCACTACTTGGATGACTTCCTCTGCATAGGCCCCCCTTCCTCCACTGTGTGTGAGATTTTACTATCCACGTTGAAACACATCGCAGAAAGGTTTGGTGTGCCATTGGCAACTGAGAAGACAGAAGGCCTGATGATGGAAATTAGCTTCCTGGCCATCGTCATTGACTCTGTGGCAGTGGAAAGCCGGCTGCCTACGAGGAAGTTGATGGACTTGCAGCAGGAAATCACAAGGTTCCATGGACTGAAGAAGGTGCAGTTGAGGGCTCTGCAGTCGTTGCTGGGAAAACCTAATTTCGCCTGTTGAATCATCCAGATGGGCAGGGTTTTCTGCCGGCGGGCGACGGCCTGGGTTAGGAGCCCGACACATTTCATTAGACTTACCAAGGAGCATAGGGCCGATCTGAAGGTATGGTATCAGTTTTGTCATCCTACAACGGCAGATCAGTATGGATGGCTGGACCAGTAAGTAACTTTAATGTGGAATTGGTCACGGATGCGGCAGGGTCCTCAGGATATGGGGCATTCTTCCAAGGGCAGTGGAGTGCGGAGCGGTGGCCTCAATCCTGGGTGGAGGCGGGGCTGCTTTGGAACTTGGTATTGCTGGAACTGTTTCCAGTGGTACTAGCCATGGAATTGTGGGGTGAAGCATGCAGTAACCTAAAACTGCGCCTGAACTGCAACAATCTGGGGGTGGTTCAAATGGTGAATCGATTGTCGGCATCCTCGCCACCAGTCATGCGGCTGCTGTGGCGTCTGGTGTTGAGGTGCTAAATTGAACATTTTTATATATGCTGTGCATATACCAGGCATTGACAATGCCTTAGCTGACTACTTGTCTCACTTTCAGTGGGACAGGTTCAGAGAACTGGCTCTGTCAGCAGGAGAAGTATGGTGTTAGGACCTGGGCTTGAACCTGGGACCTCTGGCAGTGACTCTTCTTGCTGAGCCACCTGGAATGCTGGACAGCTCCTTGGACAATTCCTTGAATGATCTTGTCTTGAATCTTGTTTGCCTTGAACCTTGAACCCTTTGCTCCTCCCATGAACTTCCTGATTTAAGCCATGCCTCTGCACTTCCTGGTTGCCAGAATATTGTGCCTTCACCAGCCAATATCTTGAGCCTATCTATCCTGCTGCCGACGGTATCCTCGCTACCATTCGTTACCGCCATTTGGCTTGTTCCTGGACTACGCTTCTGCTGAATCCCAACCTGCAACTATTTGTTACTGACTTTTGGCTTGTTTCTCAACTACGCTTCTGCTTGATCCCTACCTGCTATATCTGCTACCAGACCCCGGCTTGCTCACCTCCTGGTGGGGCTATCCTGAGGACAGCAACCTGGCACTAACACGCAACCAAGCCCATCTCCACCTTCGGGAGCTCTGGTGAATACCGGTTAGTGCTTAGACCCCGCACCTCAGGTGAACCCGTGTCATCAGCCAGGGTGACCTGTGTGAATATCTGCTCTGCTGCTATCGCTACTGGCCTCTGAGCCTGACTCCAGATCGTGACAGATGGTGTTCCTTGCCCAGGTTGGATATGGGAGCTGGTTTGGGAGTCGCCACGGGATGGATCCAGCAGTCTGTGAACAAATCCACTTGGGCGGCTTATATGAAGGTATGGCAGGAATGGTTGGGGTTGGTGCAGGAGGCCAAGATTGGCACAGATGGCATGGAGGTAAGGCTGTTAGTTTTGTATTTTGTGTCCAGGAATATGGAAAGAGCGGGGTCGGCGTCGTCCAGGGGTCAAATCCTGGGGGAAAAAAGTGTGGGAACTCCCACCCAAGATCCACTCCCCCACCAAAAAAAAATAAAAAATATATGATATGCTCATATGCATACATATTTCACAGAAAATACAGTGCAACATTTATTGTAAAGTTCCAGTTTACAAAAACAAAATAAGGTAAGTCAAACTAACAAAATAATCGCCACAATGGGTGATGATCTTTCCCTCGCAGGGAATTTCTAGCACAAATACACCCTGTTACATACATATACATATACAAATGCATAAAAAAGTCCTGCAAGCCGCATCTTTGCAGCGCTATAGGAGCAGTGTATTCACCACTCCTAAAGCGCCCTTTCCCATTGAAATCAATAGGGCAGCACCGCCAAAGTGCCAGTAAAGCGCCCCGCTGCAGTGGCACTTTGCCAACGCTTTTAACCCTTTTTACAGCCGCTAGCAGGGATTAAAAGTGCTCTGCTAACTCCCGAAAAAAGCGCTGCAAAATTGACTAAAAATACCGCTGACACCTGGGTGCTGTGGGTGTGAAAGGGCTCTTACTGTGCATAAAGATTATCTAAAAATATTTTTAGATCAATAACATTTTATCAAAATATATAAAATTGCACCAATATGAGGCTGTGACCAACACACAAAATAAAACTCAAAAGGGATTTTTATTTTATGAAAAGCAATACAAATACTCAAAAGCGATAAAATAAACGTAAAAACACAGTCCACTTTGCTGCAAATATAGTCACTGGCTGCCTGCAGGAAGAGAAAAGATATATCATTGATCAGTGTACTCTGTACAGCTCTGCACAGAACAGGAAAATGTATTGTTTCAAAAGATTTCAAGGTAAAGCTGTGTGGTATTCCTCAGTGATGAAGAGTGGAAGAAAAGGTTGGAAACATGCAAAGAGAAGGAAGGGGAGTTTGTCCCTGAATATGAGCTCCTGGAAATGAGAGCCATTCTCTCTGCAAAGGGTGGTTTTCTAGAAGCTGGGGTTTGGAAGAGAGAGAGAGAGAGAGAGAGAGAGAGAGAGAGAGAGAGAGAGAGAGGTCGGAGGGAGTCAGTGGAAGTGCACACACTCATTTGGAAGGCTCCTGGAGGCTCTCTGGTTTATTCAGCAGTACAGTATTGAAGTGTCTGTCGGCTGCTTCTTTTTGATTTTTCCCAGCCACCTCTCCATCAGACTGAAGGTGTGTGTGTGTGTGTGTGCTTGGGACAGGCTGCATTCAGGCATGGTGGAGTTGGATGGAGCAACGTGAGGAATGGATCCATCCCCTCCACCTAGGACAGCTACACTTCCCGAGCCGTCACCTGCACTGTCCACACACAGGGACTGACAGAGAGCAGAGGACGGAGGAGGGAGCGGGAGGAGAGGAGTAGGTGGATGGGAACTAATTCATGTATCACTTACTTCTCCCGCCGGCTTGTCGCTTTTACCAGATCCTTCCCCACCTCCTCCCACACTGGGGCTGTGGCTGCACCCTAGGTGACTGGCAGTGCCTAGTCCACCTAGTGGTAGCACCGGCCCTGGGAGGAGGACCGAGGGAGGAGAGGACTCCGTCCTTCACTATGCGGCAATGCTTAGTGAAGGATCGGCTCAGGCGGCTCTAGTCCTGCAAAGGGAACACCGTTCCTGCTGTGAAAAAAGTGCAGGGACGCCGTTCCCACGCTTTCCCGCCGGACTCGAGCCCTGGCGTCGTCCATTGAAAAGAAGATGGCAGGTTTGTTGTTCTTTTTCAAAACTACAAGGGGGGGAGGACTGGACTAAGGGCTTTTGGGTCAAACAAGCAATTAAGGATTATCATAAGGGACACAAAAAACAGGATACCCGTAGGTCGGTTACATTCCCTAATCTAGTGGCTATCTGCGGGCAGTTGGGGTTGGTGTGTAATTCAGGTTATGAAGTTTCTCTTTTTTCAGCGGCTTTTTCGTTGACATTCTATGGGGCGTTCCGAATTGGAGAACTGGTGAGTCCATCACGGCGGTTGGCGGGTGGGCTTCTGGAACAGGATGTCCGGGAACATAACGACAGGGTATGCGTGCGGTTGCGGAGGTTTAAGCCAGTCTAGATGGGAAAAGGAGTGGACGTGGTGTTGTTCGCTTTACCAGGATCAGAAGTTTGTCCTGTGGGAGCGGTGAGGGGATTTTTTGAGGATTAGATCGGAAGGGAAGGGGCCCCTGCTTAAGCATGAAGACGGGTCTCCCTAATCAAAGTTTGAATTCGTGGCAGTGTTTAGAAAATATCTGAAGGGTGCAGGATTGGAAGGGGCTGCATATGCTTCACACTCCTTCCACATTGGGCGGCTACGGAGGCTGCCAGATGTGAGTTGGATGAGGCGGCGGTGCGTAGGATAGGTAGGTGGGAGTCAAGGAGGTTCTGAACCTATTTACGGCCTCAGTTGGCAGTTGAATAAAAAAAAGTGGAGGCCTCACATGTTTACTGTTGTAGGGATAATAGTTGTTTTCTTTGTTAATATTATACCGTTCGTCTTCTCATTTCAGATGGAGGGTCTATACGCCTCGTCTGGATCCTTGGGCACTCCTATGTTTGTTGGGGGGCCAGGAGAGGAGACGTAAGGCCAGATGGCAGACAGTTGGGTATATCCCAAAGGGAGGCATATGTGAGATGGCTCAGTAGGCCCGAGATGATGTGTGGCAGGGTGGTACCGGAGGTTGAGAGATTTGCAAGGCTGGACAGACCACCAGATATTTTAGTGATACATGCTGGTGGTAACAATATGGGAGTTTGGACGGTGAGGGATTTGATAGCGGATGTTAAAGCAGATTTTATGCATTTGCGCAAGATTTTTCCTCGTACGATACTGCTGTGTTCGGACATTGTGGCTAGGATGACATGGCGCACGACACGTTCAGCGGACCGTCTTAATAAGGCCCGCATACGTGTGAATAAAGTGGTGGGGCGGTTTGTAGTCAAGAATGGGGGCATGGTGGGGCGTGGCCTGAAGCTGCATGGCGTAGGACGCATCTAGTGAGAGCTCCGGCTGCCTAGTATCCTGATTATATCCTAGCGGACTGATTTTGACCCCCCTTGGGGGCACTTTCTACTGCCTCCTTTCAGCGTATACCCCGTGGGCATGTCGCCGACTAAGAGAGCCCAGAGCGCGATTGCGAAGCTTGGCAAATTCCGGGCGGACGGCCCGGACCTCGTGGAGGAAGATGGCGCCGCATCGGGACCAAGTGAGGATACTCCGCCTTCGGATGACACCGCTCGTATCCTGGAGGCCGTTACACTGTGCCGTACTACTCTTACCTCCAGAATTGAGGAGGTTAAGGTCGACATCTCCCTTATCCGACAGGATTTACACAAACTGCGGGAACGAGTCGGCTAGACGGAACGCAGAATTGGGCAGGTGGAGGATGGCATCCCACCCCTCCAAGTAACCACCGAACGGCTGCAGCACCAGTTACATGTCATACTGAGCAAACAAGATGACATTGAAAATAGGCTGCGCCGGTGTAACCTCCGGTTCGTGGGACTGCCGGAGAGGGCCAAGGGCTCGGACCCCCCCGCGTTCCTTGAGCGCTTGCTGATCGCCACATTCGGAAGAGAAGCCTTCTCCACCACCTTCGCGGTGGAGCGAGCACACCGCTTAGCCTCTAAACCCCCGCCGGCTGGAGCCCCGCCCCGTACCTTCATTGCGAAGATGTTGAATTACTGTGACCGGGATGTGGTCTTGCGCCTCACCTGGGAGAAGGGTAACATCCCGTATGAGAACCAGCGTATCGCGGTGTTTCCAGACTTCTCCGCTGAGGTCCAAAGGAGGAGGGCGCAGTTCTCTGAGGTGAAGCGCCGGCTCCGTGCTCGCCACTTGGTTTATGCGATGCTGTTCCCTGCTAAGTTGCGGATCATCCAAGATGGTAAGGCACATTTCTTTGAAGATCCCAATGCGGTGCTCTTCTGGTTGGATTAGTCCCCGGACGATGCCCGAGTGTGAACCTGCTGCTTCTAAGGTTCTTTGACCCGTGTGTTGCCCTCTACCCTCCGGATTTTGCGGGAGACGACCACCGCTCAATATGTGAGTAACCTGGGACTGCTGTCCCTCTTCCTTTTTCTCCCGTGACTAGAACTGTATGGGAGTCCTGGCTCCTGGCACTGACTGTCCACTCCCTGCTATGTGCCCCAAGTTACTTACTTCATCCCTCTTCTTAGGCTCTTTTTAATTTTTAGATTTTGTTTTGGTCCCCTCTTTCCACGGACAATTATAGCAGCCTGTCACGTACCTAGTTGTTGAGCCTGGAATGCAGGGATCGGCCCCTCGTATCCCCCTGGCTAATGAACCCCTGGAGATGGGGGACAGGTATTCAAAAGTTCAGGGGGCACAAGTGCCTGGCAGATGGAGACTGGTCCAGATGAGCAGCTGGGCACCGACAGCGAGTAGGTAAAGCTGGTAGGACTGATCTGTAGCGGGCAGGCACCCGTGGATGGACTGCTGGGCAGGTGGTCGTCAGGAGGCACCAGGAACCCAATGGGTAAGCAGAAACGAGAGTATCGGGTACAGGCCGGGTCAGCAGGAATCGGTCAGCGAGGTACAAGGGATGAGGCAGAGACGTGGTCAGACAAGCAGAGGTCGTAGGCAGGCAGCAATGGATCGGAGTCAAGGAACAGGCCGGATGTCAGGAAACCAGAGTAACGGGTACAGATTCAGACAACAAGATCACGGACACGCTGTAGACTGGACAGCACGGGTGGAAGGGAGCCAGTGACTAAAGAAGGCCTTAGGGCGCCAAACAGACGTACGACGGGTCAGCGCGTCCTCGCAAGGGAACGTGCTCCCGTTCGTGACCCACGTGCGCGTGCGCGTTCGTTCGGGTTGACGCGAGTGCGTTCGTTGGCTTTAGCGCGCGTCAAAGGGAAACGACGGCCTCTCCACGACGGGACTCTACGGGTAAGTCTCTTGCATACGACCGGGGTGCCCGAGCGGTCGTGACATTGCCCCCCCCCAAGGGGCAGCCTCCGGATGCCTAACTTGGCCAACTTATTCGGGTAGGACTTCTTGAAGGCACGGATGAGTCTCTTGGCGTGGATATTGGCTTCTGGCTCCCATGAGTTTTCCTCGGGTCCGTACCCCTTCCACTTGACCAAGAACTGAATCTGGTTCTGTCTTTTTCTACAGTCCAGAATGGCTTCCACTTCAAACTCGATCTCCCCATTGACCAACACGGGCTCCGGAGGGCTGGAGATTCTGTCAGTGAAGGGGTCCGTGACTGTGGGTTTGAGGAGTGACACATGAAAAACTGGATGGATACGGAAGGATCCAGGAAGTTTGAGTTCAAACGCAACATCGTTTAGTTTCCTCTTGATCGGAAAAGGACCTATGAATCTTGGGCCCAACTTCTTAGAAGGGCAGGAGAGCTTAAGATTCAGGGTAGACAGCCAGACCCGATCCCCAACCTTAAGGTCCAGTTCCCCTCTCCTCTTTCGGTCGAAGACTTCTTTACTGCGCTCCTGTGATCTGGCCAGAGTTTCCTGCAGAAGCTTGTTGTTTTCTTCAAAGAAATTCAGGTTCTTTTGAACCGCTGGCACTGGGCACTCAGGAAGGTCGCCAGACAGGAACAACGGGTGGAATCCAAAGTTAGCATAGAAAGGGGATTGCTTGGTGGCCGAGTGGACAGTGTTATTATACGCAAACTCCGCCATTGGCAAAAGAGAGACCCAGTCGTCTTGAGAGAAGGACGAAAAACAACGAAGGTATTGTTCCAGTGTTTGATTCGTCCTTTCGGTCTGGCCGTTGGTCTGCGGATGGTAGGCTGAGGATAGGCGAAGGTCAATCTTCAATGCTTCGCAGAGTGCCCTCCAAAACCTTGAGGTGAACTGCACCCCCCTATCGGATGTGATGTTGGCAGGAATGCCATGAAGCCTCACAATTTCC
Organism: Lithobates pipiens; assembly: GCF_037356315.1. NCBI lineage: Eukaryota > Metazoa > Chordata > Amphibia > Anura > Ranidae > Lithobates > Lithobates pipiens. Next base: position 133,447,762 of record NW_027507718.1, read on the forward strand.
TTTATAAAAATGTTAGCTGTCTCCGCGGCTGAAGGGGTGCCCTTCATGGGCAAGAAGTGTGCCATCTTGGTAAGTCGGTCAACTACGACGAAAATCGTGGAGTGATCTTCGGAAGGGGGGAGTTCAACGATGAAATCCATGGAGATCATCCTCCACGGTCTGTCAGGAACGGGTAGTGGTCTTAGTAGACCCCAGGCTTTTAACTTGTCGCCTTTACTTCGGATGCAGGTGGTGCAAGCTTGTACGTAATTCTTGCAGTCGTCCTTCATCTGTGGCCACCAGAAGGTGCGCCTGAGTAATTCCAGGGTCTTGAGTATCCCAAAGTGGCCAGCCAAGGGGTGGTCATGACAGGAGGCCAGAACCAGTGTCCGAGCTGCCTGGGGGACGAAAATCCTGTTCTCGTACCATAGAAGGCCATCACTGGAGGATAACGGGGTACCGGATGGAGGTGTAGCGCCTATGGACGCCTGCTTAAGCTGAGACATCACATCTCCCTGGAGAAGGAGGAAGTTCCCAGCAGAGAGGATGGTATCGGTAGGTGGCAAGTTCTCCGGCTGGCTGAACATGCGGGATAAAGCGTCCGGCTTGGTGTTTTTGGATCCGGGACGGTAGGTGACATGGAATACAAATCTTGAGAAGAAGAGAGCCCACCTGGCCTGACGAGGCTTAAGTCTCTTAGCTGTCTTCAGGTACTCTAAATTTTTGTGGTCTGTATAGACCAAGATTGGGTGGGTGGCCCCTTCCAGCAAGTAGCGCCACTCTTCAAGTGCGGACTTGATGGCTAATAACTCACGGTCTCCGACGTCATAATTTCTTTCGGCCTCTGATAGCTTGCGGGAGAAGAAGGCGACCGGGTGGAGTAGGGACTTGGGTCCCTGCCTCTGGGAGAGTATTGCTCCGACTGCTATTTCTGAAGCGTCAACTTCAAGGGTATATGGTAGAGCAGGATCGGGGTGTTTCAGGACCGAGGCTGAGACAAATAGATTCTTCAGGGACTGGAAGGCCTTTTGTGCTTCTGGAGTCCAACGAAACCTTCGGTTCTGTTTGGTCAGCTCGGTAATGGGAGCGATAATAGCAGAAAAACCCCTTATGAACTTGCGGTAAAAGTTAGCAAAGCCCACAAACCGCTGGACTCCCTTTCTATCTGAGGGAGCAGGCCAATCTTGGATTGCTGAGACCTTCTGTGGATCCATCTCTACTCCTCTTACCGAGATGACCAAGCCGAGGAACTGGATGCTCTGCTGTTCAAAAATACACTTTTCAGGTTTGGCGTACAAGCCGTGGAGACGGAGACGGGTCAGTACCTTCTTCACGTGTTCACGATGAATGGCTAGGGTGGAAGAGAAAATTAAAATATCATCCAGGTAAATAATTACAAACAAATCTAGATAGTCCCTAAAAATGTCGTTAACAAAGTGCTGGAAAGTGGCCGGGGCATTACACAATCCAAATGGCATCACTAAGTATTCGTAATGCCCGAAGCGGGTGCGGAAGGCAGTTTTCCACTCGTCACCTCTCCTGATACGTACGAGGTTATAGGCGCCCCGAAGATCCAACTTAGAGAAGAACTTAGCGGACCCCAGTCTTTGAAAAAGTTCAGGTACCAGCGGCAGGGGGTAACGATTTTTAATGGTGATTTTATTCAGGGCCCGATAGTCCACACATGGGCGTAGGGAGTGATCCTTTTTTTCTACAAAGAAAATTCCAGCGCCCGCCGGGGAGGTGGAGGGCCGAATAAATCCCTTTGCTAGACTGTCATCTAGATATGACTTCAGGGCACTCAGTTCGGACTCGGAAAGAGGGAAGATCCTTCCAAAGGGAATTTCTGCCCCCGGGAGCAGTTCTATTGGGCAGTCATATGACCTATGGGGAGGAAGGGTCTCTGCCCCCTTTTTGCTGAAGACATCTAGGAAGGCGTGATACTCCTTGGGTACCGCTTGTCGGGTTTCGTCATCGGATTCTGAACAGAGAAGAACCGAGGAGTCCCCATCGGGGTTCCGGCTGCAATGCTGGAGGCAGTAATCTGAAGGAAATTCGATGGTTCCGGTGATCCAATCTATCCGCGGGTTGTGTGCCTTCAGCCAAGGCATACCAAGGATGATTGGGAACAGAGGAGACTGAATGACGTCCAGGCACAAGAGTTCTCGGTGAGTTCCGGCAATGACAGCGGGTAGGGGGCTAGTCTCCTGAATCACTGGTCCTGATCCCAAGGTAGACCCGTCAGCTAGGTATACCGAGAGCCCCTTCTCTCTTGGTCTGAGGGGAATGCTATTTCTTCGGGCGAAGGACGAGTCGACGAAGCCACTACAAGCCCCGGAATCAATAACCGCGTGGGTTTGGATAGTCCTTCCTGGGAGCTGCAAGAGGACAGGAACCGCCAGATGAGAAGGGTTATCAGTCAATACAGATGAGGGGACAGGTGGAACAAGGAGACACTTACGTATCTTAGCTGGACAGGAACGAACGAAGTGCCCTGGCTCCCCGCAGTACAGGCAAAGGTTGTTGATCCGGCGACGTTGGCGTTCTTCCGGGGTCAGGGACGGGCGAAGTAGCCCCAGCTGCATGGGTTACGGGGTGTCCAATGTGGATGCGGGTGGAGCAGGAGGGGTTGGGTGACTAGGCACCCATGGTAGCATCCAGATTGGACGAGTAGCTGCGGAAGAACGTTCCTGGCGGCGTTCCCTCAAACGCCTGTCGATTTGGATGGAGGTGTCTATCAGGGCTTCTAATGTCTCGGGAATGCCCACACGAGCCAACTCGTCTTTCAGGGCCTCGGAGAGACCCAAGCGGAACTGGTAGCGCAGGGCCGCGTTGTTCCATTCTGTGTCCGCGCTCCATCGCCGGAATTCTGATACATAGTCCTCCATTGGTCTACGACCTTGTTGCAGGGCACGTAGGGCTGCTTCTGCGGTTGCAGCGAGTTGGGGGTCCTCGTAGAGTCTGGACATTGCCTGAAAGAAGGTATCCACAGAGTCTAGAGATGGGTCTTTCCGCTCCAACAGACGGTGTGCCCAGGCTTGAGGTTCATCTGTCAGCAAAGAGATGATGAATCCCACCTTCGTCGCTTCAAGGGAGAAGGTCTGGGGTTGCAAAGCAAAGTAAAGTTCGCATGAGTTGCGGAAGGCCCTGAACTTGTTTCGGTCTCCCGAGAATCGTTCCGGGGTTGGAACCCTAGGCTCAGGTGGCAGCATGACTACTGAAGGTGGGGCATGTACCCCTGGAGCGGCTGGTGCTGCGGCAGATAGTGCCTGAACTTGTTCCTCCAGTCTTCCGTAGCCCTCCTGCAAACTCTTAACTGCTTGAGTAAGGCCGGCCAGATGATGGCAGAGCTCATCCATGGGGGAGGCTCCCTGCGCAGGCTCGGACATGGCTGTCCAGTACTGTCACGTACCTAGTTGTTGAGCCTGGAATGCAGGGATCGGCCCCTCGTATCCCCCTGGCTAATGAACCCCTGGAGATGGGGGACAGGTATTCAAAAGTTCAGGGGGCACAAGTGCCTGGCAGATGGAGACTGGTCCAGATGAGCAGCTGGGCACCGACAGCGAGTAGGTAAAGCTGGTAGGACTGATCTGTAGCGGGCAGGCACCCGTGGATGGACTGCTGGGCAGGTGGTCGTCAGTAGGCACCAGGAACCCAATGGGTAAGCAGAAACGAGAGTATCGGGTACAGGCAGGGTCAGCAGGAATCGGTCAGCGAGGTACAAGGGATGAGGCAGAGACGTGGTCAGACAAGCAGAGGTCGTAGGCAGGCAGCAATGGATCGGAGTCAAGGAACAGGCCGGATGTCAGGAAACCAGAGTAACGGGTACAGATTCAGACAACAAGATCACGGACATGCTGTAGACTGGACAGCACGGGTGGAAGGGAGCCAGTGACTAAAGAAGGCCTTAGGGCGCCAAACAGACGTACGACGGGTCAGCGCGTCCTCGCAAGGGAACGTGCTCCCGTTCGTGACCCACGTGCGCGTGCGCGTTCGTTCGGGTTGACGCGAGTGCGTTCGTTGGCTTTAGCGCGCGTCAAAGGGAAACGACGGCCTCTCCACGACGGGACTCTACGGGTAAGTCTCTTGCATACGACCGGGGTGCCCGAGCGGTCGTGACACAGCCAGATTTTTGCACCCCGATCATTGTTGGTATTGGATGCTGTACACTTCCACCTGGCTGTGCAGCACAGTTAACTTTTGCTCGTCCCCCTTGCCAGTGATGGATACGCCCGGCCTTCATCCCTACCTGTCATCCTGTGCCTTCCACAATGTTTGCTGTAGCCGGATGCGGGCATCACTGACTGTTCAAGCTGAGTTTCCCTGGCCGGCCTCGGCCCACGCGGGGACGGAGGGTTGCGTGGAGCTTGGGTTGTTTTGCCGGTCCAGAGTAGGCATCGTTTTTTTGCACTGTTTAGTTATTCTCTGTCTGTTTTTTATCCACATCATTGTGTCTGACTGCTGCTCAACTGTTCTGTGTTTATCTGTTTTATTTTATCTGGTGTGGGAGAGATCCCGGCGGGGGGGGGGGGGGGTGGCTGGCTCCCTCTGTGCAGGCGGGTTTGTGGGCTTTGATTTTGGGTGGCCTACAACTAATTCACCTGTTTTGTATAATGTACCCAGATGGAGATGGGAACCCTTAAATTGGCTACCTGGAATGTGCGGGGACTGGGGACCAGACAGAAACGTGTAGCTGTCCTGTCGTGTGTTAAGCAGATGTGCGCAGACATTGTTGTGTTGGTTGAAACTCACATGACGGGCCAGCTACAATTGTCCCTCAAGAGACCGTGGGTGGGTTGGATGTATCATGCTCCCTACACGAACAACTCCAGGGGGGTTGCTGTTCTGGTGGCTAGGAGTACTCAGTTCCATCTACACAGCCTGCGATCGGATAGGCAGGGGGGATACCTCTTTTTACATGTCATGGTAGGGGGTCTGGAGTTCCTCCTGCTGGCCTTTTATATACCCCCCCTTTCCACTTTGGGGCCCTTCGGGAGGGAGTCCAATATATGCTGCAGCACCCCACGCTGCCTGCCATATGGGTGGGCGATTTTAACGCGGTGATTGATCCCACCCTAGATAAGGTCACTCAGTCTGCTGTGCACCTGCCCCGCCCCTCACTCACTAGATTCAGCAAATTCCTATTTGAGCTTGCGTTGACGGACACATGGAGATATAAGCATCCTACCAAAAAAGCGTATTCCTGCTTTACGCCGGCACACAATGCCATGTCCCGTATAGATATGGTCCTGCTCTCCCCTGCTCTACTCCCGTACCTACGGGACGTGGGTTTTGGAGCCAAGAACCTGTCGGACCACTCACCCTATTGGGTCTGTATTGGACTACCAACTGTCCCTACTGCTCGCCTGTGGAGGCTGAACCCGTTTTGGTTGACGGTCCTTCCTGATCTGGATGCTGTCCAGAGGGAATGGGCCTACTATTTCCAAACCAATGTGGGATCGGCCTCGTTTGGCTCGGTGTGGGAGGCTTTTAAATTACATGCCCGCACGATTTTGTCAACTCGTATTAGCCGCCACAGGGCCTCCTCGCGGCTGGTTATACAACAGGCTGAGGAGACGCTGGGGGAGCTGGAAAGGGAGTTTGTGGCGGATCCCACGCCCTAGAACTCTGCCAGGCTGCGCCTACATTCCAGACTTACGGATCACTTACATTATGAAAAATCTGACAGGACCATTTTCTATAGCAAACAAAAAACCTATGAATACGGAGAGAGGGCGGAACAGCTGGGGGCCCTGTTGGACGGGGTAGAATTCCCTGTCCTCACGGACTCTCAGGTTGAACTCCTTGATGCCCCCATCACTGAGGAATGTATAGCGGAGGCCATGGCGTGCTTGGCGCCGGCCAAGGCTCCGGGCTCCGATGGCCTCCCTCGGGAATTTTATTCCCAGTTTCAGCAGGTATTGATCCCTAAACTCCATATGCTCTATTCCCATGTGTTTGATACCGGATCCCTCCCCCGTACCATGAGTGAGGCCCTGATCATCCTCATCCTGAAACCTGACAAAGATCCCCTTTGCCCCGAATCGTACCGTCCGATCTCCCTATTGCAATTGGATATTAAAATATTAGCCAAAATTCTTGATCTTAGACTTAACAAAGTAATTCTCCATCTTATTCACACAGATCAGACTGATTTTATGCCCAAGAAAAATACAGTGTTTAACCTGTGGAGGCTCTTCATGAATTTACAGGCTCTCCATGATAATTCTGGTGCCAGGGTAGTGGTTAGCCTGGACGCCGCTAAGGCGTTTGATTCAGTGGAGTGGGAGTATCTGTGGGAGTGCCTTCGCAGGTTTGGATTCGGACCTAGATTTGTGCATCGGATTCAGCTTCTTTATCAGACCCCCCACTGCTCGTATATTGGTAAATGGACAGATCTCTGACTCCTTTCCATTATCACGTGGTACACGTCAGGGATGCCCTATCTCGCCTATGTTGTACACGCTGGCTGTGGAGCCTCTGGCTATTGCCATCAGAGCGCACCCTGATATTCGGGGCCTCTGTAGGGGGAGGGTGTCGGAGGTTCTCAGCCTGTACGCTGACGACATGCTGTTGTACCTAGAGGATGCTGGCCCTTCATTGACAGCGGTTTTAGCATTGATCCAAAGATTTGGTAATTTTTCGGGGCTCCGAATTAATTGGTCTAAATCCCAAATTCTCCCCATAGATGTGACTGCCCCCACGTCGACGCAAGTGGCGCTTCCCCTTGTGCGTACGGACTGGATTAAGTACTTGGGAATACAGTGCTCCCGTTCCCTTGCCAGACTCAGGTTTGGTTTACACTTCCTCTTCGGGTCATGGGATATTTGGGACTTGTGAAAATGATTCTCCTTCCCAAACTGCTTTATATTTTCTGGCACGCTCCAATATATATCCCAGCCCATATCTTCCGTGACATGGAATCTATCCTAAACTCATTTATTTGGGGCTCTTCCCGACATAAATTGGCCTGGCAGACTCTCAAATGTCCTGTCCATTTGGGGGGAGCGGCGCTGCCGGACCTGGCAGCCTATTACATGGCTTCCCAGCTGTCCCACTTTTACTATATTAACACCTATGATAGGCTTCGATACTCCACTCTGGTGTGCACAGCAATCACGGATGTGGTTGCGCACCCCTTCCAGATCTTATTTTGTAGTCACAGGGGGCTCTCGCGCTCGGAGGCTGCACAACCCATGCTTCTACACCATAGTAGAATTTGGAGTGGGGCGCAGAAATTGACTGTAGCTCCCATCCTGCACGCTCACACCCCTCTGTGGGAGAACCCTTCTCTACCCGAGCTGCTGAAGGTGCCGGATTACAAGCTATGGATATGTAGAGGGATAGTATATTTGTCCCAGCTATACGGAGCTCAGGGCATGAAAACGTTTCAGGCGCTTAAGGAAGAATATGACCTTTCCAATCATATGCTGTTCCGTTACCTGCAAGTCCGTCACGCAGCTCAGACTCAATTTGGGTGCTCCTCTCCACCAATGGACTCCACGGCCTTAGCGGACCTGGTGTTTGGAGATGACTCGAGGAAATTGATTTCTTGTTTCTATAAGCTCCTTATTACCCCTCAGGCCACAGCTCGAGCTTACCAGTTGAAGGCACAATGGGAGGCCGATATTGGGAGCATGGAGGATGACCAATGGAGTGACATACTAACAGTGTCTTTGGTGGTATCTCCTAAGATGTCGGATAGGCTGACGCATCTCTATATGCTCCACCGCACATATCTTACCCCGGGTCGCCTGTCCAAATTTAAGTTAGACTTTAACCCCACGTGCCCTAGATGTGGAGATGCCAACAGTTCCTTTTACCACCTCATTTGGTCCTGCCCGCCTGTTCAGAGATACTGGGCACAAGTTGTTAAGTTCCTTCATGACCACATGGGCTCCCCCCTCACATTATGCCCACGGCAGTGTATCCTTGGTCTTCTTCCTCTTCCTGAGGAGGACAAACACTTTAGGACATTTTTACAGGAGGTCCTCTTTGCTGCTCGGATGCAGATAGCCCTGTTGTGGCTCAGGCCTACTTACCCTACGATCCAGCAGTGGAAGAGGGCTGTGAACAGTGTTTTACCATATAAAAAAAAGTTATCTATGCCAACCGTGGGTGCCCAGAGAAGTTCGGTAAAGTATGGGATAGGTGGATGGGGAGCTCACATAGCTGCTCAAGCTGAGGCGCAGGTACCACACTGTAGTAGAGCCCGGCCTCCCCCTTCAGGCACTGCCTGTGCCCCAGACTACTGGGGCATTTGTTCTTGAAACCCACCTGCATATGATGACATTATGTGCGGCAGATGGCATATTTAGATTTTGTATGTCAGACATATTTTATTTTCCTACACACATGTTGGTGCTTGTTGCACTAGTGTTTGTGCATATGTATGCTGTCATTCTTGTTTATATACTCAATAAACTTTGTTTTGGTTTAAAAAAAAAAGAATGGGGGCATGGTAATAAGACATGTGGAACTGGAGACTAATGTGGGCTTATATCTCAGGATCTTTGGACCATGGGACTTCAGGATGGGATCCAACGGGCCCTGAGGGGCCCTTAAGGGTGAGGTTTCTCCCTTTCGGGCTGTGGTGGTGTTTTCTGTTGGTCATTGACGGTGGCGGTAAACTGAGGTGTTAAAAGGGGTGGGGGGCTCATCGGTAGTATGTGCCCCTCTGGTGTATTCCAGTAAAGGGTTAGCTGGAATACAGTAATGGTTGCACTGTGGGAAGGAGGTTGTCTCCGAGCGGTACAGCTGGAGGCCTATCGGGTTGGAAAGATCCCACAGTGTATGGGGGTATATGTGATGGCATATGGGGCACCGTCAGTGACCAACAGACTGGAGTTAAAGCAATGTTCTTCTATGGTTGTTGTATGTATGTATGTATGTATGTGTGTGTATATATATATATATATATATATATATATATTAAAAGGCCAGTATGGTGGCCTGGAATTATGGGAGGAGCCAGGTGGGGTATATAACCAGCCCGTTCGCCTGTCTTCCTTGTCGGTTCCGGTGCGCGATATCTGATACGTCAGAGATCAAGGGCCGACTGTTCGAGACCATTCGCAGTGAGTTGTGTTCGTGAGTTCCCGTGTTTGTTAGTCCCGATCGTGTCCGTGTTGTCAATTGTCTCGTCTTTCTAAAGAATTCGTGTGTTTTCGTCTGAGTGTCGCATACTCAAAGAAATTTCCGTTGTCATACAATACATCTGGGCAGGCTGTCGCAGGTAGGGCTTCGGCACCCTTTTTCATTTCATGTTTCCATGTCACTTAAACACGTTATCCTGAACTCACGAACCTCTCACTTTACATTTCACGAATGTTTTAAATCATGTCACCCTTACTTGCTACCTCATGTCACTACTCTTTCTCCTTTCGAAGAGAAATCGTTATCACCTATTCGTGACATGTCGGTCATGCCACATTAGGCACTTCATATCGGAAGCTTACATTTCTAGTCGAAACGACTCCCCAATCATTTCTAAATGTTTGAATCGTTCGAGTCATTTCGAAAACACAACCGGCTGCTCGTCATGTCAAAATCAAGCAGTCCGGTTCAAATTGATTTCGAATCGTCTCATATCGTTACGAGTCGTCTCAAACCTTGTCGGGTCATTTCAAATAATTTCGTATCGTTTCATATATATTGAATTATTTCAAACTTCCGTTTGAATCATTTCGATCATTTCATAGCATTCCGAATCAGTTCAATCAGTGTCATGTCATTTCGAATAATTTCAAATAAATGTCACGTCCTTTTCCGAATCATTTCAAAACATTTCATATCATTTCGAATCATTCGTTCATTTCTGTCACTTACCGCGATCCGATTCGAATCCTGTCGCATCCCCGATGCACCGATTCGCTCCGAAGTGCCCCAGGTTTCAGCCTCATTTCTATACATGCTCCAGAGACGGAGTCACTCGTAGGTTCAGGCACAGTCCCTGATTCCAGTCTTTGTCATGGCATATCATTTCTGTCACTTATTACGCTCCGATTCGAATCCTGTCGCATTCATTGATGCACCGATTCGTTCCGGTGTGCCCAGCTGTCCACGCCTCATTTCAGTACATGCTCCAGAGACGGATTCTTTGTTACAACCATCAGTCCAGTCGTTGATTCTTGTCTCTGTCATGGCAGGTCATTTTTGTCACCTATCACGCTCCGATTCGAATCCTGTGGCATTTATTTAATGCACCGATTCGTTCCGGTGTGCCCAGCTGTTTACGCCTCATTTCTGTACATGCTCCAAAGACAGGATTCATTTATCATTTCATGGGCTCACCCTCTGATTTTTGTCTTTGTCATGAGTATCATTTCATCTCACCTATCACGTTCCGGTACGAATAGTCACACCTGTGTACCAAATTCGTCCCGGCGTGCCCTAGGACAGGCCTCATTTCAGTACATGCTCCAGAACCCGTTTCGTGCTCGGTCGCAAAATTGCAGCATGACAATCCGGACCCTCTGGCATGGCAGATTCACTCATTTCACTGTCATGTACCGCTTCCCGGTACTGAATCCAGTTGTTTTTCAATGTTTTGATTCCGGCCCGGGGGGCCTTGCTCATCGTCCTCATTTCACTAAAGTTGCCCCAAAATTCAATACATGCTCCAGAGTTCGGTTCGCTGTCAGTTGCATCTGCGACGCGACCAAGTCACATCTCTGTCATGGTAGGCGTGTCATTCAAAAAGCAACATTTCATTTGCTTGTTTGTCTCGTTTCATTTATTTTCATTTTCATTTCTAAATTTCACCTCCATAAAGTCACTATTTAGCTAGCCATCTCTGTTTAGGTGTTGAATTCTCAAACAAACTTCACCTTCATGTCCTCAGGTCAGTCGAGTTTTCAGTAGGTCCACCCTGCACCTGGTCGGACGGTGCCTCCTTAGGTAAGGAAGAAAAAAAAAAAAAAACACACATCCGTGAAGGAAACGCACATGAGCGGAAGCATCCTTCTCGTCAAGCATGTATGTCTTCAGGAGTCACCAACGAGTCTTGTAATCCATGTCACCCTTATGTAGGTTCCGCTTAGAAGAAAACCAAAACCCGAGGACAAGTAGGCTCGCCTAGGCCTGGATTACGCCACCATGTCCCGGGCCGGCAGTGAGGATCTCACAGCCCCATTATCTCCATCTCTAGTCTCAGAGAGTGGCAGCCAGCGGTCCCCCAGAGCATGGACCATTCCCAGACTGACAGCTGAGCTGAGGCGCAGAGGTGTACCCTTTCCGGCAACAGCCAGAAAGGCCGAGCTTTTCAGGCTCCTCTTTCCTCCCCCAGCTGTGGCAGAGGCTAGCACCCAGCAGGCCTCCCTGGGCTCTATAGCCTCTTCAATTTCGCAGCTACATACCCTGGTATCTTCCCTGATGACCTCAATGTCAGAGGTCCAGAATCGGGTGGCCCTCCTTGAGACCCGCCCGTCCGTTTCTCCTCCAGTACCAGCAGCCCAGGCAGTGACTAGCCCACTCGCAGGTATCACCGGGTGTACGTCAGTTGTGTACCCTTCTCATCTGGTATCGGCTAACATCAGGAAGGACATCCTAGAGGGCAAGGACATCAATCTGGCTTCTCTACTCATCTCCATCCACGAGATTGCGGAGAACAAGGCTTATACATGGGGGGACGTGTCAGTGGTCCTCAAAACCAAAGACCCCAGGCTGGACAGAAAGCTTTCAGTCACCGAGTTTACGTTGGCCTTCGGCATGTTGAGGGATATCATCTGCTCAGCCTCCCCCAACAGGAGGGAGGAGCTGGATCGCTACCTCCATGTAATAGTAGATCTAGGTTACAAATACGGCGGTTTTTCATTTTACGACTACCACTGCTCCTTCTCCGCCAAAGCGGCCGCCAGGCTCTTCCAATTCCAGACGCCTACTGACTGGAGCGTCATGGATACCGAGCTATTTTGCCGCCACTTCGCGGGTCTACGGTCTCCCCTCTGTGCGATTTGCCAGTCGGCTACTCATACCGCGACCTGGTGTGCTAACTCAGTGACAGCCCGGCCCTCAGACAATCCTTCTGCCTCAGGTACTGCTCAGGGCCCACAGGCGCCGGCACGCCTGCCGCAGACAGATAAATTTGGGCGCCCGGTCAAGACCTTGGGAGGTGCAGCAATCTGCAACAACTTCAATAGCGGGTCATGCAATTTTAGTCAATGCAGGCTGCTCCACATATGCACGCAGTGTCATAGGGCTCATCCCAGGCTTATGTGCGAGGTCAAACAGTTTAAGAAATCTTGACTGAGCCGGGTTGACATCTCATGGCTCAGCATCTACCTTACAGCTCATCCCACTCCTTCACTGTCAGTCTACCTTGTTCAGGGCTTCACTCAAGGCTTTCACACTGGACTTATCTCTCTCCCTCACCTCACGCACGAATGCCGGAACCTGCGGTCAGCAGCTATGGATGAACGAGCCATTGACCAACTCCTACAGACAGAGTTAGACCAGAACTTTATCATAGGCCCTTTCACACAGCCCCCATTCAACACCTGGAGAGTCAGCCCTATTGGGCTTGTCAAGGGCAAGTTCTCAAATAAACTCAGATTGGTGTACGATTTGTCAGCGCCTCATTCCTCTTCTGTCCCCAGTCTTAATTCCCTTATCCCCTCCGAGGAGTTCTCTCTTAAGTATGCATCCGTAGACACAGCCATCCAGGCCATTCTCGAAACAGGCACGGGCACCTGGCTATCCAAGGCCGACATCTCGGATGCTTTCAAGCTCCTTCCCATCCATCCATCTCTCTGGTGCTGGCATGGCATCAAGTGGAGGGAGCTGTACTATTTTGCCACCAAACTGACATTCGGGTCCAAAAGCAGCCCCTGGCTCTTTGACACTTTCGCGCAGTCACTCACGTGGATCTTGCTGCACGTAGCCCGGTGTCGGGGAGTCATACACTATCTGGATGACTTCCTGCTGATCGAGCCATCCGGCTCACCGCCAGAAGATCTGGATAAGTTAAGGGTGGTCTTCAGTAACCTCAACGTCCCCATTGCCGAGCACAAGGTGGATGGTCCAACGCAGTCCATCACCTTTCTCGGGGTTAACCTAGACACCAACACCATGCAGGCCAGCCTCCCCCCGGATAAACTGGCCCGCATCAGGACGGGCCTGAGGGACTTCATCCGCGCCAGAACTTGCACCAAAAAACAGCTACAATCCCTACTCGGCATGTTGAACTTCGCCATGCGCATCATCCCTCAGGGTCGCGCCTTTGTATCACGCCTATTGGTCTTACTGTCCCTCTCACAGGACCCGGAGCAAGTCCTCAGCCTGGATCCCGCGGCGATAGCGGACCTCGCTATGTGGGAGGAATTCCTATCGTCTTGGAATGGCGTGTCCCTGTTCATTCCCTCCGTGTCTTCCCTTTCACCCCAGGTGGTGACCGACGCAGCGGCCTCCACAGGCTTTGCGGCAATTTTTGGCCACCTCTGGCTCGCAGCTCCCTGGCCTCCCCAGATACTGGCGATACCTGGCTTCACGAGACATCCTCCCTGTTTGAATTATACCCCATCGTAGCTGCAGCACACACATGGGGCCGAAGTTGGTCGGGTCAAACTGTGACCTTTTCAACAGATAATTTAGCCACTGCAGAGGTTATTAATAAAGGCAGGTCCAGGTCTCTAGCGATGATGTCCTTCCTACATCGGCTGGTCCAGCTCTCGTGATTATTTCAGTTTAACATCCACTGTTCCTTTATCCCCGGTAAATTCAATCAGGCAGCGGACGCCCTCTCCCGCTTTAACTTTGTCTCATTTTTCGATCAGGTGCCCGGAGCCGGACCAACATCAGCAGCTATCCCGGACTGGTCTCAGCTGACCCTGGACTAGCCCCACACCTCCTAGTGGCAACCCAGCTCATCGATCTCTCCCTCTCACGTAATACCCTCAAGGCCTACCAAACGGCCTGGAGGGCCTTTAACCACTTTATGACACGTCACAGCACAGTGACGTCCCATGTCAAGCAAGTCCTGGCCTTCATTTCCTACTGCCACTCGGAAATGGCATTGTCCTATAATACGATCCGGCTATACCTGGCCGGTGTACAACATTTCACGTCCCTCCAGGACCCTACCGAACCTTCCTTATTCTCTTACCACGCCGTTCGGGCTATCATGCGCGGCGTCCAGAAACGCCAGCCAGTGGCCAGTACCAGACGGCTGCCTATCACAGGAGACATTTTTAGAAACATGTCGGATATCCTGGCCACATCACCTTTCGGTCTCCGCCTTAGTGTCATCTTACAAGCAGCCATACATCTGGCCTTCTACGGCTTCTTGCGGCCAAGCGAGTTTACTTGTAACAGCCCCACAGCACGCATGCTGTGCAAACGCCACCTGGTCCGATACGAAGACCATTTCATTTTACACTTAGCAGTCTCCAAAACGCAGCAGCTTGGCTCGGGTACGGACATACACTTCTATACGACCAACAACCGCTGGTGCCCGGTCGCCACTCTCACCCGCTTGTTGACCCTTCTGGCCGATCAACCAGAAACTAGCCCGCTTCTGCCATTTCAAAATAAACCTCTGAACGCTGCGCGGTTTATGGAACATGTCAGGATACTCCTGAGTATCCTTCAGCTCAATCCTACTCACTACTCCGGACATTCATTCCGTATCGGAGCAGCCTCAACAGCCTCCCGCCAAGGGGTCCCGGACCATGTCATCAAGAAGTTGGGCAGATGGAAGTCCACCTGTTTTGCCCGCTACATACCCAATCCACAAGTGGAGATGGCCCAGGCCTTTGTCAAGCTCACTCAGTAACAAACTTGAAACAATAAAGTACAACCCCCTACCTGAATGTTTTTGCCCCCTTATTTTGGTATACCGTACGTTAGACCAGGGCACACTTTCAGGTCCATTTCAAGTAAGCGAGTTTATGTTAACCTTGTTTGTCATCCTTATCCGTATCGGTCAGAGGGCTCTGAACCATAAATTAAAAGGCCAGTATGGTGGCCTGGAATTATGGGAGGAGCCCGGTGGGGTATATAACCTGCCCGTTCGCCTGTCTTCCTTGTCTGTTCCGGTGCGCGATACCCATCCCCTTTTTAGGGCATTTCTCAAGCATTATACTCCTCATGAGAGTACTCATTTCACTTCATTTCATGTTCATTTCATTTAAATACTCATTTCTCAATCTAGGGTATGCCCCCTTATTTTGGTATACCGTATGTTAGACCAGGGCACACTTTCAGGTCCATTTCAAGTAAGCGAGTTTATGTTAACCTTGTTTGTCATCCTTATCCGTATCGGTCAGAGGGCTCTGAACCATAAATATATATATATATATATATATATATATATAATTATATTGGAGTTATTTATTTAAAGTGTTTAATAAAAGGCTGTTATGGCCATTTATACTCCAGCTAAGGTGTGGTCTCATTATTTATAGAGGGTAAGTGATGGGTGGTTTGTAGTATACCGTATATACTCGAGTATAGGCCGACCCGAATATAAGCCGAGGCCCCCAATTTACCCCCAAAAAAACTGGCAAACTTATTGACTCGTGTATAAGCCGAGGGTGAGACATGCCTGTCCATCCCTGTGTGTGTGTCCGTCCCTGTGTGTCCGTCCATCCCTGTGTGTCCGTCCATCCCTGTGTGTGTGTGTGTGTGTCCATCCATCCATCCATCCCTGTGTGTGTGTGTGTCCATCCATCCATCCATCCCTGTGTGTGTGTGTGTCCATCCATCCATCCATCCCTGTGTGTGTGTGTCTCCATCCATCCATCCATCCCTGTGTGTGTGTGTCTCCATCCATCCATCCATCCCTGTGTGTGTGTGTCTCCATCCATCCATCCATCCCTGTGTGTGTGTGTCTCCATCCATCCATCCATCCCTGTGTGTGTGTGTGTCTCCATCCATCCATCCCTGTGTGTGTGTGTCCATGTGTGTGTGTGTGTGTGTGTGTGTGTGTGTGTGTGTGTGTCCAGCCTACCTGTGTCCCGAGCCTCCGTCCCGTGCCTTGCCTCCTTGCCTCCGTCCCGTGCCGTGCCTTGCCTCCTTGCCTCCGTCCCGTGCCGTGCCTTGCCTCCTTGCCTCCGTCCCGTGCCGTGCCTTGCCTCCTTGCCTCCGTCCCGTGCCTTGCCTCCTTGCCTCCGTCCCGTGTCGTGCCTTGCCTCCGTCCCGTCCCGTGCCATGCCTTGCCTCCGTCCCGTGCCTTGCCAGGATCGCCGCTCTTCGTCGGCGCCTCGGCGGACATACTACAATTCGAAAGCCGCGCCTCCGCCTCCGCCTTCGCCTGTGATAGGCGGAACACTGAATTTCCCAGCAGCCTGTGTTCCGCCTATCACGGACATCGTCTCATCCTCGTACTACGGACGAGGATGAGACGATGTCAGTGATAGGCGGAACACAGGCTGCTGGGAAATTCAGTGTTCCGCCTATCACAGGCGGAGGCGCGGCTTTCGAATTGTAGTATGTCCGCCGTCTGTCTGCTCGATACGCTGATCGAGCAGTCAGACGGCGATGACTCGAGTATAAGCCGAGGGGGGCACTTTCAGCCTCAAAAAAGAGGCTGAAAATCTCGGCTTATACTCGAGTATATACGGTAAGTGGTAAAACAGCTAGGTAAAGTGTGAATTTCTGGACTACACTGGTCATGTAGGGGACACAGCAAACATGTGGAAGAAGGTGCTCTGGGCAGATGAGGCTAAAATGTAACTTTTTGGCCTAAAAGCAGAACATTATATGTGGCGGAAAACTAACACTGCACATCACCTTGAACACACCCACAGTGAAACATGGTGGTGGCAGCATCATGTTGTGGGGATACTTTTCTTCATCAGGGACAGGAAAGTTGGTCAGAGTTTATGGGAAGATAGATGGAGCCAAATACAGGCCAATTTTGGAAGAAAACCTGTTATGCCTCGTACACACAAACGGACTTTCTGCCCAAAAAAAACGTG
This sequence comes from Lithobates pipiens, assembly GCF_037356315.1. Classification (NCBI taxonomy): domain Eukaryota; kingdom Metazoa; phylum Chordata; class Amphibia; order Anura; family Ranidae; genus Lithobates; species Lithobates pipiens. The sequence goes on from NW_027507718.1 coordinate 133,464,657, forward strand.
GAACTTTGTCCGAAGGGTGTTGGCTCAAACTTGTCTTGCATACACACGGCCACACAAATGTTGGCCAACATTTATGAACGTAGTGTCGTACTAGACATACTACGTGGTTTTTCAGCTCTTTTGCGCCACCCCTTGGGCTCCTTCTGCTAATTTCGTGTTAGAAAAAGTTTGGTTAGTGTTGATTCACGCTTTTCTTTTCACTTTTTTCATTTAGCGCTTTTCAATTCGTGCTTTTCAGTTCATTTTTGAAAGGCCGTTTGTTAACCAGACATGTTGCGGTTTCGGAGTAGATAACGTGTTATTTTTTTTTATTGACCTTGGAGTTATTGCTTTGACATTAATTTTGGTTGAACGATGATTTAATTTGGTATATTTTCTATATTTTTTGGATGCATAGAATGCACTTTTTGGTTAAGTTCTAGCATGACTAATTTTTTTATTTTTTTAATGCACAATAAAAAAATTGTGGAGAATAATACTTGACTATGTATTTTACTTCAAATGACAATTTGGGAGTAGGCAGTTACATTTAAAAAAAATACAATGTAAAATTGACAAGGGACACCAATATAGTTGTATCTTTGTTCTTAAAAACTAGTGGATAATGGTGTTGTGGTAACTTGCTTGAAAAAATAAGCATAATAATATTATTCTTGCTATCACTAGAAAAAAAAAAGCCTTTGAAAATGAGTTTGCAATAACTCCATTGGTATCACCAGCAAAGCAGCTTCATTATTATCCCATTAAGGCTGGGTTCACACCGCTGCGGGGGGAGATCCGGATGTGATTCGCACAGCAAATCACATCCGATCTCCGTAGCGATGCGAGTTCAGCCATACAGATAGTATGGCTGAATTCGCAGCGCTCCCGCAGCAAACTCGCACGGGACCCTTTTTTGGGTCCGCAACAGAATCGGATCGCATGGGGGTTCACACCATGCGATCCGATTCCTGTGCGAGTCGGCAGATCGCACTGCGATATGCCGATGGATCTGGGGGTGTCATTAACATAACATTGACACTCCCAGCCGTCCGCATAGGGCAGTGTGAACTGCCGGCGGGAGGTGTGCGATGCGGGTACACGCCGCGGATTCGCTGCGTTCCCGCATCGCTATAGTGTGAACCCGGCCTAAAGGAGAAGAGAATTGGGCGCTGCATTTGGAGATTTTATAATTTGCCACGTCACAAATGTTCATTCTCCATTACAAATGGTAGTTTACAAGACCGACCGCTTCTGCTTCCGAGCATGCGTGTTTGTCCTTTGGACTTTTGTCCGACAGATTTGTGTACACATGATTGGAAAGTCCGACAGCACACATTTGTTGGCGGAAAATTTGAGAATATGCTAGCCAACATTTGTTGGCAGAAAGTCCGACAACAATTGTCTGATGGAGCATACACACGGTCGGATTGTTTGCCGACAAGCTCACATCCAACATTTCCCGTCGGAAAGTCCGCCCGTCTGTACGGGGCTTTAGATTCTGCAAAAGACTTGAGACTGGGATGGAGGTCAAAATCTGGACCTAAATCCAATTGAGAATCTGTGGCAAGACTTGAAAATTGCTGTCCACAGATGCTCTCCATCCAATCTGACAGCGCTTGAGCTATTTTGCAAAAAAGAATGGGCAAAAATGTCACTCTCTAGATGTGCAAAGCTGGTAAAGACATACCCAAAAAGACCTGCAGCTGTAATTGCAACGAAAGGTGGTTCTACAAGGTATTGACTCTGAGGGGCTGAATACAAATGCACACCACACTTTTCAGATATTTATTTGAAAAAAAATTGAAAACCATTTTATAATTTTCCTTCCACTTTGCAATTACCATATTTATCGGCATATAACACGCACTTTTTTGCCCTTAAAATCAGGGGAAAATCGTGGGTGCGTGTTATACGCCGATTCCCCACCGATTTGTAAGCTTCTCGGCAGCTTTCTGCCGTTCTCGGTGGCTTTCAGCTGCTCTTGGCGGCTTTCTGAAAGCTGCCGAGAACGGCAGAGTGCAGCCGCCAAGATTCACAGGACATCCGCTCTGTATCTCGGCGGCGCCATTTTAAATAGCAAGCCTGCAACAACACTGACAAGTGACTGACCAGGCTGCAATGCAAGGCTGCAAATGACTGACCAGGCTGCAATGCAAGGCTGCAAATGACTGACCAGGCTGCAATGCAAGGCTGCAAATGACTGACAAGGCTGCAATGCAAGGCTGCAAGTGACTGACAAGGCTGCAGATGGACACTGATAAGGCTGCAATGCAAGGCTGCAAATGACACTGATAAGGCTGCATTGATGGGCATTTAAATGTAAGTTTTTTTTTTTTTTGGGCTCCATCAGACTGTTTCCGTCGGAATATCCAACCGACAAGGTTTTAGAGCTGGGCTATAAAATTTCCCGACAACATGATCTGATCAGACTTTGTCCAATCGTTTGTAGAGAATTCCGATCAGACAAAGTTCCACGCATGCTCAGATCAAGTTCCTAGACCAAAGCTATTGGCTACTAGCCTGAACGTAGTCCTGTCGTAATGAAAAAACGTCATCACGTTCAGAACGATTGGATTTTCCGACAACTTTGTCTGACCGTGTGTATGCAACACCGGTTTCGGGCAAAATCCGATGGATTTTGTTGTCAGAATGTCCGACTGTGTGTACAAGGGCTAATACAGTGGTTACATGCATAGAAAGAAACACATAATGAAACAATACATTCAGTAAACGTTCTTACATGAAAGCAGAGAGTAATAGATACTATTGGGTTTTCATGCTGGAATGTGCAAGATTACTTTTTGAACTGTTTACCAGTAATACTTCATGGATATTCTGTATAGTAGATTTACAGGAAGAAAGAATAAGTAAAGGGCCTATCTTCTTTGATGTTGAATAGTGCAATAATGTATCATGATCCCTGTTTGACCGTGGGGGTACCCCAAATTTGTGTACTGCTTTAATGATAGATCTGTAGATCTTATTGTAATGGTACAAAGCATACTTTTGTCTTTTTCTATGGTAATAAAAGATTTATGATTAGATTTTCATATAAGAGTTTGTGAGTGTACACATGAAAGTATTTTCTCAAAAACTATAAAAGTAATTTCTTAATAAATGTATTATATGTAGGAGCCCCCTTGACCACCAGAGAATTAGCAGGCTTACATATGTTATCACCCTTAGTATTTTCTGGAACTCCAACTATTCTAATATTATTCTAATGTAATCAATTCTCAATGTTACCTAATTATTAAGCATTGTTGATTTTAACTTAAAGTGATTGTAAATGATCACCTTGTAATACAACCCATTCAGTTTAAAATAAAAAAAACACACTCCTGCACTGTGACCAATGAATCTTTCAGCGTGTGTTCTTTCTCTCATTGAGACTGATCAATAGTATATAAGAAAGTAAATCTAACAGTTCATTGAGAGTCAAACTCCACAACAGAGATTGACAGTGAGCAGCAGGCTGACATTGATATTTCAATTTAGGAGAGGAGGTAGGGTCACAATGGAGTAAAATGGAGTTACAACCATGTATGTTTTACAGTATATCTCCTTATTTTGCCGACAAGTGGTTTTCCCACTGTTTAGTGAGTCAGCACCACCATTTGGTGACCTCACCAGGGTACATGCCTTTTTTCTTCCCTTCTTAACTTTTTCAGCATCCAGTAACGGAGAGGCAAGGCAAAGAGGAAACCTATCAATTTGCTGGAGGGAACTAAGAATCCCAAGTTCACGGTCACGCAGCTTGACAGTAACATAGTTACATAGTTGGTAAGGTTGAAAAAACACACCAATCCATCCAGTCCAACCTGTGGTGTGTGTGTGTGCATGTGTTTATGTCAATGGTAAATCATGTATGTTGTAATCGTTGAGATGCCCATCTAATAGTTTCTTAAACTATGAAGGCTCCCTGCTGATACCAATGCCTGTGGAAAAGAATTCCACATCCTTACCGCTCTGACAGTAAATAACCCTCTATGCAGTTTAAGGTTAAACTGCTTTTCTTCCAACAGTGAATGGCCACGTGTCTTATTAAACTCTCACACACTGAAAAGTTCTATCCTTATTGTGGGTTCACCAGTAAAGTATTTGTATAGCGCTATCATACGTCGCTATCATATCCCCCCTTAAGTGTCTCTTCTCCAGAGAGAATAAGTTCAGTGCTTGTAATCTTTCCCCAAAGCTGATATCCTCCAATTCCTTTATTAGCTTTGATGCCCTTCTCTGGACTCTAGTTCCAGCACATTCTTCCTGAGGACTGGAGCCCAGAACTGGATGGCACACTCCAGATGTGGCCCAGACCAGAGTCTTGTAGATTGGGAAATGTGGATAGGGGATATCACGGCACAAACTCAATTAGTGAAGAAAAATGAACAGTTGCTACATAAGAATGTGACAAAAGATCAGTGAAAAAAGTAGCGCTAAAAATATAAAGCAATAAACACTGAACAATATATCAGGTATTGTGTGTAAATAATAAATTTTTGTGATGAAAATCAATCTCAGATATAATGAATATAAAAAAGAACATGTATATAATGAGTAGAAACACAGGTGAGAAAGTCCCAAAGGTGAAACAATCCTATGGTAAACATATCTGGAGTCCACCCCGAAAACATTGTTGCTCAGAAGTGGGGTACAAAGGCCTCAGCAGGCATGTAGAGCATCAGGGATAGTGTGTCCTCCACCCGAGATAAGGGGTATACACTCTTACTGGAAATAGTGGACTCGAATGTCAGCGACAACGAGTCAATCAAGCAAGGATAGCCCGATCAGAAGATTTCCAAAACCATCCAGGGATTCCAAAGAGCTCCAAGAATGACTCCAGGGAATCGTGCAGGTAACTGGAAAGCCAAAAACTGGTTACAAGATCACATGAACAATGAACTCAGTCATTTTTCATTTATTTAGCAAAAAAAAAAAAACCCCAGTGGTGATTCAATACCACCAAAAGAAATCTCTTGTGGGAACAAAATGCTAAACATTAAGTTTAGGTAAAGTGTTGCATGACTGTGCAATTGTCATTCAAAGTGTGACAGAGCTGAAAGCTGAAAATTGGCCTGGACAAGGAGGAGATAAAAGTGCCCGTTATTAAAGTGGTTAAAGGAGAAGTCCAGCCTGAGCTAGTTTGGCTGGGCTTCTCCTATGGGTCACAGTAGTGCCATTTGTTTTGCACTCCTGTGACCCATTTTCAGCAGAGAACGAACTGAAGTCCACTCTCTGCTGATGTCACAGGAATCAGTCCAGTCACCACGTCATGCCGACAATAAAGTCTGGATCTGCCAGGTGCCTGGACTGAGGCCTCTCTCAGCCGCTCCCCGCCCCTCCAAAGCTCAGTGCTCCAATGAGTGCAGAGGAGCAGAGAAGAGAGTGATTGACAGTCAGCAGCTCTCTGCCCGGTGAGCTGTGAGAACCGAGCTATGGGTGGTGTTCGGTGGCTCAGTTCTCAGTGTAGAGATGTCAGGGGACAGATACAGCATCAGACCAATGCTGCATCCACCTAGGTAAGTATTAATCTGGGGGAACAAAAAAACAAAGAACATGCTTCTCTTTTTTTCACATACAGTGCACTTTTTCAATGGGCATATTAGCACTTATAAAAAATGGTTATTAGGCTGCTTTCACAGTGATCCACAGGTGCAGCATAGTAAGACCCCTATCACACTGAGGCGTTTTTCAGGAGCTTTTGGGCTAAAAATAACACCTCCCCTGCAGCCTCAGTGTGAAAGCCAGAGTGCTTTCACACTGGAGCGGTGTGCTTGCAGGACCCAAAAAAAGTCCTTTTCCTCTGCCGCTAGCGGGGCTAAAAGCACCCCGTTAGCGGCCGAAAAGCGCTGCTTTACCACCACGCAGTCAGTGTGAAAGGGGTCTAAAAGCACACCAAAGCTATGGAATGCAGGAGTCTTGGTGCGCATTCAGAAAGTGCACCACACCGCAAGATGTAATAGAAGTCTATGGCTCAATGCAGCTAACCCACAGGAAAGACACAAGTGCACTACGCTGTACAAGTGCACTACCTAGGTTCACATTAGAGCGATTTGGCATGCGATTTGACATGTCAACAAATCGGCGGCAATTGCCAGCAATCAGAGGCTCCATTTGCAGGGCCCAACCAATTCCCAAAAATGGTTTCTGTACTACTTTTGCGACTTCGGGGTGCGATTTCCATAGACATCTGTGCAGCAACCCTCAGAGATGTCTCTAAAATCTCCCCCGAAGACGGGACTGACATGCCGGAATGAAATCTTGCAAGTTCAGCTGATTTAATTTCTGCTGTCAGTGTGAACCTGGGCTTAGAGAAAGAAAGGCTATTGCAGGCTATTATAGATCTCCTTCCAGCTCTGTAATTATGAACTGTCATACCAGTCTAACCTGACTGCTGACTTTTATCTCATATATCTCGTACAAGTGCTAGATGCAGTGTACGTAAATAGCATGTGTGAGCGTTACAAGCATGACATGTGAAGGACAGATAACCTCCAGCATTGCCCCAACCTGCTAGACCATAACTTCCAACCCCCCAATTACCTGATAAAAGACATGACAAAGGTATTTTGGAGTAAAATGGCCATAGCAGCCTTTTAACAAAATACATAACTTCAAATAAATAACATACTTAAAAATAACCATCAGCCAAAATTGTTAGACTAAATCTCCTTGGTTTTTGAGGGCAACAACACACAACTTGGTCACTGCGACAAACTTTTCTTCAACTTAGGCCTCCAGTCGCAAAACACAGATTCAGAGACGATACTCCTCATCAGCAGTGGCCTACAATTTACCTATTCCTAGTAAAACCCCTCGGTAACCGGAATGTACCCAAGAACCCCATACCACAGATGGGTGCTGACCATTTTTATCTTCCAGACTTTTTCTCCTCCTCCAAAGACCCACCACTGCCAAGCTGCCATGACAGCTGCATTGGAACACCAAAATAAATAGGGAGGGTATGTGGGAAGCTGCTTCTTCTCTTTCAGCTCCCGACTGGCCCCTCACTGATCACCCCTCCCCCTAAAATTCTCGGGACCTCTCCCAGTCCCTAGCAATAGCCCCTGCCTTAAAGTGCCCTCCAACCATCAGCCAAAATTGTTAAACTAAATCTTGGGGGTCTTTGAGGGCAACAACACACAACCTGGTCACTGCGACAAACTTTTCTTCAACTTAGGACTCCAATCGCAAAACCCCTCCTTAACAAGAATGTACCTGAGAACCCCATACCACAGATGGGTCCTGACCATTTTTATCTTCCAGACTTTTTCTCCCTCCAAAGAATCACCACTGCCACAGCACACAAGGGGTAAAGCCTTACCCTTGCATGCCCCTCCTCACCCTCAAATCCCTCTGGATTCCCTCCTGCAACCCCAGGGACCACAGATCAATGCCTACAGCATTATGGTGCACCCCATTACTCCAACGATACCACCAGGTATCCACTTCCAACTCCCTATGCCTTACCACCAAACCCCCATTGCGAGTCACAAATTTACCCACCTCTTTATTAACTTTTATGTGGGCCTTGTACGTAATACGTATGAATGACCCAGAATCCACACCAGGTCGACCTCGCCACCTGAAAAAAAGGAAACAAACAAAATACATAACAATACAATCCCCCCGTTCTCTATCCTGACAGGTGAACAGAAACCCCCGAGTGGTCCTAATCTCACAGCAAATGAGGGCGACTGTAGAGTTTTTTTTTTTTTTTTTTTAATTTGCATACATTTTATTTCAGAACTATAAAAAAAAAAAAAAGTCTACAAAATGACACAGAAAATTCTGCATAATAATATGTAGGTAATAATTGTCAGGTTATTAGTCACACAAGACTGGATTATGCCAATCTTCATTTATCATATTATCAAACTACAACTAGATGAATACATCTGACCCCACTGGAATAATATGACCTGACACCAGATCCATAGGATTGTATAGTCCAGCAATGAATGTCAATAATAAAAAGGGACTGTTCACCGAAACCAGCATGGGTGGATGCCGGCATCTACGGCTCTTAGGAACTCCAGCAAGATCTTTTCTGGGGACTTGAATTTATATTATAAAATCAGACGACTTCCTCCTGCAATGCCTGGGGAAGGTCAGAAGACATTTCCTGGGGCCAGTGAGCAAAGCGCAGAACCCCTACCAACCAATCAAAATCCATCTTGTACGGGCCTGACCTCAGCAAAGCGAGTTCCGATTGGCTACCATGAGTTCTTGCACTTAGCATTCAGTGCTTTGTTTCTTACTTGGTTTATTAAATACATCCATGGAAGCAAGATGCAAGAATCAAAGTATAGAAATTTCACCAACAATGTCTTGGAAAGATCTACAATATTAGGCTGGTGGGTGGCTTAACGTGCCAGTACCCACCCACAAAACAAGAAAAAAAAAAAAAAAAGTTAAATATTAGTTTCTGGTGAATTGACCTTTTACATTACAAAAGAAGAATGATACCGACCTGTGAAAGTAGACGCTGTAACTTTTGCAATATATTTTCAAGATATAACAGAACATTAGAAAATAGATATTTTTGGCAAAAGGAAAAACATACAAAGATAGGCTTCAACAATTTACATTGCACAGCATGGAAAGATCGGCACACTGACAGTTTTTTTATTTTTGGGATAAAATGGGAATTTTATCAACCTGTCTCGGGTGAGGAGAGGGGGGCGAATGTAGAGTTTAAACTTGTCAGAATACCACCGACCAATGCGCTTGACCGTCTCATCATCCAAACCCACCCGAGCAGCCTCTGTGTGGCCATCCTGATGCGGAAGGACTGGGAGGCGTAGCCCGTAGGGTCCTAACCGCCCTTAGACACTTACGGAATACCGGTATGAACTGAAAACGGGACAATGCAGACCCATCCAAATGTACCATGAAGGAACCCCCCAATCATGGACATACTGAAAGGAAAGATTCCAATGCCCCAACAGGACAAATGAGAAAATACGAAATGCAAAATACAAAGATTTGCCTGCCCTTCCCGATCTGGTCAGTTTTAGCCCGCCATACCCATAAGCTAAGCGAATCCCATGAATAGGCCACCTCATGCACCAGCAGGCTCCTGTGAGACCGTTTGAAAGGGCTGACCAACTCACCCACCCTCAACGCCCCAAAGAAGGCAAGTGCAAATGCTGCCCGAAAGAAGAACACTCATATTCCTAACTACAAAGTGAACTTAAGTGAATAAAACAGGTCCTGTAACATGGAAAAGGAAACTGGGTGACGCCCTTCCCTGCACTTATGGGCTCTACCCCTTGACTGCACGATTAACCCACAAAAGTGTAGTGCCTGCAGCCTTGTAGTTTAAACCAGAAGGCCAAACCTGCCAATTTATGATCAATAGCGGATGCCAAGACCCCACTCTCCAGGCTCAGAGTAATGAAATAGAGGACTGCCTGGTTCACCTCCAGACACTTGGTGTCAATACCCAGCCTGCGCAACAATGCTAACCATTCACACCATACCTTAGAATAGGCAGACCACGTAGTCGTATTCACTGAGCCTTGAATCCACCTTGCTGCAATTCCAAAGCAATGCTCAACAGATAGTCAGGACAGGAAACCCGCATCTGGTGCCAACTCTCGAAACCTGTCCTGCTGAAATCGAGACAAAGCTTCAGCAAAGGTGTTTTCCACCCCAGGTATATAGAATAAATGAAAGCATTAAATTGCAAACAGCACAAAACCAGATGATGGAGAAACTGAACCACCAGCTGCGAAGCCGCTGAGACACAGTTAACAACCTGGACAACACTAAGGTTATCACAGTTGAAGTGCACCTTCAGATTGCGTAAGGAGTCGCCCCAAAGTTCCATCGCCACCGCGATTGGCAAAAGCTCAAGGAGTACCAGATTCTTCAAGAACCCAGCTTCCCCCGATTCAGGAGGCCAAAGCGCAGCACTCCATTTAGCTTGAAAAAGCCCCATAACCCACAGAACCCTCTGAGTCTGTAAACAGCTCCAGATTAAAATTGTTGATGGGCCCAGCCATGCATAAAGCACGCCCACTGAACGATTCAAGGAAGCCATCCCACACCAGATAGTCCTCCCTGTGTTCCCTGGTCAAACGCACAAAATGAGTGGGCACTTTAACTCCGACCATTGCTGCTGACAGCCGTCGGAAAAAACCCCCGCCAATGTAATGCTTCAGGCAGTGAGCTAGTAGTGATTGTAGTGGATCACAGCTTCGGACTTACATGCATACTAGGTTGCTAATTGGTTACACCATATGGGCAAGTATAAGGTAAAGGTACAAAGGTATGTTGTGAGATTTCATTGGTTTTTATTTGGAGAGGTTTATACAGCCATAACATAGGTATCAGGAGAGACTGTTAGGCAGAAGCAGTTCAGAGGTACAAAGTTTATACGGTACAGGTATACTTGCAGTGAGTATAAATAAGCTTTTGGGGACACTCAGTGCCGTCTGGAGAGATGTACTGGTAGCCTTCATGGGAGAGGTTGGTGAGCTGTTCACCGGCCGAAACGAAGAGTAGTAAGTGGGGGCTCTGTCTGGCCCAAACGAAGAGTAGGAAGTGGGGCTCCGTCCGGCCCAAAACGAGGGGTAGCAAGAGGGGGCTCTGTCCGGCACAAACATACAGTAGTAAGCTGCAACGTGCAGATTGTGCACTTCGCCTGGTAACAGGTTCCTAGCAGGAACGATGAGTAATTGGCGGCAGCTGTTTAAATAGGAAAAAGAGGAGGAAACAGGTGATGTGGCTCTGACATCATCAATGTGCTGTGGAGATAGTGGAGATGACTGAGCCACCAGTGGATGGATCAGACATTACAGGACCCCCCCCCCCCCCCCGCTGAAGGGCCCCCCCTGAGGGCCAAGGGAGCAGGCCTGTCAGGATTATGAGAATGGAAAAGGTGTACAAGCCGTGGGGCGTGAAACTCGGAGGCGGGTTCCCAGGAGTCATCCTGTGGACTGTAGTTTTTCCAATGAATCAAATACTGTAAATGGTTTCTATGTACTCAGGAGTTTAGGATCTGATCAATTATGTATTCTTCCTGACCGTTAACTTAGACCGGCGGTAGTGGGACTGGAATTCTGCCGGAGAAAGTGTTGGGATGGTATGATTTTATCAGGGAGACGTGGAAGGACGCATGAATCTGTAGGGTTAATGGTAGGTTTAGCTTCACTGCAGCCGGGTTCATAACTGAAATGATGGGAAAAGGACCAATGAATAAACCACTAAATTTGCGTGATGGCGTCTTTAGGTTAAGGTGCTTGGTGGATAGCCATACTAAATCACCGATTTTATATGATGGTGGAGCTCTCCTGTGAAGACCGTAGTAAGCCTTTTGTCTGTTTTGGGCTCTAATCATGTTGTCCAACAGGTGAGGAATGAGGTTCTTTAAGGTGTTGATAAATTCTTGAGCTGCAGGGTTGTTGGTAGGTATCTGCTTTTCACTGTGATTTTGTTTAATTCTCTATAATCGATGATGGTGCATAGACTTTGATCCTTGTTCCGGATAAAAAACATGCCAGCAGCTGCGGGTGAGGTGGATGGTCTTATGAAACCTTTCTTGAAATTTTCTTCTATATATTCTTTTAGATGGGCCAATTCGGGCTGTGATAATGAATATATATGTCTGAAAAGGATTTTGCTGCCTGGGAGTAACTCAATTGGGCAATCATATGGTCTATGAAGGGGTAAAAGCTATGCGTTCTTTTTGTTAAAGACATCAGCAAAATCTTGGTATGACTTGGGAACCAGGCTGACTTCCCCTGGGGACAGCGACTGCGCCTGTGATAAAGAAGTCTATTTATAACAGGTTCCCTGGCAATACTGGGAGTCAAGGAGCACTCTGCTGTCTTCCCAATGTAAAGTGGGTTTGTGTGCATGCAGTCAGGGAAGATCTAGGATGAGAGGAAAATGGGGAGAAGGTATCACATCTAGACTGATATATTCTATGTGTGTAGATTCTGTTACCATAAGCAGAGGTTGTGTTTGTGAAGTAATGGGACCCGAGGTTAAAGAGGAATTCCACCAAAAAAAAAAATATTAAAAGCCAGCAGCTATAAATACTACAGCTGCTGACTTTTAATAAATGGACACTCACCTGTCCCGGGTTCCAGCGATGCCGGCAGCCGAGGCCGATCGATCGCTCGGCCCTCGGCTGCTGCCGCCACCATTATAGGTGAGGGAATCAGGAAGTGAAGCGAATCGGCTTCAATTCCCGGTTCCCTACTGCGCATGCGCGAGTTGCGCCGCGCAATAGGAAATCTCCGCGCTGTCACTGGGACCCGTGTGTGTCCCAGCAGACAGCGCGGCAGGGCAGGAAATGGCGTAGACTCCCACGGGAGTCTATGCCCGGAAGTGGGTGTAAATACCTGTCTTTGACAGGTATCTCCACCCCCCCCTCCCCCCTGAAAGGTGTCAATTGTGACACCGGAGGGGGGGAGGGATCCGATCAGCGGAGGTTCCACTTTAGGGTGGAATCCCGCTTTAAACTAGTACCGTCAATATGTCTAAGCCCCCATACACACGGTCGGAGATTCCGACAACCAAATCCGTCTGAGTTATTCCGACGGATTAATTACGGAAGAGGTCCGGAAGTGATATTGCATACACACGTTTGGACTCAGTTGTCGGAAAATCCAATTGTACATAACTTGATGACGTTATTTCGTTATGACGGGACTACGTTCAGGCTAGTAGCCAATAGCTTTGGTCTAGGAATTTGATCTGAGCATGCGTGGCACTTTGTCCGTTAGAGTAGGCTACACATGATCGGAGTATGTCCGATCGGAGCATTTTGTCAGAAAATTTTACCGGCAAGTTGGAAAAGTTGGTCCGTCGGATATTCCGATGCAGACCACACACAGTCAGAATATCCGACAAAACGGTCCGCTAGGAAACATTCCGTCCGAATCTCCGACCGTGTGTACAGGGGCTAAGGGAGACAGGCTTGCATTTAGTGGATATAGGAATTTTATTGGCTTTAACAATAGGAGGGTCTATGAAATTCCCACATGCTCCGGTGTCAATCATAGCCTCGAGAGTAATTCAGGTTTGGCCCCACTGTAGTGAGACAAGAATTTTGAAATAGTTAGTGTCTGGTAAGTGGGGGTTTATTAGCTTGCATAAGTAAGCTGACTTACCCAGTCTTTTTTTCCTGAGCATGGGGCAGTCTTCCGCAATGTGATGTGGCTCGCTGCAATACATACAGAGCTGAAGGGACCTACACCTAGATCTCTCGGCTGAGGAAAGTGGTCCGCTAATTGCTCCGATTTCCATGGGAACAACTGACTCCGAAGTATGGCCTGAGGGAACTGAATATGAGGCCATTGAGAGTCTCTCTGCTTTTTGTTCTCTCATTCTTCTATCAATGGATATACTGAGAAGAATGAGAGCATCCAAGGTAGAGGGCATTGTAGTACGGGCTAACTCATGCATCAAGGACTCTGATAAGCCCAGCCTGTATTGAATTTTTTAGGGAGACTTGGTTCCACTCAGACTGCGTGGCCCAATGTTTGAATTGGGTGTTTACCCTGTCGCAGAGCACGTAAGGCAGACTCTGCAGAGATCTGCTTGCTGGGGTCATCATATAGTAGGTCCATGGTGGCACTGAAGTCGCTAAATGAGTTAAGAAGTGGATCATCTTTCTCTATGAACATGTTAGCCAAGGCTCATTCACCTCTAAGGTAGGAAATATCAGTGCAAACTTTTGTTCTGGCCGAGGCATAAGTACGTGGCTTCATGTCAAACAAAAGTTTGCACACGTTAATGTATTCCCTGTAGTTTTTCCTATCACCCAAAAAAATGTCTGGTGGGCTAATTTTTGGTTCTGGGGTGTCAGGTTGTGTAAGAAACAAAAGTTTTGAGATTCTGGTTTTCGGTAGCGAGGTCTAAGACCATCTGTGAAAGAGCGACAAATCTCTGATTGAATGCTGCCATGTGTGTAACAACATCCGATGGATCCATTTTCCTACTTTTTGGTAGGGGGTTCATGCTATCTGTAATGCTTCAGGCAGTGTGATAGTAGTGATTGTAGTGGATCACAGCTTCGGACTTACATGCATACTAGGCTGCTAATTTGTTACACCATATGGACAAGTATAAGGTAAAGGTACAAAGGTATGTTGTGAGATTTCATTGTTTTTTATTTAGAGAGGTTTATACAGCCATAATGTAGGTATCAGGAGAGACTGTTAGGCAGAAGCAGTTCAGAGGTACAAAGTTTATATGGTACAGTTACACTTGCAGTCAGTAGAAATAAGCTTTTGGGGACACTCAGTGCCGTCTGGAGAGATGTACTGGTAGCCTTCATGGGAGAGGTTGGTGAGGCGTTCACCGGCCGAAACGAAGAGTAGTAAGTGGGGGCTCTGTCCGGCCCAAACGAAGAGTAGGAAGTGGGGCTCTGTCCAGCCCAAAACGAAGATTAAGAGTGGGGGCTCTGTCCGGCCCAAATAAAGAGTAGAGAGTGGGGGCTCTGTCTGGCCCAAACGAAGAGTAGAGAGTGGGGGCTCTGTCTGGCCCAAACAAGGAGTAGCAAGAGGGGGCTCTGTCCGGCCCAAACGAAGGGTAGCGAGAGGGGGCTCTGTCCGGCCCAAGCGTACAGTAGTAAGCTGCAACTTGCAGATTGTGCACTTTGCCTGGTAACAGGTTCCTAGCACGAATGATGAGTAATTGGCGGCAGCTGATTAAATAGGAACAAGAGGAGGAATCAGGTAATGTGGCTCTGACATCATCAATGTGCTGCGGAGATAGTGGAGATGACTGAGCCCCCAGTGGATGGATCAGACATTACAGCCAATCGGCATTATGCGGCAAGCGAAATTTAACTTACCCAACAACCGCAACTGGCGTAGCTGAATCTTGCACTTACCAATGATCCCGCGTACCTCAGACTTAAGGGCTTTGAGTTTATCCACAGTCAATCGACATTCCATAATCTGTGAATGTACAACAATGCCCAGAAAAGAAATGGATGATGTGGGGTCCTCCGTTTTTTCAGCAGCCAATGGGACCCCAAAAGGATTGGCTATATACAGCAACGTTCCCAACAGGATGGAGCAAATGTTGGACGCAGGTGGACCCACCCACAATAAGTCATCCAAATAATGAATGATGGAGTTGAGCCCAGAGACATCCCGGACCACTCATTCCAAGAAAGAGCTGAAGGTTTCAAACAAAGCACAGGAGATCAAGCAGCCCATGGGCAGGCAACGATCAACATAGTACACCCCATTCTAAGTACAGCCCAGCAATCGAAAGCTGTCCGGATGGACAGTGGGGGCTCTGTCTGGCCCAAACGAAGAGTAGAGAGTGGGGGCTCTGTCTGGCCCAAACGAAGAGTAGAGAGTGGGGGCTCTGTCTGGCCCAAACAAGGAGTAGCAAGAGGGGGCTCTGTCCGGCCCAAACGAAGGGTAGCGAGAGGGGGCTCTGTCCGGCCCAAGTGTACAGTAGTAAGCTGCAACTTGCAGATTGTGCACTTTGCCTGGTAACAGGTTTCTAGCACAAATGATGAGTAATTGGCGGCAGCTGATTAAATAGGAACAAGAGGAGGAATCAGGTAATGTGGCTCTGACATCATCAATGTGCTGCGGAGATAGTGGAGATGACTGAGCCCCCAGTGGATGGATCAGACATTACAGCCAATCGGCATTATGCGGCAAGCGAAATTTAACTTACCCAACAACCGCAACTGGCGTAGCTGAATCTTGCACTTACCAATGATCCCGCGTACCTCAGACTTAAGGGCTTTGAGTTTATCCACAGTCAATCGACATTCCATAATCTGTGAATGTACAACAATGCCCAGAAAAGAAATGGATGATGTGGGGTCCTCCATTTTTTCAGCAGCCAATGGGACCCCAAAAGGATTGGCTATATACAGCAACGTTCCCAACAGGATGGAGCAAATGTTGGACGCAGGTGGACCCACCCACAAGAAGTCATCCAAATAATGAATGACGGAGTTGAGCCCAGAGACATCCCGGACCACTCATTCCAAGAAAGAACTGAAGGTTTCAAACAAAGCACAGGAGATCAAGCAGCCCATGGGCAGGCAACGATCAACATAGTACGCCCCATTCTAAGTACAGCCCAGCAATCGAAAGCTGTCCGGATGGATTTGATATCCGCCTTTGCCATGAGCGCACCGCGCCAACAATGGCGCAACCAGGATACCGTCGTATCAAAGGAGGTGTAGGTCACAGCGCACTCCTCAGGCGCTAGTATCATTAACCAAACCACTTTTGAAAAGGAAAAGTGGTGAATCAATCGAAACTTGTGCGGCTCTTTCTTGGTAACTACTCCCAGCGGAGAGACCACCAAGTCCTGCAGTGGAACAGTAGTAAAAGGGCCACCCATCTGGCCCAATGTAAGCTCCTTCAGCAGTTTTTCAGTAACCACTGAAGGCTGTAGCAAGGCGGAATGCAAGTTTCTGGCTATGGGTGGGACGGAGGGAAGGGAACATGGTATTTGAAAACCCTTCCTCCAACAAAGCCGCAGCCTGCCAGTTGGGATACCTACTGAGGAAAGGAAGCATCCTTTCCACTCTCACCAGCATCATCCCTCTTACCCGCAGACTCTCCGGCAGGACCCTTACCTCTTTTGAAGCACTTTGACATTGCGTGGGATCCCCCACAGCCGAAACATACATGCTTGAAAGGACTGGCTGAACCGAAATTACAGACCCCTTCATTGTATTGCCAACAGAAGTACCATCGTTTCTTCGGTCAGTTTTCCCAAGGCAGAGGTACCTCCGACCCCCCCTGAAAAAAATGTTTGGGAGCCACGCTGACGTCATGAGTTTCATCTACAATCTGATGTCTTATTGTTCCAGCGCAGTGATGATCTAATGGCCATCGGTTGTCTAAACTGTTTATCGTAGCATAGCCAAGCTACACTGCCATAAGTCCTGTGGGCCTCGCTGATGGCCTCTAGGTAAACGAACAGCGCGGAACAATGCTCTGGGGTCTTCTCTCCGATGACACTTGCCAGAATTGCAAAAACCTGAAACCAGTTAGCGAAAGTATGTGGAATCAGCTGATAGCAGCGTTTTTCCTCAGCCTCCTTCTTGCTCTCCTCTGGCTTCAATCTATCCAGATTGAATTTTTCCAGTGGCAGTAACGTGAAGACCTCCACATAATCACCCTTCCAAATTTTCCCTTAACCTCCACTTTGAGGGAGGCGTCCAGGGGACCCTTGAAACAAACGTAGACCTTGCAATTCGCGGAGTCAGCCAAACTAAGGGAATCTGCCTTTTTGTCCCCTTCCTTCTCTTGTTTGTCCGACGCTGAAGCACTAGCTGGGATCATGGGGCCAGTAACCACCCCACTGAACCACCCTGGAGCAGTTGCCACCTGCAACCCGCCAGAACCATTTGTTCCGCCGATGGGCAGGGGGGAAAAAGCTCTTCTCACCTCTCCTCCTGCGGTGCAGCCCACGCCATTGCGCCAGGTGCTCTGGCTCCATTGCCTGGCTCAAACCGCTGGACTAAGTCCCGTAAACCAGACAACAAATGCCTAATGCCTACCCCGCCCCGATATCTGAAACAGCATCCGCTGCCTGCTCAGCAGGGGTCCCATTGCCACCCGCAACCACCTACCTACCCGTTGCAGGGGCCCCCCCGCTACCCTGCCCAGTAAATATTGCAACAAAGAACAAATAGATAAAGAACAGACAAACTCTCCGGGCTGCCGAGGACTGGGCCCCACAGCAGCTGTGCCAGAATCCCTGGTCCTCGCCCACCTCTGACCCGGACAGTTCTCCTTCTGACTTGGCGTCACTCACTGCTGGCCGCACAATCACTGATTGCAGCCCAGGGGCTCCTGACCTGGTTTCTGAGGGTCTGTGTTGCTGGTCCCACCTGCATCTTCTGCCAGAAATGCCAGACCCGCTCACCAACCTCCTGGATGGACTCCTGGCACGGGCGTCTGCTGTACGCCCTCCACCACCATTCCTCTCAGCTCCAGCACTCCTCAGACCCTGCCCCTCAGGCACCGCAGGACCGCCTGCCGCCTCTGAAGCCTGTCCGGCATCCACCATCTGTGCTCTCCCATGCCAAGCTGCCTGCCTGCCCTGGCCTGCAGCAGTAGCAGCAGCTGTGTGCTCCGGACACCAGTGATGTGCCGGAGGCAGGGCTGGACTGGGACAAAAATTTGGCCCTGGACTTCATCCAGACCGGCCCACTCCAATTTTGCAAACGCGCACAAAAACAGTATGCTGCGCACTTGCACGAGAGTGACGTCATCACGGCCCGGCTAGACACATAGCAGGAGTATGCAAACTCAGAAGCCGACAGCACACTGCTGGTGATCTTTTATTTTCCAGCCCCCTCCCCCACCCCCTGGTGTCCCCCTGTCACCTGCCCGAAGTCTGGCTCTGCATTATATATTTTAAAATAAACAACTAATGCGCACACCTATTTTTGATCACCCGCAGTAATGAGAAGCTGCAAACATCAAACAGGTTTAAGCCCCTTTCACACGGGACGGATCAGTAATGATCCGCCCCGTAATGATCCGCTCGCTCAGCGGGGATCGCTCCGTTGTCCCCGCTGAGCCGGCTGCGGACAGGGCGGTCTCCGCACACTGTGCGGGGACCGCCCTGTCAGCTCTCCGCTCTCCTCTATGGGGATCGGATGAGCACGGACCGTCTGTCCGTGTTCATCCGATCCGCTCTGCAGACGGATAGAAAAATAGGATTTTCCTCCGTCTGCAGAATCGGACTGTTGCGGAGGCGGATGAAATCGGGTGTCTGCGGATGTTCATCCGCAGACACCCGCTATCCCATAGGGATGAATGTATGCCCGTATTTCATCTGCAAACGGATGGATGAAATACGGACATATCATCTGCATGTGTGAAAGGGGCCTAACACAAACCCACAGATAAATTGAATATATAGCAAAGGATGTGATGCTAACCAAAATAACATAAAAAAAATCCATTTGGTGCAAATAATGATTCAAATAATACAAAAAATCCAACATAGCTAAAAGTACATCAAACGTGTCAATTAATATTGAAATGTGCATAAAAAAAAATTTCAGCAAAAAATTTGTATATAAACGATGCTTATAATTAAAACCATTTTATCCAAACTATGCCCTTGGTATTAAAGTGCAAAAAGAGTACAAAAAAAAGGGGGGTTTTTAATTATAAGCATTTTTATATATGATTTTTTTGCTGAAAATATTTTTATGCACATTTTAATATTAATTGACAGTTTTGGTGAACTTTTAGCTATGTTGGATTTTGCATATTATTTTAACCATTATTTTCACCAAATGGATGTTTTATGTTATTTTATTTAGCACCACATCCTTTGCTATATATATATATACACACAGCTATATATATATATATATATATATATATATATATATATATATATATATATATATATATATATATATATAATATATACACACATGCACAGCATATATATATATATCCAGCCATGTGCTATATACAGTATTCAATGGGCCGGCCGGTTACCTGGATGGGTTCCTGCAGCACCGCCATCCTCCAGGCTCCCTCGTCTGCTCCAGGGACTTCTCTGCCTGTCGGCTGCTCTCATGGCAGCCCCCGGCTCATTTAAACTCACAGCGTCCGTTACCGCGGGGGCCGCCGGAGATAGCCGAGTTTTGTTCGCTGTCGGAGAGGAGCAGGGCGGGGGAAGCCGAGCGGTGGCGGAGGTGGCCGAAGATGTGTTATGAGAGCGCCGAGTGGGGGCGGAAAGAGCCGAAGTGCGCCGCGCTGTTCTCAGAAGTACAGCGGTGCTCAAATATATGGCTGTGCGAGTAGCGCAGCCATTCATTTGGCTAGGCTGTCACTGAAACCGGCCCACTGAGCCATCGGCCCACCGGGAATCTCCCGGTAGTCCCGATGGCCAGTACATGCCTGGCCGGAGGGGAGGAGCCATGTATGGCACTCCCTTCCCCTCCCACTGAGCTCCATCTATGGTGCAAATTCCTCCCAGCCTCACCCCCTGCTGGAGCCATAGCATGCTGGGCTGAGGGAGCTGGAGGGTCCCTGTCAGGTCTCCGGGTGTGACCCCAGGGGAATTGTTTTGGATTGGATCAGAACCAGAACCAAGGTCTGGTCTTTTTATATTTGCCCCTGATCAAATTATTGAATACAAAGCATGCACGCGCTGAAGTAACTACTCTGACACCCTAAGTCCAGTGTGAAATTACTTTCTGCCTATATTTCCTCTTTTTGCAGTTTATATAACAATGGGTAGACATCAAAAACAAGCAAGGCGAGATGTATGTAAAACATATTATTGCTACATATTACTGTAACAAATGTATGAGCTTTTAGTTGATTTAGCAAGTTTAGTAATTAATCATAGCTATATTGGGTATTTTGGTAACTTCTTCTTCTTTGAGACGTTGGATGTTGATGTCATGTCTGTCTTGGGTGCAGTT
This sequence comes from Lithobates pipiens, assembly GCF_037356315.1. Classification (NCBI taxonomy): domain Eukaryota; kingdom Metazoa; phylum Chordata; class Amphibia; order Anura; family Ranidae; genus Lithobates; species Lithobates pipiens. The sequence continues at coordinate 133,485,046 of NW_027507718.1, forward strand.
CTCGGAAAAGAGGCACAGTCTTTTTATAATTCTTTGTGGTTCGGCTTCAAGATAGTGGGGTGGGTGGGGGGAGAGCTAGCAGTTATCTAAAGTAGAGTTAAGGTTAGAAAGCTATGCAATGTCATAATATTACATATTGAAATAGGCATTTTAGCATTCTACCTAATACCTTATGATCATCCAGTTGCAAATAACTTTCTTGCAGGGTGCTGACTGCCTGGGTAAGAGAGGCAAGTTGCTGGCATAGTGACTCCATAGGGGAAGCCCCTCCCTCAATCTTCGACATCTGGCTGAGTGGTACTGTCACGTACCTGGTGGAGATCGAGCTGTAGAGGGGGCTTCTCTTGCACCTCCTGTCTAACACCCCTGGTAGTGATGACAGGGAGTGGAGGACACAGAGTGGCACGAGGGCCGAGGTGGCAGATTACTCTGGCTGTACTTTGGCAAGAACCAAGTGACTTGAAATCACTGGGCCGGAACTAAAGACAGGGGCTCTGTCACGTACCTGGTGGTTGAGCCCACGGATGCTGGGAGCGGCTACTCGTATTTCTCCATCTCAGGAACTCCTGCTAGAGGAGACAGAGGTTCGAGAGCGCGGAAGGGGCACAAGTGCCAAGCAGGACACTGGTGTCGGGGCTGATCCGGCTCTGGGTACTGAAGAGGAGCAGATGTGACAGGAACAGAGATCAGCAGGAGGCGGGAGCTGCGGGAGATGCACATGCTGAGGCAGCGGGGAAGGTGTCCTGTAGTACGGTTCTCACAGCAGACCCGCAAGCAGGTAGAGCAGGATACTGGAGGCTGGAACAGGCCAGGTCAGGAACAGGCAGGCAGATAGGTACTGAATCAGCAGGCAGAAGAATCATCAGACAAGCCGAGGTCGTGGGCAGGCAGCAAGAAAGTAGTCGTCAGGGTAAGCCGGGTCACAGGAGTAAACGAGAATCAGGCAGGTACAAGGGGATCACGACAGGAATGCTGTAGACCGGACAGCAAGGAGGCAAGGTAACAGGTCCCTTTAAATAACCCCTTGGGCGGCAAGAGCTGTCACGCCGCGCGCGCGTGCTCCCCAACCTCTCTGCGCACCCGCGTGCACTCAACATCACCAACGCGCACCCGCGTGCGCCCATCAGAACATCTGTGCGCCCACCTGCGTTAGCGCGCACCCGCGTGCGCCCACCTGCGTTAGCGCGCACCCGCGTGCGCCCACCTGCGTTAGAGCGCACCCGCGTGCGCCGACAGACACCGTTAAAAAGGGCTTTACGGCCCGAACCTCCGGGGGCAGTCGGATGACCGAGCTGACCTTCTTGACATTGCCCCCCCAAGGGGCAGCCCCCGGATGCCCAACTGAGCCAGCTTAGCTGGGTGCGCTCTCTTGAAGGCCAGAATCAGCTTCTCAGCATGAATGTTACTTTCTGGTTCCCAAGAATTATCTTCAGGACCGTATCCTTTCTATTTCACCAGGTACTGAACCTGTCCCCGTCTCCTCCTGCAGTCCAGAATTGATTCTACTTCAAATTCGACTTCTCCGTCGATCAGAACAGGTTCAGGTGGACAAGTATCTCTGCCAACGAAGGGATCCGGGACAGCGGGTTTGAGTAGAGCCACATGGAAGACCGGGTGGATTCGGAAAGACTCTGGTAGTTGCAACTCGTACGCCACACTGTTGATCTTCCTCTTTTTTTTTTAAACATATTTTTATTAAGCAGAAAGGAAAAATTTTGACAATACATATCAGTCGAACAGTAAGACAGTATCACGGTAAAGAGATATATACGAGAGAATATATCACAAAACAAAAGAAGGGGAGTATTACACCCCGACGACCCGAAGGGTCACGATATCATGCGGTTTAGTCATTGATAAAGAGGAAAGTGAAGAAGGAAGATGAGAAAAAGGGGAGAAAGAGAAGAAAAGAGAGAAGAGATATAGGAGAGGGGGGGAAGGGTGGGTAGGGGGGGGGAAGAGGGGAGGAGGAACGGTACCCAGGGAGGCAAGGACCCTCTCACATTCACATTGCGGAAGGGTAGCGAGAAAAACGTGGAGAGGAGAAACAGTATCATCTAAACACAAAACCCCTACATGTAAGACAGTAGAAAAGCACTAGTACTAGTACAAGCAGAAACCTGAGTCCCGGAAGGGTCATGGAGATGCAGAGGGGGGAGTAAAGGGTTGCATGTCTTCCAGTGCAGACGAGACAGGGTCGAACAAATCCTGTGGTAGTTGTGCCAATAATAGAGCGGAGTCCTGTGAAGGAGAAGAGTTGGTGTGTGAGGACGTCAGCTTGAGTTTCCCCAAGGTGTTGCCGATATTGCGGTGCAGGTACCAGCTTGTATAGCGAAAGGGATGAACAAGGGAATTAATCTCCTCCGAGTTAAAGGATTGCTCAATATAGTCCCTCCATCTGGCAAAGAAGCGAGGAGTGGAAACAAAGTGGGATGAGATAACATCAAGACGTTCTATGTGGAACAGCGAGAGGAGGGTTTGTTTAACGCCCGTTAGACTCGGTGGATTTGTGGAAATTCAGCAATTCATAATAGTCCTGCGAGCTGCCAACAGGCAGAGGTGGGCCCAATGAGTAAGGGTAGCCGGACAAGGAGAGTTTAGCGACAGAGGTGGAGGGTCACAGCTGAACAGGCAGGTCAGCGGGTCCTTAGGCACAGGTTTCTTGGTAATGTGTCGGACATAATCCAGGACGGAGTCCCAAAATGCTGAAATGGAGGAGCAGTTCCAAAAACGGTGCAGTAAGGTGGGGCGATCTAAGGAGCACCATGGGCATTTGGCTTGCGAGGGATCCTCAGAGTTGGTGCGGAGATAGTAAGCTCTATGAGCGATCTTAAATTGAGTTTCCCTCCATTTCTCCGAGATAACAAGTTTGTGAACAAGTCTGTATCCTTGCAGGATTCTTTCCGGTAGGTTCATGTTATTAAATATAGAGGCCCATTGCTTGAAGGGGGCAATGTGGTACTTGTCCGCCTGGTAGCTGATTAGGTGGGAGTAGAGGGTAGAGATGGAGTAATCACCTTGTTGAAGCACAGCCTCCAGTTGTGATTTGCGGAGGCAATCCGGGCGCAACCCTCCTATCGATTTCAGGTAACTCAACAGTTGGTGGTGATGAAACACATGGTGAGAAGGAAGTGAGAATTCCTGCGAGAGGGTTTGGAAGGATTTGAGTGTTCCACGTCCAGGCTCATATAGGGAGGCCACTTTGAGTAGACCCCGTTTCTCCCAGTGAGCAAAGGCTGAGTGAATGGTAGAGGGTGGAAACATAGGGTTGCCTTGAATAGGTAGATGAGCTGAAATATTAGTAGGTAATCCCAAGAGCCTCCTAACTTCCCTCCAAGCCACCACTGTGTCCCGAATAAGGATGTTGTACTTAAGATGGGTCGGTAGAGCGTGAATATTGGAATGAAGGACCGCGGAAAGCGTATATGGATGTACCAACGCCTTCTCAAGGCGATGATTGGAGTATCTTGATTTACCCGCTATCCAGTCAAGGCCCTGTCTCAGTAGACACGAGAGGTTATAGAAACGGAGACTGGGCAGGCCTGCACCCCCGTCAGGCTTCGGAAGACATAATTTCTGAAGGGCAATGCAAGGTTTTTTTTTGGCCCAGAGAAAAGTGGACAGGGCTTTATGTATCTTCTGCACATCAGAGTGTTTAAGTAGAAGTGGGATGGTTTGCATCGGGTAGAGTAGCCTCGCAAAGGAGACCATCTTGAAGAGATGACATCTTCCAAAGAGTGATAATGGCAGGCCTGCCCAAGCTTCCAACTCCTGCACAATCTTAGAAATTAAAGGTGGGTAATTGAGGGTATAAAGAGAAGAGGGCTCCTGACCTATGCGCACTCCCAGGTAGGTAATATGGTGTCGTGCCATTGCAAAGGGTGAAGATGATTGCCAGGACATAGCTTTTCGCAAATTTAGGGAGAGGATCTCACTCTTATCAAAATAAATTCTAAACCCTGAGCATAGGCGGTACGCTGCGAATAGGTCACGAAGTTTATCAAAATCAGCCGGAGGGTTGGACGAGAAAAGTAAAATATCGTCCGCAAAAAGCGCAGATTGAAGGTTCTGGTCCCCAAACATAATTCCGCTAACACCGTCAGGGGAGTTTAAAGGGGTTCGATCGCTAGATTAAACAAAAGGGGGGACAAGGGACACCCTTGTCTCGTCCCTTTGGTAAGAGGGATAGTGGATGAAACAAAGTCTGCAGTAACAAGTCTGGCAGTCGGGGCATCGTACATTTGACATAGGAAGTGCGTAACCGGACCCGAAAAGCCAAAGGCTTGTAGTACTTTAAATAGCCAAGCAAAATTAATGTTATCAAAAGCCTTTTCGGCGTCAATGGATATGATGGCTAAATCTTGTTCGGGGCATAGTTTCGCTCTTTCCAATGCCAGGAGCACTTTGCGGATATTTAAGGTCGCTGATCTGCCAGTCGTGAATCCTGATTGGGCCTGGTGCAGGAGAGTGGGCAGAATGGTGGCTAGGCGTGAAGCTATAATTTTGGATAATATCTTAACATCAACATTTATAAGGGAAATGGGCCTATACGAACCTGGGTATAAGGGGTCTTTGCCAGGTTTGGGAATTAACTTAATGTGGGCCTGGGAACCCGTAGGGGGGTAGGACCCACCGTCCCATAGGGCGGTGAACACTTTGGAGAGAGTAGCGGCAATAAAGTCTCGAGTAAGCTTATAGAATTCAGCAGAATATCCATCAGGACCTGGTGCTTTAGAAGGGGACATCAATTTTATCGTTGACCTAATGTCATCGATGGTGATAGGGGCCTTGATAGCGTCTAATTGTGGTCCAGTCAATTGTGGTAAGCTTACCCTTGAGAGTAGCTGGTCAGCAACCGAGTGGTCAATGGGGTCTTCTGCGTATAGGGATGTGTAGTATTCGGTCAAAAGTTTGCTAATCATCTTAGAGGAGGTGGCAATGGATCCATCTGGGTGTTTCAGGGCATGGATATGGGTGGGCCTTTTGAAGCCCGCACATAGCCGGGATAAAAGCTTGCCCGCTTTATTACCATATTTGTGGAGTCGCATGGACAAAGAGGAGGATGCTATCTGCTCCTGCCTTTCCGCCCAAAGGTCAAAGTTCTGTTTGGCTAACTGCCATGCCGTGACATTAGCCTGCGTGCGATTACGAAGAAGATCAAGATGCATGGAGCGAAGTCTTTCGCTGGCTTGTATATAGTGTTGCTTTGAGTGTCTCTTATATTGTGTAACATAAGCTATAATTCTACCTCGGATGAAGGCCTTTCCAGCCTCCCAGAATAAATTCGGAGTGGTGATATGTTCACCCTTCGTTTCTGAATATTCGGTCCAACTAGTAAGTAACATCTGTTTGAAATCTTCGTTATCAGCCAAATAGGAGGGGAAGCGCCATACGGGCGAGGATGAGGGAGGTTTCACATTTAGTAGGCTAACCGTTACAGGGCAGTGATCAGAGATGGCCAAGTCTTTGATGTCAGGATCGCTCGCCAACGGTAGGAGAGCAGGGGACGCAAAGACATAATCAAAGTGCGAAAATGACTTGTGGGGGGGTGAATAGAAAGTGAATTCACGTTCCGTAGGATGAGACAATCGCCAGATGTCAGTGAAATTTAGTGATGATAACGTACGGGCAAGGGGAGTGGCGTCAGTGTCAGTGAGGGCCGAAGGTGTAGGTGAACGAGAGTCTCGGTAGGTTCTATCCTCAGAGGGGCACATAACAGAGTTGAAGTCCCCACCTATCAGGTGGAGTGCTTCAGACGCTTGGGAGATCCAGGCTCCTAGTTCCTGGAAAAACGACGAGTCGGGGGAGTTGGGCGCATATATGTTAGTTATAGCAATGTCCTTAGAGGCCAGGGTAAGGTGCAGGGTGACCATACGACCACACGAGTCAATACGAACATTACGAGTGGTATACTGCAGACGTTTATGAAGCAGAATAACCACCCCCGCTTTGCGACCTGCGGCCGGGGAACCCAGAACTTCGCCAACCCAAAGTTTGCGAAGGCGTGAAAGATCTCCATCGGTCAGGTGGGTCTCTTGTAGGAGCGCCACAGCGGCCTTCAACCGTTTCAGATGACGGAGGACTTTCATGCGTTTGGAAGGTGACCGAAGGCCCTTAACATTCCATGATACTACATTAAATACTAAATCAATATTGAGATAGAAGGAAATAATCCAAGGAGCGCGCATAGGTAGGGGAGCCCCCAAGGGTAACCAAGTAGAAGAGGAGGGAAAAGAAGAAAGGAAAGCAAGAGCAGGAAAAAGAAGAGAAAAGAAAAGGGGACAGAACCAGACAGTATGTATTACAACATAACAGTTTTGGTGTATACACCATAAAGTAGCCGTAGCCCACTTCACCTTTTTCCACACGGGATGCATCTAAGGTACAAGACTCCCAGCGGGTGCACGCATCCCCTGGGAGAGGCTGAATATACTTCCTCGGGGAGGGGTGAAGGGAGGGGGGACAAAGGAAGGGAGAGAATGCAAAGCAGTATCTCAGATGGTAAAGGGGGGAGGACTGGGGGGGCAGGTGAGGGGGGGGGAGACCTCAAAGTTTTAGAGGGGCAACATGATAACGGCATGTCAGAAATGGGACAACCAATCGTGTAGGTGAAATAGGCGGGCTAAAACCAGGAACTAAAACAACACAGCATGAACAGGTTCGACAATATGAACAATAGCCCCTGCATTGAACAAATAAAAGAGAAACGGTAAATATAAAACAAAACAGCAGTGTGTAGGCACAGTCTCATTGGCAAGCATCCCATGGAGGACTGCACAACAAGAGCAGTGGCAGAAAGTACCAGCAATTGGAAGTACTTTCTAACATTACCAATATCCAGGCAAGGAGGCCGGAGGGAGGAAAGGGAAAGTTCAGCGGAGCTCAGAACGTGGACGCTGGGTGGTGGAGCGACTGCGCTTATATGGTGGTTTGGAGGGGCTCAGCTGTGTAGCAGTGGAGGCCTGAGTATCGGTAGCTAGACCAGCAGAGGGACTCTTCGTCAAGGGGTCATGCCTGGTATCCATGTCAGCGGGGTAGTTGAGGAAACACTCCGCTTCCGAGGGCGAGTTGAAAGTGCGGCGGGTGCCATTGGGAAAAGTAACGTGTAGAATCGCCGGATAGGCCAAAGTGAACTTGACATGGTTCTTAAAGAGAGAGGCACAGATTGGTGAAAATTCTTTTCTCAGTCTCATGACTTCAGCAGAGTAATCAGCGAACAAAAGCAAATTAACGCCATCAACAGTAAGGGTGCGTTGGGAGCGGAACTTTTGCAGGATAGCATGCTTATCCGCATAGTTCAAGTATCTAGCAATGACCGCTCTAGGTTTGTTGCGCTGTTCTGGAGGGACATGCCAGTTTTAAGTTCAGGGTTGACAGCCAAACTTGATCTCCAGGCTCCAGGCTAAGTTCCCCTCTCCTCTTTTTATCAAAGATTTGTTTGTTGTATAATACTCCTGAGTCCTGGATATTGTTTCCTGAAGAAGCTTGTTGTTGGCACTGAAGAAGGCCAAAGTTTCCTGAGCAGCAGGCACCGAGCATTCCGAAAGGTTATTTGTTAGAAACAGGGGGTAAAATCCATAATTCGCAAAGAAAGGAGTTTGCTTGGTGGCAGAGTGGACAGAATTATTGTAAGCAAATTCAGCGAGAGGTAAGAGAGAGACCCAATCATCTTGAGAGAAGGAGGAGAAGCAACGTAAGTACTGTTCCAGAGTTTGATTCGTTCTTTCCGTCTGGCCATTAGTCTGCGGATGATAAGCAGAGGAAAAGGAAAGGTTAATCTCCAGGGAACCACATAATGCCCTCCAGAACCTCGAAGTGAACTGCACTCCCCGATCAGAGACAATATCCACAGGGATCCCATGGAGCCTCACAATTTCTCTAATAAACACCTTGGCAGTCTCGGCAGCAGGGGAGTTACCTTTCCAGGGAAGGAAATGCGCCATTTTTGAGAGCCTGTCCACAACCACAAAGATGGTAGAATGGTCTTCAGAAGGAGGCAGCTCAACAATAAAATCCATGGAAATCATCCTCCATGGTCTTTCAGGAACAGGCAGAGGTTTCAGCAGACCCCAGACCTTGGATCTGCTGCCCTTGTTCTTCGTACAGACCGTGCAGGATTCCACATAATCTTTGCAGTCCTTTGCCAATTGTGGCCACCAAAAAGTCCGCTGAAGGAGTTCAAGTGACTTGAGCACCCCGAAATGACCGGCCAACTTATGGTCATGGCAGGCACTGAGGACAGCTACCCGTACCCCCTGGGGTACAAAGATCTTATCCAGATGCCACAATAGATTGTCTCTTGCCTGCAGAGTGACACCAGGAGGAGGAGAGACATGGAGTGACGCCCGTTTGATCTGATCCAGCAGGTTTTCCTGAAGTAAAAGGAAATTTCCAGAAGACAGGATGGTATCCGGGGGTGAAGAGGCCTCATATCCGCAAAACATCCTCGAGAGGGCATCCGGCTTGGTGTTCTTTGACCCGGGTCTGTAAGTTATGTGAAAAGAAAATCGAGTAAAAAAGAGTGCCCACCTGGACTGACGTGGTTTCAACCTCTTAGCGACCTTCAAATACTCGAGATTCTTGTGATCAGTAAAAATGAGGATGGGGTGTGCTGCTCCCTCCAGAAGGTACCTCCATTCCTCGAGTGTCGATTTGATGGCCAACAGTTCCCGATCTCCCACATCATAGTTCCTTTCAGCTTCCGAAAGCTTATGGGAGAAGAACGCCACCGGATGAAGAAGAGCCTTGGAACCTTGTCTCTGTGAAAGAACTGCCCCAACCGCAATTTCAGAAGCGTCGACCTCTAAAATGTAAGGCAGGGCCGGATCAGGATGCTTCAAGATTGATGCCGAGGTGAACAGTTTCTTGAGGGCCACAAAAGCTTCCTGGGCTTCGGAGGTCCAGAGGAAACGACAGCCCTGCTTCGTGAGCTTCGTAATGGGGGAGATGATGGTAGAGAACCCCCTGATGAATTTTCGGTAAAAGTTGGTGAAGCCCACGAAACGCTGAATGCCCTTCTTATCAGAGGGAGCGGGCCAGTCCAAAATGGCGGAAACGTTCTGTGAGTCCATTTGAATGCCTTCCACAGAGATGATCAAGCACAGAAACTGGATACTCTGCTGCTCAAACACGCAATTCTCTGGTTTCGCATACAGGCCATGACAACGTAGTCTGGTTAACACCTTTTTAACATGCTCACGGTGCTCGGGCAGAGAAGGGGGAAAAGATCAAAATGTCATCAAGATAAATAATAACAAACAGATCAAGATAGTCCCTGAAGATGTCATTCACAAAGTGCTGGAATGTAGCAGGTGCGTTGCACAAACCAAAGGGCATGACCAGGTACTCGAAGTGCCCGAACCGGGTGCGAAAGGCAGTCTTCCACTCTCGTCGCCACTCCGGATGCAGACTAAGTTATAGGCCCCGCGAAGATCTAGCTTAGTGAATACCGCCGCCATCCCCAGTCTCTGGAACAGTTCGGGTACCAGAGGTAGAGGGTACCGGTTCTTGATAGTTATTTTATTCAGTTCCCGATAATCAACACAGGGGCGCAGCGCGCGGTCTTTCTTTTCCACAAAAAAGATTCCGGCTCCCGCAGGGGAGGTAGAAGGTCGGATAAATTCCCCTCTCCAAGTTCTCATCAATATACGTCTTCAAGGTACCCAACTCCAGCTCAGTTAGAGGAAAGATCCTTCCGGAGGGGATTTCGGCTCCTGGAAGGAGCTCGATCGAACAATCGTAAGGCTTATGTGGAGGGAGAGTTTCCACACCTTTCTTGTTGAAAACGTCCAGGAACTCGTGATAGACCTTAGGGACAGATTGGTGAATTTCCTTGTCAGCTTCCAGGCACAGTAAAGAGGGAGAAACATCGGTAGTCTTAATCAAGCAATGCTGATTACAATAGGAGGAGGAGAAGTTGATCTTCCCGGTGCGCCAGTCAATCTGAGGGTTATGGGTTTTCAGCCAGGGCATGCCAAGGATGATCGGGAATAAAGGAGAATCAATAATATCTAGGCATAAAAGTTCTTGATGATTCTCGGAAATGGTGGTCAACAGGGGTCTTGTTTCCTGTGTAACCGGCCCGGACTTAAGAACAGAACCGTCGGCCAAGTGTACTGAAAGTCCCTTCGCCCTGGGCCGTGGGGGTCCATGAAGCCACTGCAAGCTCCAGAATCAATAATTGCGGTGGCCCGGATACTCCCTCCTGGAAGCTGTAAGAGAGCGGAAACAGCCAGATGAGAAGCGTAATCAGGTAAAGTGGATACAGGAACAGAGGTAGTGGCTTGGCACTTACGGAGCTTAGCTGGGCAGGTCCTTACGTAATGTCCGGGTTCCCCGCAGTACAGTCACAGGTTGTTATTCCTCCTGCGCAGACGTTCTTCTGATGTGAGAGAGGCCAAGTTGCATGGGTTCAGAAGAATCGGAGGAAGAAGACACCGGAGCAGAAGAAGCTGGTTGAGGGTAGCTGGTGACTCGTGGAAGCATCCAAACTGGACGGGAAGGAGCGGCAGAGCGTTCTGATCTCCGCTCTCTTAACCTCCTGTCAATCTGTATGGAGAGGTTAATGAGAGCTTCTAAAGTCTCTGGGATGCCCACTCGGGCCAGCTCGTCCTTTAAGTTTTCAGAGAGACCTGCACGAAATTGGTAGCTCAGGGCGGCGTCGTTCCAGTTGGTATCGGAACTCCAGCGCCTGAACTCAGATACATAGTCCTCTCCAGCTCTGCGGCCCTGCTGTAGGGAGTGCAAAGCCACCTCTGCAGTAGGGTCCTCATAAAGCTGGGACATAGCCTGGAAGAATGAGTCCAAGTTGTCAAGGGAGGCGTGCTTCTGCTCAAGAAGACGGTGGGCCCAGGACTGTGGTTCACTCAGTATCAGGGAAATGACGAACCCCACCCTAGTGGATTCAAGCGAGAAAGTCCAGGGGTTGCAGGGCAAAGAATAAACTGCAGGCATTACGGAAAGCCCTGAATTTGCTTTGGTCCCCCGAGAACCTCTCAGGCGTGGGGACCCTTGGTTCGGGTGGCAGCATCACCACGGAGGGAGTGGGAGCTGGTCCTGGTGAAGGAGGTGAAGACACCGACAGAGCTTGAACTTGGCCCTCCAGACGGTTGTACCCTTCTTGCAGGCTCTTCACAGCCTAAATGAGTCCAGCATGATGACGGCAGAGTTCATCCATCGGAGAGGCTCCCGGCGTGGGCTCAGACATGGCTGTCCGGTACTGTCACGTACCTGGTGGTTGAGCCCACGGATGCTGGGAGCGGCTACTCATATTCCTCCAGCTCAGGAACTCCTGCTAGAGGAGACAGAGGTTCGAGAGCGCACAAGTGCCAAGCAGGACACTGGTGTTGGGGCCAATCCGGCTCTGGGTACTGAAGAGGAGCAGATGTGACAGGAACAGAGATCAGCAGGAGGCGGGAGCTGCGGGAGATGCACACGCTGAGGCAGCGGGGAAGGTGTCCTGTAGTACGGTTCTCACAGCAGACCCACAAGCAGGTAGAGCAGGATACTGGAGGCTGGAACTGCAGAAGAACAGCAGGCAGGACGAAGTCGTGGACAGGCCGGGTCAGGAACAGGCAGGCAGATAAGTACTGAATCAGCAGGCAGAAGAATCGTCAGACAAGCCGAGGTCGTGGGCAGGCAGCAAGCAAGTAGTTGTCAGGGTAAGCCGGGTCACAGGAGTAAACGAGAATCAGGCAGGTACAAGGGGATCACGACAGGAACGCTGTAGACCGGACAGCAAGGAGGCAAGGTAACAGGTCCCTTTAAATAACCCCTTGGGAGCGAAGAGCTGTCACGCCGCGCGCACGCACGCGCTCCCGCGCACACACACACCAACCTCTCAGCGCACACGCGTGCGCTCAACATCACCAGCACGCACCCCGCGTGCTCTCGGCAGCAACAGCGCGCACCCACATGCGCCCACCTGTGTTAATGCGCACCCGCGTGCGTCCATCAGAACATCCACGCACCCGCGTGCGCCCACCTGCGTTAGCGAGCACCCGCGTGCGCCCACCTGCATTAGCGCGCACCCGCGTGCGCCGACAGACACCTTTAACAAGGGCTTTACGGCCCGAACCTCCGGGGGCAGTTGGATGACCGAGCTGACCTTCTTGACAGGCTCCGTGATGCTGAATCAGTAGGTGGAAGCGTAGCTGGGACGTAAGCCAAGGGTTCATTAACAGCCGGGCATAGCAGATACCGAGACGTGAGGCAGAGGCAAAGACGGGAGACAGGCCAGGTTCGGTACACAGGCGGGCAATGAGGCACAGGAACATCAGTCGGAAGCAGAGTCAAAACACAAGCCGTGGTCACAAGTAGGCAGGCAGAGGTCAAGAGGTGGTTCAGGCAAGCCGAGTCAGGATACAGAAAACTGGTTCAGATCGGGTAAGCAAGCACTAGCTGAAAAGACCACTCAGCAAGTTGTGCATGTCACTGGCAGCTTTAAATAGACAGATTGGCGCCAATGTGCGCGTGTCAATGCGCGCACCATTGTGCACACAAGTGCGCACACGCATGCGCTTGTGCGCATGCCAATACATATCTTTTCTTGAGCATCTCCTGGATTGTCCACACCTGCACACCACTGTGCGCTTGTTGCCTGGGTTACCCTTACAGACTGTAACTGCTGCTGCTGCCTGTGGTATAGGAAAGGAAAACAACAGCAATTGGGGTAGCTTCAGGTGTACACTGTGCAGGTGGCACAATATACCGACTGTAACTGCTGAAGCTGCCTGTGGTATAGGACCAGAACAATGCCAGCAATAGGGGTGGCTTCAGGTGTACACTGCGCAGGTGGCACAATACACTGACTGTAACTGCTGCAGCTGCCTGTGGTATAGGACCAGAACAACACCAGCAATTGAGGTAGCTTCAGGTGTACACTATGCAGGTGGCACAATACACCGACTGTAACTGGTGCAGCTGCCTATGGTATAGGACCAGAACAACTCCAGAAATTGGGGTAGCTTCAGGTGTACACTGTGCAGGTGGCACAATACGCTGACTGTAACTGCTGCAGCTGCCTGTGGTATAGGACCAGAACAACACCAGCAATTGGGGTTTAGCTTCAGGTGTACACTGTGCAGGGGGCACAATACACCGACTGTAACTGCTGCAGCTGCCTGTGGCATAGGACCAAAACAACACCAGCAATTGGGGTAGCTGCAGTTGTACACTGTGCAGGGGGCACATTACACCCACTGTAATTGCAATAGCTTCAGAGGAAATAAGCGCTGTCTCTCTGTCTATCTCTCTCTATGAGCTGAACACACTATGCAAGGCCGCCGCGCTGGCAGCCTTATATAGTGTGTGTAGCCACTTAAAGCAAAATTGTGCACAAGGCACCAACACACAATTATTATTATTATTATTATTCACGATTTATATAGCACCAACAGTTTATGCAGCACTTTACAATGTATAGGGGGGACAACACAATTACGGTACAATACAAAAGGTACAGGAGGGCCCTGCTCGTAGAGCTTACATTCTAAAGGGAGGGAGTGGTGGTACAAAGGTAATAGCTGCAGAGAATGATTTGATGGGGGTGGCTCAAGGACAGTTAGGTGGGTGTGAGATAGGCTTCCCTGAATAAATGAGTTTTCAGGGAACTCCTAAAGGTAGACAGGGTAGGGGCTGATCAGACAGACTGGGGCAGGGAGTTCCAGATTTACACAATGTAAATAACCACCTGGTTAAATTACTGTGGGTAAGTCCTTAAGTAAGTAAGACAATTATATGTAACGGTATGATTTGCAAAGATACATTATGGCTCCCACCGACTCTCAATCTGCCTAAAGCAGGGAGAGGATGTAAGTAGAAAATGTTAAATGTTTAAATCTGACCAGTGGCGGAATTATAGGGGTCGCTGAGATCGCCAAGGCGACCGGGCCCCATGCTGCAGGGGGCCCTTGAGGGCCCCCCTGTATATCTGAAGGAGTGGGCGGCTGAGACCGAGCTCCTCAATCTTCAGCCGAAGTGTAATCGGCACTGTGCGGGGAGCTCGGAGTCATCACACTACTTGTAACTAAAGTGAAAGCAGTGTGTGCTCTTTGTCTCCCCCTACAGTGCAGTACCCGGCAGGAAGCGATAAGATAAAGCACTGCCGTTTTTGAAAAGACTTTATGTGTGTGTGTGTGTGCGTGTGTGTAGATGGCGAGCGGGCGGGGGGCACACTAGCAGCATTTGATGGCACACTGGCAGCGTTTGATGGCACAGTGGCAGTATTTGAGGGCACAGTGGCAGTGTTAAATGGGCACAGTGGCAGCGTTAAATGGGCACAGTGGCTGCAATTGATGGCACAGTGGCAGTGTTTGATGGCACAGTGACAGCTTTTGATGGTACAGTGGCAGCGTTAAATGGGCACCGTGGCAGCGTTTGGCACAGTGGCTGCAATTGATGGGAAGGTGGCAGCGTTTGATGGCACAGTGGCAGAATTTGAGGGCACAGTGGCAGCATTTGAGGGCACAGTGGCAGCATTTGAGGGCACAGTGGCAGCATTTAATGGGCACGGTGGCAGCGTTTGATGGCACGGTGGCAGTGTTTGATGGCACAGTGGCAGCTTTTGATGGCACAGTGGCTGCAATTGATGGCACAGTGGCTGCAATTGATGGCGCAATGACAGTGTTTGATGGCACAGTAGCAGCGTTTGGGCACAGTGGCTGCTATTAATGGCACAGTGGCAGCATTTGAGGGTACAGTGATAGCGTTTGAGGGCACAGTGGCTGCATTTGATAATTTTGTTTAAAAAAAAATTTGTGCCCCCCAAAAATTTTGAGCACCAGCCGCTGCTGTTTAGATGTATGTATGCACATTTTATGTATCTGCGTTTAATCCTGCCCCCCCCTTCCCATATTAGAGCTGGGTGATTTTCTAAAAAAAAAAAATTTGTCATTTAAAAAAAAAAAACTTGATTCACAATTCGAATCAAGTTTTTTTTTTATGGACACCGCGCCAGTCCTGAGAAGCTGCGGGCAGGAGTTTTTAGGTGAGGCCGTGGCTTTGTCCTAGTCCGTGGGTCCGGCCTCGCGGACTAGGCTGAAGCCGCAGCCTCATCTAAAAACTCCTGCTCGCAGCTCCTCAGGACCGGTGCGGTGTCAGCACAGATCCTGGTGAAAAAATAAATATCTAAAAAAAACTATTTGCTGAAAATTTGAATCGATTTGACCTCTCAACTCGATTCAAGATTCAAATCGATTTTTTTCCCCAGCCCTACCCCATATGTGTACAATCAGAACAGTTTTTTTTTTCTTGCTTGTTCAAAGTACCAACAAAAAAATGCTATTCCTCTGAAAAGCGATCTGTGCTCACATCGCTTTTCAGAGGCATTTGACAGCTGGTAAAGGGGCAATATGTTGCCTCCTGACCACCTGTTTTAATCCCTTAATGTGATTGTAAAGGTTTCCTTTTTTTTTTTTTTTTTAATAACAAACATGTTATACTTACCTTCACCATGCAGCTCGTTTTGCACAGAGTGGCCCCGAACCTTGTATTCTGGGGTCCCTCGGTGGCTCTTGTGGCTCCTCCCGGGGGGGGGGGGGGTGTTACCTTGCAGGCGTGTTACCTTGCAGGCGCCCCCGACGCCCGCGTCATTGGATTTGATTAACAGCTGCAGGAGCCAATGGCTGAGCTGCTATCAATCTATCCAATCAGGAGCCGAGAACCCCGGGCAAAGGAAGAGCGCATCTCCACCTGGTAAAGTTCCAGGGCTCAGGTAAGTAAAACGGGGGGGGGGGGCTGGGGTTTCGGTGACTGCCAGGTGTTTTTTTTTTTCACCTTAACCACTTGGGATCCGCGCTATTGCCAAATGACGGCATTAGCGCGGACCTACATTTCCGGGACTACGTCTATTGAAGTCGTCCCGTGTACGAGCGGCCTGCGCGCCCCCTGAGGGGCGCGCGCGGCATGCTCTGTGATCGGCGAGTCCATGAGACTCGCCTGATCACCGATCCGTGCAAGGGGTCTATCCCGACCCCTTATCACGTGATCAGCTGTCAGCCAATGACAGCTGATCATGTGATAGAACGGAGCCGGTAATCGGCTATTATTCCTCCTCGCGCTGACAGCGCGAGGAGAAAAAAAAAAGCCGATCACCGGTGGCCGTGATCGGGACATCAGTGCCATCCTGAATAAAAGTAAGTGCCCCCCGTCAGTGCCCATAGTGCCCACAGTGCCACTCACAGTGCCACCCACAGTGCCACCCACAGTGCCACCCACAGTGCCCACAATCTGCCTCAAAGGTGCTGCACCCCAGTGCCGCCCATCAGTGCCCAGCAGTGCCGCCCATCAGTGCCCAGCAGTGCCGCCCATCAGTGCCCAGCAGTGCCACCTATCAGAGCCACCTATCAGTGCCACCTATCAGTGCCCATCAGTCTTATCTATCTGTGGTACCTATCAGTGCCCATCCGTGCCACCCATCCGTGCCACTTATCCGTGCCACCCATCCGTGCCATCTTATCTGTGCCCATCTTTGCCCATCAGTGCCGCTTTATCTGTGCCCATCGGTGCTGCCTTATCTGTGCCTATTAGTGCCGCCTTAACTATGCCTATCAGTGCCCACCAGTGCAGCCTATCAGTGCCCACCAATGCAGCCCATCAGTGCCCACCAATGCAGCCTATCAGTGCCGCCTAATCAGCGCACTTCAATGAAGGAGAAAAATGACCCGTTTGCAAAATTTTATAACAAACTATTAAAACATGATTTTTTTTTTTTTTGCATCTTTTTTTGTTTGTTTAGCAAAAAATAAAACTCCGAGCTGTAACTAAATACCACCAAAAGAAAGCTCTATTTGTGGGAAAAAAATGATAAAAATTTCATTTGGGTACAGTGTTGTATGCCCGCGCAATTGTCATTCAAAGTGCATCAGCGCTGAAAGCTGAAAATTGGTCTGGGACTGAGGGGGGTTTAAGTACCCAGTAAGCAAGTGGTTAATGCATAGGATGGATTAAGGTGAAAAAACACGAGGGTTTACAACCCCTTAAATGCATCATCACTATACTGCAACTGCATGCAATGCACACAGTTGCAGGGGGGTTCTAGTGTAGCTCCATTCACATAGGGATGTACTTAAAGGGTGCCCAGACTGGAAAAAGATTGAGAAACACCGACATAGAGGAACCCATCTCTCCATTTTCCTCCTGCAGCCGCTGAATGCCTGTGGGAGGGAGAGGTGGAGAAGCAGCGGCAAATTGAGAAATTGGTTCCTTTACATGCAGCCATCCACTTGCAACCGGGCCCTGTTGTTCCGCCACCAAACTCGGAGTAAAGGGCCCTGTCAGGGGGGCCCTTCATGGTTTCTTGCATCGGAGCCCTGAAGGTTCTAGTTACGCCACTGAATCTGACCTATTAAATAAGCCTAATAGGAGTGTACATTAAATTTACCCTGAAAGAAATTAAACAAACCCTATCAGTGACCATAGACTTTTAAGTTTCAGTTTGAAAAACTGTACTGGAAATCGTTTTTTCATTTTCAGATGTGGAAGTGAAGATAAATGTGGATGCTTATATATATATTATATATTATATATATTATGATACCTGATACATCTAAAATGCTATTTGAATCTGGGATTGTTTGTTTTTTAATCTGAGGAATTTGTAATGTTTGTTTTCCCTGCAGTTTCATGAATGTTTTATATTTTACAGTTATGTGAGAATAGGATAGGCAGTTTGCACTTTCAAAAGCTCACTGGTGTCACATGATCATACATGATCATACATGACCTACATGCATGGTACAGTGTTTGCTATTTAGTAAAACCTAATCTAAAATGTCCCTCTGCATCTTTTTTCCATCGTTTTTGCATTCTAAGCATTGCAGTGTAAAACTTCATCTGAGAGTAGACCTTTATGTCAGGCTAGTAACATGTACTTGCCCCTCATGTGTTATATAACTGTTTTGGAGGACAAACGTATGCATTAGGTATAAGATGGGGAGTTTGGGACTTTAAATGAGGTATGGAGTCAAGACTAGCAGGCAGTCGGTGTAGAAAAAGTACATTTTATTCTTCTACAACAGAAAATTTTGAAGTATTGCATACATAAAAGCATGGAGAAGCGTGTTGTAGCAAATACATGCTGTTAATCATTAATGCATGTCAAAAAGTATTATAGCACATTGCACAGTACAACAATATAAACTGTCCTCCACTCACTTAGGACAAGATAATGTATAGTCAGGAGTAGGGATGAGCTGAACACCCCCCGGTTCGGTTCGCACTAGAACCTTCGCATGGACCAAAAATTTGTACGAACTTTAGAACCCTATTAAAGTCTATGGGACTCGAACATTCGAAATCAAAAGTGCTAATTTTAAAGGCTAATATGCAAGATATGCAACAGACAACACCAGCAAAAAGGGGTATCTTCAGGTGTATACTGTGCTGGAGGCACACAACACCCACTTTAACTCCTGCAGATGCCTGTATTAGAGAACACCAGCAATAAAGGGTAGATACAGGTGTATACTGTGCTGTGCTGGAGGCACACAACACCCACTAACTCCTGCAGATGCCTGTATTAGAGAACACCAGCATAAAAGGGTAGATACAGGTGTATATTGTGCTGGAGGCACACAACACTCACTAACTCCTGCAGATGCCTGTATTAGAGAACACCAGCAAAAAAGGGTAGATACAGGTGTATACTGTGCTGGAGGCACACAACACCCACTAACTCCTGCAGATGCCTGTATTAGAGAACACCAGCAAAAAAGGGTAGATACAGGTGTATACTGTGCTGGAGGCACACAACACCCACTTTAACTCCTGCAGATGCCTGAGAGAAGAACACTGTCCCTGCCTATCTTGCTCTTTCCCTGCACGCCGGAACACACTACACAAGGCTGCCGCGCTGGCGGCCTTATATAGTGTGGGGTGTGTACTAAACCCCCTGAGCTATAATTGGCTACAGGCATCCTGCCTGTGGCCAATTATGGCTCTCCTCGCTGCCGGCGCTGTGATTGGCCAAGCATGTGGGGTCACAGTGCATGCTTGACCAATCATGAGATAGCAATGCACTGCGATGGCGTAGTGCATTGTGGGCCATTCGTGTTCGAATTTGGTGCGAGCGGTCCACAAAGTTCTGAATTCGCCGAACAGACGAACGGCCGATGTTCAAGTTGAACATGCGTTTGAGTCAAACACCGAGCTCATCCCTAGTCAGGAGTAAAATAATAAAAACATGTGGAACCATATGTGTAGACATATAGCATCTGAGTAAGCCAAACACGTTTTGTGGTATAGTACCTAGTTATCAGGGGAGGATACTTCAAGGGTCCTGTAATAAAACAAATATACCAATGGTCTAATAGTGTACCAAAAGAGAGGAATGATAGATGCAGAGGACAAGGATAGCATCCCTTAAATACTCACATTGGTTTGGAGTGTGTGATCAGAGGGTGAGGACTAAGGTTGCCACCTTTTCTACAAGTCAAACCCGAACACTTTAGAGGCGCACAGCAATTTTTTTTAATAGTATAAACTATACATATATTTTTCTATTAAATAACACTTCTAATCATATGAAGTTAATCACAAGAGTCCCCTTTTACATCAGAGTCCACAGAGTTCCGCTTTTACATCTGAACTCGTAGAGTTCACTTTCACTGTAAGGGGGGACTCTGCAGACTCTGATGTAAGGGATAACTCTGGGGCCTATAACATAAGCGATGCTCTGGGAACCATGATTTATGGGGGGACACTGAGGACTCTGATGTAAGGGGAAACACTGTGGCCTCTGGTGTAAAGGGGAACTCTGATGTAAGGGTTGCTCTGAGAGCCCTGATTTGCCTTAGTGTACTTACTCAGATGTGGGAGAGAGAAGGGGGAGACTTCAGTTACAGATAGGGATGGATGGTAAGCTCAGAGGTATAAATCGAGCCCTCTCTCCTCTACCGCCTATGTGTGTGTTTGGGGGGGGGGGGGGTTGTCAGTGCTGGCCTTGGGCAGTGAGAAAGGGTGTAACACACACTCTAAGCCAGAAACCCTGCTGGTAAGCCATAGTCCAGTTTAAATAAAGTGTCCGGGTTTTAGGCAGTCTGAAACCTGGACACATGATTCCAAACCCAAACTGTCCGGGTGAATCCTGGACAGGTGGCAACCCTAGTGAGGACTATTGAGAATGTCCACCATGGGAGCTGAGGTAATACGACACATGGAAGAAGCAGTGAGCACTCATGAAATCTGCAAGAAAATATACAAATGGTAAAAAATGGGCTCCACATTCTGTGGATATACTGTAAATAAGTTGTGTAAACTATTATGTAATAATATTAGTGGTAAATTAGATAGAACAAGCCCATAGCCAGATAGAAAGAAATTAAAATCAATGGGATGTAGAAAGTGAGTGAGACCCAGAGCTGTAACCATAAAGGTTAAAGACAGAGCTGGGAAATGAAAAGTGGTGTAATGTGATGAACAATCCCACATACCAGTGAAAGACAATATGTTGAACAGTTTGTGAATATAAATATTGACAGGGAAAAGGGGAAATGAGGGAAAAAAAATAAAAAATAAAAAATAAAAAAAAGAAATGAAAGAACCTTCACACAAAAAGACCTCAAAAAAATGTGGGTTCAGTTGGACTTTTTAGGCATAAAGAAAGTTGTAAACACAACCGGTATGAAAAATAATTATTTCTATTTATTTAAAATAAAAAAGACAATTTAAAAAGAACAGGAAAAAGTTCAATTTCCCTTTTACACAAAAAAAGGGAAAAAGTTTCCTCCTTAAAATTGCACAATTAAGACCTAATTGACATCCTATCAAACATAATAACAACCTTTTCAAATTTCCAAAAAGGAAAAGAAAAAAACAAAGTATATATCTATACAAATGAGGGATCAAGGATATCAATCATACAGTCAACGGTTACATATATTTTTGGTGCTCTACATGTTTCGTGTCTACAATGACACTTCTTCAGGAGCTGATAATAATGTTCTGAATTCTAAGGAGAGAATATAAATGAGTAAAAGGAAAACAGATATATGTATAAAATACTAGAAAGAAAAAACATACATCTATAAACATTCGTATAAATAACATACATATATCCAACAAATTTCGTTAGGTCATCCATCAAAATACTAAGGTGTAAAAAAAAAAAAAAAAAAAAAAAAAAAAGGGGGGGGGGAAAGAGAGGGGGATTTTTCCTGAGACCACAATGTGGGGGCGGGTATAACATTCCTATTTAATGCCATATAGTATCAGCCACTCGATACTTACATTCCTTCGTAAAAGGGTGTCCTAAATAGGGAGATCACCGTTTCCAAAGGAGGAAATTGGTACGATTGATTACACAAAACTTTTCTCCACAGAGGGAAACAAGAAAGGGAAGAGAGAAGAGGGGGAGAGGAAGAAAAAAAGAAAAACAATTGTTGAGCAAGTATATAAACAAAAGTTAAATAAAGAAATATATTTTTTGAACTTAGTGAAATCGCTATAAAGGTGTATTCACCTCATAAAGATTAGATCTTCAGTGTGTTTAGTAAAAATTCTTGAGGCGTAAGTGAACACAGATAAATCCGTGATGGATACTCTTTGGTATCTCCTGAGCTGTATAATTAGAAGATAAAAAAAAAAAAAAAAAAAAAAAAAAAAAGAACCATCAAAAAGTGGGGATTTTTAGAATATATAGATAATATCCAAGAATATAAAGAAATATATCCATAAGGATAAGAAAAAATATATATATATGAACTCACTATATAAGTGAAACATCAATTATTTAAACAGCAAAGAGAGAAAGAGGGCCAGCAAGGAGGAATTGTGCAGTGTATGCTAAAGCTAAGCTATTAATAGTGCCTACACCATAATAGATTTAGAGGAGATGAAAAAAATATATCAAATAAAAGCATATATAAAGTTGTGTAAACCAATTACCTCAAGTTGCAAAAAACGGATCAAATTCCCACTGGGTAAAGGAGGAAAGTAAAGGGGGAATCAAAGAGGCAGACTAATCGGCCCATTCACCCCTCTCATATTGTTTTTTGTGTGTAGAAGATGGCCGCCATTCATGGACACCAGCCACGTGTGTCCTTTTATATATATCCGTCCCGGTAGTGACGCCAATCCGCAATCGACGGAAGTGACGTTTATCTACCCGACCAACGTCTCCTACGATGCGTTCGGTTGATACCGACGTTACACACGAACGTGCAACGTCCTCGCATAGAGCACGTGTGTACGTTCGTGAGGCCAAAGGAAACACCTACGTCTGGCCAATATAATGTACAGACGTGCACCAGATAGGGGAGGAGCACCTTAAAGGTTCCTCCCCGATCTGCGGAGGTGGAGTAGGGGGCCTCGTTCCGATGCAGCGAATGGAGACAGTACCAGAAGGGACTGTGAGAACAGCCCACAAGTCCCTATGGTAGAGCGCCAAACCCCATATCCCAAATGGGGTAATTAGGGGTCGCGCTCGCGTGGTCGCACATTGTGGTCAAGGAATAATAAAAAAAAAAAATATAAAAAAAACACCTAAGCATTGATGAAGTAATAATTACAGTGAACTCAAAATATACATAATTCTTTTTAAGCAAATTAGACTGTTACAGAGAGGCAGATCAAATTTAAGTTGATCAGCCAGATCATTCATTATTAATTACATCCAGATGCGGTGTGTATAAGATTCAAAACAGACAAAACAACATCCATATATTCAAAAAATATTTACATTCCGCATTGGGTTATTGTGTATATAAGCGAGAGACAAAAAAAAAAAAAAAAAAAAAAGGGGGGGGGAAAGGAGAAAAGGAGGGGGGACAGATGTACTCTACAAAAAAGACTTGTATGATTGAGTCTCATTTAGGCCAGGGGCTTGGGTAGCATTGAGTTTCTCAATCCAAATCGTTTCACGTTGTAAAATGCGTTTGTCCCAATTTCCTCCACGTGGATCCTTTGGAATGATCTCTAAGATACTAAAAAGGACACATGTTGCATCAAAAGCATGACATAGATCAATGTGTCTACTCACTGTTGTTAACATTTTCCCATTAGAGGATACATATACATGGTCCTTGATGCGTTGCCAAAGACATCTCATAGTCTTTCCGACATAAAAAGCTCCGCATGTGCATGTCATTAAATAAATGACACCCTGTGTTTTGCAGTCTGCCCTGGATTTTAAATAGACAAATTCACCATTAGGAAGTGCGACTTCTGCACCCTGTTTGACCCAGGGGCAGAAATCGCAGGTCCCACATTTGTACAGACCCCTGCCATTTTTGATATCTCGTCCTTTAGGTAAATAAAAGCTTGATACCAAATGATCTCTCAGCGAGGTAGTGCGTCTAAATGTCAGTTGGGGTCTTTTCCCTATGTATTTTTTGATTACCGAATCTTGGTGTAAAATATGCCAATGGTTTGTAAGGATATTGCGGACCTCTTCATGTTGAGATGAAAATCGTGTTATTAATCTTGTATTGCTTTGTATTTCAGGGTTACATTCTTTCTTTGAGTATAATAAAGTGTTCCTAGGTTTTCTGTACGCACGATTGTACGCCCTTCGTAGTTGAGATTTACTATACCCTCTAGCTAATAGGCGTATACGGAGGAGATCTGCTTCTTTGTGAAAGTCATTATCATGAGTGCAATTTCTACGTATTCTGACATATTGTGCATAAGGAATATTTTTTACCAATGAACTGGGATGAGCACTTGCTGCGTGAAGTAAAGTATTTCCTGCAGTTTCCTTGCGATATAATTTTGTAGCTAGACAGTTGTTTTTGTCTTTAAAGATTGTTAAGTCTAGGAACGTTATTTTTTGAAGATCCATATTTAGGGTAAATTTCAAATTGTATGTGTTGATATTAAGGAATTTAATGAAGTCTATCAGACTCCTAGTTGTTCCCGTCCAGATTACAAAAATATCGTCGATATAGCGCATCCACGACATCACACAATCGGTAAATATTGACAAAGATTCATTTGAGAAAATTTCCCGCTCCCACCCCCCCAGGTACAGGTTCGCATAGGACGGTGCACAGCACGTACCCATGGCGACACCCTGCACCTGGAGGTAGTGGGACCCATTGAAACTAAACCAATTATGCGTCAAGACAAAATCAAGAAGGGTGAGGATAAAATCGTTATATTTCCAATTGGTGTGTGGTTCCTCATGGAGGAAGGTGCGTATCGTCTCGACGCCCTTCTCGTGAGGGATGCTAGAATATAGAGCTTCCACATCAAGAGTCACGAGAAGGGCGTCGGGAGGACTCACCAAACCCTCCAATTTTTTCAGAAGATCAAGAGTGTCCCTAGTGTATGAGGAGAGACTTATGACGTGTGGCATTAAGGTAGCATCTATGAGTCTACTGGTGTTTTCAGTTAGGGACCCAATCCCTGAGATGATGGGACGTCCGGGGGGGGGTGTGACTCCTTTATGTACTTTTGGGAGAGCGTAAAAAGTTGCTTCTCGTGGATGTACACTATTAAGATATTTATACGTATCCTGATCTATCAGGCCTTGTTCATATCCTCCATTAAGGATGTTTAGAAATTGGATTTTATAGCGAGTTATACTTGAAGGTGAGATCTTTTTATACCAATTCTCATTAGTCAATATATCATAACACATTTTTTCATATTGTAGTTTCGTCAATAGGACGATGTTACCTCCTTTGTCTGATGCTTTAATGACTAGATCAGGATGTTTCTTCAGATTTTTTATAGCTCGTTTTTGGGAGTTGTTTATATTGGACCCCTGTGGTGTGATTTGCATTTGTTTGATATCGCTTATTACACTGATTAGAAAGGTCCAAATGAACGCATTTGTAGTTAAGTCAGGGAAATTCTGAGATTTAGGCCTGAGGGGGCCCCTTCCTCCATTTACCATTGAGCATGATTGTTTTTCAGGAATTACTTGCGTAGTTTTAAAATTAGTTTCCTTTCCTTCATTCTCTTCCAGTAGAAGAATTAAATCCCGGAGGGCTCTAAACTCAGCCATTGAATAATGTTTTATACTTTCAGCAAGGTCACGTTCCTGTCTGTTCCTAATGACTTCCGAGTCATAGATGTATCTATAGGTAAGGCTTCGTGCAAATAAATAAATATCTTTTATAAGCTCATATTTGTCAAGATTAGTGGAGGGGCAAAAGCCCAGGCCCAAACTCAGAACCTCCAATTCAATATTTGAGAACTGATAGGGGGTTAGGTTTATTATATCCAACTTTAAGTCGGTTGTATCATTGGTTCGGCCAAGTGAAAATTTGATGCCATAGATCCTGCCTGTGTTAGGTGGGGGTCTAACGTTGTTTGTTTAGTGCCCGTTTGGGTCATGTTTGTAGAGGTATACATAGGGCCCAAAGGGGCATATTGTCCATTTTGACCACCAATCAGAGACGGATTTTTAGGGGGAAACCCAGTTGGTAATGGTGTCGAAGGAGGAAAACGTGTTCGCCCATTTGTCATGGCTTGTTTATTAGTTCCAGGGGAAACTTTTTCAGATCTAGATGGAGATGTCCTTCGAGGTGTAGGTTGACTATTCATAATCTGTACTGCTTGTTGTGCCAATCCCCCCATATAGGTATTATGTGGTTTCGTCCCTTCCTGACTTTCATTGTGAGGTACATTGTGATTTTGAAATCTCTGCTTATTCTCATCATTAATTGACCGTTTTGCATATGGTGTATGATGTCCCCCACCATGACCCCGCTTACGTGGTCCTGAGTTGGTGTTGGTGTATGTTGATGTTGATCGTTTCGTATTAGGTAATGATGGAGTAGTTGATGCGGATGAGTCAGATTCAGTATCTTCCTCTGTAAAATCAAAATCATTAGTAACATTTCTAAACCGTGAATTCGGCCTGGGGCCTCTCATTTGTTGGGAGGTCTGCCATTTATATGCAAACCCTTCTAGGAACGCTAACCTATCCTTTGACATTTTGTTTTGTTTCTTAAAAATTATATCTTTAGTAATTTTTGTAATATATTCTTTCAATTCTTGCCATCGTTTCGTATACTGAGCATGATTTTTTATTGCTTCATTTGTTGATTGCAACATTAGTATATCTTGGTCCAGACTATTCAACTCTGCTTGATATTGTGCAATGAGTAGTTTTTATGAGTTCCACACTACACTGTGTAAGAATTTTTTCCCATGTTTTTTTGAATTCCATCGTGGGATTTTGGAAACTTGGATATACATGGGTTCGAAGACCAATTGGACTAATGTTTTCTCTTATATATTGTTGCAAAAAATCAACATGCCAGTATAGGTTAGATTTCTTTTTTAAAAGCCTTTTCATTTTGTTCATGTATTGATTAATATTAATCTCAGGTTCTGTATCTACATTTACATTGGTTTGAATTTCATTCATATATCCTGTCCATGCTGTTCCTATGAAATCCATAGTAAGGGAGGAAAAAAAAAAAAAAAAAATATTATTATCTTGGAATTCTCTCCAAGTAGTCTCTCGCTTATTTACTTACTAATACATAGTTTACTTGCAAACGATATTAATATAGAAGAACAATTTAAAGGACAAGTATCCTAAACAATTATTTCATATCTAGAAAAAAACTCCACCTAGAGGTCTTTTTGTGTATATATTTATATACACGAGGGGTGCTTCCACCCTACAATCATTGATTTTGGAAAAATGAACAATTGTGTATCTATCACAGGGTGGTGTCTGTGGATACACTGATAGAAAAAATGCCGCGTCCTAATTATCACTTTGTGAATATAAATATTGACAGGGAAAAGGGGAAATGAGGGAAAAAAAAAAAAAAGAAAAAAGAAAAAAAAGAAATGAAAGAACCTTCACACAAAAAGACCTCAAAAAAATGTGGGTTCAGTTGGACTTTTTAGGCATAAAGAAAGTTGTAAACACAACCGGTATGAAAAATAATTATTTCTATTTATTTAAAATAAAAAAGACAATTTAAAAAGAACAGGAAAAAGTTCAATTTCCCTTTTACACAAAAAAAGGGAAAAAGTTTCCTCCTTAAAATTGCACAATTAAGACCTAATTGACATCCTATCAAACATAATAACAACCTTTTCAAATTTCCAAAAAGGAAAAGAAAAAAACAAAGTATATATCTATACAAATGAGGGATCAAGGATATCAATCATACAGTCAACGGTTACATATATTTTTGGTGCTCTACATGTTTCGTGTCTACAATGACACTTCTTCAGGAGCTGATAATAATGTTCTGAATTCTAAGGAGAGAATATAAATGAGTAAAAGGAAAACAGATATATGTATAAAATACTAGAAAGAAAAAACATACATCTATAAACATTCGTATAAATAACATACATATATCCAACAAATTTCGTTAGGTCATCCATCAAAATACTAAGGTGTAAAAAAAAATAAAAAAAAATAAAAAAAAAATAAAAAGGGGGGGGGGGAAAGAGAGGGGGATTTTTCCTGAGACCACAATGTGGGGGCGGGTATAACATTCCTATTTAATGCCATATAGTATCAGCCACTCGATACTTACATTCCTTCGTAAAAGGGTGTCCTAAATAGGGAGATCACCGTTTCCAAAGGAGGAAATTGGTACGATTGATTACACAAAACTTTTCTCCACAGAGGGAAACAAGAAAGGGAAGAGAGAAGAGGGGGAGAGGAAGAAAAAAAGAAAAACAATTGTTGAGCAAGTATATAAACAAAAGTTAAATAAAGAAATATATTTTTTGAACTTAGTGAAATCGCTATAAAGGTGTATTCACCTCATAAAGATTAGATCTTCAGTGTGTTTAGTAAAAATTCTTGAGGCGTAAGTGAACACAGATAAATCCGTGATGGATACTCTTTGGTATCTCCTGAGCTGTATAATTAGAAGATAAAAAAAAAAAAAAAAAAAAAAAAAAAAAAAGAACCATAAAAAAGTGGGGATTTTTAGAATATATAGATAATATCCAAGAATATAAAGAAATATATCCATAAGGATAAGAAAAAATATATATATATGAACTCACTATATAAGTGAAACATCAATTATTTAAACAGCAAAGAGAGAAAGAGGGCCAGCAAGGAGGAATTGTGCAGTGTATGCTAAAGCTAAGCTATTAATAGTGCCTACACCATAATAGATTTAGAGGAGATGAAAAAAATATATCAAATAAAAGCATATATAAAGTTGTGTAAACCAATTACCTCAAGTTGCAAAAAACGGATCAAATTCCCACTGGGTAAAGGAGGAAAGTAAAGGGGGAATCAAAGAGGCAGACTAATCGGCCCATTCACCCCTCTCATATTGTTTTTTGTGTGTAGAAGATGGCCGCCATTCATGGACACCAGCCACGTGTGTCCTTTTATATATATCCGTCCCGGTAGTGACGCCAATCCGCAATCGACGGAAGTGACGTTTATCTACCCGACCAACGTCTCCTACGATGCGTTCGGTTGATACCGACGTTACACACGAACGTGCAACGTCCTCGCATAGAGCACGTGTGTACGTTCGTGAGGCCAAAGGAAACACCTACGTCTGGCCAATATAATGTACAGACGTGCACCAGATAGGGGAGGAGCACCTTAAAGGTTCCTCCCCGATCTGCGGAGGTGGAGTAGGGGGCCTCGTTCCGATGCAGCGAATGGAGACAGTACCAGAAGGGACTGTGAGAACAGCCCACAAGTCCCTATGGTAGAGCGCCAAACCCCATATCCCAAATGGGGTAATTAGGGGTCGCGCTCGCGTGGTCGCACATTGTGGTCAAGGAATAATAAAAAAAAAAAAATATAAAAAAAACACCTAAGCATTGATGAAGTAATAATTACAGTGAACTCAAAATATACATAATTCTTTTTAAGCAAATTAGACTGTTACAGAGAGGCAGATCAAATTTAAGTTGATCAGCCAGATCATTAATTATTAATTACATCCAGATGCGGTGTGTATAAGATTCAAAACAGACAAAACAACATCCATATATTCCTAAATTCCTAAAATTACTAAAGATATAATTTTTAAGAAACAAAACAAAATGTCAAAGGATAGGTTAGCGTTCCTAGAAGGGTTTGCATATAAATGGCAGACCTCCCAACAAATGAGAGGCCCCAGGCCGAATTCACGGTTTAGAAATGTTACTAATGATTTTGATTTTACAGAGGAAGATACTGAATCTGACTCATCCGCATCAACTACTCCATCATTACCTAATACGAAACGATCAACATCAACATACACCAACACCAACTCAGGACCACGTAAGCGGGGTCATGGTGGGGGACATCATACACCATATGCAAAACGGTCAATTAATGATGAGAATAAGCAGAGATTTCAAAATCACAATGTACCTCACAATGAAAGTCAGGAAGGGACGAAACCACATAATACCTATATGGGGGGATTGGCACAACAAGCAGTACAGATTATGAATAGTCAACCTACACCTCGAAGGACATCTCCATCTAGATCTGAAAAAGTTTCCCCTGGAACTAATAAACAAGCCATGACAAATGGGCGAACACGTTTTCCTCCTTCGACACCATTACCAACTGGGTTTCCCCCTAAAAATCCGTCTCTGATTGGTGGTCAAAATGGACAATATGCCCCTTTGGGCCCTATGTATACCTCTACAAACATGACCCAAACGGGCACTAAACAAACAACGTTAGACCCCCACCTAACACAGGCAGGATCTATGGCATCAAATTTTCACTTGGCCGAACCAATGATACAACCGACTTAAAGTTGGATATAATAAACCTAACCCCCTATCAGTTCTCAAATATTGAATTGGAGGTTCTGAGTTTGGGCCTGGGCTTTTGCCCCTCCACTAATCTTGACAAATATGAGCTTATAAAAGATATTTATTTATTTGCACGAAGCCTTACCTATAGATACATCTATGACTCGGAAGTCATTAGGAACAGACAGGAACGTGACCTTGCTGAAAGTATAAAACATTATTCAATGGCTGAGTTTAGAGCCCTCCGGGATTTAATTCTTCTACTGGAAGAGAATGAAGGAAAGGAAACTAATTTTAAAACTACGCAAGTAATTCCTGAAAAACAATCATGCTCAATGGTAAATGGAGGAAGGGGCCCCCTCAGGCCTAAATCTCAGAATTTCCCTGACTTAACTACAAATGCGTTCATTTGGACCTTTCTAATCAGTGTAATAAGCGATATCAAACAAATGCAAATCACACCACAGGGGTCCAATATAAACAACTCCCAAAAACGAGCTATAAAAAATCTGAAGAAACATCCTGATCTAGTCATTAAAGCATCAGACAAAGGAGGTAACATCGTCCTATTGACGAAACTACAATATGAAAAAATGTGTTATGATATATTGACTAATGAGAATTGGTATAAAAAGATCTCACCTTCAAGTATAACTCGCTATAAAATCCAATTTCTAAACATCCTTAATGGAGGATATGAACAAGGCCTGATAGATCAGGATACGTATAAATATCTTAATAATGTACATCCACGAGAAGCAACTTTTTACGCTCTCCCAAAAGTACATAAAGGAGTCACACCCCCCCCCCCGGACGTCCCATCATCTCAGGGATTGGGTCCCTAACTGAAAACACCAGTAGACTCATAGATGCTACCTTAATGCCACACGTCATAAGTCTCTCCTCATACACTAGGGACACTCTTGATCTTCTGAAAAAATTGGAGGGTTTGGTGATTCCCCCCGACGCCCTTCTCGTGACTCTTGATGTGGAAGCTCTATATTCTAGCATCCCTCACGAGAAGGGCGTCGAGACGATACGCACCTTCCTCCATGAGGAACCACACACCAATTGGAAATATAACGATTTTATCCTCACCCTTCTTGATTTTGTCTTGACGCATAATTGGTTTAGTTTCAATGGGTCCCACTACCTCCAGGTGCAGGGTGTCGCCATGGGTACGTGCTGTGCACCGTCCTATGCGAACCTGTACCTGGGGGGGTGGGAGCGGGAAATTTTCTCAAATGAATCTTTGTCAATATTTACCGATTGTGTGATGTCGTGGATGCGCTATATCGACGATATTTTTGTAATCTGGACGGGAACAACTAGGAGTCTGATAGACTTCATTAAATTCCTTAATATCAACACATACAATTTGAAATTTACCCTAAATATGGATCTTCAAAAAATAACGTTCCTAGACTTAACAATCTTTAAAGACAAAAACAACTGTCTAGCTACAAAATTATATCGCAAGGAAACTGCAGGAAATACTTTACTTCACGCAGCAAGTGCTCATCCCAGTTCATTGGTAAAAAATATCCCTTATGCACAATATGTCAGAATACGTAGAAATTGCACTCATGATAATGACTTTCACAAAGAAGCAGATCTCCTCCGTATACGCCTATTAGCTAGAGGGTATAGTAAATCTCAACTACGAAGGGCGTACAATCGTGCGTACAGAAAACCTAGGAACACTTTA
The DNA here is from genome assembly GCF_037356315.1 of Lithobates pipiens. Lineage (NCBI taxonomy): Eukaryota > Metazoa > Chordata > Amphibia > Anura > Ranidae > Lithobates > Lithobates pipiens. The sequence continues at coordinate 133,516,409 of NW_027507718.1, forward strand.
TTATACTCAAAGAAAGAATGTAACCCTGAAATACAAAGCAATACAAGATTAATAACACGATTTTCATCTCAACATGAAGAGGTCCGCAATATCCTTACAAACCATTGGCATATTTTACACCAAGATTCGGTAATCAAAAAATACATAGGGAAAAGACCCCAACTGACATTTAGACGCACTACCTCGCTGAGAGATCATTTGGTATCAAGCTTTTATTTACCTAAAGGACGAGATATCAAAAATGGCAGGGGTCTGTACAAATGTGGGACCTGCGATTTCTGCCCCTGGGTCAAACAGGGTGCAGAAGTCGCACTTCCTAATGGTGAATTTGTCTATTTAAAATCCAGGGCAGACTGCAAAACACAGGGTGTCATTTATTTAATGACATGCACATGCGGAGCTTTTTATGTCGGAAAGACTATGAGATGTCTTTGGCAACGCATCAAGGACCATGTATATGTATCCTCTAATGGGAAAATGTTAACAACAGTGAGTAGACACATTGATCTATGTCATGCTTTTGATGCAACATGTGTCCTTTTTAGTATCTTAGAGATCATTCCAAAGGATCCACGTGGAGGAAATTGGGACAAACGCATTTTACAACGTGAAACGATTTGGATTGAGAAACTCAATGCTACCCAAGCCCCTGGCCTAAATGAGACTCAATCATACAAGTCTTTTTTGTAGAGTACATCTGTCCCCCCTCCTTTTCTCCTTTCCCCCCCCCTTTTTTTTTTTTTTTTTTTTTTGTCTCTCGCTTATATACACAATAACCCAATGCGGAATGTAAATATTTTTTGAATATATGGATGTTGTTTTGTCTGTTTTGAATCTTATACACACCGCATCTGGATGTAATTAATAATTAATGATCTGGCTGATCAACTTAAATTTGATCTGCCTCTCTGTAACAGTCTAATTTGCTTAAAAAGAATTATGTATATTTTGAGTTCACTGTAATTATTACTTCATCAATGCTTAGGTGTTTTTTTTATATTTTTTTTTTTTTATTATTCCTTGACCACAATGTGCGACCACGCGAGCGCGACCCCTAATTACCCCATTTGGGATATGGGGTTTGGCGCTCTACCATAGGGACTTGTGGGCTGTTCTCACAGTCCCTTCTGGTACTGTCTCCATTCGCTGCATCGGAACGAGGCCCCCTACTCCACCTCCGCAGATCGGGGAGGAACCTTTAAGGTGCTCCTCCCCTATCTGGTGCACGTCTGTACATTATATTGGCCAGACGTAGGTGTTTCCTTTGGCCTCACGAACGTACACACGTGCTCTATGCGAGGACGTTGCACGTTCGTGTGTAACGTCGGTATCAACCGAACGCATCGTAGGAGACGTTGGTCGGGTAGATAAACGTCACTTCCGTCGATTGCGGATTGGCGTCACTACCGGGACGGATATATATAAAAGGACACACGTGGCTGGTGTCCATGAATGGCGGCCATCTTCTACACACAAAAAACAATATGAGAGGGGTGAATGGGCCGATTAGTCTGCCTCTTTGATTCCCCCTTTACTTTCCTCCTTTACCCAGTGGGAATTTGATCCGTTTTTTGCAACTTGAGGTAATTGGTTTACACAACTTTATATATGCTTTTATTTGATATATTTTTTTCATCTCCTCTAAATCTATTATGGTGTAGGCACTATTAATAGCTTAGCTTTAGCATACACTGCACAATTCCTCCTTGCTGGCCCTCTTTCTCTCTTTGCTGTTTAAATAATTGATGTTTCACTTATATAGTGAGTTCATATATATATATTTTTTCTTATCCTTATGGATATATTTCTTTATATTCTTGGATATTATCTATATATTCTAAAAATCCCCACTTTTTTATGGTTCTTTTTTTTATTTTTTATTTTTTTTTTTTTATCTTCTAATTATACAGCTCAGGAGATACCAAAGAGTATCCATCACGGATTTATCTGTGTTCACTTACGCCTCAAGAATTTTTACTAAACACACTGAAGATCTAATCTTTATGAGGTGAATACACCTTTATAGCGATTTCACTAAGTTCAAAAAATATATTTCTTTATTTAACTTTTGTTTATATACTTGCTCAACAATTGTTTTTCTTTTTTTCTTCCTCTCCCCCTCTTCTCTCTTCCCTTTCTTGTTTCCCTCTGTGGAGAAAAGTTTTGTGTAATCAATCGTACCAATTTCCTCCTTTGGAAACGGTGATCTCCCTATTTAGGACACCCTTTTACGAAGGAATGTAAGTATCGAGTGGCTGATACTATATGGCATTAAATAGGAATGTTATACCCGCCCCCACATTGTGGTCTCAGGAAAAATCCCCCTCTCTTTCCCCCCCCCCCCTTTTTTTTTTTTTTTTTTTTTTTTTTACACCTTAGTATTTTGATGGATGACCTAACGAAATTTGTTGGATATATGTATGTTATTTATACGAATGTTTATAGATGTATGTTTTTTCTTTCTAGTATTTTATACATATATCTGTTTTCCTTTTACTCATTTATATTCTCTCCTTAGAATTCAGAACATTATTATCAGCTCCTGAAGAAGTGTCATTGTAGACACGAAACATGTAGAGCACCAAAAATATATGTAACCGTTGACTGTATGATTGATATCCTTGATCCCTCATTTGTATAGATATATACTTTGTTTTTTTCTTTTCCTTTTTGGAACTTTGAAAAGGTTGTTATTATGTTTGATAGGATGTCAATTAGGTCTTAATTGTGCAATTTTAAGGAGGAAACTTTTTCCCTTTTTTTGTGTAAAAGGGAAATTGAACTTTTTCCTGTTCTTTTTAAATTGTCTTTTTTATTTTAAATAAATAGAAATAATTATTTTTCATACCGGTTGTGTTTACAACTTTCTTTATGCCTAAAAAGTCCAACTGAACCCACATTTTTTTGAGGTCTTTTTGTGTGAAGGTTCTTTCATTTCTTTTTTTTTTTTTTTTTTTTTTTTTTTTTTTCCCTCATTTCCCCTTTTCCCTGTCAATATTTATATTCACAAAGTGATAATTAGGACGCGGCATTTTTTCTATCAGTGTATCCACAGACACCACCCTGTGATAGATACACAATTGTTCATTTTTCCAAAATATGTTGAACAGATCAACAAGGTAGTAAAGAAAATGAAAGGTGATTTAAAAGAAACTCAGAGGTTGTCCTTGAAAAATAAAAGGCTAAAAGGCAGACATAACGGTGGAGAGGGGTGTCCTCTGGCGAAGCCACCCACCAAGGTTTAGACAACACTTCCCAAAAGAAAGAAAACTGTAGTCAGTTGCAACAGTTTTTTCAGATCAATCAGAAGAAAAAAAAAAAATGGGATCACTCAATTCTGAGAAAAATATTATGGAATCACCACTAGGGATGAGCCGAACACCCCCCCCCCCCCAGTTCGGTTCGCACCAGAACTTTTGAACGGACCGAAAATTCTTGCAAACTTTAGAACCCCACTGAAGTCTATGGGACTCAAACGTTCGAAATAAAAAGTGCTAATTTTAATGGCTAATATGCAAAATATTGTCCTAAAAAGGGTTTGGGGACCTGGCTCCTGCCCCAGGGGACATGGGTCAATGGCTAAATTTTTTTTAAAATGGCCGTTTTTTCAGGAGCACTGATTTTAATGTCGATTAAAGTGAACAAAAAAAAGTGAAATATTACTTTAAATGTCATGCCTGGGGGGTGTCTATAGTATGCCTGTGAATTGGCACGTGTTTCCCGTGTTTAGAACAGTCCCTGCAGAAAAAGACATTTAACTGAAAAAAGTAATTTAAAACTGCTTGCGGTTTTAATGTAATATCTGGTTCCGGCAATATGGATGAAAATCATTGAGAAAAATAGCATGGGTAGCCCTGTCCCTGCTCATTACCAGCCCTTTTGGGTCTTGTACAGATATTAAGGTGAACCCTATAATACTCAGAACAGCAGTATACAGGCGGTGCAAACAAGACAGGGACTGTGTAGGTTTGTTGTTAAGTAGAATCTGTTTGTAATTTTGAACTGGTACATTTTTAAAGTGTAGCTCCAGTCAAAAAATCTATTTTCTCATATCGTCTTCCAGGACAGCCTTTGAGATATAGGGCTCCTCCCTCCGGGACAGGAAACACGTCAAGCCAATTAAATAAAAGGTGTGGTCCTCCAGGCCCTCCTCAGTTTTTGTGTTTCCTGCCGGACGGGAAGGAGCACGTCTTGGAACTGGTAAGGGGAGCTCCTTCTCAGGGGTTTTACCTGGGGAGAGCGCCTTGATGGACCTGGCCCTTAGCACCCCTCGGTCCGAACGAAGGGAGGAGAGGGTAGCTTTCAGTCCCCGCTGCCATTTAAACGTTCGGAGAGAACGGGACCCCGATACGCGGCAATCTCCCCCTCGGAGCGCTAACCGCTCGTACCTGTCGGTCGGAGGCGGCGGGAGACGTTCGCTCTACCGACCGGCGTTCGGGTACTGTGAGCGGTGCGTTCGTAAGAACGCACGGCGTCGGGGCGGAGTTTTTGCGCTCTGGCGTACGGAAGTGGGAGAGACGCACTTCCGCCGGATTCGCGTCATCAGGGGGCGCCGCAGGACCCGTTCCAGTCCTTTGGGCGCGGCGGTGTGACTACAGGGTTGCCTGGAGCAGTGTGAAGGCTCAGAGAGACTGAGTGATACACAGGAACCATGGAGAGTGCGGTTGTGCAGGTGGACTCCGGTTCAACAGGCTCCAGTACCTCTCAGGTAAGCTTGGTGAGGGCAGACCAGGACTTACACTGGGGGGTGGGGGGTCACTCTGACCCGTAGCACCTTCCCGGGGTGGAGAACCTGCTGGTGAAGGGGGGCACTTCCTAAACAGACCCTAGAAGCACAGTGGTGTGGTCAGGGGTGGTATTTTAATGGGACCCTGTTTTTCTTTGTTTTTAGGTTAAACAGGACAGAGCCCAGATACCTTTACCCAGAAGGAAATGTGCCGTGTGTGGGGCTAAGTTAGGCACCGGTTGGGAGAAGCCGCTTTGCCCAGATTGTGTCAGTAGCCTGGTAAAAGAGGACTCGGTGGCAGCTTGTCACAATGTTTTAACATCCGTAAAGGATGAGATTGCATCCACCTTCCAATCTTTTAAAAACATGATGGATAGGATGCAGGGTCCTTCTGTCTCTTTACCCAGAGCCGTGAGTATGCCTTCCTTATCCGAACCAAGTCAGGAGGAGGAGGTGGATAGGGAGAGGTTATCCAGGTCATTAGCCTCCTCTAGGACAGAGTCTACTTCAGAATCTGAGGGGGAGGAAGAGGCCATTAGATCAGCCAGATACAAGCTGTCTTTGGATGATGTGGGTGACCTCCTCAAGGCTATATATGACACCTTAGAGATCAGAGAAGAACAGGTCCAGCTTTCAAAACACGACATGATGTATCAAGGGTCGAGTGTAATGAAAGACAGGGTATTCCCCGTCCATAAGTCGCTAGTGGAGGCGATTCTGCTGGAGTGGGAACAACCGGAAAAAAGGCCATTTTTTTCAGGTAGCCTTAGAAGGAGGTTCCCTTTTGAATCGGATGCGGTGCATCCCTGGAACAAGGTTCCCAAATTAGACGCTCCCTTGGCTAAGGTCTCTAAGAAGACAGATTTGGCCTTTGATGATATGGGTTCACTCAGGGACCCTATGGATAAGAGGGGAGATCTGCTGCTCAAGAGAGCCTGGGATGCCTCTTCCATTGGGCTTAAACCGGCCCTAGCAGCTACCTGTGTGGCCAGAAACTTGGAGTGTTGGCTTACACAGTTACAATCACATATTTCTGCAGGTACTTCTAGGCAACAGCTGTTGAAGTCCTTTCCGCTACTGTTTAAAGCGGTGGGCTTTTTAGCGGATGCCTCTGCAGAATCAGTCAAACTGGCTGCTAGATCAGCAGCACTAGTGAACGCTGCCAGAAGGGCCGTTTGGCTTAAAACCTGGTCAGGAGACACAGCTTCAAAACTAAAGTTGTGTGGATTACCCTTTTCAGGGGACCATTTGTTTGGGCCCGGCCTGCAAGAGGCGTTAGAGCGCACGCAGGATAGGAAGAAAGCTTTCCCAGAAAGGAAAAAGAGACCTGAAGGGAAACGCCTTTTTCGAAGCCCCAGGCAGCAAAACCTGCAGGAAAGGGAGGTTCGCCCCAAAAAGCATTGGACGGGTCACAAGGGAAGAGGCAGAGGAGGTATCTTATTCAATCCTCCTCAACCCTCCCCTAAAACCCAGTGACTCCTGCGTCCCGGTGGGAGGAAGACTGGGGAAGTTCCTCCCACAGTGGGAAGCTTCAACCGAAAGTCCGTTCATTCGAGATCTTGTAAGGAACGGCTACAGGTTGGAGTTTGGTTCAGTTCCCCTCCCGAACTTTCAAGTAACAAGGTTACCAAGGGACCAAGAGAAAGCAGAGGCTTTGGCTCTTCTTCTGGGGGATCTGGTGGACCAAGAAGTAATGGTGCAGGTACCTCAGGAGGAGCGAGGCTTGGGGGTTTACTCCCACGTATTCGTGGTAAAGAAACCTTCGGGGAAGTTCAGGTTAATACTGAATCTCCGTCCCCTGAACAGATTTATAAAATACAAGCGGTTCCGGATGGAGTCAATCTTCTCGGTAACCAAATTCCTGTTTCAGGGCTGTCACATGGCCACAGTGGATCTCAGGGATGCATATTTGCATATCCCGATTCATCCGGAATCTCAGAGATTTCTCAGGTTGGCGGTGAGGTTGAACACGGGGGTGTTACACCTCCAGTTTCGAGCTCTCCCCTTCGGGCTTTCAGCCTCACCAAGAGTCTTTACAAAAGTTCTGGCAGAGGCACTGGCCCCATTAAGGCTCAAGGCTATAACAGTGATCCCATATCTGGACGATCTACTGTTCATAGCCCAGTCGGCCCAACAGCTGCAGAGGGACATACAGGAGGCCTTGGTTTTCCTGCGCTCACTGGGGTGGCTGATAAACCAGGAAAAATCCCAGCTGACCCCCTCACAGGAGGTCCTGTATTTAGGATACAGGATTTCTTCAGTGGAAATGAGAGTATTTCTTCCGGAGGAGAAGATCAGCAAGCTAGAGCAGGCGGTAGCCCAGCTTCAATCTGGTCGGGAAGCCCAGATCAGGGAGGTGATGAGAGTCCTAGGGTTGATGACATCATGCTTTCCAGCGGTGGCCTGGGCAAGACATCATCAGCGTCCTTTACAAAGACTCATGCTCCGTTATTGGGATGGCAGGCAGGAGAGCCTGGATCAGGTTATGCCCCTATCCTCGGCAGTCAGGAGGTCTCTTTGGTGGTGGCGGGCCCAGGTCAACCTAGACAGGGGTCTTCCCTGGTCCCCACAAGCTACGGTGGTGGTCACGACCGATGCCAGTGCGCTGGGTTGGGGTGCCCACCTAGAGGGAACCTTAGCCCAGGGTTCCTGGTCGAACCTAGAGACAGGTCGTTCCTCAAACCAGAAGGAACTTCTGGCAGTCTGGAAAGCTATAGAAACATTCCAGTCCCGGTTACATGGCAGGGATCTGCAAGTTCGCTCAGACAATGTGACAGCAGTAGCCTACCTGAACAAGCAAGGGGGAACCAGAAGCCCTGCACTGCAGGTAATTGCGGACAAAATCTTCTGCTGGGCAGAGAAGAATTTGTCCTCAATATCAGCCATTCACCTAAAGGGAACCCAGAATTTCCTGGCCGACTTTCTCAGTCGCCAGAAGATAGGTTAGGACGAGTGGGCCCTCAACAAGGAAGTGTTCGAGGAGATCGTGTCATGCTGGGGAAGGCCAGAAATAGACCTATTTGCAACAGAAGGCAACAGGAAGGTGACACAATTTTTTTCGGTTCACCCACAGGATCGGGCCAGGGGGATAGACGCCCTTGCCAATCCATGGATGTTTGGCCTGTGTTACGCCTTTCCTCCCGTAAGGATGGTGGCGGAGGTTCTGCAGAAGTTCCGTTCGGAAACTACGGACCTCATTTTAGTAGCTCCTTTTTGGCCAAGGAGACCCTGGTTTGCCAGCATAAAGAGATTGGCCGTACATCCTCCGCTGTTTCTACCAGTCAGGGAGGACTTACTTTCCCAGGGGCCGATCCTGTGCCCTCAGATAGAGAGGCTCAAGCTTGCGGCCTGGTATCTGAGGAACAAATCTTAAGGTCACAGGGTTTCTCAGAGAGAGTGATTAAGACCTTGTTAGAATGCCGTAAACCTGTTACTAGGGCAATTTACACCAAGGTAGGAAAGAGGTTTAATTCCTGGTTGCGAGAACAGGGGATTGCAAGTCCCGGGGTCCCGGCAGTCCTAGATTTTCTACAGGCAGGGGTAGAACTGGGCCTATCTATCAGCACTCTAAAGGTACAGGTGGCGGCCTTAAGTGTTTTCCTTCAGTCCTCCCTTCAGCAGAATCCATTTGTCAGGAACTTCTTCAAGGCTCTATCTAGATCCAGGCCTGTGAGAATGAAGTCCTGTCCTACTTGGGATTTGGCCTTGGTTCTTAGAGCTCTGACCCAAGATCCATTTGAACCATTAGAGGGGGCTTCACTTAAGTGGATTGTACTAAAGACTGTATTTTTGATAGCGATCACGTCAGCTAGAAGGGTCAGTGATCTACAAGCGCTCTCGGTCAGAGAGCCATTTCTGTTAATCTTAGAGGACAGGGTAGTACTTAAGACTGATCCTAGTTTTCTTCCTAAAGTGGTGTCCACTTTTCATAGGACACAGGATATTATTTTGCCAACTTTTTTCTCAACCTCAGACAAGGATGAGGCGAGATCTTTAAGTTTGTTAGACGTCAGGAGAAGTCTATTGATTTTTTTAGAAGCCACTAAGGTCTTCAGGAAGTCAGACTCACTTTTTGTTAATTTTTCGGGCGCCCGCAAGGGCTGCAAGGCGTCCAAAGCGTCTATCGCCAGGTGGATACGAATGGCGATAGTTAAAGCCTATGAGTTAGAGGGGAAGCAGGCACCCTTAGTTAAGGCACACTCTACAAGGGCGGTTTCCGCATCATGGGCAGAGAGGGCTGGAGCCTCTCCGGAGGAGATCTGCAAAGCAGCAACGTGGTCCAGCTACTCAGCGTTCGCAAGACATTACCGTCTGGATTTATGGTCTGATAAAGAGCAGACTTTTGGACGTAAGGTCCTCCAGGCAGTGGTCCCGCCCTGACAAGGTGAGCTCCTTGCTTATCATCTCAAAGGCTGTCCTGGAAGACGATATGAGAAAACCGGAGTTAGACTTACCGGTAACTCTTTTTCTAGGAGTCTTCCAGGACAGCCTGGCTTCCCACCCAAAGTTGTTTAAATTGGACTAAGTGGTGAGGATGTGTATTAACATGATTGTTAGTGTGTTATGTCTTTCAGAGCCTCCCGGCGGTTCTTGGAGTAAAACTGAGGAGGGCCTGGAGGACCACACCTTTTATTTAATTGGCTTGACGTGTTTCCTGTCCCGGAGGGAGGAGCCCTATATCTCAAAGGCTGTCCTGGAAGACTCCTAGAAAAAGAGTTACCGGTAAGTCTAACTCCGGTTTTAAGCTTTTTGGAAAACATAGGGAAGGGTTATCACCCCTGTATAATTTTTTTGGCCGTCCATCTTTTTTCATCTCACTCCCTGTTGTCTCCTTCCGTCTGCAAGTAGGAGACGTTTGTAAGGTGGATGTTTGAAAGTAGGGACCTGCCCTATATGCTCTGCAAAAATAGGGGCCTAAGGTGTAGGTGTTGCCACAACACTGTAAGCCCTCAAAGTGACTCTTGGTGGGCGCTGAAGCGCCCTGCTGTGAACGATTATATCAAGAATTGTAATTACATGACATTGTTGAACAGTGGTAGAAAAATTGGGCCTTTGGTGGTTGTGGTGGTGGTGCTGGTGCCACAACACTATCAGTCCTCACAGTTACTCTCGGTGGGCACAGGAACGGGCTCTGCTGTGAAATATTATATCAAGAATTGTAATTACATGCCCCTGTTAAACAGGGGCTGAAAAATTGGGCCTTAGGCACTGCTTGCTGGTGCCACGACACTGCAACCTCTCCCAGATACTCTAGTTGGAGTGCAGGAATGAGCCCTGCTGCAAAGCATTGCATCAAAAATTGTATTACATGCCCATGTTAAACAGGGGCTGAAAAATTGGGCTGGTAGCATCACCCAGAACTAAAAATGTTCTTCCAAGATATCAACAGAAACATTGAGGAGGAAGAGGATAGTCAGTCAACATAACAGGACAGTCACTCGCCATAGGCAGTCTTGAAGGGATGTGACATTTCAAAAAAAAAAATTCTGTTACATCAGCTTCAAGTGCTTGGTAGCTGGTGGTGATCCAAGACTGATTCATCTTTATGATGATCGATCAACCGAGTCGGTGGACAGGCGCACCCTGGGATCGGTTACAAAGCCACCAGCAGCACTGAATGTGTGTTCCGAAAGAACGCTGGATGCAGGACAGGCCAGTAGCTCAAATGCATACTGTGCAAGCTCTGGCCAGTGATCCATCCTCAAGACCCAGTAAGCCAGATGATTTTCAGTGGGAAAGGTGTCCAAGTCTGACCTTGCCCCTAGGTATTCCTGCACCATGTAAATCAGACGCTGGCGATGGTTGCTGGAAAAATTATCTGAACGCATCGGTCAGACAGCCACCTTCTCCACCGCTCCTTCTGTGATTAACCGAAGCCTCAGCAAAACATTATCCAGGACCAGGAGTTTGTAACCTCCCACTCTCTGGGAATGCATTGCACAGACCTTTCTGCAAGGCCTCCCGGAGATGCCTCATCCTCTGCTCCCTCTGCGACGGCAGGATAAGGTCTGCAACCTTACCCTTGTACCATGGATCAAGGAGAGTGGCCAGCCAGTAATGGTCCCTCTCCTTGATCCGAAGAATCCGCAGGCTTTGCAGGATCAGGGAGGCCATGCAGCGTAGGTTAGCTGAGGCATTCGGTCCAGAGTCCTCTGGGTCACTAAGAACATGATCCGCAGCCACCTCCTGTCAGCCACGTACAAGTCTACGTGTTTCTTGGGACTGTAAATCATCCCTACAAGACTGCTGCTGCTAATGCTGAGTGCCAGGCTCCACCTCCATGCTGACACAAGCCTCCTCCTCCTCCTCTTCCTGTGTGATGGGTGGGACAGCAGGAACACTGTCTGGATAAAGGGGGCCTTGAGAGGCAAGGAAGTCCTCCTCTTTCTGCCTCAGTTCTGCCTCAAGTGTCCTGTCCATTATTCCATGCAGCGTATGCTCCAACAGGTGGACAAGAGGTACAGTGTCACTAATGCATGCACTGTCACTGCTCACCATCCTCGTGGCCTCCTCAAATGGTGACAGGACAGTGCATGCATCCCTGATCATGCCCCACTGGCGTGGTGGAAAAAAAACGAGCTCCCCTGACCCTGTCCTGGTGCCGTAGTCCCACAGGTACTCATTGATGGCCCTCTGCTGTGTGTGCAGCCGCTGCAGCATGGCCAACGTTGAGTTCCACCTGATGGACATGTCACATATAAGGTGGTTCTTGGGCGGGTTCAACTCCTTTTGGAGCTCAGCCAGCCGAGCACTGGCATTAAATGATCGGCGGAAATGCACACAGACTTTCCTGGCCTGCCTCAGGATATCCTGTAAGCCCAGGTACCTGCCCAAGAACTGCTGCACCACCAGGTTAAGGATGTGAGCCACACAGGGCACATGGGTGTCAGAAACCATGAATCAGACTGAGACAGAAGTACAATTAAATCACACTTGTTTATTAATAAAAAGGTAAATAGAAAAAGCATAGTCAAGCATAGCCAGAGTCCAGTAACCAGATCAGGTAGTCAACCAGGCCTGAAGTCAGGGATCCAAGTAGAGCAACTGCAAACAGGATAAGGAGCCAGGAGGGATGTCAGCAAGCCAGTCTTGAAACAAACCGCAGGAGATTTCCTTGGGATGTGACCAACGCAAAGGCAGAGGTGAAATGAGCGGGAAGGCTTTAAGTAGGCAGGTCAGAAGAGCATCATCGGGAACAGTTGGTAACTGTGGAGAGAGAATAGAGCTGGCAATTAGCCGACAGCTGAGCGGCCAGCCCAGAGAAGGAAGGGCTAAGCCAGCCCTGACAGTACCCCCTCCCCAATGACCCCTCTCCCTCGGAGGGCCACCGGGCTTGAGGGGAAACCGTCTAGGGAACTCACGGAGGAGGACAGGGGCATGTACGTCAGAGGATGAAACCTAGGAGCGTTCCTCCAGACTGTACCCCTTCCAATGCAGCAGGTACTGTATGCGCTCACGAAACCTACGGGAGTCACCAATGGATTGTACCTCATACTCCTCATGGTTCTTAACCTGAATAGGGTGAGGACGTGGCACCGAGGTGGTAAATCGGTTACAGACCAACGGTTTCAATAAGGAGACATGAAATACATTTGAGATGTGCATACTAGGAGGAAGGTCCAACGCGTAAGCCACTGGGTTAATCCTGCGAAGGATACGGAAAGGCCCAATAAACTGAGGTGCAAACTTCAGTGACGGAACACGAAGCCGGAGGTTGCGAGATGACAGCCAGACCCTGTCCCCAACCCTGTAGGAAGGCGCAAGCAGGCGTCTGTGGTCAGCAGGGAGTCTGTACCTAATATTAGCATGACACAAAGCCTCCTGGACTTGTACCCAAGTAGAATGAAGACCACGGAGATGCTCCCCTAACGCAGGAATACTCTGCGGAACAAACGAGTCAGGCAACATGGAAGGTTGGAAACCATAATTCGCCATAAATGGAGACAATCGGGAGGCAGAATTCAAGGCACTGTTGTGAGCAAACTGTGCCCAAGGTAATAGGTCAGACCAGTTGTTATGATGGTCAGAAATATAGCAACGTAGGAATTGCTCCACGGACTGATTGGCTTGTTCTGCGGCCCCATTAGACTGCGGGTGATACACAGAAGAGAACGCAAGCTGGATTCCCAACTGTGCACAAAAGGCTCGCCAGAACCGGGAGACAAACTGACTGCCCCTGTCTGAGACAATCACCTTGGGAAGCCCATGTAAGCGAAAGATCTCTCGAGCAAAAATGGAAGCCAGTTCCTTAGAGGTGGGCAACTTCATAAGTGGAATACAATGACACATCTTTGAGAACCGGTCAACCACCATAAGGATAACAGTGTTGCCTTGGGAGTTTGGCAACTCCACAATGAAATCCATAGACAGGGGAGTACAGGGCCTCTCTCCATTGGGTATGGGTTGTAGGAGGCCCACTGGAAGGTGTCGTGGAGTCTTACTCTGAGCACACACGGGACAGGCAGCTACGAAGGCAGTAACATCAGCCCGTAGACTAGGCCACCAGAATTGTTAGGAAATGGCCCAAATGAGTTGATTCTTCCCAGGATGGCCAGCTGCCTTGGGAGAATGGTAAGTCTGGAGCACAGCAGTAGTGTGGGCTTTTTTAACGTGTCCGCTGCTGACAATAGTGTTGCCATCGGCAATCTTTGCAGTCAACACATAAGTTGCGGTAAGCCCAACACTCACCTAGGGACGACCGCCTTAAGAAGGCACATGAGCTGCCATCACCGGACCCAGTGGGAGCAACGGAACCCACAAAGCCACACTCTAGGCTCTCACCATCTAGTCTCGTCTTCTACTTCTCCTTCTCCTCTCTCCTCACAATTGTCCTCCACTCCACCTTCCATCATGCCCTCCTCACGTTTTTCTGGAAAAAGGCAGGTTTCCGTGGGCCAAACGTTCGAGCATAAAAAAATGATGACGCCGGATAACCTTCTTGCCCAACGGTTGACGGCTGGCTTGTCAGAACTGATAGCCCGCCAACTACTGCCATATAAACTGGTGGACTCGGAGGCCTTTCGAAAATTTGTGGACACTGGAACACCACAATGGAAGGTCCCAGGAAGGAAGTATTTCTCACAGAAGGGCATCCCAGAGCTATATGGCCATGTTCAGCGGCAAGTGAATGTATCTCTGGCACACAGTGTCGGTGCCAAGATACATCTGACCACAGACACGTGGTCTAGCAAACACGGGCAGGGAAGGTATATCACTTTTACTGCCCACTGGGTGAACCTTCTGATGACCGTCAAGTATGCAACCCGTGGAACCCGTGCAGATTTGGTTTTACCGCCACGGATTGCATGCAGGCCTGGCTCTTCTTCTCCTCCTCCTACTCCATCCTCCTCCCTCTCCTCCTTCGGCTGACTCCTCCTTTTCCACTGCTAGCGTCTCTTCCACTGCGCCGCCCAAGCTCCCCAGAACCTATTTGACATGCCAGGTGAGACATTGCCATGCTGTGCTGCGTCTGTTGTGCCTGGAAGCCAAGAGCCACACTGGCCCTGCACTCCTTTCAGCTTTGCGTTCACAGGCAGATCAGTGGCTAACACCGCTCAATTTGACAGTTGGTAAAGTAGTGTGTGACAATGGTGCCAATCTGCTTAGTGGATTGAAACAGGGCAAAATTACGCACGTGCCATGCATGGCACATGTCTTAAACTTGGTCGTGCAGCGATTCGTTGTCCAATACCCTGGGGTCCAGGACATCTTGCGGCAGGCAAGGAAAATCTCGTCCCATTTCAGAAGATCTTACACGGCCATGGCTCACCTTGCTGACATTCAGCGGTGACACAATCTGCCGGTCAGACGTCTTATTTGCGATTGCCCGACGCGATAGAACTCAACCTTTTATATGCTTGATAGGCTGCTCCAGCAGAAACGCGCAGTTAACGACTACCTGTATGAACTCTGCGGCAGAAAAGGTTCTGGGGAGCTTGTTTTTTTTTCACTGCGCTAGTGGCTGCTCATGCGCAACGCATGCAGACTTCTGCAGCCATTTGATGAGATCACCAAACTGGTCAGTCACAGCCATGGCGCCATCAGTGACATGGTACCTTATGCCTTCATTATGGAGCGTGCATTGCGTCGTGTCATTGATCAAGCTGTGGAGGAGCAGGAAGATGAGGAAGTCGCAATGCTGGATGAATTCCCATGGGTGCTACTCTATCTGAGACAAGTCAACAACAGGAGTCTGAAGAGGAGTCAGAGGAGGATGGTGCCGGGGAAGATGAGGAGGAGCAAGAAGAGTATGCTTTAAACCTTTCTGGGATCCCTGTTGTTGTGTGTGGATGGGGAGAGGAGAACGAGGAGGACGACATTATCCTGGATGATGAGCAGGAGCCAGGCCACCATACCACTTCCAGTTTAGTGCAAATGGGGGCCTTCATGCTCCAGTTTTTTACAACAGGGACCCTCGTATAAAAAGCATAAGGGTCAAGGACCAGTACTGGGTGGCAACGTACTTAGACCCCCAGTACAACACACAAAATGGCGGAAATGTTACCACTTTCACAGAGGGCTGTCAGAATGGAACACTTACAGACCTTGCTTCGACAACTGCTGCATTCTGCTTTTGCGTGCGCTGGCAGAGGAGGAATTCCCACTCCCAGAGAAAGAGTTGTGGGTACCAATCCAACAGCGCCTGCAAGAAGAGGGCGGTTTGAAGATGTGTTTGTGACTTCTGATATGAGGTCATTCTTTCAGCCGACCCATCGACAGGTGTCATCTGGATCCAGCATCAGGGAATGCCTAGACCAACAGGTGTCCAACTACATCGGGTAAACGGCCGATGTGGATGCTCTGAGGAGTGATGAACCCTTGCACTACTGGGTGGGCAGGCTTGACCTCTGGCCAGAGCTTGCCCAATTTGCAATGGAACTGTTGGCTTGCCCCTCGTCCAGTGTCCTCTCCGAAAGGACGTTCAGCGCAGCAGGGGGGATCATGACCGATAAGCGCACTCGCCTAGCTCACGACAGTGTTGACTACCTGACATTTATAAAAATGAATGAGGCATGGATCTCAGAGGAATTCAACACATGTGACCAGTAGACCATGTATATGCATAACTCTATAAACAATTTATTTAATCGAGCACACAGACCTTTTTTCTACCTTTGGCTCACTTCCTTGTTCTAATAAAAGCACACCGTACCCTCCTGTTTGAAGAGGTTGAGTTGTGTCATATTTTTGGGTCCCGCAGCGAGTTGCTGGTATCAGGGCTGCTGTCAGTGCTCTCTATCTCTGTGCTGGTGTCAGTGCTCTCTCTCTATCTCGGTGCTGGTGTGGTGTCAGTGCTCTCGATCTCGGTGCTGGTGTGGTCTCAGTGCTCTCTATCACGGTGCTGGTGTCAGTGCTCTCTATCACGGTGCTGGTGTCAGTGCTCTATCTCAGTGCTGGTTTGGTCTCAGTGGTCGCTACCACGGTGCTGGTGTGGTGTCAGTGCTCTCTAACTCGGTGCTGGTGTCAGTGCTCTCTAACTCGGTGCTGGTGTCAGTGCTCTCGATCACGGTGCTGGTGTGGTGTCAGTGCTCTCTATCACAGTGCTGGTGTGGTGTCAGTGCTCTCTATCTCGGTGCTGGTGTCAGTGCTCTCTATCTTGGTGCTGGTGTCAGTGCTCTCTATCTCGGTGCCGGTGTCAGTGCTCTCTATCACCGTGCTGGTGTGGTGTCAGTGCTCTCTATCTCGGTGCTGGTGTGGTCTCAGTGCTTTCTATCATGGTGCTGGTGTGGTGTCAGTGCTTTCTAACTCTGTGCTGGTGTCAGTGCTCTCTATCACGGTGCTGGTGTGGTGTCAGTGCTCTCTATCTTGGTGCTGTTGTCAGTGCTCTCTATCTCGGTGCTGGTGTCAATGCTCTCTATCACGGTGCTGGTGTCAATGCTCTCTATCACGGTGCTGGTGTCAGTGCTCTCTATCATGGTTCTGGTGTCAGTGCTCTCTATCTCGGTGCTGGGGTGGTTTCAGTGCTCTCTATCACAGTGCTGGTGTGGTGTCAGTGCTCTCTATCTCGGTGCTGGTGTCAGTGCTCTCTATCACTGTGCTGGTGTCAGTGCTCTCTATCAAGGTTCGGGTGATCATTTCCTGCACCATCTTCATAGCCTGCCCTGACCTTTCCTCTCCTCCGTGGCCTTAATGCGCTCCTGAATTGTCAAAATTTCACAGATAAAAAAAGAATGCTTGTCGTTGTCGATCCCAGATTCACTTAATACTTTTGTTATGTCAGTGTCCATGTGGTGGGACTATGTGTTCACATCTAGTAAGTATTTTGTGGCTGAAAATATGAACTGTAGGTTTTTAAGGTTCGCTTGCCATTAAAGTCAATGGGGCCCGCCGCGACCTTTGTGGTTCGCGAAACGTCCCGTCGAAAGTTCGTCCATCACTACACAGCAGTACTTAGACTCTCTGGGACAAAGCAGCGGTCACAAGGTTTATCAGGAGGAGCATGGACCTGAGCAGCAAGAATTTTGTCACCCAAAGGAGAAGTAAGACTGGTGCAAACCGTAGCCAAGATACGATCAGGAGGAATCATAGGAACCGGAACCGACTCCGACTTGGAAGTGGAGGAAAATTGTAATGACAAGGCATCAGCCCTTACATTCTTAGTACCGGGTAAGAATGAGACAATGTAATTAAAGCGCAACAAGAAAAGAGCCCATTGCGCCCTTCTGGGAGAGAGTCGCTTAGCCTCAGACAAGAATGTAAGATTCTTATGCTCACTAAGAATAAGAACGGGCACAGTGGTACCTTCAAGGAGATGTCTCCATTCTTTCAGGGCTAAAATCATCGCCAACAGCTCTCTGTCATCAATCTCATAATTGCACTCAAGGTGACAATTTCTTGGAAAAGTAGCCGACACGGATGCATAGAGCTCTCAGAGTTAGGACGTTGAGACAGAAGGGCGCCAACTCCAGTCTCAGAAGCATCAACTTCTAGGATAAAAGGCAACGTAGGATCAGGATGTGCCAACACAGGGGCAGAAACAAAGGCAGCCTTGAGAGTCTCAAAGGACTTAATGGACTCCGGAGACCAACTCTGTGGGTTACCGTCCTTTCTGGTCATATCAGTCAGAGGCTTGACCAGAGATGAGAAGTTACGAATAAACTTCTGATAGTATTTGGGAAATCCCAGGAAACGATGCAGAGGACGTAAACCCATGGGTTGAAGCCACTGTAGGACTGCCGAAAGTTTCTCTGGGTCCATCGAAAAACCAGCAGTGGAAATGACATAGCCCAGGAATGTAACCTGTTCACGATGGAACTCGCACTTCTCCAGTTTACAATAGAGATTGTTCTCTCTTAGTTTCTGAAGCACAAGACAGACATCTGTGTGGTTGCTCTCAAGGGACTTGGAAAATATGAGGATATCATCGAGATAAACCACCACACACAACTGCAACAAATCTCGGAGGACATCGCTAATAAATTCCTGGAAAACTGCCGAGGCACTACAAAGGCCAAAAGGCATTACCAGGTATTCATAATGTCCTGTTCTGGTATTAAACATAGTTTTCCACTCGTCGCCCTCCTTAATGCGCACGAGATTGTATGCCCCTCTCAAGTCAAGCTTCGTGAAAACCGTTGCATCCTTGAGGCGGTCAAATAACTCTGTAATCAATGGAATCGGGTAGGCATTCTTAATCGTGACACAATTGAGACCCCTATAATCTATACAAGGTCTCAGTTCACCGCTCTTCTTTTTCACAAAGAAGAAACCAGCACCAGCAGGAGATGAGGATTTGCGGATGAAACCTCGAGAAAGTGCATCAGCAACATACTCCTCCATGACCTTATCCTCCAAGACCGACAAACGGTAAACCCAGCCACGAGGAGGTATGGCACCAGGTTGAAGGTCAATTGCGCAATCATAAGACCGGTGCGGAGGCAAACTACCGGCTTGATCTTTATCAAAGACATCGCCAAAATCACGGTACTCCTCCGGCAGGGAGGGGAGTGAAGAAATGCACAGGACCTTGGATACCTTCAGGAAGCATGTCTCACTGCATTGTGGTGACCAGGAGAGAACCTCAGCACGGAGCCAATCAAAAGAGGGGTTGTGCCTCTGTAACCAAGGATAACCAATAACCAGCGGAAACCTGGGTGAGGAAATAACTTGGAATTGGATTATCTCATGGTGAAGAGCCCCTATGGCCATGAACAACGGAACCGTCTCATGAGTCAAGAGCCTCGATGGCAAGTGGAGTGTCATGCAGCTGCAGCAGAATCGAGTGCTGCGAAACAAATGCAGCATCAATGAACAGGCCTGCAGCCCCAGAGTCGATTAGAGCCTGTATCTCGATGGACGACTCAGCCCAAGAAACGGTGACCAAAACCAGGGGCTTATCCTTCTGGATAACTGGGGATGAAACAACGCCACCTAAGGTCTGTCCATGACAGGACCTCAAGGTTCGGGCGTTCCCTGGACGGGTAGGACAAGACTTCAAAAAGTGACCTGCCTGGCCACAATAAAGGCACAATCTCTCCCTCCTCCTAAAGGCTCTCTCATCTGCAGAGAAACCCGTGAAGCCCAGGTGCATGGGTTCATCTTCACTGAATAACTCGGTACCAGGAGGCATGGGAGGTGAGGGAGGCATGGGTGGGACTACAAAGCTCAGAGGCAAAGGTACAGGAGGCTTCTGCAAGCGCTCCTTAAGAGAAAGTCTTTCTCTGAGTCTGGAGTCAATGAGGATGGCAAACGAGATCAATCTCTCCAGCTCAGTGGGTATATCTCGGGCTGCTATCTCATCCTTGATGGAATCCGAGACCATGAGAAAAAGCAGCTACGAGGGCCTCATTGTTTCAAGCAACCTCTGCTGCCAGAGTACGGAATTCAATGGGGTAGTTGGCAACAGTTCTCGTACTCTGTTTGATGGACATGAGGCACTTGGCAGCAGAAGCAGAGCGTGCGGGAAGGTCAAATACCCTTTTAAAGGAGGCCACAAACTCAGGGTAACTCAAGACAACAGGTTTTTGCGTCTCCCATAGAGGGTTAGCCCAAGTCAAGGCTCTCTCAGAAAGAAAAGATATCACGAAACCTACTTTGCTTCTGTCCGTGGGAAACGCCTGGGGCAGCATCTCAAAGTATATCTCAGCCTGATTGAGAAACCCTCTGCATTGAACTGGATCACCCCCAAATCACTGGGGAAGCGGAGCGGAACCAGACATACCCCTTATAGAGGTAATACGCAAGGCGGGTGCCTGCACAGAGACTGGCGCAGCAGCAGGGATGGCCTGTGACTCAGGTTGTACCGGAGGAGCCACTGTGGAGGATTCCAGGTGAGCCGTGCGACTCAGGAGCGTTTGTAATGCCATGGCAAACTGATCCATGCGGTGATCTTGCTCATACAATCTGGAAAAAATATTACCAACAAGTGGATTGACTGTATCTTCTGAATTCATGTCTTTCGCCTACTGTCAGAAACCATGAATCAGACCGAGACAGAAGTACAATTAAATAACACTTGTTTATTAACCACTTAAGCCTCGGACCAATTGTCAGCCTAAGGACCAGAGGTCTTTTTACAATTTCGCACTGAACTGCTTTAACTGGTAATTGCGCGGTCATGCAATGTTGTACCTAAACGAAATTTGCGTCCTTTTCTTCCCACAAATAGAGCTTTCTTTTGATGGTATTTGATTGCCTCTGCGATATTTATTTTTTACGCTATAAAAGGAAAAAGACTGAACATTTGAAAAAAAAAAGATATTTTCTACTTTTTGTTATAAGAAAAATCGAATAAACTAAATTTTAGTCATACATTTAGGCCAAAATGTATTCAGCCACATGTCTTTAGTAAAAAAAATGTCAATAAGCGTATATTTATTGGTTTGCGCAAAAGTTATAGCGTCTACAAACCAGAGTACATTTTCTGTAATTTACATAGCTTTTAATTTATGACTGCCTATCTCATTTCTTGAGGTGCTAAAATGGCAGGGCAGTACAAACCCCCCCCCCCCCCCCCCCAATTTTGGAAAGTAGACACCCCAAGGAAATTTCTGAGGGGCATGTTGAGCCCATTGAATATTTTCTTTTTGTCCCAAGTGATTGAATAATGACACAAACAAAAAAAAAGTTTACAAAAAGTTGTCACTAAATGACATATTGCTCATATTCTAAGGGTGCAAATTTTTGATTTCGCTCCTCACTACCTATCACAGTTTCGAAGGCCATAAAATGCCAAAATAACACAAAACCCCCCCAAAATGACCCCATTTTGGAAATTAGACACCCCAAGGAAATTGCTGAGGGGCATGTTGAGCCCATTGAATATTTTTTTTTGTCCCAAGTGATTGTCCCATGTTGAGTCCATGAAATATTTTATATTTTGCCACAAGTTGCAGAAATATTACAATTTTTTTTTTTTGCACAAAGTTGTCACTAAATGATATATTGCTCACACATGCTATGGGCATAAGTGAAATTATACCCCAAAATAAATTATGCTGCTTCTCCCGAGTACGGGGATACCACATGTGGGGGACTTTTTGGGAGCCTAGCCACGTACAGGACCCCGAAAACCAAGCACTGCCTTCAGGATTTAAATATAAAACGTTGCCAAAAAAAACTGTTAGCGATCGCAGGGATCAGGCCTGACTCTGCGAGCGCTGCAGTTATGTGTTTAGTGTTTTGTAAGTGACAGTGATCGATCGATACTGCACTTGGGTGGGCTGGGCGGAGGGGCAAAACGCAGGTGCTAGCAGGTATCTGGGCTGATCCCGCTAACAATGCGTTTTTTTGGAACCCTAAACTGCTGGGGACGCTAGTATAGATCTGATCAGATATTGATCTGTTCAGATACTATACCACTACGGGAGGTGTATGCTTTGCGTGTGGGTGTTAGCGGTACTGGCACTAACCTAGCGCTGCCTGGGGCGACGCAGACCCTGACCCTAAAACCTAATTGATATCACCCGCCGGGTGATCAGGAGGTTAAACCTTTATTGGGTAATAAATGGTGGGTGCCCTAATGCTATAAAAAGCAAACTAACTAACCAGAGTCACCCGTAACACTTATACAGTGATCACTGGTAAAGGGTTAACTAGGGGCAATCAGGGGGTTAAAATCTTTATTAGATAGTATATGGGGGTCCCTGACGCTATATAAAAACCTGATGGGGAACCTAAATAACTAACTGGCTAACCAGCGTCACCAGTGACACTTATACGGTGATCGGTGGTGAAAGGGTCAACTCTAGGGGCAATCAGGGGGTTAAAATCTTTATTAGGTAGTATATGGGGGTACCTAACGCTATAAAAACCTGGCGGTGAACATAAAAAATAACTAGCTACCTAGCGGCACCAGTGACACTAATGCAGCGATCAGAAAAATGATCGCTTAGTGACACTGGCAAAAGGGGGTGAAAGGGTTACCTGGGGGCAATCAGGGGGTTAAAACCTTTATTATGTAGTATATGGGGGTCCCTGACGCTATATAAAAACCTGACGGGGAACCTAAATAACTAACTGGCTATCCAGCATCCCCAGTGACACTTATACGGTGATCGCTGGTGAAAGGGTTAACTCTAGGGGTAATCAGGGGGTTAAAACCTTTATTGGGTAGTATATGGGGGTACCTAATGCTATAAAAATCTGGCGGTGAACATAAAAAATAACTAGCTACCTAGCGGCACCAGTGACACTAATGCAGCGATCAGAAATACGAGGCATAATTTGTGTGCCTATGTGTATCTACATGTCAGTGTAGTGTTTGGTGCACTTACTATGTGTTCTCCTCGCAGTCCGGTCAAAAAGACCGCCCCCGAGGAGTGTGACATCACTTCCTCCCTGCCTGTGTTTACACTACACAGGCGGGGGAAGCTTCTCATTCGCCAGGAGCGATCGAGAGGGGATGGCCAGAAACCAACGGCCATCCCCTCATCCCGGATCGCTCCTGAAGCCAAACGGACCGCTGCAGCCAGCGGGAGGGGGTCCGATCGGACCCCCCACCTGCTGGAAGGCAAGCACGTACATGTACGTGCTTGTGCCTGTCGGTGCCATTGTGCCGACGTACATTGCCATGCGGCTTAAGTGGTTAAATAAAAATAAAAAGGTAAATAGAAAAAGCGTAGTCAAAGCATAGCCAGAGTCCAGTAACCGGATCGAGTAGTCAGCCAGGCCAAAGTTCAATAACCAGACCAGTTAATCAGCCAGGCCAGAAGTCAGGGATCCAAGTAGAGCAACAGCAAGCAGGATAAGGAGCCAGAAGGGATGTCAGCAAGCCAGTCTTTAAACAGACCCACAGGAGATGGTTTCTTGTGATGTGACCAAGGCGAAGGCAGAGGTGAAGTGAGCTGGACAGCTTTAAGTAGGCAGGTCAGACGAGCATGATCGGGAACAGCTGGTAACTGTGGAGAGAAATGAGAGCTGGCAATTAGACGACAGCTGAGCAGCCAGCCCAGAGAAGGAAGGGCTAAGCCAGCCCTGACACTGTCTAATAAATTATTTTAAAAACTTGTGTTGTGTTTTTTTATTTACACTTTTTTTCCTCAGGTGAATGGGTAATGGGTAGGGGTACATGGTACCCCATACTCATTTCACTTAGGGTGGGGGGGCCAGTATCTGGGGGCCCCTTATTAAAGGGGGCTCCCGGATTCCGATACCCCCCCGCCCGCAGACTCCGACAACCAACGGCCAGGGTTGTCTGGAAGATGGCCTTGTCCTCATCAACATAGGGACAAGGTGCTTTGGAGTGGGGGGGTGCCGGTCCCCCTTCCCCAAAGCACCCCCCATGTTGAGGGCATACGGCCTGGTACGGCTCAGGAGGGGGGCGCTCGCTCGTCCCCATCCCCTTTCCTGACCGGCCGGGCTGTGTGCTCGGATAAGGGTCTGCTATGGACTTTGGGGGGACCCCAATGCCATTTTTTCAGCGTAGGGGTTCCCCTTTAAATCCATACCAGGTGACGGGGCCAGCGGACTGCCAAGTCCGGCGGACAATTTTGAGTCAAAACTTCTAAGTCCTCCGGAGTTTTGGGAACAAAAAATCTAACCGAGCCCACACACGGGCGGATTGTCCGGCGGACTCTGGTCCACCGGATAGTCCGATCGTGTGTACATGGCCTCATAGGTTTTAGATTTACAGAGGAGATCTATGGCTAAAATTACTGCCCTCGATCGGACCTTCGTGGTGATACCTCACATGCATACTGCAATTGCTGTTTACATATGACACCAGACCGACTCTTGCATTCGCCCTTGCACGTAAGCAGGGGGGGGGGGGGGAGACAAGGGTGTTTTTTTAAATTATTATTTTATTTTGCTTTTTTATTATATTTTTTAACTGTTCCTTTCATTTTTTTGGGTTTTTATCATTTTTTTTATTGTTATTTAAGGGAATGTACATATCCCCCATGAAAGATAGCAATATATAGTGTCAGGTACTCATTTTTGAAAAAAATGGGTTATATTAGACCCTAGATCTCTCCTCTGCCCTCAAAGCATCTGACCACACCAAGATCGATGTGATAAAATGCTTTACCAATTTCCCAATGGCGCTGTTTAAATTATTATAGCTTCCAGTTTATTAGGCCATAGAGATGATTTGAGCCTGCTGCATTCTTGGGTTCCCTGTTGGGACAGGAGAGCCAGAGAAAACCATGGAAGATGGTGGGGGTGGGGGGAACGTTTCCTCCCACTACTCATAAAAGCAGTCTAGAGGCTAATTAGCCACTAGGATTGCTTTTACATGAAACCCGGCAGCTGGCTGAAAAGAATGATACCAAGATGATGCCTAAACCTGCAGGCATCATTCTGGTATAATCGCTCAAAGTCCAGCAACATACCAGTACATTGCTGGTGCTTGTTGGGCATAAATTGTAATGTTCTTTTTTTCATGCAGCCTGTGGGCTGAAGGAATAAAAGAGATTTATCGGGGGGGGGGGGGGGGTATGCCCACCATTAGAATACTGCCCTTCATCCACCCACTTCTAATGATGGGCATACACGCACCATTTTTTTTAACTGTGGTGGTGAAATCACCTCCTACAGCTCTGGAGTCGCTGATTTATGTATTGTAGAAGCAAACGCTGTTGCTGTCAAGATAAATAAACCCATTCTGCAGCTGAATGGGGTACCTGCTAAGCAAATGATGGCTAACAATAAAACAACGTAACATTACAGTATAACAGTAAGACCTACCATACTTGCAAAGCAAATACAATAAAAAAATAGTAAAAATAAAACATTGCAATCTGTGCCTAAAAAAATATATGCCGAAGCATAGGGGCAATCCGTCGCTAAGGTTAGGAGCAAATCGCTCCCCCACCCCTGTCCCCATGCTTCGGCATGTATGCTCTTTTTTTTTACCTGTGGCGGTGAAATCACCTCTGACAGTGCTGGAGTCACGGCTCTATGTATCATGGGAGCAAACGCTGTTGCAGTCAGAATAAATAAACCTGTGCTGCAGCTAAATGGTGTACCTGCTAAGCAAATTATGGTTAACAATAAAACAAACATTACAGTATAAAATACCATGCCTGCAAAGCAAATACAATAAAACATAGTAAAAATAAAACAGAGAGAGAGAACAATAGATATAGAACAATAGTGAGCAGTAGAGCAGACAGTAGAGAGCGAACATAAGAGAGAGAACAATAGGAAGAGAGAAGAAAAATACAACCACAACTATTTTTGTATTTTTTATTTATTTTTTTGTGTTTTTGTGTGTTTTTTTTCTCACTTTTATAAAAACTGTAAAAAAAAACTGTAAACTGAACGCCTTTCGAGATCCTGTGTACATGTGCCTAGGACTGTGTGGGGCTGTACCCTACGCTAATACTCAACTAGTAAGTAGTAGCGTTTTAAAAAGTCATCGATGCAGAGACCAGGTTGGTCAGAAAAGGAAGGACAATAAAAGCAGGTCTCATGCCTAAATCCGCACTTTCTGCAGACACAACATCTTCTTTGGGGGGTTCTTTGGGTAGGGGTACCAGGGAGGATATAAGGAAATTGCTTCTCATGCAGCCGGCTCACTGCATTTGCACTGGGAAGGTGGGCCAAAGCACCATCTGGAAACAGAAGGGCTGTGATGATCTCTTCCTGGAATTTAAGGAAGCTTCCAGTCCGTCCTGAAGCTTTGTATAGCGTTCAGCAAAGCCAACTGAAATAAATATACAGACACTTTTTTGTACCAGCGTCTGGCCTTACAGGCAGTTAGGTATGGCACCAACAACTGGTCATTGAGGTCCACTTCTCCCATATTAACGTTGTATTCTTGGACACAGAGGGGTTTCTCTACAACACCAGTCACCGTAGGAATTTGGACCGTCATGTCTGCGTGAAGCATTCTGTGTATCCCTCCACTTCACTGCTAACAAATTATTACACTCCAAGCAGGCTCTCTCCCCCCATCTAAGTTGGGAATGTACAAGCTGTTGGGGGAAACCCTGGCGATTAGATCGCATGATGCCATATGCCGCAATTCCATAATCAAAAAGGTGACTAAAAAGTGGCACGCTTGTGTAATAATTGTCCACGTACAAGTGGTACCCCTTTCCGAATAAGTGTGATCTGTGCCGTTCTTTGGCTCGTAACTATCTTTTCCCTCGTAAACCATAATACTGTATGTATAGCCTGTTGCCCTGTCACACAGCTTGCTGGGAAGATACCATTTGAAAGACAAGCGGCCAGAAAATCACTTAAAGGGATTGTTAAGTTATTTAATTTTTTTTTAAAATAACAAACATGTTATACTTACCTCCACTGTGCAGCTCGTTTTGCACAGAGTGGCCCCGAACCTGCTCTTCTGGGGTCCCTCGGTGGCTGTCTCTGCTTCTTCCCGCAGGTACTTCTGGCGTTCATGCGAGCTCCCTCGCATGGTGAGAAGCACCTGCGGGCACGCTCCCGTGATACAGCTGGCGGCTATAGCCGCTCGCTGTATCACACGGCCCTGCCCCCCGGCGCTCCGCGTCAGTGGATGTGATTGACAGCAGCGCGAGCCAATGGCTGCGCTGCTTTCCATCCATCCACTCCAGCCAATCAGCGGCCAGGCTGAGTGGCGAGGAAGGACGGCGAGGGCGAGCGCGGTATTTTCGAGGGGTGAGGTAAGTAAAACGGGGGGACTGGGGGCGCAGGCACTGTGAGATGTTTTTTCACCTTAATGCATAGAATGCATTAAGGTGAAAAAACATTTACCTTTACAACCCCTTTAAGCAGTGACTCATCAACGCAGACAACTTGATCGGGAGTAAACAAGACTGCAAACTGTTGGTTTAAGTGGTTTACGAGGAGCCGAATTTTGTAGAGCCAATCAAATCCAGGTTCACCCCGAGGACGACAGAGTTCATTGATCGCTGAAGTGCCTGAACCGCAAGATTGTGCCCTGGTCATGGAGGCAGTGAACACGGGCATATGGTGAATTGGGTCAGTGGACCAATATGACCTCAACTCACTCTTTTTATTTATGCCCATGAGGAGGGATATGCTCAGGAAGGTCTTAAATTCAGAAACCGGAATTGGTTTCCAATCTCTGGCAAGGGTCAGCTGGTGATTAGCGGCTATGAATTGACCAGCATACGAATTGCTTTGGTCCACAGAGATCTTCGGTGAAAAACAGCGAATAAAAATCAAGTGACGTAAAATCAACTGTTTCCACCTGAACGGGTTGGCCAGTGAATGGGGGAATTATGGGTGCTGCAGAAGTGTTGGGCTCCCAATTAGGATTGGCGAATGCAGCAGGAAGGGCACTATGGGCTCAACGGGCCTGTCTTTGTTTTCTTCTTGGCGGCAGCGGGACACTACTCGTGCTAGCCACCTCGCCAGCTTGAACTGCCACATCACCAAGTGTTACTGCAGTGCTGGATGTACGACCAGGGTGTACTAGGCCGCTGGTGCTTGACAGTTCACCAGAAGGATGACCGGTACTAGTACTGGCTCTCTGCTCCATACGAAAGTCCTGCGGTTCTTGCACCTCAACGACAGCAGAACGGGGTCTGGTATGCCTGACCTTGGCAGGGACCACAACTCCATCGTCAGGGCTATCTGATAGGGTGCCGCTGCTGTCTACAGGTTCTTATTCTGAGCCTGAATCTGACAGATGAGCGACTTCCTCTTCACTATCTGTCATGCTCAGAAATGTGTAGGCCTCTTCACTACTGTACCTTTGATTTTACATTTTGGTCTCTAAATTTAATGGTACAGTAGTGAGACTCACAAGAAAAAAAGCACCTGTCAGCGACTGCTTCAAATGCTGCAAAAAAACTGTTAGCGTTCGCAGAGATCAGGCCTAACTCTGCGAATCCTGCAGTTATGTGTTTTGTGTTCTTTTGATTTCAATATTTTTATTAGGTTTTTACAGACTTGAGATACATGGAGTAGAATGTATAACAAATGTAGCTGAGACATTATAATATTCCATATATTAACATTGGTCTGACAATTGCAACAATGGATTTACTGTCCTGTTAAGGTGGAAACTCTTAGCCCTTGTACACACGGTCGGAGATTCCGTCGGAATGTGTCCGATCGGAGCGTTTTGTTGGATATTCTGTCTGTGTGTGGTCTGCATCGGACTGTTTCCGTCGGAATATCCATCTGACCAAGTTTTCCAACTTGCCGGAAATATTTTCCGACAAAATGCTCCGATCGGACATACTCCAATCATGTGTAGCCTACTCCGACGGACAAGGTGCCACGTATGCTCACATTCAAATTCCGACACGGAAGCGCTCGTTCAGGTAAAACTACTGCTTGTAAGCGATATAGCACATTCGTCACGCTGCAATGTTAAAAATTCTTTCATGAAGTGCATTCTCTTGTTCTTTACAATGCTGCAAGAAGGAACTTCTTTTGATGCTCATAGTCACACACACTTCTCCCAAACGTATTTCCTGACTCTTTTTTACTCATTTCGGCAATACAATTTTTGAATTCGTCACATCTACACAATTTTATATACATATATATATATTATTTTTTTTTGGCTGCATTTTTTTTTTTCCTAAACATCTCCTTTTTTGACAGTTTGCTCATCTTTCCATTTTTTTGGGTGTGTTTTGTGTGTAAATTTACCACAATAACATTATTTTATTTTTTAGATTTTCTTTTTTAATCTACAGGAGGTTGTTTAGTGTTGGTACCCCTTGTTATTAATTTCACTTTTTTTGGGGGGGGAAATATACCTGCCTGCTCACAAATAAACTGTCCTTTTGGAAGGAAAACACATACACAAGTATTTCATCAAACAAAAAAAACCCTTATTTTGGTCTCAATAAAATTAAAAGAGGAAGGCAGCGCTGGAGAAACTTGTTACTTTGGTGCAGCCTTTGGCCCCCAGGGCAGACATGAACAAATTAGAATAAAAAAAATTGGTGGCCTGAGGAGTACATATCTCAGGGAGAGAAGTCTTGTCCAGAAGTCCTAGAGATCAGGAAAATCAGATGCCATCTATGTCCCCAGGATGTGGTTCTTCAAGAGGCTGCATCTTCTGGCAGACCAGACTGAACCCAGGCCATCACTCTCTCGTCTTCCTTAGGCACTTCCCGCCAGGCATCCTTCGAGGCTGTGGCTGGGCTCCTGTAGTTGTGGCAGGAGGAGGAGAAGGAGGGCGTTGGTCGACCTCCTGGCTGCCACTTGCCACAGCCTCCCCCCGACTGAGGTCTTCCTGTGTATGAAAATGGGACATAGTTTTATTTTTTTGCTCATCAATCACACCATTTTTAGCTCATGATTTTTGCAAATTGAATGTTACCAAATAGACCAGACTATCATTCTGAGCCCAGCATTTTTCATTCCCGTCCCAATCATTTTTGGTCACTACTGTCTCTTGATATGTAAACCACTTTGTTAAATCACAACTTACTGATCAATAAGAACATCTAGATAACATCATTAAATGTACCACAAGAAATATGTTCAACAATGTAATACCTGTCTCAAGCTGGGCCCCACCCCATGTTGCTGCCTGGAAGGCCCAGGTTGGACGTTGGAAGCCTCAGCTGGGGATGAAGGATGCCTTGAAGGAAGACTGGAGTGTGGTGGCCTGGGTACCCCCTGGTCTACCAGAAAATGCAGCCTCTGGAAGTACACCATCCTGGGGTAATAAACGGCATCTGGATCTCCTGATCTCAAGGACTCCAGGTGCTTCTTTCTCTCCCTGAGATATATACTCTTCATTAAACCAATTTTCCTAGTCACATAGGCCATGTCTGCCGTGGGGACCATGATCCGCACCAAAGAAAGAAGTTTCTCCAGCGCTGCCTTCCTCTTTCTTCTGTCGTAATAAAACTGGTTGTTGATCTGCCACAGGCAGGGCATCTCCTTGTACAGTTCGAGGAAGAGCCCCATAAAATTGGGGTTTTGGAATGGATCCATCTTGTCTGCAAGACATACCCTAAAATACTAATAATGCCATGAAAAACCCTCCTAATCTTGTCCCAACATTGGCCTAGATAGAAGCAGTCTAGTCTAGTGATGAACCAAGTTAAAAATGTTACCTTTGTTTGCACGTTCGTCGTGTCCGCGCCTCACTCTGTTCCCAGATCGTACGGACGACACGCGCGTGTTGCGTTTTATATACAGTGCGCATGCGTGAAACTCCGCCTGCCCCTGACGTTCTTTCTAGACTATTCCCCACCCCTTTGCTTTCGGCGCAGTGGGGAGAGCACATGGCGGAGAGAACACAGGTGCGCAATCACAGTTCCACTAACGAGGAGGAGGGTGAGGCAAGCCCGGAGACTGAAACGTCCCGATCCAGGAAGAGAAGATTTAAGGCCTCAAATATTCTTTTGGAGAGATGTTGGAGATGGTGGACATATTGAACAGGACCGACTATGATGGGAAGTATGGACCTTACCCAAACCCAAATATCAGAAAGGCCAAGATCATGACTAAAGTTGTGAAGAGTCTTCAGAAGAATTTTGGGGTACGCCGATCAAAGGATCAACTGAGAAAACGCTGGTCAGACCTGAAACTGAGGGAGCACGATCAGTACAGAAGGATCAAGTGTGTTCTTCTAAAAAGTAAGTAGTTGTGTTTTCATATGATTATTCTTGCTTGCATACTGCTCCATGTGCTTTGATTTCATGTTGTGCATTTTGAAATGGCCACTTTCAAGTTCATGGTTTCATTCGTTCGTAAGAAACATCGTTCTGCAGGTAAGTATTCCAGCTTAACAAAGTGTCCCCAATAATGTTCTCACCTTGGAGCTCGGTCCAAAAAAAAAATTGAACAACACTTCCAAGCAATGTTTCATATTCCTAATTCTGCCCTCTGTCTGCTAATTATTCTTTATTTACATTCTCATAGGGGAGAGAAGACTCGGCAAGTATGAGGACACCAGGGACCTCACCCCTCCCAAAGAAGGCCGAATACCAAAACCAGAAGCAGAGGAGCAGGAGGAGGAGGAGGAGGAAGGAGAGATCGTTGAAGTTGGACAAATTGTCACCACAACAGGTGAGTGTCGGAGAACACCGCTTCCGGTAAACTCATCCATGTATATCACCATATTTTTAATAAATGTTGTTTTTTTGTGATTTTTTTTGTAAGTGATGTGGAAGAAGAATCCCATTTTACCAGTGAAAGTGCCCAGATCCTGATTGGGGAGATAATGGGGTGCAATCGGGATTTGGAAAATATACAGCAAAACATCAATGATGTTAAAAATAAAATGAAGAACATCATTGATGTTTTGGGGAGAGTGTGAAACAGCCCAAACTAGCTAGGCTTTTAGTTTTTGTATTTTAAACCACTAATTTTGTATTTTTTTTAAATCCAAATTTGGAAGATGCACAGAGTGTGTAAACATGCGCTATCTCCCATCATGGGGGATCAATGTACGTGTTTTGTGGAAAGTGGCTGAGATGAAGGGGTTGCAGCCCCAAAACATGTACATTGATCCCCCATGATGGGAGATAGCACATGTTGACACACTGTGTGCATCTTCCAAATTTGGATTTTCCAGGGGTGACACCCCATGTGATGAAGGCAATATCAGCCCAGTTTGTACATACTCATGTCTGATATTGTCTTCACAAAGATGTATTTGGAGTATTGGAGAATTTTTTTATTGCGATGAGAATGCGTGTTATTTACTAAAGGAAACTCCACTTTGGACTCCAAGTGCAGTTTCAGGTGTACTTTTGCAGTGCACTTGTAGTGCATAGTGGATGTGCCTTTAGTAAAAAACACCCACAGTGATGTGTTAATTCTGAACAATCATGCCATTTTCCTGCCATGGTGCTGAAAATGAGCACGATTTTGGTCAGTAATGCACTACATACATTAGTTACCAAAAACAAGGTGTGTGTGTAGCAGATCCACAACATAATAACATTATCTGAAGAAGAGACTGTCCCCTCATCTCGCTCTGAAATTGGGTTTGCACTGTTGTTGAAAAAGGCACGACAAGAAAAAAACTAAATTTACCTAGGAGACACCTAAAAGCAAGCCAAGCAGTAAATGAAGGAGTTTCAAAGAAAAATATATTGTGAAAATGCCTCTCAGACATTGTTTGGCATATTAATGGCCCCCCTACCCACAAAGTAGTCCATGTATTGGGTTCTAACCTCACGGGCGCTTTGGGGGGGGGCAAGCCAGGGTGAGCAGGTTCAAGGCCTGTGAGGTTATCATCATTTTGCAGCAAGTCTGCTTCTTGTTGGCCAACTGAGACCGCATAGTTCACACAAACTCTTTTAAGAAAATTGTGAAGAACACAGCAGGCCAGCACTATGTGATTGAGTTTGTATTCCGCCATATGAATAGGCGCTAGAAAAAGGCGGAACTGGCTGGCCAGTATACCAAAAGTGTTCTCCACCACTCTTTGGGCTCTGGACAGGTGGAAATTAAAAATCCTCTGGTCTGGGGTGAGGGCCCTCATCGGGAAAGGCTGCATCAGATGGTTCGCCAGGGCAAACGCCTCATCCGCGACAAAGGCAAATGGGAGTCCTTCCTGATTCTCCTCTTTGGGTGGCAAGCCCACACTGCCACTCTGGAGATGCCAGTAGAACTCCGTCCGTTCGAACACTCCACCATCCGACATCCGTCCATTTTGCCCCACGTCCACATACAAAAACTCATATGTCGCAGACACCACCGCCAATATCACGATACTATGAAACCCCTTATAATTATAATAGTACGACCCCGAGTTGGGTGGTGGGAAGATGCGGACGTGCTTCCCATCAATTGCTCCTCCATAATTGGGAAAGTCCCAACGACTGGCAAAGTGGGAGGCCACAGTCTGCCATTCCTGTGGCGTTGAAGGACACTGTGGAGTGAAACAAGAAGCAAGATTAGTAATTTTGCAAATCAACATTGCAAGCAGATTAGACACAAACATTTTTGGCCAAGATTAGTATAACATTTTGGGAACTGAGTATTTAAAGCCTAAAGTATAAGGTCCCCTTATCAGAGTCATCACCCCCCCACCCCCCCCCATCTGATGGGCCCTTGCTAAAAAATTAGGGGGGGGGGATGTTTTGGACAGGTAAACCTCTCCACTTGATTGAGAGCTAAATGGCTAAATAATGTGTGATACTTTGGGAAGCCCCTCCTTACTTACACTATTGGCAGCCCACCGGACAGGTAAGTGTCATAATACAAAAAAGAAACCAAAATGGAAGCACATTTTGACATTCTGCTATCACATATCAAGATAATTAATAGCATTTGAAAGTATTGAGGCAGGCCCTTGCACTACATGCTTAGGTGAATTCATCCATAAATGTGAGCATCAAAAAGGTAGGTATTAGTGTGTATTGGGTTTGGTAAAGTCAGCAGATAGAGGATTGCTATCAGCTGACCTAGCAGTTGGGGGGAGGGGGGTTCCTAATGAGTTTGGCACAACCAAAAAAATTGAAAAAAGGCACTCTGCATGAATTGAAGCACACACATAACATTTGTAGACATTATAGGGGGTGTTTAGGGGAAAGAAATACTATGGAGCTAACAAAAGACATTGGTAAGTGACTAGACTATACTTTTATGGGCCAAGAAGAGCATGGTGGGGAAGTTAGTGAGGCAAATATGCACAAGGACAAAGGGGCAGAGTATATGAAATAGAGCATATTGCAATGATGGTAATTAGGGAATGAGGAAAGAAATGCAAGACATTAGCAATCATTAAATACATATAATGTGATATTAAAGGATAAAACTTACCTTCATATAGTCCTTCTGCAGGACCTAAATGATGGCAGAACAGGTCTCTGGAATAATGATCCCCAGAGCCTGGGGGGAGATGCCTGTAGAGAACTTGAGGTCCTGAAGGCTTCTCCCTGTCGCCAAGTAGCGCAATGTGGCGATGAGCCTCTGCTCCGGAGTGATGGCTTGCCGCATGCAGGTATTCTGCCTGCTGATATAAGGGGTCAACAAAGCCAGCAGACGGTGAAAAACGGGGTCCGTCATCCGGAGATAATTCCTGAAATCATCAGGATCATTCTCCTGGATCTCACGGAGCAAAGGCATGTGCGAGAACTGGTCACACTAGTGCAACTAATTCTTGGTCCACAAACGCCTCCCCTCCCTATTCATGGACCGGGCTTGTTTCAAAGTAAGAACCCCAACATGCAGCCCCTGCACAGCACAAACTCTACGACGAGTACGTAGACGAAACATGGTTTCAAAACAGTCGGCTGGTCAGAACGGACAACAGAAATCACTGATAAACAGCAATACCTGAAATAACGAACTGAATAGCAGAAGCAAGCAGACAATCAGAAATGCAAATCAAAGCGTACTATACCAAGATATAGTCCACAATGAGAAACAAATACTTACTGATTGCACGCAATGATTATCAGATACGCAAAGACAAGCAGAAACTGAAGAGCAGTAGCGATCTGAATCACTAATCTGAAAAGCACAAATCGTCTCTCACCAAACTTCTACTAACACGCAATAGACACGAGATCAGCAGAAGGAGCCCAAAGGGTGCTGGACATGGTGCTGAACTTCCCTTTTGTAGGCCCGCCGTACACGGCTTACGTCACCCCGTTCTTGGCAACCGGAAATTCCGACAACTTGGTCGGACCGTGTATGCAACATCACTTCCGGACCTCGTCCGAAATTAATCCGTCGGAATAACTCCGACGGATTTGGTCGTCAGAATCTCCGATCGTGTGTACAAGGGCTAAGTCTTAAACATTGTTAACCATATGCTGAAGAGATCGTCCTTCTCTCTTGTCACCCCAGCTGGGATCTCACTGTGCCATAGAGTGAAGGACAACCCCTCTGAACTAAATGTTTATGTCTACCATTCTATTAAAATACATAATATGGACATTATCTGCTTTGGGAAGGCATCCGATGCATTGTATTTTGCAAGAAGTACAGATCTTAAAATTTGTGTGGTGATCAACTAAAAACAGATAGATAACAATCAACTGAACTGAAGGTTACAATGCTTGATAATGAACTATTCTTAGAGCACATTGGTACTATGCAGAATTGAGGACGAGAGTATAGAGGAAAAAAAACAAAAAAAAAACAACAAAAAAGGGGGGGGGGGGGGGGAGAGGAGGGGTCTGGGTTTATGTGTGGCTATCTTAGTTTAGGATGAGTGTTCAGATAAATGTGGGTTGGGACTTTTTGAACCAATCCACCTATGCTTCCCAGTGTTTTGCTGCTTTGGGCCGAAAGCCTTCCGCCGTGGCGTATAATGAGGATTTCCAATTGAGGGCTAAGGTCAGTCTTGCCGCTAGGCATATATGCGTGACTATGCATCAGAGTCTATGTGGGTAGTTCTCAATTCCAATATTGAGGATTGCCAGTTCAGTGGTTGGTTGTGTGGTAATGTGTGTGACCTCTGATATTAGGTGAAATATTTCTTTCCAGAATAGAGCTAGTTTAGGGCAAGTCCACAAAATATGATATAAGGTCCCTGGCAGTCCACACTGTCTCCAACAGGTAGGTTCTGCATTTGGGTTGTACGTGTGAAGCTGTGTTGAGGTAATGTACCATTTAAGGTTCAGCTTATACGTGAGTTCCCAAAGGTTAGCTGATTTTGTTGCTGAGTGCTTGGCTCGCAGTGCGTTTTGCCATTGTTGTGGGGTATAAGAATTACCTGTATCTTTTTCCCATTTAACATGGGGGGCAATTTTTCAAAAGTGGTATTACCTTTCAATATGGCGTAGAAAAGTGTAATACCTTTGGCTGGTGTTTTACTACCAAGAAAGATATTGCCATGCTTCTAATGGAATGCTTAAGTGGAGATAGGGATTTCACATTAGGCAGTGAGTTATTTGGATATATTTAAAGTAGTCTTTTGCGGGGAGTGAAAAGTCTCGCTGTAATGAGGTGAAAGGTTGTAGATACTCATTGGTAGGGATGAGCTTCGTGTTCAAGTCGAACATACGTTCGACTCGAACATCGGATGTTCGCCCGTTCGGCGAATTCCGAACGTTATGGGCCGTTCGCGCCAAATTCGTGTGGCGCTCATGGCCCACAATGCACTGCGCCATCGCAGTGCATTGCTGGCTCATGATTGGCCAAGCATGCACTGTGACCCCGCATGCTTGGCCAATCACAGCGCCGGCAGCGAGGAGAGCCATGATTGGCCACAGGCAGGATGGCTCTGGCCAATCATAGCTCAGGCTGTGTAGTACACGCCCCACACTATATAAGGCCGCCAGCGCGGCGGCCTTGTGTAGTGTGTTGGTGTCTGTAGGAGTTAGTGGGTGTTCTGTGTACCTTCAACATAGTATACACCGTTCGTTATCGGCCGATTTTGTGTTCTTACTCTTCTGTAGTGGTTGTTGTCTGCGTGCCCTGACCGCAGTATACACCGCTATATCCACCTATATAGCTAGCTATCTTGCGCTTTTTAAATAGAGCTTGCAGTCAGTTGTAGGAGATTGTGCGTGCTGTCTGCGTGCCCTGACCGCAGTATACACCGCTATATCCACCTATATAGCTAGCTATCTTGCTCTTTTTAAATAGAGCTTGCAGTCAGTTGTAGGAGATTGTGCATGCTGTCTGCATGCCCTGAACCCAGTATACACCGCTATATCCACCTTTATAGCTAGCTATCTTGCTCTTTTTAAATAGAGCTTGCAGTCAGTTGTAGGAGATTGTGCGTGCTGTCTGCGTGCCCTGAACCCAGTATACACCGCTATATCCACCTATATAACTAGCTATCTTGCTCTTTTTAAATAGAGCTTGCAGTCAGTTGTAGGAGATTGTGCGTGCTGTCTGCGTACCCTGAACCCAGTATACACCGCTATATCCACCTATATAGCTAGCTATCTTGCTCTTTTTAAATAGAGCTTGCAGTCAGTTGTAGGAGATTGTGTGTTCTGTCTGTGTGCCCTGAACCCAGTATACACCGCTATATCCACCTATATAGCTCTTCTCTAATTGAGCCATCTGCCATCTGCAGGAGTTAGTGGATGTTGTGTGTGCCTCCAGCACAATATACACTACCCAATTGCTGGTTTTCCCATCTCCCTTCAGGCCATTACCATGTCTGGAAGGCCAGCAAGGAGAGGCAGACAGGCGCGAGCTGAAAAAAGAGGGCAAGCAGGCTCTGTGTCTAGAGACAACAGTGCTGGTCGTGGACGCGGTGCATCGTCATCATCAGCACGTGGCCATGGGACACGCTTGTCCTTCTTTTTGGCAGCTGGACATGTTGAGCCGCAACATGCCAACGATTTGGTAGAGTGGATGACCGAGCCCTCTTCATCCTCCTCATCCTCTCTCACCCAGGCTCAGGGTACTAGCAAAGCAGCTGCCAACGCATCGTCTTCCCTCCTCTCAATGTCATCATCAGTGACTCCTTCCCTAGACCCACCACGTCCTCCTGAGGAGTCTCCTGAACTCTTTGAGCACAGTGTTGGGTACATGCTCCAGGAGGATGCCCAGTGTTTTCTAGGCTCTGATGATGATACTGAGCTAGAGGAAGGCAGTAGCGTGAATGCAGAGAGAGGGGATGCTCAAGAAGGACAGCAATCTGGCAGTCATGTTCCACAAGCTGCAGCATACTGCCAGGTTTGCTCTAGTGAGGAAGAGGGAGGGGATGATGAGGGCACTGACTCCACATGGGTGCCTGGTAGGAGAGAGGAGGAGGAGGAGGAGGCACATGTCCAACGACCAGCTTAGGGGCAGCACACCGACTGAATCACACCGCAGTGCTCCGCCTGTGCAGGGCACTGCCTCTGCGCGTTATTCTAAAAGTTCTTTGGTGTGGGCCTTTTTTGAGACGAGTGCATCAGATCGCACCGCTGCTATTTGCAACATATGTCTCAAGTGTATCTCGTGTGGCCAAAACATCAGCCGCTTGGGCACCACATGCTTGACCAGACATATGTTGACCTGCCGCAAAGACCCACACCAAAGTACAAAGCGGACCTCTCCTTGCTCCTCATCAGCTGGGATCTCCAACCCCACTAGACCTTCAGTCCTCTCTGAAACCTGCTCTGAGAGGAATGAAGATGTAGAATTAGGTGTGTCACAGCCAAGTGCTTCCGGGCACTCTGCTAGCAGTACACCCACGTCCGATTATAGCAGGCAAATGTCCCTGCCCAAGCTGCTGGACCGTCGAAAGAAGTTCACTCCCAGCCATCCACATGCCCAGCGGTTGAATGCTAGTTTGGCTAAATTGCTAGCACTTCAACTGCTGCCTTTTCAGTTGGTAGACTCTGCCCCCTTCCGTGAGTTTGTACAATGTGCGGTTCCTCAGTGTCAGGTCCACAAACGCCACTTTTTCTCACGGAAGGCGATTCCGGCTCTCTACCGGCATGTGGAAGGCAATGTCCTTGCCTCGCTGGACAGAGCGGTCAGCGTTAAGGTGCATATTAAAGCTGACTCATGGTCCAGCAGGCATGGACAGGGACGTTACCTGTCTTTCACTGCCCATTGGGTCACTCTTCTGGCAGCTGGGAAGGATGCAGGACAAGGTGCAGTAGTGTTGGAGGTTGTTCCGCCACCACGCCTCCAAAATGCTACCATTGGTTGTGACACACCTCTCTCCTCCACCCCCTCCTCTTCTTCTTCCTCCATGGCCTCTTCCAGTGCTCTGCCCTCAGAACCAGTGGTGCTCCGTAGGCGTTTCAGGGGCTACGCAAGTACGCAGGCAAAACGATGCCATGCCGTGCTTGCGCTGGTTTGTTTGGGGGACAGGAGCCACACTGGGGTGGATGTTTTGTCAGCTCTGCAGGGGCAGGCCGAGAGGTGGTTGATGCCACGCCAGCTTAAGCCAGGAATGGTGGTTTGTGACAATGGCACCAACCTCCTCTCCGCCCTTCGACAGGGACAACTGACCCATGTGCCCTGTGTGGCTCACGTCCTTAACCTGGTGGTGCAGCGGTTCTTGGGCAGGTACCCAGGCTTACAGGATGTCCTGAAGCAGGCCAGGAAAGTCTGTGTGCATTTCCGCCGATCATTTAATGCCTGTGCTCGGCTGGCTGAGCTCCAAAAGGAGTTGAACATGCCCAAGAACCGCCTTATATGTGACATGCCCACCAGGTGGAACTCAACGTTGGCCATGCTGCAGTGGCTGCACACGCAGCAGAGGGCCATCAATGAGTACCTGTGCAACTACGGAAACCAGGACAGGGTCAGGGGAGCTCGGTTTTTTCTCACCACGCCAGTGGGGCATGATCAGGGATGCATGCACTGTCCTGTCACCATTTGAGGAGGCCACAAGGATGGTGAGCAGTGACAGTGCATGCATCAGTGACACTGTACCTCTTGTCCACCTCTTGGAGCATACGCTGCGTGGAATAATGGACAGCGCACTTGAGGCAGAATAGAGGCAGGAAGAGGAGGACTTCCTTGCCTCTCAAGGCCCCCTTTATCCAGACAGTGTTCCTGCTGTGCCATCCATCACACAGGAAGAGGATGAGGAGGAGGAGGAGGAGGATGATTGTGTCAGCATGGAGGTGGAGGCTGGCACTCAGCATCAGCAGCAGCAGCAGTCTTGTAGGGACGATTTACAGTTCCAAGAAACCCGTGGGCTTGTACGTGGCTGGGAGGAGGTAGCTGCGGATCATGTTGTGACCCAGAGGACTCCGGACCGAATGCCTCAGCTAACCTATGCTGCATGGCCTCCCTGATCCTGCAAAGCCTGCGGAAGGATCCTTGTATTTTTCGGATCAAGGAGAGGGACCATTACTGGCTGGCCACTCTCCTGGATCCACGGTACAAGGGTAAAGTTGCCGACCTTATCTTGCCGTCGCAGAGGGTGCCGAGGATGAGACATCTCCTGGAGGCCTTGCAGAAAGGTCTGTGCAACGCGTTCCCAGAGACTGGGAGGTTACAAACTCCTGGTCCTGGACAACGTGTTGCTGAGGCATCGGTCAGAAGGAGCGGTGGAGAAGGTGGCCGTCTGACCGATGCTTTCAGACAATTTTTTAGTCCGCAGCCCCAAGGTATGATCGGTTCCAGCAACCATCGCCAGCGTCTGATGATTACATGGTGCAGGAATACCTAGGGGCAAGGTCAGACTTGGACACCTTTCCCACCGAAAATCCTCTGGCTTACTGGGTCTTGAGGATGGATCACTGGCCAGAGCTTGCACAGTATGCAATTGAGCTACTGGCCTGTCCTGCATCCAGCGTTCTTTCGGAACGCACCTTCAGTGCTGCTGGTGGCTTTGTTACCGATCACAGGGTGCGCCTGTCCACCGACTCAGTTGATCGACTGACCTTCATCAAGATGAATCAGTCTTGGATCACCCACAGCTACCAAGCACCTGAAGCTGATGTAACCGAATAATTTTTTTTGAAATATCACATGCCTTCAAGACTGCCTATGCTGATGCTGAGTGACTGTCCTGTTATGTTGATTGTCTATCCTCTTCCTCCTCCGCTGATATGTTGGAAGAACATTTTTGGTTCTGGGTGATGCCACCAGCCCAATTTTTCTGCCCCTGTTTAACAGGGGCGTTTGATTACAATTTTTGATGCAATGCTTTGCAGCAGGGCTCATTCCTGCACTCCAACTAGAGTATATGGGAGAGGTTGCAGTGTTGTGGCACCAGCACCAGTGCCAGCAGCCTAATTTTTCAGCCCCTGTTTAACAGGGGCATGTAATTACAATTCTTGATATAATTTTTCACAGGAGGGCCCGTTCCTGTGCCCACCCAGAGAAACTGTGAGGACTTATAGTGTTGTGGCACCAGCACCACAACCACCAAAGGTCAATTTTTCTACCACTGTTCAGCAATGGCATGTAATTACAATTCTTGATATAATCATTCCCAGCAGGGCGCTCCAGCGCCCACCAAGAGTCACTTTGAGGGCTTACAATGTTGGGGCAAAACCAACACCTTGTTCCGCCATTTCTGCAGAGCATATAGTGCAGGCCCCTACTTTCAAACATCTAACTTACAAACATCTCCTACTTGCAAACGGAAGGAGACAACAGCAAGTGAGATGAAAAAAGACGGACAGCAAAACAAATTATACAGGGGTGATAACCCTTCCCTATGTTTTCCAAAAAGCTTAAAAATTGATTTTTTGACTGGAGCTACACTTTAAAAATTTAACATTTGAAAATTACAAACAGACTTCTACTTCACACAACGAACCTACATAGTCCCTGTCTTGTTTTCACCGCCTGTATACTGCTGTTCTGAGTATATAGGGCCCGGGGGCCACACGTATTTCCTTTTTTTAATATGGGTACAGGGTTCCCCTTAATATCCATACAAGACCCAAAGGGGCTGGTAATGGGCAGGGGGGCTACCCATGCCATTTTTCTCAATGATTTTCATCCATATTGCCGGAACCAGATATAACATTAAAACCACAAGCAGTTTTAAATGACATTAAATGTAATTTTGTGCAGGGACTGTTCTAAACACGGGAAACACGTGGCACTTCAAAGGCATACTATAGACACCCCCCAGGTACGATATTTAAAGGAATATTTCACTTTTTTTTTTCACTTTAATCGTCATTAAAATCAGTGCTCCCGAAAAAACGTGAGTTTTTAAAACTTTTTTTTGCATTGATCCATGTCCCCTAGGGCAGGAGCCAGGTCCCCAAACCCTTTTTAGGAGAGTATCTTGCATATTAGCCATTAAAATTAGCACTTTTAATTTCGAACGTTCGAGTCACATAGACTTCAATGGGGTTCTAACGTTCGTAAGAATTTGCGGTCCGTTCGAAAGTTCTGGTGCGAACCGAACCGAGGGGTGTTCGGCTCATCCCTACTCATTGGTATACAGGTCTGCAATTTGAGTTAAGCCTAAGGTTTTGGTATTTGAATGCAGGTTGGTGAGTAAGTGAGCGAACGCAGCTATTGATGCTTGTATGGTTGGAGATAGGTGTTTGTCATTTTTCCTTATTTTGGGTGAGGTTAGTAGCCTGGTCCATAGGTTCTTGCCTGGTACTTGGAGGGCTTCAATAGAGCTCCGTGGTTGTTGGGGTCAGGAGTAAACCATGCTCTAATTTGTGCTAGAATTGACGCATTGTAATAATTTCTAATATTGATATATCCTATCCCACCTACTCTTTGTGTTTTGTGAGGATGTTTTGTGCAATTCTAGCTTTTTTACCCTGCCAAACAAATTTTCTAAGTAGGGATTGAGCTTGTGTAAAGAAGGACGTTGGTATAGGAATAGGTAGTGCCCTAAATAAGTAAAGCAGTTGGGGAAGTTTAAGCATTTTGAATGCTGCGAGTCTGCCTGAGCTTGAGAGCGTTCATTTGGATATTTTTTCTAAGTCTTTAGGGAGAGTGTTTAGGAAGGGAATGAAATTTGTTCTGTACAGAGCTGCTGTGGTGCTTATGAGGGTAGTGCCAAGGTAATTGAGAGACTCTTTAGACCATGCATATTGATAGTTGCTTTGCAGATAGTGTTGTTGTTGCTTTGACATTTCTAGAGATAGTATGTATGACTTAGATATATTAACTTTGTAATATGAGACACAACTGAATTCATCCAGTATTGTTTGCACTGAAGCCAGGGAAGAGGCAGGGTTGGTCAGAGAAAATATGACGTCGTCAGCGAAAAGGCTGATCTTGTGTTCTGTATTGCCAATACTTATACCCGAAACGCTCACTTGAGATCTGACTTTTGCTGCAAGGGGGTCCATCATCAAGTCAAAATTAAGGGTGAAAGGGGGCAGCTTTGCCTCGTACCGTTGGTTATGTTAAAAGTGGTTGATAACATGGATGAACAGTAAACTTGAGCTGAGGGGGAGGAGTAGAGAGCTAAGATTGCTAAAAGGATATGTCCCTGAAAACCAAATTTTTCTAATGTAATTTTTAAATACTGCCAGTGAACCCTATCAAATGCCTTCTCCACATCCAAAGATAGAAGCAAAGAAGGCATTCAATGGGTCACTGCGTGATGGATGATGTTGATCATTCGTCGTGTTGCATCAGAGGTTTGGCATCCCTTGATGAAGCCCGATTGGTCAGGGTGAATCAGCACTGGCAACAAGTCAATCAGCCTGTTCACTATTACCTTTGCATATAATTTTACATTATGGTTGAGTAGTGAGATAGAACGGAAATTCTGTGTTAAGTTAGGCTCCTTCCCTGGCTTCAGTATCGTGATAATTAAAACTGTCAGCATTTCCTGGGGGAAAGAGGCTGAGGAGGCAGCACAATTAAACAGAGGGGTAATAAATTCAGTGAGTACGTGGCTAAATTGTTTATAGTACTCTCCCACAAAATCATCAGGCCTAGGTGCTTTGTTATTCGGTAGTGTTTTAATGGCATTTGCAATTTCTTCTGATGTGAACGGGGCATTTAGCTCATTTAATTGTTGTGGAGTTAGACGAGGTAGGTGGACCGAGTCTAAAAAGGTCGTTATTTGGAAAGGTGTGGGTTGGGACTGGCTTATCTCATCATTCAGATTGTAAAGTTTGCTATAGTATGTGCTGAATGCATTTGCAATGTCTTGTGGGTTTGTTAATTTAGAGTTTGTAGTAGGATGGAAAAAATAGGGGATGGGAGATTTGGTTAAGTGGCCCTTGATCTGGTGGGAGAGCAATTTGCCTGACTTATTACCTTCAGCATAGAACCTAATTCTGAGCCGTTTCTGGAACCTGTCATGTGTTTCCAATAAAAGAGCTCTGAGTTCTAGTCTGAGCGATATTAATTGAGATTGAAGTGCTTGTTTTGGTGGGTTGTTTGTTAAGAAGATCAATGGATTGAATGCCTGCTAAGAGTTTGTCCATTCGCTGCCTCCACTGCCTTCTATCCCTAGCTCCAAATTGAATAAAGAGTCCACGCATAAATGCTTTATGCGTGGCCCATAAGACATGCGGGTCCGCAACTGAGTACTTGTTTTGCGTAAAAGAATGACACTAGGTTGTCATGTAGTATTTGGGCATATGGTTCAGATTGCAGTATCCTGGTATTCAACCTCCAAAGATATGCTGGGGTAGTCTTGGCAGTGTCCTCTATAGTTATACTCACAGGGTTGGAAAGCCAAGGAATTTTTAAAAGCGATTATGACTCCTTTCTTTTTCCGAGCCGCATTAGCTGTGTAAACAGTGCTAAAGTTCTTATTGGTACAGGAGGGTGGGTTGCTGGCTTGAAAATGTGTTTCCTGTGCACATATCATGTCACATTTGGTCTGTTTGGCTAAAGCCCAGGGAGAGGCTCTTTTCGCCGGGTGATTAAGTCCCTTAGCATTTATTGTTACAATTTTGATTGTCATAGCGGTTATGAGAATGTCAATAGGTGTGGAGCTTATTACCTTTTTTGTCGACGAGCAAGAAATTGGTGTCTAGTCCTTCTGCTTCTTGGTGGTTGCTGCTCTCTTTTGCTTCTTCTTGACAAAAGTTATGCAATGCACGCCAGTCGGCGAAGATATGGATGGTGTGATTTCAGTCAAT
Organism: Lithobates pipiens; assembly: GCF_037356315.1. NCBI lineage: Eukaryota > Metazoa > Chordata > Amphibia > Anura > Ranidae > Lithobates > Lithobates pipiens. The sequence continues at coordinate 133,560,851 of NW_027507718.1, forward strand.
TGCTAGCAGGTAAGCTGTAGATCTCGATAGCCTGTAGGAGAGGGGAAGGAAAGGGGGAGAGAGGAAGAGAAAAAAAAGAAAAAAAAATAGTTTGTATCACTTTGTCAGTTCTCAGATATTTGTTTGCAGCAGGAGCCTTCAGTTAACTGAGGAACAAAGGAGTACTCCCAAGTTGTAGGCAATAATCCAACAGTGAATTTGCGTCTTGGGAAATAGGAACCAATAGTAATAAGGTGGTGTTTCTTATTGTATGTCCACGGCACAGCAATGCCTAGAAACACTAAACGGGGGTAAAGAGTCTTATAAGACCGATCGTGAGCAGGTATCACATCTGAACGGTAGGCGGTATGTGTCTTCCCCAGCCCCTTAGTTAGTGGGGTGGCTTCTGTAGCTCCTTGGAGGTAGAGGTTTAGCTGAGGTGCTGCCCGTGTTACTTTGGTCCATAGGTGTCACGTCACTGGGAGCCGGAATGATATTCCATTCCTGCAGTAACCTCAATCCTTGCTGAACGGAAGAAATCATATGTTTTGATCCCCCGTGGCTAATGGATATTTTAGCGGGTGCTATCCATTGGTATTGGATCTGGTTGTTGCGCAGAGTTTTAGTTATTGTGTGAAGTTATCTGCATCTATTCAGTGTGTGCTGGGATAAGTCAGCATATATTTGGAGGTGGCAATATGGGTCAGGCAAAGTTGCCATTCCTTTCACTTTTTGCATGAATTGCTCCTTAATGTGGGAAAAGTGTACTCTGAGAATAACGTCTCTGGGCACTGCATCCGGGAGAAACGTGGGTTTTGTTAACCTATGTATGCAATATACGATTAATTCAATGTTTTTCGTGTCAATAAGTACCGCTTTGATTAGGCCCCTCGCGAATGAAGGTAGTTCGCTATTTTGGATGGATTCAGGGACTCCATGGACTTTAAAGTTATTGCCTCTGGCTCTGTCCTCTAAATTCGCCAATTTGTCAGTGAGCCATTTTGTTTCATGGGTCTGTGCTTCCTGGGTGTCTATTATGTCATTTATTGTGTTAGTCGTGTCTCCCACATTTGCTTCCAAGTGAGTGATTCTGTCATCTAGCACACCTATGCTGTTGCCAAAGCTGTGCATGAGTGAAAGCATATCTGATTGTAGCGAGTGTGAGGGGTTAGCTCGGCAGCGGGTGTGTGTGACCCCCTGGATGGGTTCACAACACAAAATCAGGCACAGCAGACAGCGTTGTAGGTGCAAAAAACAAAAAGATGCAGTTTATTTATGCTACATGCAGTGATACATATAACAGCCAAACAAAAATAAAACATGAAAATAAATCCTGGTCAGCTTGACCTCTAACTACACACTTAGATTCCCTGTCTAACAACTGAGTGCAGCCTTGTGCTGCACCAGTCCCTGTCTCTGTTGTAGAGGTTTGCCACACAGGCGTTAACTCACCGCACAGAACAGAACAGATATTACACTCCCTAGTCTATACAACACAAAACTGGTTCCAGGATGGAGCATCTCCCTAAGCATGCTGGGGTTTTTTGTAGAGGTCTTAATGAGCCCACTTACTTCAGCTGGGCTCATTAACTCTTCCCCTCTAATTGTAAAAGTCTGCATAAAGCCTGAATCTAGGGCACACATATTTCCCATCCTGGATACAACCAGGTGACTTTACCTGCGTGCTGCCACATACCCCCCCCTCTTGTTTCAACCTTGGGGTTGTAACACAAGCAGTCAGACACGCATGTATCCGAGACAAAGCATCCACATTCCCCATTTTAACACCAGGGCGATGCTTAACTGTAAAGTTAAATTCCTGTAGGGCCAGGAACCACCTATTTACCCTTCTATTGGTCTCCTTGTTCTGAGCCATCCACTTTAAAGGAGCGTGATCAGTCACCAGGTCAAAGTGCCTACCTAGCAGATAGTACCGAAGGGAATCTAGAGCCCACTTCACTGCTAAACATTCCTTCTCAATCGTGGCGTAATTTACCTCATGGGACTTCAACTTCCTGCTGAGGTAAATGACTGGGTGCTCTTCCCCGTTCCAGACCTGGGATAACACTGCTCCTAACCCAACGTCTGATGCATCAGTTTGTACAACAAAGTCCTTAGAGAAGTCTGGTGAGTACAACACTGGCTGGCTACATAAGGCTGTTTTTAAGGACTGAAATGCTTCTTCAGCCTCTGGGGACCATTTAACCATAACAGACTCTTTCCCTTTTGTCAGGTTGGTGAGGGGCACAGCCTGAGAAGCAAAATGGGGAATGAATTGTCGATAATAGCCAGCGATTCCCAGAAAGGCTCGTACCTGTTTCTTGCTGTTGGGACGTGGCCAACTCTGTATGGCCTCGACTTTATTGACTTGGGGTTTTATCACCCCCCTCCCAATAGTGTACCCAAGATATTTGGCCTCCTCTTGTCCAATGGTACACTTCTTTGGATTGGCCGTAAACCCAGCTTCCCGGATAGAGTCTAGGACTGCTTGTACTTTTGGCAAATGTGAGACCCAGTCTGTGCTATGGATAATCACATCATCCAGGTAAGCTGCAGCATATTTCTGATGGGGCCTCAGAATCTTATCCATTTTCCGCTGGAATGTTGCTGGTGCATTCTGTAACCCAAACGGCATTCTCTTATATTGGAATGCCCCATCTGGGGTTACAAACGCAGTTTTCTCCTTGGCCGACTCGGCCAGGGCAATTTGCCAATACCCTTTGGTGAGATCAAGAGTTGTCATATATCAGGCTGTTCCCAGCCGGTCAATCAACTCATCTATACGCGGCATGGGGTAGGTGTCAAATTTTGTAACTTTATTTAATTGTCAAAAATCGTTACAAAACCGCCAGCTCCCATCAGGTTTGGGCACTAGTACGATAGGACTGGACCAGTCACTCTGGGACTCCTCTATCACACCCAATTCCAGCATCCTTTGAACCTCCCCACGTATTGCCTCCCGTCGGGCCTCTGGTATTCTATAAGGTTTTAGTTTTACCCTTTCTCCTGGCGGGGTGATAATGTCATGCTCTACGCCAGATGTTTGTCCCGGCAGCTCAGAGAAAATCTCTTTGTTACAAAGTACAAACTCTTTAACCTCCTGTTGTTGGGCTTTCGATAAGGTGTCTGCTATTCCAACCTCAGGAACTAAGCACTCAGGCTGTACTTGTGACAAAGTCTCTGCGACTAGGGATTCCCTATCCCTCCAGGCTTTCAGCAGATTGACGTGATAGATCTGCTCCGGCTTTCGCCTTCCTGGCTGTCTAACCCTGTAGTTCACCTCACTAATTTTTTCAATTACTTCATATGGACCTTGCCATTTGGCCAGAAATTTGCTTTCAACCGTAGGGACTAGCACCAAGACCCTATCCCCCGGGGAAAAAGTACGGGTCTTGGCCCCACGGTTGTACACTCTCTGCTGTGCTAACTGCGCTTTGGTCAAATGTTCCTTTACGATTGGCATTACCTGTGCAATTCTATCTTGCATCAGGGCGACATGCTCAATCACACTCCTGTGAGGAGAACTCTCATTTTCCCAAGTTTCCTTGGCGATATCCAGCAGCCCTCTTGGGTGTCTCCCATAGAGCAACTCGAAGGGTGAGAAACCCGTAGAGGATTGGGGTACCTCCCTAATGGCAAACATTAGATAGGGTATTAGACAGTCCCAATTCTTTCCATCTCTATCCACCACCTTCTTTAACATTTGTTTAAGGGTTTTGTTGAATCTTTCAACCAACCCATCTGTTTGGGGGTGATACACAGATGTACGCAATTGCGTCACTTTGTACAACTTGCATAATTCTTTCATAACCCGGGACATAAAGGGTGTACCTTGGTCCGTAAGCAGTTCCTTACAAATACCCACGCGGCTAAAAACAAGAGATAGCTCTTTGGCTATGGTTTTGGCCGAGGTATTTTGGAGAGGAATTGCTTCCGTATAACGGGTGGCATAGTCCAATATAACCAAAATGTACTGATGCCCCCTGGCGGACTTCATTATCGGACCTACCAAATCCATTGCGATCCTTTCAAAGGGGACCTCAATGATAGGAAGAGGTACCAGCGGGTTACGGAAATGTGGCATAGGTGCCGACTTCTGACACACAGGGCAGGAGGAACAATAATTTTCTATTTCCTTCATGACCCCAGGCCAATAGAATCTCTGCAATACCCTCTCTCTGGTTTTCTCTGTCCCCAGATGACCTCCCAGAATGTGCCCATGGGCCAATTCCAACACCAACTTCCTGTAAGGTTTGGGCACTACAAGTTGCTCAATGGTTTCTTCTGCCCTTTGAGCCACTCGATACAGCAGGTCCCTTTCCATAGTGAAGTAAGGATAAGGGCAAGTCTTATCTGGGTTCACTAACTCGCCATCTATTTTCACCACATTTTCCCGTGCCTTTATTAGGGTGGGGTCTTTTAACTGTTCTGTGGCAAAATTTTCCCTGTGAACCTCAAGATCCGAAAACTCCACAGACGGCATGTTTTCATCTGAGGATGTTGGCTCCTTCCCAGTTTCTCGAGTTTCCCCCGCCAATACCGACAAGGGAAATTCAGGAGAGTCCTCACCACTCTCAGAGGAATTCTGGTCATCTTCCTGGTTTATAGGGGTACCAGTGGGGGGCTCAGGACAATCCCAGAGTTCCCAGAATTTTGGAAAATCCCTTCCCACAATAGCATCATGTGGTAAGTGAGACACTAACCCCACCTGATGAGAGAGGTTACCTTTGGGGGTCTCAAAAAACACTGAAGTTACAGGATACTCTCGGGTGTCCCCATGCACACAAATAACAGCCACCCTGTTCTTCCCAGAGACCTCTGTAGTAACTAATTCAGCTTTTATCAATGTTACCAGGCTACCTGAATCCAGCAACACATCAACATTTCTACCATTAATACACATTTTACATAAATGTTTCTCAGGTCCCCGAATGGCAGTGCATGCAACTGTCGCAAACAGCGACTGACGTCTCTCCCTTATAAAGTCACATTGCATAGGCTCATCCACAACGGGGCAATTGGCTGCAATATGTCCCTCTTGGCGGCAGCGGTAGCAAATAATCTTTTTCGCTGTCTCTTGCAGCATGGGCTTCCTGGGCTGCTCCCGCCAGACCTTAGGTAGAACTCCCACCCTCTCACTCTCTCCACCCTCACCCCTTGGAGTCATCTTACCCGCCACTGGGGATGATCTGGACTTAGGGTGGAAAGTCCGTGAGTCCCTGGAAGAGGTGGTAAGGTTCTCTGTAGCCAAGTACCTCTCAACCAGATCCACAAGTTTATTTGCATTTTCTGGGTCTCCATGGCTTACCCATTTTTGGATGGCAGTAGGAAGAGCTCTCAGGAAACGATCCATAACAACACGTTCCACAATGTTTGGTGCGGTCAAAATCTCTGGCTGCAGCCACTTCCTGCTCAGGTGAATGAGATCATACATTTGAGACCTGGGGGGTTTTCCAACCTGAAAAGTCCAATTATGCACACGCTGAGCCCGGACGGCCAAGGTGACACCCAGCCGTGCCAATATTTCTGTTTTTAGCACCACATAGTCTTTTGCTTGGTCAGGCTCTAGGTCATAATAAGCTTTCTGCGATTCCCCAGTTAACAGAGGGGCCACCAGTCCAGCCCATTGCTCCTTAGGCCACTTTTCCCTTTCAGCAGTCTTTTCAAATGTGGTCAAAAACACCTCCGGATCATCCTCTCCAGTCATTTTTGTCAGTAAATGGCTCACACCAAAGGATGCGGTATTATTGTAACTACTTGCTTCATTGGTCTGTGGACGTTGCTGTATTAATGTCTCTATTTTCTGTTGAAAACTCTGCTCTTGCTTCTGCAACAGGTCTATGAAGCGGGCTTCAGATCGCTGCTGGGCTTGTTGCTGAGCTTCCAGACTCTGCAGGTGAGCTTTCTGCTGGGCTGCAAGGCTCTTTTGTAAAGCAGCATTTGTTTGCTGCTGATTTGCATTTGCTTGCTGCTGATTTGCATTTGCTAGAGCCAGCTGTCTCAGTATCTCCTCCATGCTGGCCTTTAAAAAAATTGAAAAAAAACTGCCAAAATTCTCCACCAACTGTGAGGGGTTAGCTCGGCAGCGGGTGTGTGTGACCCCCTGGATGGGTTCACAACACAAAATCAGGCACAGCAGACAGCGTTGTAGGTGCAAAAAACAAAAAGATGCAGTTTATTTATGCTACATGCAGTGATACATATAACAGCCAAACAAAAATAAAACATGAAAATAAATCCTGGTCAGCTTGACCTCTAACTACACACTTAGATTTCCTGTCTAACAACTGAGTGCAGCCTTGTGCTGCACCAGTCCCTGTCTCTGTTGTAGAGGTTTGCCACACAGGCGTTAACTCACCGCACAGAACAGAACAGATATCACACTCCCCAGTCTATACAACACAAAACTGGTTCCAGGATGGAGCATCTCCCTAAGCATGCTGGGGTTTTTTGTAGAGGTCTTAATGAGCCCACTTACTTCAGCTGGGCTCATTAACTCTTCCCCTCTAATTGTAAAAGTCTGCATAAAGCCTGAATCTAGGGCACACATATTTCCCATCCTGGATACAACCAGGTGACTTTACCTGCGTGCTGCCACACGAGCTTCTGAGCGAGATAAGCATTTCTTTTAGTGTAGTGTCCATGACAGCCTGTCCTATCGTGGGGAATGAGGCTATGGTGTCTGGTTGCGGGCTCTGCTGAGGGAAGACATAGGGCATGTCACTAGCATGGCTTCTCTCCTGGGCCGCTCCTGTGATATCTAATCTCATCTTAGCTTTCGCTGGACTGTTGGTGGTCAGTGTCCTGGGAGGAGAATGCAGAGGGTCCCCTCTGTTGATAGCGCTTACCAGTGCGTCTTCCGATGTGCGGGAGTCTCCCTCTCTGCAAGGAGAAGCTGCGGCCTCCCTCTCTGCCTGTCTTTCGCATCGTGATTTTTGCTGCGCCGTGCGGATGGCTGATACATGAATGCCGTCAGCTTGCGGGGCAGTCTGGTCTCCTTCCTCTTCAGCGACATCACCCCTGGATATTGCGGGTGATAGTGCCGATTGGCAGGGGTCTTTTGTCGGCTGGGGAACACTATAAGTCGCTGTATTAGGTCGTTGGTATGGAGAGCTCTCTTCTCAGGCAGCCATTCTGGTCATGCGCCGGACACGCCCCCCGTTTTGTGTTTTTTTTAAGTGACAGTGATGGATTGATACTGCACTTGGGTGGGCTGGGTTGGGCTGGGTGAGGGGCTAAATGCAGGTGCTAGCAGGTATCTAGGCTGATCCCGCTAACACTGCGTTTTTGGGAACCCTAAATTGCTGGGGATGCTAGTATAGATCTCATCAGATCAGATTTCAATCCGTTCAGACACTATACCACTAAGGGAGGCGTATGGTGGGTGCGTGGGTGTTAACGCTACTGGCACCAATCTGACGCTGCCTGGGGTCGACGCAGACCCTATCTGATGCTAAAACCCAACTTTGATCACCCGCCAGGAGATCAGGGGGTTAAACCTTTATATAGATCAAATATGGCGGGTGCTCTGATGCTATAAAAATAAACAAGCTAACCTGCGTCACCAGTGACACTTATACAGTGATCACTGGTGACAGGGGGTGATCAAGGGGTTAAACCTTTATTAGGGGGGAGTTAAGGGGGTCCCTAGGCCTTTCTGGGCCTAATACTAATTACCCTAACACTGATTTTTGTCACTAATGACACCAGTACAGCGATCAAAAAAAATCTGAATGCTGCACTGGGTGACACAGTGACAGGTGGTGAAGGGGTTGACTGGGGGGGTGATCGGGGGATGGCAAGTGTACCTACGTGGACTGGTGTCAGTGCAGTGTTGGTGCACTTGCTATTAGATGTTCTCTCTCCTTGGTCTGGAACGGATAAGACCGACACAAGGAGAGATGACATCTCTTCCCCTGTCAGTGTTTATGCTTACACAGATAGGGGAAGGATCTCATTCGCCAGGACCGATCACCAGGTCCAGGTGATTGACGTCACGCCAGCTTCAGCCAGGAATGTTTGTATGCGACAATGGCAACAACCTCCATTCCGCCCTCTGACAGGGACACTTGATCCATGTTCCCTGATTTGCTAACATCCTGAATTTGGTGGTGCAGCGCTTCTTGAGCAGGTACACAGGCTTACAGGATCTCCTGAGGCAGGCCTGGAAAGTCTGTGGTAATTTCCGCCGGTCATATAATGCCAGTGCTCGGCTGGCTGACCTTCAAAGGGAATGCAACCTGCCCAAGAACCACCTCATTTGTGACATGCCCACTAGGTGGAACTCAACGTTGGCAATGCTTCAGCGGCTGCACACGCAGCAGAGGGCCGTCAATGAGCACCTGTGTGAGTATGGCACCAGAACAGGGTCAGGGGAGCTTGGCTTTTTTCGCCACATCAGTGGCTACTGATCAAGGATGCATACACTGTCCTGTTACCATTTGAGGCCACGAGGATGGTAAGCAGTGACAGTGCATGCATCAGTGATAGTGTCCCTCTTGTCTTCCTGTTGTAGCACACACTTCGTGGAATAATGGACAGGGCACTTGAGGCAGAACAGTGGGAGGAAGAGGAGGGCTTCCTTACCTCTCTAGGCCCCATTTATCCAGATAGTATTCCTGTGGGCCCGCTTTTCACACAGGAAGATGAGGAGGAGAAGGAGGATTGTGTCAGCATGGAGGTGAGGGATAATACTCAGCATCAGCAGCAGTCTTCAAGGGATCATTTTCAGTCCCCAGAAACCCATGGAGTTGTACGTGGCTGGGAGGAGGTGGTTGCAGATCATGTGATCCTTAGTGACCCAGAGGACTCAGGATCGATTGCCTCTGCAAACTTACGCTGCATGTCCTTTCTGATCCTGCAAAGCCTGCGAAAGGACCCTAAGATTTGTGGTACCAAGGAGAGGGATCATTACTGGCTGGCAACCCTTCTTGATCCACATTACAAGGATAAGGTTGCAAAACTTATCCAGCCTTCGCAGAGGGAGCAGAGGATGAAACATCTTCGGGAGACCTTGCAGAAAGGTTTGTGCAATGCGTTTCCAGAGCCTGGGAGGTTACAATTTCCTGGTGCTGGACAACATGTTGCTTTGGCTTCGTTCAGTTACATAAAGAGTGGTGGAGAAGGTGGCCGGCTGACTGATGCCTTCAGACAACTCTTCGGTCCTCAGCATCAAGGTCCGATGGGTTCCAGCAACCATCACCAGCATCTGAATTACATGGTGCAGGAATATCTAGGGGCAAGATCAGACTTGGAGACCTTTCCAACAGAACATCTACTGGGTTACTGGGTCTTGAGGATGCAATTGAGCAATTGAGCTACTGGCCTGTCCTGCATCCAGCGTTCTTTCTGAATGCACATTCAGTGCTGCTGGAGGATTTGTAACCGCTCACAGAGTGCGCCTGTCCACAGACTCTGTTGATTGGCTCAAATTCATGAAAATGAATCAGTCTTGGATCACCAGCTCCCAAGCACCTGATGCTGATGTAACCGATTGATTTTTCTATGGATGTGGGATCCCTTGAAGACTGCCTATGCTGAGTGACTATCCTATTATGCTGAGTGACTATCCTATCCCTCCTCAATCTTCATGATGATAGCTTCTAAGAATATTTTTGGTTCAGGGCACCACCACCACTGCCTAAGGCCCAATGTTTCTGTCTCTATTTAACAGGGGCGTGTAATTACAATTTTTGATCAAATTTTTCACAGCAAGGCTCGTACCTGCGCTCAACAAGAGTATCTGTGAGGAGTTGCAGTGTTGTGGCACCACCACCACTGCCTAAGGCCCAATTTTTCTGCCCCTGTTTAACAGGGATGTGTAATTACAATTTTTGCTCTAATATTTCACAGCAGGGCCAATTCCTGCGCTCAACAAGAGTATCTGTGAGGCTTTACAGTGTTGTGCCACCACCACCACCACCGCTGTCTATGGCCCAATTTTTCTGCCCCTGTTTAACAGAGGCATGTAATTACAATTTTTGCTCTAATATTTCACAGCTGGGCTCATTCCTGTGCTCTACAAGAGAATCTGTGAGGGGTTACAGTGTTGTGGCTCCCACACCACTGCCCAAGGCCCAATTTTTCTGCCCGTTTAAAAGGGGTGCGTAATTACAATGTTTGATCTAATATTTCACAGCAGGGCCTGTTGTGTGCTCAACAATATATCTGTAAGGCTTTACAGTTTTGTGCCGCCACCACCACCACCATGGCCTAAGGCCCAATTTGTCTGCCCCTGTTTAACAGGGGCATGTAATTACAATTTTTGCTCTAATATTTCACAGCAGGGCTCGTTCCTGGGCTCAATAAGAGAATCTGTGAGGGATTACATTGTTGTGGCACCACCACCACTGCCTAAGACCCAATTTTTCTGCCCATTTAACAGGGGCGTGTAATTACAATTTTTGATCTAATATTTCACAGCATGGCTCATTCCTGCACCCACCAAGAGTAACTGTGAGGGCTTACATTGTTGTGGCACCACCGACACCAAAGGCCCAATTTTTCTGCCCCTGTTTAACAGTGGGATTTAATTACAACTCTTGATATAATATTTCACAGCAGGGCCTGTTCCTGCACCCACCAAGAGTAACTGTGAGGGCTTACTGTGTTGTGGCACCACCACCACCAAAGGCCCATTTTTTTGCCCCTGTTTAACAGGGGCATGTAGTTACTATTAGACATGTGCAGAGTAAAATATTTTGTTTCGGAATTTCGTTTTCGTCCGAAAACTTAATTTATTTAGTTACTCCCGAAATTCGTTTTTATTTATTTCGTTTTTCGTTCAAAAATTGCATTCGTCCGAAAATCCACATGAATTACGGTCAAATCTGTCTTTGAAGGCTTATGGTGTCTGTCGAATGTATAAAGAAGATTCGACGGAGCTAGTATATATACTATATAGCATACTTTAGAACCCTATTAAAGTCTATGGGACTCCAACGTTCAAAATCTAAAGTGCTAATTTTAAAGGCTAATTTGCAAGTTACTGTCCTAAAAAGTGTTTGGGGACCCGGGTCCTGCCCCAGGGGACATGTATCAATGCAAAAAAAAGTTTTAAAAACGGCAGTTTTTTCGGGAGCAGTGATTTTAATAATGATTAAAGTGAAACAATAAAAGTGTAATATTCCTTTAAATTTCGTAGGGGGGGGTTGTCTATAGTATGCCTGTGAAGGGGCGCATGTTTCCCGTGCTTAGAATTGTCCCTGCACAAAGTGTCATTTATGCAGGAAAAAAAGTCCTTTAAAATCACTCGCAGCTATTATGAATTGTCGGCTCCCGTAATACAGAGAACACTCATTGAAAGTCATTGATAAAAAAATAAATAAATAAATAAATAAAAAGCGTGGGGGTCCCCCAAATTCAATTACCAGGCCCTTCAGGTCTGGTATGGATATTAAGGGGAACCCTGCCTCAAATTTAAGAAAAAATTTGACGTGGGGTTCCCCCTAAATATCCATAACCAGACCCTTCAGGTCTGGTATGGATATTAAGGGGAACCCCGCGTCAAATTTAAAAAAAAATTGACGTGGGGTTCCCCCTAAAAATCCATACCAGACCCTTTATCCGAGCACGCAACCTGGCAGGCCGCAGGAAAAGAGGGGGGGATGAGAGAGCGGCCCCCCCTCCCTCCTGAACCGTACCAGGCCACATGCCCTCAACATTGGGAGGATGCTTTGGGGGTCTGTGACCCCTCAAAGCACCATGTCCCCATGTTGATGAGGACAAGGGCCTCATCTCCACAACCCTGGCCGGTGGTTGTGGAGGTCTGCGGGCGGGGGGCTTATCAGAATCTGGAAGCCCCCTTTAACAAGGGGACCCCCAGATCCCGGCCCCCCCCCTGTTTGAAATGGTAAGGGGGTACAAAAGTACCCCTACCATTTCACAAAGAAAGTGTAAAAAATGGTTAAATAAAACAAACACACTTTTGAAAAATTCCTTTATTAAAAATAAAAAAATAAAAAAAAGATTCCAGCGGCGGTAATCCACTCTTGCTATCCAGCGACGGACGGTCATCTCTCCAGCGATGTCTCATCTCTCCAGCGCAGCGAATCCTTCGTTCTTCTGTCTCCGCAGAGGAGACAATGCAAGGATTCCGGCTGCCTGACGTTTCTTATATACGGAGGGCGGGGCCACCCGTCACCTGACCCCGCCCCCTCTGACGCAAGAGGAAACCCGGGGTTCCCCGTGACGTATGGGTGACCCCGCCCCCCTCTGATGTAACGGAAACCTGCCTGTGTTACATCAGAGGGGTGCGGGGTCACCCATACGTCACAGGGAACCCCGGGTTTCCCCTTGCGTCAGAGGGGGGCGGGGTCAGGTGACGGGTGGCCCCGCCCTCCGTATATAAGAAACGTCAGGCAGCCGGAATCCTTGCATTGTCTCCTCTGCGGAGACAGAAGAACGAAGGAATCGCTGCGCTGGAGAGATGAGACATCGCTGGAGAGATGACCGTCCGTCGCTGGATAGCAAGAGTGGATTACCGCCGCTGGAATCTTTTTTTTATTTTTTTATTTTTAATAAAGGAATTTTTCAAAAGTGTGTTTGTTTTATTTAACCATTTTTTACACTTCCTTTGTGAAATGGTAGGGGTACTTTTGTACCCCCTTACCATTTCAAACAGGGGGGGGGCCGGAATCTGGGGGTCCCCTTGTTAAAGGGGGCTTCCAGATTCTGATAAGCCCCCCGCCCGCAGACCTCCACAACAACCGGCCAGGGTTGTGGAGATGAGGCCCTTGTCCTCATCAACATGGGGACAAGGTGCTTTGAGGGGTCACAGACCCCCAAAGCATCCTCCCAATGTTGAGGGCATGTGGCCTGGCACGGTTCAGGAGGGAGGGGGGGCCGCTCTCTCGTCCCCCCCTCTTTTCCTGCGGCCTGCCAGGTTGCGTGCTCGGATAAAGGGTCTGGTATGGATTTTTAGGGGGAACCCCACGTCAATTTTTTTTTAAATTTGACGCGGGGTTCCCCTTAATATCCATACCAGACCTGAAGGGCCTGGTAATTGAATTTGGGGGACCCCCACGCTTTTTTTTTTATTTATTTATTTATTTTTTTATCAATGACTTTCAATGAGTGTTCTCTGTATTACGGGAGCCGACAATTCATAACAGCTGCGAGTGATTTTAAAGGACTTTTTTTCCTGCATAAATGACACTTTGTGCAGCGACAGTTCTAAGCCCCAGAAACATGAGCCCCTTCACAGGCATACTATAGACAACCCCCCCCCCCTACGAAATTTAAAGGAATATTACACTTTTATTGTTTCACTTTAATCATTATTAAAATCACTGCTCCCGAAAAAACGGCCGTTTTTAAAACTTTTTTTTGCATTGATACATGTCCCCTGGGGCAGGACACGGGTCCCCAAACACTTTTTAGGACAGTAACTTGCAGAATCTTTTCTCTCCGTCAAATCTTTTCTCTGTCGAATATTTTCTCTATATAATCTTGGACTAATAGAGGTAAGGTTAGGCACATTCGACCATAGGTTCTATAGACACGTTGTCAGAGTCATGTCGAATCTCCTATTCTATATCGAACTGTTGTAACAACGAAAACGAAAATAAAGCATTTATTTATGTCGGATCTTTTGTTTTTCGGATTTTGTGCTTTCGTTATCGTTTGTCAAAACGAAAACGAAAATAGCTGAAATTCGGACAAAAATGCATTCGGACGAAAACGAATGCACATGTCTGGTTACTATTCTTGATATAATATTTCACAGCAGAGCCCGTTCCAGCGCCCACCAAGAGTAACTGTGAGGACTTACAGTGTTCTGGTACCACCAACACCTAAGGCCCAATTTTCCAAAGAGTGTATAGGGCAGGCTGTATATAGTATATACACGCGGCCCTCTATTTTCAAAGATCGAAATTACAAATGACTCCTACTTAGAAACGGAGGGAGACAACAGGAAGTGAGAGGAAATCTACTCCTGGGTAGGAAATTATCTCCTGTAAGAGCTAATATGAGAAAATCACCAATCCTTGTTTCTACAACAACCCAACATTTTCAAAATTCAATTGTCATTGGGACAGAAAGTGAGGTGAAATCTTCTGAACAGGGGCACAGACAGCAAAACAAATGATACAGGGGTGATAACCCTTCCCTCTATTATCCAAAAAGCTTAAAAATAGATTTTTTGACTGGAGCTACACTTAAAAAATGTACCTGTTCCAAATTACAAACAGATTCAACATAAGAACAAACCTACAGTCTCTATCTTGTTTTTTTTTTTTTTTATAATTGTAATTTTTATTAATTTTCAAAGCAAAAACAATACACTAGTGCATTGGAAGATTCAGTAAATAAAGAAAGACATAGATTATGGTGAAAAACATAAGTTACAACAGACAGAGAAAAATGTCCACAAACGCAGGCACAAAGGTGAACTGCGTATCTGTATGTCGTACTGTAAATAACAAACAGTTAATGTAAATTAAACAAACTATTCTGATCAACAAGAGGCCGGAGGCCAAAAGAGAAAGGCAAAACATCCGAACATTCACATGGTCAGCATAGTAAGTCCCCGGGGGGGGGGGGGCATGTTACCTGGAGGACTGGGTAGGGAAAGGGGGGGACGGTAGCCATCAACAAAGTGCCCCGGTCAGTAGCTGCAGTCAGATGGATGTACCGGCAGGGGGAGCCCCATATGCCGATCGATCCCAGGGTTCCCACACTTTATCGAACTGGGGAACCAAATCATGTACCGAGGCTGTCAAATACTCCATTCTCCTAATTTCAGACACCAGTTGGAGTAATCTAGGCCAGGGGGGAGTTGCACTGGACAGCCAACACAATGGGACAAGCCTCTTAGCAGCAAGTAAAATGTAGGAAACCAGTTGATTGGTGTTTTTGGGTATACCTCGTATAGGGAGACCCAGCAAACAATGTAGGGGATCAATCGGGAGGGACACCACGGTCACCTCCACCACCAAAGACCCCACCGCTATCCAGAAAGGCCGTATCAAAGGGCATTTCCAGAAGATATGAAACAGTGACCCAATGTCAAGTCCACATCGCCAACAAGATGACGAGACTGAAGAATCATATTTGTGGATGACATCGGGGGTCTTATACCAAAACATAAGGATTTTTATTGCTGTTTCCCTATGCGTGACACACTTAGAGGATTTGAAAGTAGAGGACCAAATCCTATCCCATGTCTGCAGGGAGATAGGTTTGTCCAACAACTGAGACCATCTACTCATATACAGATGCGTAAATTCCTTTAGAGTGGTCGACTCATGGAGGATTCGGTGAATAGAGGAAATTAAATTAAGTTGATGTGGGCCTTGAGCGCAGAGATGCTCAAAAGCTGTGGGAGTGTCAAGGGTTAAAGTCTGAGACTTAGAGTTAAAGAAGTGTCTCACCTTTAGGTAGAAGTAAAACGAATGTTTGGGGATGTCATATTTTTCTCACAAGGTCTCAAAGGCATGGAGTCTACGGGAAACAGGGTGTACCAGGTTTCTAAGTTGGAAAAGGGGGGATCTAGCCACGGGGAAATCCTACCTATAGACAATCCATCAGGGATAGTAGGATTAAATAAGACATTCGTGAGGGGAGGGCAGGCCGAGGAGAGGGAGTACTTTCTGTTACACTTTTGCCACAAGTCCAAAGTGAATGACATTGGGGCCGTACATTGACGTCTAAGGGTAGGGGGCAGTGGGGATGGGGCGCCCCAGATCAAGGAGCATGGGTGAACCGGATACAGGACCCCCTTTTCAATAGCAGCCCACCGACTCGTGGCATTAAGAGAGGACCAGGTAGCAATAATTCGTAAATGGGTAGCTTGATAATATTTCACAATATCCGGAGCACCCAACTCCCCCCGACCCGCAGGCGCAAACACCACAAAGCTGGCAAAGCGATGAGACCTGTCAGCCCATATAAATTTAAGGAAACGTCATCAGAGAAGTTTAAGCTGAGGGGTCGGAACGGCAACTGGCAGTGTCTCAAAGTGGTAGAGCAGTCTGGGCAAGACTGACATTTTAAGGACGTTGATCCTGCCCAGCAGGGATAAAGGGTATTTAGACCAGGTCAGTAGTGAATTATTTATATCCTGAAACAGGGCAGGAAAGTTCGCACGAAACAGGTGAGAGTAAGAAGGGGTCAGAAAAACCCCCAGGTACTTGAGTGAATCACTGCACCATCTATAGGGATAAGATTCTTTTAGACTAGAAAGTTGTGTGGCAGGGATGTGTATGGGGAGGGCTTCAGTCTTAGTGGTGTTAACCTTGTACCCAGAAATACCCCCAAAGGATGTTAGTAGCTTGTGTAATGAGGGAAGGGATATCTGTGGATTGGTAATAGTTAGCAAGACGTCGTCAGCAAAAAGTGATAATTTGTACTCTCCCTGTCGCATCACCACCCCACGGATATCTGGATGAGAGCGTACGGCCTCGGCCAGGGGTTCCAGACATAAAATAAATATTAGCGGAGATATAGGACACCCCTGCCGAGTACCATTCAAGAGGGGGAAGCGAAGCGACAGAAAGGACGAGATCTGTACCTGGGCAGTGACCGTTGAGTATAAAGCTTCCAGTGCCCTCAAAAAGGGGCCCCTAAACCCATAAACCTTGAGCGTGGCGAACATATAAGGCCAGCTAAGCCTATCAAAGGCCTTTTGGGCGTCTAAGCTAAGTAGGAGTGCTGGTTTGTTGGTCCTATCCAGAAGATCGACCAGGTTGATCGTGCGGCGGGTGTTGTCATCTGCGTGTCTGCCAGGCACAAACCCCACCTGATCTCTGTGAATAAGTTTGGGGGCAAGAACCGATAGCCGGGAGGCAAGAATTTTAGTAAATATTTTGTAGTCAGAATTCAGAAGGGCTATAGGCCTATAATTATCTGGGATGGAGGGATCCTTACCCGGCTTGGGGATCACTGAGATGAAGGAGTGTGAGAAATGTGGATGGGGAGGGGTGCCCTTTAGTAAAGTGTCAAATAAAGTGAGCATGTGAGGTCCCAAAATGTCTAGGTAGGTTTTATAGTAGAAATAGGGGAGTCCATCAGGGCCAGGTGACTTATGCGATGGAAGATCCCGCACTACATCAGAAAGCTCCTCCGCCGATACCGTCTTATTAAGGGCCTCTAGATCGCTCGACGAGAGTTTGGGGAGTTTAAGATTGGAGAAGACGGCTTTAAATTTCTCTTGAGTAAAGTGAAAATGGTTTTCTGGGGAAAGACAGTTGTAGAGTTTATGGTAAAATTTGCCAAAAATGTTTGAAATTTCACGAGGGCAATAGGTCCTAGATCCGTCAGGCCGGGAAAGAAACTCAGGAAAAGAATTGAATGCACGTGGACGTAGTTTGTTGACTAGCATTGTATGAGGTTTATTGGAAAATTCGTAGAATTTCTGCCTCATCCAAAGCAGCCATTTGGCTGCCCGGTTGAGTTGTGCTGTTTTAATCCGTTCCCTAAGGAGGGTGACCCTCCGGAGCCTTTCCACCGTGGGGGTGGCCAGGAGCTTCCGCTCAGCCGTGAGAAGAGCAGAGGTTAGCGATCGGATAAGTTCGGACCTATCCCTCTTCAATCTAGAGCTCTCTGCAATACAAGCGCCTCTGAAGATGGCCTTATGGGCCTTCCACAGGGTGGAATAATCCGGGACCGACCCTGTGTTCAGTTGGAAAAATTCCGTGAGGCTCTTCGCAAGGACGAGCGGGAGCTTTCAGAATGTAAGAGGTGGCTGTTAAGCCTCCAGTGACAGGTTTTAGGATAAGCCTGAGTGAGCAAGAGGTTTAGGGTAATGGGGGCATGGTCGGACCAGGTAATCGGTAACCCCTCAGAGTCTACCACGTGTGGGATGAGAGGAGCGGAAATAAGAAAGTGATTGAGCCGCGAGTACATTTTATGGACTGGAGAATAAAAGGTGAATTGCTGAGCTGTGGGGTGTTTGATCCTCCATGAGTCGAAGAGCCGATGGGACCTGATGAGCTGACGGAATGAGGTGGCTTGGGAAGCCAACCTCCTGGAGGGTGTGGATGAGAACAGAGTTTTCCTATCCCTGGAGAGAGACATGACCAAGTTAAAATCCCCCCCGACTAGATGAAGGGCTGGGATGGGCAATGAGGGGAATCAAGCAGGGCACTAAGGAAGTCAAGCTGCCCAACATTAGGGGCATACAGGTTGACAAGGGTCAGGGAGGTGCTCAAGTGTTGACATTCTAAAACTAGGTACCTGCCATGGGGGTCTGCATGGGATTTTGTAACCTTAATAGAGCACGACTTCTTAATCAAAATTGCAACACCTGCCTTGCCTGTGGGGTCAGAGGCCAGGAAGGAGGTAGGGAAATGCTTGGAGGCAAACTTAACCACTTTCAGACCGGACCCTTTTGCTGGTCAATGACCAGAGGTCTTTTTACAATTTGGCACTGCGCTGCTTTAACTGGTAATTGCGTGGTCATGCAATGTTGTACCCAAACGAAATTTGCGTCCTTTTTTTCCCACAAATAGAGCTTTCTTTTAAAGGTATTTGACTGACTCTGCGATTTTTATTTTTTTGCGATATAAACGTAAAAAGACCTCAAATTTTGAAAAAAAATGATATTTTCTACTTTTTGTTATTAGAAAAATCCAATAAACTCAATTTTAGTCATACATTTAGGGCAAAATGTATTCAGCCACATGTCTTTGGTAAAAAAAAAAGTCAATAACTGTATATTTATTGGTTTGCGCAAAAGTTGTCACATCTACAAACTAAGGTACATTTTCTGGAATTTACGCAGCTTTTAGTTTATGACTGCCTATCTCATTTCTTGAGGTGCTAAAATGGCAGGGCAGTACAAAACCCCCCCCAAATGACCCCATTTTGGAAAGTAGACACCCTAAGGAAATTGATAAGAGGCATGCTGAGCCCATTGAATATTTTATTTTTTTGCCTCAAGCGATTGAATAATGACAAAAAAAAATATTTTTTTTTTTACACAAAGTTGTCACTAAATGATATATTGCTCACACATGCCATGGTTATATGTGGAATTGTACCCCAAAATACATTCTGCTGCTTCTCCTGAGTACGGGGATACCACATGTGGTCGACTTTTTGGAAGCCTAGCCGCGTACGGGGCCCCGAAAGCCAAGCACCGCCTTCAGGATTTCTAAGGGCATACATATGTCATTTTACTCCTCACTACCTATCACAGTTTTGAAGGCCATAAAATGCCAAGATGGCACAAAACCCCCACAAATGACCCCATTTTAGAAAGTAAACACCCCAAGCTATTTGCTGAGAGGCATGTTGAGTCCATGGAATATTTTATATTTTGCCGCAAGTTGCGGGAAAATTACAAACTTTTATTTTTTATTTAAATTTTTTCACAAAGTTGTCACTAAATGATATATTGCTCATGCATGCCATGGGCATATGTGAAATGACACCCCAAAATAAATTCTGCTGCTTCTCCTGAGTACGGGGATACCACATGTGTGGGATTTTTTGGGAGCCTAGCTGCGTACGGGGTCCCGAAAGCCAAGAACCGCCTTCAGGCTTTCTAAGGGCGTACATTTTTGAGTTCACTCCTCACTACCTGTTGCAGTTTTGAAGGCCATAAAATGCCAAGATGGCACAAAACCCCCACAAATGACCCCATTTTAGAAAGTAGACACCCCAAGCTATTTGCTGAGAGGCATGTTGAGTCCATGG
This sequence comes from Lithobates pipiens, assembly GCF_037356315.1. NCBI lineage: Eukaryota > Metazoa > Chordata > Amphibia > Anura > Ranidae > Lithobates > Lithobates pipiens. The sequence continues at coordinate 133,580,471 of NW_027507718.1, forward strand.
AATATTTTATATTTTGCCGCAAGTTGCGGGAAAATTACAAACTTTTTTTTTTTTTCACAAAGTTGTCACTAAATGATATATTGCTCAGGCATGCCATGGGCATATGTGAAATGACACCCCAAAATAAATTCTGCTGCTTCTCCTGAGTACGGGGATACCACATGTGTGGGATTTTTTGGGAGCCTAGCTGCGTACGGGGCCCCGAAAGTCAAGAACCGCCTTCAGGCTTTCTAAGGGCGTAAATTTTTGATTTCACGCCTCACTACCTATTACAGTTTTGAAGGCCATAAAATGCCAAGATGGCACAAAACCCCCACAAATGACCCCATTTTAGAAAGTAGACACCCCAAGCTATTTGCCGAGAGGCATGGTGAGTATTTTGCAGCTCTCATTTGTTTTTGAAAATGAAGAAAAAAAAAATAATGTATATTTTTTTCTTTTTTTCAATTTTCAAAACTTTGTGACAAAAATGAAGGTCTGCAAAATACTCACCATACCTCTCGGCAAATAGCTTGGGGTGTCTCCTTTCCAAAATGGGGTCACTGGGGGGGATTTTGTGCTATCTGGGCATTCCATGGCCTCCGAAACTGTGATAGGCAGTGAGGAATGAAATCAAAAATTTACACCCTTAGAAATCCTGAAGATGGTGCTTGGATTTTGGGGTACCGTACGCGGTTAGGCTCCCAAAAGGTCTCACACTTGTGGTATCCCCGTACTCAGGAGAAGCAACAGAATGTATTTTTGGGTGTAATTTTACATATAACCATGGCATGTTTGAGCAATATATCATTTAATGACAACTTTGTGCAAAAAAAATAAAATAATAATAATAATGTCTTTTTTCCACAACTTTTGTCAAAATATAAAATATTCCATGGACTCGACATGCCTCTCAGCAAATAGCTTGGGGTGTCTACTTTCTAAAATGGGGTCATTTGGGGAGGTTTTGAACTGTCCTGGCATTTTATGCACAACATTTAGAAGCTTATGTCACACATCACCCACTCTTCTAACCACTTGAAGAAAAAGCCCTTTCTGACACTTTTTGTTTACATGAAAAAATATTTTTTTTTGCAAGAAAATTACTTTGAACCCCCAAACATGAAGTGTTTTTTTAAAGCAAAAGCCCTACCGATTAAAATGGTGGGTGTTTCATTTTTTTTTTCACACGGTATTTGCGCAGCGATTTTTCAAACGCATTTTTTGGGGAAAAAACACACTTTTTTTTATTTTAATGCACTAAAAATCACTATATTGCCCAAATGTTTGATGAAATAAAAAATATGATCTTAGGCCGAGTACATGGATACCAAACACGACATGCTTTAAAATTGCGCAGAAACGTGCAGCGGCGACAAACTACGTACATTTTTAAAAGCCTTTAAATGCCTTTACAGGTGACCACTTTAGATTTACGGAGGAGGTCTACTGCTAAAATTAGTACCCTCGATCTGACCTTCGTGGTGATACCTCACATGCATGGTGCAATTGCTGTTTACATATGACACCAGACCAACGCTTGCGTTCGACGTTGCGCCTTAGCAGGGGGGGACAGGGGTGTTTTTTTTTTTTTTTTATTATTTATTTTGCTTTTTTTATTTTATTTTTAAACTGTTCCTTTCATTTATATATATTTTTTTATGATTTTTATTGTTATCTCAGGGAATGTAAATATCCCCTATGATTGCAATAGGTAGTGACAGGTACTCTTTTTTGAAAAAATTAGGGTCTATCAGACCCTAGATCTCTCCTCTGTCCTCAAAGCATCTGACCACACCAAGATCGGTGTGATAAAATGCTTTCCCAATTTCCCAATGGCGCTGTTTACATCCCGCAAAATCTAAGTCATGAAATGCTCGTAGCTTCCGGTGTCTTAAGCCATAGAGATGATTGGAGCCATCCTGGTCTCTGATCAGCTCTATGGTCAGCTGGCGGAACCACCGGCTGCATTCTCAGGTTCCCTGTTGGGACAGGAGAGCCTGAGAAAACCATGGAAGATGGTGCGGGGGGGGGGGGACATTCCCTCCCACTGCTTGTAAAAGTAGTCTAGAGGCTAATTAGCCGCTAGGATTGCTTTTACATAAAAGCCGACCGCTGGCTGAAAAGAATGATACCAAGATGATACCTAAACCTGCAGCATCATTCTGGTATAAGCACTCAAAGTCCAGCAACATACCAGTATGTTGCTGGAACTGGTTGGGCATATATTGTAATTTTTTTTTCATGCAGCCTGTGGGCTGAACGAAAAAAAAATATTGATCGGTGGGTATGCCCACCATTAGGGATGAGCCGAACACCCCCCGGTTCGGTTCGCACCAGAACTTGCGAACGACCCCCGCGTTCGGTACGAACGTTAGAACCCCATTGAAGTCTATGGGACTCGAACGTTCGAAATGGAAAGTGCTAATTTTAACGGCTAATATGGAAGGTAGTGTCCTAAAAAGGGTTTGGAGACCTGCCTCCTGCCTCAGGGGACATGGGTCACTGCAAAAAAAAGTTTTAAAAACGGCCGTTTTGGCGGGAGCACTGATTTTAATGACGATTAAAGTGAAAAAAAAAAGGTGAAATATTCCTTTAAATATGGTGCCTGGGGGGTGTCTGTAGTATGCCTGTGAAGTGCCACGTGTTTCCCGTGTTTAGAACAGTCCCTGCACCAAATGACATTAAACGGAAATAACACCATTTAAAACTGCTTGCGGTTTTAATGTTATATCTGGTTCCTGCAATATGGTTGAAAATCATTGAGAAAAATGGCATGGGTAGCCCTCCCTGCCCATTACCAGCCCCTTTAGGTCTTGTACGCATATTAAGGGGAACCCCGTACCCATATTAAAAAAAGGAAATGCGTGTGGCCCCCAGGCCCTATATACTCAGAACAGCAGTATACAGGCGGTGCAAACAAGATAGGCACTGTGTAGGTTTGTTGTGTTAAGTTGAATCTGTTTGTAATTTTCAACTGGTACATTTTTAAAGTGTAGCTCCATTCAAAAAAACTATTTTAAAGCTTTTTGGAAAACATAGGGAAGGGTTATCACCCCTGTATAATTTGTTTTGTCGTCCATCTTTTTTCATCTCACTTGCTGCTGTCTCCTTGCGTTTGCAAGTAGGAGATGTTTGTAAGTTGGATGTTTGAAAGTAGGGGCCTGCCCTATATTATAGCGGTATGTACTGGGTACAGAGCACGCAGACAGCACGCACTATCTCCTAACACTACTGACTGCAAGCTCTATTATTAACCACTTGACCACTGGGCACTTAAACACCCTTAATAACCAGACCAATTTTCTGCTTTCGGTGCCCTCACATTTTGAATGACAATTACTCAGTCATGCAACACTGGACCTATAGGAAATGTTTGTCCTTTTTTTCACACAAATAGAGCTTTCTTTTGGTGGTATTTAATCACCTCTCAGTTTTTTATTTTTTGTGCTATAAAAGAAAAAAGACCGAAAATTCTGCGAAAAAATGAATTTTTCTTCGTTTCTGTTATAAAATTTAGCAGATTAGTCATTTTTTCTTCATAAATTTTAGCCAAAATTCATACTACTACATATCTTTGGTAAAAATAAGTACAAATTGGTGGATATTATTTGGTCTTTGTGAAAGTTATAGAGTCCACAAGCTATGGTGCCAATATCTGAAAATTGATCACACCTGAAGTACTGACGGCCTATTTCCTTTTTTTTTTTTTTTCCACAAAATTTTCATATTATCAGGTTATTTCACACACACAGCATATGCATACCACAAATTACACCCCAAAACACATTCTGCTATTACTCCCGAGTACGGCGATACCACATGTGTGAGACTTTTACACAGCGTGGCCACATACAGAGGCCCAACATGCAGGGAGCGCCATCAGGCGTTCTGGAGCACCCAGGCCAATTCGACATTTCTCTCCTACATGTAAAAATCATCATTTATTTGCTAGAAAATTACAGAGAACCCCAAAACATTATATATATATTTTTTTTTAGCAAAGACCCTGGAGAATACAATGGTGGTCGTTGCAAATTTTTATCTCACACGGTATTTGCACAGCAATTTTTCAAACGCGTTTTTTTTGGGGGAAAAAACAGTTTTGTGCTTAAAAAACAAACAAAAAAAACAGTAAAGTTAGCCCAATGTTTGCATAAAGTGAAAGATGAAGTTATGCTGAGTAAATAGATATCAAACATGTCACTCTTCAAAATTGCACATGCCCGTGGAATGGCGCCAAACGTCGCTACTTAAAAAATCCCCATAGGCGACGCTTTAATTTTTTTTTTACTGATTACATGTTTTGAGTTGCAGAGGAGGTCTAGGACTAGAATTATTGCTCTCGCTCTAACGTTCTCGGCGATACCTCACATGTGTGGTTTGAACACCGTTTTCATATGTGGGCGGGGCTTACGCATGCGTTCGCTTCTGCATGCGAGCACATGGGGACATGGGCGCTTTCATTTTTTTTTTTTTTTTTTATTGTTCATTTTACTTTATTTATTTTAGTTTGACATTTTTTTCCCCAAAAATATATTTTTGATCACTTTTATTCCTATTACAAGGAATGTAAACATCCCTTGTAATAGGAATATGGGGTGACAGGTCCTCTTTACAGTGAAATCTGGGGGTCAATATGACCCCACATCTCACCTCTAGGCTGGGAAGCTTGAAATAAAAAATAAAAAAAAGATTCTGGCTTTGATCGTACTGGCGAGTTGGTAGAAGCACCGGTGGGCGGTGAGGGGTGGGGGGCGTCTATGGCTGGGTATTTCAGGGTATCACCGAGTATGGCTGGGTATCTCCGAGTATGGCTGGGTATGGCAATTTATGGCAGGGTATTGCAGAGTATTGGCGGGGTATTGGCGGGGTACTACAGAGTAATAGCAGGGTACTGCAGAGTATTGGGGGGTACTCCAGAGTAATGGCAGGGTACTTCAGAGTAATGGGGGTTACTGCAGAGTAATGGGGGGTACTGCAGAGTAATGGCAGGGTACTGCAGAGTAATGGCAGGGTACTGCACTGCAGAGTAATGGCGGGGTACTGCAGAGTAATGGCGGGTACTGCAGAGTAATGGCAGGGTACTGCACTGCAGAGTAATGGCGGGGTACTGCAGAGTAATGGCGGGGTACTGCAGAGTAATGGTGGGTACTGCAGAGTAATGGCAGGGTACTGCACTGCAGAGTAATGGCGGGGTACTGCAGAGTAATGGCGGGGTACTGCAGAGTAATGGCGGGTACTGCAGAGTAATGGCAGGATATTGCACTGCAGAGTAATGGCGGGGTACTGCAGAGTAATGGCGGGGTACTGCAGAGTAATGGCAGGGTACTGCAGAGTATGCACTGGTATTGCAGAGTATTGGCAGGGAATTGAGGGGTTAAATTCGGTGAGCAGCGATGTGGGCACTGCAGATGCAGCCCACATCGCTGCTGACACCGATCTCTTTCCCCTCCGCTGTACCGATCGGTACAGAGAGGGGAGGGAGGAACCGGCGTCATAACATGACGCCGGTTTGTTTACAAGTGATCACTCCGTCATTTGACGGAGCGATCACGTGGTAAACGGCCGCTATGAGCGGCCGTTTACCGTGATCCGTGATGCGCCGGGTCCTGTGGACCCGGCGGTCACGGATGCTCTCGAGTGCGCGCCCCAGGGGGCGCGCGAGAGCAGAATTCTGTGAGGCCGTTAATTAACGGCCTCTCAGAGTTAAACAACCGCCCTGAAGCCGTTAATCGGCAATGGGCAGTTGTTAAGTGGTTAAAGCTAGATCACTAGCTATATAGGTGAGGTGAATATAGTGGTGTATACTGCGGTCAGGGCACAGACAACAACCACTACACAGCAGCAAGATAGGAAATCAGCCAAAAACGATTGGTGTGTAACTGTGTTGAAGGTACACAGAACACCCACTGCTTCAGATGCCAACACACTACACGAGGCCGCCTCAAAGGCGGCCTTATATAGTGTGGGGCGTGCAGTACACAGCCTGAGCTATGATTGGCCACAAGCAGGATGCCTGTGGCCAATCATGGCTCTCCTCGCTGCTGGCGCTGCGATTGGCCAAGCATGCGGGGTCACAGTGCATGCTTGGCCAATCATGAGGCAGCAATGCACTGCGGTGGTCCGCGCGCGCGCCACTCGAATTTTGACGCGAACGGCCAAAACGCTCGGAATTCGCCGAAAATTACAATGACATCAATGGGCATACACTAAGCAGACCTGACTATAAATATACTGTATAAAATTAGTAACAGCAAAAATAAATTTTAAATTTTTTATAGTTCTAACGCGTTTCAACCACTAGGGTCTTCTTCAGAAATAGTCTGTTGATAGAGAGACAAGATACAACTTAATAAATCTATCGAATAGTATTAGTATTAAACATATTCTAAATTTGTTAGTGTAGTTACCCAGTATAGTATTGCCGAGAGGTTCATATAAATTATAATGCTTAATGGTGGAGTTTACCCAGGTTCATGCTTAGACGTCCCTCACAAATTAAGGAAGGTATATGGTCCATACATCTCGCCACAGAATCCAGCAGTGGGGTGAGGGTCGGAAGCCCAGAGGCGCGGCTCACGAACGGTCACACGACAAAAACCCTATGCCCCACAGAGGTTGTAGAAAGTAGGTGCAAACGTAGGCAGCCTGCCTGTATGGTAAGCCACGCCTGTGATGGAAATCCCAACATAATCGGAATTAGACATATATATTTTTATATTTGTTTTTTATATTCTATATTTTATATATAGGCCCACATGTGTGGTATGAAGATATCTTATATATGATTTGTGTGCATATAAAGGGAATATCCCCAGATATCTATATTCACATCAAAAAAAAAAAAAAAAAAGGAAAAAAAAAAAAAGGAGGGGGGAAAGGGGAGGGGAAGGGGGGGAAAGAAAAACAAAACTCAAAAACCAAACACACATTAAAAAGGAGGAACAAAACAACAAACGTAACTCAAGTCAAAAGAAGGCAAGCGTGAAATGACATGTGGTAGGGATAGTGTGTGTGATGACAACCCAATATTGGGTGACTAGAGTGAGTGAGTGAGTGAATGGTGTGCAGGGGAAGTGAGTAGTGAGGTGAAAGGTGTGGGTGTTGGTGTGATGAGAAGAATTTAAGGGATAACATATTAGGAAATCAGGGTGACAATGGGAAGAGTGCATTGGGGTGCTGGTGACGGATAAAAATAAAAATAAATATAAAAATGAAATTGCATGGAATGCTAATGTTGGGCTAGTGAGAGGTGACAAAAAAAGATTACAATAACTATTCAGATGTGGTAAACCATGTTTGTACTGAGAGTAATAACAGTTACCTGGATAGCTGGGCTGGACAAAAGATTCCCAAAGTGGAAAAGGAGAGACAATAGCTGGGAAACTATCCTGGGAAGAGTACCAGATACGGTCAATAACTCCTAGTCCATAGGGGCACCCCCATCTAAAAATGAATAGAATGATAAGGCAAGCTAGCTGTTAAAAAAGCTAGTTTGAGAAATTTATTTAAATAAAATGGGGGCATGTCAGCCAGGTTAGCAAATAGTCAAACTTACCAACCAGGGATTCAGAGATACGAGAGTCCTTGTTTGTGTACAGGAACTGATGTTTACTGCCAAGTGTACTGTGTTATATAATGCCCCGGGATTGCATCACAGGCAATGGCCGCCCACCCATTGGCTGGTACTGCCTATTATTGCTTGGCCGCCTAAACAGGTCGACCACGTGTGATCGCCCCGGCGTCCCGGAAGGTCGTAAAGCGACCCCGAAACGACGTCACTTCCGACGCAAATGCACGACGCGATTGCGTCACGTCCGTCCGTACGAAGGGTCAGACGAACGTGAGGCACGTCCGGAAGTGTTCAGGGACGCCGCCGACAAGGAAATACGTGTCTCCAATGGCTGGGCGGGACCAGCCCGCACCAGTCATATAGGGATACATCTGTGGAGAGAGCCCTGCATGTGCACAGACAGGGGTCCCTCCTGCCCTTGTCGGGGAGTCACGCAAAAGAGGCAAACAACCCCCCACATACCACCTCTTCCACATAAAAGCGGAAGGGCATTGGAGGCAATGTGCAGAGGGACCGTAAATGTGGGGGACAAGCATAAACCCGGATCAGGTCAATGTGGGGATATGCCGCTACTGTCCAATACCTCCCCTAACCCCCAGAACAGGGATGGGGTAAGGGTGTGTGGGTAAAAGACGGGAGGGGAAAAAAAAAAAAAAAAAGAAAAAAGGGGGGGAAAAGGGGGGGGGGGAAGGGACAGGCGACCGATCCCAACACACCATTAGCTAAAAAAGCCATTTGCTTAACCAAAGAAAAGAATAAAATAAAATCTTTTTCAGATTATTACATATACACATATAGCATGCATGTCCCGACGTGCAAACGCACGTCTTTATTCAAGGACAGACAAAGTAAATATATAGCTAAGTGAATATATACAAACAGCAAAAATGAAGTGATAACATAATTATACAATCAATCACAGAAGAATATGGTGTTCTGTTACGAACACTATACCATGGTACCCTGTTTAGTTGTAATCATAGTAATTGGAGACTATCAACAATTTATAAGAGGGGCATGGTCAGGGGATGTTCCTAGACACTTACTAAAGAGTTAGAGAAGGGAAAAAGAGGGAGCATAAAGGAGAACGGGCTCACAGAGTAAGGGGGCAGGTACACAGGTGTGGAAAGATAAATCGGCACGGAGTTTAGTCCGGGATTCCACAAATAGAGCATGAGAGGCAAACGGTTGTAAGGCCTTTTCTAGGATACAAATCTCCTTGTCTAGGAGTGCAATTTGCCTGGTATATTCTTTGGTGAGGATAACCATCATTTGCTGTGAGCAAGCATTCAAGTTTGCCTCCCATTCCGTTTTACATTCACTGCTAATTGAATCTACATTAGGGAAGATTTGGACCCGAAGGCCCAAAGGGTTAATTTTCTCCTTGTTATATCTATCAAAAGATTTTATGTGCCAAAACAGTGCTGATTTTTACTCAAGTAATTTCATCAATTTAAAAGTGAGAGTGGTAATCTCTGTGTCAGCTCGATCGTTCTTCTCAAACTCAGTTTCATACCCTAACATCAAAGTGTCCCATTCCTGACCTTGAAACATATTCATATTCACTGTGGACATATTGTGTACATAAACAGAGTATATATATATATATATACACCTCAATCACATCAAAATACTACTAAGTCAAGCTCATGTTTAAACCCTTGAGTGTTCAATTGCGGGGGAGGGAAGATCGAGAAAAGAAAAAGGAGTAAAAAAAAGCATGAATAAGAGAAAAAAAGGAAATGAAGAAGAGAGAAGAGAAGACGAGAGAAGAAAAAGGGTGTTTAACCACCTAGTTTGAATAATATTGGAAAGAACACACTGCTAACAAGAGCAAGAAGGGTGCTGCTCACCCCTATAAATCAGAAAAATAAAACAAATTCCCCCACCAACGGGATTTTTAGGCAGCAATAAACAATAAGCGTAGCATACTATATAAAAAAGATTATTTTATTGTATGGTAAAAACATGAGCTTCACCCAGGTACTTAAAATAAAAAATATAAATAGAACCAAGCTTGTATATACAAAAATTACAATGACATCAATGGGCATACACTAAGCAGACCTGACTATAAATATACTGTATAAAATTAGTAACAGCAAAAATAAATTTTAAATTTTTTATAGTTCTAACGCGTTTCAACCACTAGGGTCTTCTTCAGAAATAGTCTGTTGATAGAGAGACAAGATACAACTTAATAAATCTATCGAATAGTATTAGTATTAAACATATTCTAAATTTGTTAGTGTAGTTACCCAGTATAGTATTGCCGAGAGGTTCATATAAATTATAATGCTTAATGGTGGAGTTTACCCAGGTTCATGCTTAGACGTCCCTCACAAATTAAGGAAGGTATATGGTCCATACATCTCGCCACAGAATCCAGCAGTGGGGTGAGGGTCGGAAGCCCAGAGGCGCGGCTCACGAACGGTCACACGACAAAAACCCTATGCCCCACAGAGGTTGTAGGAAGTAGGTGCAAACGTAGGCAGCCTGCCTGTATGGTAAGCCACGCCTGTGATGGAAATCCCAACATAATCGGAATTAGACATATATATTTTTATATTTGTTTTTTATATTCTATATTTTATATATAGGCCCACATGTGTGGTATGAAGATATCTTATATATGATTTGTGTGCATATAAAGGGAATATCCCCAGATATCTATATTCACATCAAAAAAAAAAAAAAAAAAAAAAAAAAAAGGAAAAAAAAAAAAAAAGGAGGGGCGAAAGGGGAGGGGAAGGGGGGGAAAGAAAAACAAAACTCAAAAAACAAACACACATTAAAAAGGAGGAACAAAACAACAAACGTAACTCAAGTCAAAAGAAGGCAAGCGTGAAATGACATGTGGTAGGGATAGTGTGTGTGATGACAACCCAATATTGGGTGACTAGAGTGAGTGAGTGAGTGAATGGTGTGCAGGGGAAGTGAGTAGTGAGGTGAAAGGTGTGGGTGTTGGTGTGATGAGAAGAATTTAAGGGATAACATATTAGGAAATCAGGGTGACAATGGGAAGAGTGCATTGGGGTGCTGGTGACGGATAAAAATAAAAATAAATATAAAAATGAAATTGCATGGAATGCTAATGTTGGGCTAGTGAGAGGTGACAAAAAAAGATTACAATAACTATTCAGATGTGGTAAACCATGTTTGTACTGAGAGTAATAACAGTTACCTGGATAGCTGGGCTGGACAAAAGATTCCCAAAGTGGAAAAGGAGAGACAATAGCTGGGAAACTATCCCGGGAAGAGTACCAGATACGGTCAATAACTCCTAGTCCATAGGGGCACCCCCATCTAAAAATGAATAGAATGATAAGGCAAGCTAGCTGTTAAAAAAGCTAGTTTGAGAAATTTATTTAAATAAAATGGGGGCATGTCAGCCAGGTTAGCAAATAGTCAAACTTACCAACTAGGGATTCAGAGATACGAGAGTCCTTGTTTGTGTACAGGAACTGATGTTTACTGCCAAGTGTACTGTGTTATATAATGCCCCGGGATTGCATCACAGGCAATGGCCGCCCACCCATTGGCTGGTACTGCCTATTATTGCTTGGCCGCCTAAACAGGTCGACCACGTGTGATCGCCCCGGCGTCCCGGAAGGTCGTAAAGCGTGATTATCTTTACCCTCATAAACCATAAAACTACGTGTATAGCCTGTGGCCCTGTCACAGAGCTTATACATCTTGACCCCGTATCTGGAACGCTTGTTGGGAACGTATTGTTTGAATGACAAGCGACCAGAAAACTTAATCAGGGACTCATCAACGCAGACAACTTGATGGGGAGTAAACAAGTCTGCAAAACGTTGGTGGAAGTTGTTTATGAGGGGCCGAATTTTGTAGAGCCGATCGTATTCAGGGTCTCCACGAGGACGACAGAGTTCATTGTCGCTGAAGTGCATGAACCGCAAAATCTGCTCGTATCGTGCCCTGGACATGGAAGCAGAGAACACGCGCATATGGTGAATTGGGTCAGTGGACCAATATGACCGCAACTCATTCTTTTTGGTTATGCCCATGTTGAGGGAGAGGCCCAGAAAGATTTTAAATTCGGAAACCGTAACTGGTTTCCATTGTCTGGCAAGGGCGGACTGGGGAATAGTGGCGATGTGTTGACCAGCGTACAAATTGGTTTGGTCCACAATAGATCTATAGAGATCTTCGGTGAAAAACAGTGAGTAAAAGTCAAGTGTCATAAAATCAACTGTTTCCACGTTAATGCCAGGTTGGCCAGTGAATGGGGGAAGTACGGGTTCTGCAGAAGTGGTGGGCACCCAATTAGGATTGGCGAATTCTGCAGGAAGGGCACTATGGGTACGACGGGCCTGTCTTTGTCTTCTTCTTGGTGGCAGCGGGAGACTACTTGTGCTTGCCACCACGCCAGCTTGAACTGCACTTATGGGACTCGCCACGTCACCACGTGTTACTGCAGTGCTGGATGTACGTCCAGGGTGTACTAGGCCGCTGGTGCTTGCCAGTTCACCAGAAGGATGAGCGGCTCTAGTACGTCTCTGCTCCATACGAGTGACCTGCGGTTCCTGCACCTGAACAACAGAATACATTCAGGATCGGGCACACCTGTCCTTAACAGGGACCTCATCTCCGTCGCCAGAGCTATCTGTCATGGAGCCGCTGTCCTCTACAGGATCGTATTCTGAGCCTGAATCTGACAGATGAGTGAGTTCCTCTTCACTATCTGTCATGCTCAGAAACGTGTAGGCCTCTTCACTAGTGTACCTTCGCTTTGCCATTTTGGGCTCTAAATTTAGGGGTACACTAGTGAGACTCACAGGTAAAAAAGCACCTAGCCTGTCAGCGACTGTTTCAAAACGCTACAAAAAAAACTGTTAGCGATCGCAGGGATCAAGCCTGACTCTGCGAACGCTGCAGTTATGTGTGTTGTGTTTTGTAAGTGACAGTGATCGATCGATACTGCACTTGGGTGGGCTGGGCTGGGCTTGGCGGAGGGGGTAAACGCAGGTGCTAGCAGGTATCTGGGCTGATCCCGCTAACAATTCGTTTTGGGAAACCTAAAATGCTGGCAACGCAAATATAGATCTGATCAGATACTATATTACTAAGGGAGGTGTATGCTTTGCGCGTGGGTGTTAGCGGTACTGGCACTAACCTGACGCTGGGGCGACGCAGACCTTATCTGACCCTCAAACTTATATCACCCGCCGGGTGATCAGGGGGTTAAACCTTTATTAGGTAATAAATGGCGGGTGCCCTGAAACAAAAAAAAATAACTAACCAACCAGCGTCACCTGTAACAGTTATATGGTGATCACTGGTGAAAGGGTTAACTAGGGGGCAATCAGGGGGCTTTATGCGGTAGTATATGGGGGTCCCTGACGCTATAAAAAGCTGCGGCGAACCTAAATACTTACCTGCCTAACTAGCGTCACCTGTGACACTAATACAGCGATCAGAAAAACGATCGCTTATTAGTGACACTGGCGACGGGGGGTGATCACGGGGTTAAACCTTTATTGGGGGGGTTAGGGGGGTACCCTAGAGCTAAAGGGGGCTAACCCTAACTGCCCTAACAGTTATTACAGTCACAAATGACACCAATGCAATAATAAAAAATAAAAAAATAAAAATGCTATTGGTGTCACTGTGACTGGGGGTGCAGGGGTGATTGGGGGGGTAATCGGGGGGTGAAGGGGGGGTGAAAAGTGTGCCTGGCGTGTTCTACTGTTAGTGTAGTGTTAGGTGCAACTCACCAATCCTCTCTCCTCGGTGCCGGAACGAAAAAGACCGTCACGAGGAGAGATTACATCACTTCCTCTGCCTGTGTTTACATTACAGGAGAGGAAGTGATGTCACACTGCATTTCCATTCGTCAGGAGCGATCGCGAGGGGGTGGCCATGAATGAATGGCCGCCCCCTCATCCCGGATCGCTCCTGAACGGATACCGACCGCCGCTGGCACCGGGGGGGCCCGATCGGGCCCCCCACCCGCGGGAAGGCAGGGACGTACATGTACGCCCATATGCCTGCCCGTGCCATTCTGTCGACGTACATCGTCGTGCGGCGGTCGGCAAGTGGTTAAGGGAGCCATCCGCTCTAAAATGAGTTTCTTGCAGCATAATCACGTCCGCACCAGAAGACCTGAATTCCTTCAGGGCCAACCAGCGCTTACGTATGGAACCTAGGCCTTTAACATTATAGGACAGAATTTTTAAAGCCATAAGGGTGCGTTATTAAGATAAGCAATGGTAAGTACCTGGGAGTAGTGGCACAGCCTATGGTAAACAACAGTATACCGGAGCAGCATTGAAGAGAATGTGACTTTGGCGTCAGATATACCCCGGCAATGAGAAAAAAGTAGGAGCGCCCAAAGCCAGGATAGCCTGAGGCCTAACCAACCATTGTAGTGCATAGGAGAATAATGAAACTGAGCTCTACAAGTGGACATAGTAGAACATAAAACATTAGTAAAATACAGTAACAAAAACAATAAAAAATAAACAACAAAAATAAAAAGAGCTAAAAAAAAGAAAAAAACATTAGCATGACCTGAGGGTGTCATGTGCCTCAGGGGACCCAGGGAGTCAACCCAGGTCAAGAGGGTCATGCCCGGACGAACACCAGGGGTGGTCGGACTGAGAAATGGAAGGGCCATCAACTCCTTATGAATTCGTAAATTAACAAATAACATTAACATCTTATAGTTCTCGTAGAAAAAACGGAGCCCCATGGGGTGGGGAAAAAGAGTCCCAGCTTGACGAGTCAAGGCAAAGGACAGACTGAATGATGCCACAACAACAGGAACTTCTCCCTTCCAATACACAGAAGGAAGGGAAAAAAAAGAGGGTCAAAGTAGCAAACAAACTGAACCACAAGAGAAGTGGCGAGAGGGTTCAGAGATGTTGTTTGGAGAACCGTGGGCGCTGAGGTGTAGAGAGGTGCCTCCTGGTCTTGCTTCGCACGGGCGTCCAGATGCGGCTTGGAGTGTTGGGCAGCGGATGTATGTCCTCCTCAGAGAGGGGAGGAAGACCAAGGTTCTTTAAGAAGGATTCGCTTTCCGGAAGGTCCCGTAAGACGTGCTGAGTTCCGTTTTTTGACACCATCAAACGAAAGGGTAACCCCCAGAAGTATGGGACCTTGTGGTGTTGCAGGTGGGAGGTGATCGGCCAAAGGTTCCTACGTTTTACCAGAGTGATGGGAGAAAGATCGCTGAAAATCTGCAGTTTCACCCCTTGGTAGGTTATTTGAGGTTTGTTGCGTGTGGAACGGATCAGTGCTTCCTTGCTTTCAAAGAAGTGAAAGCAGACAACAACGTCCCTGGGTCTGGCTCCAGCAGGAGGTTTGGGGGCCAGGGAGCGATGTGCTCTGTCAAGGCACCAGTCTATGTCCACGACCATGGGGGCCAGGGTGTTAAAGAGGCCCAGGAGGTAAGAACGTAGATCAGAGTCACCCACAGTCTCCGGGATACCCCTAAAGCGTAAGTTCTGACGTCTCTCTCTATTCTCCAGGTCCTCCTGTTGCAGCTGTAGTTGGGAGACAGAGAGGCGGAGGTTGTGATTGTCCTCTTCAACGGCTTGGACATAGCTAACCATCTCGTGAAACTTATTTTCAAGTGTGTCTGTACGCTCACCCAGCTGGTTAATCTCCTTTCTCAGTTCCACCGCAAGCTTATTTACCTCGGCCGAGACATTAGTCGTGATCTGTTGAAGCAAAAGGTGTAGTTTGGCGTCCAATTTGGCATCCAAAATAGCAGGGGTAAGGACCCCCTGCACTGAAGGGGGACCCGGGTCAGGGGCCTGGAGAGCATTAGCCGGGGAGGAGCCAGAGCCCTCAATCCCCAGAGTTGAATCCATAATGGCAAAGGGATACGGTGGAGAATGAGAGGGCGCAAGTTGAGATCTGGTGACAAAACGATCCATAATAGGCCCTGTCTGCTGTTCAGGGATATGTTTGTAATGTTCCTGTTGCTGACCGATTTTTCCCATGGGGTGCTTTGGTACTGTACAGATAAGAAAAGCTTACCCCCGGATCTATTAGTAGCTAGTGTTGTTTAGCGGGGGTCGTGGAGAGTAGATAGACTCCTTAACTCATTTAGGAGCCACGGTGGTTAAAGTTGATCGTGGTCATATTAATTACTGGTGACAGGTGCAGTCAATGTCAGGAGGTTTGTTTTTTGTTTTAACCCCTTCACCCTATGGAGCTGTGGCAATGGGAGCTGTGAAAAACTGGGTGTAGCAGGGTGTAGCAAGATGGCCACCAGGATCCAATATAGGCCGAAGCCAGGGTCTTGCCCGGAGAGTGCTGCCAGAGATTATTGTTGCCTGGTGCAGTGGGATAAGGATAGCAGTGTACCAGTCCTCATAAACCCCCAGGGGAGCCCAGCAAGGTATCCTCCTGACGGTGTGGAGGGGGGAATTGGAGGGGAGTATGCAGAGGAGAGTTCAAATATCCCCACAGGGGACTCACCAGGCCGGAGGGGTGCAGAGCAGGGGATCCCAGGTGACTCCTGTGTGCAGCGGTGCAGCGGGTGCAGCGATTCGGCGGCCGAGTACGCCCCATCCGGGATGCCTGGATCCGCCGCCGGGTAGCTCTGTAGGAAAGTCTGGGATTATGGAGGCCTAGTAGGCCGCAAGATGGCACCCGGCGAGGCGGCCCACAGTGGCCAGAACGGGCCGAATCCTGCGATCCCCGGGCGGCAGATAGCGGTCACACACAGACCTACGGAGAAGCGTCCGAGGAGCAGGGTGGTGTAGTTTGTGGGCACCTAGGGCGGTTTGGAGCGGAGGATGGCACCAGATTGCCAGAGGCCTGGCGGAGCTCTGCTGAAAAGCCCTCTATCTTGTTTGTAACCCAGGGACCACCCTTATACTGCTGTTCAGATTATATAGGGCCTGGGGGACCCATGCCTTTTTTTAATTTGGATGTGGGGTTCCCCTTAATATCCATACCAGACCCAAAGGGCCTGGTAATGGGCTGGGGAGGGGGGGGGGGGGACCCATGCCGTTTTTCTCAATAATTTTCATCTGTATTGCTGGGACCCGACAATATATTACAGCCGCAAGCAGTTTTAAATGATTTTTATTCCTTTAGAAATGTCATTTTGCTGCAGGGACTGTTCTAAATACAGGAAAAATGCACCACTTTACAGGTAATACTATAGTCACCCCCCAGGTATGATATTTAACCGATTGCTGATCGATTCACGCCAATATACATCAGCAGAAGGGCTCGTACAGGCAAACTAACGTGCCTGTATGTGGCCCTTTAAGAGGTGGCCAGCGGGTGCGCGCATGCTGTGGAAAGCGCAGTGAGCTGGGTCGCGGGTCCTGCGGACTCGATCGCCATAGGGATACCCGCAATCTCATCAGGTTATTTGAGGTTTGTTGCGTGTGGAACGGATCAGTGCTTCCTTGCTTTCAAAGAAGTCAAAGCGGACAACAACGTCCCTGGGTCTGGCTCCGGCAGGAGGTTTGGGGGCCAGGGAGCGATGTGCTCTGTCAAGGCGCCAGTCTATGTCCACGACCGTGGGGGCCAGGGTGTTAAAGAGGCCCAGGAGGTAAGAACGTAGATCAGAGTCACCCACAGTCTCTGGGATACCCCTAAAGCGCAGTGAGCTGGGTCGCGGGTCCTGCGGACTCGATCGCCATGGGGATACCCGCAATCTCATCACGGAGAGGAAGAACGGGGAGATGCTAATGTAAACAAGCATCTTCCCCTTCTGCCTAGTGATAGTGTCACTGATCTCTTCTCCCTGTGATCGGGAGCAGAGATCAGTGACGTTTCACATGTAGCCATGCCCCCCACAGTTAGAAACACTCCCCAGGGTACACCTAACTCCTACACTGTCCCCTAGTTGTTAACCCCTTCACTGCCAGTGTCATTTACACAGGAATCAGTGCATTTGTATAGCACTGATTGCTGTATAAATGACAATGGTGCCAAAGATGTGTCAAAAATGTCCCATGTGTCCGCCATAATGTCACAATCATGATAAAAATCTCTGACTGCCACCATTACTAGTAAAAAAATTAATAATTAATAAAATGAATAAAAATGCCATAAAACTATCCCCTATTTTGTAAACGCTATAACTTTTGAGCAAAGCAATCAATAAACGCTTATTGCGATTTTTTAACCAAAAATATGTAGGAGAATATGTATCGGCCTTTAACAGTGTTCGCATGTTCTGCTGCGAACTGAACCGCGGGTAGTTCAACGTATCCCCATCCTTGAACACATCCCTTTAACTGTGCCCTGCGAGAAGGCACTGCTGTGTCACACATTTCACAGAGCCTGCCTTCTGAACTACAGAGGTGCTGAGAGGAGGAGTTTTAGGAGGCGGAGTCAGTACAGCAATCACTGCTTGCAAGGTACCATGGGATATGCAGTCCTTAGAAAATTATAGTAAACAGCAGAGGGGCAGCTGAAAATTATGCAGGGATTCTAGGAAGTTGTAGAAATAGAAAGCCAGCAGAGTGGGGCAAAAAAGTATTTAGTTAGCCACCAATTGTGCAAGTTATCCCACTTAAAAATTTGAGAGAGGCCTGTAATTGTCATCATAGGTATACCTCAACTATGAGAGACAAAATGTGGAAACAAATCCAGACAATCACATTGTCTGATTTTTGAAAGAATTTATTTATATACAGTGCCTTGCAAAAGTATTGCCCTTGGCATTTTTTGTGTTTTGTTACATTACAGCCTTTAGTTCAATGTTTTTCTAATCTGAATTATATGTGATGGATCAGAACACAAGTTGGTGAAGTAAAATCAGAAAAATATAGACATAAAACAATTTTTTTAGAAATAAAAAACTGATAATTGGCATGTGTGTATGTATTCACCCCCTTTGTTATGAAGCCCATAAAAAGCTCTGGTGCAACCAATTACTTTCAGAAGTCACATAATTAGTGAAATGATATTCACCTGTGTCCAATCTAAGTGTCACATGACCTGTCATTACGTATACACACCTTTTTGAAAGGCCCCAGAGGCTGCAACACATAAGCCACAGGTACCACTAACCAAATACTGCCATGAAGACCAATGAACTCTCCAAACAAGTAAGGGACAATGTTGTTCAGAAGTACAAGTCAGGGTTAGGCTATAAAAAAATGAAGCAAGAGGAGAAGTTGGGATTTTACATGAAGCATGTGGATTTGGAAGCAAAAATTAGCTATATAAGTCTGATAATGTTGAATTTATTAAATATTACACAGTAAAATGCATAAAAGGCAGTGGTACATATTGCATCTCCCATCATGATTAATTGATTCATACATTGGCATATTGCACATAGACGATAATATTCAAGTAAATTGGGTAAAACTGTATATACAGAATATGTTACAAAACTGCCTGATTATAGAGTTTGTGGCATCTGAAGCTTGACGCGTTTTGTGTCTGTCTTGCCACTCATCAGGATTTGATATAAATTAGATGTCTATAAAACAAGAGTATTATACCAAACAATGGGTCAGTCTTGTATATATGGATAAAAATAGAAATAAACGGAATATGCTTGAATCAACCCCCCATACTCACAGGTGAGGTGATGGAAAGGGCGTGGCAGTGGTTGTGTGGGCAGCCGGGGACAGGATCTGGCATGGGAGCTGAGGCTGCACAACATGCGGCTAAGCAGAAAAACAAATGACCTGAATTAAAACTAAGTGAATGATCCTCACCATAAGGTCAATGGTGACACATGTGCCAAGACTCTTCTACCATCTAGAGGTAGTGTGAAAAAACAAAAACAAAACCAAACACAACAAAATGAAAAAATATTAGTATAAATGATCAGTGAAAGAAAAAAAAGTGTATGATGACAATGTGACAGAAATCTGTGATAGTGAGACTGTGTTGGAAACAATGGGGATGCTCCAACGTTGTAAACACTAACATTGAAAAGTGAGAGGAGAAAAATATATATATATTATCTTCGACCCATTATCCTTTCCAGACCTTCCCAATCCCATGTCTGGTTCAGCTTGGGTTTGGGGGGGTTGGGTGTTTTCTCTGTCTCCGGGGTTGTGATGTGCAGCAGCCCATCCCTCCCCCCCTTTTGGTGGGGACGGGGCTTGGCCTCCTGCTCATCAGCGTCATGCTTCGACGCCGCAATCAGCGGTGTCATTGACGTTGATTTAAGGTCCTTTTTCCATCCTTGGCCATGCACGAGATGGGTGGAGACCCACTGCTGGTGGTTCCTCCACATGCAGCTGGGAATCCCCTCCCCACCTCTCTTGTGCGGATTGGCCAATCAGGCATGACGTTGACAGGGCCCATCTCTGGGAATGTGAGTGTATAGTGGCCTTGGAGCAGGGAAGTACATACTGATCCCACACACACAGGTTATCCTCCCCGCTTGGAGATCAGCCATCCTCTTTTGGTATGTTTTTTTGTGTTGTTTTTTTTTTCGTTTTATTTCACTTACACCCCTTTATGTAGTGCCTTTGTGGGAACACATAGACATTTTTACCATATTACCTTTACACTCTTAGCCCTTGTACACACGGTCGGAGATTCCGACGGAATGTGTCCTATCGGACCGTTTTGTCGGATAATCCGACTGTGTGTGGTATGCATCGGACTGTTTCCTTT
Source organism: Lithobates pipiens (assembly GCF_037356315.1). Taxonomy (NCBI): domain Eukaryota; kingdom Metazoa; phylum Chordata; class Amphibia; order Anura; family Ranidae; genus Lithobates; species Lithobates pipiens. Next base: position 133,600,611 of record NW_027507718.1, read on the forward strand.
GGAATTACCATCGGACCCAATTTTTCAACTTGTTGGAAATATTTTCTGACAAACTGGTCTGATCGGACATACTCCGATCATGTGTAGAGAATTTTGATCGGACAAAGTGCCACGCATGCTCAGATCAAATTCCTACACCAAAGCTATTGGCTACTAGCGTGAAGTAGTCCCGTCGTAACGAAATAACATCATCACGCTCTGAACGATCGGATTTTCAGACAACTTGGTCCGACCGTGTGTATGCAACAGTTTTGAACACAATCCGTCGGACAAAATCCGTCGTACAAAATCCAACGGATTTGGTTGGCAGAATGTCCGACCGTGTGTACAGGGGTTTACACACTTTATTAATCCCTTTTTGACACATTTTTTCTAGGAACACTATGCACTTTCTGTGTACACATAATCTATTGGATCATGCTGTGACCACTGTGTTGGGCTCTGGACACTGTTCTCCATCCTTGGTGGGTTTCCCCGTCTCAACCCTGGGGGAGACATCATGCCTCTTGCCCCGTCTTCCTTGGTGGATACCGGACCTGGCCTTGAGGTTGTGTAGTAAGTATCCCAATCTATCTCCACCTTGTTGAGATATAATCCCTCAGTCCTCCCTTATTCTAAGGGCATTATCATTGACCCCTGTTCATTTCCTTCCTAGTATATACTTCATAACACTCGTGATGAATGGTTGTAATGCCAGGAAACGCATAGAGTGCCACTAGATGCCAACAGTTATTTGGTTCTATTACATATGTTTTTAAATTGAGTTATTTTACCATGTATATTTGCCATGTCTATTTTTTATCTGTATTGCATGCTATGAGCAGCATATTTAGTGTAAGTCTAGTGACTACCTATCTATTTGGTAAAAAAAATATCTGATATGTATTCTAGATTGTAATAAATAAATTATGTATTGTAATTTAATTTTTATGCTGTTATTTTCTCCTAACATAGCGTTCCCTCATTTAAAGTCCCACAGACTCTTCCTTTTTACCTACCAAACCAGGGATGGAGGCCGCCATGTGCATCATCTAGTGTGTGTCAGGCCACGCTCATATACAATATACACTGCCTTGCGAAAGTATTTGGCCCCCTTGAACTTTTCAACCTTTTGCCACATTTCAGGCTTCAAACATAAAGATATAAAATTTTTATTTTTTGTGAAGAATCACCAACAAGTGCAACACAATTGTGAAGTGGAACAAAATCTATTGGATATTTTAAACTTTTTTAGCAAATAAAAACTGAAAAGTGGTGCGTGCAAAATTATTCGGCCCCTTTACTTTCAGTGCAGCAAACTCACTCCAGAAGTTCAGTGAGGATCTCTGAATGACCCAATGTTGTACTAAATGACTGATGGTGATAAATAGAATCCACCTGTGTGTAATCAAGTCTCTGTATAAATGCACCTGCTCTGTGATAGTCTCAGGGTTCTGTTGAAAGCGCAGAGAGCATCATGAAGACCAAGGAACACACCAGGCAGGCCAGTAATACTTTTGTGGAGAAGTTTAAAACCGGATTTGGATACAAAAAGATTTCCCAAGCTTTAAACATCCCAAGGAACACTGTGCAAGCAATCATTTTGAAATGGAAGGAGTATCAGACCACTGCAAATCTACCAAGACCTGGCCGTCCCTCTAAACTTTCAGCTCAGACAAGGAGAAGACTGATCAGAGATGCAGCCAAGAGGTCCATGATCACTCTGGCTGAACTGCAGAGAACTACACCTGAGGTGGGAGAGTCTGTCCATAGGACAACAATCAGTCGTACACTGTACAAATCTGGCCTTTATGGAAGAGTGGCAAGAAGAAAGCCATTTCTCAAAAATATCCATAAAAAGTCTCGTCTAAAGTTTGCCACAAGCCACCTGGGAGACACACCAAACATGTGGAAGAAGGTGCTCTGGTCAGATGAAACCAAAATCGAACTTTCTGCCCACAATGCAAAACGATATGTTTGGCGTAAAAGCAACACAGCTCATCACCCTCAACACACCATCCCCACTGTCAAACATGGTGGTGGCAGCATCATGGTTTGGGCCTGATTTTCTTCAGCGGGGACAGGGAAGATGGTTAAAATTGAGGGGAAGATGGATGCAGCCAAATACAGGACCATTCTGGATGAAAACCTGTTGGAGTCTGCAAAAGACCTGAAACTGGGACGGAGATTTATCTTCCAACAAGACAATGATCCCAAACATACAGCAAAATCTACAAAGGAATGGTTCACAAATAAACGTATCCAGGTGTTAGAATGGCCAAGTCAAAGTCCAGACCTGAATCCAATCGAGAATCTGTGGAAAGAGCTGAAAACTGCTGTTCACAAACGCTCTCCATCCAACCTCACTGAGCTTGAGCTGATTTGCAAGGAAGAATGGGCAAGAATTTCAGTCTCTCAATGTGCAAAACTGATAGAGACATACCCCAAGCGACTTGCAGCTGTAATCGCAGCAAAAGGTAGCTCTAAAAAGTATTAACCAAGTGGCCGAATAAGTTTGCACGCCCCACTTTTCATTTTTTTATTAGTTAAAAAAGTTTCAAAAATCCAATAGATTTTGTTCCACTTCACAATTGTGTCCCACTTGTTGGTGATTCTTCACAAAAAATAAAAATGTTATATCTTTATGTTTGAAACCTGAAATGTGGCAAAAGGTTGAAAAGTTCAAGGGGGCCGAATACTTTTGCAAAGCACTGTATACAAATTGTTAAGTTGAATCTCTAAATGCTCTAACTAGAAATTATGAAATCTGCCAGTCTGAAGTTACCATAATGTATACTCTGTTACATTCTTTTGTGAATGTGGCAGAAAGTGATACAGATATAAAGGTCAGAATTGCAACAGGGGATGTTGTGAATGGTGAGTGTTTGCATTAAAATATGTGATGGCAGCTACCATATGTATGTAAAGGATTAAGTACTTAGTTAACTTGCTCCAGTGAAAGTTGCTTTTAGTCTGCTTGTGGGTGGGGTCATCTGTGCCCGTGCACGTGGTGGTACCTCTTATGTGGAGTGTGTTCATCAATACCCAGGGCTAGGCAGAGACTGCAGTCATGTGGAAAATCTAGCATTAAGGCAGTTCCCTGACACAGAGATGAGCTTTCTATGTGCAGTAATAAATTGCAGGGTTCCTCTGAAAACTGACTTGACCCGTGTCATTAAGTGTTCTTGCATAGCAAGACCACTTACTGTTATTTCACATATATATCATTATAGCCAAATTTACCACCCTAACTCCTCCCACCATTGTTACACTACATATACAGTAATATACCAAAACGTGCGGATTGTTCCCGATTGGTGTGCTATTACTATGTGGAACATTTTGCCAAATGGTTCACAAAATATTGCAGTTTTTGTGGCGAAATTGGTCCCATAGGTCCCATGTGGCGAAATGATCAAAACTAGAGTGGGAGCTGCCAAAAGCTGAAAAATCAGGCCATGATTTCTAAACTGCCACCACTCCCTCATTTTCAAGCCCACCTATGCAAATCTTATATCAAACTGTTCAGCTATCCCTGCTGCAACTAAACATGTCCACGGCTAAGCCTTATAGTTTTCACGATATGCCCATTTGATTGCAACTCAAGCCATCCATTGAAACTCCACTCTAGCCACTTCAAATTTGAAGGGCAATATCTAAACTGCAACTGTGCCTTCAGTTTTAATATTTCAGAGACATACATGCATAGAAATATAGGTCTGGGTCTTGTGATTCTCAAAATATAAAAGCTCTTCACTGTAGGATTCATAGTTTTTAAAATATGACCATTTGAAGTACTGCACAGTTATTACAGCTATCATCCTGGGTATTGTGTTTTGAGCAGTGATTGTGAACACGCTTAGAGCCTACATAAACAGGGCATGAGCGTTGCCAGGAAACAGTGGTTGTAAACACTGATTATCATCAAACAGATAGCACACCTTCATGTCAAGATGCTGAGACCCCCCCAAATGCATGTGGTCATACCTTCATCTGCTAGGCTTCATAATGCTGCTAATGTTTTTATAAATGTATGTTTTAATGTAACTGTGAAGCACTTTGGGCAACAATGTTGCAATTAAATGTGCTATATAAATAAATACGAGTTGAAATACATTTCTCACTCTATCAAGCTTGTCATGCACACTTTTTAAATTTGATCACTCAATTGGTTAGTGTAATGTTTGCTATCTCTACTCACTGCAAACACTCCATACAGTTACTCTGCTCACTCCATAAAGTTACTCTGCCCAGTCCAACCTCTCCATAGTTACTCCAGCCACTCCAACCACACAACAGTTACTCGAGCCACTCCTGCAACTCCAGTTGTAGACTACTGGTGGAGGCAAGAACACTTCACACAATTTCCCCAGAAATTATAGCTTTTCTAATTACACGCTGTAACTGTTTGTTTGCATTAGGAGGTGAAGAATTCTCACTGATTGTCCAGGTCTTAGCAGATTCAACCCCTTACAGGAGGGATGTACTGAGCCTGCACCCACTCCACCACTCCCAGTACAGAATGGGGTCCTGCCGAGCACCTAACGCAGACCTCATGCGTGCTCTCACTTAACTCTTTCCTTCCTGTACCTCGCGACCGGGCCATAGATCTCCATAACGCAGGTTTAGATTTGGTTGCTATTGTATACCGACCGCTAAGGAGGGAGCCAGAACATCAACCCAGTTGCTCCCGGAGGACTTGTCACCTTACCAGGTACCAAGCTTAACCACTTCAGGACCGCCGTATTGCCATTGTACGTCAACACAATGGCACAGGCAGGCACAATCACGTAGATTTACGTGATTGCCTTCCAGCGGGTGGGGGGTCCGATCGGACCCCCTCCCGCTGTTTACGGCGGTCCGGTTCGGTCCAGGAGCGCTCCGTGATGAGGGGATGGCCGTTGGTTTTCGGCCACCCCCTCTGGATCGCTCCTGGCCAATGAGAAGCTTCCTCCCCTGTGTATTGTTTACACAGGAAGGAGGAAGTGATGTCATTCTCCTCGGGGCGGTCTTTTTGACCGGACTACGAGGAGAAGACTAATAGTAAGTGTGCACCAACACTACACTGACATGTAGGTACACACAGGCACACAAACCCCCCCCCGATCCCCCCCCCGCCCCCCCTCCCCCCCCAGTCACAGTGTCACTGATTGCATTGATCATTTCTTTACGGATCAATGCATTCAGTGTCAGTTGTGACAGTAAAAACTGTCAGGACAGTTAGTGTTAGGTCCAGGGTAGCCCCCTATCACCCCCCAATAAAGATTTAACCCCCTGATTGCCCCTAGAGTTAACCCTTTCACCCCCTTTTGCCAGTGTCACTAAGCGATCATTTTTCTGATCGCTGCATGTGTCGCTAGGTAGCTAGTTATTTTTTTAGGTTCACCGCCAGGTTTTTATATCGCTAGGTACCCCGATATACTACCCAATAATGGTTTTAACCCCCTGATTGCCGCTAGTTAACCCTTTCACCCCCTTTTGCCAGTGTCACTAAGCGATCGTTTTTCTGGTCGCTGCATTAGTGTCGCTACAGTCGCTAGGTAGCTAGTTATTTTTTTAGGTTCACCGCCAGGTTTTTATAGCGCTAGGTACCCCGATATACTACCCAATAATGGTTTTAACCCCCTGATTTCCGCTAGTTAACCCTTTCACCCCCTTTTGCCAGTGTCACTAAGCGATCGTTTTTCTGATCGCTGCATTAGTGTCGCTAGTGTCGCTAGGTAGCTAGTTATTTTTTTAGGTTCACCGCCAGGTTTTTATAGCGCTAGGTACCCCGATATACTACCCAATAATGGTTTAAACCCCCTGATTGCTGCTAGTTAACCCTTTCACCCCCTTTCACCAGCGATCACAGTATAAGTGTCACTGGTGACGCTGGTTAGCCAGTTAGTTATTTAGGTTCCCCGTCAGGTTTTTATATAGTGCCAGGGACCCCCATATACTACCTAATAAAAATTTGAACCCCCTGATTGCCCCTAGTTAACCCTTTCACCACTGATCACCGTATAAGTGTTACGGGTGACTCTGGTTAGTTTGTTTTTTATAGCATCAGGGCACCCACCATTTATTACCCAATAAAGGTTTAACCCCCTGATCACCCGGCGGGTGATATCAATTAGGTTTTAGGGTCAGGGTCTGCGTCGCCCCAGGCAGCGCTAGGTTAGTGCCAGTACCGCTAACACCCACACGCAAAGCATACACCTCCCGTAGTGGTATAGAATCTGAAAAGATCAATATCTGATCTGATCAGATCTATACTAGCGTCCCCAGCAGTTTAGGGTTCCAAAAAAACGCATTGTTAGCGGGATCAGCCCAGATACCTGCTGGCACCTGCGTTTTGCCCCTCTGCCCAGCCCACCCAAGTGCAGTATCGATCGATCACTGTCACTTACAAAACACTAAACACATAACTGCAGCGATCGCAGAGTCAGGCCTGATCCCTGCCATCGCTAACAGTTTTTTTGGTAGCATTTTATATTCAAATCCGGAAGGCAGTGCTTGGTTTTCGGGGTCCCGTACGTGGCTAGGCTCCCAAAAAGTCCCCCACATGTGGTATCCCCGTACTCGGGAGAAGCAGCAGAATTTATTTTGGGGTGTAATTTGACTTCTGCCCATAGCATGTGTGAGCAATATATCATTTAGTGACAACTTTGTGCAAAAAAAAAAAAAGTTTGTAATATTCCCGCAACTTTTGGCAAAATATAAAATATTCCATGGACTCAACATGCCTCTCAGTAAATAGCTTGGGGTGTCTACTTTCCAAAATGGGGTCATTTGGGGGGGTTTTGTGCTATTTTGGCATTTTATGGCCTTCGAAACTGTGATAGGTAGTGAGGAGTTAAATCAAAAATTTGCACCCTTAGAAATCCTGAAGGTGGTGATTGGTTTTCGGGGTGCCGTGCGCGACTAGACTCCCAAAAAGTCCCACACATGTGGTATCCCCATACTCGGGAGAAGTAGCGGAATATATTTTGGGGTGCAATTCCACATATAACCATGGCATGTGTGAGCAATATATCATTTAGTGACAACTTTTTGTAAAAAAATTTTTTTTTTTGTCATTATTCAATCCCTTAGGACAAAAAAAATAAATATTCAATGGGCTCAACATACCCATCAGCAATTTCCTTGGGGTGTCTACTTTCCAAAATGGGGTCATTTGGGGGGGATTTGTACTGCCCTGCCATTTTAGCACCTCAAGAAATGAGATCGGCAGTCATAAATTAAAAGCTGTGTAAATTCTAGAAAATGTACTCTAGTTTGTAGACGCTATAACTTTTGCGCAAACCAAAAAATATACGCTTATTGACATTTTTTTTACTAAAGACATGTGGCTGAATAAATTTTGCCCTCAATGTATGACTAAAATTTAGTTTATTCGATTTTTCTTATAACAAAAAGAAGAAAATATCTTTTTTTTTCAAAATTTTCGCTCTTTTTCCATTTATATCGCAAAAAATAAAAATCGCAGAGGCAATCAAATACCATCAAAAGAAAGCTCTATTTGTGGGAAGAAAAGGACGCAAATTTCGTTTGGGTGCAATACTGCATGACCGCGCAATTACCAGTTAAAGCAGCGCAGTGCGAAATTGCAAAAAGACCTCTGGTCCTTAAGGTGTTTATTGGTCCGGAACTGAAGTGGTTAAAGCGGAGTTCCACTGGTGGCAGCTACAAATGCGGCCACGCAAAGCCTCTGTTCTCTCCCCCTCCTCTTTGCGGCGCTGACATTGTGAGTGTGGGTGCCCGGCTTTGACAGTTTATGGCTTCACAGCCGCACTGCTCATGCGTGAACTGCGCATGCACTCCCTCAATGGCCAGGCAATGTTCTGGGACCACGTGTCCCAGAACATTGCCGGGAGGGATGGCCCCCCTAGGAATCGCCTAGGCACTCAGAAGTCGGAAGGAGGAAGTGGGACAGGAAGTCCCACTCCAAACTAGGAACCCAGCCCTCCCCCCAAAAAATTACATGCCAATTGTGGCATGTCAGGGGGTGAGGAGTACTTAAAGTGGAAGTTACACTTTTGAGTGGAATTCTGCTTTAACAACTGGTTGCTTGTAACTGGTTCTTTCACTTGGTTACCCATGGCAACTACATTTTTCTCTGTACCATGCTGTGTTAACCTTTTGTAGTAGTTTGACTTCATACCCCATAGTGCATTACAGACCCTGGTTCTTTTGGAATGCTCCAAAACCAACATGCGCTCCTTAAAATAACTTGAAACCAGGCCTTCAAGGGTTATTATAACTTTACTGAACATGATTAGGCATTAAGTTCAATATAAACAACGCCATGTCCCTAATACTAATGAAGATAACATAGTGGCTCAGACATACCTCCATGAGGTGAGAGTCCATTATGGCATTGTCCATAGCTTGGATGTCCTCTGCAATTCCCGGTTCCTTCAGTAGCACTCAAACTCACTGGTACCTCATATTCGTACCCACTCCAGCAGCTGGCAGCCTTGGACCAAGCTGATCCCCCTTTTTATAGCACAGGTGGGCCGGCTAGAACCAAAAGCCTGGGAACTGAGCTAAACTCCTTCTCCAGCTTGGATTGGCTGCTGCCTAACTAAACTGTGTACATTTTTCCACCTTACTATATGCTGTTTAGATGGTTTTCGCTCAAGCTGTGGTGGGGCTGAGTTTCAAAACTATTTTTATGCATATGTTTTAAAATATCTTGTTACTATGAATCAGGATCCACACTTCTGAGAGAGGCCGAAGGCATGGATCGATTCTGCCTTATATCAACAGTTCAGGTTGGTGGTAGCGACGTAATAGTGCGGGGTATATTTTCTTGACACACTTTGGGCCCCTTAGTACCAACTGGGAATTGTTTAAATGCCACGGCCTACCTGAGTATTGTTGTTGACAATGTCCATCCTTTTCATGACTACAGTGTACTCATCTTCTGATGGATATTTCCAGCAGTATAATGCACCATGTCACAAAGCTCAAATCATCTCAAAATGGTTTCTTGAACATGACAATGAGTTCACTGTACTCCAATGGCCTCCACTCACCAGATCCCAATCCAATAGAGCACCTTTCTGATGTGGTGGAATGGGAGATTCGCATCATGGATGAGGAGACGACAAATCTGCAGCAACTGCATGATTCTATCATGTCAATGTGAACCAAAATGTCTGAGGAATATTTTCAACACCTTATTGAATCTATGCGAAGAATTAAGTCAGTTCTTAAAGCAAAGGGGTTCCAACCTGGTATGAGCAAGCTGTACCTAATAAAGTGGCTCGTGAGTATATATTATATTCTGCCATTAGATGGCACCAAAACACCTTATTGTTCAATTAATAAAAACACATATCATCATTATATTATCCTAAACAGGAGATGAAAAAGAATATAGGAGGACAAATTGAGTTTTAACTTCCCCATTAGTTTCAACCTGATATAGAGATTGCAAGTTAAAAATAATATAAATAGCTTAGGAACAGGGGCGGACTGACCATTCGGGCACTCGGGCACTGCCCGAGGGCCCCATGCCACTAAGGGGCCCCATCAGGGTTGCCAGCCTCAATAAAACTAGGGATGTAAAAATTTGTGTTTTTAAAAAAATCCCAAGATTATAGCTGCCCCGCCTCTCCAGTACCTTTTCAGTGTGTGTATGTGTATTCTGTGTGTGTATATTGTGTGTCTGTGCGTGTATACTGCATGTATGTGTGTGTGTGTGTACTGTGTGGCCCTATAATCTTCTCCTATTGCCCGGGGGCCCCATGAGTTGTCAGTCCTCCCCTGCTTAGGAGGAAGAAGTGGTAAATAGCGGTGCTGTATTTCAGTAAAAAAAAAGCTTAAGGCAGTTAGGCTGTGGTTTTACTGCCTCCTGACCGCTCACCTAAAGGACATGCAGCAGCTCAGGGCTATATGCATGCTGCGGTACTGCCTCCAAATTAAACCCATTTAAGGGTGTGGGGCAGTGCCTCAATCACATGCAATGCACATGATTGCAGTAAGTCAGATTTTTGGGTTTAAAACAGCCATTGTCGTATCATCTTCTTAACAGGCGTCAAAAGTAGGGATGAGCCGAATACTCCCCAGTTTGGTTCACACCAAAACTGCGAACAGACAAAAAATTTGTGTAAACATGCGAAGACCGTTAAAGTCTATGGGACACAAATGTGAAAAATCGAAAGTGCTAATTTTAAAGTCTTATATACAAGTTATTGCCATAAAAAGTGTTTGGGGACCCGGATACTGACCCAGGGGACATGTATCAATGCAAAAAAAAAGTTTTTAAAATGGCCGTTTTTTAACGAGCAGTGATTTTAAGAATGCTTAAAGTGAAACAATAAAAATAAGATATTTCTTTAAATATCGTGCCGGGGGTCCTCTTAGCCTTACTGTAAAGTAGTGCATTTTCCCCATGTTAAGAAAGGTACCGTAGCAAAATGACATTTCTAAAGAAAAAAATGTAAATTAAAATTGCTCACGGCTGTAATGTATTGCCAGAACCCAGCAATATACATTAAAAAAACAGCATGGACTTCCCCCCAGTCCATACCAGGCCCTTCGGGTCTGGTATGGATGTTAAGATGAACTCCAAAAAATGGCATGACCCCCCCCCCCCCCAAATCCATACCAAACGCAAAGGACCTGGTATAGACGGGGGGGGCCGTGATGTTTTTTTCTTAATTCTGTCATAGGGCTTAACCACGTCAACACACTATATTACATATTGTACCCTGCATTGTATAGTTTATACTATACAGACTGAACTACATACTCTGAAATGCTGTATATATACACTATACGGACTGCACTATATACTCTGAACTGCAGTATATATACTATACGGACTGCACTATATACTCTGCTGAAAAATTGGGCCTTAGGTGTTGGTGGTGCCAGAACAAAAAAATTAAACACGGCACTACACTTTATTATATACTGTGTACACCACCTGAAGTGTATTTGAAACTGTACACACTGTATTATATACTGTGTATACCGCTGAATGCGGAGTAATATATATATATATATCAAATACACTGCCTGTACTGACTAGAGTTTACACTGTATACGCTACGCTGAATGCAGAGTGTATGTGTGTATTTATATATATATATATATATATATATATATTATATATACTGAATACACTGCCACTAACTAACCAAACAAAATCTCTCTATTTCCGTCCACTATAAGACCCCTTTCACACTGGGGCCCTTTGCAGGCGATACAACGCTAAAAATGGAGCCTGCAAAGCGCCCTGAAACAGCCGTGCGCTACAGGGGCGTGGCTTGGAGCCTGAATAAGATGGACGCCTAACTCTGCTCTCCTGTCCCAAGAGGTCCAGCATACTGCCACAAAGACACCCCTACTGCCTATCAATATGGGGAGTACACAACAAAACTCTCCCCCAGCGACCCCCCGAACGCCTAGGAGCCAAGAAGCCCCACTCAGCCCACATATACCAGAGATATTCTGGGCAAGAACCAGAGGCTCCCTCAGCTAGCAGATCCAGGAGCCGCAGCCCTCCAGCCCAAGCCTCGGATCCTCCAACACCTCCCGCCCTGAGCATAGTGGACTTACATGCAGTGGCAGCGGATATCAAAAATACATTGTCCGCGACCATATCAGAGCTCCGCACGGATTTTCAAGCCATGGCTACGCGGTTGGATGAGGTAGAAGACACACAGGCCCGCCACGATGCCTCACTCTGTCAGGTATAACAAATCTCGGAGTCCCATGCGATCCGCCGCAATTATCCAAAACAGTGTCGGCCATCTTCAACGAATTATTAGAGAGGCCCCTAGACGCCGTGATCACCTTGGAACGCATCCACAGAGCTCTTCGCCCTAGGGGGAGAGAAACTGACCCACCAAGAGATATAATCTGTTGCCTCACGGATTTTGTTGTGAAGGAAGAAATTATGAGAAAAGCGAGGGGCAGAGGTAGAATCCTACACCGTGGGTCTGAAATAAAAATTTTCCAGGATCTATCATCCATCACCCTCCAGAGGAGAAGAGAGTTAAGACCCCTTTTGGATGTCCTACGTGAGAGAGCAGTGGCTTACCGATGGAAATACCCGTTTTGCCTGTCGGCCACAGCTAATGGCCACACAGTAAATCTCAGAGTGCCTGAGGATTTGGAGCATTTTTGTACCGTCCTTAACTTACCACTAGTCGAGGTGCCCGATTGGTACAGCGACTTTCGCTTACCCACGATGCACAGAGCGGAATCCATGGACTGTATAGCCGAAGCAGGAAACTTCAGCATCAGCCGCCGTCGCAGATCACATCCCCCGCCAGCGCCTGCATCTCCACGCACATCAGGCAACATAAGGAACAACAGTCCCACGGCATCTCCGGACTACAGGAGACAGAGAAGATCCTAAGCTGACTCCAGATTCCTCCGCACCATCCTTCGGTTATTAGCACAACAGTTTCTCTGTCTCACATCGTCATCATCCATGCTGCCAGTGACATACCTCATCTTCCCCATCTACCTCCCCCAGCGTACTGACATGGTCATCGCTCACTACTGCCACCGTGAAAGATCATCTCTTGCCTCAACACAGGACATTACCCCCGACTACGGACTGCTCCTTACATCTCAATGTGCCCGGTAAGTACACCTCCTTCCCTACTTCGAGAGACCCAAAGCAAACACTGAAGAGACTTGATACACATCCAGCTTCTCACAGAACGACACCCGAATGACCTGTAGACTTTACCTTTATGCCCTTATAGACCCTATACTAGGACTCGTGTAGAAAGTAAGATTAGATTGAATGATACTTGATTTTATAGAGACTACCATGTCCATCGCCACCGAGCTCACAAACTTACCATCATTGCTGCTACAGATTCCATATAGCTGCCAATTTTCTGTATATTAATAATGACGGTTTCCTTTGTAGTACTTACAGGGCGATCAATCCCTAAACACACGAAATTCAGTCCTCAGGGACGTTCCACCTCAAATAACCGATTACCCGATCCTACATTTTAAACTCTACTACATCACACCATACTAGACCCCCAGGCACTCCGCTAGCAACTCTATCATTGCCAACCTATAAATTTTCCCCTCAGGGGATGACATTTATGCCATTAAAACCCTGTTTACATTGTGAGATCGATCGCCCTCTGACTGACTGCCACCGACTTAGGATTTATAATTTTTGCCTCATGACTCACGATCCCTGATTCGTGATCTACAGTTAGTGATCAGTAAAATGAGCTGAAAGGATGGGAGGGTACGGAGACAATCCATAATATAGCACACTGATCTGGAGACAGGGACCTAAACAATGCTGGAGGTGTGGAATCTTTAACTGGAATGTTCGTTTTCTTTTTATTGCAGATTTGTTAGTCTGTTTGACTATTGATTATATAAAAAAAATAAAAAGACACACAGCACTACTATTGAACTCTCATTGTACACAGTGGTTATCCGTATATGGGTTGACAGAGATAGGTCACAGATCTATTTTGCCAGGATAGACACAATCCATCTCCCGTGGCCTGCCTGCTCTCCCGTATACTCTACCCACTGGCTAGCACAGCGCTTACTTGCAGAAACCTTCGTACTTACTCTACACGACACTGCTTCGGATTGGTAGACTTATACTTACCACTGAATCCGACACACACCCACTTTTCGCGGCTCAGTATGACCACACTGGCCACACACAGGCAAGACCATGAAATCCCACATGCCCCATCCCCCTTGTAATGACACGCTTTCTCATCCGCCTGTAAGTCTGTGGCAGAAACAACCCGTTCAGCTCTCCCCACCAATCTTTCTTTACATAAGGGAATGCCATATCCATTGGCTCCAAGACCTCACGGGAATATGAGAATATATTCAACCCAACTTCAACACCAACCACCCTCACCCACAGAGATCTCTCTCAAGATCTATCTGAACCCTACTGGAACAATTCTTGTTGGGTGTAACTAGTTAGTTACCCAGACCCCAGTAACCACATACTCAGCCCAGCTGTGTATGCCCCCACATACACAGTTGGTCCTACCTTAACTCCTGTAGAGTTACCCACCGTTCTTTTCCTTTTACCTCTTTCCTTACTACAGCTCCCCCTACTACCCACCCCCCTCCTTGCTGTACCGATAATTGGGTCTCCCTCCGTTGCTCCCTTAAGCCACTGAATCCTACACAGTAACAACCAGACTACCCACAATGACCCCTCCTCAAACCAGAATAGTCCACCCCTCACTTAAAATTGCCTCTCTGAACGCAAAAAGACTTAATATACCAGAAAAACGAAAGTCAGTATTATTAAGCATGAAAAGCATGAAAGAGACGCACTTTAGCTCCCAAAAAATCCCACAGCTACCATGCAACATCCCCGAATTCCAAAACCAAAGGTGTATCGATCCTGCTATCCAAACATGCCCCCATACATATCTCTGAGACATTGATAGACGAGCAGGGTAGGTACATCTTTCTCAAAGGCACCTGGACCAATAAACCTATCACACTGGCTAACATATACAGCCAAAACAAGGCACAAGTGTCCTTCTTCCGTGAAATATCCACTCAACTGCAAGCGTTCCAATCGGGCATATTGCTGTTAGGTGGAGACTTCAATGTCCCATTGGACCCGCTAGTAGATACCTCAACAGGTACCTCCTCCCTTCCTTACAGAGCACTCCGTCAAATAAAATTGACCCTCCAACAACTCTCCCTCCATGATACCTGGCGTACCATGCACCCTAAAGAGAAAGACTTTACCTTTTTTTCAACCCCTCACAATAGATACTCACGACTTGACTACTTATTCCTGACTCAACCTGACCTTACCTACCTAACGAAAGCGACCATAGAACCAATGACTCAATCAGACCACCACCCTATCACGACCACGCTGACACTCCCCGATAAACAGACACATTGTCAAATTTGGACAATGGACCCCACTATCCTTACGGATATAGGAAACATAACAGAACTCAGAAACTGCTTGGTTGACTATTTCAAAGAGAATAGTACCCCAGACACATCTGTCATGACCCAATGGGCTGCCCAGAAATGTGTGGTCAGAGGAAAAATGATCTCGCTCACTGCCAAAGCCAGAAAGGATAAACAGATGCACCTCCGACAATTGTTTGACAAACTCAAAACACTAGAATCCGCACATAAACGCACCCTAGCCTCTCAAACCTTTCACGAACTCCAAGCCATTAGGATATCTATACAGGAGGAGCTAGGCAAAACCATTAGGAAAAACTATATGCTGTCTGTCAGGTCACCTTGAGGCGAGGTGACAGGTGCACACCGTAGGATCAGGAGTGCACCGCAAGGTTGTGGACCCTACGGCTGACTGCTGCAGACGGGGGGCAGATCCCACTGGGGTTAGAGCGTAAGATTCCCTGGGGCGCGGAGTCTAAGAGCCAGCAGGTGTTCACCAGCGCCTCTGGTGGTGAGGATGGACTTGGCTGCAACTGGCTCCAGGTCGCGACCCCCAGGGTCCCCCAGCTCAAACCCACAGTAGGCAACAGGAGGATAGGGATGGTGAGGGACAAAGCCAAGGTCGGATCCACAAGCAAACAAGAATAGTCGGGGACATGCCAAAAGGTCAGGATCACAGGCAAACAGGGATAGTCAAAACACGCCAAAGTCGGTAATGGAAAACAGTAGAAGAGCACACGGCAGGAAACAGGAAGCTAACACACAAAGGAATACACAATGGTTGATCAGCACTGATGGCCTGCAGTGCACAGGTTAATATAGGGCTCCCTGATAGGGCCTGGGGTGGAGCCATGCTTAGAGGAGAGGTTATAAAAACCACCAGGTGGAAGTGGCTGGCCTCAGTCTGAAGACATGAGGGGAGGTAAGCAAACACAGGAAGATCACTGCATAACCATGACAGTACCCTCCCTCTTACGAGGTCTCCCCCTCCCCCGCCTGGGTCCAGGCTTAAAGGGAAACTCCACATGGAACCTCCTTAACAGACAGGGAGCAAAGACCTCAGATGCAGTGATCCAAGACCTCTCCTCAGGACCCAACCCTTTCCAAAGTACAAGGTATTGAAGAATGCCTTTACGGAGCCAGGAATCCAAAGCTTGACTAACCTCGTATTTTAGGTTATCCTCAGAGACCGAAACAGAGGTAGGGAGAGGACGAGAGGACTTGAGGACTAAAGGCTTTTTAGGAATGGGTAAGGGCATGAGAAGATCAGGAGTCTGAGTAGGGACCCCCACACCCTTAAAGATGAGCTGGGCATCCATAACAGGACCACCAGACTGGGCAGAGGTCAGTGGATCCCTGAGGTCATGTTGGTTAGAAAGTGACATGTCACAAGAGTCAATCTGGGTAGCTGCAACACAAATAGAATGCAGAGAACCCTGAGAAAAAGATTGAAAACCCCTCCTGGCCGAATGAGGTATTCTATCCAAAGGATGGATTGAGCCTCTTAAACGGGTTAGAACGGACATAGTAGCAGTAGGGTGAGGCCAGGTCACCGAAGGTGTTAAACAAGAAGCAGGAAGCTCATTGGGCATGGGCTGGACTGGCATAACTAGTGCAGAGGTCGACTGAATAGTATTGTCAGGTGTAGCGACCATCTCAATCGCATCACAGGGCATAGCAACTGTGGAACTTGCAGACAAGTTAGCCTGGCTGTGCGTCCAAGGGAAATTAGGGACAGGCAAAAGTAAATGGTTATGCGAACTGGAGTGAATGATCAACTCAGGTTCATAGGTGGGCCCCTCATCCAGAGTACCACATGACCTAGAGAGTGCATCAGTCTGACTATCGCAGGACGCATCCCAGAGATCGCTATATAGAGCGGGAAAAGCAGAAGATACTGAGATGGTGGTAACAGGAAATTTCTCTTTTGGGGTACCCTTGAGTAGGCAGGAAGAGGAACAGGAGGAACCCCAAGCCAAGATCTGACCGGCAGACCAGTCAACGTGTGGAGAATGGAGCCGTAACCAAGGAAGACCTAATATGATAGGAGATGAAGCCTTAGGTAAGACAAGGAAGGATATCCACTCCTGGTGGAGTGTCCCTACTGACATCTTAACTGGAAGAGTCTGGAAGCGGATAGGGCCCCCTGGGAGAACAGTGCCATCAATCGCTAAGACCACCAATGGTATTGTAAGGGGCAAAAGGGTAAGTCTCATGGAGGATGCAGTTTCCCAATCCATGAAATCGTCAGCGGCTCCGGAATCCAGATGTGCTGAGACTGAACGAGAGGAAGCACCGACATGAAGCAACACAGAAAGGAGAAGACGATAAGGTGACGGTGATATTTCAGGGACTAATACGCCACCTTCCAGATGTATTAGCCCTGAGCGTTTTTCCGGATGAAGAGAACAAGTGTCACGGAAATGACCTTTGGCCCCATAATAGAGGCATAGGCCCAGAGTTCTGCGCCTAGCGCATTCTTCGGGAGATAACTTAGTCCAGCCCAACTGCATAGGTTCCTCGGTAGGCAGGGGGTGCTCCTCGGATCGAAGAGAAGGGACTGGGGACTCAGGCTGCCTAAAGAACGGAGAGTGCTGGCGTCTTTTTTCCAGGGCCCTCTCCTGAAAGCGAATATCGATCTGGTAACACAAGGTGATGACACTGTCCAGATCAGCAGGAAGGGATCTTCCTGCTAATTCATCCTTCACTCTATCAGAGAGGCCATGTAAAAAGGTTGCAATTAGGGCCTCATTATTCCAGCTCAATTCAGCTGAGAGGATACGAAACTGAAGAGCATACTGTCCCACAGATGCGGACTCTTGACGGAGACATAAAAGAGCGCTAGCCGCTGAGGAGACATGACCCGGTTCCTCAAATATATTCCGAAAAAGTTTCAAGAAATCAGACAGGCTAGAAACCACTGGATCATTCAGTTCCCACAGAGGGGCGGCCCAAGCTAATGCCTCGCCGGACAGGAGGGATACGATATATGCGACTTTTGCCCGATCGGACAGGAAGTTTTCGGGCAGAAGTTCAAAATGAATTGTGCACTGGCTAAGGAACCCCCTGCAAGCCTTTGAGTCCCCAGAGAAACGGACCGAAGCTGGTAGTTGTAATGAATGTGTGGCAGCGACTGATGCGATAGGTTCAGTGGCAGATAGCGGTTGAGGTTGTTGAACCGGGGGTCCTAATGAGGCCTGAACCTGTTCAAAACGGGATGCCAAATCCTGAAGGAATCGCATCACCTGGGTCTGATGCAATTCTTGGGTCTCAAGTCTGCGAACTAAGCTCTGCAATGGATCATCTGCAGGAAGCGGCACGTCAGCCGGGTCCATGGCTGATCAAACTGTCAGGTCACCTTGAGACGAGGTGACAGGTGCACACCGTAGGATCAGGAGAGCACCGCAAGGTTGTGGACCCTACGGTTGACTGCTGCAGACGGGGGGCAGATCCCACTGGGGTTAGAGCGTAAGATTCCCTGGGGAGCGGAGTCTAAGAGCCAGCAGGTGTTCACCAGCGCCTCTGGTGGTGAGGATGGACTTGGCTGCAACTGGCTCCAGGTCGCGACCCCCAGCTCACACCCACAGTAGGCGCTCCCTGATAGGGCCTGGGGTGGAGCCATGCTTAGAGGAGAGGTTATAAAAACCACCAGGTGGAAGTGGCTGGCCTCAGTCTGAAGACATGAGGGGAGGTAAGCAAACACAGGAAGATCACTGCATAACCATGACACTGTCCCAAAAGCATTTTTATGAATTTGGCAACAAGAGCAGTCGATTATTGACGCGAGCCCTCCATTCTAAAAAGACTAAATATACCGTCCACTGCCTACACTCCCCCACAGGTGACACATACACCAAGAACACTGAGATTGCACGGGAATTTGAAAAGTTCTACACTAAATTATATAATTTGAACGAGACAAATAGCCCCCCTACCCCTCCCAAACCAGACTAAAAAACATGGAAGAATTCCTAAACAAATACTGCCCTAAACCTCAGGCAGCAGAACTCCTAGCTGAAATGGATGGTCCCATCACTCAGCTAGAATGGGACAAGGCTCTCAAACAAACAAAATCCGGCAAAAACCCGGGCCCAGATGGGCTATCAGCGGTCTACTACAAGACCTTCTCAGATGTTTTGCAAAACCCGTTCATGACAGCTTTCAACTCCCTAACTAAGACAAAGCCCATACACACAAAGATGCTCGAGGCCCATATTGTAGTCATCCCTAAAGAAGACAAAGACCACACACAAGCTGCCAATTATAGACCCATAGCCTTACTAAATGTGGACATCAAAGTTTTCGCCAAAATACTGGCCAATAGGCTCCTCCCCCTCTTACCCACACTTATCACTAACGACCAGGTAGGGTTTGTCCCCAATCGTGAAGCCAGAGACAATACTACTAAAGCTATAAACTTACATCACCTCATTACAACATCCAAACAAAGGGGTTTTTTCCTGTCTCTTGATGCGGAGAAGGCATTTGACAGGGTAGCATGGGACTATATGCAAGCAGTCCTACAAACCATTGGTCTCGGACCAAGATTAACTACATTCATCCAGTCCCTCTATCAGAATCCAACGGCCAAGGTGCGAGTCAACAACACCCTGTCAGATACCTTCTCCATACGCAATGGAACCAGACAGGGATGCCCCCTGTCCCCCATCCTTTTTATACTTACCCTCGAACCCTTCCTTAACAGTCTAAGACAAAATCCCGACATAACAGGAATAAAGATGACCACCAAAGAATATAAACTCGCTGCCTTTGCAGATGATATCTTACTATTTCTCACACGTCCACACACAACGATCCCGATCCTACTGAGTGAATTTAGAAATTTTAACATATTATCTAACCTTAAAATAAACTTCGCCAAATCATACACCCTCAATATCTCCCTCCCCCCGAAGTCACTGCAAAGCTAACTTCCCATTTCAATGGAACGACCATTCCATAACTTACCTAGGCATACAGCTGACGTCCCACCTAAAAGACCTCTATGCACGGAACTACCACGTCTTGTTACAGAAGATCACTTCTGACCTAAAACAATGGGACAAACTGATCTTTTCCTGGTTTGGTAGGGCCACCATATTAAAAATGAATGTATTGCCCCGATTCCTGTACGTCCTCCAGACGATACCTATACAACTCCCCCACACATTTTTTAACTCTTATAGAAGCCTCTGCTCTAGATTCCTATGGGGTACCCACAGACCTAAAATAAACTACTCTTATCTATCCCGGCCCAAAAATCTCGGAGGTATAGGCCTCCCAGACCATCTTAACTATTACAAGGCAGTACAGCTAACCAGAATCATAGATTGGAATACCCAAATGTCCAATAAAGACTGGGTGCCTCTAGAATCTTCATTCACTAAATTACCACTTAAATCCCTTCCGTGGATCCAGACCTCCCTCCTCCAAAGAGAAATTAAAACCTACCTACTCCTAGCACCAACGCTGCGATGTTTTCACACTATGCACACAGTCCTCTATCTCTACTATCACAGGTCCTTTAACACCGCTAAAAATTAACCCCGATTTCCCGCCAGGGATGCACCAAAATTTTCTCCAACATCATTGGTTACAGCCACAAATTCTGTTAAAACACTTCAATGAGAATAGACGCCCGAAAACACCCGCCCAACTAGCCACTACGATGCAAAAAAACCCTATACCCTCCTGGACATTCCAACAGATATCCCACTACCTAAAAGTGACAGGGAAAGACAGATTGCTTGCGACAATTGACACCCTTTGAACAACTATGCTCTTCGACTACACCCCACTCCCATCTTATTTCCCA
This sequence comes from Lithobates pipiens, assembly GCF_037356315.1. NCBI lineage: Eukaryota > Metazoa > Chordata > Amphibia > Anura > Ranidae > Lithobates > Lithobates pipiens. The sequence goes on from NW_027507718.1 coordinate 133,621,306, forward strand.
AACGCACTCTCTCTTATTCGGGGACTGCAAACCCAATGCTTCTAAAAACTGCGCAGCGTGGGAAAAAGACTTGGATCTCACACTTACAGAGGATGAATGGGAAAATGTTTTCCTTAATATACATAAAGGTTCAACAAACGTATCCAAGAAAATGGATACAAAGTCCTTTCTCGATGGTATAGAACGCCAGACAGACTACACAAATGGGATCCTTCCATGTCAGAGAAATGTTGGAGATGCCAACAAGCCCAGGGTACACTACTCCACATCTGGTGGACATGCCCCTCCCTCCAACCTTTTTGGAAGATGGTACACCAGTTGATAAAAACCATAACGACGTATGACCTACCCTACAACCCAGCTCAATTTCTACTACATTACACCACTTTACCACAAACCCCATACCGCAAATCCATAACAATCCACCTGATTAATGCAGCCAAACAATGCATCCCGATCCATTGGAAATCCCAAACCATCCCTACCATTAAAGCATGGCTTCAAAAAATACAAAGGATAGCAGAAATGGAAGAATTAATTCATATAGCTAGAGACACCCCAGGTAAATACGGAACCAAATGGGCCTGTTGGAAACACTTCATGACTACCTCTGAATTCGACCGCATTCAGGGTCATAACGGATAGGATAGGGAAGTAGATGAAGACATATGCTCACCAGGAAAGTCTTCAAATAATTCCTCATACTTTTCCTACACCTCGACATAACCTGGTTTCCCTTACCGATTTCTCACCTGGAGATTGTCTTGTAACCCGAATCTTTCCCTTGCAATCTCCCCAATCTCATAAGCCTAAACAAATGGCGCATGACCCAACCTCTTACCTTCTCGCCACATCTTCACAACAGAGAGCAGCGGAGGGCAGCCCATCACCCATTTCCTATTTCCCCTCCCTCCAGTTCCCCCCATCTTCTATTACCCCCCTCCCCTATGCTCCCCCCCTTACCCGAACTTGCCACCAATACCATGCCATACATCAAAACTGGACAAACCCCCTTTTCTTTTTTGTATACCACCAGAAAGCTACTGTCTGATGAATCTCAGTACAAAAGAGAACCACAACCAACGGAACCCCATAAGCATGGCCGCTAAGCTAAACAAGACCGCCTAGTACGACCAGTAGAGTTGTTTTGAATTTTAAGGTTGTTATTTGATACTTGCTGTCATACGTATAACCATGCGTGTTGTGAATCTCTGAGACTTACCATTTGTAACAGATGTTTATTGTATGTTCATTTTAGCTGTATTTTCCTTCTACTTAATAAAAGTTTATTGGAAAAGTAAAAAATTCCTACAAGCAGCATCTTTGGAGCGGTGTATACACTTCTCCTGCCCATTGAAATCAATGGGGCAGCGCGGCTATACTGCTGGCAAAGCACCAATTATGGCTCTCATTGAGGAGCGTGCTGTGATTAGCCAAAGCATGCAGGTCAAGTGTATGCTTTGGCCAATCATCATACAGCAATGCACTGCCGTCTTGCAGTGCATTATGGGGCGCTCAGATTTACTACGAATACCCCATAAAATGTGCTGTTCAGCAAAAGGGCAAACACCCGATGTGCGAGTCGAATTCAAAGCTCATCCCTAGTTAAAAGCAAGAGCTGCCATACAGGAGAATGAGCCCTTAAGATATTAAACTTTTTTAGGCACTGCCAGCAGCTGATTTAATCACTTACAGAATATGCAGCTTCTTCATCTTTTAATTCTCTTGTATGTATAGCACTAACCCCCGAAGGAGCTGTTGGTTTGATTGGGCTTACCGTTATCTTCTTCACCTCGATTTGTGTCTAGGGGGTTCCCGTGATTGATGGCCCAGTAACTTTAGAGACTGACGACAGATCCGCTTAAAGGGATTTTTATTTGCAAAAACCGTAGTTAACGAACCGTCTCTTAAAATAGGATCAGAGGGTTAGGTGGAAAGTTCAGGTACTCTTAGTGTCAAAGTCAATAATGAAAGACTTGCTTACTTTGACTAAATCCAGAGAATAGCCATTTACAACTGGATGTTCACTGAAGTTGGATAGTCCCTCTCTCACAAGGCCTAGCAGCCAACAAGGTGCTTAACTCAGGAATAAGTCTCTGCCACAGACGTTGTTGTAGAACATGCAGGAAACTAAAACTTGTAGAACACTCATGTAATACCTGTATCTTTCAGCCAGTTTGGCGATACCCACGAGATTGGATTCACTTAGGTACTTCAGCCCCACCAGGCTCTTGCTAAGAAGCCAACCCGTACATAGCCTTCTTCTGAAGAGTCCTCCCCTGGATAGCTATGATTTTACTTGGCTTCTCCATGACCGGAGACAGCACGGAACCACCTCGGAATCCCTTCTTTAGTTTCCTTGCCTTGGGCTAGCCAGCCCCGAGACATAAATTTGGGTGGATCCGCACCCCAGGCCATAGCCTTCCTGGGGGCTGGTCAGGAGGACCAGGACCATGGAGTCAGAACATACTTCTGGACCGGAACCCCGAACCATGTGACATCCGCATCGTAAGTACCCTCTCCCAGAAAGCACAGCAAGAGTGACACTCCCACTGGGCGGGCTCCGAGAGAAAGTAACCTTAAAACACCCAACCAGACTGTGGTTCCATGCCTGCCAGAAGAGACAGTGTCCCCGGTGGCCAGGCTGAACATCCTATAGTTCAGTCTGACTGATGCTGAGGTCCAAATTTGGAACAATTGTACCCAAACCAAACTGCAGTTTAGGTGTAACATTAACTTTCAAAACATATAGCACGTGCTCTTCAGGAGCTGGCGCTACATACTTCCCCTGTCCTCATCGTCTGGGAAGGACAGGAAAAAACCCAGAGACGAAAAAACTAGCTCTATCAAAAATAGAGTATCTGATCTTTGGGGCAGGAATGGGGAAAGGGAAAGAACAATAAAACTTTCAATATTATTGAAACATTGTTTAGTAACACAGGATTATCATACACATAGAATACAACCCAAAACCTGTCTACCTAAACCACCCACTCTCTGGCAGCTTGAAAGATGTTCTTTGGTGAATCCTAAAAGAAAAAAAATAAGAAAATACACAAACAACAACTTGCACACAAACTTTTTTATCAACAAGTAAAAAAACAGTACTACTTGCGCCGACTCATGCCACCTAGTGGTAAGAGTCACTGAGGTGCAGTCTTTCCCTAGAACAGGTTCTGTGACCAATAAGGTAAACTTGACAGGGCATTCTGTTTAGCTAGCCCTGTCTAACTACCCCACAGTTCCTGGCCTTTTCCATTTCTCTGTTCAGGAAAATTAGAGAAAAATGTAAAACTCTCCATAAAGCGGTTCTTCAACCTAAAGGGGAAGTTCTGCTAATCTGATCCCTCCCCCCCTCCGGTGCCACAATCGGCATCTTTCAGGGGGGAGGGGGGTGCAGTTACCTGGATAATCCACGTATCTGCACCCACTTCCGGGCAGACCACCGCAGACGCCCCGCCCCCCCCCCGTTGTGTTCTGGGAAACACACAGTTCCCAGGACACAGCGGGGGATCTGAAGAGACGCGCATGCGCAGTAGGGAACCGGGCAGTGAAGCCGCCATGCTTTACTTCCCGATTCCCTGACAGAGGATGGCGGCGTTGGCAGCAGCGAGACGAGCGATCGCTCGTCATCTGCCGCCAACATCGCTGGACCCTGGGACAGGTAAGTGTGATTTTATTTAAAGTCAGCAGCTGCAATATTAGTAGCTGCTGGCTTTTAATATTTTTTTTTTTTAGGTGCAGAACCACTTTAATATTCAAGAAAACATAGTTCCAGTAGCTTTAGCTCCTACCAATAGAAAAGCGGGTCTGGTATGGTTAAGTCTTTCCCTTGTGCATCCACGGTGGTAATGAAATAAACAGCACTATCTTTGTCCGGTCGGCAAATGACAACTTTGTCCCAATAAATATGCCGACCGAAACTCCAATGCTGCAGACATCCAACAAAACGTTCATACAGCTCCGGTGAAAAGGCCTGTGAAGCGGCTTTGGTACTTTTAAGTAGTTACAAACATCGTCCTCGTACCATGCCTCGCGGTTCTCCTCAATGACATCCATAATATCCCTCGGGACATAAGGGAATTCCAGCCCGTATTCATTTTCTATTCTTTTGTTAAGGAGCCGCTGCGACCTTGCAAGCATTGGCAGTGCACGGGCACTTCCATCCCCTGGAGGTAAACAGGAGTTTGGGGACCTTTGCACCAGCATGGCAGAGTCCTTCTGAAGTGTAGGCAAATTCACGGGTTTGGGCAAAGTCACATTCACCGTGATGGGGTTTTCCGCACTCGGCGTTTCACCCCCTGAAGTTAGGGATAATCAGCCCGAAACATCCGTACAAGTGGTGGCTACATCATCCCCTCCAGCCCATAACAACTTCTGGGACAGTGTCTCAAAAATGTCATCGCCCCCCGTATCTGACAAGGACTCTAACTCTGAGTCCTGGTACTCTTCTGTCAGTAAATAATTCACTATAGTTTTACTCACAGTCTGAGCTTTCCCCGAAGCAACCTTCTTCCACCGATTGGGTCCAGTCGGACTCGGTAGCGGTCTTCCGTTACGATTCCTGGAAGATTTTGTACGCCCCACTTTTTCTAAAGGAGGCATAGTGGCTACAGTAACGGTAGTAGTAGCAGTGTCGATCTGTTCCAGAGTGGTCTCTCCGGCAGTGGCAGTTGTAGAAGTAGTGGCATCTCCCTCAGGGGTGTCAGCAGCAACAGGTATCACCACTGTGGAAGGCCTCCCTGAAGGAGCAAAGATGGTCGACTCCTCGGTTGTCATGCCCGTGGCCCAGTCCACGTGGTAGGCCCTTGGTAGCGTGAATGACTGTTCCACTCTAAAGAAGTATTCCCCGCAGGCAGGACAGCGGACAAATGGCCGGGGGTTCACGAACAGTCCTGCACACTTTCCACATAGCATCCCCAGAGCCTCAACATCTCCCGCTGTGTACAGAACGAACCGCCCTTGAGGGGCCAGGCGAATCCCTGTATCGGTCAAAGTAGCTCCCGGGCGTCTCACACCCATCAGACCTTCTCCTGACAGCATACGGGGTGGCATTCCCGCATCCAAACAATGCAACCCGCTTCTTCCTCTCCCGCAACACACTCACGCGGTGCCTCGTGCAGGGAAATGAAACAGGCTAAACTCCTCCCACTGGTTCCTTTGGCTGCGCAACTCGTGGGCTTTTTCCAGGCTCCTCCCATGCTTACGCGTCAACAGTGGATGTCCATCATTTCACAAGATGGCGTAGTAAAAAAAACAACAACCCTCTGTCCTGTATTCACCACGTGCAGTTCTTTCTTTCAAGGGGCAACGGTAAATCCTGGACTGCGAGCTCCCACATGTAGCACTAACCCCTGCCTGAAGGAGCTGCTGGTTTGATTGGGCTTACCGTTACCTTCTTCACCTCGATTTGTGTCTAGGGGTACCCGTGGTAGATGGCCCATTAACTTTAGAGACTGACGACAGATCCGCTTAAAGGGATTTTTATTTGCAAAAACCGTAGTTAACGAACTGTCTCTTAAAATAGGATCAGAGGGTTAGGTGGAAAGTTCAGGTATTCTTAGTGTCAAAGTAATAATGAAAGACTTGCTTACTTTGACTAAATCCAGAGAATAGCCATTCACAACTGGATGTTCACTCAAGTTGGATAGTCCCTCTCTCACAAGGCCTAGCAGCCAACAAGGTGCTTAACTCAGGAACAAGTCTCTGCCACAGACGTTGTCGTAGAATATGCAGGAAACTAAAACTTGTAGAACACTTGTGTAATACCTGTATCTTTCAGCCAGTTTGGCGATACCCACGAGATTGGATTCACTTAGGTACTTCAGCCCTACCAGTCTCTTGCTAAGAAGCCAACCCATACGTGGCCTTCTTCTGAAGAGTCCTCCCCTGGATAGCTATGAAGTTACTGGACTTCTCCACGACCGGAGACCGCACCGAACCACCTCAGAATCCCTTCTTTAGTTTCCTTGCCTCGGGCTAGCCAGCCCCGAGGCAAGGTCCAGTCAGACTGATGCTGAGGTCCAAATTTGGAACAATTGTACCCAAACCAAACTGCAGTTCAGGTGTAACATTAACTTTCAAAACATATAGCGCATGCTCTTCAGGAGCCCGCGCTACATATGTTCCTGTTTAAGCTGGTGCCAAAGCTGCTGACCCTGGTTTCAGGCAACTTCTTTTCTTGCATGGAGCCACACTTGCATACAGGGACTAGAGCCTTGTCTCCCTATGTTCTGTGCATCAATAGAAAAACACAGCCTTGTAGCCTAGGATGGCAAGGCACTCCCCTCCTCCCTTCCCCAAACTAAGGACTGACAGGAGGCTGTATTTTCCACTTAAATATTTCCTGTGAAAATGTTTATTCCCTCTTACTCTCAGCCCAGAATTGTGCATCTACTTCCCTCTCCCCCATTAACAAAGAATGTATACAGCACCCCAAGATCCTGCAGTAACAACTATTTGACCATGAAGAGCATAGTTGACAAGTTTATAGCTGTCAATTCACCCAGGATACTCAAGAGATATCAAGTACTGGGGGTCCCCTTCGAGGTCTCCCGGTGATTTGAAGGTGTGCCAAGTAACAGATGCAATATCAAGGTGTAGCATGCCAGGGCTACTGGGTTCTTCACGGGCCCCAATGTAAAAGCTGTCTGCTTGTAAAGCCAGCAGGGAGGCTTCATCATCTAAGCTTCGACCAATACAGTGTAGGTCTACACAGCGCTTTGTACAGTATAAGTGCAGAAAGATTTAGCATTTGGGGGGGTTATAAGGTTTGAGTTTTATGAAATTATGGTTAAACTTTTTGCCTCCTTCAAACCTACCATATTTATTGCCATCGAAGACACTTTTTCACCCTGAAAATAAAATGAAAATGATGTGTGCGTGTTATACGGTGACATTGGACTGCATCAGAGGGGAAGGGGGAAGCGAGCTCTGCCGGATTACACAGATCGGGAATCTCCACTTTACTCGGCGGCCTCTGTAATACAAAGTCCCACCTCTTATGATAGACGTCATGCCCGGGAATTGGACCAGTGTTCTGTCTCTCATAGGAGTCGGACCAAGCGGTGGGGCTTCGTAATACAGAGGCCGCTGAGTAAACAGGAGATCCCCACTCTGTAATGTAATATAATCTCCATGCAATGGTGAGGCTGCAGATGGGCACTGATCAGGCTGCATTCATGGGAAATTGTGAGGCCCCAGATGGGCACTGATAAGGCTGCATTGATGGGCACGGACCCCCTATTTTGCTTCAAACGTATTTTTTAAAATATGTTTTTTCCTGAAACCTCCCTCTTAAAATGAAGGTGCGTGTTATACACCGATAAAAACGGTATGTATTTTACCACATTACCCCAATGCATGGTAACCCACACATTAACTTAGAATGGCACCCCCATGTACAAGTACATTAACATGGACATTAAGTTATCTACCATAATGCATTCTATGCATTAAGGTAAACACTTTTGTGTGCCTGTTTCTCCCTCCCCCCCCAAATCCTGTATTGATCTAGAGCTGTGCACATCTGCAGGATTTCTTTCCTGTCTCCTGCTGTTGTCAGTCAAATCTAGTGAGGAGAGCAGGTGGTGGAGCTGAGTTGCATTTTGTGTGTCATGGACAACACATAGCCTGGCTTGGGCAGTAGCCTACATGTGTACCACCATATGAGATGGCTTCCTATGGTGGCAAATGCAAAAAAAAAAAAAAGTAGGAGACTGGAGCACTGGAAGAAGAGAAGGCACAGAACAGGTAAGTAAAGTAGAACATTTTTTATTTTAGGGGGAAAAAAAAAATTAAGTTTGCATCTTCATCTTGACCTTTAACACTGGGGCGGGAGCGGCGTCGGCGGTAAAGCGGCGCTATTTTTAGCGGCTGCTAGCGGGCAGTTTTAACCCCCTCTAGCAGCCGAAAAAGGGTTAAAACTGCCCGCAAAAGCGCATACCGGTGGTATAGCCGTGCTGCCCCATTGATTTCAATGGGTAGGAGCAGTTTAAGAGCGGTGAATACACCGCTCCAAAGATTTTTTAGCGCTGTAGCGCCTGAAAACTGCCCCAGTGTGAAAGGGGCCTCAGGGTTATATCCCCCCTTTAGGAGAGGACTAGGAAGAAAAAAAAAATTACAAAAAAAAGCAACATTTGCACAGTACTGTCCAGGGAGTGGTCCTACTGGCTATAACCCCTCACACTGCATCCAGCAGCTCAGTTCGTCAAAAGCAGTACAAACAGGAGGGGTGGGTGCTGTGTCAGTCAATGAACTTCAGAGAAAAGGATTTTACGGCGAGTACAAAAATCCTATTTTCTCGTTCGTTCATTGACGGACACAGTATCTTCATCTTGACCTTAGGGACGTCCCCAAGCAGTGTCAAATAAAACGAGGGGTGGGAACAGCAAGAAAATAGCTCCACCCATAACAACCAGAGCTCCTCAACGGAGGAGTTGCATCCTTAAACAGCCGCCTGCAAAGCCTTACGGCTGAAGCAAGCAACCGAAGATGCGTTCACATCAACCTTATAAAAATTTGTGAAAGTGTGAACGGACGATCAGGTCGCCACCTTACACACCTGGGTAACAGACGCTTGATGTCAGAAAGCCCAAGGAGGCACCAACTGCCCTGGTAGAATGTGCTATGACAGGAAAGGTAAAAAAAAACACGATCTGTCTGATCCACCGAGAAATGGTGGCTGATGAGACCACCAGTCCCTTCTTCGGACCAACCATCGATACAAACAGCGAGTCCGACCTCCGAAAAAGAACCGTAGCAGACAGATACACCCACAAAGCCCAGACCAAATCCAAGAAATGCAAAGCTACCTCTTTGGGGTGTGACGGCCAAGGTCATAAGGACGGAAGCGCAATGTCCTCATTTAGATGAAAGGCCAAAACAACCTTTGGCAGAAACAAAGGCTGCGGACGCAGCACCACTTTATTCTTGTGAAGGACCAAGTAAGGAGACTTGCAAGACAAGGCTGCCCACTCAGAAACCCTCCTGGCAGATGTAATGGCCACTAGAAAGACTACTTTCTGAGAGTGTGTCAATAAGGGGATCTCCCTAATGTTTTCAAACTGCGGTTTCTGAAGCACCGAGAGCACCAGATTCAAATCCCACGGAGGCAGCGGTGGTCTAACCGGAGGGGCCATATGTCGAACCCCCCTGAACAAACGTACTCACCAATGAATGAGTCGCCGAGGGTCACTGAAAAAAAGAGCCAAAGCTGATATCTGCCCCTTGATGGTGCTTAAGGCAAGTTTCTGATCCACTCCTCGCTGCAAAAACAGCAGGATCCTGGAAATCGAGTATGTGCGCGGACGCCACCCCATCTCCTCACACATGGAGATGTAGGCCTTCCACGATGATAAATCTTCCGAGAAGAATAATTCTGTGCCCTCCGCATAGTGGATATTACCAAATCCGACAGACCTTGGTCCCTTAGCACCTGGCTTTTAACAGCCATGTCGTTAAAGCAGGATGAAGTATTGGACCTTGCGACAGTAGGTCGCATCGGCAGTCACCAAGGAACATCCGCCACCAATCATACTATGTCGGCATACCACGGACGCTGAGGCCAATCTGGGGCAATCAGTATTACTGGAATCTCCCCGGCCTCCACTCTGAAAAGCAGACGTGGTAGACATTTGAGTGGGGGGAAAAGCATAAAATCAGCCGATAATGGCCCCATGGAGCCACAAAAGGATCTGCCGCGTCCGCCCAGGGATCCTTTGACCTGGCCACAAACCTCTGTACCTTCCGATTCAGTTGAGAAGTTTGGCGATCCACAGGCAAAGGAGCCAGAATACATCTGGATGTAGCGACCATTCCCCTTGGGCCAGCATCTGACGACTTAGGTAGTTCACTTGGCAGTAAAATGTACACAGCCAACAGAGCCGACACGTGTGAGCTCCAGTGATGTAGCCGAGCTCCTTGTTCCTCCTTGATGGTTGACGTACGACACCGCTGTGGCGTTGTCTGACTGGATCCTCCTGCAGCCTCTGTGACCATGTGGAGAAGCACCGCCTGATTGCCTGAAGTTCCAGCACGTTGATCGGCAGGCGGGATTCTTCCTGGGTCCAGCGACCTTGGGCTGACTGTACACCACAAACTCCCCCCCAACTGGTCAGGCTGGCATCCGTTGTGAACAAAATTGGGGCTATCACCTTGGTGAAGACCCTTGGTGCCGATGTCAGACCAAAAGGGAGTGCTACAAATTGGTAGTGCTTGTCCCTGACCACAAGTCACAGAAACCTCTGATACTTGATGCATATGGGGACATGCAAGTATGCGTCCTTGATGTCCAGGGATGCTAGAAAATCCCCCTGATGGAGTGCAGCAACCACTGAGTGAACTGATTCCATCCTGAACCTTTGTACCTTCACAAAGCTGTTGAGGGCCTTGAGGTCCAGGATCGGAGGGACTCCTTCCTTCTTTGGGACTACAAACAGATTGGAATAGAATCCCTGAAAGCTTTCCGGCGTTGGTACAGGTACTATCACCCTGCGCAACCGCAGGTCCTTTACCTGCCCGAACAGGGCTTCCCGACGAGCCGGAAGAAGATGAAGGTTGGAGGAGAAAAGGCAGACAAGAAAGAAACTTGTATCCTGATGAAACCAGTTCGCAGACCCACTGGTCGGAAAGGTCCACCGGGCTGCAAACTCCCGAAGGGGACCCCCCACCCGAGAGTCGGGCGGGGCAAACCTTCATGCGGTAGCAGATTTGCTCGCAGGCTTGTTTGACTTGAGAAACCAGGAACGCTTTTGTCCCTCAGCAGGCACCTTGTCGGACTGGGAACGCTTCCCTGCCAACCCAGGCGGACGAAAAAAACGCTTCTGAGCTACGGCATGGCTCCTTACCTTTTCTGGACTGTGGGAGCAACGTACTCTTACCTCCAGTAACATTTTTAATAATGTCATCCAGCGAGGCTCCAAATAGCCTCTCTCCATGGAAGGGCAAGTCCGCCAGTGCTTTCTTAGATGCCTTTCCGCAGACCAGCATTTCAGACAAATCAGGCGAGTTATCTAAGGCTGCATCACAGACATACTTAAGGCCCTGCACCAACTGGCCCACCAGTTCCACGCAGATCGGGGAAGCCTATTGCTTCAACTCACGGTGCAACAATTTTGCCCATTCAGTAAGCGTCTGTGACACCAGGGCTGTGGCTAACCCTGGCCGCAATGCTGATCCCACCACCGTGAACATGGACCGAGCAACCTCCTCGGCCCTTCTGTCGTCAGGGTCCTTGAAAGCAGGAGTCCCTTCAACCAGAATCGTGGTTACCTTATTTAACCTAGATACCAGGGGGTCAACAATCGGAGATGTCCATTTATTCAGGAAACGTTTCAAAGGGGTAACGCACCGCCATGCGTTTCGGGACTGAAAAGGCCAGCTGCGGTTTTCCCCACTACTTGTAAATAAACTTATCAAAATAAGTTGAGTAAGGAAACACCTTAGCCGTGCGGGACGGCTTTTGGGACCCGAAAGGGACCAACACAGATGCCCCCGCGATATCCTCCATCTTTAATTGCTCATACAAGGGTCTTTTCCTGCGCTGCCCCGGACACGGAGTCATCCTCACTGGCCGAACAGTCCTGGTCCGCATCCTCTGATAGGTCAGAACAGGGGCCGAATGCCGCAGCAGGGCCCAAGTCTGAATCAGAGCTTTTCGCAGAAGACGGTGGTGGGAGAGGGCATTTTTAAACTCTTACGCCCGCACGCTTCCACCCTGGCACGCTTCCACCCTGGCAACAAAGGCCTCCAGAACCGCCAACAGAGTGTCCATAGGCACTACAGGTGCAGGGGAACCAGTTGCAATAACAGGGATATCTGGGGAAGAACCCCCAGCTTCCGATGCCATGCTGACCAACACATGCCTGTCACCACTTGGGGACCTAAGGCAAGTCACACAAAATGTCCACCCTCCTAGCTGCCACAGACCGAGGGGCCCCCCGCAGGACTCACCACCCTGACCCAGGTACCGCGCTGTGCTACTGCTGTCTGCTCTCTCCTGTGTCATCCACGAAGTGACTGTGTGAAAAGCGCACTGTTCTAGAAGGAAACAAGCACCCAGCGCTAGAGGCAAAACTACCTGAGGCTACTAGAAAATGGCCACTGGCCGCCTCAGCAGAAAACATCCGAGGGCGCTGAGAAAATGGCCGAAGGTCCAGAAAATGGCTGAAAAGCAAAAAACTGGCTGTGGCTACAAAAAAATGGTCGCGGCCCCAGGAAAATGGCCACGAGCACGCGGTGGCCTCCCCACATATCAAAACACAGCACAAACACCCCACCGTGGTCCAGAAACAGGGAAGAGGAGGAGCGGACCCCTAACACACAGCACAGCTCCCTGCCAGGACCCAGAGCCCCGCCCCCGGAGGACCCCCAGCCAGGTACGTGCACCTCACCCCCCATGTGCCCAGTCACACAGTGGCCCTAGCATGGGGAGGAGGGAAGGGACAGGGAGAGAAGAAAGGGAGAGTGAGAGACCCCTTAGTCGACCTCCTAGGGAATGCCAAGCTGCTCAATCCTGCTGAGACAGGTGGAACCCATACTTACCCCTCCTGCAGGGACTGCTGGATGCATTCCACAGACAGACCCATCATCCGAGCAGTACAGGGTGGCTGTCGGCCACGGTGCACTGACACAGACAGCAGTAGCCTGGTCATATGAGTGCCCCGGAGCATATAGCTCACCGGCCGCTCCTGATCAGGAAGGGCATGTCATGGCCGACCCAGCGCATAGTTAGGGCCTGCTCACACTCGATGGCTGGGCTGGGGAGACTACCAGGATCTATATTATCTAGCCTGTCACCCAGCCTGGCTGTTCATTCTAGATCACTGGAATCAAAAATGCAGAAAAAAATCCCAGGACCAATGGTCCCATCGGGAGCCAGGTCCTTCTACACTAGGCAGGAAAAAAACTGAGCTGCTGGATGCAGTGTGAGGGGGTCATAACCAGTAGGACCGCCCCCTGGGTGGTATTGCGCAAGTGTTGCTGTTTTTAACACTTTCTGCCTAGTCCTCTCCTTAAGGGGCGCTATAACCCTAAGGTCAAGATGAAGATGATGTGTCCGTCAATGATCGAAAGAGAAATTATTTTTACATGTAGGAGAGGAGTGCTGGAATTTGTGTGGTATGGAAGTGGTTAATGTACAAAATACTGCAGATTAACCTGTATTCTGTCACATGAAATTCATTTTCATTGTGAGAAGTGACAGTACAACTTTTATAAATGGAGCAGGGGAGTGAAAAGGGCAGACATAGTCGGAACTTTTGATGAATGCCTGAGACGTCCAGTGGCTTGTATTATTGTATCCCCCCCCCCCACCCCGCAGAACTGGAAGATGACAGCTTTTATTGGTTGCACTAAATGTGTCTTTTTTCAACCAGACTATGTAGCTGATGCTTGCTGTATGTATGCTGTACATGTGATCATGTCCAGTGCACTGTGATAAAATTCACACTAGTGCAGTGACAGGTGTCTAAGACATGTAGACTTTTTTTTTGTGTCCCCTATTCACACTAAAACACAACCTACAGCTGTGCTGCAGTGAACTGTAAAAAAAAAAAAAAAAAAAAAAAAAAAAAATGCAGACATGCTTCATTTTACAATGCACAGAATCACATATCAGCACTGCAGCACTGTACAGCAACTTTAATGAAGAGCTACTTTTGTGCACTTCAAATAAAGTTTGTATGAAAGAAAAAAGGAAGCTGTGTGACGTGCGTCAGCTCACTGCAGCCGGAATGAACAGCGGTCACACAGTAATCCCACTATGGTTTTCTTTTACAATAATTATTTTTCAAGAAAAAAAGGATACAGCAGTACAAAAAATGCACAATTATAATAGGGAATAAGGCAAATAAATTGCTTAGGACTCAAGCAAATGTACTTCAAAAGGATATGGCTATTATGTACAAACGTTTTCGAAAACAGTTTCCCATCCTCAATTATCAAATAGTGTTTGGTAACAATTTGGTGAATCCCAGGGACCAAATTCTCCCACCAATATCGCCATAGTTCAATTAAACCACCTTATGACCTTATATTCAAGATCAAAGGGAAGCCTCACTGCAGTTTTACTGTGCGGCAGCTGTCCATTTAACGTGGCCCGTTCACATAGTGAATCTGACTCTTCCACATGCTATCTAAAACTAAAGGAAAAATTATAAATGAAATGCAGTTTAATCAACTCTCCTCAAAGGCATTAAAATGTAATATGATCCTGACTGTATACTTCTACTAAACAAGATTTTAACAATTCAAAGAAATGACTCATGTTTTCCTTTATTGATGTTGGTTTTACAAAACCAAATAAAATTCAACTCCAAAATGTACAAGTATACATGTTTAAAAATACAGCTGAAAGTAAATATCAAAGGAGGTATGTCAAACAAAAGATTTATTGATCTAACAACACACCACACTGTCTGCACTTTAGCTGTTGAAAGAATTCAATGTGACCTCAGAAGATCATTGCAAGCATTACCAAACTCTTCCACAACCGATCCTTATTACAACAAAAGGAGGAAAGCTGAACAGTATGGAACCGGCGTTTACCTGATAGGGAGGTGTGCCTTAATATCACCCTTCCAAAATACTTTAAACGTAATTATAAAAAAGGAAAAGCAGTGCCTACCTTCCAAACACACCTGATTTGCAACATAGCCTTTTCCTCAAGGCTATAGTTGTACTTTAGATATGAAAATGCGTTTAATACATTTTTATGACAGTGCAGGCATTTGTGGATATTTTTAGGCTAAATTCAATCAAAACTTACTATTACTGACCTTAATAGTTTAAGATTATGACAGCTTTTGCTGCATAACACTAATTAGTGGCAATATGTGGCGATTCACCCAGTGAGTTTGACCAGTTAAAGCAGATCAAATTTTTGTGCAATCTCAAGATGTTTGTGTGCTAGCAGTGTTAAATGTGAGTAAAGAAACTTTATAACTAAATTAAACAGCGTTACCAGTTGCTTAAACCAAGCCATTTCCGGCACATATTTTAATGAATACTTAAAATTATAAAGCCTCCAGATTTTCTGGTATTGTTGGTTATGTCTTCCTGAGTTGATACAATTAAGCATCTATAACCCAACAGCCGATAATGAGAGAAGGAATGGTAAAAGCTTTCTTCTGCTAGAAAAAATAAGTTCAAGGCAACTTTAAAGTAGAAGTTAAGAAATAAATGTTTAAGAAGAATAAGAACCAGTGCAAAAAAATGATTGCCTTGACAAAAAGCTATGAAGAGGTAACTCAGCCATGTTTAATTCTTCCAAAGGATGGTCTTGCTTTTTTGCATCAGGTAATGAAGGTAGTTCTGACTGGTGTGAGTCAAGGCTGATTGATTCATTGTGCAGACCAAGAGATTGCTGATCCTCCTGGTTAGAACAAGGGGACGTGTGAAGTCTGCAAGAGTATTGATCTTTATTGCAGGTGCAGATACTGTCCTGAGAGGAGCTCTTCTTGGGTCCAGCTACATCTATAAAACATGCCAGAAACACAGTTAACGGGCACACATTAAGACACTAAAGTGGTATCTGCATTTTTAGAATCAGATTATACAGGATTTATATAGCACTAACAGTTTGTACTGCACTTTACATATCCAGTGAAATAACATATTCTAGAACGAGTACACTAAGCAGATAAAGAATAGTTGTCAAAAATGTGAAAGTAGGGAATGATCAAGCCCATATCAAGTTATTTTTGCTGTTTAGCTTAAATTTCCTTGTCCTTAAGACACAACATAAAACTAAAAAAAAAAATCTATCCAAAGTGAACAGAATTACCCGGTTAAAAAAGAAGCTTTCCTATAGGATTATGTTTTTTCTCATTTATTGCTCTGGTGACAACTCAGAATCTTAGGATGTCACCCTTGTGTTCTGTTTTGGGGACCATGAATACCCCCAGTGGGGACACAGATGGCAATAAAATCTTGACAGCGAGTCTAATTCTTCCCTTTTCTATCTAAAAGAAGGAATTTTTCCTTTCCTGTAAATTCCACATCCTGGAGTACACAGTACAGGACACAGGCCGAGTATTCAAAGACCCTGGGTTATAGCCCTAAAGTGGAACTTTAGTCAGAAAATTAAGTCCTGATAGATCACTTCAGGCTGGCCCCTTTTTTGCAGGTAGTGATCTAAAACATTAAGAATAAGTGACTATGCTGCCTAAAATCCAGTAATACACTATCTCACCCTTCTCTGCACATGCTCAGTTACTCTGTTTTTTAGCACTGAGTCTTAAATAAGAGCCACTAGAGGCTGATCTGCTGACAGCCTAAACATTTACTGCTGCTATGGGGCTTTGGACTTCAGCAATATGTCTGCTTCCGGCAAGAAGAAACCGGAGCAATGCTGCAGGCAATTTATAGCACATGATAATTTTTGTAGCACAATTATTAATGTGGAATTTATGTTCCTTACTACAGAACATTACTTTTCAATCCAGTTGTTAAGGGTAAAGTTACGCTGTAAGGTGATTAGACACTGAAAAGGTTTTGGAGGACATGCCCACTGGGCTCCTCCCCTAGGAACCCATACCCCACTCTGAGTCCTCAGTTTTGTAGCAAGCAATGTAGAGTAACCAGGGAATGGCAGGGAGAGGGCCTACGTCCTGTACTGTACTCAAAGATATGGAATTTACAGGTAAGACAATTCCTCTTATCCTAATACAGTACAGGACTCAGGTTGAGTATTCACAGACACTGGGAAATACCCACGCAATAAATGAATAATCATACCAAAAAAACACATTTTATTTAATGATATTGGTCCTATGAAGACATTTATTGTCACACAGTTGTTTGGCTCCTTTTTAAATCATAACAGATATCACCCAAATGGCCCTCGTCAAAAGTTTATATACCCTGGAATGTTTGGTCTTGATAAAGACACAAGGTGAAACACACACGTTAAAATGGCAATTTAGGTTAATTTCCCACATCTGTGGCTTTTTACAGAGCTACATAGTTAGCAAGGTTGAATAAAGACACCAGTCCATCCAGTTCAACCTGACTGAATATCTACAATTGTCCCTATCCCTGTACATTGCACACTCACATAGGTCCCTACCCTCAAGGAGCCCACAATCCAAGGTCCCCATTCATATACTAGGGTCAATTTTGGACAGAAGCCAATTAGCCTACCTGCATGTCTTTTGAGTGTGGGGGGAAACTGGAGTACCCGGAGGAAACCCACGCAGGCACAGGGAGAACATTCAAACTCCTAACTATGTAACTATGCAAGTGATTAAACTGACTGGCATATTCAAGGCTTCGGATATCTGTTTAAATTCTTTTCCATCTTTATAAAGTTCCATTACCTTGTTATGCAGGTCTTTTGACAGTTTTTTTCTGCTCCCCATGGCTCAGTATCTAGCAGGCTCAGTGCATCCACATGAGAGCCAACAAGTTAATTGACTATTTATACACAGACACTAATTGCAATTTAACCACTTTGCGCCGGAGGGCCACCCTGGACTTTCCAGGGTTATATCTGAATGATGCCTGTAGCTACAGATATCATTCAGATATCGGCTTTTTCACCCGGCGATTCCCTACACCAAAAGAATGATCATAGTGGCTGTTCTTACAGGGCAACGGGAGAGGACGCCTCCCGCCTCCCTCCGGTGCTTCTACCGACTCATTGCTTCCATCGGTGAGACACAGGATCCGCCGGCCCTGGATGGTGATCATAGAGATTTCCGGCGGACCAGATGGTCGCCGGAGTCTCTATGATCGTACGGAGGCCGGGCATGATTTTATGACATCACTCCCAGCCTCTAGATTTAAAAAAACAGCGCCGCCTCGGCTGGGAAGCTGTGATCGTGTCTTTTCTTTTGATTCTAGGCTTCCCAGCCTAGAGGTGAGATGTGGGGTCACTGTAAAGAGGTCCGATCATGCCATATTCCTATTACAAGGGAATACGCAAGTCCCACCCACATATGAAAACTGTATTCAAACCACACATGTGAGGTATTGCCGCAAACGTTAGAGCAAGAGCAATAATTCTAGCCCTAGACCTCCTCTGTAACTCAAAACATGTAACCAGTAAACAAATTTAAAATGTCGCCTATGGGGATTTTTAAGTACCAAACTTTGGCGCCATTCCACGAGCGCGTGCAATTGTGAAGCGTGACATGTTGGGTATCCATTTACTCTGCGTATGTTAATTTTTCACATTATGCAAAAAAAGTGTGCTAACTTCACTGTTTTTTTTTTAAAGCATGAAACTTTTTTTTTTCTGAAAAAAAAAATGTGTTTGAAAAATTACCTTGCGAGATAAAAAGTTGCAACAACCGCCATTGTATTCTCTAGGGTCTTTGCTAAAAAAAAAAATATATAATGTTTGGGGGTTCTATGTAATTTTCTAGCAACAAAAATGATGAATTTTACATGTAGGAGAGAAATGTCAATTGGCCCGGGTGTGAAGTGGTTAAAAAGCCACAGATGTGGGCAATAAACCTTTAATTGCAATTTTAACCTGTGTGTGTCACCTTTTGTGTCTGTACCAAGGCCAAATATTGCAGGGTATGTAAACTTTTGATCATTGCCAGTTGGGCGATTTCTGTTATAATCAGGATTTTAAAAAGGAGCCAAACAACTATGTGATAATAAATGGCTTCATATGATCACTATCATTAAATAAAAGACAGTTTTCTGGCACGATCAGTCATATATTCAATATCAATATGTCACGATTTCTGCCAGGGTATGCAAACTTTTGAGCACAACTGTAAAAGTGTAGGAGGAGGACTTTTGGCAACATGCCCAACCCCTAGCCCACCATTTTTTTATTTTATTTTTTAAAACATAGGTTCCATAAAAAATACACCTCATCTGAAATCACTCAACCTAAAGAATTCCCCATGCGGGCATATCTTTGAATCAGTCAATAATTAAATGAATGAATGAAATACTTGTATATCGCACAATGCGAACTGAATCGCCTCTAGGCCCGGCAATACGATGCATATGAGCATGCTGGATGCACAACAAAACTAATGTAGAGCACAAACAGATCATGAACTCTTGCCAAACACAATCTGATCCATCAATTATCTGGCCCAGGTAAGTAGAGGGATGGGATGGAGATGTACTTTTCTGTGAGACCCCCTACCACATTGACCCGCTACCTTACTATATGTGACTATCTCTACTTACCCTACACTTACCCCATGCCCCTGGATTCTTTATTCTCACATTCCCTTTTCCCATATAATCCTGATGCCTAAGAGTCCTACCTGTTTTCTATGTGAAGTTTTTCTTACAACTAACTAAAAGGGCACAACCCTACCCCCATGCTCTAACCCTATGCACTAAATAATAACACATGCCCTCTTAGTTTGCAGGGATTGGAACAGACTTCCAATATGGGTGATAAAGGCCCCAACATTCAAGGCTGGATAATGTGTATGTGAGTGCATTTATAAGCTTGAAAGGTCAGTCATATCTTGAATGTATCATCACTTTATGCATATGACACGTACCCATTGAATTTGTCCATGTTACCCGACAGAAATTTTTTTTTTGTAAAAGTGCAGGAGAAGGTTTGTCCTTGAGAGTGTAAGCTCTATCGATCAGATGTCTTATCCATTGTGTGAGGATAGACATGGAACCTGGATGTCCCCTGGCAGATCCCAAAAACAAGACAAAATTGTGAATCTGCTTTCCAGATGGAGGCTGTTTTGAGGGAGATGTTTATGGCTCTGACTACATCTAGGCAATGGAGAGCAATTTCCTTCGGGTGCTTTGTAGCAGGGCATAAGCATGGTAGGATTATGTCTTCACTGTGCGGAAGACTGATACAATCTTGGAAAGGGATTGCCTTGGGCATAAGACTACCTTGTCACTGATGAATGCAGAACAGCTCCTTACAAGAGAGAGCCACCAACTCAGACATGTCTGACAGACATGATCACAACCAAAAAGGCTACTATGGAGGAGAGGCCATCTGAGGAGATATCTCTAAGGGATTCAAAGGGTTGTTTTCTGCAGGGCAGAGAGAACCAAGCTGAAATCCCAAGGAAGCACAGGATGCTGTTGCAAAGAAGGATTGAGGTGAGGTACACCTTGAATAAAAGTTTTCCCATGGGAGAGCGAAGCCAGAGGTCTGTGGGAGCCACAGAGTAATCGCTGGGATAGAAGCACTGGACATAAGTATTTACAGGCACGATAGCAGATCTTTCTGGAAGATACTTTTTATGATTTTAGCAAAGTGTGAATGGCAGAATAAGAGACCCCTACTGCCTTTTACGACCTAGGCTTCAACAGCCATGCTGGTAAAGACAGAGACTGAGAAGCGGGATGGAACAGATGGCCATGAGACAGCAGGTCTAGCTTGTTGGGAAGAGGTCAGGGGTCATCTCCTAGTAGTCTGAGTATCAGGTCCTGTGCCAGTTTGGATCAGAATCACGGTCTTCTCAGATGTCAGGTCTAGGAAATCCTTGGTCCTGGCCACAAACAGAAGTAGTTTGTTGTTGAATATAGATGCCCTGATCCCTTATTTCTGACTTATCAGGTTGAAATTCTATGGGTGAAGGACACAATCCCCTTGATCCAGGCAATGGCAGCTAAGTTAATCCGTTTTCCACTCCTCGTATGTGGACTACAGAGATTGCTGGACAATGAGTCACAGTTAATGAGATTATCTATGTGGCTTCCTTCAAGGCTGCATGACTCCTGGTGCCCCCTTGATGGCTGATGTAGACCACAGCTGTGGCAATAGCTGTTCTGTGATTAGGTGTCAGGCACTGGATCACCTGTTGGTGGCACTATGGTTCCCAGAGCAGAAGGGTGTAGTTCCAGTGGCCACCAGCAGGTGTCTCACAGTAATCCGTCTCACCTGTTCTGGATCTCTGATCTGGGCTCCATCCTTATCAATTTCCTTCCAGCTCCTGTCTTACCCAGTTTATCCATGTTCCCCATTTCTTACATATTGTGTTATATTTAGGTTGCTTATTTGGTATTTTGTCACTTGGTCTTTAGTTAATGTACAACTTCATCTGTGCTACATTTACTGGTGTTGGTATGGGTTTGAGTTAACTATTACTAAATCTTACTTTAATCCTACACAGTCCGATTTCTGTTTCCCAAGTACAGCTACAATGAACTGGTCACCATAGCGGTTGCTGTATACCTGCACTTGGTATCCCTTATATTGGGTGTCCTTGTAAAAGAGAGGTCGCGTGTTACACAGCCTCGCTTTTTGCTCTGAGCTCCAGGAAGGCTGATGGGCAGCTCGTCTTCCACCGATCACCATGTTCCCTGGACCGCGAAGGAACTGGAACACTCCTCAGCCTGAAAAACTGACATGTGGTATTACTTTCCAGTGATAAGGAAGGAAGGACTTCCCTAATAAGGCAGGACTGGAGATCCACAAAGTTAGGGGGTTCCTTCTTTGACTAGATAGGAGCATTGGCAGGTCTAGAGAAGGAGCATGCCTGTTCCAGGTAGACAAGATGTCATGTTGGAGAGGTTTCAAGTTAAATATGGTGAATGATACAGCCTCAAAAAGGTAGATAAGATGTTGTATTGGAGAAGTCTCAAATTAAATTGGGCAAATGGTACAGCTTTGAAGGAGGCTACCATGAGTCCTAGTACTCTCATGGAGAATCTCACACATTTGTGCAGTGTTGAATTGCAAGTCTGTTAACTTGCTGCACATTTTCACTGGTAAATTGTACACTTGCAGAGCACTTCAAGCACTAATTCTAGTGGGCACTTTCCCAATGTGAAGCAAATTTGTGTGGCAGGTCTCTAGCAAGAGCAAAGTTGCAGTGGTGGGTCTACAACAAGAGCTCTGCAAGTCAACAGCATGAAAATCCAGTCAGTGAACCCTGAGGTGGGATGACTATTGCACAATATAACTGAACCAGAACTTGCAGAATGTTTGTAAAGAAAGTTGATCTGGAGTCATGCAATTCAGACTTGCTGCAATTGTGCAAACTTGTGAAGCCTGACAAGTCTAACAATAGCTTGGCAAGTCATTGTTAAACTTGCAGCACAATTGCTTGCTATCTGGGTCCTTGAGTGTTAACTCAAAGATAGAATTTTCTTTTCTGGTAGGAAAAACTTTGCTTGGAAGGTGACCAGGACCAGATCCAAGTGCTCTAGGCAAAGAGAAGGTTGGCAAGCACATTTTTGGAAATTGATCACCCAACCAAAAGCCTGGCACATCTGAATTGTCCTGTGGAAATTTTTCATACAGCTGGAAGGGAAAGGAACCCTTCAGAAGAAGGTCAAACACTTAACCTGTGATCTGAATGCCCTGAGTTTTGAGAAGAGTAAGAGGAGGTTCTAGGACCTTTGTGAATACTCTGGAGTAGAAGGCAGGTAAAAAAGCAATGTGAAACTGGAAATGGCTGCCTGCCACTGCAAAGTGCAGAAAACACTTATGAGGTGGACAAATGTGAATATGTAGGTAGTCATCTTAAATGCCTATAAATGCACGGTATTCTGGTCTCAGAGAGGCAGTAATTTAACCTTTGTGGATTCTAAGCAAAATTTTGGAATTTGAGGGCATCTGTTGAGGGGTTTTAGATCCGGAATAGGATGGACCCTCTTGGGCTTTGGGAACAAGTTTGAATAGAAGCCTTTAAACCTGTCTTGCAGGGATATTGGTACAACTATGCCCTGTGACAAGGGAGGGTTTGGGGCATTCTGCAAATCTGGAATATGAGAACAAGGAGGGGACACGCCTCCCTAAAATATTTCACTCCTCTTATAAATGTGATTGCAAACACTTAAAATAATATTCAGGTCAAAGTGTAATGTGCAAAAAAAAAATGTTTTTATAAATCTATATGAAGCGAATAAATAATCAGCACCCTAAAACCAACCAATTAATTTGTCAAATAAAATAAATTAATAGGATTAAATAAATTGATGGTGCAAAGCAGCACAACCACTGTGCCAGATGAATGATCAATGTGGATTAATTATAATACAAATACTAATCATCTGGTAAAAGTCTGCATTAAAAAAGTTATTGTATATACGGATTAAATATTGTGAGGTCCACACTAGAGAGGAGTAACCCGTCCTGGGCACATAAGGAGCTTCAGATTAATGAGGATATCACAGGGAAGATCGCCACACTTATACTCCTACTTCAGTAAAAGGTGAGCCAAAAAAAGATATTCCAGCTTCCTCCGCTCCGGATAAAATATTTAATTTAAAGAAAGGAAGAAAGAAATCATTGCGCAAAATTGCTAATCAAGAACAGTAGGATCAGCATAAAGAGCCACTCACATGTGTAAGGATATGAGCGCGCATTAGATCAATGAATGGTCAGACCACCGCATGAGTTTGCAGCTGCTGCGCTGCCAAACTCACTTGTGCACTGTCAGTCTCCTCTCCCTGAAGTTGGAGGATAAGTGTGGCGATCTTCCCTGTGGTATCCTCATTAATCTGAAGCTCCTTATGTGCCCAGGATGGGTTACCCCTTTAGTGTGGACCTCACTGGATAAGTACACTTTATACAATATTTAATCCGTATATACAATAACGTTTCTTTGATACAGACTTTTACCGGATGATTAGTATTTGTATTATATTTAATGAATCCACATTGATCATTCTTCTGGCACAGTGGTTGTGCTGATTTGCACCATCAAATTTATTTAATCCTATTCATTTATTTTATTTGACAAATTGCATATTTGTTTTTTTTTTGGCATTCATGAACTGCCCTAAATATTTTGGATACTATTTCATATGAATTTGTGTTGGTTTTAGGGTGCTGATTTATTCCCTTCATATACATTTATAAAAAATAATTTTTTTGCACATTGCACTTTCATCTGACTATTATTTTAAGTGTTTGCAATCACATTTATAAGAGGAGTGAAATATTTTAGGGAGACGTGTCCCCTCCTTGTTCTCATATTTCCTAATATAGATGATCTTCAGTTTTTTGTGATATTTTAGCACTTAGCACTATCTGTTGTGGGAATATCAAAGAAAGCACAACATATGTTATAGTCTTTTCTGGATAATTTAATAGTTTTTGATAATTAGGGCACTTTTTTCTTTTCTTTTTTTTTGTGGTTTGATCACAATATCCATTTTTGCGCTTGAGTATTTTTGTTTGATTCTGCAAATCTGACTGTCCTTGGACAGCTTTCTTGATTTGAGAGGAAACAAGTGCTAAGGGGATACAATTTTAAACTCTGTTTTGTACCCCTTTAAAACCATGTTTAAATCCACAGGTCTGGGCCATCTGTGAGAGGCAAACTAACAGACATCCACCAGTTCTTAGTTGTGAGGGCGCCCCTTCATTGGGAAGAGGGCTTTGTGGAAGACTTAGTGGACTTTGTGACCCAAGTCCTGAGCCAAAAGAAATGGTTGAACTTAGACTTTGAAGTTAAAGCCTGGGTAAAGCAATAAGGTGTTCTATGTTATGAAGAGGTAGATGCTACTAAGGAGGGGAGTTTTGGGATCTGTCACTTGCAAGCAGAACTTTCTCCTGTGACATCTTTTCTAAATTTGCCAAGTGCCTCCCCAAAAAGATGTCCTTCAAAGGGTATACATGCGAGGAGTCTTTTATAGGCAACTTTCGCTGTCCAGAATTTGAGTCACAAGATTCTGTGCATTTGAATGGGGACAAGAGCCATTCTGGAAATTTGTGGTATTACATGTTCAAGAGCAGTGATGGCGAACCTCGGCACTCCAGATGTTTTGGAATTACATTTCCCATGATGCTCAATTACACTGCAGAGTGCATGAGCATCGTAGGAAATGTAGTTCCAAAACATCTGGGGTGCCAAGGTTCGCCATCACTGTTCTAGGGCATCCAAACAAAAGAGTAAAGCAGAAAGCATTTGCTGTGTTTGTTCAGTTACGTAATAGGCCTGGAATACAGGATCGTGTTGGTTATTCATTGCCCTAGTCCAGTTACAGTGGTGGCAGGTGGGTCCAGAGCAGTTACCCCAGCTATGGCAGGCATCTTGGGCGGCTTCCCCTTCCCTCCTCCGCGGGCATCACAGGCGACTTTCTCCTCCGTAGGCATCACGGGCGGCAGGCACCAAGGACAACTTCCCCCTCCCTTGCTCGGAGGCTTCCATCTCCTCCCTCCTCCTCGATGGCCAATCGAAACACTGCTTTTTGCCAATCGGGTAAGGGGTCTCAGACTCGCTTCCTGATTGGCGGGGAGGAGATTCAGTGTGAAAATTGTGAATTCATTAATTTCATTCATTTGCTATTGTCACACAACTGGGTGGGCTTTGTTCGCAGTGCTCTCCGAGCCCACCATATTTTGAAGCCTATTAGAGCCTCTGTCTCTACATTCAGGTGCTTAAAAAAAAACCTCCGCCATTATAATTCATTCATCCGGCGTCCTGCATGGATGGGGGGGGGGGGGGGGGCGCCCGTGCACCTCAATGGATGGGCCGCCGCTGTCCAGTTAGCTGCAGTTTGACAGACAGAAGCTGTGCCTTCTAGTGTAAAGACTGTCTTTAAGAGTATCTCAAATTACCTACAGTGCCTTGCGAAAGTATTCGGCCCCTTTGAACTTTTCAACCTTTTGCCACATTTCAGGCTTCAAACAAAGATATAAAATTTTTATTTTTGTGAAGAATCACCAACAAGTGGCATACAATTGTGAAGTGCGAAATCTATTG
The DNA here is from genome assembly GCF_037356315.1 of Lithobates pipiens. NCBI lineage: Eukaryota > Metazoa > Chordata > Amphibia > Anura > Ranidae > Lithobates > Lithobates pipiens. The sequence continues at coordinate 133,646,922 of NW_027507718.1, forward strand.
TATTTTTGAAACTTTTTTAACTAATAAAAAAAATGAAAAGTGGGGCGTGCAAAATTATTCGGCCCCCTTGCGTTAATACTTTGTAGAGCCACCTTTTGCTGCGATTACAGCTGCAAGTCGCTTGGGGTATGTCTCTATCAGTTTTGCACATCGAGAGACTGAAATTCTTGCCCATTCTTCCTTGCAAAACAGCTCGAGCTCAGTGAGGTTGGATGGAGAGCGTTTGTGAACAGCAGTTTTCAGCTCTTTCCACAGATTCTCGATTGGATTCAGGTATGGACTTTGACTTGGCCATTCTAACACCTGGATATGTTTATTTGTGAACCATTCCTTTGTAGATTTTACTGTATGTTTGGGATCATTGTCTTGTTGGAAGATAAATCTCCGTCCCAGTTTCAGGTCTTTTGCAGACTCCAACAGGTTTTCATCCAGAATGGTCCTGTATTTGGCTGCATCCAGCTTCCCCTCAATTTTAACCATCTTCCCTGTCCCTGCTGAAGAAAAGCAGGCCCAAACCATGATGCTGCCACCACCATGTTTGACAGTGGGGATGGTGTGTTGAGGGTGATGAGCTGTGTTGCTTTTACGCCAAACATATCATTTTGCATTGTGTGCAAAAAGTTCGATTTTGGTTTCATCTGACCAGAGCACCTTCTTCCACATGTTTGGTGTGTCTCCCAGGTGGCTTGTGGCAAACTTTAGACGAGAATTTTTATGGATATCTTTGAGAAATGGCTTTCTTCTTGCCACTCTTCCATAAAGGTCAGATTTGTGCAGTGTACGACTGATTGTTGTCCTATGTACAGACTCTCCCACCTCAGCTGTAGTTCTCTGCAGTTCATCCAGAGTGATCATGGGCCTCTTGGCTGCATCACTGATCAGTCTTCTCCTTGTCTGAGCTGAAAGTTTAGAGGGACGGCCAGGTCTTGGTAGATTTGCAGTGGTCTGATACTCCTTCCATTTCAAAATGATCGCTTGCACAGTGCTCCTTGGGATGTTTAAAGCTTGGGAAATCTTTTTGTATCCAAATCCGGCTTTAAACTTCTCCACAACAGTATTACGGACCTGCCTGGTGTGCTCCTTGGTCTTCATGATGCTCTCTGCGCTTTCAACAGAACCCTGAGACTATCACAGAGCAGGTGCATTTATACAGAGACTTTATTACACACAGGTGGATTCTATTTATCACCATCAGTCATTTAGGACAACATTGGATCATTCAGAGATCCTCGCTGAACTTCTGGAGTGAGTTTGCTGCACTGAAAGTAAAGGGGCCGAATAATTTTGCACGCACCACTTTTCAGTTTTTTATTTGCTAAAAAAGTTTAAAATATTCAATAGATTTCATTCCACTTCACAATTGTGTCCCACTTGTTGGCGATTCTTCACAAAAAATTAAAATTTTATATCTTTATGTTTGAAGCCTGAAATGTGGCAAAAGTTTGAAAAGTTCAAGGGGGCCGAATACTTTCGCAAGGCACTGTATCTGTAGTTTGAATGAAGGAACATCTTCAATTGGTAAAGTGACCGACCGCTGCCTGTATATCTACATCGGCAGAATGGCACAGCTGGGCAAAGTAACGTACCTGTACATTTCTTTGAATTTCCCACTGTGTGCCTGCCACAAGATCCGTGACCGCAGATATCAGCGATCGTGTCACGGAGCTGAAGAATGGGGAGATGCCGATGTAAACACAGCATCTCCCCGTTCTGCCTAGTGACAGGACACTGATCGTCTGTTCCCTGTCATCGGAAGCAGCGATCAGTGTCATGTCACTGCTAGCGCATCCCCCAGATAGTTAGAAACACACCCCCAGGACACACTTAACCCCCCCTCGCCCCCTAGTGGTTAACCCCTTCACTGCCAGTGACATTTTTACAGCAATCAATGCAATTTTATAGCATTGATCGCTGTATTAATGCCAATGGCCCCAAAAATGTTTAAAAATTGTCCAATGTGTCCACCATAATGTCGCAGTCACGATAAATATCGCTGATCGCTATTACCAGTAAAAAAAAAAAAAAATGAATAAAAACGGCATAAATCTATCCCCTATTTTCTAGATGCTATAACTTTTGCGCAAACCAAACACTTATTGCAATTTTTTTTTAACCAAAAATATGTCGAAGAATACGTATCCACCTAAACTGCGCAAAAAAATTTTTTTTTATGTATTTTTTGGGGATATTTATTATATAATGTTTTTTTTTCAAAATTTATGCTTTTTGTTTATAGTGCAAAAAATAAAAAACGCAGAGGTGATCAAATACCACCAAAAGAAAGCTCTTTGTGGGGAAAAAAGGAAATCAATTTTGTTTGGGTACAACATCACATTACCGCGCAATTGTCAGTTAAAGCGACAGTGCAAATCGCAAAAAGTGCTCTGGTCAGGAAGGGGGTAAATCCTTCCGGGGCTGAAGTGGTTAAGACTACAATGGCAAGGTCAACTTCTGAAACAGACCATTACTTAGCAAACTCTTTTTCCACTGGATAGAGTTTAGAACTAATTTTATGAGGGGGGAAAATCTTTTCTGGAGTGACCCAATCGTCACAGATTGTCAATTCTATTTGTTCACGAACAAGGAACCCCAAAGGGATATGGCGAGATGGAGAAGAATCAAGTGCGACAATGCAGAGGCCTTTGCCCACAGCAGAATACAGGGATATACAATGTAATACTGACATATAATCACACACATAGATTGGACTTGATGGACTTGTGTCTTTTTTCGGCCTCATCTACTATGTAACTATGTAATAAACCTCAGGTGAACATTCGCCTTGCCAAAGGCCTGCAGAACATTCAGTCTTAGAGTGACGATGCTTCCCTTGCATCTGAGGAGGACCAGATATGAACACCGGTCTCTGTATCCAAAGCCAAGCCTATTTCCCAGCTCCCCTGTCTTTACCTGAGATGGATCCTGATATGCCTGGCCTAGAAGAGGAAAATACAAGAAAAATAAATGAGGAGGACCCAGAGGCAGTGTTGGAGGAGGCTGCGGAAGATTTCTCAACACTAGACTCCTATACACGTGAAGTTGTAGCATCATGCAGAATGCTTGCTAATGTGGAAACACTCAATGTTTGGTCGTTCAATGTGTGCACATAAATGCAAACCAATGCATAAACTGCCACTAAAAATGCACAAAGTAACCAGTGAATTGATCTAAAGACTCAAAAATGTGATGAAGTGACAAAAAATGAATAAATTAGTATGTGTATAACATCAATGAAAACGCAAACCAATGGCACAAAGTCAGTAATAATTCATAATGAAAAAATTACTATATAAAAAAATGAGTCCAAATGTGAAATGATGACTCAATGGAGCTAAAGATAGTTCAAACTTATTAATGATAAAAGTCAGTGCAGAGGGTTAATAATTCATCCCCAGTGACATCAAACAAAAAAAAACACAGGAAAAACATGAAGAAATGGGAATACCTCCACCACAGCAAACACTGCCACTTACAGCAGCGCTACGATCCCTTATTATAGGGGACCACAGAGCACATATGGCTGATACCCCAGCCCGGGATCTCTATGCAGACATTGGACTCCTTAACCTCGGGTCACTATGGTCGCTTATTACAGGGGACCACAGAGCGCAGATAGTCGTCAGCTCAGCCGAGGATTGGTATGCAGACACTAACTTGCTTCACTTCTACAGTACTGGTCCTCACACAGCTCGAACACGATTATGAATCTCCATAGAATGAAGAAAGGGCTCATAAAGTGTAAAACTTTTTACAATTACATGTTTAAGGAAAGACAAATGAACACTTACATTCACGTCCATTAAAAATCGCGTCTAAAAAGATTAAGCCGGCTGGCTCACAATAACTGCCCGTAGCTTCCGGGACATCAGTGCGTCGCCGCAACGCCAGTCCCAGAAGCTGCGGGCAGTTATTGTGAGCCAGCTGGCTTAATCTTTTTAGACGCGATTTTTAATGCACGTGAATGTAAGTGTTCATTTGTCTTTCCTTAACCACTTAAGGACCGCCTCACGCCGATGTACGTCGGCAGAATGGCATGGCTAGGCACAATCATGTACCTGTACGTTGCTCTTTAAGTGCCCAGCTGTGGGTCGGGAGCACGCCGCCGCGCTCCCGACCCGGTCCTGAGCACCGTGGCCGCGGGACCAGCGGCCGCTGGTGTCCCGCGATCGGGTCACAGAGCTGAAGAACGAGGAGAAGTCTGTGTTACTCAAACCTCTCCCCGTGCTTCCTACTGTGGCTGTCACCGATCGTCTGTTCCCTGATATAGGGAAAGACGATCAGTGACGTCACATGCCAGGCCACGCCCCCTACAATAAAAAAAAAAACACATAACGTCATACATAACCCCTCCTCGCCCCCTAGTGGTTAACTCCTTCACTGCCAGTGTCATTTACACAGGATCAGTGCATTTAAATGACAAAGGTCCCAAAATTGTGTCAAAAATGTCAGATGTGTCCACCATAATGTCGCAGTCACAATAAAAATCGCTGATCACCGCCATTACTAGTAAAAAAAATATATTAATAAAAATGCTATAAAACGATTCCTATTTTGTAAACGCTATAACTTTTGCACAAACCAATCAATATCGCTAATTGCAATTTTTTTTACCAAAAATATGTAGAAGAATACGTATCGGGCTAAATTGAGGAAAAAAAATTTTTTTATATATATTTTTGGGGGATATTTATTATAGCAAACAGTCAAAAATATTGCATTTTTTTCAAAATTGTCGCACTATTTTTGTTTATAGTGCAAAATAAAAAAATTTAAAAAAACGCAGAGGTGATCAAATACCACCAAAAGAAAGCTCTATTTGTGGGGAAAAAATGACGCCAATTTTGTTTGGGAGCCACGTCAGTTAAAGCAACGCAGTGCCAAATCGCAAAAAGGGCCTGGTTCTTTGGCTGCAAATTGGTCTGAGGCTTAAGTGGTTAAACGTAATAAATTGTAAAAGGTTTTACACTATATGAGCCCTTTCTTCATTCTATGGAGATTTATAATCGTGTTCGAGCTGTGTGAGCAGTTTATGCATTGGTTTGCATTTATGTACACACATATACATTTTATTGTGGGTAATTTATATTTTAATTTTCATTCCACAGGTCAATTTATTTAGCGCAACTTTTTTTTAATCTTTTTTACCTATTTGTTTGATGTTGTATAACATAAGTTGCAGCTTGTTCTCTATTTTTCCATTTTGCTATTAGCGCAGTTTTTTTCTTACCCATTTGTAAATTGAAATCATATCCCTTCTCAAGTGTCTCTTCTCCAGAGAAAATAAGTTCAGTGCTCTCAACCTTTCCTCATAACTAATATCCTCCAGGCCCTTTATTAGCTTTGTTGCCCTTTTTTGTACTCGCTCTATTTCCAGTACATCCTTCCTGAGGACTGGTGCCCAGAACTGGACAGCATATTCCAGGTGCGGCCGGACCAGAGTCTTGTAGAGGGGGAGAATTATCATTTTATCTCTGGAGTTGATCACCTTTTTAATGCATGTCGATATTCGGTTTGCTTTGCTAGCAGTAGCTTGGCATTGCTGAGCCTATCATCTACTAGGACCCCCAGGTCCTTTTCCATCCTAGATTCCTAGTTTATTATTTAAAAAAAAAAAAATAATAATAATAATATCATTCCCTTTACAATGACTTTAAAGTGGTTGTATAGTCAATTTTTTTACTTTTACCTACAGGAAAGCCTATAATAAGGCTTACCTGTAGGTAAAAAAAATCTCCTAAACCAGTATGGTTTAGGAGATATTCCCCTCGCAATGTGCCGCTGACTGCAGCGGTGCATGCGCACAGTGAATTCTCGGCTGAAAGCCCAGCAGGCGCCGGACCCTGCCGGGATGAAATCTCCTGCGCGCATGCAAAGCCAAGTATTTCATAATGAGCTAGTATGCAGTGCATTATGCCTTTTCCTTTGCAGGTGGCAAAAAAAAAAAAAAACACACATCAGCGGGTATACAACCGCTTTAAAGAAACAAGCGGGTAATATTAAAATAAAAATGCTTGAAAAAAGAAATAGCAGAAATTTGATAGGTTAAATTGAAAGTAGTCAGTCAATCTAAAATGACCAAGTAAAGTTATCTGTCAAGATAAAAATACAGGCCGTCACCGTTTCCCTATATTTGAAATAGCTAGTTACCTAGCTACTTCTGGCCTAAATATTTCTGAGCTACAGAACAAAGACAGGCATGCAGAAAGTTATAGATTTTTTTTATCTTTATACTCAGTCAGTGACTAAGACATGTTGAAGCTGAAACATCAAAACAGCCAAGCAATTACATTTGCAGAAGCAAAGGCCAGTAATGCCAGCCCATGTATTGTTCTCATCACTGGTGCACTTATCAGGCTATGTACATTTGGTTGTGCTTTTTTTTTTGTGCGTTACACCAGTGTCATTGCTGGAGCTTTCGGGAACTGATAGACAAGTCTTTAATAAAACAGTTTAAATATGGAAGAAGGGTTTACTATTGGACAGACTCATTCTGTGGAATGGCTTATTGATTACTGGAATTTCTGGAAGCAGTGCAAAGTTCGAGACTATCTCGTGTTACAAGACCAAAAACTACATTTTTTCCTTTAACAATACTGACAAAATCAAACATAGTACATTTACTTTCATTTTACATATGTATAAAAAACAATCTGTTGTGAGAATATATGGAGGTTACAACTCTTCTTTCCAGCAAAGCTTGTCCATATTGCCCTGCCCTTCCTCCCCACTCCATACATTCATATTAACCCATCACTATGATGGACTGCCTCACTGTGCCAGAGGAAAGAAGGGGTGGGCAAGCTTTAACACTACCAGGAAGTGCTAAAGCTATGCTCACTGATTCCAGCAAGTAAGGGAGGGAGATGGGTGAGTAAAACCTTCTGTTTTACACCCATTTTTGTCTTAACCACCTCAGCTCCGGGAAAGATTTTACTACTTCATGATCAGGCCATTTTTTTGCTATTTAGCACTGCACCACTTTAACTGGTAATTGCAGGGTCATAGGCTGAACCCAAACAACATTTTTATTATTTTGTCACAGAAATGGTGATTTCTTTAGGTGTTATTTGATCAACACCGTTTTCTTTTTCTTTGCTATATAGACAAAAAAAGGAAATTTTGAAACAAAAACAGTATTTTTTACTTTCTGCTATAAAATATATCCAATAAAAAAATTTTTTGCCCAAAATCATCCTGTGGAGAAGTTATGGCCCTGCTTAGCTTAGTATCATCCACAAATACAGAGATTGAGCTGTTTATCCCATCCTCCAGGTCATTTATGAATAAATTATGTAGGACTGGTCCCAGGACAGAACCCTGGGGGACCCTACTTTCCACCCCGCACCATTTATCACTACCCTCTGAACCTGCCCCTGTAGCCAGTTTTTAATCCATGTACTCACCCTATGGTCCATGCAAACAGACCTTACTTTGTACAGTAAATTTACGGGGAATTGTATCAAATGCTTTTGCAAAATCCAGATACACCATGTCTACAGAACTTCCTTTATCTAGATGGCAACTCACCTCCTCATAGGTGGTTAATAGATTGGTTTGGCAAGAACGATTCTAAATGAATCCATGCTGATTACTGCTAATGATACCGTTGTCATTACTAAAATCTGGTATATAGTCCCTTATCCCCTCCAAGAGCTTGCAAACAATTGATGTTAGACTAACTGGTCTGTAATTCCCAGGGATGCATCTTGCCCCTTTTTTAAATATTGGTGTTACATTGGCTTTTCTCCAATCAGCTGGTATCATTCCTTGGGTGCAAGCCATCTGGTCCCGGTGACTTAGTAATGTAAATTTTTTCAAGTCTATTTCTAATTCTGTGCTTTCTTAGCCATGAGGGTGCTTCCTGTGACATGTCATGACGATAAACATTGCAGTTTTGGTTGTTGAAGCCCCCAGATTACCTTGTGAAGACTAAGGAGAAGAAGAAATTAAATATCTTCGCCATCTCTCCATCCTTCGTAACCAGATTCCCTTCATCATTCTTTATGGGACCAATATGATCTGACCCTTTTTTACTATTTATGTACTTAACCACTACAATACAGGGCACTTTCGCCCCCTTCCTTCCCAGCCCAATTTTCAGCTTTCATCGCTCTCGCACTTTCAATGACAATTGCGCGGTCATGCTACACTGTACCCAAATGAAATTTTTATCATTTTGTTCGCACAAATAGAGTTTTATTTTGGTGGTATTTATTCACGACTCAGTTTTTTATTTTTTGCGATATAAGCGCAAAAAAAGCGGAAATTTGGAAAAAAAAAAGAATATTTTCTTTTTTCTATTTTAAAAGAAATCCAATAAAATCTAATTTTGTCATAAATTTAAGCCAAAATGTATTCTGCTACATGTTTTTGGTAAAAAAAAATTCAGTTAAGTGTATAATAATTGGTTTGTGTGATCACAGACATATGTACGCAAATGATCATGTACATATGTGTGCAGGTGATCACGTACATATGTGTGCAGATAATCATTGGAACATGTGATTTTAGTGGGACATATGTGGGGGACATGTGTTTTTTTATTTGGGGACATGTCTTTTTATTATTTGGGAACATGTGTGTTTTGGGGACGTGTGTTTACACTGTAGGTTTATACTAGACTGGTGATCAGTTAGTAAAAAGCTGTAAAAACAGCTCATACTCGATCACCAGCCGGCTGCAGCGATCTGCTCTCCTCTCCTCAGTGACTACTTCCGTGTGAGGAGAGGAGAGCTAATTGCCTAGCAACCGGCTGTTTGTTTACATCACATGACGGCCGTGAGTGGACACGGCCGTCATGTGATCAGGAGGGCCAATCACAGAGCCCTCCTGCCGATCCGAGATGCGCCGTGTCCGGGTGACAGGAGCACATCGGGATCGCGCCGCTGCGCGGGCAAGTGCGTGATCCCCCTCCTTCTGAAGGACATTCCTGAACGTCCAGTCAGAAGGAGGCGGCTCCCACCCGACCGTATATGTACATTGGCCGGGTGGGAAGTGGTTAAAGAATTTCTTGGGATTTTTTTTTTTTACTCTCCTTCTCCGCTTATGTGTCTTTCATGTTCTATCTTAGCCACCTTGATCGCACCCTTATATCCTCAATGGTTAAAATCCATTTTGAGTCCATTTAAAGTGGTCTCCTTACTTACATTCAAATTCAGTGTATAAGAAACAGACCTACCTCCAACTCCTTTGTTTAATACAGATCCGCGCAGCGCATACTGACACTTTGAAATTGGCACATCACTTTCATACTCTCTGATGAATGAAAGAACACATTCCCCAATAGTTCAAACAATAGTGTCATTCATAAGGAAAACAAAATTACACAATATGGCTTTAGTCTAAACTTGTATATAAAGGCTTTTGGTATGTATATAGCAAAAATTACAAGCTCCACTTTTTTGACAATATGTGCAAGTGTGCAAAAGTGCAAAGTGTGCATTCCAGTTCTTTATGGCTATGAACAGGTTTGAGTTTTCCTGCAGTAACATTACGGGGTCCATTTAGGGAACAGCACTCCCTAGTCAAAAGGCAACATGGTTGCATTTAGTGTGATACTTTGTAATAAGGAACCCAATTGGCTTAAAGCAACCAAAAATGTAATATATTACAGCTTACCAATCCATAAATGTGGTGGCTGCATTTGTTTTTTTTTATTTTTAGGCTTTTTCCTTCTGTATTCACATTGTGATCTGGCCAGTAACACACCTCCAGTATTAGGGTGCCTACACACTGGATGAAGGAGCAACAGAGACACCTTTGGACAGCAGCATTGTCAGTCTGGGGGAAGTGTAATGCTAGATGCACTAGCAGATTTAGATACACTAACGGATTGAAACTGCAGTTACAGCAACAGTTGTTTTCTTTTGGGATAAAAGTTTTACATAAATGAATAAAAGCTGACCACTGTAAGCACCCGTGTGTGTTAAACAGTTCACCCCAAACCTCTAACTGCTACATCAGGACAGCTTGCTCTGCTGAAACACAACAGACTTACTAGCAGGATCACCAGGTGAAAATAAAAGAAAGCCAAAGGCTTCATGCACACGGCATATGATTTTCTCCCCTGAATGTTTTTTTACTCCTGGCAGGAACAAGCTGCTTAAAAAAATAATCCTAAAGCCACATATTATAAAAATAAAGGAAATATTTGCACTAAATCAATAAAAATATCAGAAAATTGAAAAAATAGCTGCTAGCACAGGTCAATAGACACAACCAAACAAATAATATAAAATGTGTAGCGCTATCAACCATATATGAACAAGATTCAAAAAGGAATGAGCATTAATAATAATAAGCCAAAAACAAAGTCCATAAATAATCAATTTAAAAAAAGTCAATGTGGAAAAAAGGGATTAGAGATGTCTAATGATCTAATGTCCCAATCAAATCCAGCAAGTAAAGAGTGGAAAATGGAAAATAGAGATATATAAAAAAGGATAAAGCCAGCTTCCCCAGGCCCTCCGTGTGAAACACCTTAAGTAAAAAGGATGGCAGCTTACTAGAAAATGTTGGCCTCCAAACTAATGGAAAAGCCACACAGTGCAGTAGCTCATTATGAATAACTTACCTGAGAACGAAGCCCCCGAAGCGGTCCTCCGTCTTCCTCTTCGCCGCTGCCATGGATCCCGGAGCGACTTCCGGGTCTCGCGGCTCCGGTGCTGTGATTCGCCGGAGCCGTGATGATGTCACTCCCGCGCATGCGCACGGGAGCCGACACTCGCGGCATATCGCCGCGATCTGCGGCCTGCCCAGTGCGCCGCTGTCTACAGGTAAACAGGGGTGGCTGTCTTCAGGTAAATATCTCCTAAACCGTATAGGTTTAGAAGATATTTCTTGGACCTACAGGTAAGCCTTAATCTAGGCTTAACTGTAGGTCAAAGTTGGTTGTAAGGGTTTACAACCACTTTAAAGCCACATATTGCACACGTTTAAGCACGTCAAGCATTTGAGGGTTTATGGATTCCATTTGGCAGAATATTCATTCATTCTAGCCACTGGTATGGACGATCAAATGCTAAATACGTCTAAAGTTTAAGCACATTTATGAAGATCAAGCATTGTTTCTGATCAAAAGCCTGTAAACACCTATGTGTGCATGGACACAGAGATGTTTACATGCTGAAAAAAACAAATAAAATAAAAAAAAAAAAAACACCAAATGCCTGTAAAAGTGATGTTTTAAGCCCTGTGTGCATGAGTACTTAAAATGAAAATTAATGCAGCATCACAGGTAGGGTTTGATAAGCTGCAATAAAATATTTGCTTTAGGGTTTAATACCAATTTAACCCGCTGCTATATGCAGTTTCGCTGGGCACTATGCAAATGTATTTATTTTTTACAAAAAGACTTCAAGGTCTTATTTTTGAACAAAACATTATGGACTATCAGCTTACTGGGGACATTCTACACCTGTCGAAAGATCCAAATACTTACAAGGATGCTGAATTTATTAGCTGCTTTCTCCTTCCCATTCGACTCTGGGTGAAATGATCATAACGCTCAGACTTTTTCCAACTGTAGTAAAACTGGACGCACTCCCCTACTGACCGTGTGCGCACCTTAGAGGGGGAAAAAAAAAAAAAAAAGACGACTTAACATCTTGACAGAAATGCTACTAAAGAAACAGTAACAATGTCTTGCAGCAGCAAACAAATGTAAAATACTGCAGCCTACCAATCCTATAATGTGATGTATGCATTAGTTGTTTTTTTGGCTTCTTCCCCTTTTATTTTCACCTGTTGATTTGGTCAGTAACACAAAATACTTTTCTTAGGGTGTCTTCACTCCTGATGGAAGAGCAACAAAAGGTATCTGTTTACTAAAGGCAAATAAAATAGACTGAACTCTGCAAAGTGTAGTTTAACTCTGCAAGAGCAGTTGCTCCAGAGCTTAGTAAATAAGTAATAAATAAGTAGAAGCTCTGCTAACTTCCATCATTCAATCATATCCAAGCAAAAATGCTGTTTTTATTTTTCTTGCACGTGATTGGGTAATCTTTAAGTGAAGCTTTACCTACTAAGCTCTGTAGCAACTTCACTTTGCAAAGTACACAGTCATACGCCTTTAGTAAATTAACCCCCAATATACTTATGGACAGCAACATGGTCAATCTGGGGAGAGGGTAGTGTTCCATGCATTAGCAGATTTGTATGGAGATGACCAACAAATTAAAGCCCATCTCCTCCAAACACTTTTCATGCAGTTACAGCAACAGCTTTTTCTTTTGGAATAAAGGTTTTACATAAATGAATAAAAGCTGACCTTGTTAGCACTCCTGTTAGTGTTAAATGTTTTTTCTCTGCCCGCTAATTGCCACTTGGTCTGTTAAAGCAATGTTTCTCAGCTCCAGTAATCAAGTACCCCCAACAGGTCACGTTTTCAGGATTTCCCTGAGATGAAACAGTTGTGATAAATACTAAAGGCCCGTACACAGGACACAAATATCAAATAGAAAAATTTGCACGACGAGCTGTCTGCTGATTTTCGGATTGTTAGTACGGTGCTTTCGACAGACGATTTTGCTTTTTCGGCAGACAAAAGCTGGATGTGCAGACCATAACATTTTTGTCGAATGTGAATGATTTTCGTACTAAAAAAAGTCGTAAGAGCAAGATTATACATGCTCAGAAACAAAAGAATACATAAAAAACTATTCAACACGTTACGTCACTCCTGATGTTGAATTCTGTCGTACAAAAATTTTCATATTGTGAGTAACCTGTTCACTTTTGACATGAGACTAGCATGCCACAAAAAACAGACATTCGGTTGTCCGAGAATCTAAACATTTGTACGAGGCTTTAGGCAGTAAAACTGATCAAATCACCTGTGCAAAATAATAGCAAGCCTGAAAACATGACCCGTTGGTGGTGCTTGAGGACTGTAGTTGAGAAACATTATGTTAAATGAAGTAGAAACAAAACAAAAAACAACTTACTGGCCAGATCAATGGCTGAAAATAAAGGAAAAAAAAAGAAAATATATGTCCACATCTAAGAATTGGTAAGCTGCAATTGAATACCTTTTTGATTTGGGGTTTAACATCCCTTTAAATTACACTTTCCGTTAGATACTTCTGTTATATGTGCATGCTTTATTTGAGTCACATCTAGTATTTGGTTTTGCAGACATTTTAAGATAGTTTTGCACAATGTATTAAAATCATGATTTCCCTTTTACTGAAAATAGAGTACTCATGCCCCAATGCCTACTTTTTTAAAAATAGGTCTCAATTAGTGTCCAAGCACCCTATAGAGCATTTTGGATGGGGTTTGTGGGTATTTTAACCACTTTGTGCCCACTCTATAGCCAAAAGACGGCTACAGAGTGGACGCTAACTGCCGGGAGGCCGTCCCTGGACGTCCTCCCGTTTTCTTCCCCAATGCGCGCCACCGCGGACGCTCATCGGGGAAGTTCTGTGTTGGCTATGTCCCTCGGACACAGCCAATCACAGATCGTGCTATGTGCTCCGGCAAGCGGCAGTTTGGATTCCCCCAAATTTTTTTAAAATAATGAATTCTACTCTAACTGCTTTCATTTGGGGCTCACAACAACCAAGATTTAAGTTGACAATTTTGCAATGGCTGTGGCTATAGGGAGGATAGGCGTGCCCGAATCTCTACAAATATTTCCTGGCTGCCATGCTCACACATGCCCATAACTGTCTCACACAGAATGAGACCAACGCAGCGGTAGTATTAGGGGTTTCCTGTGTAGGCTCCTTCAAGGCTCTTAAAAACCTCCTATACAGAGGGACCTCTACTTCCCTTCTTTTGACTGCAGCCATAAAAGCCGTATTGAAAGCCTGGTTGCTGGCCCAAGCTATGCCCTAGTTCCGCCGATCATATCTCACAACACCCCCCCCCCCCCATGGCTCAATCCATTAATTACCGGAATTCCCTCTATACCTTGGGCAGTAAAGGGCATAAAATATTTAGAACAGATATGTATTGCTGGAGAACTAAAACCCTTTGAAACCTTAAAATTACACTTTAACTTGCCTAATGTATACTTCTTTAGATATTTACAATTGAGATACGCCTTTCAAATACAATTTAAACAACAACCTGTAGCTTTTTATACCTCGACTCTAGAAGAAACACTTAGAGATTACATCCTCGCCAAACCCCTCTCAACCATTTATAAGACCATGTCTCCCTCTGTCCACTCGGGGTTCGAAGCTCTTAAATCTAAATGGACACTGGACGTCCCTGACCTGGACGCTGAAGGGTGGGAAGAAACATGGGAATGTCCATTTGTACAACTGGTTTCCGCAAGGGACAGGTTGATTCACTACAAACTCCTGCATAGAATCCATCTTACACCTGTGCGTTTACACAGAATATATCCCTCCTTTCCTGCGGAGTGTTGGGGGTGTGCAGCGGACTCAGCAGACTTTATCCACGTATTTTGGTAATGTCCTAATATTCAAATATTCCGGGGAGAGGTAGTCTCGGTCATACACTCTGTGACCACTATTCATGTGCCCCGGACAGTGGAGGTTTGTTTGCTGGGTTTGGAGGACGCCCTGGCTCATTTGCAGGCTTCTAGGATGCTGATAGGATTATTATTGTTCTATGCAAGGAAAGTTACTCTTCTCCAATGGAAATCCCCTTCAGCTCCAACCCTAAACTTGTTGAAAAAAATTAATTAATGTCAATTTACCACTGTACAAAGCCACCTATTTGGTGAGAGGATACCCTAAAAAATCTGAAACATTTGGGTTGAGGACCTGTCTGCCAATACTGACCCAGACTCTCCTAATTAGTAGCTTACATCATAAAGGCTCAGGTGGACACGTATATTGTATGTAATTGAATCCACGGCCAACCCACACATCTTATAATGATGACTTCCATCTTATTACATGTAACTTAAATCTACCCCTTACAATATGCTAACAAGCTCAGTAGTTACTGGATCACAATTCATTTTTTTTTCATTTTGTTCTAGTGCCAATAACAGCACTACTGTTAAGAGTCGTCGTCGTCCCCCCCCCCCCCTCATTTTTTTTTGTTTGTTTCCCTCTAAGGCCACTGCCTGGGAGTTATTCCATATGTTTTCAAGAACTGGACTGCCCAAAGAGATACTGATGGACCAGGGTACACCTTTTATGTTGAAGGTGATGGCAGGGACGGATTGGGACATGTTGCCCTATTGTTTGCCATCTAGGAGGCTAATGAGGTGAACTACAAGGTACATCAGCCTGGAAAAAGAAAACGTTGCCAAATTTATCTCGTAAATTTGTTAAAACCCTGGAGGGACAGAAAACAGGAATCCACTGCCGGTTTTCACCAATGTCATCAAGCATGACATCATAACAGTGCCCAATATCTTTAATGTTTAAAGCTGTATCGCATCCCAGAAGCACACAGAAAGACAGTGTCCAAGGAGGTGCAGAGAATACTTAAACTCCTGTCTTTTTGCTATGCAGGAAGACGGATCTGTGTGTTGTCTCAGTGAGTCCTACCCCATACACTTAGAACACAGTGAGGGAACGCAGTTAACCCCTTGATCGCCCCTGATGTTAAACTCTTCCCTGCCAGTGTCACTAGTACAATAACAGTGCACATTTTTAGCACTGATTACTGTAGTAATGTCACTGGCTCCCAAAAAATAGTGTCAAAAATGTCCGTTAGGTATCCGATCTGTCCGCCGCAATCCCGCTAAAAATCACCATTACTAGTAAATAAATAAATAAAAATGCCATAAATCTAGTTCCTATTTTGTAGATTACCAAAAATATGTAGCAGAATACATATTGGACTAAATTTATGATGAAATTAGTTTTTTTTAATTTTTTTGGAAATGTTTTATAGGAGAAAGTAAAAAATTATTTTTTTTAAAAATTTTCACTTTTTTTGTTTATAGCGCAAAAAATAAAAACCGCAGAGGTGATCAAATACCACCAAAAGAAAGCTCTATTTGTGGGAAAGAAAATTACATCAATTTTGTTTGGGTACAGCATGGCACAACCACGCAATTGCCAGTTAAAATGATGCAGTGCCGTATCGCAAAAAATGGCCTGGTCATGAAGTGGGTAAATCCTTCCGAGGGTTGAAGTGGCTAATACCATGATTAACTGTTGAAAAGAGACCCTGAAGCAGTAAGCAGTCTCTTTGTTAATGTAAAGTCTGCTTTCAGCTTCCTATTCCAAATATATAAAACCAATATCTGTATCTTTAATCATTTTCAACTATAACAGATTGTTCAGAAATATACAGTATCTATTTATCCATTACTGTAAATAAAGTTCCTTTAAAGCAAGGACTGCTTCCATGTTAACATGTGCCTGCCATGGCTTCTCTGTATAGGCGGGTTCAGAGGACACATCCGACAACAGAAGCCCCATAGTAAGTCTATGGATGACGTCACTCCCCATTCATTTCACAGCCGTTGTCAGCTGTGTCCTCTGCAGAGCGTCCTCTGCAGAGCTTCCGCTGCTGGAGATCAGGTTGGATCAGCTTTAGAAAAGGTATGTATATGGATTGCTTTACAGGGCTAGACAGGTTAATCATAGCATGTGGATGTCTGCAGATGCAGGGATTTTAGTTTTAGGGTTGACTTACACACCAAGTTACAAACTACAAATAGATGCATAGTAACGCCATCCTCGCCTTAAAGAGGAGGGCCGGTTTTGGAAAAAAAAACGTAAAAGTCAGCAGCTGCAAACACTGTAGCTGATGACTTTTAATAAGCACACTTACCTGTCCAGGGCGCCCGCGATGTCGGCCGCCCGAGGCTGACCTGTCCCTTGGTCTCGGGTCCCGGCGCTGCCATTTTGGGTAAGGGAAACAGGCAGTGGAGCCTTGCGGCTTTACTGCCCATTTCCTACTGCGCATGCGCGAGTCACGCAACGCTTTGTGAATGGGACGCGCTGTGTTCTGGGGGACACAGTTCCCAGAACACAGCGCGACCCATTACCCAGAAGACTCCGCACGGAGGAGAGAAGATAGAAGATCTCCGCGGAGGAGGAAGAGGCAGATTAGGATGATGTGCCTAGCAACAGGCATTTCTGGTAAGTAAAAAAAAAAAGATTTCTTCATTTTTTTCCAATTTTTTATGCATTTTCTTTTTTTCAGGGTGGCCCTCCACTTTAAGTTACAAATTACATATGAATGCATGGTAACATGGTAGCGCCATCCTCACCTTAAAGGAACTTTATTTACAGGTTGTGCAGAAAAGTAGGATTTTTGGTTTAACTGTAAAATCCTGTCCTTGGAGAACATCACAGGAAACGTCTTATTCATGAATACTTGGGTTATGCTTCTACCTTCAGGTGAATGGACACTGACCAAAAAAGCAGGAGTTCCCTGCCTAGACAAAACCACTCCCAGCTCAACTAAACCCCAGTTTTATAATAAGCAATGAGAAAACAAAGAGGGAAGGGGTCCCTGAGCCCTGTGATGAACTCCAAACAATTTATTGGTTGTACATCACAGGGCACTTCATTTTCATGATTATTTAGGATATCCCAAAGCACTGAACGTGAGGGGTTGGCAACAGCAATAAGGTCAACACTTCCAAAACAAACAAAAAAAAAAAATATAAAAACAGAATAAAAGAAGAATCCCACAACAAAGAACATTTTGCCCTCGTGATGTTCACAGAGGTATGAACATCAACCTGGTAGAACTTGGTAAATGTGACAAGAAGATCAGGTAGCAGACTTGCAAACATGAACAGAAGCTTGAAGCTAAATCACCCAGGAAGTGCTGGTACTCCTGGTAGAACTGGCCTTCACCGGAAGAGGAGGAACCTTACCCATAGGACCATAAGCCTGAGACGTAAGCTGACGAATCCAACAACAAATAGTGGATCGAGAGGCAACCCAACCCTTGATTTTGAACTGAAGAGCTCTGGGGTGCAACTGGGCATAGGGAATTGAAATAAAATGCACCTACCACCTTACCGAAGCACTATCATGCAGGCTCAAATCAAGGGACTTTCCAATGACCTGAGGGACTCCACATAGGATCAAAAAGGCACAACTCCAGATGTTGTGTCAGAATCAAGGCCGACTTCTGAATCTTCAGCACCCAACTGAATTTCTCCAGAACATATACTGTCTAATGAACAATTGATGTCAGCTTCTGAACCAATTGCTCCCTGAGAGCAGGTCATCCAGATACCCCACAAGAAGCATACCAACAACAACTTCAAAACCAGAGCCAACATGTATAAACTTCAGGGGCTGTGGACAGGACAAAAGATAAGGACTCAGACTGGTTGTGGTGATCCTCCCCTGCAGTTCAAACTTGTTGAAGGCCATGAAGTTCCAGAATATGTCAGACAGCTGAAATAGAAGCCATGAGACCTCTTTGAATACCTGTACAGGTACAATGAGCCGCTGGGACAGCATCTTTTCCACATCTGCAAAGAAAACCACTCTTTCTGTGGCTCCCAATATACCTGTGAGTGCATAAAGAGTGGAGGGGTGAAAGCAGCAAAATTCTAGTTTGTAACCTCTGAGCACCATGCTGTGTCTTCCTGAGTTCAAGCGAAGACCGATAAATGCCTTCTTCCCTCCTTAAATCCAGCACCCCCACGTGAGCACCCCTACCCTGTGTAGAGGACTTGACTCCTTGCCTAGAGGACTTGGGGGTACAGTTCTTACAGAACTGGGATATATATAAACATAGGTCAGGGGCAGCACAAAAGAACCAATCACTAAAAAGCAATAAAACAAGTCCATGGAAGCAGTAAATCTTGAAGCTATCAAAATGTCAGCCACTGTGGGAAAAGTGTCCAATAATAGACATGCAAGTGTTCAGAGTGAGTCCAACTTGTCCACCACTGACTAAAATAGCAGTCTCTCACCTCCTTAGCCCCTGTACACACAGTCAGACATTCCGACAACAAAATCCGTTAGATTTTGTCCGAAACTTGTGTTGCATACACACGGTTGGACAAAGTTGTCGGAAAATCCGATCGTACGTAACGCGATGACGTTATTTCATTACAACGGGACTACATTCAGGCTAGTAGCCAATAGCTTTGGTCTAGGAATTTGATCTGAGCATGCGTGGCACTTTGTCCGATCGGCATTATCTACACACAATCGGACAAAGTCCGATCGGATCATGTTGTCGGAAAGTTTTATAGCCCAGCTCTTGGATATTCCGACGGAAACAGTGCGATGGAGCCCACACACAGTCGGATTATCCGTCAACACGGTCCGATCGGACATTTTTAGTCGGTATGTCTGACCGTGTGTACAAGGGCTTAGTGTGACCAGAACAGTCAACAAGCACTTTCCCACACTGTGGGGGTAATTCCCCCAACAATCAGCTCACGATGCAGATGGCAATAGCTCCACAGGACATGTATAAGTAAGAACAAAATAATCTAGTGCTCTCTGTATAAACACTACTTTATTAAAAATCCCTTACAGGCAAAGTACTTGAACCAAGTGCGTGTGTAAAGGTGTATCTGTGCATAGACAATCTAACCAAGATGATGGCCACAGGCAACATCATACGTAGCGCCCCCCCCCCCCAAGTTACATCCATAAGCGGGATCAGAACCACGTAGTCAACCAGTTCTTAAATAACAAGTGCCATAGCAACCAGACACTGACTGATCTATCTCCCCCGGGGTGAGCGGTGTAGCCGCAAACATTAAAGGTAGCGCTCAACCCCATACTATTTAATTTATTTAAAATTGAATAATGTATAAAAACCTCTCATACTCACATTGGCCCAATGATATTGCCCAAACATGCAAAAAGGAGGTAAATCTATCACCTAAAAGTCCTGCTGCTTCAAGGGTATAACAAAATTAATTTTAACATAATAGGGCACCCCACCCTCCAATGTATTAATATACTCAGTAGAGCAATTAAGTATAAAAATTCCAAAACCTAAAATCAATATATGCAACTAAACAGTCACACTGCGGCCATCTTTTTACAAAATATATATATTCCAAAAAATAGATATCACAAAGATAAAATAGATGTATTTTATCTGAAATAAAACAGTTAAGCACAAAATCGACATTCAAGCCAGCAGGAGTCAGGATCAAGTTTTGTAGATCCAGGAGGACTCGGCATGAAATGTCGTAAAAAGTTTCCCGCCTCCCCAGTGTCTCGAGACCTTCTCAATGCCCGCACTCAAACATGTATACAATGCTCTGAGTCGTACAGGTGATAAATCTTTTATTTATTATTATTTCTGTGTAACCGATGAGCTGAACTCCTTTCACTTTGATGTTCTCTTCAAGCTTTTACAGGCTACACACCTCCCACATGCATAAAATCCCAATAAGAAAGCAAAAAGTCTATCATCTATATTTTTTTGGGGGTCAATGACTCCTGGGACCAGGCTGTCCCAGAGAGAGGGTACTTTTCTGTGAATAAACTGTGGGTGTTCAGGGAGTAATGGGCCAAGCACTCAATCATGTTTGGTCACTATCTTTTCAAATTTTTTATGCTGAAAATTGTAATCCAAGATCATGCGATACCATTATTCACATTTCTCAGATTTTGTCTCAGCAATGGTCACACCCCTATCTAGGGCTCTTTCAATTAATTCAGCTAGTATATAGGCTGCTGCTTGCCCGAGGCTTGGTGCTTACGAAAGGAACTCTTCTTGGATTCTGAAGGCATCACCAGTTTCTGACCTGTCAGCTATGCCTTCTTTAGGGGTAAGAGTGCGCTTTCAGTTTCCTGCTTGATAAAGTCATCCAAGGATGGTCCAAACGAGCATTCGCCCTTAAAGGAGAAGTCCAGCCAAAGCTTGTTTAGATTTCTCCTATGGATTGCAGGAGTGTAGTTCATTTTGCACTCCTATGACCCATTTTCAGCAGAGAGCAGACTAAAATTGTAGGCTGCTGCAGCTGGACAGGGGCTGTGGCTAAAGGATAGCTAAACCATTGAAACAGTTTTGCCACGTTGTAGCCAGGAGAAATGATGCTTGGGCAAACAGCATGATGACTTCATTGCACACGAATGGCAGTCTGCAACTTTTAAACAATCAGCCTACACTGCCCCAATGCACAGTGAACAATGTTAGAGAAAAACTGCCACAAGCTGCACCACGGGGTCATTCGCCAGTTGATGCTGCAGGGCCAGTCTTTACCCCTGATAGTGGGCGGGCACTGCAGGGCCTTCAGAGACTCAACTCTACCCCAGGAATCACTGCCCTGGACCTGCCTTAAGCACCTTGCCAGCTAGATCACCTGATACATAGTACACGATCCAGCGTAAACCAGTAGGAGCAGACACTCTTGACAAATGTATATGACAGATCCCTCACGGGGAAAAAAAACTTCAGCATTGAAGGATTACTGCTGATGGGGTAGTGGGAATCAGAGGATTTCAACTAAAACTGCAACCAGCAGCATAAAGGAAACTTCACATTAAATATAAGTAGTCGCTGATGCCATTTTTTATAATAGCTTTTATTTTAAATCACAAGGAATATTAAAACATCCATCATTCTGCTAAACGTACATTGGCAGTTGTAATGGTATCAAACACATTTGTAAACATGAAATAGTTTATTTTTGGTACATAAGATCATTACAGAATAACCCATAGAATATTCTAACTGCGCTTCCACCAACCTTGCAATGACGTTTAACATTTTTTTTTTACTAAACTACCGTATTTGCCAGCGTATAAGACGACCTTTTACACTTAAAAAAACTGGCCGAAAATCGGGGGTCGTCTTATACGCCGGATCAGCCCCTCCGATGCCTGCTGAGGGTTCGGTAATACTGTATGTAGCTTCGGCTACATACAGTATATACCGCTGAGCCAATCCCAGCGAGCGATGTATTCAAATGAATACAGAGCCTGCTCGGATTGGAGCAACAACCTCTGCCAATCCGAGCAGGCTACTCTGTAGCCTGCTCGGATTGGCTTTGAGAGTCAGAGGCGCGGGCTGATAATGATACAGCCTCTGCCAATCCAAGCAGGCTTTGTATTCATTAATAGAATACATCGCTCGCTGTGATTGGTTCCAGCAAAAGCAGGAAGAAAGATATGGCGCCAGCTCCTGCTTCAGCAAGGACGGACGGAATATCAAGCGTCGGAAGCCTTGGAAGGGGGTCGTCTTATACGGTAAGTACAAGAAAAAAATGCTTATACAACAGTAAGATTAGGGGGTCGTCTTATATGCCCGGTCGTCTTATACACCGTCATATACGGTAATTATTATAATTAGGTTACGTAATAGCACCTTAAAACACGCGTAAACTGTTAGTGACTTATTTAGGAGAAAAGAATAAATCTAATTGGCTCAGCTAAAGCATATTTCCCAAACCTTTGCCAGCTTAAGCCACACTCAATGTACTAGATGTTGCATTACCGTTTACCAACCATCGGCCGCAGTTATACTACGGCAGAATGGCACAGGCAGGCGAATCACAGTCATGCTACGTCGGGCGGCCGGCCGGCCGGCCGC
The DNA here is from genome assembly GCF_037356315.1 of Lithobates pipiens. NCBI lineage: Eukaryota > Metazoa > Chordata > Amphibia > Anura > Ranidae > Lithobates > Lithobates pipiens. The sequence continues at coordinate 133,669,338 of NW_027507718.1, forward strand.
GACAGTCGTATTCGATCGGGAACCGATCAATCCCCATGCACAGGCCAATGAAATCTGGCCTGGACCTGGTGATCAGTCCTAATGAACGAGATCCTTCCCCTGTCGTGTAAATGTAAACACTGACAGGGGAAGTGATGTCATCTCTCCTCATGTTGGTCTTTACACTCCAGACCGAGGTGAGAGAAGACATCACAGAGTGAGTTGCACAACACAACACTGACACCAGGTCACGTAGGCACACAATTCACTCCCCGATCACCCCCCCAGTTAACCCCTTCACCACCTGTCACTGTGTCACCCAGTGCAGCATTCAGATTTTTTTTGATCGCTGTACTGGTGTCATTAGTGACACTAATCAGTGTTAGGGTAATTAGTATTAGGCCCAGATAGGTCTAGGGACCCCCCTAACCCCCACTAAAGGTTTAATCACTTGGTTACCCTGTCACCTGTGATCAGTATAAGTGTCACGGGTGACGCAGTTTAGCTAGTTTATTTTTTATAGCGTCAGGGCACCCGCTGTATTTTACCCAATAAAGGCTTAACCTCCTGACCCGGTTTTAGCACCAGATAGGGTCTGCATCGCCCCAGGCAGCGGCAGATCAGTGCCAGTACCACTAACACCCATGCGCGCACCATATGCCTCCCTTAGTAGTAGTGTCTGGATAAGGATTGATATCTGATCAGATCTATACTAGCGTCCCCAGCAGTTTAGGGTTCTCAAAAACAGTGTTAGCGGGATCAGCCCAGATACCTGCTAGCACCTGTGTTTAGCCCCCCCGCCCAGCTCTGCCCACCCAAGTGCCGTATCGATCACTCACTTACAAAACACAACACACATAACTGAAGCGTTCGTAGATTCAGGCCTGATCCCTGTGATTGCTAACAGTTTTTTTGGTAGCGTTTGAATTAGCGTTTGAATTAGTCGCTAACGGTCAGGAGCTTTTTTACCTGCGAGTCTCATTAGTGTACCAGTAAATTTAGAGCCCAAAATGGCAAATCGAAGGTACACTAGGGAAGAGGCCTATACTTTTCTAAGCATGACAGATAGTGAAGAGGAAGTCACTCATCTGTTAGATTCAGGCTCAGAATACGTACCTGTAGACAGCAGCGGCACCCTGACAGATAGCTCTGACAATGGAGTTAGGTCCATGCCAAGGTCAGGCATACCAGACCCCGATCTTCTGCCGTCGTTGATGTGCAAGAACCGCAGGTCCCTCATATGAAGCAGAGAGCCAGTACTAGTGCCCCTATTCCTAATGGTGAACTGGCAAGCACCAGCGGCCTAGTACATCCTGGTCGTACATCCAGCACTGCAGTAACACTTGGTGACATGGCGAGTCCCATAAGTGCAGTTCAAGCTGGCTAGGTGGCAAGCACAATTAGTGTCCCGCTGCCACAGAGAAGACGACAAAGATAGGCCGGTCAAGCTCATAGTGCCCTTCCTGCTGCATTCGTCAATCCTAATTGGGAACCCACCACTTCTGCAGTACCCATTCACTGGCCAACCCGGAAATTAAGGTGGAAACAGTTGAATTTACGTCACTTGATTTTTATTCCCTGTTTTTCACCGAAGATCTCTATAGATCTATTGTGGACCAAAGCAATTTATGTGCTGGTCAATTCATCGCCGCTAATCCCCAGCTGACCCTTGCCAGAGATTGGAGACCAATTACGGTCTCCGAATTTAAGACCTTCTTGGGCCTATCCCTTCTCATGGGTGTAACTAAAAAGAGTGAGTTGTGGTCATATTGGTCCATTTATATATTGGTGGTGTGGTCATATTGGTCCACTTCAACCAACATTTTGCAGCCTTGTTTACTCCCCATCGAGTTATCTGCGTTGACGAGTCCGTGATGAAGTTTTCTGGCTGCTTGTCATTCATACAGTATCTTCCCAGCAAGTGTGCCAGATATGGGGTCAAGACAGGACCACAGGCTATACATATATTTTTATGGTTTAAGAGGGAAGAGATAGTCTTGTAGAGCCACTGAACTGCCCAGATTACATTAGGGAGCACTGGCAAGATTGTGTGGGAATTGGTGTCACCCTTATTCGGAAAGGGGTGCCACTTGTATGTGGACAATTATTACAGGAGCGTGGCACTTTTTAGTCACTTGTTTGATCAACAAATTGGAGCATGTGGCACTGTGCGATCTAATCGCCAAGGCTTTCCCCAGCGGCTTGTAGATTCCCATCTTAGGCTGGGGGAGAGAGCCTGCTTGAAGTGTACTAACTTGCTCGCTGTGTAGTGGAGGGATAATAAGAATGTTTTCATTCTTTCCTCCCTTCACGCAGACGCGACAGTCTAAATTCCTATGGCAACTGGTGTTGTGAAGAAGGGTGTGGGAGGGTGTGGACCTCAACGACCAGTTGTTGGAGCCGTACCCAATTGCCTGTAAGGCTAGATGCTGGTACAAAAAAATATCTTGTTTATTTCAATTGGCTTTGCTGAATGCTTTTGTGCTATACAAAGCTTCAGGACGAACTGGATCCTTCCTTAAATTCCAGGAAGAGATCTTCAGAGCCCTTCTGTTCCCAGACGGTGCTCTGGCCCAACTTCCCAATGCAAATGCAGTAAGCCTGTTACACGATGTTCGCTCTCTACTGTCCTCTCACTATTGTCCTATATCTATTGTTCGCTCTGTTTCATTTTTACTATGTTCTATTGTATTTGCTTTGCAGGTATGATATGTTATACTGTAATGTTTATTTTATTGTTAACCACCATTTGCTTAGCAGGTACGCCATTCAGCTGCAGCACGGGTTTATTTATCTTGACGGCAACAGCGTTTGCTCCCACTATACCTAAAGTCGTAACTCCAGCGCTGTCGGAGGTGACTTCACCACTAAGGATGAGCTCTGGCGTGTTTGCATACCCCATGCACAGAGCCTGCCAGGAAGTCGGCACTGCTCTAATCACAGGCAGTGAGACATTTCCCGATCTCTGCAGCCACGCATCAGGACAATGTTTCACTGCCTGTGATTAGCGCAGTGCCGACTTCCTGGCGGGCTCTGCACATGGGGTGTGCGAACACACCGGAGCTCATTCTTATTCACCACCAGTTAAAAAAAAAGAGCATATATGCCGAAGCATGGGGGCAGGGGTGGAGATGCCATTTGCTCCTAACATTAGGGACGGATGCCCCCATGCTTCGACATATTTTTTAGGCACAGATTGCGTTAAAAAATGTTTTAGTTTTACTATGCTTTATTGTATTTGCTTTGCAGGTATGGTAAGTCTTACTGTTATACTGTAATGTTACTTTGTTTTATTGTTAACCATCATTTGCTTAGCAGGTATGCCATTCAGCTGCAGCACTGATTTATCTATCTTGACAACAACAGCGTTTGCTCCCACGATACATAAATCAGCGACTCCAGTGCTGTAGGAGGTGATTTCACCACCACAGTTAAAAGAAAATGGTGCATCTATGACCATCCATAGAAGTGGGTGAAGGGCGATATTCTAATGGTGGGCATACCCACGATCAGTCTCTTTTTGTTCAGCCCACAGGCTGCATGAAAAAAAAAAAAAGAACAATGTATGGCCAACAAGGACCAGCAACATACTGGTATGTTGCAGGACTTTGAGTGGTTGTATCAGAATGATGCCTGCAGGTTTAGGTATCATCTTGGTATCATTCTTTTAAGCCTTTCGGCTTTCATGTAAAAGCAATCCTAGTGGCTAATTAGCCTCTGGACTGCTTTTATAAGCAGTGGGAGTGAACGTCTTCCTCTCTCCCTCTATCTTCCATGGTTTTCTCGGGCTCTCCTGTCCCAACAGGGAACCCAAGAATGCAGCCGGTGGTTCCGCCAGCTGACCATAGAGCTGATCAGAGACCAGAACAGCTCCAATCATCTCTATGGCCTAAGAACCGGAAGCTATGAGCATTTCGTGACTTCGGTTTCACCAGATATAATCAGCGCCATTGGGAAATTGGCAAAGCATTTTATCACACCGATCTTGGTGTGGTCAGAAGGTTTGAGGGCAGAGGAGAGATCTAGGGTCTAACAGACCCCAATTTTTATTTTTTTTTAAAAAGGGAGTACCTGTCACTACCTATTGCCATCATGGGGGATATTTACATTCCCTGAGATAATACAAATGATTAAAAAAAAATGAAAAGGAACAGTTTAAAAATAAAAAAGCATAATAAAAGACAAAGCTCCCCTGTCCCCCCTTGCAAGCGTCGGTCTGGTGTCATATGTAAACAGCAATTGCACCATGCATGTGAGGTATCACTGCGAAGGTCAGATCGAGGGCAGAATTTTGGCAGTAGACCTCCTCTAAAATGGTAACCTGTAAATTCTTTTAAAAATTTAGTTTGTTGCAGCTGCATGTTTGTGCGCAATTTTAAAGCATGTCATGTTTGGTATCCATGTACTTAGCATAAGATCATGTTTTTTTATTTTATCAAACACTTGGGCAATATAGTGTATTTTAGTGCATTAAAATGAAAAAAAAAAAAGTGTGTTTTTTCCAAAGAAATTGCGTTCGAAAAATCGTTTCGCAAATACAGTGTGAAAAAAAAATTGCACCACCCACCATTTTAATCTGTGGGGCCTTTGCTTTAAAAAAAAAATAATAATTATATTTATATATATATATATAATGTTTGGGGGTTCAAAGTAATTTTCTTGCAAAAAAAAATATATTTTTCCATGTAAACAAAAAGTGTCAGAAATTCCAGGACAGTTCAAAACCCACCCAAAAGTACCATGCAATGTTTGAACAGTATATCATTTAGTGACAATGTTGTGTAAAAAAAAATAAAAATAAAAATGTTAATTTTCCCGAAACTAGTGCCAAAATATAAAATATTCCATGGACTCAACATGCCTATAAGCAAATAGCTTGGGGTGTCTACTTTCCAAAATGGTGTCATGGGGGGGGGTTGTGTTATCTTGTCATTTCATGGCCTCCGAAAACTGCGATAGGTAGTGAGGAAGTTAGGCTCCCAAAAAGTCTTACACATGTGGTATCCCCATACTCAGGAGAGGCAGCATAATGTATTTTGGGGTGTCATTCCACATATGTCCATGGCATGTTTGAGCAATATATCATTTAGTGACAACTCTGTGTCATTTTTTAAATTACTTGTGACAAAAAAATTAAATATAAATAAAATATTCAATGGGCTCAACATGCCACCAATTTCCTTGGTGTATACTTTCCAAAATGGGGTAATTTGGGGGGGGGGGGGGGGGGGGGGGAGGGGGGTTGTACTGCCCTGCCATTTTAGCACCTCAAGAAATGAAATAGTAATGAGGTAGTATAACTAATAGTTGCGTAAATTCCCAAAAATTTACCCTAGTTTGTAGACGCTATAACACCAATAAATATATGCTTATTGAAATTTTTTTACCAGACATGTGGCTGAACACATTTTGGCCTAAATGTATGAAATTGAGTTTATTTTTATTTTTTTATAACAAAAAGTAGAAAATATTGTTGTTTTTTCAAAATTTTCTGTCTTTTTCCATTCATATCGCAAAAAATAAAAATCACAGAGGCAATCGAATACCATCAAAAGAAAGCTCTATTTGTGGGGGAAAAAAAACGCAGATTTCGTTTGGGTACAACATTGCATGTTTGTGCAATTAACAGATAAAGCAGCACAGTGCCAAATTGTAAAAAGGCCTCTCCGGTCATTGAGCTGCCAAATCCTCCGGAGCGGAAGTGGTTAAATATCACCTCTGTGAAACATTTATTGAAATGATAGATCACATTTACCTTACTTTATAACCACATGAAGACCTTTGAAAAGCTTGTTTTTAAACAGATGTGCACTAAACTATATATAGAATGCTACAAGCACAATAAACAAAATACTTGCAAATCCAGCTGATGTGCTGTCAGACAATATGAGAAGCTAATGGTCCTGGCTGAGAAATGTGTGCCATTATGACAACTGGTCTGGTGGTGTATATCTGGGTATGCATGCAAAGGACATATCAGTCACAGTAGGGTCGTTCAGAGGACTTTTTGTGCCATTATACTTCTTTGATTTGTGACCTCTTTCGTGGCCGCACAGAATCCTGTCAGAATATTTTCCTTCACCCACCGTAACAATTTTCATTCAGTTCAATTAAGTATTTGTACTCTGCTAAAATATGAACTGTCTATATAGCACTGAATGGAAACTGCAGTACACAAGTTTGCGCCTGTAGCTTGTGACACTGATCGAGAATTTTCTAACAGGCCAGTTGTACACAAGTCAATTGATAGACTTATATAAACTAACCCGCCCCCATACATTGATCGAACTTCGGCCGGTCTCTGCTGAGCCAGCCGAACATCGATCCATGTATGGCTGGCTTTAGTGTTTTATTTTGTGTATTCAACTTCAGGGCCAATGCAGATTTACAGGTGCACAAGAGGCCTATCGCCCAGATGCCATCACTCCTTTAGTTCAAAGCATTTTGACAGTAGATGTACTGTATTTTAATTCTACTTACTGGTGTAGGCTCCATTTCCTGATAAAGCAGCAGGGAACATAGTTCTATAAAAATTTAAACCTATCCTACTGCATAAGTTGACTAAAACCCTCATTCCCTGCACCAGTGAGATTTTAGAGGACACAGTTCATGATGTGGAGTTCCTGTTGCTGGGGTAATGTAATAATATCACCATAAGGGTACGTTTCGCAATATTTGTGCTTCTGAATTCCTGGTCACCATGACATGTCACTTGATTTTCCTGGGCAATGTAAAGAGCACAATTTTGAATTTTTAAGCAGGAGAACAGACATCTTCAATAGCAGCCCTGTTTCTGCTTCAAGGAGTAACCTGGATTGTTAGAATATGATGCTTCATAATAGAGAATTTATTGATGCAAGTGAGCATTTTTTAACATCCTTGAACAGTACAGCCCCTTGTACTCTAATATGGGGCAAATGTATTTAAAAAAGAAATCCTAATTAGCCTGTTGGACTAATCTTGTTAGGAGCCTGAAGTTGGGATTTCAAGATGCTGCTCTCAGACTATCACTTGCTCATGTAAATGAGCACATATAAGGATTACAAAATGTGGTTGATGTAAACTTCAAAGCACTTATGGCTACATAGATTTCTAATGAACAAGTGCATATTAAAACATTAAATAATGACTCCAACATACCCTCCATTGAGACAAGCCTACAAATTGTTTATGCTTGTTTATTTCAAACCTCTCACCTTGTTAGCCTGGATGAGATGAAAGTTTTTCCCATAAACCCGAAATCCTTGCTCAAAACTTCTACACTCATCTTCACTCCAAGCACACAGCTGACCTAATCATGGGTAAAAAAAAAATATGGATTGATTTTCTATCCTTTTAACATAGGAACCTTCAAAAAATGTTTATCATTCATGAGAAGTCTCGGGCGTAAAAAAAAAAAAAAAAAAAAAATAGAGACCTGTATGATATTATGGTTTTATTCACCTCATATCTACCTCTTACCTTGTACTGCCTTGACATTAAAGTGGAGTCTTCGGAGAGCTTCGTCTGTGTGAAATCTACATTTCACTAATTCATAGAGAGCCTGTCAATAAAGGAAGTAGTTTCATTAAAACAAACAAGTAATACTTTTTTGAAACAAGTGATAGGAAATGCAAGTGCTAAAAGGTATGTATATAATTCCCAGTTCGCTCTGCTGCCACTGATACTTCAAGTTTTGTTTCCCTTGCAATTGCGACCGCAATTTGCAATTTTCCTCTGCTCTATGTACAGCCAATGTTGCATCGACTTTTGCAGATTGTCTGTACAGCCCAGGCCTATGCGTAGATGTACTGCTTCCACCACATCTTATGGCTAAATTTTTTGTTTGAGATGCTCGGGTGTTATGCTGTAGGCTGTTCCCTGATGGTCCGACTGCATGCCCCTTTAGCCTCACTATTGCCATGGCTTCCCTTAAGCTAGTTACTTGGAACGTGCGTGGGCTATGCACCAAGCCTAAATGAGTAGCTATTCTCTCCCATCTTAAATCTGTATGGGCAGATATCTCCGTTCTTGTGGAGACTCGTATCACAAATGCAAATGGCGCTTAAAAAACCCTGGGTAGGCTGGTTATAACAGGCAACTTGCACCTCTAATTCCTGTGGCGTTGCTATCCTGATTGCCAGATAGGTTCAGTTGCAGCTTCATTCTTTGCAGTCGGACCCCAGGGTCAGTTTTTAATTTTACATGCCACCATCAGTGGATTGGAAGTCCTCCTGATGGCATTCTATATTCTGCCACCATTTCAATTCCCTGTCCTACAGGAGGGTGTGGCCTTCATGGCTAAACACCCCATGATACCTGCTATGTGGTTAGGGGACTTTAACATGACAACAAACCCCAGTCTCCATATACTCAGCTCCATTGCCCTGTGATTGAGGGTGTCACCTCCACCCTCAATCACCAGGTTTGGGAGGTTCCTCTTGGAGTTCGCCATGATTGACACCCGGAGGCACAAATACATGCATACTCCTGCTTAACTCCTTCCCATGTCCCACATTGACCTACTGCTGGTTTTGCCCGCTTCATTGCCTGACCTGCTTGATGTGGGGTTCGGTGTTAGGGTGCTCTCTGACCACTCCCCATATTGGGTGACCATATGGTTTGCTGGCTCTCCCCGCGACTCGTATATATAAGCTGAACCCTTTCTGGCTTAACACTATGTCGGACCTGGAGAGCAAGAATGGGTTCACTTTTTTCGTACCAACCAGGGGTCAGCGTTGGTTGGGGTGGTGTCGGAAACCTTCCAAGTTACATGGCCGTAGCTACACATCAATAGGCACAAGGCCTCATCCAAACTCGTACTTCTACACAGTGGAGGAACGTCTGAGCTTTCTCAAGCAGGGTTTTCTCACTGACCCATCTGTGTCCAACGCTTCCGTGAGACTACAGTCTAGATTTACTGACCAACTACGCTTCGAAAAAGCTAAACAGTTAATTTTCTTTAGTAAGCAATGTATCTTTGAGCACAGTGAACGTGCTGGCAAACTGCTCGCTTATACGGTCCATTTTGACCATAGGCCTCCGGTAGTGGTCACGCTTCAGTCAGCCTCTGGGACTATCATTACAGACCCTTCCCAAGTAGCCGATGAGTTCAGGGGGTTCTACTCTGACCTCTACACCTTCACTGCTAGTCATTCTCAAGAGGAACTGATCATACATTCCTTCAGAACATTGCCTTCCCCACCCTCACTCATTCTCAGATCAGCCAGCTAGAGGCGCCGATCACCACAGACTGCATAGAGGAGGCACTGGCGCATCTCCCGCCTTCTAAGGCATCTGTCATAGATGGCCTTCCCCTAGAGTTCTATGACCAATTCAGGGAGGTTCTCAACCCGAATTGCAAGCACTATATATGCCCACATATTTGACTCTGCCATACTCCCTGTATTCATGAGTGAAGCTCTTGTCTTAATCAGCAAACCCAGAAAGGATCCACTCTTTCCAGAGCTGTAGCGCCCCATCTTTCTCCTGCAGTTAGATGTCAAGATCTTGACCTTGAGGCTTAATAAAGTAATACCTAGTTTAATACATCTCGATCAGACGGGGTTCATGCCCAACAAGAACACAGCGTTCAACCTCCAAAGTCTCTTTATGAATCTTCAATCTACACACGAGATTACTGGATCCAGGTTAGTGGTCAGCCTGGATGCAGCCAAGGCGTTTGACGCTGCGGAATGGAGCGCAGATTTGGCTTTGGGCCGAAATGCATTAAATGTCTCCAACGCCTCTACCAGGCTCCCAATACCCAGATCCAAGTTAATGGTAGAATTCCTGACCCCTTCTCCGTATCCCCTGGTACCCGTCAGGGCTGCCCCATATCCCCACTACTGTACACCGTAGCAGTAGAGCCTCTTGTTATCGCGATCAGGGCACACTCAGACATCAAAGGCCGCGGCATGGGATGGGTGTCTGAAGTCTGAAGTCTATGTGGATGACATGTTCCTATACCTGGAAGATGCCGGGCCTTCACTCCAGTCGGCTCTGCGGCTCAAAGAATTTGGTGCATATTCCAGATCAACTGGTATAAGTCCCGAATCCTCCCACTGGATGTAGATGCCCCCACAGCAGACCAAGCTGGACTACCCCTGTTTAGAGCCAGTAGGATTAGGTACCTAGGTGTACAAATCTCGAGGACCCTCACGGACTATATGTCCTAAACTTAGAACCTCTCGGAATTATGGGACGTATTAATTTGGGGAAAATTATACTTCTCTTCATTACCTTTTCTGGCACGCCCCCCCTATACATCCCCATACAGGTCTTCAAATACATGGAATCTATCCTCAACACGTTTGTATGGTGCCCCTTCCATCGCAAACTGTAATGACGAGCTCTGAAGTGTTCTGTCCACCTGTGTGGCACCTATTTATCCGACCTTACCCTGTATTATATTGCCTCTCGATTATCCAATTTTTTCTACTTTAACCGCTTAAGGACCGCCTCCTGCACATGTACATCGGCAGAATGGCACAGCTGGGCACAAGCACATACCTGTACGTTGCTCTTTAAGTGCCCAGGCCTGGGTCATGAGCGCGCCTCCGGTGCCGTGCTCCCGACCCGGTCCTGAGCTCTGTGACCGCGGGACCAACGGACACCCGATCGGCGCTGGTGTCCCGCAATCGGGTCATAGAGCTGAAGAACAAGGGGAGGTCTGTGTAAACAAACCTCTGCTTGTGGTTCCTACTGAGCCTGTCACTGATCGTCTGTTCCCTGACGCCAAGCCAAGCCCCCCCTACAGTTAAAAAAAACAAAAACAAACACACACACACACACTTAACCCCTCCCCACCCCTAGTGGTTAACTCCTTCACTGCCAGTGTCATTTACACAGAAATCAGTGCATTTAAATAGCACTGGTTGCTGTATAAATGACAATGGTCCCAAAAATGTGTCAAAAATGTCCAATGTGTCTGCCATAATGTCGCAGTCACAATAAAAATCGCTGATTGCTGCCATTACTAGTAAAAAAAAATGACTAAAAATGCTATAAAACTATCCCCTATTTTGTAAACGGTATAACTTTTGCACAAACCAATCGCTAATTGCGATTTTTTTTACCAAAAATATGTAGAATACGTATCGGCCTAAACTTTGGGGATATTTATTATAGCAAAAAGTAAAAAATATTGCATTTTTTTCAAAATTGTCGCTCTATTTTTGTTTATAGCGCAAAAAATAAAAACCGCAAAAGTGATCAAATACCACCAAAAGAAAGCTCTATTTATGGGAAAAAAAGGAAACCAATATTGTTTGGAGTCCACATTGCACGACTGCGCAATTGTCAGTTAAAGCGACACAGTGCCGAATCGCAAAAAGGGGCCTGGTCCTTTGGCTGCAAATTGGTCCGGGGCTTAAGTGGTTAACAAAGCAGACAGGGAAAGGTAGTTCACCCTTGTATGCTCTTCTGTTTCTAGCCCGGGGGTCCTATCCCTTCCAAGTTCTACTCTGTGGCACCTGTGAGTCATCTCATATGGGCAACAGGTGTTGCATGTGTAGTGCCCTGCTCCTAATGAACAGACGCTATTGTTTTTGCAAATTTAAGTTGTCTGAAGCTGCAGTTTGGCTCAGGCTAATTATTTCTAAGTTCTGGTTTCTGTACCAGTTCACCTGGGTTGTGCTAGTTTCCACTTGGCCATAGGTGTCCCTGTCCCCACCGGTAAGTGTTGGAAATGCAACAGGCTGGATGCATTGAATACCCGTTTTACTCGGAAATAGCCCACTGGGAGTGGTTCACCCGCTGTGCATTATGTATGGGGGTATTTAGGGTACTGACGCCATTTTGAAGGGTTCTTTTCTGGGGTTCGCCATCCAGACCTCATGGCCCGCCTGGGGTGTGTGCTGCCTGCTCCTGTGTCTCGGGGCCGGCTGGCCCGAGGCTTTGCAACTGAAAAGGTAGGCCCAAAAGTCGTAGGGCCTACTGACCCAGGGGTGGTCCTGTGCTGTCTTGCCTGCGGGGAGAAGCCAAGCGACTGGAGGATCCTCTAACCTGCAATTACAAGGTATCTGAACTCCCCTTAACCCTCTATCCCTCTATCTCAAATAAATCTTGGAAAAAGGACTAAGTGTCGGAGCCAACATTCTTTGATTCACTTTACAATGGGACCCCTGAGACAGAAAAGCGAGCAGGTGAGGTAGCGGTAAGCCCAATAAAAACCAGCAGCTCCTTCGGGGGTTAGTGCTACACATGCTATTTCAATGTTGCAAAATCTGGCAGCTGTCCATGTCCACCATTAAAGGCCCCCACAATTCACACTCTCACACCACTGTGGGAAAACCCACAACTTCCCAAATTGCTAACTGTCCCCGATTATAAATTATGGATTGATTGGGGGGGGGGGGGGGGTCATATTTCTCTCACAGGTCATAGATAATGGCTTGATTACATCATTCCAGGCTCTCAAGGATGATTTCAGTTTGCCTAATCATATGTTCTTCCGCTACCTCCAACTCCGCAACGCTCTCAATTGCCAATTCAGTGATTCCATCCCCAGTCTTGATTCATTGTACCTGGTGGAAGTGGTCCTGGGTCAGGATCCCAAGAAGTTGATTTCCTCCTTTTATAATCACCTTATGTTGCCCTCGGCCACTACTCAGGCATATCAACTGAAATCCAGGTGGGAGACGGATGAGGTATTGGCCCCCTGTTAACTGTGCCCCCTAAATTGTCAGATCGCCTTTTGCACCTCTACATTCCCCACAGGTCATACCTTATACCGATTCGCCTCTCCAAATACAACGCCAGCCTTTTTTGGCACTGAAAACAGGCCGGTATAAAAACCACTGAACCTCTCAGGGTCCTTTTTTTAGGAGGGCCCCCCAAAGCGGTAGGGAACTCAAAAACACAAAAGGACTGTTAAAGGTGTCCCCATTCCCTAAAGATAAACTTACTGTATCAACTTATTAAAGTAGGCAGGATAGGGAAAAACTTTGGTGGCTTATAGGTACCAAAAGAAACAGCCAAGGCTTCTGGAGCCCCGGGGGAGCCTCAATTTTAAGGGCCTCTCACACAGACTAAATCAAGAAAGACCAGTGTTCTTTCCTGTGCTATGATAGAGGAGAAAAAGTTATGTTCACTACCTGAAGGGACAAGGTTGTTATCCACATTCTCCGCAGGCAATGTGGGTCCCACAGTAGCCTCGACCTCTGCATCAGACGTATCCGAGGGGGAGGAAGTAGCAAATTTTTTTTTTACTGCTTTGCATTTAAACTCCAATTCCACAAGAGGGACAAAGGTTTCCAGGACAGTGAAAAGAACATCCATAGGCATGGAGTGACTACAGGACCCAGCCACCTCCAAAGAGGGTGCCAGATGGGCTAGTTCACTCCTCGAGATGACACTCCAGTTGGGGTTGGACCCCAGATGCACTAATCCATCTGCAAAAGTGAGGTGCAAGATAGCCCATATAACCAGAGTGGCAGTTGCATATGGACTCACTGCAACAAACCATAAAGGAGTCACTGGGAGGAAGCCAAAAATCAATCTTTAATTGCCGCCAGGTAACACAGAAAGATCCAGCAGTGTTCCAGAAATGGTGTCATCACTTAGCACTAGGCCTCAAACAAAGATGGCTGCCAAAGTTTCAATGGCAGGCTGCCAGCAGACATGTGGTAGTCCAATATAGAGGAGGTGTATATGGTCACTGCCACAACTACCAACCATTCTAGGCAGACAAGGGCACAAAAGCTTCCGGTAGAAGAAGTGTGCAGAGGTAAGAAAAAACACCCAGGGTACCTGGTAGATGGAGGGGGGGGTAACTGAAGCCCACCGCTTGACCAACGGAAGGAGAGGAGAGGGAGTTACGCTTACCATCCAGCAGACAGAGAATGTAACTCTACCAGGACAGTCTGGCTCCAATGGAGGTGTTCCCATATTATTGTTCAATCTTTCTTACCCCTAAAATTACAACTGCTAGAGGATGCGGGCAAAGACATTTTTGAAAAAACAAACATTTAAAAAAGGGACCACAACCCCTGTTGAAGTCAGAAATTATGGATATTTTAAAGCAAGTGCTGGTGGCTAAAGCTCTCCAACAAACCCAAAAGGCACTTCAGTGAAACAAGGCGGCACAGAAAAGAAATACAGAGGTCCAGATGACTGCCTTGAGAGAAATGGTAGCAGCAAAAGTAAGGTTATTGGCTGAAGCAGTGCAGTCACTCTCTCAAGGTCACGAGTCCAGTTGTTGGCCCTGGAAACCAGGTAACCACTAGAATTGAACATTTCTTGCACAGTCTACACTGACCGATGGAGGCTTTGGAGAGGATGGAGCTGCTGCGTGATCTGTTCACGCAGTGGCTGCAATCAGAGACCTTGATGGGATAGCAAATAAACAGTGGGGGGTGTCGTGATGGATAGGATTTTCAATCTCTACCAATTGACCTGCAACAGTGGGTGTAAAATGGTCACCCAAATCTCTAAGATCAAGACACTATGGGTCATCTACATCCATGGAGATAACAAGGACCTACACAATGGTGTCAATGTCCATTACCACCATCTGTGGTACTGTCAAACATGAGATTGGACTTGTTAAGAAATCTGGTCCACCCATTAACCACTTAACGACTGCCCACTGTATATATACGTTGGCATTTTAAAGATGTATATCTCATAACAGCAGCAGCTGTTGCCACAACCGAGGTATCCATCTTTTCAGCGGGTGGCTCTTATAATAGTGGTCTCTGTGGCGGATTTGTCGCGAGAGCACCATTAATCGGTGGTGGGAGAGGCCCCCCCCCCCGCCGCTTACCGAAGCTGTCGGTAGTGGCAGAGGTGATCGCGTCCTTCTCCTTCCATGGTATGGATTACGAGTGAGGGTAAGAAGGCCCCCACTCATCTCCATACCATAGCAGGGCGGAAGCGACATCAAAACGTCACTTCTGCCAATACATCTTAAAGGGCCATTTTTTGTTATAATTTTTTCAAATGACAAAAGTTTTTTTTTATTGCATCAAGTCCAATTTTTTTTAAAACAGTTTTAAAATTAATAAAGAAATACATTTTTTTTTTTTTTTAACCACTTTCAGACCGGACCATTTTGCTGGTAAATGACCAGAGGTCTTTTTACACTTTGGCACTGCGCTGCTTTAACTGGTAATTGCGCGGTCATGCAATGTTGTACCCAAACAAAATTTGCGTCCTTTTCTTCCCACAAATAGAGCTTTCTTTTGATGGTATTTGATTGCCTCTGCGATTTTTATTTTTTGCGATATAAACGTAAAAAGACCGCAAATTTTGAAAAAAAATGATATTTTCTACTTTTTGTTATTAGAAAAATCCAATAAACTCAATTTTAGTCATACATTTAGGCCAAAATGTATTCAGCCACATGTCTTTGGTAAAAAAAAAGTCAATAATTGTATATTTATTGGTTTGCGCAAAAGTTGTCACATCTACAAACTAAGGTACGTTTTCTGGAATTTACGCAGCTTTTAGTTTACGACTGCCTATCTCATTTCTTGAGGTGCTAAAATGGCAGGGCAGTACAAAACCCCCCCAAATGACCCCATTTTGGAAAGTAGACCCCCTAAGGAAATTGATAAGAGGCATGTTGAGCCCATTGAATATTTTATTTTTTTGCCTCAAGCGATTGAATAATGACAAAAAAAAAATATATATTTTTTTTTTTACACAAAGTTGTCACTAAATGATATATTGCTCACACATGCTATGGGCGTATGTGAAATGACACCCCAAAATAAATTCTGCTGCTTCTCCTGAGTACGGGGATACCACATATGTGGGACTTTTTGGGAGCCTAGCCGCGTACGGGGCCCCGAAAACCAAGCACCGCCTTCAGGCTTTCTAAGGGCGTAAATTTTTGAGTTCACTTCTCACTACCTATTACAGTTTTGAAGGCCATAAAATGCCAAGATGGCACAAAACACCCACAAATGACCCCATTTTAGAAAGTAGACACCCCAAGCTATTTGCTGAGAGGCATGTTGAGTCCATGGAATATTTTATATTTTGCCACAAGTTGCGGGAAAATTACAAACTTTTTTTTTTTTTTTTTTTTTTTCACAAAGTTGTCACTAAATGATATATTGCTCACGCATGCCATGGGCATATGTGAAATGACACCCCAAAATAAATTCTGCTGCTTCTCCTGAGTACGGGGATACCACATATGTGGGACTTTTTGGGAGCCTAGCCGCGTACGGGGCCCCGAAAACCAAGCACCGCCTTCAGGCTTTCTAAGGGCGTTACAGTTTTGAAGGCCATAAAATGCCAAGATGGCACAAACCCCCCCCAAATGACCCCATTTTGGAAAGTAGACACCCCTAAATTTAGGGGTACACTAGTGAGACTAGGTAATAAATGGCGGGTGCCCTGAAACTATAAAAAAATAACTAACCAACCAGCGTCACCTGTAACAGTTATATGGTGATCACTGGTGAAAGGGTTAACTAGGGGGCAATCAGGGGGCTTTATGCGGTAGTATATGGGGGTCCCTGGCGCTATAAAAAGCTGCGGCGAACCTAAATACCTACCTGCCTAACTAGCGTCACCTGTGACACTAATACAGCGATCAGAAAAACGATCGCTTATTAGGCTGGGTTCACACTGGAGCGATGCGGGAACGCCACGAATGCGCGGCGGGTTCCCGCATCGCATGCCTCCCGGCGGCAGTTCACACTGCCCTATGCGAACTGCTGGGAGTGTCAGTGAAATGTTACTGACACCCCCAGATCAGTTCGCATATCGCAGTGCGATCTGCAAACTCGGATCGCATGGTGTGAACACCCATGCGATCCGATTCTGCTGCGGGCCAAAAAAAGGGTCCCGTGCGAATTTGCGGCGGGTGCGGCGAATGGCTGAACTCGAATCGCACAGAGATCGGATGTGATTTGCACTGCAGTGCGGTGCGAATCACATCCGTTCTCAAACCGCTGCAATGTGAACCCAGCCTTAGTGACACTGGCGACGGGGGGTGATCACGGGGTTAAACCTTTATTGGGGGGGTTAGGGGGGTACCTTAGAACTAAAGGGGGCTAACCCTAACTGCCCTAACAGTTATTAGTCACAAATGACACCCGCCGGGTGATCAGGGGGTTAAACCTTTATTAGGTAATAAATGGCGGGTGCCCTGAAACTATAAAAAAATAACTAACCAACCAGCGTCACCTGTAACAGTTATATGGTGATCACAGGTGAAAGGGTTAACTAGGGGGCAATCAGGGGGCTTTATGCGGTAGTATATGGGGGTCCCTGGCGCTATAAAAAGCTGCGGCGAACCTAAATACCTACCTGCCTAACTAGCGTCACCTGTGACACTAATACGGCGATCAGAAAAATGATCGCTTATTAGGCTGGGTTCACACTGGAGCGATGCGGAAACGCCGCGAATCCGCGGCGGGTTCCCGCATCGCATGCCTCCCGGCGGCAGTTCACACTGCCCTATGCGAACTGCTGGGAGTGTCAGTGAAATGTTACTGACACCCCCAGATCAGTTCGCATATCGCAGTGCGATCTGCAAACTCGGATCGCATGGTGTGAACACCCATGCGATCCGATTCTGCTGCGGACCAATTCCGATTCTGCTGCGGCGGGTGTGGCGGGTGCGGCGAATGGCTGAACTCGAATCGCACAGAGATCGGATGTGATTTGCACTGCAGTGCAGTGCGAATCACATTCGTTCTCATAAACCGCTGCAATGTGAACCCAGCCTTAGTGACACTGGCGACGGGGGGTGATCACGGGGTTAAACCTTTATTGGGGGGGGTTAGGGGGGCACATTAGAACTAAAGGGGGCTAACTCTAACTGCCCTAACAGTTATTACAGTCACAAATGACACCAATGCAAAAAAAAAAAAAAAAAAATGACATTGGTGTCACTGTGACTGGGGGGCAGGGGTAATTGGGGGGGTGATCGGGGGGTAAAGGGGGGGTGTGAGTGTGCCTGGCATGTTCTACTGTGTGTGTAGAGTGTTGGTGCAACTCACCGATCCGCTCTCCTCCGTGTCGGAACGAAAAATACCGACACGGAGGAGAGAATACATCACTTCCTCTCCTGTGTTTACATTACAGGAGAGGAAGTGATGTCACCGGGGATTTCCATTCGTCGAGAGCGATCGCGAGGGGGTGGCCATGAATGAATGGCCGCCCCCTCATCCCGGATCGCTCTCGAAGGAATGCCGACCGCCGCAGGCACCGGGGGGGGGCCCGATCGGGCCCCCCACCCGCGGGCAGGCAGGGACTTATATATACGCCCATATGCCTGCCCGTGCCATTCTGCCGACGTATATCGTCGTGCGGCGGTCGGCAAGTGGTTAAATGTCCCGTCCTGACAGCTCACGCGCAGAAGCGAACACATACCTGAGCAGCGCCCACATATGAAAACAGTGTTCAAACCACGTGAGGGATCGGCAGAGCGAGAGCAAGAATTCTAGACCTAGATCCCCTCTGTAACTCAAAACCTGCAACATGTAGAATTTTTTAAACGTTGCCTATGGAGATTTTTAAGGGTAAAAGTTTGACGCCATTCCACAAGCGAGCACAATTTTGAAGCGTGACTTGTTGGGTATCAATTTACTCAGCGTAACATTATCTTTCACAATATGAAAAAAAATTGGGCTAACTTTTCTTATTTTTTAATTAAAAAAACGTGAATTTTTCCCCCAAAAAAGTGCGCTTGCAAGATCGCTGCGCAATTACGGTGTGACAAAAAGTATTCTCTAGAGTGTCAGAAATTTTTTTTTTATAATGTTTGAGGGTTCTAAGTAATTTTCTAGTAAAAAAAAATTGTTTTCAACTTGTAAACAGCATGTCTAAAAAACAGGCTTGGCCCTTAAGTGGTTAATAGATTGATATGATTTTCCAAAATTGTGTGAACTGTGGGATAAAGGGGTCTGACCAAATGGGAAAACAGACTGTCGACTCTCAGATGATATTGTTATTGATATGCCAGTTAATGGTGATATGTGTGAAGTCGGGTCTGGTTACACAGGCCACTAGTACCAGGGAGTAGAATTCTGAACCAGAGCTGCTCTGTGGGGCGAGGATACATTTTTCTGTTAAGGGTCATGTTTGGGAAGACTGACATGGGGTGTGTGTCTCCAAGAGTAACAAATGCAAGGCAAAATCCAAAAGTCCCTGTATTGCAGACAGTAGGCAACAAACAAATGTTACTGTTCAGTAATATCCACCATCTAGGATCCCACTAGGCAACGCATGGCTAGCATGGCAAACACAATAAAAAAAAAAAATTGTGATGACATCCCTGAAGAAGCTCCCGCTAATTGTTACTCTTGGAGACACACACAAACTAATATAGTTTATAACTTCATGATCTACACCTGGAAGTTATTCTTAATTCCTGATGTTCTTACACCCAGTGGTCCTCTGATCACATTTATCAAGGCCTATTTATTAGCTATGGGCTATACATGTGTAATGTCCCTGTATGAGCAATGAAGCCGCTACATTGACTATAGACAACGTTGTCTTTCGTTTTGTTTTTTTTAGCTGCGGGGGTTGGTGGTGGAATTTGAAATCCAGTTTTCCTTGTATTATTTAGAATTTTGTATTAAAAGGCCTTTATTCAAGCTGCTTGGTCCTTGTTGATTACTTTTAGGTGGGGTCTATGCTCACCTTGCCTGCTATTAGTATCTCTATGATTACCTGGAGCACACCTTAACCGGCGAGTCAGCAAATAAAGGAACGCTGTGTTTATCTAGCTATTCAAAATGTCAGCATCAATATATCATAGTGGCAATTACCTTTTCTTTGTCCTTAAACAAGGTCACCCAGGAACAGCTAGCTTTCTTCTCCCTAGGTGGGAACTTCCAGTACAAAAAAGTGACATTTAGCCTTCAGACTGCACCCTCCATCTTTCAACGGACAATGGATTAGACATTATGCCTCCATCAAGAATACACCTCAGAGTATCTTGATGACATTGTCATTTTCAGTAGGACTGGAAATCCTGTTGCCCAAAGTCCAGGTAGTGTTAGATTTTATGATCAAGGGGAGATTTTCCCTGAACCATGAAAAGCGTGCTATCATGCAGGAAGCAAAGTACGTTTGGGAACACTGTGGGAAGAGGGATGGTGAATCCCCAAGTCAAGAAGAGCCTATAAAGTCCTGGTACCACCCAATTACCAAAAACCAGGTGTGTGCATTTCTTCACGGTTGAGTGAAATGCAGATGCTGATAAGGCCTTCCTAGAGCTCAAGTTGGCACAGTACCAACACCTAATTCTGGTAGTGCCTGATTTCTTTAAACACCTTTTTTTTTTCAAACGTCTTTGATGTGGCTATTCTCAGTTGAAAATTAGCAGCTGAGAAAAACGACACTATATTCAAACAGGAGTGTTTGGCCATTGAATGGGATCTGGAAATGCTCCAATATGCAAATGCAACAGAACAAGGGAACAAAACACCAGGGCAACCTGTTGCTTTCTGGCAGTACAGGGTGTAAACTTTGGGGATAATAGCTCCGCGGGACTAAGTGCATAAACCGTTCAAATGTGAAACCAAAAGACATTTATAATAAATCAAAAATAAGGCTTTCTTCAGCACACAGATCAAATTATAAACCAAAGTCTGCTTAGCCGTTCAGTTCTGTAGCCGGGTCTTCGCCCCAAAGTTTTGAGAGTTCTTACAGAAATCTTTTGCAGCCTCCAAAACAGCAACACAGCTCATCAGACAGGTGCAAATCACCTACTCCTCCTCACCACGACCTCTTCACTACTTCCTGTCTTTTATGGGCCGTTTTCCTGGAGGCCTTTAACGCCCTGTATGCTGAATCCCTGTGGTCAGGGAGTGAGGCTCTTTCCCACCCGAATATCACTTCAGAGCCCCCCAAATTCCGGGTGCCAACTAACTCTCTCTTAATATAGAGGACCACGAGTCAGTCCTCCCCTGATGACTACACCCGGAATTTCTCACCCATTCTGGGTGACCCCCTGAAGTATACCGTGACTCCCTTAAAGGGACCACAATCCAAATACTGCTGCTACATAGCACCCATCCAGGAGCCAACCTTGGCATCCTGTACACAGGGTTCAGATTTGTGCTTATATAGACAAAATAGTTTTCTCAGAAAAAAAACTGAACTAACTAGTGAGGACCTTCATGATGTGTGTCATTTCTTTATTTTTGCTTCAATATTTTTATTGAAAATTTTCAAAGAGTAAAGAAATGATAAAGCTTTTAAAACAACACACATTTTCCACAACATGAAATACATATAGGACAAGAGCAGAAGAGTTTGCATTATAATCCATGTAAGAACAGAAGGCATATAAATCCAGGCTCCACACTAGCTAAGGGTTTCACTCTCTAGAATGCTTCATCACTTCCGTAACTGCGAGCTTTTTATTTATTCTCAACCATTTATAGTCTAACAATTATAGCCTTATTATGTCATGTTATTTTCATGAAAGCCATGTGATTTGATGGGGTTCAGGATATGCTCTCTATATTCAGAAGTGCAAGTCCCTTCCACCATAGGGAGAGGACATTCTATCTTCCGTGACTGTAAAATTGCGTAACCTGAATATTTCAAATCACACAAATAAAGGAAAGAAAAAGAAAAATAAGAAATAGAAAAAGGAGGCAAAAAGGGAAGGGGAGATGGACCCCACGCTCAGGTACTCGCCACCAGGAGGCAAACTGGTCAGGGTCAGGCATAGCCCGGCAATCATTTAAATTGATTCACGTATCACAGGCCTTTTCCAACACTTTCATTCTGTCGTTTAGGATTGCCGATGACCATTTATCAAAAGTCAGGAAGACTTGTGTCCGAGTTAGTAAATGGTACGGTAGCCGACTTCCAGTTCCTGGCTATAGTGATTTTAGCAGATACAAATAATAAAGGAGTGGTCCGATTTTGAGGCTTCCTCCACTTTGCATCCCAGCAAAGCATGTTTGGGAGACTCAATCAGATTGATTTGAGTGAGGGTAAAATTTAACTTGTAGACTCTGATCCAACATCGCCTCACCTTGGGACATTGCCACCATATGTTGTATGCTGCCCCTTCTGGGCCACAGCCTCAAAAACACACATAGGTGAAACTCCCAGGACATAGGTAGCCAACCTGGCCGTCACCATGTACCATCTCAACAGTACTTTATAGTTTGCTTCAATAATGGTGTAATAAGTGTTGACGAATGACCACGAGGCTGCCTGTGCAATCAAGTGCCATTCCGCAAGTGCAAGACTTTCCAGGATGTCATGCTCCCATTTGACCATGTAGCCCTGTTGCCCATGTGGCTGAGGCATACTTTAGAATAGTATTTATTTCAGATATATGACCTTGAACATTATCATATTTGTGACATAAATATGCCATAGCTGATATAGTTACAAGATCACATTTGTAAGATAAAGTATACAAGTAATGTTTTATTTGAGTGTATCGAAAGTGTTCAGATTCCGGCAATTGGTGCCTCTCTATTAGGGCTTGCTTGGTCAATATGCCCTTATGATTACATGTGCGTAAAACCCTTTTTGGACCACCATTCAAATGCATGAGGCCAGGGTGAAATCCCTATTTTGTAAAAAAAAAAGGAGACAATGGGGAGACTTGAAATTGTGGGGTTTAAAGAGTCTACCCCATATGCTGAGGGAAAGAGAGAGGGGGACATAAAATTGGAGGTCAGTCCCTCGCTGGTAGCCACATGACAGTCATTTTGATGAAAGGAACACTTTAGGAACATACATGTAACATCATAATAATGTAACTAATCTCCGGGGGACCCTTAGGTTTGATCAGTAGCGCTTACCTGTTCATTATCTCTGATAATCCCTTCATCTTGATTATAAGCTTCACCGGTCCCAAGCTGATACTCTGCTACTCTCATTAAGTAGTTCTCCACTTCTCTTTCAGGGAGAACACTAGGATCCCAAAGCAGCTGGTCTTTATCCTGAGAATCTGTAAAGACCACAGTACTATAACCATATTTTAAACACTTGCCTATGGGGACATTTTTCACATACATGTTAAAATATGCATTTTTATTTTAATTTTTTGCTAGAAAATTACTTAAACCCCCCCGAACATTGAAGAGTTTCTGAAAGCAGAGGTCCTGGAGAATAAAATGGCGGCTATTGCATATTTTTTGCACAGTCCGTTATTAAATTGCAAATTTTCAGGAAAATGCACTTAAATGAATTTTAGTGACACACACAATCCCCAATTTCTTTGGTAAAATATAACGTTGTGTCAAATACAGATACCAAATAAGTCAAGATTTAACATCGCTCACACTTGTGAAATGGCGACTAACTATGGCACCTAAAATTGTCCACAGGCGACACTTTAAAAGCCTTTATACTGTAAGTTAACAGTTTAGAGTAGAGCGCTATCACTCCAATGTTCATAGCGATACCTCACGTGGTAAAAATCACTATTTATATATGCATGCCATATGTGTCTGCATTTTCATGCGAGCATTTATTTCCATTTTTTTTTTTACACACTTTTATAATTTTTTCATTTAATTTTATTGCCATCACAAGGGGTACATAAACCCCTTTTGATAAATTTGGGCAGTAACCGGTACTTTTTATAGAGACCTCAGGCTTATATTAAACCACTGATATCTCCTCTACCCTTCAAAGCATCTGATCAATCACAGATTGGTTTGATCCGATGCTTCCCTGGCTGTAGCAGCAAGGGGGAAACAACTCTGAAACTGGAAGCGACAGAATCCCTATGGCTTCCTTTGTCACAGAGGAGATCAGGAAACAGATATTCCTCCATTTTCTCTGTGCATAGCCAATCCTACTGCTTTCATTGATCCTGGGCTCCCCAGAGGAACAGGATAGACCAAGAACAGCAGCGGGCAGCTCCCTTCCGGGCGGCTGCATCTGGTATATCGGCTTGCTGCCAAGGCACGAGGAGATAGATATATATATTATATATGGCCTCTGGATAGCAAGAGGTTAAAATGGAATACATGCCCAGATATAAACATATCATTTATAACAAATAAAATCAGGTTAAGGGTCTATTCACACCAGGTGCAGTGTGACTGTGTTGAGCAGCTATTTCAGCGCACCCTGACCCCAAGACAAGGAAAACTGCCACTTTTTTCCAGCGATCAGCAGTCACTGCACGCTGGCCAATAACTTTATGAAATGTCACTGTCTGACATTTCAAAAAAGTAATCAGTGTGATGTGCCAGGATCGGTGCGCATCGGCACTGGCTCCACCACAACACATACCAGCCACTGTGCTGCAATACAGTGGCTGCTGTAAATGTGCCTGTAAAACCTTATCTGTCTTTAAACTGCCAACAGAAGATTTTTTTCAGAGGTGGTCTAAGTTTTGACATTTGTTCTAGTAGATTTCTAACTATTATATAACCCTTAACAATACACATGCAACAAATTACATCATCTGACCTCTTCCACCAGTCGGGGTGTATCTCAGATATGGAAGTTGAGGCTCAGATCCAAACAAGACTTCCTGCAAGAAAAAAAATTCCACTAAGACACAGCAATGAAAGTACGGTCAATGTGTTTATAATAACTTGCCAGTCTGAGGTAAACTTTTACAAATTATGTTGTCCTATGCTGGTGTTTACCCTTTTGCTGATGGTTCATTCACATGATAGAGTGCATATTGACTTGAACATCTGGTAAAGACAACCCCAAATACAATCTTCCCTAACCCTCCGTGGTTGAAGAGTGGAAAAATCATGTCAATGATAATTTGGTCAGAAAAAACATTTGTATTCCAGGATAGAAGTTGTCATAATGAATTTGAGAAGTTATTTAATCTGTGGTTGAAAGTACCAGGTCTAGCTCTACACTCCTTAGTGACACACAGGTTACTTTTTTAAGCTAAATGTAGGAGGAGCTATACATTTACCTTCTTGTCAAAACTTGGTTTTATAGGGATTATGCAGTGATGCACAATTTGGGTTGCAATATACTACTGTGCAATAAGAGATGACAAATTTCTATTGTAAAGCAAAATATTTTATTGACAGGTCAAGTAATGGGTTTAGTTGACAGTTTATCAGAGTCTACAGGTTTACAGAACGCTACGGTTAATCACTTGAAGACCAGCCTATTCGGACACTTGTTTACAAGTAAAAATCAGCAATTTTTCCAGAAAATTATTTATTTATCTTTTTAACAGAGACCATAGACAATAAAATGGTGGTTGTTGCAATTTTTTCACACAGTATTTATACAACGGTTTTTCAAATGCAATTTTCTTGGAAAATAAACTTTGATTCTTAATGTAAAAAAAAAAAACAAAAAAAAAAACACCACTAAATATAACCCAAGTTTTTGGTAAAATATAAACGATGATGTCATGCCGAATAGATAGATACCTAACATGTCATGCTTTCAAATTGCGTTAGCTCGTGGAATGGCGAAAAACGACAATACTTAAAAACCTCCATAGGCAGCGCTTTAAAACATTTTTACATGCCACCAGCTTAGAGTTGCAGAGGTGGTCTACTGCTAGAATTATTGCTCTCGCTAGAACATTTTGCAGCGATACCTCACATGTGTGGTGTGAACACCGTTTACGTATGGGTGTGTGACTTACGTATGTGTTCGCTTTTGCAGGAGAGTACAAGGAGACAGGGGCGCTTTATAAAAAATACGTTCATTTTATTTTGTTTAAATTATTTTTAGAGCATAGAGATGGCCAGGGACCTTCCGGTCCTCAGCCAGCTCTATGATAACCTGGCAGCACCGGTGGCTGGCAGGAGGGAGGCGTCCCTCCCTCCAACTGTAAATGCAATCCAGCCGCTACTCAGCTGCTAGGATTGCTTTTAGATGAAAGAGCATCGCCGGCTGAAAAAAAAAAAAACACCCGGGTTATGACATACAGCTGCAGGTATAACCTCGGTGTAACAACTTAGTGAGTTAGGCAAGTGGTTAAAGTTATTTGATGAAAGGTGATAAATTAAGCAGTTGTGTAAGTTTTGTTTTGGAATGTAAGAAATAGAAACAAAACTAAAGCCTCATACACACGATAGGACTTTGTATAAACTTTCCCTTGGATTTTTGTACAAAGGGCGTCGGCCCTGAACTTGTATTGCATACACACAGCAGGACTTTTTCAGCCAACTTTCACCAAATCACGTGTTTTTTCTGCTCTTTACCGCCACCTTTGGTCAACTTCTGTATTGTTGTCTGATCTTTTGCATTGGTTCTGAGCATGCCTGTTTGTACTTTGTACAAAAGTCCTATGGTTTTCTGTACACACGATCAAACTTTGCTCCATCGGACTTTTGTTGCCAAAAAGTTTGTCCGTTCGCACAGCCAACAAAAGTCAGATGAAAACCAAAATAGTTTGTCCGATGGAGCGTACACACGGTCGGATGTTGCTCCAAAACAGCTAATTTGCATGTTTGTTATCAAAAAGTCTGATCGTGTGTATGGGCCTTAACACACAATAAAAAAACATATTAAAAAAAGACCACTTAAGCTATTCTGAAAGCAAGAGGGCTTTGTGATATTTGCACAAATCTATATTTTCAGGGGGGGGGGGAACTGATTTCCGGTAAAATACTTTTCTTGGAATCTTTTAAGGGACACAGAGGTCTTTCACCCACTGGTTATCCTGCTCCCTACCAGAGGATTGGAAATTGCCAAACAAAACAACTATTAGGCCAGCCCAGGACAACCCCTCCTACTACCAGCATTTCTCAAGCAGTACTACTCCTACTTTTTTTGCGTCCATTGAGGGACACAGTAGTTATCATTTACAGTTGGAAGAAAACACATAGCACAAACAGTGACCATCAATAGATATATTGTGGAAATCAGAAGTACAGGGAATACAGATTAATCCTCTTCCTTCTATACCCGTTGGTGATACACAAAAAAACTAACAAAAAAACAACATGTAGTGTAGTACAGTATGTCCAAACAAAACTGTAAAGCTAGTAAATATGCTCACAATTCAATTGTGTGATAAAGTGCCATGCATCCTCCTGTGATAACGCTTAGTTCTTAAATACCTACCCTTACCCTCTGGATAATAAATTGTGACTGATATAAATCCACTATCAAGCCTTCCAAAATAATCCTCTTCCCTTTGCATTCACTATTAGAAGCTCCAAAAACAAAATGTAGTGAGTATATTTTGGGTGGCATTGTACTTGGTATTACAATATTTTAGCATTTTTGTATTTTTGGAACTAATGGGACACTGCAACTGGCGTTGTCTGCAGGGATGAGCTCAGGCGTGTTTGCATGCTCCACGTGCAGAGCCTGCCAGGAACTCGACACAGCACTGAGCTAATCACAGGCAGTGAGACATTACCCCATCTCTGCAGCCTTGTATCGGGGCAATGTCTCACTGCCTGTGATTAGCGCAGCGCTGACTTCCTGGCAGGCTCTGCACGTGAAGCATGCGAACACGCCGGAGCTCATCCTTAGTTGTCTGCATGAAAAAGCGGGGAGAGCGATATACAATGCATAATTACCAATTTCTTAGATAAGGGTAGATGCTGAAGGATATCAGTAGTTGCACGAGGACGAACATTTTCTGAGAATGCATGTCACTGGGTTTAGTAAGGCACTAAGCACATAAGGGAAATGTGAGCACTTGTGTACTCTAGGGCTACTTATTTTGACCCCTTGGCACCAGCTGCTGCGGGCCCTTTAAAGTGGTTGTAAACCCTTACAACACACTTTGACCTACAGGTAAGCCTAGATTAAGGCTTACCTGTAGGTCCAAGAAATATCTCCTAAACCTACACGGTTTAGGAGATATTTGCCGAAAGACAGGCACGCAGGTGCATTGAGCGCGGCACCGTCATCGCTTCGCCGAATGACAGCGGCGGAGCAGCGAGACCCACCAAGATGGATGCGCCGGACTACAGGGGACAGCGGTGACTTCACTGGCTCCTGTGTCAGGTAAGTGACACATAATGGACTACTATGCGATGCATAGTAGTCCATTATGCTTTACCTTTGCAGGGAATGAAAGAGGAAGTAAACTCATCAGGGTTTACTTCCTCTTTAAGGGGTTTGTTATGCCGGGAAGCGGGGTTGGGCTTATGGCCACATGACTGCCGTGATTGGCAGTCACGGAGGTGACATGATTGGAAAACTTTCCATGAGCCACCAGAAGCATGCAAAGTGGCATGCAAAAAATGTGGCTGCTCGCCGCTAAGAGGCCCCATATTTGTGTGCGCTTGGCACAAACAGGTTTAAAATGTACAACACTAAATTTTGTTATTTTGCTGTTCGGTTGTTCTAATAGTAAATGCAAAGCAAAAATGATTATTCTGGAAGGAAGAATTGGTAATGGATTCATATCAAGCGCAACTGATTATCCAGAAGGTAAGGGTATATATTTAAGGACCAAGAGTTGTCACAGGAGGATTCATGTTTTGTTGATGCATGGCACTTGATCACAAAAATTGAAACCAATGCTTTTTTTGTGTGCGTCACCAGTGGGTATAGAAGGAAGAGCATTTATATGCAGAATTCTATTGCACTTGTAGAAGAAAGGAGAAACAGACCAGGCATCTTATATTTCACTTGTGTACTTTATTCTGATTCATGAATGAAAAGGCCTTCCTATGCCGAGAATGCTACGATGTACGATACTTCTATCACCTACCTAAGGTACATAAAGACCCAGTAAATCCTCTAGGGAGACAGATTGTGGTCTTTTTGAATCACTTAGTATAGCCAATAGTAGCCTCCCTCCCCTCCTTAGCGCCCGCCAATATTTTATTTTTTTTAACCAAAGACAGTTCAATAGTTAGTCACGCCAACTTTTTGGTCCAAGCTGCTCATTTTATTTTCAAAATACAAATTACTTCTTCCAAGAATCATTTTTTTCTTCAAGTTACAGCACAGTTATGGGGGCCAGCTTCGCTCTGAGCTATGCTAACATTTTATGGCCTACTAGAGGAAGCTGTTCATTTGGGCCAACGTTCCCCCATAGATGACATTTTAATTATCTGGCAAGGCAAGACAAATTCCATCTCTCAATTTATTATACTGCAACAACCCTTTTAGCACAATTTCACTTCTGTCATCGATAAAAAATCATTGGTATTCCTTGCGTTTGAATTATAGCACAATGATTTAGGGAACCAAAACTCATTTTAAGCCTACTTAAGGTTTACTTAGCCTACTTAGCTACACAAGGCTAGTTGTCACCTACCCAGCTGAAAGAACACCCCATATAGCCAATTCTGTATGTTGCAGCATAATTGCTCCACCCTAGAAGATCACACAGATATGTTTGGACCCAGACGTTCCTTGAAAAAGAATATACATCAAGCTCCATCCAACTAGTCAATATAGATACTAATGCCTGTACTTGGAAAAAGATTCATCGTCGTTTCCAACTAAGGAACGAGTTAATAATCAAGGTCCTCTGTTTATTACACAATTTAAGGACCAATACAAGCTGTGTTGTTATGGCCATTTTAGTGATTTTTATAACAAATATATGAAATAATGCATTTCAGTTACAATGCATTTGTTTTAGAAGCCGGGCTTCCCCTATTCATATACTAATGAACTGGTTTGGATCACGGAGCTCATGGAACAGGAAATGATGTTGGCTGGATGTAGAGGGAGGGAACAAAAGACTTGAACTCAGTCATGGGCTGAAGACAAAGAGAAGGGGGACTCTGAGAAGCAAGGAGTTTTCGAAGAGATCAGGGATAGGAAGACAACTCCATCATAAAAGACTTTAGCTAGGGATGACACTAAATCTACAACCCAAGTTCAGTAGCGGTTTATTGTATCCCTATTGTATACATTGTCTATGCCCATTTTATAGGAAAAATAGATAACTTGTACATGTGTATATGGTATGTGTATTTTGTAAAATTCTTTGTCATGTATTTTCCTAAATTTAAAGTAGTTTGAACACCATCTCTGTTTAGTAAAGCACCTTTATACATAGAGATTTTTTTATGATTGTTTGCTTCACCACGAAGTAACCTTAAAAGACAAGGCAAAACACAAGCCCATCAAAAGAATTATAAAGAGGTATTGCTCCATTTTGAAAAATGGCCCCAAATTGGCACCCATATTCCCGGATTATCCTAAAGTGATTTTCCACAGCGCCAGAAATATTAAGAACGTATTAGCTCTAAGCAAAGTGGCTAAATTGCATAATGAGCCAGTGGAAAATATCATGAGTTTTTTGTCCCCGATAGCCATGTACCTGTGCAAAAAATGCAAATGCCTTACATGCCAATTTGTTCCCCATGGTTTGAAATCTTTTTGTGATCTTAAGGAACAGACACTATAAAGGGATTTTCTACTTGTGGCCTACGTTATGTAGGCCACACTATAAAGATTATTCCAAGATCAGTTACTATGTAACCATATTCTAGAATACATTTGGGGAACACAGGAGCAAAGAGTAGGGCTCCCCTAAAAATATAGTGTTGCAAAACACTTCCTGGCTCATCATAACAAAGAACCCAATCATCTGTAATCAGGGTGAATAAAAATCATCTAAAAAAAAAAAAATATGATTTTTTAGATTTTTTATCAAATTGTAACCACTTAAGGACCCTTAATGACCAGGCCATTTTTAGCGATACGGCATTGCGTCGCTTTAACTGACAATTGCACGGTCATGCAACGTTGTACCCAAACAAAATTTACATCCTTTTTCCCCCACAAATAGAGCTTTCTTTTAGTTGTATTTGATCACCTCTGTGGTTTTTATTTTTTGCACTATAAACAAAACAAAAAAAAGTGACAATTTTGAAAAAATAAAAAAAATAAAAAAAAAATCGCAATAAGCGTATATTGATTGGTTTGTGGAAAAGTTATAGGGGATAGATTTATGGCACTTTTATTATTACATTTTTTATTTTTTTATTTTTTACAAGTAATGGCGGCGATCAGGGATTTTTTAGCGGGACAGCTTCACCTACTGCCGCCACGTCACTGCCACATCACCAGCCTTCCCATTAAAGCGGGAGTAAACCCGCTAATGTTTTTTTTTTTTTGCCACCTGCAAAGGAAAAGGCATAATGAGATAGTATACACCGCATACTAGCTCATTATGAAATACTTACCTTAGAATGAGGCCCCGACATCTGGCCCGATCCACGCCGAGGGAGCTGACACGCTCCCTCTGCGTTTCTTCCGGGTATCGCGGCTCGGCGCTGTGAGTGGCCAGAGCCGCGATATCGTCACTCCCGCGCATGGGAGATTTCATCCCAGCCGGGTCCGGCCACTGCCGGGATTTCAGCCGAGAATCCCCTTGTGCGCATACCGAGGGGAATATAACCTGTACGGTTTAGGAGATATTTTTTTACCAACAGGTAAGCCTTATTATAGGCTTTCCTGTAGGTAAAAGTAAACAAAATGAGTATACAACCACTTTAAAGTGAATGAGACTGTCAGTGAGTCAACAGGGGGTCAGAGGAGCCGCCGCTGTGGGACAGAGATGACAGTTGCGCTTTAAAAATTATGATTTAAATCAAGCCTTTTTACTTGTAAATTAAATCAAATTCACACTGACTGCAGTAATTTCTTATTTAGTCCATCTCTCCTTCACTATCAGGAGACAGATTTAAATCATTAGGCATGCAAGGAATCTTGATTTTTCAGTTGCACAGCCCTTCCCCAAAGGGTTAAATGAGGAACTGGATGTATAGAACATCATGATTATTTACATCCTATCCAACTGGCGAAGTCTCAATCTAGTTCCCAGTCCTTCCCTCTGGCTAGGCCCTTCGCACTTCTTTCAGTTTGACGGGTCCCTTTTGGTTTTGGTCACTATATACTTACCATTATATTATAGCAGTCATTCATCATTCACTATTTATTTTGTCAGTAATGCATGTGTAAGCATATATTTATGATTATCTATTGTTAATTTTCTGAGCCAATAATAATAATATCTCCCTTTTTTTACCTTCACTTTTTGTTTTTACTTACCTTGTGTTCTATCCATTTCCCTCTCTTTATTTACATTAATATGAGTATAATTTACTACTTTACATAATGTACCCATCATGATGAACACTAATATTAATTCACCATTACCATTTCATTCATCTTTGGAGATATAAAATACATTTACTGTATATATCTTCCTTGAATTTTTAGTTTTTTAGTACCATCTACATTATAGTATCTATATTAGATACTATAATGCTGCATTAGATCCTCATTTAACGTCTCTTACATTGTAAAGTTCTTGCGATTTTTACTTTTTTTTTTTAAATACAATCAATTTCCCTAGATAAGAACAAGCGGTGACACCAAAATATATATATATATATATATATATATATATATATATATATATATATATTTATATTACAGTGCAAAACAATGTGAGTAGAGCTGCCCCTTTTTCAAGTGAGTGAATCACCTTCTAAACAGTTTAAAAATATATAAAAAGCCTGCCGCCAACTCAAAACAAATTTATAAATAAACAAATCATTTGGTGCATAATAAATAACCCACAAAAAAAACAATATAGTGAAACAAAAAGGATGAGAAAGTCCTCAAAAGAAATCCAAACACCAAAAAAGAAAGTCTGTGGAGTGACAGGTAATTCTTGGTTATACGTGCTCCATCATCACTCGTGTGGGAGAAATACACATTCACCAAATAACCAAGTATAATAAGCCTCGTAATAATCAGATCCTTTGGGAAACAATATGGGTCAGAGGGGGATGATCCTCCACTTAAGCGCACTCTTTAGATGTCTCCTTATGCTTGTATAAGGCTCAGCAAAAGCAAAGTATATATATCATAGCGCAATATGTTTACAGGTACTCCTCACTTAACGACCGGGTTCCGTTCCACTGACCAGGTCATTAAACGAATTGGCCATTAAACGAGGAACCACAATTAATCAATATTTTAAGCATTCCCAACTACTGTACTGTACTCTGGGCAAAAAGGTTTAAACACAAACTCCAATGCAATGTTTTGACAGAAGTACAGAACACAAAAAAATAAACAAATACTGTACAGGATACAATGATGTACAGTGCCCAAAAAGTAAAGGTACACTGTACAGTAGACATTTAGAGTAAGTCCCCTTTCACACGGGGAGGATCAGTAATGATCCGCCCCGTGATGATCCGCTTGCTCAGCGGGGATCGCTCTGTTGTCCCCGCTGAGCCAGCGGGGACAGGGCGGTCTCCGCACACTGTGCAGGGACCGCCCTGTCAGATCTCCGCTCTCCTCTATGATGGGGATCGGATGAACATGGACCGTCTGTCCGTGTTCATCCGATCCGCTCTGCAGACGGATAGAAAAATAGGATTTTCCTCCGTCTGCAGAATCGGACAGTAGCGGAGGCGGACAATAGCGGGTGTCTGCGGATTTTCATCCGCAGACACCCGCTATCCCATAGGGATGCATGTATGTCCGTATTTCATCCGCAAACGGATGGATGAAATATGGACAGAACGTCCGCATGTGTGAAAGGGGCCTAACACTTGAGTCATAAAATCCTTCAAAGGGTGATAGTGCTTCAGGGTCATCACTGAAATTACGAGCAGGATCATCAGTATCATCATTGGAGTAACCAGCAGGGTCATCAGGAGTTGTAGATGAGGGAGAAGACAAGGAAATTACACAACTGGTAGGGGTAGCTTGCAAGAAGGATTCTTTTAAGGTGCTCTGTTTTGTCCTTTTCTTTTTTTCATCATAAGTTTCACAATAACATCACATACGTTCTTTCATCTGCCGTTCCACTCTAGAGAAACTTTCAACATTTGGGTCTATACTCTCTAACTGTAATAAAGCTGCATTCACTTTTGAGAACACGGCAGCTAACTCCCTGACTGTGAACTTCTTTTGTACTTCTTCCATTGTTTCCTCCTTTTCTTCCGCTTCCTGTTCTAAGTGCTGCTGTGTTTCCAACTCTATTAAAATCTTCATTACTTAACTCTCCCTCAACAAATTCCACAAATTCTTTAATATTGGTCACTTCAACGTCTAAGTCAAGCATGTTAGCAAGTTGGACACTTTATTTATAATTTAGTTATTGTTCACAAAACGCTGTAAGTATTTTTTCCCATATTCCCTGCATACACTTTTCTGTTACTCGTTCCCAAGCTGATGCAAGGTTTTTTATGCAGTGTAAAATGTTGTAAGCTTTCCAAAAATCACGAAGGGTAACTTCATAATTTTCAGTTGCTGCTACAGCTTTGGAAAATATGTTGTTCAAATAGTGGGCCTTGACTGTTGCACCCTGATCCATGGGTTGTAGCATAGCAGTTGTGTTTTTAGGCAGATTCACTACCTTTACGTCAGGATGCATGTCATCAAGATGCTGAGGGTGGCCTGGGGCATTATCAAGCAGAAGGATAACTTTAAAGGGAACACCCTTTTGCTGACAATAACACTTGACCGAGGGTATGAAACAGTTGGTGAACCAGTCATCAAATAAAGCTTGCGTCATCCATGCTTGATTTGCACAAAAATAAACAGGTGTGCTTACTAACCTGCTTCAATGCACGTGGGTTCTGTGAACAATAGATGAGAGGCTTTAACTTGAACCGAGCAGCATTTCCTCCCAACAACGTGACCCCATCTTTAAAAGCCTTAAACCCGGGCATTGTTTTATCTTTTGTGTATGTAGGACTTTGTTGGGCATTTCTTTCCAAAAAAAGTCCAGTTTCATCCATGTTAAAAATCTGCTTTGGACAGTAGCCACCTTTTCAATGATTTCATCAAACTCCACCACAAATTTTTCAGCTGCTTCCACATCTGCACTTGCTGCCTCCCCACTGATACTCTGATTATAGAAGTTAAAATCTTCAACGAAACCTTTGAAATCATCCATGGCCTTCTGTAAATGTTTCAGTGGAATCTTCTCCTTTGTTCACTTTTATATTCTCAAAAATACTACGTGTTTTGGTTTGAATCGATACCGACCCCTTATCACGTGATCAGCTGTCAGCCAATGACAGCTGATCATGTGACACAACGGAGCCGGTAATCGATCCGATCACCGGCGGCTGTGATCGGGACATCAGTCCCGATCAAGGCCAGCTTACCAGTGCCCACCTGCCCCCTGCCAGTGCCACCTCAGTAATAAAAAAGTGCCCCCATCAGTGCCCACAATTTGCCTCAAAAACGGTGCTGCACCCAGTGCCACATATCCGTGCCCATCAGTGTCATCTACCAGTGCCCATCAGTGCCACCTATCAGAGCCACCTATCAGTGCCCATCAGTCCCATCTATCAGTGGTACCTATCAGTGCCCCTTAGTGCCACCCATTCGTGCCATCTTATCTGTGCCCATCTTTGCCCATCAGTGCCGCCTTATCTGTGCCCACCAGTGCCGCCCATCAGTGCCGCCCATCAGTGCCCACCAGTGCCGCCCATCAGTGCCCACCAGTGCCGCCCATCAGTGCCCACCAGTGCCGCCCACCAGTGCCGCCCATCAGTGCCCACCAGTGCCGCCCATCAGTGCCCACCAGTGCCGCCCATCAGTGCCCACCAGTGCCGCCCATCAGTGCACTTCAATGAAGGAGAAAAATTACCTGTTTGCAAAATTTTATAACAAACTATTAAACATGATTTTTTATTTTATTTTTATTTAGCATCTTTGTTGGTTTAGCAAAAAATAAAACTCCCAGCTGTTATTAAATACCACCAAAAGAAAGCTCTATTTGTGGGAAAAAAATGCTAAAAATTTAATTTGGGTACAGTGTTGTATGGCCGCGCAATTGTCATTCAAAGTGCATCAGCGCTGAAAGCTGAAAATTGGTCTGGGCAGGAGGGGGGTTTAAGTGCCCAGTAAGCAAGTGGTTAGGATTGTTGAAATGGTAGAATGTGCAAGTTCTAATTCACTTGCTATTTCTTTAACTTTCTTTCCAGCCTCATAGTCCTTAATGATCTTATTTTTAATATCAAGATCAATAGATTTTCTTTTTTTCAGAGCACTTTCTGCAGGTGCAAGCAGGCTTTTTCTTTTTTGCTGACATGGCATGGACAATACTTGTATACAGTACAGGCACACATTACAGTACTGTACTGATGCAGAGTGCTGACATTACGTCCTGTGCGCGGATCAGGAGAGCAGGAAAGCTGGTCTTAAGTCCGAGCAGTCGTCCTGCATGGGCCGCCAAGAGCTGGTCGCAAGTCCGAGCGGTCGTTAAATACAGGCAAGTCATTAAACGAGGAGTATCTGTATTAAAATAGGTATCAATTTTGATAGAATGTTCACTTACATTTTTAGGCGCTAATAAGTCAGCACCAACATGTACAGCCAGTAGAAGAACAACGCCGTTCCTCTAAGTTGCGGCGAGTGTTCCAACACACCAGAAATTGGAACCAAGCTCGCTGTAACTTGGAGGAATGGTGTTGTTCCTGTTCTACTGGCGGTACATGTTGGTGCTAAATTTTTAGCACCTAAAAATTTAAGTATGAATTTTATCAAACTTAATACTTGTTTTAATACACATATTGGGCTATCATATATATATATACTTTGCTTTTTCCGAGCCTTATCATACAAGCATAAGGAAACATCTAAGGATTGAGCTTAAGTGATGGATCACCCCCCTCTGACCCATATCGCTTCCCAAAGGATTTGATTATTACGAGGCTTACTATACTTAGTTGTCTGGTGAGTATTTCTCCCAAACGAGCGTTGGTGGAGCACGGATAACCAAGATTTACCTGTCACTACACAGACTTTTTTTTTGGGCATTTGGATTTCTTTTGAGGACTCTCTCATGCTTTTGTTTCACTATATAGATTTTTTGGGTTATTATGCACCAAAATGATTATTACTAAATTTGTTTTGAGTTAGGGCCAAGCTTTTTAAGTATTTTTAAATATAATCAATTTGTTTAATGATTTTTTTTCATGGTCCTGAATTATGATTATGGCTAACTTTTGGATGGACGATTTTTTTTTTTTTATCAATGAATCGTTTACTGTGTGATATTTACTTTTGAAATCGTCCACTGGGGGTGCACTACAGCATACAGTGCCTTGCAAAAGTATTCACCCCCTTGGC
Source organism: Lithobates pipiens (assembly GCF_037356315.1). Classification (NCBI taxonomy): domain Eukaryota; kingdom Metazoa; phylum Chordata; class Amphibia; order Anura; family Ranidae; genus Lithobates; species Lithobates pipiens. Next base: position 133,706,229 of record NW_027507718.1, read on the forward strand.
ATTTTTCAAGTTTTGTTGCCTCTCAACCTGGAATTAACATGGAGTGTTTGAAGATTTGCATCATTTAATTTACAGAACATGCCCACAACTTTGACGATTTTTTTTATTGTGAAGCAAACAAATATGACGAAATAACATAAAAAGTCAATGTGCATAACTATTTACCCCCCTAGTCAATACTTTGTAGAGCCACCTTTTGCAGCCATCACAGCTCCAAGTCGCTTTGTGTAAGTCTCTATGAGCTTGCCACATCTTACCACTGGGATTTTTGCCCATTCCTCCTTGCAAAACTGCTCCAGGCCCTTCAAGATGGATGGTTTGCGCTTGTGAACAGCAATCTTTATGTCTGACCACAGATTTTCAATTGGATTGAGGTCTGGGCTTTGACTAGGCCATTCCAACACATTTACATGTTGCCTCTCTGATTAATGCCCTCCAATTGGCACATGCTAATTATCAGTTTTTTAATTCTGAAAAATTGTTTTATGTACATAATTTTTCTAATTTACTTCACCAACTTAAGACTATTGTGTTCTGATCCTTCACATATTATTCAGATAAAAACAAAAGCACTGAACTAAAGGCTGTAATGTAACAAAATAGGTAAAAAGCCAAGGGGGTAAATACTTTTGCAAGGCACTGTATGTCTATAGTAGCTCTCCGAGGCATTGATTTTTGCTGGTTTGATTAATATGGCCACTATACAGCTGCTCGTAATAAATGCAGAGACTTACAAATAAGGTCACGGGTACTCCCAGCAGTAGGCTGATGAAAGGGAATTTTCCCCATAAACAAGTTCCCAGACTCTGCTTGGCATATATTAACTTACTACATCATTCCTAAGGGCTAGTCCCCATTTGCCAGCAGCCAGTGGTTCTGCATAGGTCAGCATCTCTCCAGGTTTTAACAGCAGCCTGGCCAGGCTTCTACAGCACACCTGTACCTGGATTGAGCCCTTAATAGCTGTGGATTGCATGTCTTCCTTTCACCTAATGTTGTGAGTGCATCTAATTCATTTTTTAAAGTCAATTGTTGTAAATACTGCATTATGAGAATTGCGCTGGATTTCACTCTGTGCTCTCTTACATATCTCTGGAGCTCCTCCCTCAGGCAATCTGGCGGTATGGACCCAGTTTAAACACAATGAGATGTTCTTGAATAATAAAATTTTACTT